>NC_047086.1:51941546-53191546 GCF_902459505.1 Geotrypetes seraphini
CCGCTGCTGGGTCAGACCAGTGGTCCATCGTGCCCAGCAGTCCTCTCACACGACGGCCCCTAGGTCAAAGACCAGTGCTCTAAATGAGTCCAGCCTCACCTGCGTACGTTCCAGTTTAGCAGGAACTTGTCCAACATTGTCTTGAATCCCTGCTGTGAACCTCACAAAAACAGTGACGTGTATATCTCAGCATAGCCCCTTTATAAGTTATGGTGAACACCCCCAAAACTCCCCCCAAACCCACTATACCCATCTGTCTACCAGCCCAATAGCCCTTTGGCTGCAGGTGGCATCTATATGGTAGTAGAGTAGGGTTTTGTGGGCAATTGATGGGCTCATAATTTCTGGTTAGAGTGGATTATGAATTATGGTTCACTAGCCCATCCACCCGGCTACTTAAGAATAGTAGCCTTTCCCATAGCAGATGCTAGAGGCAGGTAAGTACTTTGTTATTCAGACTTTTATGGGGTGGGAGGGGGTCTGGAACATCTGGGGGAGTGTTGGAGGGTCAGTACATAATCTCTCTAATGGTTATCTGGTCAGTTAAGGTACTTTTTTGTCACTTAGATGCTCCTAAAACAAATCTAGTTCAAAATGTCTAACTTCAGTCTATGACGTCTCAGCAAAGGTTCCATTATGGCCTGCAAAACATCCAAGTTAGGCATGCCCAAGTCGGTTTCAAAAACCGGCACTTGGATGCTTGGGGTCAACAAAATGTTCAAGTGCTGACTTAGCAGGTTTTTTTGTTTTTTTTTAAATATTTTGAGGTTTTGATTATGCCTCTAAAAATTATGTGGAAGGACATTTATGATTCTAAATCTGAGTTTGGATGTCTTACTTTTTTTTCTGAAACGGACCTTTCTAGATGGAGCTTCTTCAGGAGGGGACACCATTCGCGGAACTCCACAAATGGTGTCCCCTCCTGAAGAAGCTCCAATTTGTGAAACTCGAGTTGGGGGGGAGGGGGGTCGAGGATGTTTGAGACAACATTTTCAGAATCATTTAGCACATAGCACTATAAACCGGAGCAGATATGAGACAGTCCACAATTTTTCCACCGTACAGATAAGTACTGAATATACATTACAGCATTGAGTTCATTTTTGCAGTGTTTAAACTCTGTTAATGAATACGGTGGTTTCAGATAGTGAACAGCTGTGATGGTCTAGTTAACAACCAGCTCCGTGTTTATCACTGTAGGTTGGTTGTGGGTCTGAGCTTTTCATATGTATATATACATTTATTGTATATTGTTCATGAATAAAGTTGATTATTTTTTGTGAGTTCATATATCACCTTTTTGAGTTTTGTTTTTCCTTATATATTTTTGAGAAAAACATCCAAGTCATAAGCCCACCTTGGTCCCACCCGAAATACACATCTAACACATCCTCTTGAGATTTAGATGAACTGCAGATGAATAGAATAGAAATCCATCTAGAAAATAGGTTTCAAAAATAGCAATATGGACAGTTTGGTGAGAAGAACATCCATCTGGCACTTTGGCCCTAATTCTGCAAAGTGCGTCCTGATTTTAGGCAGCTGTAGGTGTCCTACAGCTGTCTAATCAGCCAATCGGGATGCACGTTTTTTAAAAAAATGCTCCCCAGGCAGGCCGCCTATATTGAAGGCGCCTCCGGGAGCCTAGGGAGGCCCGCAAGACCGCCTATGCTCGCCAAAGGGCCTTAAGCGAACCTAGACGGCCCTACGTGTCTCCCTAGTAGAGGAAGAGACGCTTACAATGTAGGCCAGCAAAATTCTGGCCTACATTGTAAGTAGACGCAGCCACTATACTTATCGCTGCAAGGGATCTCCCTGCCGTGATAAGTATAGCAGCCGCGTCTAATCTAACCCGATTCTGTAACAGGCGTCTGTAACATGGATCAGTTACAGAATCAGGGTTAGTGTAGGCCCGATTCTGTATAGGATGCCCCTCCCGGGGAAATGGCAGCAAGGAAGAAGCTATATTATGGAAAAATGTATTTATTGATTGTTGCAGTCACCCAGGTCTTGCCATGAGTGAGTAAGTGGAACTAATGTTTCAGCATCATGCCATAACTTTCTTCAGGGTTCCACTTACTCAAACGCAGCAAGACCCAAACAACTGCATCAATAATGATGCGAGCTGCAGGAGTCTAAGAGAACAAATAAAAGTGTAATTATTCTCTGTTCTATATCTGGCCTAGTCTCACTCCTTCCCTTCCTAATCTCTTCTTGTTGTCGAGAGGGAGGAGCAGTACACAGCAAGAAGCACAGAGCTTGTAATTTAATGACTGTTATTAAGGTATGTATGCAGGGCCGGATTGTCCTATAGGCTAACTAGGCTTCAGCCTAGGGCCTCAAGATCAAGAGGGGCCTACATTCAAATTGTTAGCAAAATTAAAATTACACTATTCTAAAAACAGTGAACACTAAAACACTGAACCAAAAATAAGGAGAAATTCTACGCTTCGGGATCGGAACTGGCTCCGGCCGCAACGGGGCGCCGACTCGGCTTCTCCCTTTCTTTTTCTCGCCCTGGGAGGAGGATCGGGGAGGGAAAGACGTCAGTCCGGAAACAGCTGGGCAAAACCCAGCCCTGCGGGGAGAGAGGCAAAACGTGGATCCGTTAGGACAGGGCGGCCCAGACTGGCATCGGGGATGGGGGTGGGATAGAGGGTTTCAGTGGAAGGGGGATGGGGATGGGAGGCAGGCAGGCTGGCATCGGTGGGGTGGGGGGGGGGTTAATGGAAGGCAGGCAGGCAGGATGGCATGGGGGGTGTTCAATGGAAGGGGGATGGGAGGCAGCCGGGGAATGGAGGGGGGGTGAGGTGAGGAAGGACGCACTGGGGCACTATGGACATAGGAAGGGGCAATGTTGTGTGTTATGTTTGATTAGTTATTGTTACAAGTACTATATATGGTGCTGAGAAAGTGGAATAGCCTAGGGCCTCTTTTCATCTAAATCCGGCCCTGTATGTATGCTTTATTATTTACCCCCTTTTAAGCACTTTAGGCCCAATATTCACAAGAACTAATATGTTCCCAAGCAGCTGTCTATTTTTGGCTACTATGGGGCAATTCTATAAAATGACATCTCCTTTCAGGTGCCCTAATGCTACATGGTGAGAGACTATTCTATAATGGCATCTGGGCACCTAAGTTGAATAGGGCATAACTGCAATGGCATAGTAAGAGGGTGGGGGGGTCTGCCAGTCCTCCTCTCCACCCCCGCTACCACACGCTCCGCTTCCCTTCCCCATACATTTTTAACATTCACGGCACGAGCAGCAACCCAACCTGCTGCTTGTGCCAGCGTTGGCTCTTCTTCTGACATCACTTCCTGGACCCGTGCCTAGGAAGTGATGTCAGAGGAAGAGCCGATGCAGACACGATCAGCGGGTTGAGGTTGCTGCTCACACCGCAAGCGTTAACAGAGGTACGAGGAAGGGAAGGGGCACGTGCGCATGGAGAAGGAGCGGGTGGGGGGTGGGGAGGGGTGCCTCTCACCCTCGCTACGTCACTGTGTAACTGCAAAGGGTTCAGATACATGGGCAGGTCTGAGGTGTGTCTTGCAATTGCACATGTAACTTGTAGAATACCAACCCTAGCACATGCGGCTCCACCATTTAGGTGTACTCATTTACACCAGCCATTTGGCTGGCATAAGTGCTCGCCAACGTACACTAGTATTCTAGAATGGCAATTAGGCATGCAATTGCTGTTATAGAATGGGCACCTAACTTTTGACACACTTTCTTGAATTTATTCTTATATGGATAGGACCAGGCTGAAAATCCCTCAGACTGGCCTGATTCTATTCATATAGTGAGGGGCAGGATTTGCGATGGACTGGGAATGAGCTGAGGTAATTATCCAGATAATGGCAGTTTTCAGACCGTATCTGGCAAAGGACATAAAAAGACTTGAAACAGTCCAGAGGAAGGCGACGAAAATAAGAACATAAGCATTGCCTCTGCCGGGTCAGACCAGGGGTCCATCGTGCCCAGCAGTCCGTTCCCGTGGCAGCCCCCCAGGTCCATGACCTGTAAGTGATCTTTTTCCTAAATCATGTATTCCCTATTCATTTAGTGTCCTTTATAGTTACCCTCTATCTGTATCCTTGCACCAGAAGATATATGAGGAGAGACTGGAACATAAGAACATAAGAAGTTGCCCCCGCTGAGTCAGACCAGAGGTCCCTCTTGCTCAGCGGTCCGCTCCCGCGGCGGCCCATCAGGCCTAGTGCCTGAACAGCGATCCCTGATTAATTTTATAATTTACCTCTAATCCCATCCCTATAATCTACCTCTACTCTTATCTGAACCCCTCAATCCCTTTGTCTTCCAAATACCTATCCAAAGCTTCTTTGAACCCCTGTAGCGTGCTCCTGTTTATCACATCCTCTGGTAGCGCGTTCCATGTATCCACCACCCTCTGTGTGAAAAAGAACTTCCTAGCGTTTGTTCTAAACTTCTCCCCTTTCAATTTCTCTGAGTGCCCCCTTGTACTTGTTGATCCCCTTAATTTGAAAAATCTGTCCCTGTCTATTTTTTCTATGCCCTTCATGATCTTGAAGGTTTTTATCATGTCTCCTCTAAGTCTCCACTTTTCCAGGGAGAAAAGCCCTAGCCTTTTCAGTCTGTCAGTATATGAGAGGTCCTCCATACCCTTTATTAGCTTAGTTGTTCTTCTTTGAACTCTCTCAAGTACCTCCATGTCCTTCTTGAGGTACGGCGACCAGAATTGAACACAGTACTCCAGGTGCGGATGCACCATAGCACGATACAGTGGCAGGATGACTTCCTTCTTTCTGGTCGTGATACCCTTCTTAATGATACCCAACATTTTGTTTGATTCCCTTGAGGCTGTTGCACACTGCGCCAACGCCTTCAATGTTGTGTCTACCATCACTCCCAGGTCTCTTTCAAGGTCGCTCACCCCTAGCGCTGATCCCCCCCCATTTTGTAAGTGAACATCGGGTTTTTTTTCTCTATATGTACGACTTTGCACTTCCCTATGTTGAAACTCATTTGCCATTTTTTGGCCCATTCTTCCAGTGTTGTCAGATCTTTTTGGAAGCCCTGAATATGTGTGCCCTAGAGCAGGCATGTCCAACTTCGAACAGATGGTGATCTACTTTTTCCGACCAAAAGTGCTGGTGATCTACCACCATGAAAATTAAGTTTCAAATTAAATTTTAACCCAATAAAGTTGGAGGATCCCCTCCCCCTCCATTTTTAATGAACCTTCTGTCATTTACACTTGGATGTGATCAGCTATTAAGCAAATACAAAACAGAGAGACGAAGATCCAGTAAGAACTGCGAGGGGAAATGGAAAGTACATTTTTCCTTAAAGTTTTGAGTAATAACTTTCTTTTACTTTTATTGATTAATTTGTGTTAAATTTAGGTCGAGTATTGATCCAGGCTGATCTTGCACAATCTTTAATATTTCACTCTTGCTCATTAGTGAGACGTCTGAGCCTGCATTTCATCCACCAGCTTTTTGAAGTTGGGTGAATATTATGTGAGGGCCAGTCTCAGGGAATCCTGGAGATGTTCAGCTGTCATGCTGGAATGTTATGTACTCTTTGTCATTTTCAGATGGGAAAACGCAGATTCACCGAAACAGGAGTGTACAGCTTCACTACATCTTCTCAAGTTAGAAAATTTGTCTCTAGGCACTAGCTTCCAAAACGATTCTTGCTTAGCATGGGTCTTGAGAAAAATGTCATTTTTAAGGGTTAATATTTCGTTTTCAAGAGATGGCTTTTTCAATGAGTAATTTTTACTGATAGCAGCTGCAGTTTCTTTAATGTCCATATCTACTTGAATGGGTATGACAAGTACTCCACAAATGTTTCAATTTTTGGGAAGTCACAGAATCTATTTTTGAATTCCTGGATAACAGAACAGATTTCTGTCACTTACTTCTTGTTCTGAAAAACAAAATTTGGATATTATCCCAGATGGTCCTGCCTATTAGGAAAATGATCAAAGTGTTGTTTGCAAGGTCAGTCATCAAATTTGCTCTTGTAGGATGAAACTGTACTCATCATCTCACCAATGCATTTGTTTATACCTTGTAGTTCAAGGTTCATATCACTTAGGGCTCCTTTTACTAAGCTGTGTTAGCATTTTTAGCGCACAGCATTTTAGCGCGTGCTAAACCCACTCTACATGGCTAGAACTAATGCCAGCTCAATGCTGGTGTTAGCGTCTAGCGTACACAGCAATTTAGCGCACACTATTCTGCGTGTTAATGCCCTAACGTGGCTTAGTAAAAGGAGCCCTTAGTTTGCCTGTAAAGTCAGCGAGAAATGCCAGATCACATAACCATTCCTCATCTTCCAACTCTGCTTGGTCATCCCCCCTCTCCTTCAAAAAACTTCTTATTTCATTCAGCAAATCACGAAATCTTTGCAGAAATGTGTGCCTACTTAGCCACCATACATCTGTGTGCAAAATGATTTCCGCTGCCCACTCATCAAGAGTAAGATTGAAAAGCCGTCTTTGAAGTGATCTTCCACGAACTAAATTTACAATTTTGAAAGTGATGGCCATGACAGTCTTTGTATTGAGTCTCTTGCTTGCCAAAACTTGCTGGTGAATGATGCAGTGGGAAGAAAGGAAATCTGGGAAATCGTCATGCTGTCTACAGAGGACTATGAAACCCTTGACCTTACCTGTCATTGCTCTTGCTCCGTCAGTCTAAGTCTAAGCAACAAGTCTAAGCAATGGAAGACTACACTTTATCACAAAAGAATGGAATATTTCCTGACCGGTAGTTCTCCCTTTTAAAGAAATCATTCTAAGTAGTTCTTCTTTAACACTGAAGTCTTCAAAAACCATCCAGATAAAGACTAGTAACTGGGCTATGTCTCTTATGTATGTAGATTCATCCAGTTGGAGTGAGAAAGCAACACAATTTGAAACATCCTCCAACAATTGTTCAGTTATGTCTCCACACATCTTTTCTATTTACCGCACTATGGTGTTTCTTGACAATTGTACATCTTGAATAGCAGCTATGATCTTTCTTATTTTTAAATCCTTCAAAAAGATTGTCAGCTGCTTCAAGAAAACTATCTTTTACAAATTCCCTTTCAGTGAAAGGTTTGCATTTCTTTGTGATCAGGTTGCTGACCTTGAAGGATACTATAGTTGCATTGACCGAATGTGGCCTTGGCTTCGCCATCAACTGTTGCTGAGTAGCCAATTTTGTTTAAGTTCTTTGAGCTTCAGTTTACGAATTTCACTTTTGGGTGGAAAATCAGCATCAAACTTATTGTTATGCAGAACCTTATAATGACATTCCAGATTACCTTTTTTAGGCAAGGATACTGGGGCATTACAAATTGGGCAACACTTGTCTTTCACCATGATGAAGAAATAGTCCATTTCCCATTCATCATGAAAGTGGTAGGTTTTGCTCTTCTTTGGAACACTCATCTTTGTTATAATGGGGTGGCTTGATGTAAGAAGGCCAAATCTGGCTGAATCTGGTCTAATACTGACACTGTCCCAAAGTACTAAAGATCAATAGGAACTGAAAACCTCTGGATGATGTGCCTAAACCACATATGCAGTTCTAAAAGTGAAAATAAGAATTCATCATACTGGCACCAATAATCAAATACCACAAAACAATCATAAAAAATACTCAAACACCTTTCCAGCAAACCAGATAAAATCAAATACCGCCAAAAAAGTTCAAATACCATCACACGCAATTTAATAAATTCTGCACACAGTGTAGAATCAATGCAAAAACAAGGCAAAATAAAATTGTAGAGGCAAGCAAAAGTCACAGTGGTTTGAACCAATTCGAAGGCAAGGTTAGAAAAAAATTGGAAAAGCCCGCAAAAATCACCAAATTCTTGACACTGTTGTCCAAAAAAGTTTAATGAAAGCTTATGTTCTTATGTTTTTAAAGTGAACTATAAAGCAACCAATGACCAGCACACGACACAACTGATACGGTACGTGTATTCAGGTAAAGCCCGGGCGAATGGATATCGCCCAGTATATAACACACTTCTAAGGGGTGTTAGGGCGGGGGCAGGAATGGGTAATTCTGAGAGGCAGGAGATCAGGTATGACGCTGGGTCTGTGGCATATTGTTGTGGGATACAGCCCACAAACTATCGGCATGAAAACAACAAGCACCCCAATACATCCACAGGCAAGATTCCTGCAGGCAGGGAAAAAAGACAGGCAAAGGATCAGCAGTGGCAGCAAGCCCTTGGCAGATGACCTGCTGGAACAAGATCTGGAGAGCTGCTGGAGAGATGAAGCCAAGTGGGGCTGGTGATCTACCTCTGACCCCTCGGCAATCTACAGGTAGATCACGATCTACCTGTTAGACATGCCTGCCCTAGAGGAAAGGAGGAACAGGGGAGATATGAATCGCGATCTACCTGTTGGACATGCCTGCCCTAGAGGAAAGGAGGGACAGGGGAGATATGATTCAGATGTTCAAATACTTGAAAGGTATTAACGTAGAACAAAATCTATTCCATAGAAAGGAAAATGGTAAAACCATAGGGCATAATTTAAATTTCAATAAGTTGTATTGGTATTTAAAGAAGAAATCATACATATGTCAATACAATACAATATAATATAGATCATATGTATGAACAAAAGATAAAACCAACTATAACAAACACAATAAAATAAACAGTAGATTAACACTAAAAATTATTAATGATCATTAATACTTTCATAAATATATAAAAAAGATAGTATAGATGTACACCTTTATCAAACAAATCGTTATGGTTTAATAGGCGCATGGTTATAAGATTCCAATAACTCCCAAATTTTTGTAAATTTTTTAAAGCGTTAAATCTCTCTGCAGTAACACGCTCATACTTGGCAGTTATACAAATTCTGTTATACCAAGTTATGTATTCCACCCTAGCATCCTTCCAGCATTACAGTATGATTTTAATAGCCAAATTGATCAAAATTCCTAGTAATTTTGCTTTATTATCAGATATTGACTGCTTAAGACCAAAATGGCCCAATACTATAAAGTTTAACGTGAGTGTTCCTTAATATTCAACAAAGTACTGATAGTTTCCCATACACGTAACCAATACTCACTTATTTGGTCATAGGAATATAATAAATGGATTAGAGTGTCAATCTCCTTTTGGCACGACCAGCACTTATCAGATTAATCACCATTAATTTTGGATAATTTATAAGGCGTCCAAATGGCTTTATGAAATTTTTTTAAAAAATAGATTGTTTAGTAGTTGCCGATCTTAGTGATTTGTGAATGGAAGTCCAAATCTGTTCCCAAAGTTGCTTAGATACCTCCTTCTTAATGTCAAATTGTCATGTATCTTCAGTACCCTTTGGGCGCGGGAGTGGAAGAGCAAAGAAGTTTACTCTTCAGAAAAGCATTAAGGCAATACTGAAGTTGTATCCATTTATAAAATTGGTTTGGAAGCAACATGTATTTATGCTGTAATCCAACCTATTGACAACAACCCCAGACTACAAGATGTTCAGAAAGGAAATAAAAACTATACTCTTCAAGAAAACCCTTAATAAAGTTTAATACCATGATAAAGCTTAACCCCCCTCTTACCATCCCCTCCCTAACCCCAGATCCTACTTTTCCCTCTCTTGGAAACCTTCTCTGATCTAACGTTGTAACCCTTCTTCCATAACTCTTTTTGTAATCCGCTTTGAACCGAAAGGTAATGGCGGAATAGAAATCTGTAATGTAATGTAATGTAATTCCTGAAAGGTTAACCACTTAACGTCATTTCTTAAATGATAAATTGACCATATGCCAGCATGTTGCCATAATGACCACTCTACCATCTTCTCTTGAATTCTAATAAGCGTATTATTCCATATAGGTACATGTAAAGTGGTTTCCAACGATGTGGTGGGATAGGATATAATATACCAAATCGGGCATTAAGTTCTGTAAGACGTCGTCTATAAGCCAGCAAACTGCTTGCGATTGCGGGCAGTGGTCTTGCTCAAGTCAGGTACAATAAGGACCCTCAAATTTTAGTGGGGATTTAAGTTTAGCCCGCTGCATTATGTCTGTTATCTGCTTAAATCTGAGAAGGTGGACAATCACCGGTCTAGGATACTTTTGATTGGTGATGCACTGTGAGGGTATATGATGAGCAGCTTCAATTTCAAAATGTTCCTTGAATTTTAAATCCAACAGAGCTGGATAAAGGTTGTAAGGAACTTAACCAAGTCAGGACCCTCACGTCCTTCAGCTAATCCCAGTAGCTGAAAATTGTTCCTCCTAGCCCGATTATTCGCTTCCTACAATTCCTGCTCCAAAACCTTCACACAATTAATATGAAGTTGAGCATCCTTCAGGGTTTCATCTGTTGCTGTTTATTTATTTTCTAATATTTCCTTTCTATGCTGACATTGCTGAACCTCCAATTTTAGCGACAGTAAATCCTGCTCGAAGTCTTCAATTTTTTCCTTAGTCTTCTTCAGAAAATCTTTGACAGCTCTAATTTCATCTAAAATGAGCTGTGACTGACAATCATCTGTTTTAGAGGCAGAGATTTTTGCAGGAGATAAAAGATCTGCTTTAGCTCTCTTACTCCCTTTTCCAGACGTCATCTTGTCACTGTGCTGAAATACCACCAATTAACTCAAGTTTAGGTGTTAGTTTTAAGGATAATGATGCTATTTGTTAATACTTGTTGGATTCTCACAGGAGCTCAGCAGTTAAGCAGCCATCCTGTTGGTCTCACTGTTCCGGAATCCCAGAGGGCATAATTTGAGGTTGAGGAGTGATAGATTCAAGAGTAATGTTAGGAAATTCTTCTTTACACAGAGGATAGTTGATGTGTCGAATGCACTCCCGAGGAAGGTGGTGGAGAAGAAAACGGTGACAGAGTTCAAACAAACGTGGGATGAACACAGAGGATCTCTAATCAGAAAATAATGGGTATACATTGAAGGAACTAAGGCCAGTACTGGGCAAGCTTGCACGGCCTGTGTCCCATTCAGTTGAGGATGAGTTGGGGATGGCTCTGATGGCTGGGATGGTTAAGATGGGCTGGAGTGAGCTTTGATGAAGACTCCAGTAGATAGAACCTAAGCACACACTACTAGGCCAGGACTCTGGGTTTCTGGCCCAAAAATATCTAAGAAAAAGGACCATTTAAACTAAATAATTTATGGAGCATGTATGGTTGGGCAGACTGGATGGACCACTCGGGTCTTTATCTGCCGTCATTTACTATGTTACTATTCATAATAACTGGATAAGAACAAATCGGTGCAGATTTGCGTGTAGTGTCCAAGACCTCAAAACACCCAAGACACTACTTAAATGTATTTTGTGTCCTTACTGGGATGAAGTGTTCCTCATCGGTCTTGTTTCAAAATTATTTATTTAGTGCAGGCAAAAACAAATTTTACCAATATGGTGCAATAATTGATATTAAGAAGAGCACTTAACTTGTGGCCTGACCGCTACCCAGCCATTTCACTGGTAAGTTTCCTCAGGGGCTACTGCTCTTCAAATTCTCATTTATATCTTTTTTTTTAATATTTAAAGTTCAGTACTCTTGGAGGCTCTCCTTGCACCATCCAGTTGTCTGTTCATTTATTAGTTGAACAAACTGTTTTTCCAATGACAGTTAGGACTATTCATAATAAGCTATCCATTTAATTTCAGCCTGCTATATGGCAGGCCTACACTCAATATATATTGATCGATATTCAAAGTGATTCACAGCTGTTTTCACAGCTGAAGCACTAGGGAACGGGACCGCAGTAGATATACGCAAATAGAGATGGAGGTGCGGTAGACCCTAATTGATTTTCAGAGGATAGTTAAGCTCTGGAATGTGTTGCCAGAGGTTGTGGTAAAAGCAGATAGCGTAACTAGTTTTAAGAAAGGTTTGGATCATTTCCTGAAGGAAAAAATCCATAGTCTGTTATTAAGACATGGGGGAAGCCTCTGCTTGCTCTGGATCAGTAGCATGGAATGTTGTTACTCTTTGGGTTTTGGCCAGGTACTAATGACCTGGATTGACCACCGTGAGAACAGGCTACTGGGTTTGATGGACCATTGGTCTGACCCAGTAAGGCTATTCTTATGTTCTTAAACTAAAGGTGGGGCTGGATGGTGTGGGGGGTGATGGGGCTGGATGGTGTACATATGAGGGTAATGAAAGAACTTAGGGAAGTTTTGGCAGCTCTGCCGACTGACCTTTTCAATGCTTTTCTAAATTGGGAGTGGTACCGGAGGACTCGACAAGGGCTGATGTGGTCCCGCTCCACAAAAGTGGAAGTAAGGAAGAAGTAGGGAACTGCAGGCCAGTAAGTCTGATTTCTGTGGTAAGTAAATTAATGGAAACACTTTTAAAGAGAAGCGTAGCCAGTAGAAGGAAGAAGGTGTTGATGCCCCGGTACAGGTTATTGGTGAGGCCCCACTTGGAGTATTGTGTTCAGTTTTGGAGATCGTATCTGGTGAAGGACGTAAGAACACTTGAAGCGGTCCAGAGGAGGGCAACGAAAATGATAGGAGGCTTGCGCCAGAAGACGTATGAGGAGAGACTGGAAGCCCTGAATATGTATACCCTAGAGGAAAGGAGGGACAGGACGGGGGAGATATGATTCAGACGTTCAAATACTTGTTTATATACCGCCTATGAAGATTATCTTAGCGGCTTATAATCAGGTAGTCAAACATTTTCCCTATCTGTCCCAGTAGGTTCACAATCTATCTAACGTACCTGGGGCTATGGAAGACTGAGTGACTTGCCCAGGGTCACAAGGAGCAGCGTGGAGTTTGAACCCACAACCCCAGAGTACTGAGGCTGTAGCTCCAACCACCGTGCCAGACACTCCTCCGACTGGCTGGGTGTCCTCCAGGACAGGGTTGGGAACCACTGGGATAAAGGGAGTGTGCTAGATGTGTTGTATTTGGATTTTAGCAAAGCCTTTGACAGTGTTCCACACAGTCGTCTCATAAATAAACTGAATGCCCTCGGGATGAGTTCCAAAATGACGGGCTGGGTCAGGAACTGGTTGAGTAGAAGTCAACAGAGGGTAATAGTCAATGGAGATCACTCTGAAGAAAGGGATGTTACCAGTGGTGTGCCTCAAGGTCCACTTGGGCCTGTTCTTTTTTAGATTTTTGTAAGCAATATTGCTGAAAGGTTGTCAGGTAAAATTTGCCCCTTTGGAATGATACCAAAATCTTCCATAGAATAGACACCTCTGATGGTGTGAATAAGATCAGGAAGGACCTAGCAAAGCTTAAGGAATGGCCTGAAATTTGGCAGCTAGGATTTAATGCTAAGAAATGCAAGGTCATGCATTTAAGCTGCAAAAAACCAAGGAAACAGTACAATTTAGGGAATGAAGCTTTTGTGCACAAAAAAGGAGTGGTACTTGTGTGTGATAGTATGTGATCTAAATAGGTTGAAAAAGTGACTGCTAGGGAGCATAGGGAGAGGTATGGCCAGTAGGAAAAAAGGAGGTATTGATGCCCCTGTATAAGACTCTGGTAAGCAGTGGAATAATAAGGGGGGCCTGCGTTTCACGGTATATAATTCTTAACCGCTGCTTCAGGGAGTCATTAAAAGCGGTTAGCTCTTATTTCTCCAGACCTGCAGTCCTTCCCGTACCTACATAGGTACCTTCCTACGTAGGTATGGGAAGGACTGCAGCTGGCCGCGTTGGATATGTAGAGAAGCGGCTTAAACATTAGAACATAAGCAAAAGGCTAAGTGCTACTACAGAAGAAAAAGTGATAATAGGTGACAACATGTGAAATAATGAGAAAATGTGAAATTCTAAGTAGCTGGCAGTGTTTCTTGTATGGAACAATACTATATTTCCTAATGTTGTGAATACTTCAATTGATGAGGAATGTGGAAAACCCATTCATGAGTACGCTGTAAGAAAGTACTGACACTAGCTCCCTCATAAACAGAGAAAGAAAATTTTATAAATTTTAAAAAGTTTTTTAAATATTTGCAAAATATATGATATATGCAATGTTATAGACCAGTGGTTCCCAACCATGTCCTGGAGAACCCCCAGGCCAGTCGGGTTTTTCAGGTTAGCCCTAATGAATATGCATGGAGCAGATTTGCATGCCTGGCACCTCCATTATATGCAGATATCTCTCATGCATATTCATTAGGGCTATCCTGAAAACCCCTGGGGGCCCTCCAGGACAGGGTTGGGAACCACTGATATACACAATGATATATACAATGATATATACAATAAAAAAGATTAAAAAGATAAATTTAAGAAGGGTATATATAATGAGGGTGGCCTATGATTGAAATTATGAGTGACTAATCTAAGTTGATGCTAAAGCACATAACAGTGCAGCCACTCTAACCCCCTCTTCTATGAAATCTCGCTAGCCACGCTGAATGGTCTGTGCTGCTCCCGACGCTCATAGGAACTCAATGAAGAGGGGGTAAGTCTGAGGCTAGCTCTCCACCTATAAGTTATAATATAGGGAAATAGATAAGGGAAATATAAATGTGGGCAATATAGTAGTTGCTTATTTCAATGAAAATTAATGTTTATAGGGGTTTACGGCATGGCAACGCCGAGCGCCTTTGTCCTGGGCACCAACCTCCCTTGCTACACCACTGCTGGTGAGACTTCATTTAGAATATTGTGAGCAATTTTAGAAACTATTACTTCAAAAAGATATATTTAAATGAGGTCTTTTGTTTCTATTCTTATTATCATAGTATGTTTTAATTTTTTTTTTATTTTTAACATTGTACATGAATGTTTTTAACAATTATATTACTTTTATTATATAATTTTAGATTGTACGTAGATAGTGTGTTCTATGAAACTGTACCATGTGTTGAAATAATGTCTCAGTATTCTTGTGAACCGCCCAGAACTACTGGTTGGGCGGTATACAAGAAAATAAATTATTATTATTATTAAACTGATTGGAATTGGCCCAGAGGAAGGCTACTAAAATGGTCAGTAGTCTTCGTCATAAGGCATATGGGGACAGACGTAAAGATCGCAATATGCAGACTTTGGAGGACAGGCATATGATAGAGGAGGATAGATATGATAGAGACGTTTAAATACCTATGTGGCATAAATGCTCATGAGGCAAATCTCTTTCCTTTGACATGAAGCTCCAGAATGAGAGGGCATAGGATGAAGTTAAGAGGTGATAGGCTCAGGAGTAATCGAAGGAAATTAAAAGGGTGGTAGATGCATGGAATATAGTCTCCCGGTAGAGGTGGTGGAGACAAGGACTGTGTCTGAATTAAAGAAAATGTAGGATAGGCAGGTGGGATCTCTTAGGGAGATGAGGAGATAGTGGATGGGCCATTTGGGCTTTATATGCCACCATGTTTCTATGTTTTTATGTGATTTCATTGAGCAGGAAAGCCTCCTGCCTGGTTAAATCACTGTCCTGTTAGTCTGGGGCAGTGGTTCCCAAACCCTGTCCTGGGGGAACCCCCCAGCCAGTCGGGTTTTCAAGATATCCCTAATGAATATGCATGAGAGAGATTTGCATACCTGTCGCTTCCATTATATGCAAATCTCTCTCATACATATTCATTAGGGATATCTTGAAAACCCGACTGGCTGGGTGTCCCCCAGGACAGGGTTTGTGAACCACTGGTCTGGGGCATTGTGTGAGTGGAGCAATTTTCAGTCTACTGACCAGCTAAGTAAGCTCATAAAGTTAAGAAAGCTGTTCTAACTTTAACTGCTGAGCTAACCATTCATTAATTTAAATACCAGTTAATATGTTTGTTTGTTTGTTTATTTCTCATCCACCCTTATCTAGGGCGAGTTACATATTAACATACATTATATGAGGTAGACTAATAGAATAAGATTGCCTGGTTAAATTCTGGGTGACCGCACTTAACCAGACACTCAAGGCTGGAGCCTAGACATGGAACAGCATTAAATATCTGGATTCAGCTCTGCCTGCAGTGGTCAGTGACTTAAAAATCACTGATTGCAGCAGGCTGAATATAGCATAAGCCGCCCTAGTGGTGGTGGTACTGACGGCAGTACATATGCATCGAGCGCTGCTGACTTTAAATATAGCAGTGCCGAATGAACATATTCATTTAAATACCAGCATCGGTGTTTAAATTAAAGCACTGGCTGCCTGTCTATGCTTTACTTTGGCAAGCCATACAAGTTTGTTATGCTAATCCATGTTTCTGAATCTGAAAAAAAAAGCCTCATTGGGAGAAGTGCCACTGATAATGCTCCCTCTCAGTTTCCCCCTTCCGGGTTCTTTCCCAGGAGTGTGTGGCGCCGTGGTTAGAGCTACAGCCTCAGCACCCTGAGGTTGTAGGTTCTAATCCTGCGCTGCTCCTTGTGACCCTGGGCAAGTCACTTAATCCTCCACTGCACTGGGTACGTTAGATAGATTTTGAGCTCCTTGGGACAGAGAGAGAAAATGCTTGAAGTACCTGTATGTAAAACCGCATTGAGTGTGGTTATATAACTACAAAAAGGCTGTATACAAGTCCCTTTGAAGATGGCAGAGGAGGCTCTGCCTCTTAGCAACTGCTTCTGCTACTTATCATTTCTATAGCGCTATTCGATATGTGCAGTGCTGTACATTACTAAACTAAACCTTAAGTTTATATACCGCATCCTCTCCACGGAAGTGGAGCTCAGCACGGTTTACAAGAACTTAAAATATAAGAAGAGAAAGGAAAAGGTTTACATGACCTTATATATAGAATGGAAGAGTAAGGGGGGAAAATAGAATTACATGTTAGAGAAGAGCCAAATTTTCAGTTGCTTGTGGAATAGTTGGAGAGAGCCCAGGTTCCGCAACGGGATAGTAAGGTCGTTCCAGAGACCTGTGATTTTGAAGAGAAGAGATTTTCCCAGTTTACCTGCATAGAGAATATCGCGTAGAGAGGGGAAGGATAGTTTATATCTTTGGGCGGGTCTGGTGGAGTCAGGACTCGAGGAGTTAAAGGATAGTGGGATTAGGGGAGGAAGGATTCCGTGAATGATCTTAAAAGCCAGGCAGGAGCATTTGAAATGGATTCTGGAAATCACTGGGAGCCAGTGAAGATTGGACAGGAGTGGGGAGACATGGTCAGATTTGAGTTTTGCAAAGATCAACTTGGCTGCAGTATTCTGGATTAGCTGGAGTCTTTGAAGACTTTTTTTTGTTAGGCATAAGTAAATGGCATTGCAGTAGTCAAGTTTGGAGAGGATTACAACATAGCTGAAAGAGTTCCTGCTCTAAAGAGTTTACAATCTAGTCAAGACAGACAAACTGGACAAGAAGGTATATCTATACACATGGCTCAGGTGGGGGAATTACAGAGGGAATGATAAGATATTGGTGCTTGGCAGGTAGGTTGGAGTTTGTAATTGACAGCAGCTTCAAGGAAGTGGGCTTTGAGTCCGGATTTGAAGACTGCCAGAGACGGAGCATGACATACTGAGTCAGGCAGTTTGTCCCAGGCTTATGGTGCAGCAAAGCAGAAATAATAATAATAACAGTTTATATACTGCAGGACCGTGAAGTTCTATGCGGTTTATAATGATTAAAAGATGGTACAACTTGAGTGGAATAAACAAAGTTAAGAGCTAGTGATTAACAGGTATTGATTAACAGTTATTTTGGAGTAAGAATTGTACAGGTCAGCTGCCTAAATACTTCAGGAACAGATATGTTTTAGGCGTTTTCTAAATTCCCCATACGTAGTAGGCATAAGCAATTGATTTAGATCTTTACCCCATAATGCTGCCTGATGTGAGAGAAGGTGTAGATGATGTCTTTTAAGTTTGCATCCTCTAACTCAGTGGTCTCAAACTCAAACCCTTTGCAGGGTCACATTTTGGATTTGTAGCTACTTGGAGGGCCTCAGAAAAAAATAGTTAATGGCTTATTAAAGAAATGATAATTTTGCATGAGGTAAAACTCTTTATAGTTTACGAATCTTTCCTTTTGACTAAGTCTTAATAATAATATTTTAATTTATAGCTAAAGGGACATATGATCAAAAAACTTTTGTGATTATGCTAAACATACCAAGGGCCTCACTGCTATAACTGGAGGGGAAACAAAGTTCAAGTGTGAGCTTCTCTTATGTCTTGGTTGATGGAGTCTAGAATTGACTGTAGAGGAAAAGGGTACTGGTAATAAGAGAGACTTATCTGATGAATGTAGTGCCCGGAAGGGGGAAAGTGCATGGAGAAATGAGAGAGGAGAAATACTGAAGAGCTGCAAAGCAAATGTAGGCCGGTAAGAGGAGTTTGAACTGTATGCAGAAATGGATAGGGAACCAATGAAGTGACAACATTGGTAGAAGGGAGAATGGGAAGAGGGGAGAACTGCACTGTAACAGAGCTCTGAAGCCAGCTCCAGGGAGTGCAGGGCACTGGGTGGTCACTCGGTTTCCTCTGCTTCTGAGCACCAGAACCTATTTTTCTAGAAAAAGGGAGAAAAGCCTTTGTACGGTGGCCTGATAATGAGAAAGACTGGGAGGAGGTAGCCCTGAAGAAAGCTGGTGTTTACTTTGGTAAAGTGAAAATGCTGAGGTACTCCGCAAAAATAATGACAGCAGCATGGTACAGAAATAAGAACAGTGTCTCTGGTTGAGGAAGTCAGGGGCCAAGCACTAGGAGAGTGCATACCACAAAACGTTGTTTCATTTTAGTTTAAGGAGGAGCTTGCTTTTTCCTGTGTCATAAAGTTTGTTTCAAACTGTTTTTAAGGCACACTGTGGGGCTCATAAACAAAACTTAAACACATCTAAAAACCCGCCCAAGTCGGCACATGGACGACCTAAAAGACAGGTCGTCCAAGTGCCGATAATTAAACCAAATTTTTGGACGTATCCAGGGAATGCTGCTGTGCACCCAGAGCTGAAAGGGGTGTATCTGGAGGAATGGTTAGGGAGGGATGGGGCAAGATGTTGGCTGACCTAGATTTAGTCGTCCTGCAGGAATAATTGAATGTCTCATGAGACTTCCTGGATGAAACTTATACGTTGTGAGTTAGACGATGTAAAAGCAGGTATAAGTGCCAAAATGGTATCCGAAGTGACCAGATAACCACTGCAGAGGCAAAGTAAAGAAACACACACTCCCCCAGTGTTCACTGACCCCCCCCTCGCACCCCCACAAAGATCAGAAGGGATGCTGGGAAACAGCGATCACAACAAGATCCGCTTCGACCTGGACGCAGGGGTGAAATATTGGTCCAGAACAACGGCCACGGCACTGAACTTCCAAAAAGGGACTTACGAAGGGATAAAACTCATAGTGGGGAAGAAGATTAAGAAGAGGATAAGCACCGTAAACACGCTAGAGCAAGCTTGGTCCCTTTTTAAGGACACAGTCACAGAGGCGCAAAATCTATATATACCGCATATCAACAAGGGATCCAAGAGGAAAAAGAACAAGGAACCGGCGTGGCTCAATGTAGAGGTGAAGGAAGCGATCACAGATAAGAAAACTTCGTTTAAGGAATGGAAAAGGTCAAGAATGGATGAAAACTGGAATAAGCACAAACAACATCAACGCAGGTGCCATAAGGCGGTAAAAGGGGTCAAAAGAGACTACGAGGAAAAAATAGCCAAGGGGGCAAAAAACTTCAAGCTGTTCTTTCAATATATTAAGGGGAAACGACCCATGAAGGAAGCAGTGGGACCGTTAGATGACCATGGAATAAAGGAAGTAATAAAGGAGGACAAAACAATCACCGACAAACTGAACACATTTTTTGCGTCTGTATTTACCAAAGAGGATATACATAGCATACCAGAACCCATCAGGCTATATGCTGGAAACGAAAATGGGAAACTGACAGGGTTTACGGTCAGTCTAGAAGAAGTATGCAGGCAGATCGATAGGCTTAAGAGCGATAAACCCCCGGGAACGGATGGCATCAATCCAAGGGTCATCAAGGAAATGAAAGGGACTATAGCTGAACTGCTTCAACTAATAGCCAATCTGTCGATCAAATCAGGAAAGATTCTGGAAGACTGGAAGGTGGCGAATGTCATGCCGATCTTCAAAAAAGGTTCGAGGGGAGACCCGGAAAACTACAGACCGGTGAATCTGACCTTGGTACAGGGAAAGATGGTAGAGGCGCTGATAAAGGACTGCATCATTGAACGCTTTGACGGTCTGATGAGGACCAGCCAGCACGGTTTCAGCAAAGGCAGATCATGTTTGATGAACTTGCTGCACTTCTTTGAGTAAATAGGCAGATAGACAAGGGCGACCTTGTCGACATTTTATATCTGGATTTTCAGAAGGCATTCGACAAGATTCCACATGAATGACTACTTCAGAAAATTGCAAGCCATGGAATCGAGGGTGAAATACTCACGTGGATTAAAAACTGGCTGGAGCATAGGAAACAGAGAGTGGGGGTAAATGGACAATACTCGGACTGGAAGAGCATCACCAGTGGGGTGCTGCAGGGCTCGGTACTTAGACCCGTGCTCTTCAACATCTTTATAAATGATCTGGACATTGGTACGTGAGTGATTAAATTTTTGGAGATACGTAGTTATTCAGAGTAGTGAAGACACAGGGGGATTGCGAAGATCTGCAACGTGACATAATCAAGCTCGAGAAATGGGCTTCAACATGGCAAATGAGGTTTAATGTGGATAAGTGTAAAGTGATGCATGTCGGTAACAAAAATCTCATGCACGAATACAGGATGTCCGGAGCGGTACTTGGAGAGACCTCCCAGGAAAGAGATTTGGGAGTTCTGATCGACAAGTCGATGAAGCCGTCCACACAATGTGCGGCGGCAGCGAAAAGGGTGAACAGAATGCTAGGAATGATTAAGAAGGGGATCACGAACAGATTGAAGAAGGTTATCATGCCACTGTACCGGGCCATGGTGTGCCCTCACCTGGAGTACTGCATCCAGCACTGGTCGCCATACATGAAGGACCCTTTCGAGGGTCCAGAGAAGAGTAACTAAAATGGTTAAGGGGCTGGAAGAATTGCCGTACAGTGAGATATTGGAGAAACTGGGCCTCTTCTCCCTTGAAAAGAGGAGACTGAGAGGGGACATGATCAAAACATTCAAAATACTGAAGGGAATAGTCTTAGCGGATAAAGACAGGTTGTTCACCCTCTCCAAGGTAGGGAGAACGAGAGGGCACTCTATAAAGTTGAAAGGGGATAGATTCCATACAAACGTAAGGAAGTTCTTCACCCAGAGAGTGGTAGAAAACTGGAATGCTCTTCCGGAATCTGTTATAGGGGAAAACACCCTCCAGGGATTCAAGAGAAAGTTGGACAAGTTCCTGCTAAACTGGAACATACGCAGGTGAGGCTGGACTCATTTAAAGCACTGGTCTTTGACCTAAGAGCCATCGCGGGAGCGGACTGCTGGGTACGATGGACCACTGGTCTGACCCAGCAGCGGCAATTCTTATGTTCTTATGTCTTCGGAACATCAGCAACTGCTATAGGAAAGCCTAGTAGAGCTACATCCAGGTATCTTAAGTAGCCTGAGGGTTGGGCTAGTGAACTATACAGAGGAGGACCCAGGCCCATAAGCCACCCTAACCACTACATTCATGATGGAAAATGTGAGCTCACAAAAAAAACAAACAACAAACCCCTACTGTACTGCCATATAAGTGGCACCTGCAGCTATAAGAGCTATTGAGGTTGTAGACAGGTGGGTATAGTGGGGTTTGGGAGGCTCACCATAACCTTTAAGGGAGTTCTGGTGAGATGTTTATGGGGCACCCTTTTTGTGAAGTTCACAACAGTGCCCTTTAAGGTGCCCCACCGCTCTGTTGCCATGTGTGTGTAGTCAGTCCATCATAATGCTGGTCCCTCCCATGTCCAATTGTTTTTGTTCTAGGCGTTTTGGACTCAGACGGATTTTTGGTTGAAAATGTGGTATACAGATAGACATACTGGTGGTCTGGACAATCAATGGCGTGGACGTCCAGATAGACGATTTTCGAAAAAATAATTATTTTGGACATATTTTTCGAAAATGGACTTTGGGCGTCTAGCCACCATACATCCGAATCAGGCTTAGACGTTTCTTTTGATTATGCTCCTCCATACAAAATAAAACTAGCTGCTATTTAGCCACCTTCAGGCTGCTCTAGAACATTGTGGTTAGACTCAATTAGGGCACTGATCATTGACCTAAGGGCCACCGTGGGAGCGGACTGCTGGGCACGATGGACCAGTGGTCTGACCCATCAGCGGCAATTCTTATGTTCCCCTCTAGTTCAGAGATTCCATACACACACCCCCTTACAACTTGCAGCTGGCCTGTACAACTTACAAAAATGTTATGCTGTTTGGCCTAATATAAGCACAGGGCCGGGCAACAATACCACCACTAGTATCACAATGAGAGAAATGGACTTTTGCTATTAAGGAATTGTCCTTGACAATTTCCTACTCTGCCATTAGGAAGTTCAGCACTACTGCAGAGTAAATGTGCCCCCCCAAAACAAAAGGAAACAACTTAGTGTCGGCTGTCCCATGATCCCTAAGATTCTTTGCCTGCATCTTACTCCGTCTGTATCTCTTCGTGGCACAGGAGCTATCCTCAGTTGCTCTCATTCTACTGATACTATTTATTTATTCAATTTTTTTTTTTTTAGCCCATACTAGTTTGGATTTCTTCACCACAATGAAATGTGTCCTCTTGTCTGGTTGGAGAGTGTGGTGCAGTGGTTAAACCTACAACCTCAGCAACATGAGGTTGTGATTTTAAACCCACGCTGCTCCTTGTGACCCTGGGCAAGTCACTTAATCCCCCCATTGCCCCAGATAGATTGTGAGGCCACCAGGACAGACAGGGAAAAATGCTTAAGTATCTGAATAAATTCAGGTAAACCATTCTGAGCTCCCTTGGGAGAACAGTATAGAAAATTGAATAAGTAAATTTTTATGTATGGAAGAAGATTGTACTGATGGGGAAGAACAACTGTGGATCACTCCTGCCCCATGAAAACATATAGATGGGGTAAGGTATTAGCGGGACTAGGGAAGACTGAAGGAAGGCGCTAAGCTAGGGGGGGCTTTCTTTTATTCTGTTGTTGTAAGGGGGGAGTTGCAGGGCTCAGTGTCTGACAGTACTTACTTTTTAAATTATTTTTGTTTTATTTCATTTTTAAAATGAAATGAAACAAAATTAAAAAATTTCATTTTGGTTTCCTATTTCATTTCAAACAAAAGCACATCTGAACTAGGCATATATCTCATGCTTAAATAATGACACTCCTTCCCATTTTTCCCCCCACCCCACATAATCATTTCTTTTGAGAGGGAGGGGAAGTTTAAAACTGTAGTTTTACTTTTTCTCCTCCCAGGCATCACAAAAAAGATCAAAATCCACTTACTGAATTCCTTCTGCTATATGTTCAACCATTTGTACAGCACATCCTTCTCAACATTTTATGAATTGTAAATTAAAGCCAAACACTTCTCCCTATGCTGCTCATTTGCATGTGACATTTCCACTGACAAATAACCTGATGCCTAAGTCGTGACCATGTCCACCTATCCCCACCCCCTCTCCCCAGGCAGCAAATGAACAGGCTTGGTACTCACACAAAGGCGTGGTAGATGAACGCCCAGCCACGGGGTCTCTCCAGCACGTTGTACAGGTAATTCTGCAGTTTACGGTACTTGACGTTCCTCCTGCAGCTTTGGCTACTGCTATAAGATAATGGCTTGCCCAGCAGGCTCATACGGGCTCCCTGCTTGCTACGGCGGCTCTCCCGCAAGGCTCCCCCAGCCATGCCACCAAGAAGAAGCAAGCCATCAGCGCGGCTAGAGTTCAACAGCATCCTGCCACGGCCGGACTCCACATCCTTCATCCCAGATCGTCCTCTGCCACTTCGTCCTCGACGGCCTCCTGTGCCGCCGCTCTTTACCCAGAGCCCTGAGCCGCCCTCCTGACCTCTGCTGTGGCTGCGGGGCATGGCATCACCAGAGCATGTAGAGAGGAGGGGAAGGACAATGCCAGCTGGGCAGTGGACATGTACAAGCAAAGGGCAGACACACTGTCCCGCACCTAGCCACGGCGTAGTGCCCCCAGGGATAGAGAAACGGGCCAAGCTTTGGTATGTGATCGTCTTTGCTCATAGAATGAGCTCTGTGCTTTCTTTAGGGGTCCAGATCAGAGAAACTCCATCAAAGTTGTTCTGCCTTTTTCTAAAAGCTTAAGCTTAGATCCAGTCAAGTTGACTGGAACCTGTTTCAGACTGACAAAATTATGACGGCAGAAAGTGACAGCTCTCTTAACAGCAACAAGAAGTGTTAACAGGAAATAACCACTTTTGTTGCCTTCCCCAATGAGAGATACCTTATTTAAATGTTATTGAGAAGCAGGTCCGTGAGCACTGACAGAGTCTCCTTCTTGCTTCAGCTGAACAGTTTCACCGGAGCAAAGATTTCATTCCACAGGACAAGCTGTTGCTCTCAGTCCAAGCGCCAGAACGCAGCTCTACCACTACATCCTTCAAGGCTGCAAAAAAAGAAAACCAGCAGCGGTGGAAGAAGAACCTGAGAGCGAAATCCCAGCTCTAGAGAGGGCAGAGAGCAGAAGCTACAGGCACCTTCCCCGAGCAGAAAACTTCCATGGAAGCAGAAGTGCCGACGCTGCTTCAGAGGAAGGACCGGAGCTGATCTGTGCTTTGACAAACAACTTTCCCACGTTATTTATTTAAAAAAAAAAAAAAAAGTGGTAAAGCTTTCCAGTTGTATCCAGAAAGAAACATTATACTCCTAAAAAATGTACATTTCTATGAAGATGAGGTCTAAATTGGACCTTCTGCCATGACTGGCATTTTACAAGCTGCCTGATGAAATACTCTGGTATATAACATGCAAAAAAAAAAAAAAAAGACTGCATGCATTCTGTTCGGGCTACACTTGATGTCTGCTGCTTTAATGTCTCTGTGTCTCTGCCTTAGATTCTCTCTTTATGCCCTCTAGTGGTATTCAAGATTCTGTTACGTCTGTGAGATCACACCACAGATTTCCCTCGGAGAAATACAGACAATATCTCATGTTGTTGACCTGACTGGATGGTGCTTTGGCAGCACTTTATAGAGATGAAGCTGCTGTTGGCTAGCTGACTACACATAGCATTACTTGCACACAATAATATTAATAATACTCAGCTTTTAGAGTATGCAGACCTATATTTCATCGTTATGCCCCCCATTAATCTATTTTAAACTATACATTTATTCAATTTTATATATATAGTTTCACTTAGGCACAGTAATTACAGACACTAAGGCTCAGATTCTGTAAAGTGCGTCCCGATTGTAGGCAGCTGTAGGCATCCTAGAGTTGTCTAACATGCCAATCGGGACGCATATTTAAAAAAAAAAAAAAATGCTCCCCAGGCAGGCCACCTAATTTGGAGGCACCTCCAAGAGCCTAGTGAGGCCCGCATGCCTGCCTAAGTTCTCCTAAGGCTAGCCATGGATGTGGTTTGCCCCAGAAGTCACCTTAGGCGAATCTAGGCAGCTGTATGCGTCTCCCTAGTAGAGCGGGAGACGCTTACAATCTAGGCCCACAAAATGCTGGCCTATATTGTAAGTAGACATAGCTGCTATACTTATTGTAGCAAGGGATCCCCCTGCCGTGATTATAGTAGCCGCAGTTGTAGCTGCCAGTCGTCCCCCCCCCCCGAACGAATATGGCAGGAGGGATGCTCAATTTCTCCAGCCCGTAAGACCTCCAAACCCCCCCAACGCCCAATCCCTCCTGCCATAAGACCTCCTCACCCCACCCCAACGATTGCCAGCAGGAGAGAACCCAACCCCTCCTGACGTAAGACCCCCCCCCACCGAAGAACACTAGCAGGAGGGAGCCTAACCCCTCCTGCCGGAAGACCCCCCCCCCCCCCGAAGATCACTGGCAGGAGGGAGTCCAACCCCTCCTGCCAGTAGATACCCCCTACTGATCGCTGGCAGGAGTGAGCCCAACCCCTCCTGCCAGAAGACCACCCCCATTCATGGACCCCCCCCCACAAAACCCATGGTAAATCCCCCCCTCCACTAACCTTAAAAGTTGGATGGACAGGTAGGTCTTCCATCCGGCTGGCAGGCCCGCCTCTGTCAAAATAAGGCAAGTTTGCCCCTTCCCAGTGCATTGTTGGATTCACCGGGGCAGGGCCTAAGGTCTGCAGTGCACCCGAGGAGCTGGAGGAGCAGGAAGCAGCCCTTCTGCTCCCAATGTAAAGGTACGGGAGGGGGAGAGGGAGGCTAATGTCAGGAGAGAGTGGGCAACCCTTCCTGCCGGGTTTTTTCAGGAGTGGGGGGAGGTATTTGCCGGCAAAAAGGATTGGGCATCCCTCCTAACGTTTGTTTGGGTTTTTCCTTTGGAGAGCTAGGCCCGATGGCAGGAGGGAGTGGGCATCTTTCCTGCCTTTTTCTTTGGGGGAGGGGGGGAGGTCTTTCCGGGCAGGAGGGAGTGGGTATACCTCCTGCCATTTTATTCAGGGGTGGGGGGAAGGGAGTGAGCACCTTCGTGGCAGGAGGGAGTGAGCATCCTTCCTGCCATTTGTTTTATGGTCTCCACATTTGTCGTGGGGGAGGGAGTCGTGTTTGTCTGCTGTGTTTGTCGGGGGTCGCATTTGTCGGCCGTGTTTGTCAGGGATCATTATGGGGGGGGTTCATTTTTTTTATGGGCAGATATTTTGCTTGTGTAATACACGCAAAATATCTGTGCCATTAAAAAAATGGGAGAAAAACCCAACAACCCCGGCAGACCTTTATTGACAGGTCTATAACAATCAAGTTTTAGGATAGTAAAACCCGATTCAAACTGGCCAAGCAAATGTTAGTGAATCAATCTGGCTATTTTGTATGGGGTTTTACTAATTTGCATGGCTGGATCGGGAAATGGGCGATTGAGGGGAAAACACATGGTGGGCAGTTTTGTGAATTGGGTCAGTTAGCAGCGATCGTTTACCGATGGTTTAGCAACGATCGCTGACTTTAGTGAATCGGGCCCTAACCCTTAATCCTCCACTGTCCCAGGTACATTAGATAGATTGTGAGCCTGTCGGGAATGAAGTAAAAAAATTTATTTAATTATTCCTGCTGCTAATTCAAAAGAGAGAGTGTTTCATACATGTGCTGGACTGAATAAGTTTTGTTGATGTTGTGCGGATTTTCCAATATAGAAGTTACATAATTAAAAAGAGCGCTCAATCGTTGGTCCTCTCCAATGTCTTTGTTTTACTGGAACCATCAGATTTTACAGCAATATAACATAAGCGAGTTACAGGAGGAACAGCCTCCAAGGAAGCTTTCAAAATCTCACTGTATAATTTCCTCAGTCTATAGGAGAATTTAGAAATGTAAATGCAAAAATGTAGGGCCAAATTCTATAAACAGCATCCCAATTGTAGGTGGCGGTAGGTGTCCTACCGCTGTCTAACCAGCATGTTAGGCATTTTCGCGAGCCTAGGGAGACGCATAAGGACGCTTAAGCTCACCCAAGGGTAGGCATGGGTTCACCCAGGAAGTGGCCTTAGGCGAGCTTAGGCCGTCCTAGGCATCTCCCTAGGGCTACAATAGGTGCCTGAAATGTAGGCCAGCAACATGTGGAGGCAGGCCTGCCGGCTGGAGGGAGTAAGAATCCCTCCAGCTGGCCTGCAAGAAACAGTATGGGGGTCCGGGTGGGCTTGCGGGTGTTGGGTTGGTGGCATGTACTTAGGGGGGGATTCCAGCAGGAAGGCGTGGTGCAGTGGTTAAAGCTCCAGCCTCAGCACCCTGTGGTTGTGGGTTCAAACCCACGCTGCTCCTTGTGACCCTGGGCAAGTCACTTAATCCCCCCATTGCCCCAGGTACTTTAGATAGATTGTGAGCCTGCCGGGACAGAGAGGGAAAACTGCTTGAGTACCTGAATAAATGCATGTAAACTGTTTTGAGCTCCCCTGGGAGAACGGTATAGAAAATTGAATGAATAAATAAATAAATCCCTCCTGCCGGTGATCTTCAGGGGGTGGGAGGTTTCCGGCAGGAGGGAGTGGGCATCCCTCTTGCTAGTGATCTTCAGGGGGTGGGAGGTTTTCAGCAGGAGGGAGCGGGCATCCCTCCTGATGGGAGATACCTTGGGGGGGTGGCAGGAGGAATTGGGCACTCTTCCTGCAGCAGACTTTTTTTGGGGGGGGCTTTGGGAGTTCTGGCAGGAGGGAGTGGGCATCCCTCCTGCCAGCCAACTTTGCGGCTGGGGGGGTTTCCTGCAGCAGCTGCTCAGCTGATCACGGCAGACGGACAGACGCGGAAAATTCTACTAGTTAATTTTATATCTTACTCAAGAAAGCTGTATTTAAAATATTTTCATTTATTTAACAAATTTTTATACATAATCATTACATCATACATACTCTATAAATAATTCAAATATCCTCTTAACATTATTTATTTAACATTATTTATATAAATACATTTCTAAAGAATTAGAGGGGCATAATCAAAAGGGACCCCTAAGTCTGTTTACGTTCATTTTGCAAGTCGTCCAAAGTCAAAAAGTGCCTAAGTGACATTTTCGAAAGAGATGTCCAACTTCTTTTGACTTTCGAAAATCGTCCAAATTATACGTCCTGCAGATCTGATCGAAAACATCTATCTTTATAGTCCATTTTCGTACAAATGTCCGTCCAAGTCAAAAACGTCTAGAACAAGCCCTGTTGGACGTGGGAGGGGTCTGCAAAGTGATTGACAGAACACCCAGACAGGGCATCTAAATAGTGGGGTACCTTACAGGGCACTGCTATGAACTTCACAAACAGGGTGCCATGGCTTCTCCTCACTACAGCTCCCTTATAGGTGATGGTGAGCCACCTCCATAATCCCCTAGACCCACTTATCTACCACCCCTATAGCCCTTAAGGATGCAGGAGCCACTTATATGCCAGTACAAAAGGGTTTGGGGGGTGTATAGGGGAGTGCACATGTTTCAGTAACAATGCAGTGATTACAGGAGCTTATGGGCATGGGTCCATCTCTCTATGGATCCCAAACACACCCCCAAGATGACTTAAGCTGCCTCTGGGCTGGACGACTAGGCTTTCCTATGCTAGGCAGCCAGGTGATGATGGTCTGGAGGCTGAAATTTCAAGTTATGATTAAAATTTTTATTGAGGTGGGGGGGTGTTAGTGATCACTGGGGAAGTGTGTGGGGGGTCTGTGTTATGTGTTTTCAGTGATTATCTGGTGAGTTTACGTGGGTTTTAGTGACTTAGAACATGTTTTAGATGGTCTAAGTCAAAATGTCCAAGTTTCCTCTAGCTCTGTTGTTTAACTTTCGGTTATACATGCTGTACGACTAAGTCTAAGCAGGCCCATGTCCCGCCCAACTCCCGCCCTCGACACGCCTCCCGAAACGCCCCGTTTAGCTTTGGACGTTGAGTGGCTCTATGAAGGCCTAAGTCGTTTAGAAATATGTCCAAAACCTGGTTTGATTATCGGCACTTGGACGTTTTAGAGAAATGCTCGTCCAAGTGCCGATTTAGGCCGGTTTATGGACGTTTTTCTCTTTCGATTATGAGCCCCTTAGAGTCCCCTTCCTAATTATAATGACTAAGATAAATGTCCTATAAAATGTCCAATTCTCACTGTGTTTCGAACCACTGGTGGCAAAATGAATGTTTCAGGTCTTGTAATTATCCAGCTCAACACAAGGCTGTGTTTCACCATCTAGGCTTCATCAGGAGCTGAGATCAAAGCAGACTCAAAATACTCTCAAATACCTTAATACATCATACTGAAGTTAAACGGAAGCCATACAGATCACCATACAGTGCTTTGTGACACTATTCCTCTGGTTCATTGCTCTGGCAACAAGATACAATGAACAATGAACCAGAGGAATAATCTGCATCCTGCCTTGTGGCATCTGTTTAACTTCAGTATTAGGTATTAAGATATTTGAGAGTATTTTGAGTCTGCTTTGATTTCAGCTCCTGACAAAGCCTAGATGGTGAAACATAGGGCTCCTTTTACGAAGGCGCATTAGGTGCCTTAACGCGCGTAATAGCGCGCGCTAAAATGCCGCACGCTCTAGCCGCTACCGCCTCCTCTTGAGCAGGTGGCAGTTTTTCGGCTAGAGCACGCCATAGCACGCGCTAATCCGGCGCGTGCGTTAAAAACGCTAGCGCACCTTCTTAAAAGGAGCCCCATGGCCTTGTGTTGAGCTGGATAATTACAAGTGAACTGGAACATTCATTTTGCCACCAGTGGAGTTTGGAAACAAGATAGCCAGCATTCAATTACAACATTTTACGGCAAACAAGATAATTGAATTTAAGGTGATACAAACATGAAGATTGTGGTTTGAAACCCAGTGAGAATTTAACATTTTATAGGACATTTATATTAGTCATTATAATGAGGAAGGGAACTATAATTCTTTAGAAAAGGATTTATAAATAATGTTAGGATATTTGAATTATTTATAGAGTATGATGTAATGATTAAGTATAAAGATTTGTTAAATAAATGAAAATATTTTCTATACAGCTTTTTTGAATAAGATATAGTAATATAGAGAGAATCAATTTGAATTGATTTTCCCAATAGTTTGCTGAACTAGTTAATTTTAAGGATAAGAACATAAGAACATAAGAAGTTGCCTCCGCTGAGGCAGACCATAGGTCCATCCTGCTCAGCGGTCCGCACCCGCGGCGGCCCATCAGGCCCATTGCCTGAGCAATGGTCTATACCTATCTATACCCCCCAATCCCTTTTTCTTCTAGGAATCTATCCAAACCTTCTTTGAAACCATTTAATGTTTTCTTGTCTACAACAGCCTCTGGAAGCGCGTTCCATGCATCCACCACCCTCTGAGTGAAAAAGAACTTCCTAGCGTTTGTTCTAAACCTGTCCCCTTTCAATTTCTCCGAGTGCCCCCTTGTACTTGTGGCGCCCCTTATTTTGAAAAATCTGCCCCTGTCTACTTTTTCTATGCCCTTCAGGATCTTGAAGGTTTCTATCATGTCTCCTCTAAGTCTCCGCTTTTCCAGTGAGAAAAGTCCCAACTGCTTCAATCTGTCGGTATATGGGAGATTTTCCATTCCCTTTATCAGTTTAGTCGCTCTTCTCTGTACTCCCTCAAGTACCGCCATGTCTTTCTTGAGGTACGGCGACCAGTACTGGACACAGTACTCCAGATGCGGCCGTACCATTGCACGATACAGCGGCATGATGACTTCCTTCGTCCTGGTCGTAATACCCTTCTTAATGATACCTAGCATTCTGTTTGCTTTCCTAGAGGCTGTGGCGCATTGCGCCGATGCCTTCAGTGTTGCGTCTACCATCACTCCCAGGTCTCTCTCCAGGTTACTGACCCCTAGTGATGTTCCCCCCATTTTGTATGTGAACATCGGGTTCTTTTTACCCACGTGCATGACCTTGCATTTCCCCACGTTGAAGCTCATCTGCCACTTTTCGGCCCACTTTTCCAGCTGCATTAGATCCTTTTGGAGATCCTCGCAGTCTTCCTTGGTTTGAGCCCTGCTGTATAGTTTGGTGTCATCTGCAAATTTAATGACTTCACACTTAGTTCCCGCCTCTAGATCATTTATGTAGATATTGAACAAGAGCGGTCCCAGCACCGACCCTTGCGGAACTCCGCTCGTGACCCCTTTCCAGTCTGAGTAGTGTCCCTTTACGCCAACCCTCTGCTTCCTGTTTGCCAGCCAGTTTTTGATCCATCGGTGGACCTCCCCTTGTACCCCGTGGTTCCATATCTTTTTAAGGATCTGTTATTACTTATTATGACAGGGGTTGCCATACAGCATATCATGAGGAATTGGAACAATTGGGATCGTCTGAATTATAGTTTTTGGTGGAACTCTCTATGTCACATATTTAAAATGGAAAGGGTAATTGCCATGCAGCAAGGGAATTTTAAGAAATTTCAGGATATTTGGGAGCCATTAACAAAATACTGCAATGAATGAATACCGTTTTCTCCCCTTAAAAATGCACGTCCAAGGGGGTGGGAGGGGGGAGAGGGAGTATTTTGGTTTTCTTATGAGTGCAAATTGAATATAGGGGAGGGAGGGATATGAAATCTGAAGTAGATTTTGATAGGCTACCAAGTGATGTATTATGCTGTTACACTTATTGTAAGTTTTTAAAAATCAATATAGAATTTAAAAAAAATTGTAAAGTTCTGGTTTCATGGATTTTATATTTTCTTTTTTTTATTGTTATTTCTTTTTTTTATCTTGAGGAATCTTTGTTGCTGATTTTATTGCATAATTCTTGTTTGGGGTTTTTTTTTTTTGTTGCATCACCTCTTAAACTAATCCAGAAATTGTAGATGAATACATTAATTAAGTGAGTGAGTGAAATGGGCTAGAGATGAGAATTGGCTAATCTGTATGATTTAGGGAAATGAACAGATTATTTTTAAAACTTCAGATCTTTTTCCAGAATTTGTAGAACATTTTTCAATTTTCGGGAATGGGATCTGGGATTGGTTCACACATTTGACAAACATTTTTAACACCCTTTATATGTTTTTTGGGCACACGACTTAAAATGTATTAAGCCAAAGGTCAATGTATACTAAATCAATTCTGTGTGCACAATATAATTGTTATCATACAACTAATACTATTGATTCATCTATTATTGTAGTCCACAGGGAGCTTCTCATGAAATCAATAGCAAATCCAGTCCCTATAAATTAATCTCAACTCCAAAAGGATTATTCAAGTGAGATATTTCAATCACTAACAGGATATCAACAATGTCACTTAGAGTGACATTCTATAGAGCTCTGTGATCATGGAACAAAACCCATCAAAGATTGTATGAAATCGTCATACACTGTGCCGTTGTTTTTGATTAACTAGTTATACCAGGAGACGCAGAAGATCAGAGGTGGAGATGAGAATACACAACTTGGAGACAGCAGGTGGAGACCCAGAAAAACACCATCCATCAGCACCGAGGCACCTACACTCACCCAGTCACCTGACTGGAGCTCCAGAGTCTCTGAGCCTCCCCTTACCTGTACCACAACTACAGCAGAAATCAAAGAATTTCTGAGCAAGCCCATGGTGGTTCCAGACTGGCCATCATATACCCAGTCCATAGAAAGGTGTATAAAAATGACAAGTGAGGCTGCTGGTCAGGGGTAAAATCAGGAGAGGAAGGAATATTATATTAGGGGTCAGATGGTCAGCAGGGAGCTCATGAGCTGAAACAGAAGCAAAATATGGCCTCTTTGCTGGATTTTGTTAAATAACATTCTATTCTATTCTGTTCCATTTTATTCCTTGACTGCAAAAGTTAGAGGAATGGTCTAATGTCTGGCAACTAAAATTCAATGCAAAGAAATGCAGAGTAATGCATTTGGGGATTAATAATCAGAAGGAACTGTATATGCTGGGAAGTGAGAGGTTGGGGAGAGGTGCACGGGGTGAGGTGCACGGATGGGGAGAGAGACCTTGGGGTGATAGTGTCCGAAGATCTAAAGGCGAAAAACCAGTGTGACAAGGCGGTTGCTGCTGCCAGAAAGATGCTGGGCTGTATATAGAGAGGCGTAGCCAGTAGAAGGAAGAAGGTGTTGATGCCCCTGTACAGGTCATTGGTAAGGCCTCACTTGGAGTATTGTGTTCAGTTTTGGAGACCGTAACTGGCGAAGGACGTAAGAAGACTTGAAGCGGTCCAGAGGAAGGCAACGAAAATGATAGGAGGTTTGCGCCAGAAGACGTATGAGGAGAGGTTGGAAGCCCTGTATATGTATACCCTAGAGAAAAGGAGGAACAGGGGAGATATGATTCAGCCGTTCAAATACTTGAAGGGTATTAACGTAGAACAAAATCTTTTCCAGAGAAAGGAAAATGGTAAAACCAGAGGACAGAATTTGAGATTGAGTAGTAGATTCAAGAGCAATGTTAGGAAATTCTACTTTACGGAGAGGGTGGTGGATGCCTGGAATGCACTCCCGAGAGAGGTGGTGGAGCGGAAAATGGTGACGGAGTTCAAAGAAGTGTGGGATGAACACAGAGGATCTAGAATCAGAAAATAATAGTAAATATTGAACCAAGGCCAATACTGGTCAGACTTGCATGATATGTGTCTGTATATGGCCTTTTGGTTGAGGATGGGCTGGGGAGGGCTTCAGTGGTTGGGAGGGTGTAGATGAGCTGGAGTGAGCTTTGATGGAGACTTCAGCAGTTGGAACCCAAGCACAGTACTGGGTAGAGCTTTGGATTCTTGCCCAGAAATAGCTAAGAAGAAAAAAATTAAAAATTTAAATTGAATCAGATTGGGCAGACTGGATGGACCATTCGGGTCTTTATCTGCCGTCATCTACTATGTTACTATGATGGGGAGTCAATTAAGTGATTTGAGGAGGGGGTGAGTTGAGTGTAGCGAAGTTGGCAGAAGATAAGTCATACAGCATGCAGAATGCAGATGGGGAGAGCCGGCTCAGCGGGAGACCTGTTAGAAGTAGATTGCAATAATTTAAGCCTGAGGTTACGAGAGTGTGGGTAGTGTGTTCAGAGAGGAAGGGATGAATTTAGATGATGTTGTAGAGATAGAAGGGTACAACCGGGGCTAAGCTAAACATTAGAGCTCTTCCTTTTTGGAATTTTGCTCTTCAGAGCTTAGTACCTCACACTGACGACTCACTTCTCATTCTAAAAAAATTATATTTTGGCTATGTATAAGTTCTATCTCCCAATGATAAGAGCCCTCCAGTGATTTTTTTTTCTTTTTCATTTTTGTTATCTTTGTAAGTATTGCAGGACTGTGACCTTGGGGTTTTTTTTGTTGTAGAGATAGAAGCGACAGGCTATGGCAGTCTGTTGGATGTGGGTAGAAAATGAAAGGGCGGAGTCAACGATGACTCCAAGGTTACGAGCAGAGGAGATGCCCTACTACTGTATGTTCGTTCCTTCTTCTGTATATATGATATGCTTCTTTTTTCCAAGTTGTGACAAATATCTTTTTTTTTCCCCAATTCTTTATTCATTTTAACAGCCAACACAAAGTGCAACAGATTAACCAACATTGGTACAAAAATAAAACAGCACTCACTACAATCAAATAACAAGATAAGTTCATATCCCCCCTCCCCCTCCCTCCCACCCACCCACCCATCCTGGATGTGCATAACCTTCATTCAGAAATCAAAGGGTAATACTAATAATCAATTCTTACAAAGCTTTGTTAAAGTTGTGACAAATATCTGCCGTTCTATTAAACTGTTTGCTTTCATAATACCTGATATTTAGCAAAATTCAAATACTGTATTTGCCACTGATAAAAAAAAATAGGGCACCCAAGTGTAACAAATATACATCATTCCTGACTCTTCCTGGAGTCTGTCAATCACCTGGGTCAGCAGGCAGTTCAGGGATTTTACAAATTGTCACTGTTATGCTGCTCTTTGCAGGAAAAGGAACGCTATTGCTATATTGCTTTATGGCCTCCCACCCATACCTCCCCCTGTATTTTTTATATAGGTTGTTTCTATAGCAATGTTTCTTTTTTTGTGTTGACTCACCTAATTACATAGGGTGAATCTTGTCTTTATTTAGATTTTGTCCACTATTACAGCTCGGCTGTTCTCAGTAGGCCTCACTCCTTGCAGCTACCGTTGCTGTTCTGTCTTCCAAACGTCCCCATGGGGTTTGTCTGTTTCTTGCTCTCTGAAGCTGATGCAATAGGATTGCGTGCTGGTCACTGTGAAAAAGTGTACACATGAGTGTGCGTTATCAGCAGAATCAATGGTTTGCAGAGAGACAGTATTGGGTCTTGTGGATTACGGGGTTAATTCTATGTGGGTGCCTCCTTTAAGGTGGCCCAATGGCATACAGTAAGGCCCTGATTCTAGAAAGGATGCCTAACTTAGGCACCTAAACGGCGCATTTTGCAGAATCAGGGCCTAAGAGCCCCAAATACAGTGCATAATCTGTGGGATTTTCACACTATTTTTCATTGTAGGCCGGAAATTCTCCACAGCCTCAATGAATCGGAAGATTAATTGTGTAGGGCAGTGACATCACTGGTCACTGAGTAAAGTAGTGTTCTGGTGATTTCTGAAGCGGTATTATATCCCTATGGAGTGCCTGGCAGTGTCCAGGCTTACTTGTATTCAAGTTAAGGGAGGAGTTATTTCTTGGAAGGAATACTGCAAAGCTATAAAGCCAGAAGCAAAATTCAAACCCTTGTCTCTTGTAGTAGGGGAGGATCTTTATGCGCCATGTCCTAGCCATCTAAAGCAGCACTTATATTAAGATGTACACTGCTAGCCCAGAAAACATGCAAAAGCTAAGAAGTCAGACAATGCCAGAAGCTGCAGAGATATCTGTTCTGGTGACTGGGAAACTGGGGAGTCCTTCCACCCAACGGTGCACCAAGGGTGGGGCATTGGGGGTGGTCTGCTCTGGATATAGGGAAGAGCCACAGGGTCTGCACACAGCTGTTGGCTCCACTAGCTCCCTGCCTGCTCTCACGTCAGCTTCCTGTTCCGGGGCAGGGGACTAGCTGAGCTGACAGTCAAATGCATGAAGACCTAGGCTCCACAACTGCTCCATGTACCGCCCATCTCCTCCCCCCCCCCCCCCCCCACACACACACACACATACACACATGCTGCCTGGAGTAGGAGTTGCTCCATCCTGGGTATCAACCCAGCCAGGTATGCTGCTGCTTTCAACCTTTTGCAAGAATTAAAATGTGTAGCTGGGCATAACCCAGGGATGTTATCTACTTTGTTGCTGGTCCTATACATCTTCCTGAGGGTGAGTAGAGGAATAATTGCTTCTCCATTTGAAAGAGAGACACCTCTACCCAGAGTTCCTGTACCAGAGAGAGAGAAAGAGCATCAAAAACGTTCTTTGTTCCATTATTCTTGTTTAAGCACCTCTGATGTTAATGCCGCACACAGTAAAAAAGAGAGTTAGAAAACATTCTCTTCTCACCAAGGAATAGAATAATTAAAGAGGGGTTGTGGACTTTGTAAATTTTGTATCTAATTAGTGCTGCCTCTGCTTCCTTTTGACCGTATAAAGTTTCAAGTCCAGTTAAAGTGGTTGAGAGCGACTTACTGATGTGGCCTTCATTTTGAAAACTATAGAGAACCAAGGTGTGCGGTATTGCCTTTCCAGCCTCCTTGAGGCATATTATTAACTCAGTAGTCCAAAAATGTTTTTATAAATTAAAAATAATCCGTTCAATTTCAGGTCTCTTAGATCAAAAATCCATCAATATCCTTATTCGCTCTCTAGTTATAGCACATCTGGACTACTGCAATTCCCTTTACCAAGGTATTACCCAAAAAGAAATCAGACGTTTGGAAGTTACATGTTTGTAAACCACCTAGATAGGTGGTATATCAAAATAAAAATAAACTTGAAACTTGTTAGCAACATAGACATTATGAATCCTAGCAAGAATATAATGAAAACAGATGCATTTTTAGCACCTTCCTAAATTGAAGATAGGAGGTCTGATGTAGGCAGGTTGGGAGGCAGCTCCAAATTTTAAGTGTCTTGAAACTCAAAAGTGGATTCAAAGAGTGATTTCCTCCGATGCATTGGTCCTCAATTAAACAGCTTTGTGGACTGTTGCTACTTATGGGTGAAGTTGGGCACAGGTTTTTACCTTGGTCCTACTTGGTCCGCACAAAGGGCCACACAAAGGACCCTTTGGCGCAGCCCGCCAACGATGTGAGCCCACTTGACACGTAGCCCTTTAAAGGGCTGCTTAATAAGCCCCAAGAGGTAGTAGGTGGGGCCTCATTTCAGCTGAGAATTCTCAGGTAGAGAGAGGAGGGACAATTAGCTGACTCCTTTCCTGCTCTCTCTGCTGGAATCAGAATGATTGGTGGGTTTTTTCAAACAGAGTTTAAAGGGCTGCTTAATCAGGCCAAGAGGTAGTATTTAAGCACACAAATTCAGGTGTATGCTAGTATTCTATACTGGAACTGAGCACTCAGCTGCTGCTATAAAATAGACACTACCCATGCTATATTGGGATGCCTATATAGAGGCATCCCTTAAGAACATAAGAATTGCCACTGCTGGGTCAGACCAGTGGTCCATCGTGCCTAGCAGTCCGCTCATGCGGTGGCCCTTAGATCAAAGACCAGTGCCCTATCTGAGTCTAGCCTTACCTGTGTATGTTCTGGTCCAGCAGGAACTTATCTAACCTTTTCTTGAATCCCTGAAGTTCCCCTCTAACAGCCTCAGGAAGAGCGTTCCAGATTTCTACCACTCTCTGGGTAAAGAACGTGGGATCTCTTCATAGAGGAAGGTAGGGGTGGGTCATTGTTGGGGGCAGACTGGATGGGCCGTGGCCCTTTTCTGCCGTCAGTTTCTATGTTTCTAATCTATTCCCTTTTAACTTTAGCGAGTGCCCTCTCGTTCTCTTCACCTCGGAGAGGGTGAACAATCTCTCTTTCTCCACCAAGTCAATTCCCTTTAATATCTTCAATGTTTCGATCATTTCCCCTCTCAGTCTCCTCTTTTCAAGGGAGAAGAGGCCCAGTTTCTCTAGCCTCTCTTTGTACGGCAACTCCTCCAGTCCCTTAACCATTTTTGTCGCTCTTCTCTGGGCCCTCTCGAGTAATACTATGTCCTTTTCCATGTACGGCGACCAGTGTTGGATGCAGTACTCCAGGTGGGGGCGCACCATGGCCCGGTACAGCAGCATGATAACCTTCTCCGATCTGTTTGTGATCCCCTTCTTAATCATTCCTATAGAATTGCCACCATAGCTTTCTCATGCTTCTAAATAATTGAATTGACAAATAAAAGTAAGACCTGAAAAATAACAGAAGCCTATTTTGTTGCTCCAGAATGATGCAATAAATTTAATATAGAATGCCACCTTCTCTATTCCACCATGAATGCAGATTTGACGATGTTACATAGACCTGTAGAGGAGTGCGAAGCATCCTTGTATGTTTTATGTAGCTTATTCACACTCTATTGATCTAACTTCATTTTACATGCATAAATATTCATTTTCTATTACTGTGAGAAGGATGCTGGTAGGAAATCATTTATATTGTGCAGCTGTAGTTTGCTTGTTAAGGCATAATGCTTTCTGATAAGATTTGAAGAGTAAAGCGGTTATGACCAGTTATGGCTATTTGAAGCCTAATTGCTACATAATGTGTATGTATTAGTCTAACAAGGAGAGCTGTAGATAGTGCAGCAGTGGATATGCCCATCATATCTGGACCTCTGCATTCTGCTGCTTGGATTGCTAAAAAATGGTTCATAGAAAAGCAAAGTCATTTTTTTTTTCTTTTACATGTCCCTATGTCTAAATGTAGTTTTATTTTCCACATACTTCTACAATTGTCACATATGATTAAGAAAAAAATAGCAAATATATAGAATTTATAGAAGAGTAAAACTTTTTTCAAAAAATAAACCACATAAAAGAGAAAAAAAGAACAGAACTTAAATGATTGACACAAATGATTGGGGGAATCCACTACTTATTCCTAGGATAAGCAGCATAAAATCTGTTTTACTACTTGAGATTTAGCTACCTGTAGGTACTTGGGCCACTGCTGGAAACAGGATACTGGGCTTGATGGACCTTTGGTCTGCCCCATTATGGCAGCTCTTATGTTCTTAAGTGAACTAAGTATAGGATAATCAAGCCATTGTGACATCACTGATGAGGTTGGCTCTTAGGCATTGATGGAATGAGTCATTATGACATCACAATTTCAGCTCTGGATTGTTGCTACTCTGAGTTTCTGCCAGGTACTTTGGACCTGAGTTGGCCACTGTTGGAAACAGGATACTGGGTTTGATGGACCTTCAGTCTGTCCCAGTATAGCAATTCTTATGTTCTTATGTAAAATTTACAGTATCAACTCCAATATATCTTTATCAACCAGAAATACAAAATAAGAAAATAACAACCTATTAATCTCTGGTGACTCCCTTAACTGAGTAGAAAAAACTTCAGCTTTGAAGGATGCAAAAAAGATATAACTGTTTTCCTAATGAACAATAAGACGTTTACAAAGAAGCCTAAAAATGTTGGTACACCTTCAGGCTCAGTGACAAAAATTGTCTCCTACAACCCTAAGGGCTCCTTTTATCAAGCCGCACTAGCGGGGGTTAACGCGCGCAACTTTTCATCACGTGCTAACCCCCGCGCTGGCCAAAAACTATCGCCTGCTCAAGAGGAGGCGGTAGCGGCTAGCGCGGCCGGTGGTGTAACGCGGCTTGATAAAAGGAGCCCTAAGTTTCCCTGGAAACATCAGGGCAGACATTCTTTTGCCCACAAAAATACTTCTCCGTGTTAAAAAAAAAAAAAAATCTTTCATCTTCTTCCTTAACAAATGAAATCAGGAGAGTAGCTCTGATAGCAATTAAATCCTGGGATGCCTCCAAAAAAGCTATTAAATGAACTGGCACCTGATCTGCCAGCCTATCCTCTTCTTCATCTTGCTTAGAAATATTTTAACAGAAACAATATTGAATCAGTATCAGCTCTACCCAAGACTTCCTTAAAATATGTAATAAGACGTTCTTTAATAGCCATCAAATGAAATCTAGGAAAAATTAAGGAATCGTACGTTTTTGCCTGATAGAAACTCACCAGAAGCTCATTCTGGCACTGATTGAACAATTTATCTTTAATAAAGTAAACATTTGCAAAGGCAATAACTATAACTGTAACTTAAAGACTCTATAAGGGACATTAAACTAGCCAATCTAGAGCCCTGCTCTACCAATTTACTAACAGTTTGCTGGTGCAATCACTGTACCATTGTTTTAGCTGTTGCTGTTTTTTTAAATTAAGTTCACATTTTTGCACTGACTTTGTAATTCTATAACAATATATATAAGGAACAATGCAGAAAGGAAATTTCTATAGAACAATCGTTATAATGCACAATAAAGCATTGGAAAAATAATATTACATGATGAGGGTATACATTTTAAAGTATGATATTTAAGAATTGTAATCATTATAAATAAAGAGAAAAATTAAAGAACTCTTTTACGAAACCTCCAACTCTCATAGAATTCCTATGAACATTGGAGCTAATACCGCAGTGACTGACGATTAAAAAAGCCTAGCGTGACTTTGTAAAAAAAAGGGGGGAGGGGAAGTTAAAATATTTAAATATAAAATGAATAAGTGTATGAAAAATGTGATTTTCTCTGAATATCTAGTATACATTTTGCTAAGAAACAATAATGACCACATTTTATCAACCTGTGACCTATATCCAAGGCTCATAAAAATAGTTCACCATCAAAATGTATGTAGTAAAGAAGCATTTTTCCAATTATTCCGCCAGCCCATGATAGAAACCTCTACCACGGCTTTGTAAAAGCAGCCCTAACAAATATGAAGGGGTGCTGAAAAGTTCTCAGCCCAGCCAAGACGAGAATAACATAGATGTGGTTCAATCAATGATCTGAAATAATGTCAAAAACCACAGAATTCTGTTTCTGTAAATTGGCACTTAACAAAATAAGATAACACTCTTTTCAGCCACAGTGGCAAAACAATGTTCAGAATTTAGGAAGTTGGTTGGTTGGGTTGCAAACTTTTCAGCATCCCCCCTCCCCCCCCCCAGTGTATAGTTTGAGTAAGACTAGTAGAAAGCATAGGTCTATTAATATGTTAGAAGTAAGTATACCATATTTTTTTTTATTGTCAAACCAGTTCACTTGATCCCGAATAGATCTCCAAAATTTAAGCATCAAGGGACAATAGTATAGTAAATGATCCAAAGTCCCAGCTTCAAGATGACATCTATTAGACTTTGATCTATCTAATTTCTGTAAACGAACTGGGGTCCAAAATGCTCTATGTAATAAGAAAAAACAAGTTTGTCTCATAGGTGCAGATGCTGTACATCTCATCTTCCAAGTCCATATTCGTGGCCATTGAGATGCAGTAATATGATGCTTTATCTCAATGCTCCAAATGTCATGAAGACTAGTCTTTGGTTTCTTATTCAAAAATACAGATATTAAGACAATGAAGCTGTCGGCACAGTGCGCAGCGGCCTCTAAGAAGGCAAATAGAATGCTAGGTATGATCAAGAAAGGTATTACAACCAGAACTAAGGAAGTTATCCTGCCGTTGTATCGGGCGATGGTGCGCCCGCATCTAGAGTACTGCGTCCAGTATTGGTCGCCGTACCTTAAGAAGGATATGGCGATACTCCAGAGGGTCCAGAAAAGAGCGACGCGATTGATAAAAGATATGGAAAACCTTTCATATGCTGAAAGATTAGAGAAACTGGGGCTCTTTTCCCTGGAAAAGCGGAGACTTAGAGGGGACATGATAGAGACTTACAAGATCATGAAGGGCATAGAGAAAGTGGAGAGGGACAGATTCTTCAAACTTTCAGAAACTACAAAACCGAGAGGGCATTTGGAAAAATTAAGAGGGGACGGATTCAGAACCAGTGCTAGGAAGTTCTTCTTCACCCAAAGGGTGGTGGATACCTGGAATGTGCTTCCGGAGGGTGTGATAGGACAGAGTACGATATTGGGGTTCAAGAAGGGAGTAGATAATTTCCTGAAGGAAAAGGGGGTAGAAGTGTATAGATAGAGGAATACTATACAGGTCCTGGACCTGATGGGCCGCCGCGTGAGCGGACTGCTGGGCATGATGGATCAATGGTCTGACCCAGCAGAGGCACTGCTTATGTTCTTAATTTATACCACTGAGTGGCCTGGTGTCCAAGGAAGTCCGCCTGAAAACATAAGACCGGCAAGCTATATTGATTTTTAAGATTTTTCCACTCAGGGAACCCCTCCTAAATGGCCTGCTTCAACTGCTACCATCTATAATTTTGTGATTTATTAAGACCAAATTTGTGCTGCAATCATGAAAAATCAAGCAGCTTACCGTCTGATATTACATCATCCAAAGTGCGTATACCTGCCTTCATCCAATGCTTCCAGATGACCTTAAACCCTTCAATTTGAATCTTGGAGTTCAGCCATAGGGACTGACGTGGATTTATGAATCAGAATAGGTGTTAAATTATTAATACATTTTAATGTCTGCCATGTATCCAGCAAAATTCTATTGTCCTTATATAACCTCGGAAGTTTGATGCTCAAAACATGATTTAATCTTAGTGGAGACAGGAGCTGCCATTCCAACCATAACCAATCAGGAAGATTTTTCATGAGTTCGGGGAGGATCCAATACATACCTTGATGTATTATATAGGCTTAGTGATACCTATAAAAGTTTGGGAAATTAACTCCACCCACCATAATTTGTTGTTGTAAAGATACTAAAGAAATTCTCGCAGCTTTCCCCAGCCAAATAAATTTAGTAAGAATACTATTTAATTTTTTGTAAAAAGACCCCTGAAAAACCACTGGTAGCATTTCCATTTGGTAGCAAAACCACAGGCAAAATCATCATTTTAACCGTTTGAACTCTCCCCCACCAAGACAACTGTAAAGGGTTCCATTGCTCATACATTTCTGTACCTTCAGCAATAAAGATTTTTCATTTACTTTCATCGTTTTATCTAGTGTATTTTTTATCCAAATATTTAAATATTTTATACCCTCTTCCTTCCAGAGAAAGGGGAATGGAACAATTAATCCTTTTGGACAATGTACATTCATTAGTAAAACCTACGATTTACTCCAGTTTATTTTATATCCAGAAAATTTACCAAATCTATTAATCAAATCTAGTAAATGTGGAATGGTAGATTCAGGGTTCCTCAAATGAAGCAAAATGTCATCTGCGTACACAGAAACTTTATATTCCCGACCTGCATAAGGAATACCCTGTATCTCCTTTGCCTGCTGAATAGCCAATAGCAAGGGTTCCAATACAATGTCAAAAAGCAAAGGAGATAACAGACACCCCTGTCTAACTCCCCTCTCCAAAAACGTTCAGAAAAATTATTATTAATGTACAATCTGGTAGAAGGGGAACTATACAAGGTTTTAATCATTTGTATAAATCTGAAACCAATACCAAACCAATCCATTGCTTGATACATGAAGGTCCACTCAACACGATCAAAGGCCTTCTCTGCATCTAAGGATACAGAGAAGGCCAGATCTTCCATGGCTTTTGTTAAATTTAACATGTGAAAAGCCAATCTTGTTTTGTTTGAAGAATGTCTTTGAGCAACGAACCCCGTTTGGTGCATACCAATAATATAAGGGAGAGCCTTGGCTAAACGTAAAGCCAATAACTTAGCCAGAAGTTTTCCATCCACATTAATCAAAGAAATAGGCCTGTAATTTGAAACCAACATAGGATCTTTATTTAGCTTCGGTAAAACTATAGTTAAAGATTCTGCCATAGTACTGTAATACAACCTTTAAGTAAATGTATAAGGGAATTCAATCGTGTATATCAGAATGTATATGAAACATATTGAGAATAGTGTTTAGTAGCAGGGAATCATTCATACCACATTAACAGAAACTCTTAGCATCACACCATCAATATAACAAAGTATAAAACAACGGAGAAAAATAAACTCAATTGTGAGAGGCCGGGACTACACAAGTACCCGAGCCAACTCACATCATCACTGATTTATGAAAAAACTCCGTGTACATTTAAATAAATAGTTTTCATTCATGCACAGTTAATATTTTTCAAAGATTTTTTCCCCCCAAGGGTTTTTTAGTGTGAGCAATGTAAGCAGGGTTCAATATATTAGAACATATCCACAGCATGAACAGGATCCCAAACTAACTAAAAAATTAGCGAGGGCTACAGCTCAACTTTACGGGTATAAGCAATTGTGGAAGCGTGGGGTTTGGAACAAAAGTAAGAGAAAAACATCCACTCATCTGAAGATGCGAAGTGACTCAAAAGATTCTCAATTCCTTGCCCCGACAGAAAAGTCTTTCTGTTTCGCCTAAAAGGCTACTTCAGGGGAAAAATCCAATGTCCAAAAATCTCCCGCTTCTTCCAACGCAACAATTGTAAAGCTGGCTCCTCTCAGAACCATTTTGAGAGGAGCCAGCTTTACAATTGTTGCGTTGGAAGAAGCGGGAGATTTTTGGACATTGGATTTTTCCCCTGAAGTAGCCTTTTAGGCGAAACAGAAAGACTTTTCTGTCGGGACAAGGAATTGAGAATCTTTTGAGTCACTTCGCATCTTCAGATGAGTGGATGTTTTTCTCTTACTTTTGTTCCAAACCCCACGCTTCCACAATTGCTTATACCCGTAAAGTTGAGCTGTAGCCCTCGCTAATTTTTTAGTTAGTTTGGGATCCTGTTCATGCTGTGGATATGTTCTAATATATTGAACTCTGCTTACATTGCTCACACTAAAAAACCCTTGGGGGGAAAAAAATCTTTGAAAAATATTAACTGTGCATGAATGAAAACTATTTATTTAAATGTACACGGAGTTTTTTCATAAATCAGTGATGATGTGAGTTGGCTCGGGTACTTGTGTAGTCCTGGCCTCTCATAATTGAGGTTTATTTTTCTCCGTTGTTTTATACTTTGTTATATTGATGGTGTGATGCTAAGAGTTTCTGTTAATGTGGTATGAATGATTCCCTGCTACTAAACACTATTCTCAATACGTTTCATATACATTCTGATATACAACCTTTAAGAACATAAGCATTGCCTCTTCCGGGTCAGACCAGGGGTCCATCATGCTCAGCAGTCCGCTCTTGCCGCGGCCCCCCAGGTCCATGACCTGTAAGTTCTCCACCGCCTAAAATGTTTATACCCTAATCCTGTAGTACGCTATATAGTAACCCTCTATCTATACCCTGTAATCCCTTTCTCCTTCAGGAAGTCATCCAATCCCTTTTTGAAACCAATATATTGTCCTCTGTCCTATCACCTCTCCTGGAAGCGCATTCCAGGTGTCCACCACTCTCTGAGTGAAGAAGAACTTCCTAGCATTCATCTTGAATCTGTCTCCTTTCAGTTTTTCTGAATGCCCTCTTGTTTTTGATGACCCCACTAGCCTGAAGAATCTGTCCCTCTCCACCTTCTCTATGCCTTTCATGATTTTATAAGTCTCTATCATGTCCCCTCCAAGTCTCCGCTTTTCCAGGGTAAAGAGCCCCAGTTTCTCTAGCCTTTCAGTATATGAAAGGTTTTCCATGCCCTTAATCATCTTTGTTGCTCTTCTCTGGACCCTCTCGAGTATCGCCATATCCTTCTTAAGGTGCGGCGACCAGTATTGAGCACAGTACTCCAGCTGCGGGTGCACCATCGCTCGATACAGCAGCAGGATAACTTCCTTCGTTCTGGTAGAAACATAGAAACATAGAAATTGACGGCAGAAAAGGGCCATAGCCCATCGAGTCTGCCCATACCAATGACCCACTCCCTGATTCTTATTCCCCTATAGATCCCACATGAATATCCCATTTTCTCTTAAAATCTGACACGCTGTTGGCCTCAATCACCTGCTGAGGCAGCTCGTTCCAATGATCGACCACCCTTTCGGTGAAGAAGTACTTCCTAGCATTACCTTGAAATTTCCCTCCCCTGATTTTCAGCGAGTGTCCTCTGGTTACCGTGGGCCCTGTAAGACTGAAGATATCATCTTTCACCTCTATACGCCCCGTGATATATTTAAAGGTCTCAATCATGTCCCCCCTCTCTCTTCGCTCCTCCAGTGAGTACATCCGCAGTTTTTTTTAACCTTTCTTCATACGTGAGATCCCTGAGCCTCAAGACCATCCTGGTAGCCATTCGCTGAACCGACTCAACTCTCAACACATCTTTCCGATAGTGTGGTCTCCAGAATTGAACACAATACTCGAGATGAGGTCTCACCATGGATCTGTACAGTGGCATTATGACTTCAGGTTTTCTGCTGACAAAACCCCTACGGATGCAGCCCATCATTTCTCTTGCCTTGGACGAAGCCTTCTCCACATGATTGGCAGCCTTCATATCATTGCTAATGATCACTCCTAAATCACGTTCCACCGAGGTCCTGGACAAGGTTTCACCATTTAGTGTGTAAGTTCTGTGTGGATTTTTTTTGCCTAGATGCATTACTTTACATTTTTTAGCATTGAAGCCTAACTGCCAAGTTGATGACCACTGTTCGAGCTGCCGTAGGTCCTGCGTCATAAAGTCAGGCACACTGCTTTTGTCTACTATGTTGCATAGTTTGGCGTCGTCGGCAAACAGTGATACTTTTCCTCTAAGCCCTTGGGTCAAATCTCCTATGAATAAATTGAATAGAATCGGCCCTAAGACGGAGCCCTGAGGTACTCCACTCGTCACTGCTGATGTTTTGGAGGGGGTACCGTTTACCATCACCCTTTGAAGCCTACCATCTAGCCAATCCCTTACCCATTTAGTGAATGTATCCCCTAATCCCATCGATTTTAGTTTGTTCAACAGCCTGCGGTGTGGGACGCTATCAAAAGCTTTGCTGAAGACCAAATATATCACGTCCAGGGACTCCCCGGCATCCAGATGACTGGTCACCCAGTCAAAGAAGTCAATCAGATTAGATTGGCAGGACCTTCCCCTGGTAAATCCGTGTTGGTGTGGATCACGTAAATTTTCTTCGTCTAGAATTTTGTCAAGTTTCTGTTTGATCAGTGTTTCCATGAGTTTGCACACTATGGATGTAAGACTCACCGGTGATACCCTTTTTGATAATGCCCGACATTTTGTTCGCCTTCTTTGAGGCCGCTGCACATTGTGCCGCTGGCTTCATCGTTGTATCCACCAATACCCCCAAGTCTTTTTCTAGGTTGCCCTCCCCCAGTATCCTCCCTCCCATCGTATAGCTATACATCGGGTTCCCTTTCCCTATGTGCAAGACTTTACATTTCTCTACAATGAAGCTCATCTGCCATCTTTTTGCCCACTCACCCAGCTTGTTCAGATCACTTTGTACATAAGAACATAAGAACATAAGCAATGCCTCTGCTGGGTCAGACCCGAGGTCCATCGCGCCCAGCAGTCCGCTCACGCGGCGGCCCAACAGGTCCAGGACCTGTGCAGCAATCCTCTATCTATACCCCTCTATCCCCTTTTTCAACAGAAAATTGTCCAATCCTTTCTTAAACCCCATTACCGTACTCTGCCCTATTACGTCCTCTGGAAGCGCATTCCAGGTATCCACCACCCGTTGAGTAAAGAAAAACTTCCTAGCATTTGTTTTGAATCTATCCCCTACCAATTTTTCCGAATGCCCTCTTGTTCTTTTTTGTCTTGAAATTTTGAAGAATCTATCTCTCTCTACTTTCTCTATGCCCTTCATGATCTTGTAGGTTTCTATCATGTCTCCTCTGAGTCTCCGCTTTTCCAAGGAGAAGAGCTCTAGCCTCTCCAGTCTTTCAGTGTATGAAAGGTTTTCCATGCCCTTAATCATTCGTGTCGCTCTCCTCTGGACCCTCTCAAGTATTGCCATATCCTTCTTGAGGTACGGTGACCAATACTGAACACAGTACTCCAGGTGCGGGCGCACCATTGCCCGATACAACGGCAGGATGACTTCTTTTGTTCTGGTCATAATACCATTTTTAATAATACCCAACATTCTGTTTGCCTTCTTCGCGGCTGCTGCGCATTGCGCCGTTGACTTCATTGTTGTATCCACCAGTACACCCAAATCTCTTTCAAGGTTACTTCCCTCTAATACTAATCCCCCCATTTGGTAGCTGAACATCGGGTTTTTTCTCCCTATATGCATGACCTTGCATTTCCCTACATTGAATTTCATCTGCCATTTATTCGCCCACTCCTCCAGTTTGTTTAGGTCCCTTTGTAGATCCTCACACTCTTCCGTAGTTCTAACCCTTCTACAGAGTTTAGTGTCGTCCGCAAATTTTATAACTTCACATTTCGTCCCCGTTTCCAGGTCATTTATAAATATATTGAACAGCAGCGGTCCAAGTACAGACCCCTGCGGAACTCCGCTCGTGACTTTCCTCCAGCCCGAGTAGTGACCCTTCACTCCAACCCTCTGTCTCCTGCCTGCCAACCAGTGTTTGATCCATCTGTATACGTCCCCTTCCACCCCGTGGTTCCACAGCTTCCTAAGCAGCCGCTCATGGGGTACCTTGTCAAAGGCCTTTTGGAAGTCAAGGTAAATGATGTCTAATGGTTCCCCTTTGTCCAACTGGCTGTTTACCCCCTCAAAGAAGTGCAGTAAGTTTGTTTGGCACGATCTTCCCTTGCAGAAGCCATGTTGGCTCGCTTTCATCAGCCCATTTTTTTCGATGTGCTCACAGATGCTGTCCTTTATCAGTGCTTCTACCATCTTGCCTGGAACCGATGTCAAACTTACCGGCCTATAGTTTCCCGGGTCTCCTCTTGACCCCTTTTTAAAGATAGGTGTAACATTTGCTATCTTCCAGTCCTCCGGAATCTCTCCAGTTTTCAAGGATAGGTTGCAAACTCTTTGGAGTATTCCCGCTATCTCGTTTCTTAGTTCTTTTAGTACCCTAGGGTGGATTCCGTCCGGGCCTGGTGATTTGTCGCTTTTCAATCTATCTATCTGTTGGAGGACATCCTCATGGCCCACCTCTATTGCTGACAGTTTTTCTTCTTGGTCACCATGGAAGATCACGTCGGGTTCCGGTACACTGGATGTGTCCTCGCTTGTGAAGACTGACGAGAAGAACTTGTTTAACCTGTCGGCTACCTCTTTTTGCTCCTTTATCACTCCCTTTTTGTCTCCATCATTCCTCAACAGTTCCGACCCTACTGGAGAGTTTTGTGTCGTCTGCGAATTTAATAACTTTGCACTTCATCCCTGCTTCCAGGTCATTAATGAATATATTGAACAGCAACGGTCCCAGCACTGACCCCTATGGGACACCACTCGTGACCCCTTTCCAGTCAGAGTAGTGTCCCTTTACTCCTACCCTCTGCTTCCTGTCCGCCAGCCAATTTTTGACCCATCTGTGCATGTCCCCTTCCACCCTGTGACTCCACAGCTTCTTTAGTAGGCACTCGTGGTGTACCTTGTCGAAGGCTTTTTGGAAGTCCAGATATACGATGTCTATAGGGTTACCTTTGTCCAGTTGTTCGCTTATCCCCTCAAAGAAATGCAATAGGTTCGGTTGGTATGATCTTCCTTTACAGAAACCATGCTTGCTTGTTCTCAACAGATTATTTTTTTCTATGTGCTCACTGATACTTTCCTTGATCAATGATTCGACCATCTTCCCCGGAACTGAGGTTAAGCTCACCGGTCTGTAGTTCTCTGGGTCACCTCTCGATCCTTTTTTGAAGACTGGGGTAACATTTTCTATCCTCCAGTCCTCCAGGATTATCCCTGTTCTCAAGGATAGATTACAAATCTGCCGCAGTAACTCCGCTGTTTCGTCTCTGAGCTCTTTCAGTATTCTCGGGTGGATTCCGTCTGGGCCCAGAGATTTGTCAGTTTTTAATCTATCTATCTGCTTGAGCACGTCTTCGAGGCTTACCTCCATGTATGATAATTTTCCCTCTTGATCCCCCTTGAAGATTATTTCCAGCTCAGGCACTTGTGATAATAATAATAATACAAATCATCAGAAATACATACAAGATAAAAGGATAAAAGATTAAAAACAGTGAATCAGGTTACAAATTGATCAAACAACTGTGTTTTTGCTAATTTTCTAAAAGTAAAATAAGATGGAGCATGCATAATAATATTACCCAACCAGTCATTCAATTTGCCTGCCCGAAATGCAAGAGTTCTATCCCAAAATCTTTTAAAGCGACAAGCATTTACTGTTGGATAAGCAAACATAGGGATTCTGCATGTAGGCCTGTTAAAACAGTCTAGAAAAAAATGAGAGACCAGGTACTCAGGAGCCATACCAAATATTGATTTTAAACAGATACAGGAAAATTTAAACGATTCTATAAAATGATACCTTGCAGGCAACAGACTTATACAACTTTGATACAAGTTCTATGGGTACAAAAGTATATTTTGTTGGTTAATCACTTTTGTGACATTGGAGTTCATTGCTAGATAATGTGGTGAACACAGTTAATTAAAAAATGTTTGGATAATTTCCTTAAAAAAAGAAGTCCATAAGACATTATTAAGATGCACTTGGGAAAATCCAATGCTTATTCCTAGGATAAACAGCAAAAAAATCTGGTTTTCTCCTTGAGATCTTGACAGGTACTTATGACCTGGACTGTTGGAAACAGGATACTGTCCAAGTATGGCAATTCTTATGTTCTTAAGTAATCTGTTTTCTGCCATATTATGTTATGTTAATCAGGTTTTCTTTTCCACCCTTACCTGTTCAGTTCGTTTGTCAAGTCCCTGGAGGAAAAGTCCTGGATCGGTAGCATGGAATATTGCTACTCCTTGGGTTTTGGCCAGGTACTAGTGACCTGGATTGGCCACCATGAGAACGGGCTACTGGACTAGATGGACCATTAGTCTGACCCAGTAAGGCTATTCTTATGTTCTTACATTACAAGAGGTTGGGTCAGTTACTCAGGAAGTTACAATGGACAGATTGACGTGTTACAAGTAGAAGCAGGTCATCGTTGGCTCTTTGTTTTGTCCCAGGAGTTGCATTAGACAATTTAGAAATGAGCTTTTACAATCACCATTTCAGTTACTTTAGAGCTGGCTCTCTGTCTTGGTACAGAAATGCTTTTAGATGTTTTCTGAACTTGAGATACTGGTCACAAGATTGTAGTGTAAATGGTATCTGGTTCCAGCATTTTGCTAATTGATGTTAGATAGATAAGATAACTTGCCCGGTAATTTGCAACCTAGGAATTTTAAGTGGAAAAGATTTCTGGTGGAATATTTGGAGGCACCCTGGAGTAGGACAGCCAACTCTGTTAGGTAGTCGGGGCGGGGCATTGCCTGTCAGGATCTTAAAGGCAGTGGTGCCAAATTTATACTTGATCCTTGCAAAACGAATCACTCTCATTGGCTGCTAGATACTAACACGGATGTGCTATTAGGAATAGCAAGGGAAAGCACACACAGCTACAACTGTTATACAACTAATATAAGAAAGTTATGCAACAGGACACACAATCTATATATTAACCAAAAACAAAGGTGGGTGTAATTATGCTCATTTGAAGTAATTCTAGGCAAATAATTAAATTAAGGAACTCATGGTGTGAATCACGTGGATGGTTTTCCAAAGGATTGAACTTAGCCAATGCTTTATTTGCAAATTTAGTAAACAGGATTTGACTATAATAAACATTTGCTTTCTACAATAAATATATTTACTAATAGGTTTCATATAGTTTATTTTAATATTTCTGGCCAAAGCTAGCCACATACATTACCAGCTGAAACTATATCTTGTGCCTGATTTCAGCACCATCAGCACAACCTATATACCATATAGTAACTTTTCTGTGAAGTTTATGTAGTTCTTCAGGATTTCTGAGTACTGCTACTTATATAAAGGAGCGATGTATAGCCCAGATAATATGGTAAATCTGCCACTGCCTCTTCTCTCCTCTCGAGGTCACTTCTGTACACTCATCTCTGGCTTCTTCACTGGCATCCTCCAGATGTATTACTGGATGTGGAGAGTGGGGTGTATTAGTGGAAAAGAGTTAATACCAAAGTAGAAAGCAGTCAGTTAGGTGGGAGGTGGGAGATGAAGAACAGTATTTTACATATTCAAGTAGGCTTTTATAAAAATGCCCAGGGTAGGGGGTCGGCAACCTGTGGCTCGTGAGCCACATGCGGCTCTTTGATCACTTGGCTGTGGCTCTTCTCTTGCGGGGATCCCACTGTCTCTTGGCAGTCTTCTCCTCCTTCCTTCCAGGCAGCCGAACGTGTTTCTTCACAAAGCTGCGAGAAGCTGTTCCAACACACTGCCCACGGCTCATTTTTCTCAGCCCATTTACTTAGCATCTGTTACAATACTTTATACTCCTTCTCACTTACTGAGGTCACTAGACTCTAATAGACTTGTTCTTCCGTCTCCAAAATTTGTTCATTATGAATCTGCTCGATCGTCAGCGTATTTCTTTTTTTCTTTAAAAAAAAAATAATCTTAAGAACATAAGAATAGCCTTACTGGGTCAAACCAATGATCCATCAAGCCCAGTAGCCCATTCTCACAGTGGCCAGTCCAGGTCACTAGTACCTGGCCAAAACCCAAGGAGTAGCAACATTCCATGCTACCAATCCAGAGCAAGCAATGGCTTCCTCCATGTCTTTCTCAATAACAGCCTATGGACTTTTCCTCCAGGAAATTGCCCAAACCTTTCTTAATAAGAACATAAGAAGATGAAGGGAGATGATGGGAGCAGATCAATCATTTTTTAAATTTAAATCTCTTTTGAAAACACTTTTTTTTAGATGGACTTTAATGTGCTTTGGGGTTGAGTGAATAGAATGGTATAGACATATTTTAGGATGTTTTAAAATAGATTTTAATTGGTATGATTGTTTACTTTAGTTGGTTAACTTTACTTTTGACTTTGTCATTCTTTTCTATGCTATGTGGCGGTGAGAAAGGGAAGCGTGAGGCTTGACCTTAACCTTCACATTGCATCAGCTGAGGTGGAACTAGAGTGGCCTAGTATGATTGCAAACTCAAAATAAAATATGTCTTGCAAAAATAAGTGTGAACTTTCATATTTATTCCACAAACTTCAAAACAAAAAAAAAGAGTTCATGCAGGTGTCTTTATTTGCATCCCAAACTTAGTGCATATCAATGCCATAAAGAACAGTAGTCTCACAGTCTTTTTTTTTTTTTTTATATTTTTTATTCATTTTCAAAACTTACAGCAAGCGTACAGGAATATATCATTAGTAACAATAATAACACTTGTAATTCTCATATAATTCTACAAACATAAAAATTATATCTCGTCCCACCCACCTTCTTTCAAATATTATAATCAATTATATCATAAATATAATATAAACACATAATATAGTAGTCTCACAGTCTAATTTAACATGCTGCTTCCTCGGGATAGCAGTTCAAATTAAGCACCCAAAACATTTCTTCCTTTTGGCTTTCACACTGCAAAACACAGGCCCCGAAGTTCTATATTCGGCTGAGGGGAGATATGATTGAAGTCTACAAAATCCTGAGTGGAGTAGAATGGGTACAAGTTGATCGATTTTTAACTCCATCAAAAATTACAAAGACTAGGGGACACTCGATGAAGTTACAGGGAAATACTTTTAAAATAAATAGGAGGAAATTTTTTTTCACTCAGAGAATAGTTAAGCTCTGGAACGCGTTGCCAGAGGATGTGGTAAGAGCGGATAGCGTAGCTGGTTTTAAGAAAGGTTTGGACAAGTTCCTGGAGGAAAAGTCCATAGGCTGTTATTGAGAAAGACATGGGGGAAGCCACTGCTTGCCCTGTATTGATAGCATGGAATATTGCTACACCTTGGGTTTTGGCCAGGTACTAGTGAATTGGATTGGCCATCGTGATGGACCATTGGTCTGACTCAGTACGGCTATTCTTATGTTCTTACAGTACAGTCCCTTATGGGCTTTCCACTCAGCCCCTCAGGATTCCAGCTTGGCTTTAGCTTGGCCTGGCTTACAAGTGGCTTCAGTTCCCTTTTTATTTACTCCTGGTTACTGACCACTATGCAAATCTACAAGGCTTTCTCATGCTTTTTCATAGGAGTGCATGCTAGGCTAAATTATTCTCACCTTATTTACTGTTAGAAACAGTCATTCACTGAGCTCATACTATCTCTAATTCAGAAAGGTAGGGGCATTCCTTCCTTGGATGGTATCCCCTCCTGAACCCCGGTAATAAGGTTTAAATAAAGCACTTTGTTGGCTCTAAACCAGTGATTCATAACCTTTCTTCAGTCACGGACCCCTTTAAGAATCTAATGAAGGCTATGGACCCCCTTCCTCAGAAATATTCACATAAACACAACTTTGCATGCAATGAATATAATGTACTTTATTGAGATTGTATATGTGAGATTGTGTATGTCATACATATATGACACCTTCCTCTTAATTTATATTGTGAATCAAGAGAGTCAATAGAAAATCATAAGAGGAAGGAAAAGAATTAATAAGCTAAGTAGTTTGAAAAAATATTTAATGGCAAATGAGTATTAAAATAAAATAAATTATTGAAAGAATATTTAAACACAAGGAATATTAGCTAAAAATATGAAAATTAATCACTACAAAGTATAGAGAAAATAAACGGGATTGATGATAGCTCAATATATCATTCATTGGCCTTGAAGTATATCTTGGGCCTTCGAGTGGGAGCACTTGAGACCCCTGTTTTTCTCTTTGAGTAGTGAGTATTGACTTGTGTGACAGCGTTTTGTTTGTAAGGAGATACATATATGACATACACAAAGTATCATTAAACTTTAAAGTAAACAATCTAAAAAGAGCTCTTTTTATGCAAAAAGTAACAGCCACTCATTATAATTATGAAATAGAGTCCTCTTCTACAAATTAAAATAGATCTACTACTACTACATCTGCTCTTTCGTTATCTGCAAGAAAAATCAACAGTACGGGGCTGTATAGTGAATATAAATGTTAATTTTTATCTGACCCTCACAGACCCCCCTAAAACCCATCCATGGATTCCCTAGGGCAGGGGTGCACAACTTCGGCCCTTGCCAGGCCAGGTTTTCAGGATTTCCCAAATGAATATGCATGAGATCAATAGGCATACAATGGAAGAAGTGCAGGCAAATAAATCGCATGCAAATTCACTGGGGGAAATCCTGAAAACCCAACTGGATTCAGCCCTCGAGGGCTGGAGTTGTGCACCCCTGCCCTAGGGGTTCACAGACCCCAAGTTAAGAACCCCTGCTCTAAACATTAGAACTCTTATCACTGCTATTACTAGCACTGGCAAGAAAGAGTTAAGTAATCCCTCCCCCCCACTGGCAATTTTCCCAGGAACAAAAGTACTGTGACAACGTGTTAGCCTTACAGTACTTCCACCTTGGCCTAACACTCATAAACACCACAATCATGCTGAAACCACTCATACATTATGTCTGAACTTCTGACTCCCATTGAATTTCACTACTATCATCATTCTAAGCAAACAGAAATACATTCCTCAAACTCCATACTTTTATCTAGCCATGGCTCATTCCCATTTCCCCCAGACAGTGAAAGCGTGTCATTTGGTATTAGTTCTATAACCTGGAGAGACATATCTGCTTGGCTGGGTTCTACTGGTTCTTTAGCCTGGTTCCTTTTGTCAGACTTTCTTCCTTTAGTGGCTGTGATGGGCTGTGATGTGTCCCCTAGTCTTTGTAACTTTATCAAGTGTCCCCTATTCTTTAAAATGTCATTGAGTGTCTCCTAGTCTTTGTAATTTTTGATGGAGTGAAAAACCAATCCACTTGTACCCGTTCTACTCCACTCAAGATTTTGTAGACTTCAGTCATATCTCCCCTCCCCTTTTCTAAGCTGAAGAGCCTTAACCTTTCTAGTCTTTCCTCAGACGAGAGGAGTTCCATCCCCTTTATCATCTTGGTCGCTCTTCTTTGAACCTTTTCTAGTGCCGCCACATCTTTCTTGAGATAAGGAGACCAGAACTGAACACAATTTTCCAGGTGAGGTTGCACCATGGAGCGATACAGAGGCATTATAATATCTTTAGTCTTGTTAACCATCCCTTTTTAAATTCCTAGCATCTTGTTTGCTTTTTTGGCCGCTGCTGCACACTGGGCGGAAGGTTTCATCGTATTGTCTACAATGATACCCAGATCCCTTTCTTGGGCGCTAACCCCCAAGGTAGACCCTAGCATCCAGTAACTGTGATTTGGGTTATTCTTCCATGAGAATGGGCTACTGGGCTTGATGAACCATTGGTCTGACCCAGTAAGGCTATTCTTATGTTCGTATGTAGTACTGTCAATCACCCACAGAGATCTGAATTCAACTTCTAAGTGAATTGGTCCACAGAGACTAAATTTAATTTCCAATATGTTCTTGTCTATGTCCCAGTGCATCAGTGGCATGTTCACCTAGAATAGAAATACAGCAGAGACATGCTTCCAGATCCTTTTATTTCAGCATTTAATTGCTGTATTTATCCAGGGTATCCTAAGAAAACCAACACAGTCCACAAGGCTGCAAGTTAGCAGTGCAGATAATTATTAAGAGCAGAGATTTATGCTGGATTAGTTGAAAGCAGGATTGAAAGAACTGAATTTTCATTTACTTTACAAAACAGTGGGAGGAAAGTTTGGATATCCTGGGAAACCAGCTCCAGAGATTAGCAAAGATACGTAGAAAAGGCATGGTAGTGGGAGGAAGCTTGTTTGACATGCAGTGCAGTTAGTAAACATTTTATGTGCAATAAAGAAAAAAAAAATGTACAGGATCAGTTCCAGCAACAGCCTCCACATTCCACCTCTGCTATGGGGAATAGATCATGTTCAAAAAGGTTTCAGGTCGGTGACCACCGATTACAGTAGTAAGTACTTAGTGAGATGAGTAAAGAAAGGGTTACCATATGGCTCCAGAAAAAGGAAAACGGATTGAGACATCCAGGAATGGAAGTAAAATCCGGATGTTTTAATCCGTCCTCCTTTTTCTGGAGCCATATTGTAACCGTAAGTAAAGATGACAAGCAAGAGCAAGAACAAAAACAAAGACAAAAGTGGAACTATTGTTTCTGGGTAAACCAAGAACAATTTAATAAAAATAGAATGAAATGGTGAGGGCAACCCTCACTGAATGGGCAACTGCCCCTTTCAAAATTGCTAGAGAGAAATAACACAACGTGATACAGTTCATAGCTCAAATCCAAAATAGGTTAGATGGTACAGTCTAAAAGGCGAAACCATAACAAAGATGCTAGGAAGAGTGTCCCTCCCCTTCCTGCTTGGGCATTGTTTCCTACCAGTACTTGCAGTTCAAGAACAGAGCTATCTCTCTTCACTTATTCTCCCCCCCCCCACCCCATGAGCTCAGCTCAGCTAAGTCCCTCCTATCTATGCCCTTCTCCTCCTCTACCAACTCCAGACTCCACCCCTTCTATCTTGCTGCGCCGCATGCCTGGAATAAACTGCCTGAATCCCTACAGCATGCTCCATCGCTAGCAGTGTTCAAATCCAAGTTAAAAACCCACCTCTTCGAGCATCCCCAACTCTATATGTCATGTCTGTCTGCCCAAGTTAGACTGTAAGCTCCTCTGAGCAGGGACTGTCTACTGAATGTCAAAATGTACAGCACTGCGTATGCCTTTCAGCGCTATATAAATGACAAGTTTTTTTTAGCCCATAACATTAACGGGTGCTAGAGTTAGGCATTTCTTTCTCTCTGCCCCCTGTTTTCCCTTCTCCTTTACTAGAGAGTTGCAGTTCCACCCATCCCCACCATTCCCTGCCACGTTCCTCTCCATCCCCACCCGTCCCCGCCAGGATCCTCTCCGTCCCCACCCGTCCCCGTCAGGATTCTCTCCGTCCCTGCCGGTCACCGCCAGGATCCTCTCCATCCCTGCCCGCCCCGCAAGGATCCTCTCCGTCCCCGCCCGTCCCCGCCAGGATCCTCTCCGTCCCCACCCGTCCCCGTCAGGATCCTCTCCGTCCCCACCCATCCCTGCAAGGAATTACCTCCATCCCCGCCCATCCCCATAAAAAGCAGCAATTACTTCTGACAGGATCATCAATTCCACAGTTTCTTTTGTGTTTGCGCTGCTGTTTTCCTTGTGGAATCTCTTTGATGGAACCCTTTTTTGTTGTCTGTTCAGGTAATCTATATATATAAAATCGGATGTATGTATGTATGTGCCGCTATCACGCAAAAACGGCTTGACCGATTTGAACGAAACTTGGTATGCAGATCCCTCACTACCCGGGATGATATGTTCTGGGGGTCTCGCGGCCCACCTGCACACGTGGGCGGAGCTACAAACAGATAATCGGATTTCACCTATTCATGTCAATGGAAAAAATGTAAAGAGCTGCCAAGAGCAAAAACGGCTTGCCCGATTTGAACGAAACTTGGTATGCCGATCCCTCACTACCTGGGGTGATATGTTCTGGGGGTCTCACGGCCCACCTGCACATGTGGGCGGAGCTACAAACATAAAATCAGATTTCACCCATTCATGTCAATGGAAAAAATGTAAAACAGCTGCCAACGCAAAAACGGCTTGCCCGATTTGAACGAAACTTGGTATGCAGATCCCTCACTACCTGGGGTGATATGTTCTGGGGGTATCGCGGCCAACCTGCACACCTGGGCGGAGCTACAAACAGAAAATCACATTTCACCCATTCATGTCAATGGAAAAAATGTAAAAACGGCCTCCGCAAAACCGGCTTGCCCGATTTGAACGAAACTTGGTATGCGGATCCCTCACTACCCGGGATGATATGTTCTGGGGGTCTCGCGGCCCAACTGCACACGTGGGCGGAGCTACAAACATAACTTCAGATTTCACCCATTCAAGTCAATGGGAAAAATGTAAAAAGCTGTGGGACCGATTTGAACTAAACTTGGTATGCTGATCCCTCACTACCTGGGGTGATATGTTCTGGGGGTCTCGCAGCCCACCTGCACACATGGGCGGAGCTACAAACAGAAAATCAGATTTCACCCATTCATGTCAATGGAAAAAATGTAAAAAACTGCCATTCTCACAGTAATTCCAACTACCTGGGGTGATATGTTCTGGGGGTCTCGCGGCCCACCTGCGCACGTGGGCGGAGCTACAAACAGAACATCAGATTTCACCCATTCATGTCAATGGAAAAAATGTAAAAAGCTGCCATTCTCACTGTGACCAATTTGGACGAAACTTGGTATGCAGATCCCTCACTACCTGGGTTGTTATGTTCTGGGGGTCTCGCGGCCCACCTGCACACGTGGGCGGAGCCACAAACAGAAAATCAGATTTCACCCATTCATGTCAATGGAAAAAATGTAAAAAGCTGCCATTCTCACAGTAATTCAAAAACGGCTTGACCGATTTGAATGAAACTTGGTATGCAGATCCCTCACTACCTGGGGTGATATGGTCTTGGGGTCTCGCGGCCCACCTGCACATGTGGGCGGAGCTACAAACAGAAAATCACATTTCACCCATTCAAGTCAATGGAAAAAATGTAAAAAGCTGTGGGACCGATTTGAACGAAACTTGGTATGCAGATCCCTCACTACCTGGGGTGATATGTTCTGGGGGTATCGCGGCCAACCTGCACACCTGGGCGGAGCTACAAACAGAAAATCACATTTCACCCATTCATGTCAATGGAAAAAATGTAAAAACGGCCTCCGCAAAACCGGCTTGCCCGATTTGAACGAAACTTGGTATGCGGATCCCTCACTACCCGGGATGATATGTTCTGGGGGTCTCGCGGCCCAACTGCACACGTGGGCGGAGCTACAAACATAACTTCAGATTTCACCCATTCAAGTCAATGGGAAAAATGTAAAAAGCTGTGGGACCGATTTGAACTAAACTTGGTATGCTGATCCCTCACTACCTGGGGTGATATGTTCTGGGGGTCTCGCGGCCCACCTGCGCACGTGGGCGGAGCTACAAACAGAACATCAGATTTCACCCATTCATGTCAATGGAAAAAATGTAAAAAGCTGCCATTCTCACTGTGACCAATTTGGACGAAACTTGGTATGCAGATCCCTCACTACCTGGGTTGTTATGTTCTGGGGGTCTCGCGGCCCACCTGCACACATGGGCGGAGCCACAAACAGAAAATCAGATTTCACCCATTCATGTCAATGGAAAAAATGTAAAAAGCTGCCATTCTCACAGTAATTCAAAAACGGCTTGACCGATTTGAATGAAACTTGGTATGCAGATCCCTCACTACCTGGGGTGATATGGTCTTGGGGTCTCGCGGCCCACCTGCACACGTGGGCGGAGCTACAAACAGAAAATCACATTTCACCCATTCAAGTCAATGGAAAAAATGTAAAAAGCTGTGGGACCGATTTGAACGAAACTTGGTATGCAGATCCCTCACTACCGGGGGTGATATGTTCTTGGGGTCTCGCGGCCCACCTGCACACGTGGGCGGAGCTACAAACAGAAAATCAGATTTCACCCATTCAAGTCAATGGAAAAAATGTAAAAAGCTGTGGGACCGATTTGAACGAAACTTGGTATGCAGATCCCTCACTACCTGGAGTGATATGTTCTGGGGGTCTCGCGGCCCACCTGCACACGTGGGAAGGGTGGGTTCACCCAATAATGTATATGTTCTTGCTCCTGGAGGTGAAACTAAAAATGTTGTTTATAATCAAGTTTTGTGTTAGTTGTATTTTATTCATTTTGTCAAATATTTCACATTATAATTTGAATATTGTACTTTTTATAAAGTAAAAAAATATTTTCATTCACCACTATAAAGTATCTTTATTTGAATCCATTTACAGTGTTATTGCTATAATTAAATACCCGTGCAACGCCGGGCCATCAGCTAGTCTATATATATAAAATCGGAGGTATGTGTGTATGTATGTGTGTGTGTATGTGCCGCGATCACGCAAAAACGGCTTGACCGATTTGAACGAAACTTGGTATGCAGATCCCTCACTACCTGGGGTGATATGTTCTGGGGGTTTCGCGGCCCACCTGCACACATGGGCGGAGCTACAAACAGAAAATCAGATTTCACACATTCAAGTCAATGGAAAAAATGTAAAAAGCTGTGGGACCGATTTGAACGAAAATTGGTATGCAGATCCCTCACTACCTGGGGTGATATGTTCTGGGGGTCTCGCGACCCACCTGCACATGTGGGCGGAGCTACAAACAGAAAATCAGATTTCACACATTCAAGTCAATGGAAAAAATGTAAAAAGCTGTGGGACTGATTTGAACGAAACTTGGTATGCAGATCCCTCACTACATGGGGTGATATGTTCTGGGGGTCTCGCGGCCCACCTGCACACATGGGCGGAGCTACAAACAGGAAATCAGATTTCACCCATTCAAGTCAATGGAAAAAATGTAAAAAGCTGTGGGACCGATTTGAACGAAACTTGGTATGCAGATCCCTCACTACATGGGGTGATATGTTCTGGGGGTCTCGCGGCCCACCTGCACATGTGGGCGGAGTTACAAACAGAAAATCAGATTTCACCCATTCAAGTCAATGGAAAATATGTAAAAAGCTGTGGGACCGATTTGAACGAAACTTGGTATGCAGATCCCTCACTACCTGGGGTGATATGTTCTGGGGGTCTCGCAGCCCACCTGCACACGTGGGCGGAGCTACAAACAGAAAATCAGATTTCACCCATTCAAATCAATGGAAAAAATGTGAAAAGCTGTGGGACCGATTTGAATGAAACTTGGTATGCAGATCCCTCACTACCTGGGGTGATATGTTCTGGGGGTCTCGCGGACCACCTGCACATGTGGGCGGAGCTACAAACAGAAAATCAGATTTCACCCATTCAAGTCAATGGAAAAAATGTAAAAAGCTGTGGGACCGATTTGAACGAAACTTGGTATGCAGATCCCTCACTACCTGGGGTGATATGTTCTGGGGGTCTCGCGGCACACCTGCACATGTGGGCGGAGCTACAAACAGAAAATCAGATTTCACCCATTCAAGTCAATGGAAAAAATGTAAAAAGCTGTGGGTCCGATTTGAACGAAACTTGGTATGCAGATCCCTCACTACCTGGGGTGATATGTTCTGGGGGTCTCGCGGCACACCTGCACACGTGGGCGGAGCTACAAACAGAAAATCTGATTTCACCCATTCAAGTCAATGGAAAATATGTAAAAAGCTGTGGGACCGATTTGAACGAAACTTGGTATGCAGATCCCTCACTACCTGGGTGATATGTTCTGGGGGTCTCGCGGCCCACCTGCACATGTGGGCGGAGCTACAAACAGAAAATCTGATTTCACCCATTCAAGTCAATGGAAAAAATGTAAAAAGCTGTGGGATCTCCAGTTATTTTACTTGACCCACCAAAACTTTGCAATGGCACAAGGCTTTGTGTAAAGAGGTTACTGTCCAATGTAATTGAAGCGACTATCTTAACCGGAAAGGGACAAGGTGAAACCGTATTTATCCCGCGGATACCACTTATTCCAACAGATCTTCCTTTTCAGTTTAAGAGATTGCAAATTCCAGTGAGACTTGCATTCTCTATCACAATCAACAAATCACAAGGACAGACTATTACATACTGTGGAGTGGATTTAAGATCCCCTGTTTTTCCCATGGACAACTCTATGTTGCTTGATCAAGGGTGGGTTCACCCAAGAATGTATATGTTCTTGCTCCTGGAGGTGAAACTAAAACTGTTGTTTATAATCAAGTTTTGTGTTAGTTGTATTGTATTCATTTTGTCAAATATTTCACTTTATAATTTGAATATTGTACTTTTTATAAAGCTGTAAAAAAATAATTTCATTCACCACTATAAAGTATCTTTATTTGAATCCATTTACAGTGTTATTGCTATAATTAAATACCCGTGCAACACCGGGGCATCAGCTAGTTAACTTATAAACACCCTCTTTTACTAAGGCTGACGTCCATTATATTATATGGACGAACCCTGCTTCCAAAGCCTTCCATCCCCGTGGGAGTCCCGTTGGCTAGAGGGGGGTCCCCATGGGAGTCCCTTGGGCCAGAGGGGGTCCCCGTGGGAGTCCCGTTGGTTAGGGGGGATTCCCGCGATCCCCATTCCCATGCAGACCTCTATCCCTTACTTTTACCTCCCCCCTGTCCATTAGTACCCCTTCTCCATTATCTTCTTACTGTCCAGCATCTGCTAGGTCGGGCAGCCTCGGGGTTTTTGCTAGGCCGGCCCGCTTCGCATTATCGAAGTGGGCCGGCCTAGCAAATGCACTGCGGCTGCTGCCGCTGCTGGTCCAGGGCTAAGAAGGAGAAGTATCGTCATAAGTAAGCCGGCGTTAGAGATTGGGACAGGAACTTTGCTGGGGATACCGCTGCACGTGTCGCAAGCCGCCGAAGGCTTCTGCTGTGCATGCTGCAACACGGAGCCATGGATCAGGGATCACGGCCGCACGGTTTCAATTGCGCATGCGCGCTAAGGGTTTTATTATAGCGTATAAACAGTAGTAGTAGCAGAGCAGCAACAAGGCAGCAGATCGTGTCGCGAAACGTTAAATTGAATTGGGGCTATTGTGGAAAAAAAAAAAAACAACCCTGACGCAGTGGGGGGGATTAAACCCCATGAAGCGCAGGCCGCGTTGGTTGTTTAATAGCGGCCAGGAGAATATGCCTTAAGTTCTAAGACACTATCGGGATGGCAGCATCTGATATACTTTACCAAAACAGCTAAAGATAAGTTGAACTTTTTATATTTTGTCTACATAAAGGATATGACTGAACTGTGAATAATAGTAGCGACAGAACTACTGCGCCTGATTTTTGCACTATTTATTTAGCAGTGAAGTGAAACCATTGAAGATATTTATTGATAGGATACAAACACGGGTGCATGATGATGACCGGGTTTCTTAAATAATAGAAAACGAAAGAAATAAAAGATATCTAAAGTAAAAAGCTAAATAGTGAAAAGAAAAAAAATGTAATTAAGGGTTTTTTCTGCCTATGACTGAAATGTGAGATGAGTGAACTTGTCACTTCTTGTGATCTGTATGGGTTAATGGCTCGAAACTCCGAGGCCCTTTTCCCCTAAAGAATATTAGATTGGGGAAGTAAAAAAACTGAAGGTAATCACTATAAATAAAAATCTATAGATTAATATCTGCTAATTAAATAGACTAGTATTAATGTGATTATTTTAGAATTTGGACCACTTATATATAGATCACTTATATTTGGACTACTTATATATAGATCGTGACATACAATCACACCCAAGTCCCGCTCTTCTGTCGTGCATAAAAGTTCTTCACCCCCTAAACCTGGCCATTTTATGCGGTCCACGATGCGATGCTCCCAGTGTTATCTTCTGGCCAGCTCACTGCTCTTCATGCCACAGTGTGCACAAAGCCGCGGGCAGTGGCGGCTCCTCGTATGTCCCACGCCTCATCCGGAAGCATTCCTTCTGACGTTGTGATGTCAGAGAGAAGGCTTCCAGTTCAGGCACAGGACGCGCGAGGAGCCGCCACTTCTGCCCGTGACTTTGTGCACACTGTGGCAGTGAGGAGGAGGGAGCCGGCAAGAAGATAACACCGGGGGCATCGCACTGCGGGCCGCATAAAACTGCCAGGCGGGAACCGGCCAGAAAGTAAGACACCCGCCGGAGGGAGACACCTAGTTGAGGCACAGCATGAGGGGGGGGAAACAACAAAGGTAGGGGGAATGATTTTATTTTGAATTTAGTGATTGAATTGTGTCAATTTTGAGAATTTACATCTGCTGTCTGTATTTTGCACTATTCAGGAAGAAATGCATTTGTTTCTTTTTCTCTAGGGTTGTACTGCATACAGAGTCTTGAATCTTATGGTTTCGTTTGTATATATTAGTACTTTTAGTTTTTAGTCCCGCATTTGCATAGGGGTTATCTGTGTTCTGGTAGGAATGAATGTTGAGAAGAATACAGTGTGCTTTGTGTAGTTTAATTTTGTGGTTAACCATTATGTATTGTTAATAAGATTATATTGCGTACTATTGGTACTATTATGGGGGCGGGGTCTGGGGTGGAGATTGGGTGGGGTCTGACCCACGATTTATCCTGTGTTTTGGATTTCAGCCCCTTAATGTGATTTTGACACCCCTACCTAAACTGTACCGTTCCCTCGCTATCCAATTCTCTGGTCACCCAGTCAAAGAAATTGATCAGATTTGTCTGACAAGACCTACTTCTAGTGAATCCAGCTGATTCAGCTTGTCTCGGGATCGGGGCAGGCGGGAGAAGTTGGGCAGGTGGGAGGAGTGAGGCAGAAGGGAGAGAAGAGGAGATGCGCTGAGGAGGCAGAAGGGAAGGAACAGGAGAGGAGGCTGAGGGTGAGGGGCTGCGGCGATAGGTAGCTCCGCCCACCTCCTGATGTCACCTGCAGCGGACCCGGAGCTCCCCCTTAAAAAGGGAGGGGCAACGGCGCTCAGCCTTCGGCGTGTGTCAAAGGCGAGCGTTAAAGGTGCTCGCCTTAGTGCGAGCGCCTTTGCAAAGGGCCTTGAGAAGGGACGAACCACTACTAAAGAAGAGCAGAGGGAGACCACAGCAGACGCAAAGGACATTCAACCAGGTGGACCAAGCAGGTACAGAGACACACAACTAGGCAGACCCAGCAGCTACAGAGCACACAACCAGGCAGACACAGTGGGCACAACAGGCACAGAGGACACAGTAGGCACAGAGGACAGCCAGGCAGGCACAGAGGACAAAGAAGGCACAAAGGTCACACAACAAGGCAGACACTAAGGACATAACCAGGTGAACACAGAAGACACAGCAGGCACAGTAGACATCCACAGCAGGCACAGAAGACATCCATAGGAGACCGGCAAATGGTCAGTAATGGAAGCAGCAGAAAGAAGCAGGAAGTTGAGCTACCCAGTTTTCTGCACCGTCTGCCATATGTATGACTACTTCCTTCTGGGAGGCGGTCTTACATATGCGCTCAATGCGGAGAACTGGAAAGCCTGAAGAAGCAAGTCAGACTCCTGGAGGGCAGAATATTGGAACTGGAAGCACTTCAAACAGTAGAGGAAGAAGACAGAGATGCAGAGATCATCAAGACAGTGGACACCATCGAGGAAGAAGTCCGGAAGCTGGAGAACTTCATAGAAGAGGCATACAGGGAGGCCGTGGAAAAACACGAGCTACAGTGGAACTGCCGAGATACACCTACAGAGATTGTGGACCAGCAGATGGACAGCCACCTGAAGGAAATGAGGGACACAGCAGCAAGATCTGGAAACAGCGGAGGGAACCCACAAAAAGACAAACGCCAGGATGAGAGGAACAAAGGACACAGACCTAAGGCTGGAGAGATGGATATACGCCAAAGACACAGACCTACTACTGGAGAATAAGAGAATATAGAGAGGACAGCAATCATCATGGGGGAACATAAGAACTGCCGCTACTGGATCAGACAAGCGGTCCATCATGCCCAGCAGTCCGCTCACGTGGTGGCCCTCTGGCAAAGACTAGCGCCATGACTAAGACTATCCCTATCAGCGTACATCCTTGTTCAGCAGGAACTTGTCTAACTTTGTCTTGAATCCCTGGAGGGTGTTTTCTGCTATAACAGACTCCGGAAGAGCGCTCCAGTTTTCCACCACTCTCTGAGTGAAGAAGAACATTCTTACGTTTGTACGGAATCTATCCCCTTCCAACTTTACAGAGTGCCCTCTCGTTCTCCCCACCTTGGAGAGGGTGAACAACCTGTCTTTATCTACTAAGTCTATCCCCTTCAGTACCTTGAATGTTTCAATCATGTCCCCTCTCAATCTCCTCTGTGCGAGGGAGAAGAGGCCCAGTTTCTCTAATCTTTCACTGTACGGCAGCTCCTCCGACCCCTTAACCATCTTAGTCACTCTTCTCTGGACCCTTTCGAGTAGTACCATGTCCTTCTTCATGACCAGTGCTGGACGCAGTACTCCAGGTGAGGGCACACCATTGCCCGATACAGCAGCATGATAACTCTCTCCGATCTGTTCGTGATCCCCTTCTTAATCATTCCTAGCATTCGGTTCGCCCTTTGTGTGGACAGCTTCATCAACTTGTCGATCAGAACTCCTAAGTCCCTTTCCTGGGAGGTCCCTCCAAGTATTGCCCCGGACATCCTCTATTCGTGCATGAGATTTTGTTACCGACATGCATCACTTTACACTTGTCCACATTGAACCTCATCTGCCATGTCGAGGCCCATTCCTCAAGCTTGATTATGTCACGTTGCAGATCTTCGCAATCTGCCTTCATCTTCACTACTCTGAATAACTTTGTATCGTCTGCAAATTTAATCACCTCGCTCGATGTACCTATGTCCAGATCATTTATAAAGATGTTGAAGAGCAGAGGTCCAAGCACTGAGCCCTGCGGCACCCCACTGGTGATGCTTTTCCAGTCCAAGTAATGTCCATTTACCCCCCACTCTCTGTTTCCTATGCTCCAGCCAGTTTTTAATCCACATTAGTATTTCACCCTCTATCATCAGGCAAGTTGACAGCCACATAGTGGCCGATCTTCAAAAAAGGTTTGAGGGGAGACCCGGGAAACTACAGACCGGTGAGTCTGATCTCGGTACCGGGAAAGATGGTAGAGGCGCTGATAAAGGACCGCATCATTGATCACCTTGAAGGACATGGTCTGATGAGGACCAGCCAGCACAATTTCAGCAAAGGCAGATCTTGTTTGACAAACTTGCTGTACTTCTTTGAGGGAGTAAACAGGCAGATAGACAAGGGCAACCCAGTCGACATTGTATATCTGGGCTTTCAACAAGGTTCCGCATGAATGACTACTTCGGAAAATTGCGAGCCATGGAATTGAGGGAGAAATACTCACATGAATTAAAAACTGGTTAGAGCATAGGAAACAGAGAGTGGGGGTAAATGGGCAATACTCGGACTGGAAGAGCATCACCAGTGGGGTGCCACGGGTCTCGGTGCTTGGACCCGTACTCATTCTGTATTTGTTACAGTCTTTGGCATCACCTTTCTTTGGTCTAGGTATGAACAGTGATCTTCAATTGTTTGGCCATGTTTTTTCCTTCCAAATCTGTTGACACAGTCAAGTGAGTGCAATGATAGCACCTTCTGAGCTTTTGATTAATTCAATTGGAATACCATCGATACCAGGTGACTGTTTTTGATAAAGCATTAATTGCTGATATGACTTCTTCTTTTAAAATATCTGGTTCTTCTTTGGCATCAGTTTCCACTTACACAGCTTAAAAGGACTTACCTGCATCTGGCAGTAATTTCCTGATCTGCGTTCACAAATTCTGTGCTAAAATATATTTTTAAAATTTTATCATGGAAGGTGGCATGTCTGGGGGCAGAGAATGGGCACCCCCTAATCAGTCAGCATAGCTACATTACTATAGATTCCACCCATCTAGTCTTTCCTTCACTCAGACAAGTTCACTATAAATCAACCAGGTCCTGTGCATATTACTATCATGCCTCTTTTCTTTGGAATGCCTTGCCTTCTACTCTTCGCTCAGAGCTTAGTTTTGCTAAATTTATTGAACACTCACTTCTTTGGGTTAGCTTTTAATATCCCTAATGGCCCAGGCACATAATTTCCTAAATTACAGTAGTTACTGGATGGAATGAGTCAGGTCTGTAGGGATGGACAGATTTAGGGCAGGGGAGAGTGTTTGGGAATAAATATGTTTGACTGTCTTGTATTACTATGTCTGCTTATGTCTTATTCTGAATGATTCTGAATTCTATGAGCGTTGGAGCATTTACCTTGCTGACCCGCAGTAGAAACCGCTACTGTAGCTTTGTAAAAAAAAAAAAAGCCCTAATATTTTTAATGGCCATGCACTAATGACATTAGTGCATTGTCATTTTAATGCTGTGGTAATAATGGCCTTATGCTTAGGCCACTTTTAACAACAGTTTAGTGAATGGACTCCTTAGCAAAAAGAAAGAAAAGAAATTTCCATATCTCTGAAAAACACAAAAATAGTGTTACATAATCCTCAAAAGGAAAAGAGAGATCCATGGGACTATTTCTCAGAAGCTAAGGAAATAAGATTCCCAAAAGAAAAAGGAATGTGTAGGGAGCTAAATATTTAAATTACAAGCCTCAGTCCCTCATAATTCACCACCCTTTCAGGAACAGGAAGGTCAAATCTCTTTGCTTCTATAAAGATTTCAGCTGATCAGGATAAAAAAACACATACTTCATAGAAGAAATGATCAGCACACGTTTACAAGGAAATCACAGCAGAAATTTGCTCCCTAGGGCTAAAACCTCTTGCCTCATCTGAAGAAATTCTCTTTCTACAATCCTATGAGATTCAATTTATGTCCAGAAAAACTCAAACTTTTTATTCCATAAACAGCTTTTGTTTGTAGTGAAAAATAAAGGGCTCCTTTTACTAAGCTGCGCTAGCGTTTTTAGCGCGCGCTGCCCCCCGCGCTATGCGGAGAAACTAATGCCAGCTCAATGGAGGCGTTAGCATCTAGCATGTGCGGCATTACAGTGCACGCTAAGCGTGCGCAAAAACTGCTAGCTACGGGGGTTAGCGCGTCAGACATTTCATCACGCACTAACCCCCGCGGCAGCCTAAAATCCTAACGCCTCATCTATGGAGGCATTAGGTACTAGCATGGCAGGCGGTTTAACACGTGGTATTCCGCGCGTTAAACCGCTACCGCGCCTTTGTAAAAGGACCCCTTAGTAAAAGGAGCCCAAAGTCTCAAAAACATTCACAATCATGATGAAAAACAAATGTCACCAGAGAGTGGTGGAAAACTGGAACGCTCTTCCGGAGGCTGTTATAGGGGAAAACACCCTCCAGGAATTCAAGACAAAGTTAGACCGGAGCGTAAGCAGGTAGGGCTGGTCTCAGTTAGGGCACTGATCTTTGACCTAGGGGCCGCCACGGGAGCGGACTGCTGGGTCCGATGGACCACTGGTCTAAGAACATAAGAAGTTGCCTCCACTGGGTCAGACCGAGGTCCATCTCGCCCAGCGGTCCACTCCCGCGGCGGCCCATCAGTTCTGCGACCTGTGAAGTGGTTTCTGACCACTTCTATAACCTACCTCAAGTTATATCTGTACCCCTCTATCCCCTTATCCTCCAGGAACCTATCCAACCCCTCCTTGAACCCCTGTACAGTGTTCTGGCCTATCACATTCTCCGGAAGCGCGTTCCATGTGTCCACCACCCTCTGGGTAAAAAAGAACTTCCTAGCATTTGTTCTAAACCTGTCCCCTTTCAATTTCTCCGAGTGACCCCTAGTGCTTGTGGCTCCCCACAGTTTGAAGAATCTGTCCTTGTTCACTTTCTCTATGCCCTTAAGGATTTTGAAGGTTTCTATCATGTCCCCTCTAAGTCTCCTCTTCTCCAGGGAAAACAGCCCCAGCATTTTTAACCTGTCAGCGTATGAAAAATTTTCCATACCTTTTATCAGTTTAGTCGCCCTCCTCTGCACTCCCTCGAGTATCGCCATGTCCTTCTTGAGGTACGGCGACCAGTATTGAACACAGTACTCCAGGTGCGGGCGCACCATTGCGCGATACAGCGGCATGATGACTTCCTTCGTCCTGGTTGTGATACCCTTTTTGATGATGCTCAGCATTCTGTTTGCTTTCTTTGAGGCTGTCGCACATTGCGCCGATGGTTTCAGTGATGTGTCAACCATCACACCCAGGTCCCTTTCAAGGTTACTCACCCCTAGCAGTGTTCCCCCCATTTTGTAGCTGAACATCGGATTCTTTTTCCCTACATGCATGACCTTGCATTTCTCTACGTTAAAACTCATTTGCCACTTTTTTGCCCAGTCTTCCAGTCTCGTTAGGTCCCTTTGCAGGTCTTCACAGTCTTCCGTGTTTCTAACCCTGCTGCAGAGTTTGGTGTCATCTGCAAATTTGATAACCTCACATTTTGTCCCTGCCTCCAGATCATTAATAAATATATTGAACAGTAGAGGTCCCAGCACTGACCCCTGTGGAACTCCGCTCGTGACCCATTGCCAGTCTGAGTATTGGCCTTTTACTCCAACCCTCTGTTTCCTGCCTGCCAACCAGTGTTTGATCCATCGGTAGATATCCCCTTGCACCCCGTGGTTCCACAGCTTTTTAAGTAGCCGTTCGTGAGGTACCTTGTCGAAGGCTTTTTGGCAATTCTTATGTTCATACAATCTTTCATCTCCAGACAACCATTTTATTGGGGTTTTTTTTTTTCTTTTGACCAATTTTGTTTTGAACACGCTTATCCTCTTTATTTTCAACATTAGCATTCCTCATGAACAGAGTGTGCATTAAATGTAATGAAGCTCTCAACAAGAAAAAGAAAGATAACATAGATTTGAAACATTTCTTTGTTATTTTTTCCTGCCAGCAAAAGTGAATATTTAATAAACTGAAGTTTTTCCAGTTAGCCAAAAAAGGTTTCTGTACCAAAGCAAACAGGATGTCAAACAATTTTCTATGGCAAGCTACTCTTTGGTATTTCAAGGTTTTTCTGTCTTGGGAGCCCTCCCCAGCCCATCCTCCACCAAACAGCCATATACAGACACAGACCGTGCAAGTCTGCCCATTACTGGCCTTAGTTCTTCAATATTTACTATTTTCTGATTTTAGATCCTCTGTGTTCATCCCACACTTTTTTGAACTCCGTCACTGTTTTCATCACCACCTCTCTCGGGAGCGCATTCGAGGTATCCACCACCCTCTCCGTAAAGTAAAATTTCCTAACATTGTTCTTGAGTCTACCACCCCTCAACCTCAAATTATGTCCTCTGGTTTTACCATTTTTCTTTCTCTGGAAAAGTTTTGTTCTACATTAATACCTTTCAAGTATTTGAATGGCTGAATCATATCTCCCCTGTCCCTCCTTTCCTCTATGCCATTTTCAGGGCTTCCCGTCTCTCCTCATACGTCTTTTGGCACAAACCTCCTATCATTTTCGTCGCCCTTCTCTGGACCGCTTCAAGCCTTTTTGTGTCCTTCGCCAGATACTGTCTCCAAAACTGAACACAATACTCCAAGTGGGATCTCACCAATGATCGGTACAGGGGCAACAACTCCTTCATTCTTCTACTGGTTACGCCTCTCTTTATACATCCCAGCATCTCTCTCTTCTGATGGTGTGACCAAAATAAGACAGTTGTAACTTTATCATTTTGGACTTAGTATAGCATAACATAGTAGATGACGGCAGATAAAGACCCGAATGGTCCATCCAGTCTGCCCAACCTGATTCAATTTAAATTTTTTTCTTCTTAACTATTTCTGGGCAAGAATCCAAAGCTCTACCCGGTACTGTGCTTGGGTTCCAACTGCCGAAATCTCCATCAAAACCTATACCAGCCCATCTACACCCTCCCAGCCATTGAAGCCCTCTCCAGCCCATCCTCCCCCAAATGGTCATATACAGATCATGCAAGTGTGCCCAGTACTGGCCTTAGTTCAATATTTAATATTATTTTCTGATTCTAGATCCTCTGTGTTCATCCCACGCTTCTTTGAACTCCGTCACTATTTTCTTCTCCACCACCTCACTCGGGAGCGCATTCCAGGCATCTACCACCCTCTCCGTAAAGTAGAATTTCCTAACATTGCTCTTGAATCTACCACCCCTCAATCTCAAATTATGTCCTCTGGTTTTACCATTTTCCTTTCTCTGGAAAAGATTTTGTTCTACGTTAATACCCTTCAAGTATTTGAACATCTGAATCATATCTCCCCTGTCCCTTCTTTTCTCTAGGATATACATATTCATGACTTCCAGTCTTTCCTCATACGTCTTCTGGCGCAAACCTCCTATCATTTTCGTCACCCTCCTCTGGACCGCTTCAAGTCTTCTTATGTCCTTCGCCAGATACAGTCTCCAAAACTGAACACAATACTCCAAGTGGGGCCTCACCATTCACCAATGACATGTACAGGGGCATCAACACCTTCTTCCTTCTACTGGCTACGCCTCTCTTTATATAGCCCAGCATCTTTCTGGCAGCAGCCACCGCCTTGTCACACTTTTTTTTTGCCTTTAAATCTTCAGACACTATCACCCCCAAGGTCCCTCTCCCCGTCTGTGCATATCAGCTTCTCACCTCCCAGCATATACGGTTCCTTCCAATTATTAATCCCCAAATGCATTACTCTGCATTTATTTGTATTGAATTTTAGTTGCCAGGCATTAGATCATTCCTCTAACTTTTGCATATCCTTTTTCATATTTTCGACTCCCTCTTTGGTATCTACTCTGTTACAAATCTTGGTATCATCTGCAAAAAGGCATTCTTTTCCTTCTAACCCTTCAGCAATGTCACTCACAAACATATTGAACAGGATCGGCCCCAGCACCCAGGATCGACCCAGGATCGGCCCCGGCACTGAACCCTTTCCTTCCTCCGAGCAACTTCCATTAACCACCACCCTCTGGCGTCTGTCCAACAACCAGTTTCTAACCTAGTTCACCACTTTGGGTCCTAACTTCAGCCCTTCAAGTTTGTTCAACAGCCTCCTATGAGGAACCATATCAAAGGCTTTACTGAAATCTAAGTAAATTATATCTAGCATATGTTATCGATCCAGCTTTCCGGTCACTCAATGAAAAAATTTAATCAGGTTCATTTGGCACGATTTACCTTTTGTAAAGCCATGTTGCCTCGGATCCTATAACCCATTAGATTCAAGGAAGTACACTATCCTTTCTTTCAGCAATTCTTCCATTATTTTTCCAACAACCGAAGTGAGGCCTGTAGTTTCCCGCTTCATCCCTGTGACCACTTTTCTGAATAGGGACCACATCCGCTCTCCTCCAATCCCCAGGAACCACTTCCATCTCCAGAGATTTGTTGAACAAGTCTTTAATAGGACCCACCAGAACCTCTCTGAGCTCCCTCAATATCCTGGGATGGATCCCGTCTGGTCCCATTGCTTTGTCCACCTTCAGTTTTTCAAGTTGCTCATAAACACTCTCCTCTGTGAACAGTGCAGAATCTACTCCATTTTCTTGTGTAACTTTGCCAGACAATCTCGGTTCTTCTCCAGGATTTTCTTCTGTGAACACAGAACAGAAGTATTTGTTTAGCACATTTGCTTTTTCCTCATCTCTCTCCACATATCGGTTCCCAGCATCTTTTAGTTTAGCAATTCCATTTTTCATCTTCCTCCTTTCACTAATATATCTGGAAAAAAATTTTGTCTCCCTTTTTTACATATTTAGACATTTGTTCTTCTGCCTATGCTTTTGCCAGACGTATCTCTCTCTTGGCTTCTTTCAGTTTCACCCTGTAGTCCTTTCTGCACTCCTCTTCTTGGATATTTTTATATTTCACGAATGCCAACTCTTTCGCCTTTATTTTCTCCACTACTAGTTTGGAAAACCATATCGGCTTCCTTTTTCTCTTGTTTTTATTTATTTTCTTCACATAAAGGTCAAGTGACATAGCTGGTTTGATCTCTTCCATAATCGATTTGTTAGTTCTTCTGGCGGTCAGCGGCACACCTAAATTCCTTCTCCAGCACCAAAGCTCAAATGAGTCAATCTTCTTTCTGTCTTGTTTCCGTAGGGTCTAGGTTTCTTACATACTTTATGCTAGCTAATTTCCAAAGAGACACCAGAAAGATTCTCTTAGTTACAAATTATTTATTTATTTATTTATTTATTTATTCGATTTTTAGCCCGTCCTCCCAAAAGAGCCCAGAATGGGTTACAAAGTACATCCATAATAATCCAGACAGAGCAGAGATGACATTTTACATAAATTACAATATAGACATGACAATAAAACATATGTACTAAGTAGCATATGGTGAAATTAAGTGACAAAGGTGAGTTGACTGGGTGGCATTTCAGGGTGAATGACTTTAAGGCACTGGGTTAGTAAAGAGGAAGGTTTTCACGGCCTTCCTGAAGTTCCAGAGTCCATCTAGTGATCTGACAGATGGAGGGATTGTGTGCCAAAGTTTGGGTATGAAATGTGAGTAGGAGCGTTTGAGGGCAGTTTCAATTTTGAGGGAGCGGCCAGAAGGTATGGTCAGTCGTTTTTCTCCTTGGGACCTCAGTGGTCGTTTTGGGAAGTAGATTTGTAGTTTAGCTTTCATGTAGTACAGAATCGTTTCATGGAAGGTTTTGAAAGCGAGGAGCAGGGCCTTGAAGGTGCAGCGTTTTTGAATGGGCAGCCAGTGCATGGAAGCTAATGCAGGGGTAACATGGTCGCGGATGCCTAGGTTTTTCAGAAGGCGGATTGCAGCGTTTTGCACCCTTTGGAGGCGGGAGAGAGTTTTGGTAGGCAGGCCCACTTACATGAAATAAGCACATTCAGATGTTTTGAAAATATACAAGGTATTTGAAAATGGTCTCTTGTTTATTTTTGCTGTAACCAATTAAGGACAATGGACCTGTATGAGTATTTTTTTGACTAGTGATCTCAATGCTGAGGTCAGTCAATGAATATTTATTATTATGGGGTTTATTTAAACAGACCTATAGATCAGTTATGACTGGACCTCCAGCTCACAATTTAGAAATATTTTGTAATGATATTCTTCTGGCAACGAGGGGTCAAGGTGCAATGGCTCATACAATAATGTGTTTATGTAAATGGACTAAAGTGATGATAAAAACTCCTAATAAGAATGAAAGGCATTTTAGTACAGTACAGTAAGTATTAGTAAAACTAATCTTGGATTAATCACTTGCATTTGCTGACCACATGATGCTAGTACATAAGCTTTTATTTCTTTTCTAAGTACCACAGGAAGCTTTAGAGGAGGAAGGAAATTCATTAGCATAAGCTATTCATGCAGAATGCCAAAATCTAGAATAATGATTTATCCCCATTCACATGACACACACAAGCTTCTATATTAAATTATTGAGCTACGATATAATTAGATGACTTCTTTCTAGAAATGCGATTATCTAATCAAGAATTCTGGTTAATGTCCTCTTCAGTTTTATATTTCTATGTCATGGAATAATATTATTTATAGTAATACATATATATATGTTGTGTCATCAGGCCACAGAACTCTATGAACAATGGACTTTAGCTCATCTGTCAGAGCCATGTAAGGAACACTGCATTGAAGCTCATGCTAAAAATATTTTATATACATGAGCTAAAATTTGAAGCTGCTTTCTAAAATTCTTTTAGAGGCCTATTTACTAAGCTACGTTACCTAACTGTTTAATGCAGGAATTAAGGCACACCAATGGCCCCATTTACAAAGCTGCGGTAGCGATGCTGCCGCAGTAAATGCGCCAAAGCACTTAGGAATTGAATGGGCTTCGGCGCCTTTGCCGCAGCAGCTTCGCTACTACGGCTTTGTAAAAGGGGCCCTAACAGCAGGCCACTGTTAGGGGGCCTGAAATGGGGAGGGACTGGGTCTTGTGTGGAGACTATGCCAGGCGGTTGAGACAACTTTGTTCCACATTATTTTCCATTCGGTTCATGTGTGGGAGTAGCCTTTGCTCTACATTAAACCATTTAGCAGCCCTCCCCAAATTACTTGAAATCCTTCTAACCGCACAATTAGGCATGCTCTAATTATATATATCCACCCACCATCTCTGTTCTCAGGACATATATCAATAACGAACTCCACATGTTACACTCTCTCCTTTCTTTTCCCTGCTTAAGCTTCCCAGGGTTCTGTGGTGTCACTCACTGCTCAATTCTGTTTCATTGCACACACACCTCGTCATCAGCCTTAAGAATTTTTTTTCAATTTCCTGCTTAAACTTTATGGTTCAAACAATTTTTATCGATGCAAACAACATAATCCAATGCCCAGGCTCCCCATGGTGCTCAATACAAACATATTTGCATCTTTTAATTATATATTCAAGTATTCACTTGTACAGAAAGTAGGTTATTTAAATATTACTTATAAACAATATAGGTCACAAAAAAACTAAAGAAAATTCTTTCAAATAACCCCACTCAAGTCCTCAAAAAGGAGGATCCAAGATTACATTAAGCGAGAGAAAGAAAAACAAAGATTCAGACAAACTGAGATGAAAGAACAGCTTGTAAAACTATTGAGCTATTGCTGATTCCTCTTTATCCAATAGAGATGAAGCCAGGAAAGCAATTAACTGGTAAGGTTCAAAGAAAACATCACTGACGCTGAAACCGTGGATTGAAGACAAAGTTTTATTTTATTTTTCTTTCCAGCTTATGATTTATCTTTAATCTTATCTATTGTTTTGCCTTTTGTCTTTGTTTTGTTCTATTTCTATCATTTAAATTTCTCCAGAATTCTACTGTTCAACGGCTCCCCCTTCTGCTTCTATTCCTTTCTCTCCTCTCTTCTACCTTCCAAAGTATTTAGATCAATGCTGTCTTGTTAAAATGTTTATTTTATTTTTATTTTTCCTCTAACTCTACTTTTCACTTCTCTATTACCCTCCAGGTACTTTAGTTAGATTGTGAGCCTTCGGGACAGTAAGGGAATTTTTCAAGTACCTTTCTTATTTCTAATCTTAATGTATATTTTCTGTAAACCGCTTAGAACCTAACGGATGTAGCGGTATATAAGAAATAAATTACATTATTACATATTTAACTGAACGGTAACAAATGATACACTTGCAAGGGTATCTCAAATAAAACATCGCACCCAGTGAAGTGACTCCAGATTTCAAAAGTAGAAATTCTCTACGACGCTTTTGAGTTTCTCTGGAAAAATCAGGAAACATTTGTACTCTACATCCAAGAAACTCTTTCTGTTTATTTTTAAAGAAAAGTCTCAATAACCATACTTTATCTATTGTGAGAGCTAAAGTCACAACCATTGTAGAAGGTACTGCAATCTCGCTATCTGATGTTTCTAAAATTTCAGAAATATTCAATGGTGTTTGTTCCGATATTTTAGACTGCAATTGAGCCCCATCTTTGTTTGGTAAATAATACGCTTGAGTAAATGGCGGTACGCCAATGCCCCTACTGAATTTCTCTTTGAGAATTAATTCAAACATTTTTACATATTACAATAATTTTGTTATTTAATGTCGGAAGATGCTCACAAACAAGGTTTTTGTTCTATGTAGTATTGAGAATACCTCCTTTGTTTTGTTTTCCCCTTTTGAGTCTTTTATGAATTCATAGAATATACCGTACATATGATGCAACTGAAGTTAGTAACCTTGGTTTTTCTGTGTGTGTGTGTGTGGGGGGGGAAGTTTCTCAACTGCAGTAAAAGCCTGAAAGCTTCATAGCATTTAATAATAATAATAATAATAATAATAACTTTATTCTTATATACCGCCAACAATCTTGCGACTTCTAGGCGGTTTACAATAAAAGAAACTGTAAATACAATCAAGTGAAACTTTACGAACAGTTAATTAAAGAGTATAGCAGTGTATATCTCGTACAACGAATTAGAGAATATAGCAGTGTACATCTGATAACATTAATAATGTTAACGTCAGTTTGTGTGTTGCAAGGCCAGGAAGTGCCAAGTTGTTTACACAGAAGTAGAAATATTCCGTAAGTTCATAGAGTGTTCATATTTAGCGAATAGGGGTTGGGGTTAGCAGTTTGCACGTTCAGGTATGTGGTGATGTTACGAGGGGGGTTGATGTTCCGGTTCGTTACCTAGGTATTTCAAGAATAGGTAAGTTTTTAGGTGTTTCCTGAATTCTTCATAGTTGTTTGTGTGCATAATTAATTTTTCTAGGTCTTTACCCCATATGGCTGCTTGATATGATAGCAGTTGTTGATGGTGTCTCTTATATTTGCACCCTCTAGCCGGTGGGGAGACAAATTTCATGTGTGTTTTTCTTTCATGTCTGTTGGTTGGGAATGAGAAGAGGTCTGTAATGTATTTTGGGGCTAGACCATTTAATACTTTGAAGCAGAGACATCCTAGCTTGAACTTCGTGCGCGCCTCCATCGGCAGCCAGTGTAGGAGTCGGTAGGAAGGGGTTATGTGATCGGACTTCTTCAGCCCGAAAATCATCCTGACTGCTGCATTTTGTATCAGTTGTAGTCTTTGCATTTGCTTCTGGGGGATTGTCAGATGGGTGATGTTGCAATAGTCCAGGTGGTTTAGTATTAGGGATTGTACTAGAATTCTGAAAGCTGAAGTGTGGAAGTACGCCTTAATGGACTTAAGTTTCCAGAGAGTGAAAAACCCTCTTTTGATTAAGGAGTCTATGTGGTCTTTCATGGTTAGTCCTTGGTCTAGTATTACTCCTAGAATCTTCATCGTAAGTGAGTGTCCGTAGACAGTATTTGGATTAGATTAAAGATGGTTATACCCTATTAAGCATAGATTTATTGCTACTTTTAATGCCTTTGTAAGGTACCCTGGAGAGGGAACCAGAGAAGAACTGAAATAACAATAACATCTAATGATAACTCTATAAGGCTGGGTTCTGCATTGCTCTTCCTATCACAAATTAGACTAGATACTAATTCCTATGATTATTTAGCTATTATCATAGAATTATAGAACACTTGCAACATTTATCACAATGTTTTGTTTTTTATACGTCTGTAAATACATTCTGCAGTTCTTGAAAGAAAATTACTGCAAGTGCTTTACATAGAGTATGACGGCAGAAGAGGGCTGGCGGCCCAACAAGTCTGCCCACTCAAGACCCCTCCCTCCTTGGATTACCCATTTTTATGCATAACCCTATAGCACCCCCACCTGTTTGTCCCATCGATTTTTGAAGTCGAGCACGCTACTAGCCTCGACCACCTGGCGTGGAAGTTTATTCCATTGATCAATCACCCGCTCGGTGAAGAAGTATTTCCTGGTGTCACCATGAAATCTTCCCCCCTTAAGTTTTAGCGGATGCCCTCTTGTTGCAGTGGGACCCGTAAGAAAAAATATATCTTCCTCCACTTCAATGCGACCCGTGATGTATTTGAATGTCTCTATCATGTCCCCCCTTTCTCTGCACTCCTCGAGAGAATATAAGCGCAATCTGGTCAGACGTTCTTCATATGGGATATCCTTAAGTCCTGAGACCATCCTAGTGGCCATTCTCTGGATCGATTACATTCTCTTCACATCCTTTTGATAATGTGGCCTCCAAAACTGGACACAGTACTCCAGGTGAGGTCTCACCATGGATCTGTACAACGGTAGTATGACTTCAGGCTTACGGCTGATAAAGCTCCTTCTGATGCAACCCAGCATTTGTCTTGCCTTTGCTGAAGGTTTCTCTACCTGGTTGGCAGCTTTCATATCTTCCCGGATGAGAACTCCCAAGTCCCTTTCTGCAGTGGTTCTTGCCAAGATTTCACTATTCAAGGTGTATGTTCTGCATTGATTTCCGCTCCCAAGGTGCATTACTTTACGTTTTTTGGCATTAAAGTTTAGCTGCCAAGTACTTGACCATTGTTCCAACATAAGCAGGTCCTGTTCCATAATGCTGGGCCTGGTCTCATTATCAGGTTCTGTTGCTCTGCCCACAGTGTTGCATAGTTTAGCATCATCAGCAAATAATGTAATTTTGCCTCGAAGTCCCTGAGTTAGATCCTGAACAAAGATATTGAATAGCATCGGGCCTAAGACCGAACCCTGTGGGACACGACACCACTGGTCACTTTTGACATTTTTGAGGGAATACCGTTCACCATTACTCTTTGGAGTCTGCCGCTGAGCCAGTCCTGTACCCATGCTGTTAATGTTTTTCCTAGTCCTAACGCATTCATCTTGTTCAGTAACCTACGGTTTGAAACACTATCAAAAGCCTTGCTAAAGTCTAAATACACGATATCCAGGGACTCACCCTCATCCAGTTTTTTTGTTACCCAGTCAAAGAAGCTTATCAAGTTGGATTGACAAGACCTTCCCTTTGTAAAGCCATGCTGGTGGGGATCCCTTAATCTTTCATCATCCAGAAATGTGTCCAATCTGTTCTTGATCAACTTCTCCATGAGTTTACTCACTATTGATGTGAGACTCACCGGTCTATAGTTTTCAGCCTCTGACCTGCATCCCTTTTTGTTTAGCGGGATAACATTGGCAGTTTTCCAGTCCAGGGGAATTTTTCCCTCGCTTAGGGAAAGATTGAAGAGCACCGCTAACGGCTCTGCCAGGACTTCACTCAGTTCTCGAAGTACTCTAGGGTGTAGATCGTCCGGGCCCATAGCTTTGTTTACTTTTAATTTTGATAATTCTTGGTAGACCTCGCTCGCAGTGAATTTCATGTCCCGAAAGGGTCCTCCAAATTCCCCTTTACCTGTAACTGAGGACCAGATCCTGGTACTTCGCAGGTGAAGACTGAACAGAAGTAGTTGTTGAGTAGTTCTGCTTTGTCTGCGTCCGAGTCTATAAAGCTGCCATCAGCTTTCCTTAGGCGCCCAATATCGCTTGTGTACTTTTTCCTGTCACTAACATATTTTAAAAAGGCTTTCTCTCCTTTCTTTACCTGCTTAGCTATGTTTTCTTCCATTCGGAGTTTGGCTTCTCTGACTGTAGTTTTAACTTTTCTGGAATTGACCAGATAGGTTTCTTTAGCTTCCAGTCGTTGGGATAGTTTGTAGTTCACGAAAGCTTTTTTCTTTTGTCTTACTAGTTTGGAGATCTCCGCAGAGAACCACTGTGGTCTATTTTTTTTTGCGTCGTTTGCTCTCGGTTTTGATGTATATGTTGGTTGCTTCTTGCAGGGTAGATTTCAGAGTCGACCATAGTTCCTCTACATTGTTTGTTGTGATTTGGTTCTGCAGCACTCTGTAGACGTAGTCCCCCATGCCCTGAAAGTTAGTTCCTTTAAAATTTAGGACCTTAGTTGATGTGTTTGGCCTAGTGGATCCTTTCTTGAGGTGGATGCCAAGGTGTCCCCCACCGATACCTTTGTGACGCTGTCTCTGTTGGTGAGCAACAGGTCCAGGATTACCTAGTCTCTGGTGGGTTCCAGTACCATCTGCTTGAGGTGTGCTCCTTGCATGGAGGAAAGTAGCCTCTTGCTGCCACTGGTTGTAGCACAAGGTTTGTTCCAGTCCACATTGGGCATATTAAAGTCTCCCACCGGCACTGTATCTCCACGCAGTGTGATGGCCTCAATGTCATCCATTAGTTCGTCATCTGCATCCTCCTTTTGTGTTGGTGGTCTGTTATTGCCCCTGGCAAGGTTCACCCAGAGGGATTCTCCCGTATACTTGATGTCTGTGATTTTAGTGACTTTGATGTCATCTCTAATGTACAGAGCTACTTCTCCGCCTGATTTGCCCTTTCTGTCTCGACGGAGTAGGTTATAGCCTGGTATGACCATATCCCATCCGTGGGACTCCGAGAACCACGTTTCTGTTATCACCACTACATCTAGGTCGACGTTTCTCATTTCCGTTTCCAGTTCCAATATTTTGTTGCACAAGCTACGGGTGTTAACATACATAGCTGTCCATTCTATCTTTTTGCATGAAGTTTTTTCTGACTGAGGTGGTTTGTCCCCTTCATTCTTGCCGTTTCCCCTTCCGTCATGCCTTCAATTTTGCCTTCGTCATTCTTACTATTGCCTCTGTCAACATCAGTGTTGGTGAGACTTCTCCCCTTTGACCCCCTGTCCACGCTGTCCATACATTAATATGAAAAAGCCATTCCTCTCGATTTCTCATATTATTGCATAGATGTCACACTGAACTGTTTCTGATCTTTAAACATAATGCAATATTAAGCAAAGGGAATCAGAGTAAACACAAAAACACCGTTTTTAAATTGTTACTTCATTTATTTAAGGAACAAAGTTATCTATCACCCATATCATATTTGTGCAGAAAAGCATGCAGATATGCTTCTGATGCAGCAAACAAATCTCTATATAAGAACATAAGAATAGCCATACTGGTTCAGATTGAAGACCCATCTAGCCTAGTATCCTGTTTCCAACAGTGGCCAATCCAGGTCACAAGTACCTGGCAGAATACCAAATAATAGCAAAATAGATATGAGAAAATGAATGCTGACATGTTGGGGCATAGCAATTTATTTAAATTGGTTTGGGGACCATTGACATCTTTTATTTCTTCATTATAGTTGTCTTTTGTCTTTAATTTTTGTTTATTTCCATACACATCCAGGGAAGGGTGAGGGTGGGTGGAGGGATACTTTTATCTTAATTTTAGCCCTTTGAATACATACATCCAGGTGGGTGGGAGGAGGTGGGATTGCATTACTATTTTAAATAGGGAACGGTTATTGAAAGAATATATGTATTTATAATTTTGTTAACTAGTTATTGGATGGGTGGGTGGGTGGGTTTAAATGCTCATGTATGTCTGTAAGATGAATGTGCTTTTCATGATTTATTATATGTTTATATACTTTGTATTGCACTGTTGATATATGAAAATCAATAAAGATTTGAAAAAGACAAAAAAAAAGCAAAATTCCATGCTACTGATCTCAGGGTAAGCAGTGGATTCCTCCATGTCTATCTCAATACCAAACTATGGACTTTTCCTCCAAGAACTTGTCCAAACCTTTTTTAAATTCAGATATACTAACTGCTGTAATTATATCCTCTGGCAATTAGTTCCAGAACTTAACTATTTGTTGAGTGAAAAAATATTTTCTTCTATTTGTTTTCCAAAGTATTATCATGTAACTATATTGAGTACTTTTTGAAAGAGCAAAAAATGGATTCACTTTTACCCATTCTACACAACTCAAGGTTTTGTAGACCTCTATCATATCCCTCATCATTCATGTATTTTCCAAGCTGAAGAGCCCTGACCTCTTTAGCCTTTCCTCATATGAGAGCAATTTCATCCTTTTTATCATTTTGGTCACTCTTCTTTGAAACTTTTCTAATTCTCCTTATTGCTTTTTTGGATGCTGCATATAGTTGAATGGGGCTTTATTTGGGGGATAAAGAGAACTCCAGTTTGATATTAAGATGTTTAATAATGCATTACTCAAGAAAAGCATATGAAAAATATATACCATACTAAACCTCATTCCCCAAAGGTTAATAAAATAAGAGAATCCCTACTCACAATGTCTTTGGTTCAGAGCAAGTGGACATCTCTGATGCACAATCTTGACATCATTGTGACATCATCAATATGTACCCAGATGACCCAAATAGCAGATTGTCATAGAAAAAAAAAAAGAATATGTGCTGGGGTACTTAACCGTACTAGGGATTTGAACCTATGATCTGTGAACAATGGAAGCAGTGCCTTTAATCACTGAGCCACATGTGCTTCCTTTTAGGCAAGGATTCCTGCCATGTGAGATGATACCTTAGGAGATCATAGCCATCTCAGAGAAAAAAATAGGTTTCCCTCTGCATCCTGAAAATGACAGAGTACAAATGTAAATGGCAAAGTCTACAACCCATACTGATGATGTCATCAGTGATGCGCAAGAGGGAATCACAGGCAGGAGAAAGCCGCGAAGCAGCCTTCTTAGAGTGCTGTGGTGCTGTTTAGAGTCTCCTGTTGGGAGGGAGGGAGAGATAGGAAGGTTGGGTCGGGGGGGGGGGGGGGCGGAACAATGACAACACTGCTGCTGCTGCTGCCGGTGAATCTAGCAAGGGTGAGGCCCTAAAGCACCCCACCGGCGGCCTCACTGACCATTTGGGGCCCTAGGCCCGGGCCTACTGGGCCTATTCTTTAATCTGGCCCTGGATTCAGAGTCCTCAGAAAAAATTAGGACCAGCATTATTGGAAATCCTTTAAATAGAAGATCAACTTTCCCACTTTCAGAGAGCCAACCACCAACTGCTCACACCTAAGCCAATGGCTGTTCAATGATATTACAAAACCAAATTTACTTAAGTGGTTAGCAGTATTCCTGAACACAGTCCAACATATATATAAACTTTGCCATTCTGGTAAAAACCAGAGATCCATCATGCCTAGTATCCTGCTTCTAACAGTGGGTAATCTAGGTCCCAAAAGAGTTAAATATAAATTTCTTGTTGCTTACCCCAGGAATAAGTAGTGGATTTCCCCAAGTCTACCTTAATGGTATATGGACCTTTTTTTAGGAACTTTTCCAACCCTTTTTTTTCAGTTCAAACTGTTTATTGGCATTTAGGTAGTACAGCAAACAAGGAACCCAACCAACAAGGTAAGTTCAAACAGAACAAAACTAATGCAATAACAGCTTATCATCTATCAGGATAGCCGGGTTACAGAAAGCGCATTACTGAAAATCAAGGAAATATGCAAAAAGAAAAAAATAGGAAAATCATACAGTAAGCAAAAATAATGAGAAATAATAGATGACCGTTCAGTTACAAAAACCAGAGACAGCAATCTATGGGGCTCCTTTTACTAAGGTGCGCTAGCATTTTTAGCACGCGCTGAAGATTAGCGTGCGCAAACCCCGTGCTAAATGAAAAATCTATGAAGGCATTAGCGCCTAGTGTGCGTGGCATTGTAGCGCGCGCTAAGCATGTGCTAAAACTGCTAGCGCACCTTAGTAAAAGGAACCCATAGTGTTTCAGAAATAGGGCAATAACACAGATACATCATAAAATTATAGATCAGCACAGAAATCAGTTAAGGGTTGCCAGATGGACTGGGTTTTTGATAATATACCTTTCCTATCTGCTGCATAAAGTCCATATTTAGCTGTCAGACAGACCATATTCCACCAAGCTGTATAGAAACATATAGAAACATAGAAAGATGATGGCAGAAAAGGGCCACAGCCCACCAAGCCTGCCCACTCCTCTGACCCACCCCATCAAGTCTGAGTGCTAATGACCCAGTTCCTTAGCTCGACCCCCGTAGGGATCCCACGTGGATGTCCCATTTATTTTTAAAGTCGAGCACACTGGTGGCCTTGACCACGTGCACCGGAAGTTTGTTCCAGTGATCTACTACCCTTTCTGTGAAGAAATACTTCCTGGTGTCACCATTAAATTTCCCTCCTCTGAGTTTGAGCGGGTGCCCCCTTGTGACCGAGGGTCCCTTGGGGAAGAATATATCGCTTTCCGCCTCGACACGACCTGTGATGTACTTAAACGTCTCAATCATGTCTCCCCTTTCTCTACGCTCCTCAAGAGTGTAGAGCTGCAGTTTGTCCAGTCTTTCCTCTTATGGGAGACACTTGAGTCCGGAAACCATTCTAGTGGCCATTCGCTGGACCGATTCAGCTCGAAGCACATCTTTTTGATAGTGTGGTCTCCAAAATTGCACACAGTATTCCAGGTGAGGTCTCACCATGGTTCTGTAGAGAGGCATTATTACTTCAGGTTTGCGGCTGATGAAGCCTCTATTGATACATCCCAACATTTGCCTTGCCTTGGATGAGGCCTGCTCCACTTGTTTGGCAGCCTTCATGTCTGCACTGACGATTACTCCCAAGTCCCGTTCTTCTGAAGTCCTGGCTAGTGTTTCTCCATTCAAGGTGTAAGTTTTGCATGGATTTCCGCAGCCGAGATGCATGACCTTACATTTCTTAGCGTTGAAGCCCAGCTGCCATGTCGAGGACCAGTTTTCCAACGTGATCAGATCCTGCGTCATACTATCCTTAAGATTGTTTTCACTTACTATATTACACAGTTTGGCGTCATCGGCGAACAGTATTACTTTACCCTGAAGCCCTCGGGTCAAGTCTCTTATGAATATGTTGAAAAGGGATGGTCCCAGGACCGAGCCCTGCGGCACTCCGCTAGTCACCTCCGATGTCTCAGAGAGGGTGCCGTTGACCACTACCCTCTGAAGTCTTCCACTCAGCCAATCACTGACCCATGCAGTTAGCTTCTCGCCTAGACCCATCGACTTCATCTTGTTTAATAGTCTGCGGTGTGGGACACTGTCAAACGCTTTGCTGAAATCCAAGTATACTATGTCCAGAGACTCTCCCAGGTCTAGCTTTCCCGTCACCCAATCAAAGAAGCTGATAAGATTGGATTGGCATGACCTACCCCTAGTGAATCCATGTTGACGGGGATCCCTTAGGTCTCTCTCATCCAAAATCGTGTCTAATTTACCTTTAAGTAGAGTTTCCATGAGTTTACACACAATTGATGTGAGACTCACTGGTCGGTAATTCGCAGTCTCTGCTCTGCATCCCTTTTTGTGCAGAGGAACGACGTTAGCTGTTTTCCAATCCAGGGGGGACTTTCCCCGTACTTAGGGAGAGATTGAAGAGCATGGCTAACGGTTTCGATAGAACATCGCATAACTCTCTGAGCACTCGTGGGTGCAAATTGTCCGGCCCTATGGCTTTGTTCACCTTGAGTCTTGACAGTTCTCTGTAAACATCAGCAGTTGTGAACTCAAAATTCTGAAATGGATCTTCCATGCTTTGCTTTGTTTCCAGCCGTGGCCCGTGCCCTGGTGCCTCGCGGGTAAAGACAGAGCAGAAGTAATCATTCAGCAGTTTAGCTTTATCTGAATCTGTTTCCACATAACTCCCGTCTGGCGTTCTAAGGTGTACTATCCCATTTGTGTTCTTCTTCCTGTCGCTAATGTACCTGAAGAAGGATTTGTCCCCTTTCTTAATATTCTTCACTAGAGTTTCTTCCATTCGAAGTTTGGCCTCCCTGACTGCTGTTTTGACCGCTGCGGACTTTGTCTTGTATTCAATGTTCGCTTCTTTCTCCCCGGTGCGTTTGTATGAGAGAAATGCTCTTTTCTTCTCCTTGACGCGGTACGAGACCTCATCAGTGAACCATTTGGGTCTCTTGTTTCTTTGTTGTTTATTTACCGATTTAATGTAGCGGACAGTTGCCTCTTGAATGGTCGATTTCAAGGTTGACCACATAGCTTCCACATTATCGGTTACTTCTTGAACCTGTAGTGTCTGATGAATGAAATCTCCCATGCGTGCGAAGTCAGCACCCCGGAAATTGAGTACCCTTGTTCTTGTTTGAGATCTAGGGAAGCCTTTCCTAAGGTTAAACCATACCATGTTATGGTCACTGGTGGCTAGCGTTTCTCCCACCGAGACCTCCGAGACACTTTCCCCATTTGTAAGTACCAGGTCCAGGATGGCCTGGGCCCTAGTAGGCTCTAGCACCATTTGTTTGAGCTGTACTCCCTTCATGGACGCTAATATCCTCCTGCTGTCACAATTTGTCACTGAGAGTGTGTTCCAGTCTACATCAGGCATATTGAAGTCACCTAATAGAACAACATCCCCCTGCAAAGTGATATTCTCAATGTCTTCAATTAATTCTGCGTCTTTGTCCTCTGATTGCCTAGGAGGTCTGTATACCACACCGAAGTACAGGCATTTTTCTCCGCCTCTGGCCAGGTTTACCCAGATGAATTCCCCAGTATACTTAACATCCGTGATCCTGGTTGTCTTGATGTGCTCTTTGATGTAAAGTGCTACCCCTCCTCCTAACTTACCCTCTCTGTCTTGGCGAAGCAGGTTGTATCCTGGTATAGTCATATCCCATCCATGAGAGTCCGTGAACCATGTGCAGATTAGTTTTCCTAATGGGTCAGTATTAATTTGATGGCAATGGAGATCAATGCTTTGAGCAGAAGAGCTAAAGCTTCCATCAAGGTGGTATTTAGACCATAGCCACCACCAACCCTTTTTTTTTTAAACCCTGTTAAGCTAAGCTCTTTTACCCCATTCTCTGGCAATGGATTTCAGAGCTTAACTACAAGTGGAGTAAAAAAAAATATTTTCTCTAGTTTGTTTTAAATGTACTATTTATTAGCTTCATTGTATGTCCCCCTAGTCCTTGTACTTTTAGAAAGAGTACACAAATGATTCATAACTACCCGTTCTAATCTACTCTTAATTTTATAGATCTCTATCATATCTCCCCTCAGCCATTTCTTCAACAAGATGAAGAGCCCTAGCCCCTTTCACCTTTTTTCTTAGGGAAGTTATCCCATCATTTTTATCATTTTGATTGCCCTTCACTGTATCTTTTCTATGCAATTCTATCATAGACTAGGTTCTATGGATGGTAGGTTTCAAGTTTCAAGTTTAATAAAAATTTTGATAAAATCGCAATTTCAAGATTCAAAGCAATGTATGATAAAATATTTGGATGACAGGTAAAATAATTACTAACTTAGGCAAGGACTAACATGAATGATTAGATACAAAAGGATGAGGGGAGAACTACAATTGTGATAGAAAAGAGACAGTTATAGATTAACACAGAAGGACAGGGTACCTAAAAAAAACTTAGTGCTGAAACCCTCCCCCCACTGCATTGAGCACTATTCTATAAACAACGCTCAGAGTTATGCACCATTTCTAGAATAGTGCTTAGTGTCGGGAACTGTGCTTAACTTTAGGTGCAGCCATTTTGTATACCAATGGAGACATGGTGCAAATCCTGAGTCTAAATTAAATGTGGACCCCGCCCCTTATTCTATAACTACGTGCATAACGTGGAGGAACATGCCCAATCCACTCAGCTTCTGCACCCCCTTGTTGGACTCGCATGTAAAATTTAAATAAAACCAGATAGTGCAAATAATTGCTTATCAAGTGCACATTGGCTAATTACTCAATTAAATTGTGCATGCAATTTTTAACGCTTTTTATAGAATTCAGGGTTACAGTACTCCCCTGAAATTCACGGGGTTATGTTCCTGGAGTGACTGCAAATTGCAAAAAAACGTGATTATTGGATGCAGAAGAGGCACGGGGATCGGAGGCAGGAAAGGGCTTCAGCGCCGGTGGCGCTTGCGGCTGCTGCGACTGCCGATGCAGGCGGTGGCACTTGCGGCTCTGACCCGGGCCAGGATCGCAGGTCAGGCAGAGCGGCAGGATTGATGTGGGCGCTGCTGATATGCCCCAGGGACCGTACCAGGGTGCCGATTGCAAGGCCAAAGGCCAGCGAGATCTGCAAAATGGTGGGCAAAGCAGATGACCATTTGAGAGCAGAGCAGAGTCTGATGAAGACAAATATCATGGTGGCATGGAATTCAGTGAAAACAGCATGGATAAAGGCCACAGAGCATCTTTCCTTCGTCATTGTGCAGGTGGAAAAGAAAATTTGACAGAAATTGTGGAAGGAAAAACCACGAATGACTGGGGCCGGGAACTCTGAACCGCGACTTCGCGGGGAGTACTGTATATCTTTTTTGAGATGTGCTAACCAGAATTGCACACAATATTTGGGGTGCGGTTGTACTATTGAATAATACTGTAGAAAGGTATTGTATTAGTCTCTTTTTTTCTCAATTCCTTTCCTAATCAGATACCATTTTAAAACTATTAACACCATGCTGATAACTTTGAGAAATACAGTATGTGTATTTTTTACTAATTGTATTCTGTAATTCGCTGTCTATTCAGTGACATCTTCGCTATTTGTATTCTGTAATTCGCTGAATGTACAGCTCTCTTCACTGTAAACTGCCTAGAAATCGCAAAATTGTGGCGGTATAGAAAAAATATAGTTATTATTATTATTATTAATAATTCCTAATATTCTCTTTGATTTCTTAACTACTGCTGCACTCTGAGCAGAAGGTTTCAATGTGTCATCAGCTTCAATACTTTTCCTGGGCAGTAACTCCTAATGTGGAACCTTGCATCATGTAGCTATATTTGAGGTTCCTCATCCCTATATGTATCACTTTGCACCCGCTAATAAAAACTTGGTTTGCAAGCATAATTTGTTCCAGAAGCATGCTTGTAATCCAAAGCACTCGTATATCAAAGCGAATTTCCCCATAGGAAATAATCGAAACTCAGACGATTCGATCCACAACCCAAAAGCTTTAATACAAAATACTATACATACTTGTATTGGACAACCTCGCTCGTTTAGAGCAGTCACTACACTCTTGCAGCGTCGGAAAGAGAAGAACCATCGGCTCAGTTGTGATGATGTGACGTGTGTATACTGTATGTGACATAAACACGCTCGAGAAATGGGCCGCAACATGGCAAATGAGGTTTAACGTGGAGAAGTGTAACGTGATACATGTCAAAAATCTTATACACGAATACAGGATGTCTGGTGCGGTACTCGGAGAGACCCCCCAGGAAAGAGACTTGGGAGTACTGGTTCACAAGTTAATGAAGCCAACCGCGCAATGCGTGATGGCTGTGAAAAGGGCGAACAGAATGCTAGGAATGATTAAGAAGGGGATCATGAACAGATTGGAGAAGGTTATCATACCGCTATACCGCACCTGGAATACTGCATCCAGCACTGGTCGCCGTACATGAAGAAGGACTCAGTAGTACTCGATAGGGTCCAGAGAAGAGCAAGGGTTAAGGGGCTGGAGGAGTTGCTGTACAGTGACAGATTAGAGAAACTGGGCCTCTTCTCCCTTGAAAAGAGGAGACTGAGAGGGGACATGATCGAAACATTCAAGATAATGAAGGGAATAGACTTAGTAGATAAAGACAGGTTGTTCACCCTTTCCAAAGACAGAGAGAACGAGAGGGCATTCTCTAAAGTTAAAAGGGGATAGATTCCGTACAAATGTAAGGAAGTTCTTCTTCACCCAGAGAGTGGTAGAAAACTGGAACGCTCTTCCGGAAGCTGTTATAGGGGAAAACACCCTCCAGGGATTCAAGACAAAGTTAGGCAAGTTCCTGCTGAACCAGAATGTATGCAGGTAAGGCTAGTCTCAGTTAGGGCACTGGTCTTTGACCTAAAGGCTGCCGCGAGAGCGGACTGCTGGGCACGATGGACCACTGGTCTGACCCAGCAGCGGCAATTCTTATGTTCTTATGTAGAACAGTCACTACACTCTTGCAGCGTCAGAGAGAGAAGAACCATTGGCTCAGTTGTGATGATGTGAAGTGTGTATACTGTATGTACTCGTATTGCAAGACATTGCTTGTATAAATTTAATAAAATGTTTTGCTTCTCTTGCAAGACACTTGCATACCAAGTTACTTGCAATCCAAGGTTTTACTGTATCTGCCATCTGTATGCCCAGCCCTTGTAAAGTCGTTTTGCTATTTTTGCAATCCTCTTGTGTTTTAACAATTTTGAATACCGTTGTGTTTTCAGCAAATCTGGGCACCTCACTCATTATTCCTGTTTCTATGTAATTTATAAATATGTTTTTAAAAATACAGCATTCCCATCTCATTATTTGCCATTCTCCACTGATAATTTGACCATTTAACCCTACTCTCTTGATTTTTTTTCTCCAAGATTTCTACACAGATGTTGTCTAATTCTGGTGATTTTCTGTTCCTTAGTTCCTTAATAGCTTTGATTATCTTGTCCCATTGAGGATGGCCTGACATCTTTCTGCAGTTCTGTTGATGCCTCAGCAACTGGGCTGTTTCAAGCTTTGCACAGTTTAGTATTTCCTTAAAATGGTCTTCCTAGTGTTGGACTTTTCATTTTCTGGCTGTAATGATTTTGCTGCTTTTTGGCTCCCTTTTAAAAAGCTGTGCTAGCAATTCCTGCTAGGCAAATGCGACAAAGCTCATTTAATTCCTAGGGGCTTCATTGCATTTATTATGTGGGAATCACTAGCATGGCTTTGTAAAAGAAATCCTTTGTCTTTAATAGGTAGTACTTTTCTTCCTTCTTTTATTAACTGATTGATTATGTGATACACACTTTTAAAGTCTTCTTTTTTCTGCTGTTTGAACATTTTCTTCAGCCCATCCAGTTGCATAGTAAGGGGAGAAGATGAGGGGAGTGGACCATCCTGGGCACCATCTTGGTGGGAACATCGACACTTAAGAACATAAGAATTGCTGCTGCTGGGTCAGACCAGTGGTCCATCGTGCCCAGCAGTCAGCTCTGGCGGTGGCCCTTAAGTCAAAGACCAGTGCCCTAACTGAGTCTAGCCTTATCTGCATACGTTCTGGTTTAGCAGGAACTTGTCTAACTTTGTCTTGAATCCCTGAAGGTTGTTTTCCCATATAACAGCCTCCAGGAGAGCATTCCAGTTTTCCACCACTCTCTGGGTGAAGAAGAACTTCTCCTCCTCTCCACCCCCATGCCTTCCCTGCCCCTCCCCACCACATGTGCATGTCTTCCGTTCCCCACTGCACCTCTAACGCTTCGCCAGGACCAGGAAGTGAGATCAGGAGAGCTGAGGCCGACGCAGGCAGTAGATTGGAGAAGCTGCAAGTGAAGAATGCCACTGTCAGCGCCAGCGAAGAGTTAGAAGTATGGGGGAAGGGAAGGCACGTGCCCAGTGGGAGTGTGGGGAAGGAGTTGGGGGGGGGGCAAAGAAGAAGGTGGGGGACACCACCACCTCGGGCACCTCTTACCCTCGCTACACCACCGAGCCCATCTTCTCTTATTTTGTCTTGCACCTTTTCTAAGTTTTTTTTATTTATCTTGGTGACTGTTTGAATTTATTTTTGCTTCCTTATACCTTTCCAAGTTTCTTTACTTATCCATGCTGGGACATGCAATGACTATAAATAATGCACAAAATACTGCTATAAAACAGAAGCATAAAAATTTGATCATGTAACCCCGTTATTGAAAGCAGCCCACTGGCTACAGCTACTCTACCACATCCGCTATAATAAAACCCTTAGCGCACATGTGTACTTCAATCTTCATGCCTCCATGCCACCTCATGCGCAGTAGAAGGAGCATGGTTTCGTGCGGCGGTTTCCACATGCACATTAGGAAGAAAGAGCATGCACCGGTTTCCCCATCTCGACAACGAGCGTTGGAGCCTGTGGCTGTTTAAACATTGCCTTCCCTCCGTGATGCTGCGAAAACCAGGAGACTTCTCCATGTGCTACAGATTGCCTTCCCTCTGTGATGCTGGACAGGGTGAGCACGGAAGGGGTACTGCTGGACAGGGGGTAGGTGAAAGGAAGGGAGAAGGCCTACTGCTGGGCAGGGGGAGCAGGGAAGGGGTGCTATTGGACAGGGGGGAGGTAAAAGGAAGGGAGAAGGGCTACTGCTGGACATGGGGAGCAAGGAAGGGGTGCTGCTGGACAGGGGGAGATACAGAAAGAAAGAAAGAAATGCCTAAGTCTACACATCTATTCTAACACCCGTTAATGTAACGGGCTAAAAAAGCAGTTGTCTATAAAGCCTTACTGTATAAAACCCATCTATATGGAGACCCACCCTATCTTTCCTGGTTACTGATCCCCTACTCAACTTAGAGGTCCTTATGATCCTCTTCCCAAAATCTTTTAACGGTATCTACTTTCAAGGAAAGTGTTCATGAGCACACCAGACAGGCATTTTTTTTCTGTCCAAGGACCAGCACACTGGAATCATTGCAAGTCCTCCGTGAACAGACCTCTTTAGACAATTTCAAATCAGGACTTAAAATCTTTCTAGTCACTGATACCTATACCTAAAATGTACTTCCATTTGAGATGCACCTGGAGAGACAGCATACCCTACCTTATGTATCGTGCTTTACTAGGGTTATCAGACATCCGAATTTCCCCGGACAAGTCCTCCTTTTGAGGACATGTCCGGGGGCCCGGACCGCACTTTGTCTGGGTTTTGAAAAGTTTTGAATAAATCAGTATCGGACAGGAAGGCATCCACTACCCTCTCCCTTTACGGAGAGGGTAGTGGATGCCTGGAATGCGCTCCCGAGAGAGGTGGTGGAGGGTAAACTGTGACTGAGTTCAAAGAAGCATGGAGAGGATTTAGAATCAGAAAATAATATTAAATATTGAACTAAGGCCAGTACTGGGCAGACTTGCATGGTCTGTGTCTGTGTATGGCCGTTTGGTGGAGGATGGGCAGGGGAGGGCTTCAATGGCTGGGAGGGTGTAGATGGGCTGGAGTAAGTCTTAACAGAGATTTCGGCAGTTGGAACCCAAGCACAGTATAGGGTAGAGCTTTGGATTCTTGCCCAGAAATAGCTAAGAAGAAAAAATTTAAAATTTAAATTGAATCAGGTTGGGCAGACTGGATGGACCATTCGGGTCTTTATCTGCCGTCATCTACTATGTTACTATGTTATGGATGCCACATGATGACATCACGTGCATGCATGTGCTCGTGTGACATCTGTGCATATATGGATGTCCTACCTGACAAGAGCAGGCAGTGGGGGCGGGGCTAGGGTGGGATTGGGGGCAGGGATGGGTGGAACTGGGCAGGCCTGGGGGCGGGTCTAGGGGGGGTCCGTATTTTACAATTGGAAAATTTGGCAACCTTATGCTTTACTATATTATAAAACTGAAGTTCACTAGGAAGGACTGGCCTAGTGGTTAGAGCTACAGCCTCAGCACCCTGAGGTTGTGGGTTCAAGCCCTGCGCTGCTTCTTGTGACGCTGGGCAGGTCACTTAATCCTCCATTAGATAGATTGCGAGCCCACTGGGATAGATAAGGACAAATGACTGAGTACCTGAATGTAAACCACTTAGACAATTCTACTTGGTTCCAATATTGTGGAACAATTTACCAGTAGAGTTAAGGAAGGAAGAATCATTTCAAAATTTTAAGAGACACCTAAAAGCACATTTTTTTCAAATGGCTCTCCCAAATTAAATAATGGAACGGGGACCGCAATCTGCCTTAATTTGTATTAATTTGTACTGATTCGTGTTGATTTGGATTTATTTACGGTATTTCATATAACAGTTTTAGTGGATATGTTTTACAAATGTTAATTTCTATGATGCTCTTAAGCTCTGCCAGTGGCGGATCTGTGAAGTGTTCTGTGCTGCGAGTTGTATTAAGACCTGCACTAAAATATGACTGTTTGCTATCAGGCCGCTTTAGAGACTTTTCTATCTCTTAAATTTGTTTTATTTTTATTTAATTGTAATTCTTTATTGATTTTCAAAACTTATAAAAAGTGCAAACAAATATGCATTCAGGTATATCGAATAACAGCACTTGTATTCTTACAAACAATGAAACAAATTACCCTATTCCTTTCCCCCTCCCTTTCCTTCCCTCCCTACCTGGAAGTGTGTAGAAATCTAAGGAAATCTGGGAATTAAGGATTCAATCATTCTGCTGTTTGACAAATTCCTCCAATGGACTCCAAATCTCTTTGAACCATTTATTATTTCCAGATTGTTCCGCTATCATTCTTTAATATCTATAATGCAGACAAAGTGTTTCCCACTAAAAAGAAAAGTTCAACCTATCCCAATTCTTCCAATTTCTAGTTATTAACTGCATGGCCACCCCTGTCAGAATAATAATAAGTCTAGTTTTTGTGTTTCAATTGTACTCTTAGGTTTCAACAATGTCCCAAATAAAACCACGTCATAAGACAATGGAATAGAGACACCTAATACCATGTTAATCTTGGCCCAAACTGACTTCCAAAATATTAAGTATCAATGGACAATAAAATAGCAGATGGTCCAATGTCCCTATTTCAAGTTGACAGTGCTAGCATCTATTAGACTTTGATTATCCAATTTTTGTAAACAAACAGGTGTCCAAAAAATTCTATATAATAAAAAGAACCAAGTTTGTCTCATAGATGCTGACGCTGTACATCTCATTCTCCAAGTCCAAATCAGTGGCCATTGCGTAGCAGAAATATGCTGCTTTGTTTCTATACTCCAAATGTCTCTTAAACTTGTATTAGGTTTTTTCGTCAAATATTCAGATATTGATTTGTACCACTTAGCAGCCTGATGCCCTTGATAATCTGTCTGGAAATATAGACCCGGCAAGCTGTACTGATTTTTTTAAGTTGCGCCAGTCAGGGAACCCCTTCTGAATGGCCTGCTTCAACTGCAAAGTCCAAAAAGGTGGAGCCTTACTCTGCTTGTTGCTTCTTCAGAAAGTTAAGAATCTTTTTCTTCTTGATGGGATGATTAAGTCCATTAACGTTCAAGGAATAGAATTTTAAAGCCATTTTATTTGATTAATACGTGTTAAAGAATGGACCCCTAATTTTCTTTTGGCCGAATATAAAAATAGTATTTTCTCACACACCCAGGACCCTAATTTTAAATTCCCTCCAGTCCCTCCCCTAAACCTTTCCTGCATATAACACGAAAGCTTGTGTGCAAACATATAGACCGGTAACTACTGTCTTCACTCAAGCACCCTAAATTCATTCCCAAATTAACCCTCCACATATCAATAAATATTAATAAAGTCATATTTAATCCCCATAAAAATTTACAATTCAATATATTTTAAAAGTAAGTTATTACCTCATCTAGGTATTCAGTTTAACATTATACATTAAACATTATATACCATATCTTATCCTGAGCTACCTTACTCCGTAATAACAAATAATTCATTTAGACCTTCTAATAATTAAAACAAACCCCCAGACCTAAAACCACTAGGAATCTCTCCCAGCAGAATTAGATATTAATATTACTAGGACTATAACTAAATATACTATATAATACATAGTAAATTCATTAGGAACTGCAGTATTCCTTCAATTAATTAATAAAACAATTATTTAATCCATTAAGATTAAGATATATCCTCATAAGTAATAATCAGATGTAAACTGTAAAAATCAATAAACCAATAGGAAGGACACCCAAATTCATTACCCTATTAATCATGTAATATTAATAATGATAGAATTACCAAACTCAATAAAGGAAAAATTAGAATCCCTGCAAAATAAACTCATCATTCTACTCAAATAAAAATATAGGAGTAACTTAATAAGAATATATAGCCTTCAAACAAACTGTCTTTGGAAGGAGGGATTCAGTCTTAGAAGTATTAATCTTCCTTCAAGCCGCTGTATCTTTCTGGATCCATTACCACCAATTACATCCATGATATGGTCGATGATTTACTCATTTCAAGGAACTGATGCCAATCTAAATTCTTCTTTTCCTCTGTCATTTTGCATCCATTGTGCCAGATAAGTCTCCAATTTGTAATCCATATTGTACTGTATCTATTCAATTTCGAATGGGATTCCCACCAACATTTGTGCCGCATTCCACCAGTCTTTTCCCTCCTCATAAATATGTTATTAGATGCTAGATATTAGAGGAAATCTTTCAGTGCAGGCAGAATTTCTTCTGAAGATGGTTTGCACTGCTGAGATTTTGCATAACTGTTTGTGATGGTCTGTATGGAATCCAACTGAGCTGTGCTCATCATATTTATACCAAACAGCATGATATAAGCAATGACCAGACTAAGGAGCAGATATACAGGTACCGCAAGGGCCCAGTACTTTTAAGGCCAGTATGTAAGTCCAAGGAGTGCAGTCAGGGCTCAGGGATATAAGTCCATGTCAGGTAAAGAATAAAACCAAACTAAGAGCTCAGTCTTGATAATCTGAAATGTCACTTGCTGCCTGAATGTGACTACAAAAATATTTTCTCCTATTTAAGTCTATTTAAGAATAGGACTGAATTCTAATAAATTCAAAACCCATTCCTTGTCCAGAACTTTAGATAACGTACATAAGAAAAGCCAAGTTGAAATAATTCCTTGTCACTCTCCTATGTCATTGGATCTAAGTGCTGGTTATTGTATTCCTGTAGTTTGATTCTCTGCAAACAGTTCATTTGCCTCTTTATATAGACACACATCTTCAGACTTATGCTTGCATGCTGTTACACAAATATTGTACAAGTTGCTGAAACGCTGAGAATCTGCAACAGCCATATAACTCCAGCAGAATAGCAGCCCAAACAAACTGAAAGCTCACCTGCTTTGCTAATTCCATTTCCATGGAAACACCATTCAGAATATGTGAGCTGAGCTTAAAGAACAGGCAATCCTAGGAGATTGACATATGCAGTTCACTGTTGTTATAACAGCAAAAGCACCTTGAAGTTCTGCCCCTTCACTTACTCTCCTGTAGTCCATTAGCTCTCTGAAAACCTATTACAAGTTTACCAACAACTCTTTCATTAGAAAAAAATAAAACTAAGTTCCAAGATATTAAATTAATATCTTTTCCAGACCTGTGTATGATCTTCCATTAAAAATCCAAATTAAACAAAAAGATTTATCACTTTAAAAAATAAATCCAGTCTTTCCTTGTCACTCCTTATGTCATAGGCTCCAAATGCTGATTAATATACTTTTGCAGCTTAGTCGGATCATCATAGTGACTGGTTTTATTATTGTAAGTGATCTTCATAACAGCTGGATACAAAAGCCCATACTTAGCCCCCAACTGCCGCAGCTGAGGTCTGAGGAGCAGAAACTGCTTTCTCAAGTCAGCAGTAACTTTAACAAAATCCGGCAGAAGATGGATTTTTGTTTCCTGCCATTTCAATGACTTCATTTGTTTTGCAGTAGATAAAATGTTCATAGCCTGTTGAAAATGCAGTACCCTCAATATCAAGGGCCTGGGACCATTTTGACTATTAGAAGCCCTTGATTGAATGCAGTGTGCTCTTTCAATTTCTAATGGATATATCAAATTGAGGGAGAGCAGTTTTGGTAAGAAATCTTCAAGAAAAGAAATGGCATGTGTGCCCTCTTCCCCTTCTGGGAGTCCTAATTCTCTAATGTTGTTTCTCCTACTTCTGTTGTTAGCATCCTCCAATTCCTTAGTTAGACGTGCCACAGCTTTATAATCAGTTTTAAATTTATTCAGAAAGCTGGTGTTCTAACTGTCCAGTCTTGGTATCAACTGCTGTGAGAGATTGTGAACTTCTTCTTTTAGTGTCTTTAGTTCAGTTGTATTATCCTGAAGCATATCTCTGATAGATTTCAGTTCAGTAACACTTGTTCAAACATTTCGGAAGTATCTTTAGGAAGTGGCACTTTAGATGGGGTTGGTGGGTCTGGTTTAACCCTTTTAACTGAGGCCCCCCACAGCAAATGCAGTCTCTAATCTGGACTGTCTTCCTGAAGCCATATCTGCTGTAAAAGATTTCACAAATCAAAATATTTACTTTTTGAGAGTAAATTTGACCTCTTGTGCTGACAAATTAAATGAGTTGTGCTGCTAAGGGAAGAGCTGTAGAATCACCCATCCATCTTGTATTGCAGCCAAGCCATGCCCCTTCGTTTTATTTTATTATTTTATTTTTTAATCTTCTTTCATTATTTCTATTTTCTATTTCTTTGATTTTTGATCTTGGAAATGTATTATATGTTGTTATTACTTATTTTTAGTTTAATCAGGTACTTTAGCTAGATTGTGAGCCTTCGGGACAGATAGGGTAGTTTTTCTCAAGTACTTAATTTCATTTTAGTTTGATATTTTGTAAACCTCTTAGGTCAGTAAAATGCAGGAGTGGTATATCAAATCTTAAATAAACAATTAAAAGGCAGTATGTAAATAAAATTCCTTTCCTTACCTGTCATGTATTGTTTTGATCCCCCTCCTATCTCTTTAGTACACATAGATCATAAGCAGCCCAGCTCTCTTTGCACAAAGGGCAGGATAGTAAATTCTTAATAACCTTGGAATGAATATGCAAAGTGATCTAATTGGCCAGAAACAGCTCCTGGCTGGTTAAATCACTTGTGAAGGATTATCCACTGATACTCAATGGCACTAAGGGGGAAATTCTTCGAGGACGCTAACCGCATTGGTGCGTGCTAACCACATTATCATGTATTAAATATTAACGTGTGCTAAATGCTAAGACACCTATTATATGTTTAGCGCATGTGCTAACTTGATTAGAGCGCCCATTGATGAATTCTTCCCTTAATCGGTTAGTGCCGCTGAATATCACCACTTCTTGCTAATCTCAAAGACAGCAATTTTGTAGGCAGTTCAGGGGTGGAGTCAGCACTTGTGTGGCCACCGGGCCCTGGTTAGACTGATAGTGCCCCTAGTGGACCACAGGTTTACTACTCCAGGCGCGCTGCTTAATAAGGAAACCAGCCCTATAGGCAAGGTATCAACTAAGACCAAAAAGAATCTTGAAACCAGCCACACACCGAATGCTGTGTTTTCAATCCTAACAGGATTATTGTTCAGGATTTTTGTTCCACAATAAATCAAAACAAAAATGGCCAAACACAAAACTTGTTGAAAGAAAAATTAAAGATAATATAATAGCAGTTCAGGATTTTTACAAATGTCAATTCAGCACAGACTGCAGAAACTAGACCTCACCTGGGCCTAGGTCTTACTATGGCCTTCCAATCAGGTCTGCTCAGAAAGGAGCACAAGTCCATTTACTTTTGCATATTACCAGGCCTTGTAAATCTTTCCATAATACAAATATAAAAGAAAATGTTCAGAAAGCCTTCAGCTCTTGTCCTGAGCTGAGGCAGGAAAATTGATAAGTTTGTCCTCACAGCTTACAAAGCATTCATACAATCCCACCCAAAGGTTTTGACAAACTTCTCCCCCAAAATCAATTCTCAGATCCCTTGAATTATTTCATTCAAAATATATATATATATATATATTGTCACAGGGTAGGCCCTGCGACTGAGCAGGGTAGTGAAAGGACACCTATTCCTAGGGCTGGGCAAGGGAAAATACTCTCCCAAAGAGATAAAACACTACCCACACCAACACCTCAGCCCAGAACTACAGCCAGGCAGGGAAGGTTCAGTGAAGAGCAAAGAAGTACCTATTTGTTTTCGCCGGAATTAGAGAAGGGAGAACAATGAGTAAGGGGAACTAAAAGTACTTGGGATATTGTTCCTAGGGGGAGGGTGCACCACACATCTCCTAACATCCATGGGGGACACAATTCCAGGCAACACCAGGAACATTCTAGTCCTCGATTTAGCCAGGAACAAGCCACACCTGTTGCTCATTACACTGAGGCTTATAGGGACCAACAGCAGTGCTCAGAAAGAAGGCAGCCACTGAACCAATCCACACTGGAGAGGAGACAGAATAGAGACAGGAGTCAAGTTTCAAGTTTCAAGTTTATTAACTTTAATATACCGACCATCAACTGGTATCTAGCCGGTTTACAATAAAATGTTAAAAATAGAGATAGAAAATTATATTTATAAAAGGAGTTAATAAAAGTGTACATTAAGGACATGAACTGGACGAACTTGGGAGTGATGGTAAGAGGGGAAGGGAAGGGTAAAGTTACATAATTAGGAGAAGAAAAGAAAGAAAGGAGAAAAAAAATGGAGATTGAAAGAAGAATGGAGGGAGAGGATAAAACATGTAGGATGGGATCGCTTCATAGAAGCGGTTGGTTGAGTAAGAAAGAAATGCTTTAAGAGCAGATGAAAGCATCTCGAAATAAGAAAGTCTTTAAGCTTATCTTGAATCTATCAAGTTGTTTTTCATGGCGGAGTTGATATGGTAGAGCATTGCACAATGTTGGGGCAACTACTGAAAATTTGTTTTTCTAGTGTAGAAAAAATCTTTTATAGAGGGAATTGAAAGGAAATTCTGGTCTGCTGATCTAAGTGTACGTGTTGGGCATTGTGGAATGAGAAGCCTATCAAGGTAGGAAGGCTGATGGGAGAGTTTAATTTTAAAAGTCAGCAGGATAGTTTTATAAGTAACACGATGTGTTATGGGAAGCCAATGCGCTTCTTTCAGGAGAGGGGTGACGTGATCATATTTACCTAGTTTGTATATAAGTTTTATTGCCGTGTTTTGGATTAACTGTAAACATCGGATTTCTTTTTGGAGAATTCCGTTATATAGAGAGTTGCAGTAATCAAGGTGGGAGATAACTAAGGAATAAACCAAGGTTTTGATAACGTCCATGTCTAGGATGGAAGTTAGAGAACGAATAAGGCGAAATTTATAAAAACAAGTTTTTACCACCGAGCTGATGTGATCGTGGAAAGTAAGGTCCTTATCAATGATTACTCCCAGTAATTTTATTTTTGTTTCGATTTTTATAGAGATGGATTTGATAAAAATCTTTCCTGATAGTGACTCACTGTTTTTGATAGGAAATAGGAGACCGCAAGATTTATCAATATTGAGAGAGAGTTTATTTGTGTGAAGCCAGTCACTTATTTTATCTAATTTATTGTTAATTTCTTTTATTTCTGAGGTGTTTGAGGTATTGACGGGGTGAAGTAGTTGAATGTCATCCGCATAGGCAAAGATTGTGAATCCAATTGACTGTGCCAAAGTAAAGAGAGATGACAGAAAGATATTGAATAGTAGGGGGGATAGAATAGAACCCTGTGGGATGCCGTGAGTTTGTGGTATAGATGAGGAGGTTTCCTTCTTTATGTGAACTTTAAAACTGCGTTCGTTAAAATATGAAGTGAACCATGAGAGAGCTGGTCCTATAACGCCGCAGTCTTTGAGTTGGTTGATGAGGAGAGAATGGTCAATGGTATCGAAGGCTGCAGACAGATCTAGAGAGATAAGAAGGACGGATTTTTGGTGATCAAGAAAATAGTATATAGTTGAAATGAGGCCTAGCAATGACAATTCGGTAGAATGAGAGGAGCGGAGACCTGTTTGATATGGGTGTAGAGCATGAGTGTTCTCAATAAATTCTGCGAGTTGGTTGTGAATGATTTTCTCAGTCAGTTTTGATATTAGAGGGAGGTTAGCAATTGGACGGAAATTTGCCGGCAAGGAGGGATCTAAGTTATGATTTTTTAGTTTTGGAATAACGAGAGCTGATTTCCAGACTATAGGAACAAGGTTGTCAGAAAGGGATTTGGATACCATTTCCAAAAGGAATGGTCCAAAAAAAGAAAATAATTTTTTGAGAAGCGAAGGGGGAATAGTCTCTGTAGGATTATTGGGAGTATTTAAAGATTGTAGGATTTGGAGAAGGTTTGCAAGAGAAGGGGGTTTGAAATTAGAGCAAGTGCTGAATGATAGATGGGTAGAATCATCAGAAATGTCTGGGGAAGAAACAGAGGTAGGAGGTCCGAGGTGGAATCTAATGTCCTTAATTTTTGTATCGAAAAAGAGTGCAAGTTCAGTAGTAGATGGCTGCGTATGTAGGGGTGAAGGTTTCTTTTTAGAATAAGAAGAAAGAGATTGAACTATATTGAAGAGAGCGGAGGAGTTGCGGGTAGTAGTGATATATTTAGAATAATATTCTTTCTTGGTTTGTTGAATGGCAGTTTTGTAGTAGGAGGCTTTTTCCTTAAAAAGGATAAGAAGATTGTTGGAGTGTGTTTTACGCCATTTGTGTTCGATGGAGCAGAGTTGTCGGTGAAGAAGGGTGAGTTTGTCATTATACCAGGGTTGGTTTTTTTTTATTCTGACTTAGGGTATGTTTTTTCCTGTGGAGGGGCCAGGAGGTCCATTAAGGATTTTGTAGCAGTGTCCCAGAGTGAGAATTGTTCTTCAATTGGAAGGGTAGTGAAATCTTGTAGGTTTAGTTTAAAGGAATTCTGAATGACAGAAAGTGTTATTTTATTAATATTTCTGGAAATGTAAGTGTTTTGTTGAGCAGGACATGAATACGACGGAAAGTCTAATTGCCAATTAATAAGGATGTGATCAGACCAGGGGAGGGGATGAAACTGAAAGTTTTGAAAGAGGTGACTGATAGAAGTTGGGCTGAAAATCATATCTATGGTATTGCCTGCAGAGTGGATAGGCATAGAGATAAGAGGGGTTAGAGATAGATCGGAAATTAAGGCCAAAAGTTCTGCTGTGTTGTGATGATTGGGAAAATTAAAGTGAATATTGAAATCTAGAATGATAGAATTGGGATAAGAAATGTTAAAGTCTGAAATAGTAGAGATAAGAGTAGATAGTGATGCTTTTGTAACAGGGGGGGGGGAGATAAGTCAGGAGGAAATTAAGAGATGGAAAATTTTTTATAGAAAATTGAAGAGTTTCAACTGGAATGTTAGAATAAGAATTGAAAAAGTTAGACTGAAGAGGAATAGTAGTATGATATATGACAGCTATACCTCCTCCTTTTTTGTTTGGGCGAGGTTGGAATTTTGCTTTATAGTTGGTGAGGCTTGCTTGGGTCAGATAGGCCTCCTCCCCCTGAGTTAACCAAATCTCTGTGAGGCATAAAATATGAAGGTTGTATTGAATAATCATGTCGTGAATTAAGTGGTGTTTATTTTTGATAGACTGCACATTTACAAGACCTATATTGATTTTAGAGAAGTAATGAGGTGATGAAGGACGAAGAGTAAAAACTGAAGAATTAGGAATAGTAATATAATTTCTGGGCCAAGTTTCAGTGGGGATGAGAGGGCAGGTTCTAGCAAGAGGTCGGCGGCCCCATATTGTTGGAATGAAGGCCATAGGTTTAGAGTTATAGTACGAAGGTGGGGAGAAAAGAAGAGAGCACGCAGCAGTATACCTCAGCCTAACACCCAGGTCAGAGCTAACTTTATGGAAGCCGAAATGTTAGATGAATGCATGAGGGAAGCTTCTGATAAAATTTGCGGATGATACTAAACTCTGTAGCAGGGTTAGAACTGTGGAAGAATGTGAGGACCTACAAAGGGACCTGAACAAACTAGAGGAGTGGGCGAATAAATGGCAAATGAACTTAAATGTAGGGAAATTCAAAGTCATGCATATAGGGAAAAAGAACCTGATGTTCAGCTACCAAATGGGGGGATTAGTTCTAGAGGCAAATAACCTTGAAAAGGACTTGGGTGTGCTGGTGGACACAACAATGAAGTCAATAGCACAATGCGCAGCAGCCTCAAAGAAAGCAAACAGAATGTTGGGTATTATTAAGAAGGGTATCACAACCAGAATGAAGGAAGTCATCATGCCGCTGTATCGCGTGATGGTGCGCCTGCATCTGGAATACTGTCCCCAATATTGATCGCCGTACCTAAAGAAGGACATGGAGATACTTGAGAGGGTTCAGAGAAGAGCAACAAGAATGATAAAAGGTATGGAAAACCTTTCATACGCAGAAAGGCTGAGGCTCTTCACCCTGGAGAAGCGGAAACTCAGAGGAGACATGATAGAGACTGACAAGATCATGAAAGGCATAGAGAAGGTGGAAAGGGACATATTCTTCAGCCTATTGGGAACTACAAGAACAAGGGGGCACTCAGAGAAATTGAAAGGGGACAAGTTTAGGACCAATGCTAGGAAATTTTTCTTCACTCAGAAGGTGGTAGACACCTGGAATGCGCTTCTGGAGGATGTGATAGGAAGAGTACACTAAGGGGATTCAAAGAGGGATTGGACAAGTTCCTGAAAGATACGGGGATTGAGGGATATAGATAGAAGTAGAGATAGGATTATGGAAGGGTATAGGTAGAAGAAAAATGGAGATTGAAAGGTTATAGATGAAGGATCACTTACAGGTCATGGACCTGATGGGCTGCCGCGGAAGCAGACTGCTGGGCACGATGGACCCCTGGTCTGACCCAGGGAAGGCAACTTCTTATGTTTTTATGTTCTTATACTGAAGACTTTTTAGACCATGAAGAATCCATGGACTTTAAAGAGGGAGATGTTGATGCTGACCAGTGGGCTATGGAAACCAATGGGGTTTAAAGGAAGTTAGGCTGGGACTGGTTGTGCTAGTTAAGGGGCTGGTTGTCTCTGTAACCTTAAGGCAAAAGAAAGGTTACTGAAAGCTTAGCGAGGGTTCCTTGCATTCCTTTTGAGCAAGAACCACAAAGTTTCTAGGCTGGGGCAATTAGCACTGCCCAGCCATAGCAATAGTTTGGAGACCTTTTCCTTTTGGGGTTTTTTTGCCATAAACTGAATTGTGGGTCCTAGTTGTGAGGGACCACAGCCAACAGTCATTGTGGGAGGAGGTCCCTTCTGCCCTGAGCTCTGCACCCAAAGAGTTCAGAGGCGGATCCAGTCTAAAGCTGCCAGAAGTGATTGCCAGCAAGAGACTGTATCCAACTGCATGAACGCATTTTGAAAGTAGTTTGGAATTTATGGGCTATTGCACTGATGTAAAGAAGAGTCATTTTGGACTATAACTGGGAAATACAAGTTTATTTTTCCTTTTGAACTGTGAATACAATTGTGGATTTTGAAAGCTGAAGTTCCTAATGGAATAAAGAATTTTGTTGTGGAAGCAGAACTGGGTGTTTTTTACTTGATCCACCAACTCCAATTAGTACTGATAAATCCGCTCGGTCAGCACCGTGTGCTCTGGGCTCTTTCGGCCATTCTCGCTTGGGCACGGTGATATACGGTGACAAGCTATATAATTCTCCAAATCAAAGCATTGTCAGCACAAAACCAAAATTGTTAGTGCATCAAACATAGTAAGCACAAGAAAGTGTCCTGTCCCTGCCCTGCATGAAGCTACAGCAGTGCTAGGGCTCATTCAGTCAAGCAATAATAATAATAAAAAAAACACTCTATCTCACAGTTCTTGGATATAAAGCACTGGTCACTCAGGAACTCACAAAACAGCAATGAAACAAACTGTTCATAGAAAACTTCCAGCAGAGAAAATAAAAAATAAGCATAGATTTAAAGTTAGAAGGCTTTGTAAGCAATTCCAACCTCCATAGCTTCTGTTGGTGTAAATACCTCCTCACAGAGTTCCTTCCATTCCTCCTCGGGTAGGGCTTCAGCTTCCGGGTTTAGATTGCTGGCTGGCTGAGTACTAGAGGGAGAACCATCCCTTCTCCTTATCCTCTCTAACTGAGGAACAACACTGCTAGCTTTTCAGTATGTGAGCCACGCCCTACTCTCTGTATGTCTGCACTGCTCTGAGGCTCTCTTAGGCTCCCCCTGTGGATATCTGAGAAAGTGCAAGGCTTTCTAACAGAGACATTTTGCCTGAACCTTATATTATAGGTTTGGAGTAGAGAGTTGCGCGGGGACCGAAATCCCGCCTTTCCCCACCAGTATCCCGCCCGTCCCGCCAGAATCCCCTTCATCCCCGCCTGTATCCGTGAGGTATCCACTCCTTCCCCGCCCAATCCTACAAGGAATCTCCTTTGTCCCTGCCCATCCCCACATAAATGTTATCTGTCCCCCAAAAAAGCAGCAATTACTTCTGACAGTTTTGATTTTTTTTTAAGTCTTAGTTTATTTAAACCAACAATAAAATACAATATAAACAAATAACAGTGAACAGAAATAAGAGATACATACATCACCAGAAAAAATTAGAATAGAAATTAGGTCATGTGACTGTAGGGTCAACCATTTCTTGTTAAAAGAAACAAATCTGGTTCCACCATCTGGCATAGGTAATTTGTGAGAGGTCATGCCAAGATACATAAATGGTTTTTAATGCAGCAATAAGTAAAGAATCAAATAATACAGCATCAAAATAATTTAAAATAAAGCTTAACTTTGAATACTGAGTCATCATTCTGAGAAGGCTCGACTCGGTTTACAGCAATTAAATAAACAGGGAATGATTTACAAATGATAAATGGAAGATAATAGCAAAATTTCAAAAGAATTAATTTTCAAAATGTTTGGCAAACAGAGTAGTTTTTAAAGATTTACAAAAAATTTGAAACAAACTGGAACTCCTTAAAAAAAAGGGAAGATCATTCCAGAGTTGAGAGAATTTAAAGACCAAAGATTGACTGAAGATCTTGACTCCTTTAATCCCTTTTTAAGAAAGAAGGGAGAGTTTAAATTGTTGGATACTTCTTGCAAAGGAGAATTGATAAACGTTCCAAAATAAAGGAATAAGAGGATTAAAGATACCATGTAGAATTTTAAAAGAAATACAAGCACATTTAAATTGAATTCTAAAATAAACCGGGAGCCAATGAAGACTCTGAAGCAAAGGGGTCACATGGTCAAATTTACATTTTCCAAAGATCAGCTTCGCAGCAGTATTCTGAATTAATTGTAATCTATGAAGACAAATTTTTGTAATGCTAAAGTAGATAGCATTATAGTAATCAAGACGAGATAATACAAAGCAGAATTGAGAGAAGTACTTTCAGGACAATGGTTGCATAAGAAAATGTGCCAAATTTTTGTAATGCCGAGGTAGATAGCATTACAGTAATCAAGATGACAGAATATAAAGCAGAATTGAAAGAAGCACTTTCAGGACAATGGTTGCATAAGAAAAATGTGCCAAAACTGAATTGGAAACCCCAAAACAAATTTAGCAAGTACTTCATTATGTACAAAACACAATTGGTGGCATAACCATGAGAGGGGGCAGGGCCTACCACTTTTTGCTTAACCCTCCTCAAAATGAACATCTCCCTTGCTGTAGCTGGTGGGACATTTTGTTTTTCCATCAACTTGGTCCCAGTCTCTGCTTTTATCTATCTTCTACTAATTCTTTTTCCAGGCCTCTGGAACCCCGGTTCCATCCCCTTGGGAGTTCCGCAATCCCCATTCCCATGCAGATCTCTAGTTTGGAGACAAACCTTCCAGAGCTAGGCTGAGTCTCCATTTCTTCTATCTCTGAGCTGTCAGAGCACTCATTTTCTGCAAATTTCTCCTTAGTGTACTTGGAGAATCTAGGCTGCTGAACTTTTCTGGGCTTGGGAATAATATTTCTGGCCTTAGTTCTGACTTTCCTGGGGCTATTAAATGGGAACATGTCAGGCACAGAGTCTGACTGGTCACAAGTGTCAACATTCAGCACTTAACATCTATGTTTAGCATTCAAATCAGACCTTATAAGTACCAGTCCTATCTTTCTGCAGTGTTGCTTATGCACAGTGCATTTTTTCTAGCAAAAAAAAAGGTGCCGATACTCAAATACCAGGCCGAAGACATTCTTCAGGAATTGGGCGATCACTGAGGGACCCCCTGCAACCATCCACAGAATCCATAAAAAGGCTGCACTGAGTGGGCAGAACCTGGGCTCTTTTATTAATACTTGGAGACCTTGGGTCATTTCTACCAAGAAATGGAAAAGTTTACAGTTTATTTAAAATTTGATAAAAGCGCTTATAAAACTTTCTAAGCGCTATATATAATAATAATTTTAAAAAAGAGTACAAAGCATACAGAGAAATATACAAAAATACATACTTGACACTCAGCGGATACAAAAATACATTCATGACACACAATGGACAACGACTTACAAGAGCAAAAGGAATAGAGGGGAAGAACGACATTAAAGGAGAAAACGAAGGGGGGGACTTGATTAGATAAAAATTTCAAGGAAATAGAAGAAAAAAGGATGATTAACTGATCAGTTATTTAGATATGCTGAGGAAAGTAGATTTAGGTTTCAAACGCGTCCTTAAAGAGAATAGTTTTCAGTAACCTTGAGTTGTTACATAGAAACATGATGGCATATAAAGGCCAAATGGCCCATCTAGTCTGCCCATCTGCAGTAACCATTTTCTCTTCCTCTCTCTAAGAGATCCCACATGACTATCCCAGGCTCTTCTGAATTCAGACACTGACTCTGTCTCCACCACCTCTACCAGGAGACTATTCCATGCATCTACCACCCTTTCTGAAAAAAGTATTTCCTTAGATTACTCCTGAGCCTATCACCTCTTAACTTCATCTTATGCCCTCTCATTACAGAGCTTCCTTTCAAATGAAAGAGACTCGACTCATGCGCATTTACGTCACGTAGGTATTTAAACATCTCTATCATATCTTCCCTCTCACATCTTTCCTCCAAAGTATACAGATTGAGATCTTTAAGTGTTAGGTGCCATCGATGCGTTCTCGAGTCCTAGCAATTTGATGAACATCATCAAGTTTTTGTGGCAGAACACAGAAATAGATTGCCTGGCTTTTCTTCTGCGCAGCATAAATTCGATGTTGTTGCCGTTGTCGCATCACACGTGATCCTCTGCCTCCAACACTGCCCATCTGCTGCTTCCCAGATGGGATTAGTCTAACATCTTCGCTGAAACCTTGGGGGCTCTGCTGGTGATGAAACTACCGACAGCGTAGCTTTTAGCTTATCAGATGCATGCAAGCCCCAGTGGCACGACAAGCCCATGTACCATGACTGGACTCCTGAATACACCTTCAAAAAAAACAAATGCTTATAAGGTTAAGTACTGATATAGAACTAGAAACATGATGGCAGATAAAGGCCAAATAGCCTATCTAGTTTGCCCATCCGCAGTAACCAATATCTTTTTCTCTCTCTGAGAGATCCCACTTGCCTATCCCAGGCTTTCTTGAACTCAGACACAGTCTCTGTTTCCACCACCTCTTCCGGGAGATTGTTCAACACATCTACTATCCTTTCTGTAAAAAAGTATTTCCTTAGATTAGACCGGAGCCTATCACCTCTTAACTTCATCCTATGCCCTCTCATTGCAGAGCTTCCTTTCAAATGAAAGAGACTCAACTCATGCGCATTTACCGTATTTTCGCGGATATAACGCGCACCATTGTAAAACGCGCACAGGGGTATAGCGCGCAGAAATCACGATGATATGTACAAAAACTTTTCTATACCGCGCTCAGGCATATAACGCGCATGCTGCCCGACTCTCCTCTGGCCACCCCGACTCTCCTTTCGCTCTCCCCGACTCTCCTCTGGCCACCCCGACTCTCCTTTCGCCCTCCCCGACTCTCATCTGGTTGCCCCGACTCACCCTGACTTTCGGTGCACTGCCCCGACTCTCCTCTGGTTGCCCCGACTCACCGTTCACCCGCCCTGACTTTCGGTGCACTGCCCCGCCTCTCCGTGCCTGTCCCCCTTGAAGTCCTGTCCCCCCTTGAAGGTCTGCCTGTCCCCCCTTGAAGGTCTGCCTGTCCCCCCTTGAAGTCCTGTCCCCCTTGAAGGTCTGCCTGTCCCCCTTGAAGATCTGCCTGTCCCCCCTTGAAGTCCTGTCCCCATCCTGAAAGCCTGATGCCCCCCCTCGACGTCCGGTTCTTCTCCCCCCTCGGCAGGACCACTCGCACCCCCACCCCGAAGGACCGCCGACTCCCCGACAATATTGGGCAAGGAGGGAGCCCAAATCCTCCTGGCCACGGCGACCCCCTAACCCCACCCCGCACTACATTACGGGCAGGAGGGATCCCAGGCCCTCCTGCCCTCGACGCAAACCCCCTCCCCCCAACGACCGCCCCCCCCCAAGAACCTCCGCCCGTCCCCCAGCCGACCCGCGACCCCCCTGGCCGACCCCCACGACACCCCCACCCGCCTTCCCCGTACTTTGTGTAGTTGGGCCAGAAGGGAGCCCAAACCCTCCTGGCCACGGCGACCCCCTAACCCCACCCCGCACTACATTACGGGCAGGAGGGATCCCAGGCCCTCCTGCCCTCGACGCAAACCCCCCTCCCTCCAACGACCGCCCCCCCCCCAAGAACCTCCGACCGACCCGCGACCCCCCTGGCCGACCCCCCCACCCCCCTTCCCCGTACCTTTGGAAGTTGGCCGGACAGACGGGAGCCAAACCCGCCTGTCCGGCAGGCAGCCAACGAAGGAATGAGGCCGGATTGGCCCATCCGTCCTAAAGCTCCGCCTACTGGTGGGGCCTAAGGCGCGTGGGCCAATCAGAATAGGCCCTGGAGCCTTAGGTCCCACCTGGGGGCGCGGCCTGAGACACATGGTCGGGTTTGGCCCATGTGCCTCAGGCCGCGCCCCCAGGTGGGACCTAAGGCTCCAGGGCCTATTCTGATTGGCCCACGCGCCTTAGGCCCCACCAGTAGGCGGAGCTTTAGGACGGATGGGCCAATCCGGCCTCATTCCTTCGTTGGCTGCCTGCCGGACAGGCGGGTTTGGCTCCCGTCTGTCCGGCCAACTTCCAAAGGTACGGGGAAGGGGGGTGGGGGGTCGGCCAGGGGGGTCGCGGGTCGGTCGGAGGTTCTTGGGGGAGGGCGGTCGTTGGAGGGAGGGGGGTTTGCGTCGAGGGCAGGAGGGCCTGGGATCCCTCCTGCCCGTAATGTAGTGCGGGGTGGGGTTAGGGGGTCGCCGTGGCCAGGAGGGTTTGGGCTCCCTTCTGGCCCAACTACACAAAGTACGGGGAAGGCGGGTGGGGGTGTCGTGGGGGTCGGCCAGGGGGGTCGCGGGTCGGCTGGGGGACGGGCGGAGGTTCTTGGGGGGGGGGCGGTCGTTGGGGGGAGGGGGTTTGCGTCGAGGGCAGGAGGGCCTGGGATCCCTCCTGCCCGTAATGTAGTGTGGGGTGGGGTTAGGGGGTCGCCGTGGCCAGGAGGGTTTGGGCTCCCTCCTGGCCCGATATTGTTGGGGAGTCGGCGGTCCTTCGGGGTGAGGGTGCGAGTGGTCCTGCCGGGGGGGGGGGGATGTATCGGACGTCGGGGAGTCGGCCGGGCAAGAGGGCTTGGGCTCCCTCTTGCTCCGATCGTGGATGCGGGTGCGGGTGGGAGCGCGTGCGAGCGGTCGTTCGGGGTGGGGGTGCGAGCGGTCCTGCTGGGGGGGTGAATCGGGCGTCGGGCGGGGTGGGAACTATGTTTAAAAACTTTTGTATACCGCGCTCAGGCATATAACGCGCGAGGGGTATGCGCGGTACGTAAAATCACGTATAACGCGCGCGTTATATCCGCGAAAATACGGTACATTACATAGGTATTTAAACATCTCTATTATATCTTCCCTTTCCCGTCTTTCCTCCAAAGTATATAGACTGAGATCTTTAAGTCTGTCCCCATACGCCTCATGACGAAGACCACACACCATTTTAGTAGCCTTCCTCTGGACCGATTCCATCCTTTTTATATTTTCTTGAAGGTGTGGCCTCCAGAATTGTACACAATATTCTAAATGAGATCTCACCAAAGTCTTATATAGGGGCATCATTAATACCTCCTTTTTCCTACTGACCATACATCTCCCTATGCACCTAGCAGAGGACATAATTTGAGGTTGAGGGGTGGTAGATTCAAGAGCAATGTAAGGAAATTCTACTTTATGGAGAGGGTGGTGGATGCCTGGAATGCGCTCCCGAGAGAGGTGGTGGAGAGGAAAACAGTGACAAGAGTTCAAAAAGCGTGGGATGAACACAGAGGATCTAGAATCATAAAATAATAGTAAGTATTGAAGAACTAAGGCCAGTACTGGGCAGACTTGCATGGTATGTGTCTGTATATGGCCTTTGGTTGCAGATGGGCTGGGGAGGGCTTCAATGGCTGGGAGGGTGTAGATGGGCTGGAGTGAATTTTGATGTAGACTTCAGCAGTTGGAACCGAAACACAGTACTGGGTAGAGCTTTGGATTCTTGCCCAGATATAGCTAAGAAGAAAACATTTTTTAAAATTTAAATTGAATCAGGTTGGGCAGACTGGATGGGCTATTCGGATCTTTATCTGCCATCATCTACTATGTTACTAGCTTTCGCTGTCACCTTTTCAACCTGTTTGGCCACCTTAAGATCATCACATACAATCACACCCAAGTCCTGCTCTTTCATCATGCACATAAGTTTTTCACCCCTAAATTGTACCATTCCCTCTTTACTGAATATCACAGTTAAATGCATAGGAAGTGATTGGCTACATAAACCGAAATATCAATGCTAGTGTTCAGACATGGCCTAGCATTGAATACCTGGGAATAATGCCTGCAGTGGCTAAAACAATGCTCAGTGCCACCAGCTGAATATCTACCTCTCTTCTTTTTTCTTTCTTGCCTAACTCAGTGTATTCAGGCAGATGTCATATAGTCCGTTTCTTAACAATTCCACAGAGTGTGAGCCTTCTAGGGACGTAGAAAATATCCGCATATAATATATGTAAACTGCTTTGGTTGTTTGAGGTTACTTTTGAATGCCAAAGTCCTCTAATCTGGAACAAGCTACCAAAATATCTAAGGCAACCCAGCACTTGCCTTGACTTCCAGAAGCCCACAACAAGTGAGGTGTCACTATCGTGAGCTATAGTGACTACAGAGATAGCAAAATGACAATGGGGAGAAGGAAGAGGGACCACAGGAGCAACAAAAGGGGTGGCCATTGGTTTTGTACATGCACCAGGGCCTGAATGTGCACTGATTACTGAAAAGACAGAGAGTCACCAAGACCTCTATCTCGACTTGGACAGTCGGGGGTGGGGGAATGGAGGTGTGGTAAACAGTGAAAGGACTGGGCAAGCTTGCAATGGCCACCTGGGCAATGACACACTCTGGAAGGTAACCTGCTTGGACAGTGATACCTGTAAAAGCATTGGCATGGTGATGTGCAAGAGTGTTATTTATGATCACCCAAAGTACATGGCCCCTCCTCCACCCATTTGCTAATACTAGGAAGTCCTGGTCTTTAGAGGCCACCTCTTTTTATTACTTAGTGCCAACTGTTAGCAAGTCAAACAGATGTGAATTTTTGATCCTTTGTTGAGCTGATGTTAAACGTTGCACTATAACTGTGCTGCGGCCATATTAACAAATTCCACATTTTGGAAGAAACTGTGTGAAGGGGGGACAGAAAAAGGGGAGAGCAGTTAGAAGGGAAGGACCAGTCGGCACCTAACCCAGTTGTATTACTGTTACTTTAGCACCAAAAGGTTTTCTGGGGTAAAACAAATTGAATCCTATTTCACTGTGAGGCCATTTTAAGATTTTTTTTTTTTTGTGCCATATTAAGAAGTACTATTAGTTATTATTTTCAGCACAGAAAGTGACAAAGAGCAAAAAGTGCAAATTGCCACTTTGATTTTCTTATAGAATGACGGTATTTATCTGTAGAAAATGCTGCCTGCTCTGGTGGCCCCAAGACTATTTTCTCAATATTGAGTTAAAAATTAACTTTAATGATGCAGGCTTTTCAACTTATTTTGGATGTCTCAGCTTTTCATGCATGGTTCTATAGTACTGTTCTCTGCAGAAAGAACTAGTTGTTCAGTTCTTCTTTTATTGACCGTTGTTCCCATGATTTTATTTATTTATTTCGTGAAAAGCCGCCAGATTGACAGCAACAGAAACCCAAGTTCTTTTTTTATCTACAGAGCAGGCAGTGATCCTATACTGCCCTGCCAATAGACTCTACCTCTAATGATCAACCAAGGATGGCAATATAATACCAATTAAACATTTTTATGGATATGAGCTCCTGTCCAATGCAGCCAACGATGAACTACATACCTGCCCAGTCAATAACCAGTAATTTCACCAGCACCTCAGGCTAGATGAGCTGTGTCCATGACATCCTATTTGTTTGTCTTGTCTGCTTAGATTATAAGCTTCGTCGAGCAGACTTGTCTTCTTTGTGACTCTGTAGAGCGCTGCATACGTCTGATAGCGCTATAGAAATAATAATAATAATTAGTAGTAGTAGTAGTAGCAATAAAGTGATGGGATCGCTTGCCTTTTATCTATGTGAATAATCATTCTTTATAACCACTATATATATGCATTGCAGACATGTTTCCTTTTTGCATTAAAGGATTCATTTACTCATTTAGAGGCAAGCAAATGGGGGGAAACTATTTAGAAAGGCCTGGAGATTAAACAAGTGTAAATTGGATTTGGAGCTTGACCAGGTGTTGATGGTATCAATCCAAATGAAATGTAACATACTAAAAATGTTTCTATACCGCCTCTTCGCAAAATGTATTCAGTCTTGCTCCATAGGCTTTAATAGGGGAAACCTCAACATTTGCACACTGTCACAATCCTAGCTCTAAAGCTCGGCTGGTGCCAAGCATGTCTTTGACTAAATCTAGCCCAGACATCCGAAGAGCTGATCATGGTGATAGGATTGTGACAAAGAATAAGGAAAAACCTGTGTTCCCCTTTAAATCTCAGATGGCTGATCTCTGGGGAGTAGAAGACTATGGAGGTAATAGCCTGGAACAGCCACAGAAGCATTCTACTCCCCCTGTTAACTCCCAGCTGCAGGAGATAATTATAAGTCCTAAGAAAGCTAGGCAGAAGTTACAGGCTTCCCCTCCCCCTAAGAGAACAGGGCGTGTCCGCCTCAACGCGTTAGAGGCTGCTCTGAGGAGGAGACAGTTAGTTTACCCTGGGCCAGCCCAGGAAGGAGACCTCCAGGATTGCTCTCCTGAGTCTCAACCATATCAAGACATTGAGATGGTGGATCCAGCAACTGACCCTGTTGCCAACCAGCCAGCTTTACCAGAACCTATGGACTGCCTGGAAACTGTCAGCATGCCTGAAGATATTACTATGGAGGAAAGTTAAGTTTCCAGGTTGGGTAGTTTGTTTGTATGCTCAAGTTAGCCACCATTGATGTTTTGTTTCTCAGTTACTGTTGTTCACCTGAGAGAAGAATGAGAGCAGTGCTGAACTGTTGGCTTGTTGCCTGAAGAAAAAAAAAAAAAGAATTGTTTTTTTTTTAAAAAAAGCTTAAATGTTCTGAACTATTTAAGGTTATATTTTGGTTCTTGAAGAGTGTGTGTGTGAGGAAGTAGTGTAATTGGGGAGAATCCACTTTCCATTCTTGGTTGGGATTGCGGGGCCATTTGTGGCATTCTGTTTAACAGAGTTAAGTTGTGGATTCAGCTACTCCCCTCCCCCCCACCAACAACTATTAATAGTTGTTGCTGGATCCACCATCTCAGTTGCTGGATCCACCATCTCAATGTCTTGATATGGTTGAGACTCAGGAGAGCAATCCTGGAGGTCTCCTTCCTGGGCTGGAGCCAAGCCTATGGGTTGGAGCCAATGGGCTGGAGCCAAGCCTATCTTAAATCTGGGCTTGGACACCGCACTGTAGGGAAGCTATAGAAGCAGTATAATATGTGGTAACTGCCCATGTCCAAAGGGCAGCAGCATTCAGGACTGCTTGCTTTCACTTACCTGAAATACCTGCATAAAGGTGAGAGCTGGGAGATATTATTTTTCAGCTCAAATTTTACTTTGTACCTTTTTGCTTATTGTTTGGGAAACGACTGAACTGAAGCCTATGCTAGGTTCAGCTCCACAATAAAGTGGGACTTGAAGGACCTTTAAAATTGACTCTTTTGAATCTTTTGTCCTTTTATATTGAACTGTGTGACCAGCAGGACTTCCAGCGTTACTGGAAGCACGTCGGAGGTGAGCTATCTTGTGGGCTGACCGGAGCCAACATATCCACAGGCAACAGCATCGCCACAACACATATATGACAGCTTATTATAATGAGAAGGACCCCAATGAGTGTATTAGGCTTCAGTGCATGAAGAATTGTTGGCAGGAAAAAATAACACGTATTGAAAGGTCAATAACCACTTATTATTACATTTTACTTTTTTTTTTTTTTCAACAGTGATAGCTCAACGTAGGGGAGAGGGTGGGAGAGGAGAAAATGAACATGAATCTGTTCCACTATCATCTGTTCACTGCAGTGTATTCTTATACTGGCTATCAAGAATTTATTATTGTATTTCAGTGGTTGATGCTTTAATAAAATATATATTAATCCCCCCTATAGCCTTTATTTTTCATTTTTCATATCATTCAGTTCTAGTCACCGTATCTCAAAAACGATGACATGGAATTAGAAGAGTGACTAAAATGGTAAAGGGGATGGAAGTCCTTTCATATGAGGAAAGGCTAAAGAGATTAGGGCATAGAGAAAGTGGAGAGAGACAGATTCTTCAAACTTTCAAAAACTACAAGAACGAGAGGGCATCTACAGTACATCAGAAACATTGTTAAGCAATAACCGATAGGTATGAGTAGATAATTGTTTAATATTACATATGATAGTAAATCACATGATAGAGATGTTTGTACCATGCATCTAGTAATATAGTGAAAGACAATTATATTAGTAAAGATCTTACTGTGGGATTTGTTTTGTCACTATTCCTGGGTTGAAGCTCTTCAAAGTATTCTGCCAATTCCATGGGAGTTAATGAAATCTTTTGTATGGTTGTTGTAGATTACATGTAGTCAATGCAGGATATACTGTAGCATGCTAAATATGGCACATATTTGTTTCAGACAAAAGCTGCATATGACACTGATGATTCTTTAGACAGATTAAGAACAAATATAAGCTTATTACCTTCAAATTTAATAGGTGCATGATGGTCATTACTTGATAGTGTCTTATTTATGTGACCACAATTGGCTGTGGGTATCTTCCTTGGTGTGACTTTTGAAAGGGAACACAAAATTCAAGTGGTTTATCGTTTTTTAATTCTAATACTTTCGGTAATACTACCATCAGAAATTCCATTAAGTCACAAGATTCTCTACCCTCCAGTAGGGCAAGAATTCTAAAGCTGTTGTGGCGCGCTCTGCTATTGATTTCTTCTAAGTCACACTAGATCTGCACTGTGCGTGTGGTCTGATGTAGAAATGTAATAGTTTCTTCTGCCATTTTACTGCTATTTATCATTTTTATAGTGCTGAGAGGCCTACACAGCGCTGTACATTTAACATTCAATAGATGGTCCCTTCTCAGAAAAGCTTACAATCTAATATGGACAGACAGACAAGACATCTCAGGTTTGGGCTGTTTCTAGCAGAAGGAATGATACAATGAATAAAGGTAACTGACAGTGAGTGAGTTAAGAGTTGAAAGTAGCTTCTAAAAAGTGAGCTTTTAGTTTGGATTTGAACACCAGTAGAGATAGAGCTTTTGCCTGTTCAAAACACAGTGAACTTCCGGCCACTGATTTTAGCAGCATTTAACTGGACAGTGCCACTAAACATCATCTCTGACTGTCCCATTTGAATCTGGACCATGCCTGGACAGTCCAGTAGCAGAGTCAAACAAGTTCTGGCATTCAGGCGGTCAAGGACCATTTAGTTCTAGTTAGGGTTACCAGATTTTACTATTGTAAAATCCAGACCCATAGCCCTGCCCCCAGGCCTACCCTGTTCCGCCCAAGTCATGCCCCATTCTGCTCCAGCTCAGCCCCCAACCTCTTCTCGTGCTCGGAACCGCATTGGGAGGGCATCTGCACATGCGCAAATGTGATTGCATTGACATCATACACATGAGCACATACGTGTGACAACACCGTGTTGCATCTGCGCATGTGCAGATGCCCTCCTGACGCAGTCCCAAGCTGAAAGCTCTTCAAAATCCAGACAAAGTGCCAGGTTTTGAAATGCCATTCAGACGCCTGGACAGTCCTCTAAAAAGAGGACATGTCCAGGTAAATCCGTACATCTGGTAACCCCAGTTCTAGTACCTGCATAGCTAAGCAGCCAGATAGAACCATGCAAAAATCTGTCCTAGTTTTGTCCACGAAACTATATGAATGTCAGCAATGAATCTCAGCTGGCGCCTGCATAACAGTCTGATTATCTTTGTGTTCCCCCCAAAACACTCCCAACACCCCCTCTTGAACCTTCCTTAACAGCTTACCCCCTCCCAACCTCTCTCTAAGAGTTTAACCCCCCTCCCTAACTGCCTCAAGAATTTACCCTTTTCCAGAACCCCCTCCCCAATAGCAGTATTATCGCTGGGGGTTTAGCCTTCCAGGTAAGGGGCATTTGATTCATTTTGCCCAAGTGAAAAGATGAAAAAATTGTTTGAGTCCTATGCCTAGAGGTCCGCTGGATAGAAGATGTGAAGCATGCTCTGTCATTCAAGGCTGGAGTGCCTGTGGAGGAAGGAGTTCCAGATTTTTGGAATGTGCTTTACATGCCCAAGAGTGAAATTTCTAGGTGTAGAAAGAGAATTGTTTGGCATCCCATTAGGGTGCAGGATATCACAGCTCTATAAGGTTCAAATGCAATGCACTGAGCAGCAGTGGAAGGGGCTGTGTGACTAGACATGCCAAGGAGTTCTAGTGCCGAGTCATATAAGCTGGAGAGCAAAGATTGAAGCTATTAATAGAGGTGCTTAGTGAAACCCATTACAAGAAGACACAAGCAACAGTCATTTCTGTGTCAGGTCCTCTGCCAGGATGTTTGAGACCCTGTAAGAACAAGATGTCTTTTAAGTACAAATTAAAAACAACATCTGTTTATGAGAGCTTTTTACTAGATTAGAATTCGATAGCCTATTTTACTGAAGTTTTACTAGTTTTAGGATGATAGATAATTGTAGTGAGTCAATGTATTATGTTGTCTTGATTTGTGCGTTTACATGATTATGTATGCTCTTTGTGTAAACCGCTTAGGCTTTAAGCGGTGTAGAAAATTTCAAAATAAATAAATGGGTGAAGGCAAAGCAAATTAGGGCTGAGGCTTCCTTCCTCAAGTGCAAAGTTCTTACTGCTTAGTCGGCAGACTCATTTTAACTAGAGACAGGTCAATGAAGAAAAAAAAAAAAAGCAATTGTTTCTCACATAACGGTCTGGATCATCACGAGTGCAGAAAATATGAAAAGCAGATTAGGCTACTCAATCAAAGAGAGTCAGAAGCAGCAAGTATACAATTATCATTTCAAGCAACTCAATCGTAGCTTTCAGAAGACATTAAATTGACATTACATTCGATGAATGAATGAACCTGCTTAATCCCTCAATTTACTTTCAAATTTCTGGCGTACTTGTTATTTCATTTGCAGCACTGTAAATTGTTCCTCATCTATTTTTATGACACTTAGCATGGTGGTCAATAGCATGGGATCTCTTAGAGAGAGGAGGAGATTTATTTCTATAGCACTTATATCATAAGTGGTTTTACATTCAAGTACTTTATCATATTTCCCTATCTGTCCTGGCGGGCTCAAACTCTATCTAGTGTACCTGGGGCAATGAGGGGATTAAGTGACGTGCCCAGGGTCACAAGGAGCAGCATGGAATTTGAACCCACAGCCTCAGGATGCTGAGGCTGTAAATCTAACCCCTGCTGTGGATGGACAGACTGGATGGGCCATTTGACCTTTATCTGCCATCATGTTTCTAAAGAAAACCTATAAATAAATAAATGCTACACAAATGTAAAAGAAAAAAAAATCTACCTATATTTGGGTTTCAGGTTTATTTCAACCTGGAGAATGATGAAACAGAGAAAAAAATGAAAGCAGATAAAGACCATGGAGCTAATTTTCAAAGGAGAAAAAAGTCCAAAAAATGGCATAATGGGACAGATAGACATTTTTCTCCTCAAACCCTTCCAATTCGGTACTTTCGAAACCTATCGCCTAGACAGTTTTCTATGCAGTTTGTCAGTAGTTTGCCTAAATTTCAAGAGGCTGTGTTAGAGGCATGGTGTGGACAGATCTATGGGCCTGGGTCTGCTTCTCTGAAGTCCACTGCAATGACCACCAGGCTACTCCAAACACCTGCTTTCTGCTCTGCTAGAACTGGGCATCTGAAGCTGGACTCGTATGACTTGGATGTTTTTCTGTCATAATCAAACAGGTATGAATATGTCCAAGGCACAATTTGGACATTTGAGACAACACCTGTTTTAAGAACGAATAAGGTATCCAAACTGAGCAGATGACCATTGGAGGGATGAAGGCATGACCTCCCCCCCCCCTCACACTCACACACACACACTCCCGTAGTGATCACTGACCACCTTCGATGGTATGGCCAATCCTAGTAGAGCATCAAGCAGGTGTCTGGAGTTCCATGGTGGTCAGTGCAGAGAAGGGGACCCAGACCCATATCCCATTCAAACTACTACATTTGTGGTGGGAAGTGTGAGCCCACCAAACCCACCCAATCCCACTTTACCTACATAGAGGTGACACCTGCAGGCATAAGGGCTATTGTGGTGGTGTACAGTTAGGTCCAGTAGGTTTATGTGGGTTCTGGAGGGCACACCATACATTATCAGGAGGTTATGGTGAGATGTGTACCTGGGCCTTTTTATATGAAGTTTACTGCAGTGTTCCCTAGGGTGCTCCACTGCTCTGCTGGGATGTCTGTTTGGCCAGTATATTGCAAATGCTAGCCCCTCCAACATACCAATGGCTTGTTTTGTGTATTTTTCTTTTGGACGTCTTGGGTTGGGGTTTTTTTTGGAGTGGGGGGTTAATGGTTCATCATTTGAAGTGACAGACACTTCAAATGGTGTGACAGGCATTGTGGAATGTTGGTCTTTAACATTTGTCATTGTAAACACAATAAACTGAATTAGGGTATACCATACCCTACTTCACCACAGTCATCTCAAAAGCTGTTCTCACTGCCAACAGGTTATCCCCTCCCCACTTTTATGAAGCTGTGTTGGCATTTATTTTATCACCGGCCACAACAGTAAAAGCTCCGACGCTCATAGAATTATAATGAGCAGCAGAAATTTTACTGCACATTCCCTCTGCCACGATCCATCCCATTCCTAAACAGGACATTATGTCAGAGGAGGGGCAGCACCGCAGCATAGGGAAAATGCAGCGGAGGCCACAGGCAGTCTGTTAGAGTCACTGCAACACCAGCGATCCTCTGCAGACTGTCATTACTTTTTTAAAGTCAGTCTGGGAAGGCCAAGGGGACACCGAATGAGGGTGGAGAAAAAGGAAAGCATGCCGTCCTTCGGGGGGGGGGTGGGCTCCCAAAGCCGTGGATCTGAGGACAATTACTATAGCTGCCCTAAAGCCAAAAGGCTCTTCTTGAAGTACATGGGGAGAGGGGGTTCAAAAAAAGGGGATATACTGGACTGATGGTGGGGGGGGGGAGGTGAAAGAGAAGAAATAATGTGACAGATGTGGACAATGGGATGGAGGGAGGGAAAAGAATAGGAGAGAAGATGGGCCCAAGGAGGTGGTATAGAGGGAGGGGTATAAAGATACTAGATAGGAGGGTATTTGGGAAGAGAAAGGGAAAGATGGCGGACTCTAGGGTGGTGGGAAAGGAGGAAGAGAAGTGCTGAATGAAAGGGTAGTTGAGAAGAGAAAAGGGGACATGTGGCTATGGGAAGGGTGGGAGAGAGGAAGGGCAGGTTTTAATTTGTTGAGGGCCCCTAGGCACAGAAGTCCACTGGGCCCCCTGCCCCAACCCCATTTATTTATCCATTTTCTTATTTACTTCTTTAATTCCACTTTATTTCTTTTATATTAAAATTCAAAACAAACAACAAAGACTACCATACCAGTGCCAGTGTACAGTTTTTCTTCTATGCAACCTCCAAAGATCTCTGGATAAATCCCCCCTTTTTCATATGTTATTCACTGTTTTTTATTAAAAACCATCATGAATATGGTGAAACCGTGAATAACATGGTGGGAGACTTAGCCTGTTCCTGAAGGAGAGGCAAAACACAGTGAAGAAATTGCTGGGAATCAGCAATTTTCTCTGTAAACGCTTGGAATCAGCAATTTCTCTATGCAAGCTGACATAATGGGGGGGGGGGGGGAGGAGCCAGTCAGCTACAAACCATGAATAATCGAAACCGCAATTGCTGGAACTGCGAATACAGAGGGAGAAGTGTGTACAGTATTTGTTTCCCTTACCATTTATTGTTTCATTCCTCTCCTTTCTGTACCATTTGTTATTATTGTATCCTATCCAATCTTACTCGTTCCTCTTGTATTCCTTTTTGTCTTGTTGTTTGAATTTATTTTTTTCGTTCCCTTCCCCACGTTATGTTTTAAATTACATTTTTATTGCAAACTGCTTAGATTAACTTTGGTTTTATTATTAGCGGCATATCAAATAAATTGAAACTTAAAATAATATGTATGCGATTTTGTACATTGCTTTGATCATAAGCGGTTTATAAATCTTTTAAATAAATAAATGTTTATGTATATTGTAAAGCTAGAGATATACGTACATTAGTAGTTGCAGGGGTGGCTACTGTAACCTTTAAACTTACTTGCTGTGGTGAATGGGGGGGGGGGTCACATTTGAGTCCACAATCGCCTTGAAGAGCACCATGTTCTCCTCTGCTACTTCTGTGGCGTCCTTGCAGCTTACCATACTCTGTGGCAGAGAGACTCTGGGGAAGAACAGGGCATCGGAAATAAAATAAAAGGGTCCTAAAGGATAGAGGAGACTCAGGGCTCCTTTTACTAAGGTGCGCTAGCGTTTTTAGCGCACGCAGGAAATTACCGCGCGCTACGCTGCTAGAACTAACGCCAGCTCAATGCTGACGTTAAGGTCTAACGGGCCAGGCAATGTAGCGCGCGCCATTCCGCACGTTAAAGCCCTAACGCGGCTCAGTAAAAGGAGCCCTCAAGTTCCAGTCCTAAACTGGAGCAAATAACAGAGAAAACGCCAAAAGGCTCCAAAGACATCAAGAAGTATTTTGAAGTGAAACATTTTTGTAGAGGTGATCACTTAGAAATGAAATATTTACGGAACTTTGGGGAAAAGCTATAGATGTCACTCAGTTCTCTTTAAAATGGCGAACTGCTCTGTGGATATAACGTATGTTGCTGTTTTGAGCAATCACGTGTTTTGATGTCTGATGGGAGAGAAAAAGGTTACAAACTGCTAAGTGTTTAGGAGAATAATTTTATTTCAGATGTTTTTGTGACGCTTTTCACAGTTTTGGTTTTGGCTGAAGCCTGCTGCATCTATATCATCTATATTACATCAGACGTCTGAAGTTTCTTTTGGTTTTTTTTTTTTTCTGAGCTGCTAACTTCAAATAACAGTTTTCATATACTTTCAACCAGAGCTGGTTTTAGACATGCTGGGGCCCAGGACAGAAATTAAGGAGGAGGTCCCGTGCACCAGTACTACCATATACGTATAAAACAATTTTAAATGACTTCTTCACGCACAAAACACAGACAGACCTTCACCACATACAGGACAATGGATCACAAATTAGAAATAGAAATATGAATACCAAAACTGAACTGGAAACCACCAAACCTTCGATCTGAAAATTCCTTAAATAAGTTTAAGACACTCCTTAAGACATTCCTTTTCAAAGAAGCTTATCAAAACTCCAACTGAATCCCCAAATAAACATGGGAAAACTAAAACACTTCTAGGAAGCGATACCCTGTCCTCTCCTTCTGTTGTACCCTCCCCTTCTTCCCTCATTTTTATTTTTATTTATACAATGTAATTTACAAATCTTCCGCTCCCCTCTTTTTTCTTTGTTTCGTATCCTCTGTGATCAAGTCTTTGTCATGACCCTCTTCCCCCTACTTCCATAGAGATTTTATTTTCTCCTATACTTAGATTTAACTTTTATTTAAAACATTTTTTATTTTCTATTTTTATCTTTTTACTATTGTAAACCGACCAGATATACGTGATGGTCGGTATATCAAAATACTAATAAACTTGAACTTGAAACTTGAAAATGTTAAACTCAGCAAGTACTTCAATCAGTGGCATAACCATGAGAGGGGGCTGGGCTTCCCACTTTAAGCTTAGGGCCCCCTCAAAATGAACATCTCACTTGCTGTAGCTGGTGGGGATCTCCAAGCCTCACCAGCTGATGACCACCTCCTCCCCCTCCTCAGGTCCAGTGACCAGAACTTTCCAAGGTCTGCAGCTTGCAACGGTATTTCAGAGCTGCTGCTGCTGCTGCATCTCCACCTTCTTGACATTCATGTATGCATGAAAGCAGTAGCAGCTTGAGGATACGGCCACTATCTGCAAAGCTTAGGGATTTCTGGTTGCTAGACCAGAGGAGGAGGTGTTCAGTTTGCAGGGCTTGAGGGATCCCCAGCAGCTCAAGGATTTATATTTTACATTCATGTGGGGAGAAAATTTGGTGCCCATCCATCCATTTTGAGCTCCAGCCATGTGACTATGCCACTGAATAGATACAAATATATTTCATATCCCAAAGCTGATATTCCAGTTAATATATTCAAAATAAAACACTTTTCTACCTTGTTGTCTGGATGTTTTTTTTCCCATCATCTTGGTCCCAGTTTCTCTTTCTGCTTTTTGTCTGTCTTCTAATTCTCTTTCCAGTGTCTGCTGTCCATTTTTTTCTCCTCTTCTCTCTTGCTCCATTCCCTCACTATGCCTGTCTCCAACATAATGATTTTCCTTTTCAACTTTCCTCTTTTTTTCTTTTCTGTCCACTCAAAACTCACCCCCTTTCTCATCCTTCTCCTTCTTTTTAAAATTTAAATTTTCAGCTACCCATCAATTTCCCATCTCCTCTTATTCTGTAGCTCTCCCATTTCCCATCTCACTCATTTCCCAGCCTCCTATTTCCTTCTATCTACTCCCCTTTACCATCACTATATGCACTGCTCATTTTCATCCTGTCATCACTATTTGTACCTCTTCCACATAGCTCTGCACTTCCAGAATCCCCCTTCCTCTCTCGTCAGGTTGTATCTCCTTGTCCCTTTCTCTCCATTCCTTAGCATCTTCTTATCCCACCTCTCTTGTCTCCTATGGGTCCACCTTAACCTATCTCCCCATTGTCCAAGATCTCTTCTGTTCTTCTCTTCCTCCTTGATGCTGAACAATGGGAGGGAGGGAGGGTAAAAAGAGATGCTGCATCTCTCTTTCGCTTCCAACCCAAGAACTAACATTTTTCCTTCCCTCACTAACTAACCTCCTTCCTACCCCAGGTCCAATTTTTCTCCCTTTCTCTTCCCAACTGCCCTCCCATCCCATATCTCTCCCTGCCTCCCCAAGGTCCACCATCTCTCCCTTTTTCTTTCCAACTATCCTATCCTCCTATTCTATATCATTCCCTCCCTCTACACCACCCCCAGGTCCACCATCTCTGCCCCTCTCTTCCAACTGTCCTCCTTTCAAGTATCTCATTCCCTTTTCCTTCACAGCACCCCATGTCCAACTTCTCTCCCTTTCTCTTCTCTCCCTCCAGACCACTGCCCACCATCTCGCTCTCTAGTACACTCTATTTCTGACCCTATAAGTTCTTCCCCTTCAACCCCCCCCCCCCCCAGTCTGGCACTTCTTTGAAACCCCTTCAATATTCTACTTAAAAAAACAGTTGGTCAAGGGGGCTTCTTGGCCTGACATGTCCTCTGCCTTCTAAGCGGGCCAACATCACCTTCACCTTTATTCAACTTCTCATCCACTTTAGTTGTAGGGAACTGCGGCAGTGACTCTGAAATGCAGCCTGTGGCCTCCCTCTGTTTTTTCCTTTTGCTGTGGTCCACCTAGGTTGAAAAGGTTAGTCCAGAAGGCTAAGAACCAAGGGTCCTAGGTTCAAATCCCACTTCAAGAAGTGATGTCAGAAGGGAGCCGAGTCCGGCAACCATATAAGGAGGCACACAGGAGGGGACGGGGGGGGGGGGGCGCAGAGAGGAGGAGAGGCGCTGGTGCTGGCACCCCCCATGATGGTCCACCCCTCCCCTTACTATGTCACTGCATAATGCTATATTTTCTTGTATATAGCAGTGTAATTCTCTGCTGCAGGGAACTGAGAGGGCTATTTTAGAGCTTAACAATACATACACAGTTCTAAAGCACAACTTAAAAGATGGCACTGAAGGTCAAAACTTGATGGGGAACAATGCTTCCTATGCATTTAGCTAGAATTACATTACATTAGTGTTTTCTATCCCGCCAATGCCTTTCAGTTCTAGGCGGTTCTAAGAGTTGGCCTAAGCATTCCCATGGAGCTTACAGAGTTGATAGATAAGAGTGAGCTTACACAAATTGAAGACTAGCATGACTGATGGGATCTGGGGGAGGGTTTATAGAATCATGAAAGGATCAAGGGAAGCTACAGAGCTCAGAACAGAGAAGGAGAGGAGAAGGAAAAAAAAGAGGAGCGAAGGGGAGCTGCCCAGTATGCTTAAAGCAATGAACACTGGCACAGACACTAAAATCTGCTTGCATGGACTGCATAGTATAAACATCCTGCCTTCATGTAGGGGCAGAACACCTTGCTCTGTTCTGTAAAGAAGTGTCAATAACAAGACATTCTATAATATAGGCAAAGTCGATTGTATGCGCCTTTCTATATGTTTGGTCTTAATTTCAATTGCACCATATCGCTTCCTATTAACTGATAGCTTGTTTGTAACTCCATTTATGCTGATATTTTTGATATATGCTTTGCTTTCTTTTTCAATTGTGACCGATTTCTAATAGGTTATTTAAGGAAAATCACACATTTAATAATATATTTTTAGTACACGCATGTCAATCAAATATTACAATTTTTCAAGTAGTAGAGATGTGGGTGAAGCAGGGGTAAACATCAGGGATATTGCTTTATTAGCGGAAACCATGAAATGGACAATGCAAATGGATGATTTAAGAAGCTGACTGCAATTCCTTACAATGGGAGCTGTGCAATGTTTTGGTAATATGATTTTTGAGGCGTGATATTTGTGTCTTAAAAGCTTTAGTCGTCCAAGGAGAAATATAAAGTAGAAGTGTTGCCAGTAGCCTTGATAATGGATAGCTGTGCATCCTTTGTGTTTTGTGTGTTGAGACAGGCTATAAAGGATGTGTGATCTCAATATGCCAGTAAGGGGCCTAGGCCTAGAAATAGGGCCATCTGCAGAGATGGTGTAATAAGATGAGCTGTTGAGGTTGAGACATAACACATGCAGAGACGATAATGCATATGGGTTCTCTGGAGATATGAGTTCTGACATGTGTGCTCCCACTCCATTTCAGCAAATGTCGATCCTTTGTCTATAAAGAAAGAAAGATAGAAATAATTTTTTATCAAACAAAATTATTCCCATCTTGCTTGCTTAAATCCACACCCACCTCTGTGAGTGCTGTGGGTACCTGCTATTTGATCTTGTTTTTATTTCACCTTTATGCAGTTCATCTTGCAATCATGTCCTCACATTAATTTTAGTTATCTAGACATAGTTCAGTATTTATATTGATTTTTAACAGATATTATCCCAGAAGCCCAATTGCATTGCCATTGTGGCAAATAACCTTCTTTTTCATATATTAGTTAACCCCCCCCCCCCCCTTTTACAAAACCATAACCTGGTTTTTAGCACCAGATGTGGCGGTAACAGCTCCGCTCACAGAATTTCTAGGAGCGACAGAGCTGTTACCGCCATGGTGGCACTAAAAAACGCGCTACAGTTTTGTAAAAGGGGGGTTTGGGGGTAAATTAAGTGGCATTTTACTAAGCTGTAGTAAAAAGTATGCAAGTAACATATTGCTTGATTTTATCTTTATGATTTGTGACTTTTATTCATTTTTATGCCTCAGTCTTTTGTGTGGTGTTATATGCAAAACCTTTTCTCTGTTTTTAAGATTTATGTCAGGGAAGCAAAGAGGTTAAAAGGAGATGCTGTAAAGTTAAATAATGCATTAAAACTTATGGCAAGAATGTCTAGTCTTTCTAGATTGGCTCACAGTGATACCCCAAATTTCTAACCTCGGTTTATATTCGAATCAGCGATACCCTTTCTTCCCCCCCCCCCCCTCCCCCCAAAAAAAAAAATTTCTAGCCTCGGTTTATATTTGAATCAGCAGTACCCCACATTTCTAACCTCAGTTTATATTCGAACCAGACTTTCGCCTCTTCTTTTGCGGAAAAAAGGTTACATCGGTTTATATTTGAGTATTTATGGTACTAGCAAAAGCCAGAATGATACTTAGGAATGGTCAGTAGGGACAAGGGAATGACAGTGCCTTGGTATGGCATATTACATTGCATCACAGTACTTACACCCCCAAATCCTATAAAAAGTGTTATAAATTGTGGGGTCCTTTTATTAAGGTGCGCTAACCGATTTAGCGCGTGCTAAATGCTAAGATACCCATAGGATGTAATGGATGCCTTAACATTTAGTGCGTGCTAAATCAGTTAGGGCACCTTAATAAAAATACCCCTCTGTGTGCTGATAATTTGGATCCTAATGAGCAATTATTGGTGTTAATTCAAATGAATATATATATATATATATATATACACACTAGTGTTTAAGCCCGTTACATTAACGGGTGCTAGAATATATGCCTGTCTGTCTTTCTTTATTTATGTTTCTCTCCCTGCTCTTGTCTCTTTCTTCCTTTCTTTCTGTCTCTCTCCCTCCTGCTATTTTTCTCTCTCTCTCTCCCTGGCACCCTTTGTCTGTCTGTCTTTCTTTCTGTCTGTCTCTCTGGTCTCCTGTCTGTCTTTATTTCTGTCTGTCTCTCTCCCTGGCCTCCTTTGTCTGTCTGTATTTCTTTCTGTCTCTCTCCCCCTTCCCCCCACTTTCCTTTGCAGAAGCAGCAGCAGTATTTCCCTTCCCCTCCAGGTCCCTGTGAAGTAGTAGCAGCATTTTCCCCCACCCCCCATTCCCTTCTCTCCTCCCCCCCCCCCACTTTCCTTTGCAGAAGCAGCAGTGATATTTCCCTTCCCCTCCAGATCCCTGTGAAGTGGTAGCAGCATTTCCCCCCCATTCCATTCTCTCCCTCTCCCCCCCCCCCCCCCCCACACTTTCCTTTGCAGAAGCAGCAGCAGCAGCAGCAATATTTCCCTTCCCCTCCAGGTCCCTGCTGAAGCAGTAGCAGCATTTTCCCCCACACACGCCCCCATTCCCTTCTTTTACTGTGAGCTATCCTGCTCCATTCGGCCCCTCCCTTCTCTTAACGCGATCTGGCCTGCTCCGTTCGGCCCCTACCCCTTCCCTTCCCGCGGGCTGGCCTGCTGCGGTTGAAGTTTTTTTTTCAAGTTTAAAAGTGCCGCCGGCGGCTCCTCTCACGATCCCCGCCAGCGTCGGAAGCCTTCTCCGACGTTGGTGCAGGCTCGTGAGACATGAACCTAATGTTTCTCTTTCTCCATTTATAAATTCTCTTTGCTGCAGAGGTGTAATTTCCAATCTACAAATGCAGGACTCTACTTTTTGGCGATCGTGGTTGCTGATCCTCCTCTAAAGAGCAGCCTGTGATGGTGGCCGGCTTTAGCGAACCTGGCAGGCCGCTCTCCAACTCGGTAGCACGTTCCCTCTGACGCGATCCCGTGCGTCAGAGGGAACGTGCTACTGAGGTTGAAGAGCGGCCTGCGAGGTTCGCTAAAGCCGGCCACCATCGCAGGCTGCTCTTTAGAGGAGGATCAGCAGCAGCAGCAGCGGTGAGTTAGGGCGGGTGGTGTGTTCTCTGACGAGGACTCGGGCAGGGAGAGAGCTTGCCTGGCTTCCATGGTGAGTGAGGGAGGGAGGAGGGGAGTGGCCAAAATGTTCCCTGCCGCTAGCCCAGCTTAGTAAAAGGAGCCCATAGTTTCCGGTGCTAAGCACTATTCTGTAACACTATCTAACACAATTTTTTGTTCCTGGGCAGTAAGGGGGGCATAATCAAAACTTTAAAATGTCCAAAACCCTGTCTAAGTCAGCACTTGGAGGTCCTATTAGCAGGGACATCCAAGTGCCGATAATCAAAACCAACTTTCTAAATGTCTTACAGCACTTCTAAGCTGCTGTGTGTCCAGGGCTCAAAAGGGCATGTTGGGAGGTGTGTTATGGGCAGGAATCAGGTGGGCTTAAACCTGAATGTACTGCAGCCATAATCAAAGCTTTCCTAGAGGGAACTTAGACTCCAGAAGTTAGACCTCTTTTAGTTGCGTCTAAGTGTTCCAAAGCTGCCCAAACTGACCAGATGATCACTTGAGAGATTAAGGCACGATCCCCCCTTACTCCCCCAATGGACACTGACCCCTCCCACCACCCAGTGATGGGGCAATAAACCAGCATATTGAAAATTGCCATCAGCTGATCGGGGCAGAGGAATCCCCATTAGCTGATCTGGTTTTGGAGATTCCTGCTGGCTCAGCTGATAGGGATTCCCTCTGCCAGGATTCTATGAACATCGGAGCTGTTACCGTGGCCGGCACTAAAAACCACACTACACTTTTGTAAAAGGTGGGGGAGGGGTGAAGTTAAGTACAATATACAGTATCTCTCTCTATTGTCTGGGAGGTTGACATTATTTAGGAGGTGATAAGTGCATCCTTTCTAGACAATACACCAAATCCTTCCACCCAATGTGCAGCGGCAACCCAAAAAATAAACAAACAAGATATTAGGAATTATTGAAAAAGGGATGGTAAATAAGACTAAGAATATTATAATGCTGCTGTGTTGCTCCATGCTGCAACCTGACCTTGAGTATTTGGTTCAATTCTGGTCGCCGTTTTTCAAAACAGATATAGCGGCCCTAGAAAAGGTTCAAAGAAGAGAGACCAAGATGATAAAGGGGATTGAAATCCTATCATATGAGGAAAGACTAAAGAGGTCTTCAGGTTGGGAAAGAGACGGCTGAGGGGAGATATGATTGAAGTCTACAGAATCTTGAGTGGTGTAGAACGGATACAATTGAATCGACTTTTTACTCCATCAAAAATTACAAAAACTAGGGAACACTCAATTAAATTACAGGAGAATCCTGTAAAACCAAAAGGAGGAAATATGCATTCACTCTGAGAATAAGTAACCTCTGGAATGCCGCGTTTAAGATGGATGCTGACAACGTCACTGGTTACAGCAGCGTATCGCGAACTGTGTGCCGTGAGACAACTGCGAGGAGGAGAGGCACCATCTGACTGCTTATAAGACGTTCCTCTTGTGGTAAGAGGCTCATCCTGTAGGCTGTCAGCCAGCGCCGACACCTCTCCCCCTTGCTGGCATCTCTCCTGCTCTTCCCGCACCGCTCCTCTGTCAGTAACCCCTATCGGCTTCGAAATAGGCTCGGGGCCTCCGCACATGCGTGGACATCAACATGATGACATCACGTATTCATGTGACATCATCGCGCCAACATCCGTGCATTTCCAGATGCCTCCTGCCGCGGCCCCAAGTTTAATGCGCGGCAGAGTCAAAAGGTTTGCGGGAAACTGGGTTACAGAATCCGGGCCTAACTGCTTAGCATACTTTAGTAAAGGAGCCCCTCAATACTGGCTGACCTTCAAACATAATTGAACTTTATGGTTTTGAACTTTAACAAACATTTTGTTAACAATGGAGACTCACTGCCTTGGAATGGTTGCTGTGCTCATTTGCTAGGTGAGTACAGCGGCATGGAGTACTACAGCTTTTCGGATACTGATTAATAGATGGTGGAATGCTTTTCCACTGAGCACAGCCAGGCTTCTTTTCTTTAGCCACTTAAGCAAAGAACATACCATTCATTTGGGGCACAACAGGTGGTGGTAGATTCTCTTTTATATTTCAAAATATAAAGCTTATTGAAAGCACAGAGTCCTCTAAATTTGGTTGAGTCAAATTAATGCACCATGGCTGGAAGGAAACATAATGCCTGTTTGAGCTCTTGGAATTATAAGAACCAACTTTTCAAAATGATTAGGGTGCTACACCGAACAGAAATTATGCTTCCCTGGACACAGTCAATGAGTTTTCTCAATATTGAGGGGGGGGGGGGGGGCTCAAGCACCCATAGCAGCCACAAAGCTGGCACCTACACTTGCAATGTACTTATGTATATAAGCTGAAAATAGAGAAGTTATATTATAAATAAATTTATTTATTTGAAAGATTTCTTAACTGCCTATAACTAGCCAGTTTTACAAAAGAAAAAATCATATAAAAATAAGAAACATACAGCACATACTGTATTATACAAACAATAACAATAGTTCCTTCATATCAGCCATATTTTACGGTACTCGATAGCGTATCGATACAGAAAATTCATAATCCAGAAAAAACATTTATTGAAATGCTTCTACAAATGTAGTTTTCAGGAGTTTCTTAAACTTCTGAAAATCTACAAGAGCTCTTAGTGGTCCAGTCAACTTATTCCACTAGGAATTGCTGTCCTTGGGTATACTTGAATAGAATAGTCATATGAGGGGAAAAGTTCTCAGCCCAATCAAGGTGATGGAGGGAGGGATCAGATGTGCCTTTAGTCCAAACTATACTAGTTTTGGATTTTTGGCAATGCGTTTCAAAGCCTAACTATTCTCTGAGTGAAAAAAATATTTCCTCCTATTTGTTTTAAAAGTATTTCCCTGTAACTTCATTGAATGTCCTCTAGTCCACTGTTCTTCAACCGCCGGTCCACAGACTGGTGCCAGTCTGCAGAAAATTCCTGCCGGTCTGCGCAGGACCAGTGAGATCGACATCTGCAATTTCCAGCCGGTCCGTGCAGGGCCGGCAAGATCAACAAGCTGAAGTCTGCGCAGGGCCAGAGAGATCATGGGGAGCCTCTGACAGTGGCTTTCTCCCCTCCCAGCAGCTCTCCTTACTTACCAACGCAGTGATTCAGGAAGGCAGCCTTGGGGCTTTTGCTGAGTCGCAGCTGCCTCTGATGATGCAACTTCCTCTTTCTTCAGAAGTGGCGCGACCCACCAAAGGACCTGAGGCTGCCTTCCTGAATCGCTGCGCTGGCAAGTAAGGAGAGCTGCTGGGAGGGGAGAAAGCCACTGTTAGAGGCTGGGAAGATGCTGGGCATGGTACAAAAAAAAAAGGGACAGCTGCTACTGGACCTGGAGGGAAGGATAAGGAGAGATGCTGCTGGGAGGGGAGGAGGGAAAGGAATCTGGGAAGCTGATGGGCAAGGGAAAAAAAAGGACATTTGCTACTGGACCTGGAGAGGGAGAAGGAGAGATGCTGCTGGGAGGAGAGGAGGGAAAGGAGTCTGGGAAGCTGCTGGGCAAGGGAAAAAAGGGACAGCTGCTACTGAACCTGGAGGGAAGGAGAAGGAGAGATGCTGCTGAGAGGGGATGAGGGAAAGGGAAGGGAAGAGAATTACTGCTGGACAGGGGGAGGAGGGAAGGGAGAAGGAAAAAGGAAGGAAACAGCTGGCAGGGAGATTAGAGGAGGAGAAGGGGAGAGACAGGAATGAGATGGGAAGAGGGGTCAGCAGAGAAATAGAGAGGGACAAAGATGCTAGATCTGGTATAGGAGAGATAAAAATGAAGAGAGCAGTGAAGCTGGAATGAATCATGTAAAAAGGAGGGAGGGGGCACAGGCTAGATGGAAAGGAGAGAGGGGCATAGAAAGAAGACAAATACCATATGGAAGGGGGAGAGATGAAAGAGTAGATGGAAGGAGCAGATGCTGGATTGAAAAGACAGAGAGGGCAGACGCTGGAAGGAAGAGAGTGAAAAGAAGATGAAAGCAGAAACCAGAAACCAGAGACAGCAAAAGGTAGAAACAAATAATTTTATTTGTATTTTGTGATTAGAATATATCAGATTTGAAATATATATCCTGCTACAGCTGGTGTTAGACATAACTGGGGACTGCAAAGTCCAGGCAGTGGCTTAGGGCTCTCTCTGACCAGGGGGCAGTTGCCCTAGTTGCACTCCCCTAACCCTATTCCTGCTATGTGTGACTGCGGTATTCTGTTAGCATGATATTTCTGTGTAGCATTCTGTAATAATTTGGCTTATTCAGTTTTCTTGATAGTAGAGGGGATATATGTGAAGGAGAGGGGAGACAGGGATTTTGTTGATCCTTGCTCTGTATTATTTGTATTTATAAAATGACACTTGTACAGAATATTGTTTCTTTTTATACTTTAATAAAATACATTCAATATAAAATCATAACTGAGGCTTGTGCAGATGAGATCAGATGGTTTGCGAGGACCGAGCTCACGGAGACGGGGCAGAAACGGGGTTTTTAAATTTCAGTCCTAGTAGTTTTCCAGTCCACAAAATAATTTTTTTTTTCTGCCGGTCCATAGGTGTAAAAAGGTTGAACACTGCCCTAGTCTTTGTAATTTTTGACGGAGTTCTACTCCATTCAGGATTTTGTAAAATTCAATCATATCTCCCCTCAGTCATCTCTTTTCCAAGCTGAAGAGCCCTAACCTTTTTAGTCTTTCCTCATATGAGAGGAGTTTGGAATTTTGGAGGTTTTTGCCAATGAGAGAGAACTGTCTTGAGTAATGTCAGTATTTCAGTGATTTCAATAGTTGTACACAATTGGACGTCTGAGGTTTGTCCTCCTTATTTGAATTAAAGCATATGTTTGATAGGATTCCACCAATTATTTTGATCTGGTTCTATCTGTTGGGATGTTCACTAGGTTGTTCTCAGTAGTGCTGCCATTTGCTTGATTATCCATATTATTGTCTGTATTGCTGTCAAATATTTTAAATACTGATTCAATTTTGGTCGAGAAATACAGTATTTTGGTAGTGTGCTTGATGTGGGAGAATTTGTGTTTACAGCACTTGTATGAGTGCAGTCAATCTCTGTAGTAATCATGGTAAGGTTAGTCTTGGGGTAGTTTTGGGCAATATAGGCTATACGCAACTTAGATTAAACTTGGGCTTTGTTGCATAGCTGTCCAGACCAGGCTGAACTGTATGTTTTAAAAGAGATTTAAACTGTCAGCATTAATTGATCCAAACTGGTATACTGATAAACATTGCAACATGGAGCTGGATTGTTTATTCTAGGTGAGAACATGGGACAGAAGAATCATGGTGAAAGACCATTTAGGCCAGGGATCTCAAAGTCCCTCCTTGAGGGCCGCAATCCAGTCAGGTTTTCAGGATTTCCCCAATGAATATGCATTCAAAGCAGTGCATGCACATAGATCTCATGCATAGTCATTGGGGAAATCCTGAAAACCCGACTGGATTGCGGCCCTCAAGGAGGGACTTTGAGACCCCTGATTTAGGCCATGATGATCTGGGACAATTATGCACACCCATGAAAGTGGTCAGAGGGCAGGTCTGCTGAGACTCCCCTTTAATAAGCCTATCAGAGGATGGGTTGTGTATGCTTAAACTAACTTGGCCTTTGCATCATAGGACCAAGTCCCATGACTTAATCCTCATCAATTTGGATCAATCTTGAATTGCCGTGCTCAATTACTTCCATGTTAACCTGTCAACAGCCAATGACAGGACTTACCATTAATGGCTATGGAGACAAATCTTATATAACAATGGATTTGTTGAACATGATGAAGGAGGAGGAGAGTGAGACTGTTTGAGAGAACTGGTGGCTTCAAGCCCTGCAGAGAGACTGGAAAGTGTGCCATGAAGAGTAATGCCTTGCTGAGAAAAGGAGGGAGGGGGGGGGGGGCAACAATCTCTTCCTGGGCAGAGGTGAGAAATTCTGCTACAGTGAAATTCTGTTTCAAATTAGACTCTTTTTAGAGCAGTACTAGCTTGTAAGCAACTAGCAAAGTTCAAGACCATTCACTAAACAAGGGGTAGGCTAGAGTAAATATAGTATATAGCATTGACTGTGTGGAAAGATTAAACATAACATCTTACTGAGACACAGAGATTGTAAGTTTCTACCTTAAGATTTCTGACCTTAAGATTGTTTATCTGTATTTGAGCTAAATAAAGCCAATTTTAAATCCCAAGCACCTCTCATATATACAATACATATAAAGCATAGCACTGAGAAGATATAAACAGATCCCATTACAATCAGAAACGTTTCCTCTGGTCTGGTTTATCTATTCAAATCATTTTGGAGTAGTGTTTGTATTTGTGTTGTTTGATCAGGGTATTATATTGTTGTGACAGGGTGGAGTACCTGTCACTGGCCAACGGAGGGGGCCCGAGCTGTGGAGCTCATGGAGCCTGAGAGGAGAGCTGATTTGCATAAGAGCTGCTAGTGCTGCTAGGAGCTGTCCACTCACCCTTAATGGATTGCGGTGCTGAAAAGAACAGCTCTCAGCACAGAGTGCCCAGAAGACAAGAAGCTCCTTTAGGAATTGGGCGAACCTCAGGAGGAGGAATGCTGACTTCGGCCTAACTCCTGGTAAGCCCTTAAGGCCACTGCTGACTGGTGCTGATAGAGGGCTTGGTGCAGCAGAGTAGAGTGGCCAGGCTGACCAGTCCTAACAGGGGGGACTAGTACAGTGGAGAACGAAAGTCCGGTGGTGGGAGGGTCTGCGGGGACCTATACAGCGGCAGAGAGATAGAGAGATCTGGTCCTATGTGATTCATCATTCCAGAAAGGGGGGGGGGGCTGGTACAGCTGAGAAAGCCTAGTGATGTGAGGGTTCACGAGGACCTATACACTGGCAGATTAAAAAGAACTGAAGAAGTAACCAAGGACCCAGTACAGCCTTGAGTCAAGGGGCTTAGACTTGACAACTAGAGGTGGGACTGGTGAAGAAGGACCAAGGCGAGTCTTCAGTTCATTTGTCTGCTGGGAGAGCCCTCAGTTCATGTGTGCCAGATAAGAGGACTGGCAATGGAGCAGATAGGAGTTATTGATGCATACATCGGCAAGAATATGACTGAGGGGGCTGGAAGAGTCCTCAGTGTGTGTTTGCTGGATAAGACAACTGAGGGATGGAGAATCTGGGAGAGTCCAAGCACCCTGGGAGCATTGGCCAAAGGACTGAGGAAAAATTTGGTGGAGGGACTGGCTGGGACAGTGGCAACCAACGGAGGGAACAGATGCTGCCGAAGATCTGGAGAGCTAATGGAGGGTCAGAAGGGGCTCAGGAGAAGCCTGGAGAGGCGAGGAGTCCAGGGACGACCAGAAGGTCTGAAAGACTTGGTCAGGGATTTTAAAGGAATGAACGTGGAATGTGTGTGTAACCCTGTATTTATGTTTTTACAGAGAACTTTGGTACCTGGGGATGTGGATATGTGTCGGGTATACAGCTCGGCCCGGTCACATGATGACATATTGTGGCAGTGGTGGGATAATGAAACTGCCCATCGTGGAGTAGGAGGATTCTGGAATGTCTGAAGAATCCTGGAAAAACAGCCCAGGTGGGAGGAAAGGGGGTGGCTATAGAGGAGGAGGAAGCTACAAGAGGCATAGGTGTGATCTGTCAAGGCAGATGAATATGGTTTTGTATATTATTGCTAAGCCTCCTCCTTTTTCTTTCGTTTATTTGTTTGTATCATTGTGTAGCCTGCAGGGCACGTTTCCAGGATTAGGCGGTTGGACTTGTCTTTTAGCCATGTTTCTGCACAGAAAACAATTCCAGATTCTGATTCCATTATCGTGTCTCAAATTTGTGAGTTTGTTGCCTATGGACCTTGCATTTACATAGTAGCATGGTAAGAGTGTTGTTCCTACATTACATATTTGATGGATTTTAAAGTTCTGCGCATGTTATGAGTATAATTTCTATTTCTAGGTTTCATAATGTATGACATAATTGCTTCTGTACAGCGTGATATGTCGTTACAGTTTGGCATAGAGCTCTGTGGTGTGTTGTTCATATTGATTGGTCACAGTTTCGTAAGATTAGAAGGCCATCGGTCATAAGGTTAAGAGTAGTAACCATCTCTTGAGTGAGGTAGTAAGGTGTTTCTGGAATAGGATTTTTATATGGTAGTGGAGGCAGGGCCGCCATCAGAAATTTCTGGGCCCCTTACTGAGCAATCCTATTGGGCCCCCCACGCACCCCTTCCCCCCCCCCCCCCGACACCTCCCCTTTCTTCCATGGGCCGAATACACACATACTTTTCTGCTAATGCTCCACCTAAGTCAGTCCTGTAAAATCTTCTCACGTCCATTGGGTGATTTGGCATAGAGGAGATATTCATAAAAAGAACGTCCGTCAAGATCTTTACTCATAGACTGTGCCATTTGCTTTAAATCATCTTCCATCATTAATCCAAATTGCACAATTCTTTCTCTGTCTTTGTCCTGAATGGCATCTGGCCACATTGCTGGATCCTTCCAGTCAACAAATTTATGAGCAGGCGCGGAGAACGCATTTTTAAACAAATGTAGTTTATCCTTGTACTCCTTATGTAATTTTAATCATCTATGGATATGTTTGTATGTTTATTGTTCAAATGGATTTATTTACATTACATTACATTACGGATTTCTATTCCGCCTATACCTTGCAGTTCAAGGCGGATTACATAAGATTTGACTGGACATTTCCAGAGATGATCACATTACAGAGGATTTTACTGGACATTTTCCAGTGAGGATACAAATTTTTTTTTTTTTTTTTTTCTTGGGGATCTTATGGGTTGGATAGAAAACTGACAGTGCCTAGCAGTGTGATATTAGCAAATGGAACACAGTTAGAGTAGGCAAGATTACAATCTTTTTATGGTCTGTTTATATGAAGGGTGATTAGGTGTGATACTTGGGGGAGGATTGTCTGGTGGTAGATGAGTTCAGTCGAGGTAGGTGAATTTTCTGGAGGTAGGTGAACTTAGCTGGAGGTAGGTGAAGTGGTTTAAGGTTTTTGGATGAATTTTTTAAAAAGCAGGGTTTTGATTTCTTTACGGAATGTTTTGAAGTCGTCCGATGTTGTCAGCAGGTTGGAGATGGAATGGTTGAGTTTTGCTGCTTGTGTTGCCAGAAGGTTGTCAAACATTTTCTTGCGTTGTGTGCCTTTGAGTGGAGGGAAGGCAAAAGGATTTGGGGTTCTTCTTTGTCTTGTGGTGGAGATCTGGTTTAAGCGATTGTTTAGGTAGGATGGGGAAGAGCCTTGTATTGCTTTGAATAATAGGCAGAGGAATTTGAATTGAATTCGTGCTTGTATGGGTAGCCAGTGGGAGTCTAAGAAGGCGGTTGTTATGTGATCATATTTTCTAAGTGAGTAGATCAGTCTGAGGGCGGTGTTTTGTATGGTCTGGAGTTGCTTTATCATAATGGCTGGACAAGGAAGATATAGGGAGTTGCAATAGTCCAGCAGACCTAAGACTAGGGATTGTACGACTAGTCTGAATTGTGTTTGGTTGAAGAATTTTCTGATTTTGCGTAGGTTTCTCATGGTTAGGAAAGCTTTCTGGGTCGTCTTGTTGATTTGGGACTGCATTGTGCAACATCTGTCTATGGTGACTCCTAGTAGTTTTAGTTCGGGTTGTATTGGGTATTTGGTATTTTTGATTATCAGTTCTGTGATGGTAGGAGATTTGGCTTTTTCGAGCAGGAGGAATTTTGTTTTTTCTGAGTTTAGTTTTAGTTTATGATCCATCATCCATTTTTCTACTGTATCTAGGGTTGTTTCCAGCTTTGCGGTGGTGGTGGGCTCTGAAGGGTCGAAGGGGAGGAGTATGGTGATGTCGTCTGCGTAGCTAAAGGATGTGACATTTAGGTTATCTAAGGTGGCTCCTAGGGAGGAGATAAAGAGGTTGAAGAGTGTAGGTGAGAGAGGTGATCCTTGTGGAACTCCGCAGGGATTTGCCCATGGCTCTGATTTGATATCATTGTATTTTACCCTATAGGTTCTTGATTTGAGGAACCCTTGAAACCAGTTGTAAACTTTGCCAGAGATCCCTATGGCGTCGATTATCTGTAGTAATATGGTGTGGTCAACTAGGTCAAATGCAGCAGAGAGGTCAAGTTGTATTAGTATCATCTTTTTTCCTTTACTGATGTGTTGCCGGGCTGTATCTAGAAGAGAGACAAGTAGTGTTTCTGTACTATGGTTGGTTCGAAATCCTGATTGTGAGGGGTGGAGTAGGTTATGTTTTTCCAGGTAGATTGTGAGGTATTGTGTGACTAGGCCTTCTATTATTTTGACGTATATTGGAATTGAAGCGATAGGTCTGTAGTTGGAGGGGCTATCTATTGGGCCTTTGTGATCTTTCATGATTGGGGTGATTAAGATCTCTCCTAAGTCCTGTGGGAATTGGCCTTCTGTTAGTGTGGTTTGAATCCATAACATAAAGTTAGTTTTGAATGTGGTGGAGGCGTTTGATAACAGGTAGGTGGGGCAATTATTTAGTTCGCTGGAGGCATGGCTGTATTTGTTGTAGAGTCGGTTCATATCCGACCAAAGTAGGATTGGGAAGTTGGACCAGCTTCTGTCTGCTACGATGGCTTCGCCTGTTATTGGGTTTGTTGTTATCTTTTCGAGATGGGTGGGTGTATCGATGAATGCGGTTCTGATATTGGTGATTTTGTTTTTGAAGTAGTCTGCTAGGTGGATGGCTGTCGGTGGGTGGGTACCTTGAGTGGCAAGATAAGGTTTAGTATCAGTGAGGTTCTTTACTAGGTTGAATTTATTTTTGTTATACGCATTGAAAATATTTGATATTGCGTTTAAATCAAAATCTCAATAAACTTGAAATGAGTGCCCATGAGATTGTGGAAGGGTTAAATACTCAAAACTTAGAAGAATAACAATTTACTTAAAGTTTTTGCTTCGCCAGCTTTCTGGTATCTTTACATACAGTGGCGTACGTAGCATATGTAACACCCGGGGCCCATCATTTTTTGGCACCCCCCCATCTGTAAGAAAAACATGATTTTTAGTAACAAACCACACGTCACACATGAGTACCTAGGAAAAGGCAGCATCTTACATATTGCAGTAAGCAGTACATCAATACACCCATTGTAAAACTAAACAAGCCAGACCAGCACAGATCAATCCTACACCGTCAATCCTAAGAGAAAACCATGTCTTTCGAACACACAGAACACAGAAAACACCTTCGCCTAGTATGGAATATGTCATCACAAACTAACCCCTCACTCTTTTACAAAACTGTAGTGTGGATTTTAGCCACAGTGGTAACAGCCCTGACGCTCATAGAATTCTGAGCATCAGAGCTGCTACCACCACGGCTGGCGCTAAAAAACGCTCCACAGTTTTGTAAAAGGGGGGATAAAATAGAAATACACAGTTTCAACGCTCTAGCTCAGAGATGCCCAAACTTTTTGAGCTTGTGAGCTACTTTAAAATGACCAAGTCAAAATGATCTACCAACAATAAAATTAAAAAACACAAAGCACACTATACGCTGAGAAAATGTTAATTATCATTCCTATTCTGGGTTTTTTTCAAAGAGGTCAAGGCAGATGACTCTATGCATTGTCACCTCAGTAACAACCATACAAAAATAGACAAATATACCCACCATCCTTTTTGTTAAACCACAATAGCAGTTTTTAGCGCAGAGAGCTGCGCTGAATGCCCAGCGCTGCTCTTGACGCTCATAGGCTCCCTGCGCTAAAAACCACTATTGCGGTTTAGTAAAAGGGGACCATAATGTAAAATATAGACAGCAGATATAAATTCAGAACTGTGCAAAGTAAGTGAAGGGAAGTTTTCATCTCTGGGAATTTACCCAGTTAACTATTAAGTTATTTGGGCAAATTCCTTTGAAAACTGTGGTAATACTGCCTCCACTTTGCTAAATTTAAAATAAAATCATTTTTCCTACCTTGTCTGGTGATTTCATGAGTCTCTGGTTGCACTTTCTTCTTCTGACTGTGCATCCAATCTTTCTTCCCTTCTATCAGCCTGTATGCTTCCTCTCCTCCACACCTCATTCCCTCCCCCAACTTTTTCTTCCTCTCTCCCTGACCTTTCTTTCTTTTTTTCTGTTTCTCTTCTTTCCTTCTGTTTCCCTGCCTGCCCCCTTTCTTTCTTTCTCCCTGCCGTTCCCCAAGCCACTGCCACTGCCGCTGCCATCGGGGAACAGGACCCACCAATGGATAACAGGCCCCAAAGCCGACGCCGACGCATGCTCTCCCTGCTTCGGGCCGATCAGTCTTCCTCTCCCTGACGTCAATTCTGCCGTCAGAGAGGAAGTTCCGCCCAGCCAGGCAGCGATTGGCTGGCCCGAACTTCCTCTCCAACTGCAGAATTGACGTCGGGGAGAGGAAGACTGATCGGCCCGATAGATTAGATCGCCAAGACAAAGTGAGTCCTGGGTGATCGACTCACTTTGCCTTGGCGAGCTACTGGCGCCCCTGCCTTAGAACACTGCCTAGGGCCCTGGGGGAGCCCGGGCCCCCTGTCAGCTCCGGGCCCCTGAATGCAGGACTGGTAGTACTGCCCTGATGGCGGCCCTGAGTGGAGGGGTATCAAATGTTGGTCCTCGAGGGCCGCAATCCAGTCGGGTTTTCAGGATTTCCCCCAATGAATATGCATGAGATCTATTAGCATACAATGAAAGCAGTGCATGCAAATAGATCTCATGCATATTCATTGGGGAAATCCTGGTAACCCAACTGGATTGTGGCTCTTGAGGACCGACATTTGATACCCCTGTAGTAGTGATTTCATCAGTTGTAATGGTAGGGGAGAGATGTAGAGTTTTGTAGGTTGGCTAGTATTTATTTATTTAAAAAGATTTCTCAATCGCCTATTCCTAGTTGGCTTTACAAATAGTAACATCCCCCCAAAATTCAAAGCAACATGTATCATACATCACATAATCTATGATAACGCGCCCGCCCCTCTTATCACACTCTTCTCTAAAGCATGGTCCACCTCTCACAGAATTCTTGACAGGATACAGTTAAACCTCCCTATGACAAGAAAAACCTCAAGTACAGAAGAATTTTCCAATCCATGTTCACTTTCCTAGGAGTCGAGATTGGAATTATCTCACAGAGACAATAAAAACAGAATTCAACCTCTTCAACCTCTTCTGGAAGAAACTGAAAATACTACTCTTTGACAACCAAACTCTATAAGACCACTCTCACACATGTTCTCTTACTTAGTTATGACTAGGCTCTCCTCCCCCACACACTTCTCTTCCCCTGCCCCCTCCTGACCAAGCTTCCCTTTTCTCTTGCAAGTCGCCTAGAGCCTGTATAGGTTTGTGCGACACACAAAAATACTAGATTACATTATTGTTAAAACTCCTGTTTGTTTCTTGGAGGAGTCATCCTGGTTGAGGAATTCTAGTGTGCTGTGTTTGTTAGTTTTATGTTATCTGGGGAGATTAGGGATTGTTTATGCCGGAAGTGTGCTGAGGAGTTCTAGGGCGATTAGAAGTAGTGTAATAAATATTACTTCATAACCATCAATAGAAAGACCTCATTTACTGGTGTTGTTAAAGATAAGTCTGACTCTATTGGCTTTTCTAAGTGCACCAGTTTGAGCATTTATAAAATAAGAAGAGTGATATGCTCGCAATAAACCACCATTAAAAAATAAAAAATAATAGAAAAAGAATTAAAGTAAAAAGCAAAAATTAATAATAAGAGTAGTGGTGGTAGGGAGAGGTTTTTTTGTCAATGAAAGAGACTTGAACCCAAATATTTGCAGACTAAGGGCCTCTTCTATCAAACTGCGCTAGCAGTTTTTAGTGCAGAGAGTCACGCAGAATGGCCCACACTACTCCTGATACTCATAGCAACTCCATGAGCGTTGGGAGCAGTGCGGGCCATTCAGCGTAGCTCACCGCGCTACAAACTGCTAACGAAGTTTGATAGAAGAGGCCCTAAGTTTTCCTGAATGGAGCATCTGCAGAGTTTCTGAGACCTTTTCCTCTCCTGGTATTACATTAATCTTTGACTATTCAGGAGGTCTTTCTATTGATGGTTATGAAGCATATACAGTATAGATCTCAACATCACTTTTTTGTGATTTATAGTAATAAATATTACTCACATTTTCAATCTAAGAATAGTTCTTCAGTCCTTAGCCCTTCTGTTCTTCTTTGCTTCTTGGTCTTTCTTGATCCTTATGAAGGACCACACAAAGGGCCCGTTTGTGTGGCCCTTTGGCTGGCCTGTTAATAGGAAGGACCCATCTGGTCATCTGCCCTTTAAAGGGCAAAGAGACGGAGGTCACGTGATGCTGTGAGCTGAGCGGCTGCTTGCTCGTTCGGCTCCGGAGCCCTGCACCTTGCATCGTGGCAATTTAAGCACCGGAACGAACACTTTATACCCCCCCTTGCTGGCGGAATTAGCGCCTTTTCTATGGACAGATTTTTGGCGCATTCACCTGCCCAGATGACATCCAAATCCACAAAAAAAGATCGGGAGAAGGTGCGGACCGGAGAGGACAAGATGGCGGCCGCGCCTCGTGCGGAGGCTCCGGCGGCCGCTTTCTCGCCCGAAATGTTGTCGGAGCTGCAGCGGGTGATTCTGCAGGCGCTGGGGCCGCACATGGACACAATCTCCTCTAAATTAACTAGGATGGAATCTCTCCTTGAAGACCATGCCAAACGCGTCACGGAATTGGAGACACGGGTTTCGGCGGTGGAGGATGGAGCCCTAGCGCTGGACATGACGGTGACCACGTTGACGACTCAGCTCCGTGTCTGCCAGGACAAACTGGAGGATCTAGAGAACAGGTCTCGTCGTGGCAACTTGAGATTTATAGGACTGCCTGAGACTATTGCTGATTCTGTACTCCTCTCGGTGGTGGAATCCTGGTTAGCCAGTGAACTACCAATGCCTGCCTCCTTGGGCCCTGCCAGATTTGAGCGGGTACATCGTGTGGGCCCTCGGGCTGGAACTGACCAGAGACCCAGAGTGGTCATTGGCAAACTACATAATTACAGACATAAAGTGGAGCTGCTGCGTGCATTCAGAGCTAAAAAAGAATCTCTGACCTACGACTCCTCTCCTGTGCGAGTAGCCCAGGACTATTCTGCTGCACTCACTGAAAGGCGTAAAGTTTTTCATCCTCTCTGTTCTAAACTGGTAGAACAAAAAAGGAGGTTTATGTTTCTTTATCCTGCAGTCCTGAAAATTCATCAAAATGGAAAGTGGCATGTATTTGACTCTGCTGACTTGGCGGGAGAGTTTATAAACCGTTCTGAATCTAATGCAGGGGAAGCTTGAACATATATCATTGAGTTTATTGTTCGGCTGGTAATGGGGGTTTACCATACTGTAATACAAGTTCACTGTTGTTTGTTCACTTATTTTGAAATTCTTTGCGGGGGCAGGGCTCTGACAGCCTCTGAGACGTGACCAGCTTTTCCAGGGCCTGAAGGGCTTTGGGAAAGTGACGGACCTAGGTGGGGGGGAGATTGGGGGAGGAGAAGCTGGGGTTGGGAGGAGGGTGGGGGATGGGTTGGGTGGGCCGGGAGGGGAAGGGGGGGATTGGTTTAGGGGGGTTGGGACGAGTGTCATACTTCTGTATATTCCTGTCCAGTGCAGGTTCTGTGTTTTTTCTGAGTCAAACTACATCTCATACATTACTGGTTTGTTTGCTGTTTAGTTTTCCCCGGTATGGCTGGGAGTCGGGGGAAACCTGTACGTGTTATTGGGCAAAGTACTTTTCTTTGAACTACTCATGACTCCATCCACCTTTCGTATCTTATCTTGGAATGTCTGTGGGATCACCTCCCCTGTGAAGGATAGTAAGATTTTGCAACGCCTTCAACATCATAAAGCTGATTTATCCTGTCTTCAGGAGACCAGACTTTCGGACTCTGAACATGCTAAGCTATTGAGAGGTTGGGTGGGCCAGGTTTTCTATACTTCCTCCTCCAATAAGAAAGCTGGAGTGGTGCTGCTGGTAAGAAAGGGATTTCCGGGTAAAATTGAACAACTCTACAAGGACGTATTGGGGAGGACCTTGTTTTGCAGGGTAACTATGTCTGGGTCTACCTTTAACTTGCTGATGCTCTATGCTCCCAACCAATATGACCACTCCTTTTTTGCCAACTTGGCGAGGAAGGGAGTGCGTGATCCTACTAATCCTTTGATATTATTGGTGGATTTTAACCAGGTGCTAGACCCTACAATGGATAGAACAGGCCCGGGACCTTCCCAATCCGGTGGCCCTACCAAGGGAATCCCATACTTGTGTGACACCTTAGATCTTATTGATTCCTGGCGTGTATTGCACCCTACGGAACGGGACTATACGCACCAGTCTAGAGCGCATCACACGTTTTCCCGTATAGACTACATTTTGACATCGACGGCATATTTACCTAGGCTCGGAGCTTCCGAGGTGGGTCCCCTTTCTGTGTCTGATCACTGTCCTATCTGGATCGACGTTTTACATGGCACAGATTCCTTGCCTGGAGGATCTTGGAGGTTTCCCTCCTATTTATTTAACAACTTGAATTTTCAGAAATATCTTGCTCAGAAATGGGAGGATTATTTGTCCTTTAATTCTCAACATCAGGACAGGCCATTGTTGTTTTGGGAGGCGGCGAAGTCAGTTCTTAGGGGGGATATTATCTCTTACGTTAGTGCACATAGACACCGTATTTCCAGGGGAGTCTTACATTTAGAGCATGAATACCAACGTTGTAAACGTGCTCATATTGCACACCCTTCCTCGCAGACACAGGAAGCCATGACGTCGGCACAGACTGCTCTGAACACTTTATTACACGAACGTACCCAGCATTACTTTCACTATTGTAGGTTTAAATTTTACAGATTTGGGAATAGGGCGGGACGTCTGTTGGCCAATTTGACTAAACCATATCGTTCTAACCGTCATATTTCCCGAATATTACTTAGTTTGGGGAAGGAATTAACCAACACCCCTGACATTGTGGAAGGCTTTTTACAGCATTATAGAGACTTCTATGCCGCTAGGGATGGTCGGGGAGGACCTGAGGTGGAGGATTACTTGATGGATGCAGGGGTTCCTAGATTGTCATCCCCGGATAGATTATTTTTGAATCATCCCATTCAGGGTAAAGAGCTACAGGCAGCGGTAAAGCAGCTTAAGGGAGGTACGTCGCCTGGTCCCGATGGGTTTTCCCCAGAGTTTTATAAACTTCTTTTTCCCGCCCTTTGTGGTCCTCTGGAGGCATACTATAATGCAGCTTTGGAGGGTGGATCCTTTCCCTTGGGGGCGAACCAGGCATATATTACCTTAATTCCTAAACCGGGTAAATTAGACACGGACGTGGAATCCTATCGCCCTATCTCATTAATTAATGTGGACATCAAAATATTAGATAAATATTGGCTAATCGACTTTCCACCCTGTTGCCAAAGTTGATAGTACCTGAACAAGTGGGTTTTGTACGAAACCGTCATTCAGTCCTTAATGTTCGTAGATTGCTTACTGCCTTACAACGTATGAGGGATTCTGGTGCACATGGGATACTGGTGGGCTTAGATGCAGCTAAGGCTTTTGACCAGGTCAACTGGAAGTACTTGTTTAGTGTGCTGACTTACATGGGATTTACTGGGTGGTTCTTTAATATGCTTCAATTGCTTTATAAGGATCCCACCGCTTGTATTTTGGTCAATGGTGCTAGATCTCCAGCATTTCAGATTGAGCGTGGAACACGTCAGGGCAGCCCGCTTTCCCCACTGCTTTTCTTACTGTATCTGGACCCCTTATTGCGTACAATACTCTGTGATGATATCATACAGGGCATGCCAGAGGGGGATTCTCAACTACGGGTATTGGCTTATGCAGATGATCTCTTATTAACATTAGGATCCCCTGCAGCCTCTCTTTCTAGGGCATTGGAACTGTTAGATGAATTTAGTATGTACTCAGGTATGCAGTTGAATAGATCAAAATCAATGATACTGCCCCTATCCATGGAGGTGCAGACGCAGTGGAGGGGTGACTTTCCATTGGCTTGGACGACGGGCCATCTTACCTATCTGGGTATTGTTATTTCCTCTGATCCGTCTCAACTGTATTCTCTTAACATAGACCCTCTGGTACTCACAACGATTCAGAAATTAGAGAATTGGAGGGTCTATCCACTTTCTTTATTGGGTAAAATAGCATTGTATAACATGGTGCTTGTACCGCAGTGGCTTTATATATTTCAAATGATACCTGTCTTACTTTCTGCTCGCCATGACAAATTGCTGGGGAAATGTTTACAAAGGTTTTTGTGGAATGGGAAGAGGGCTCGGTTATCTCTGTCTCATATGGCACGCCCTCGGGACCGGGGAGGCTTTGGTCTCCGTACTCTTCGGTTACTGTCTCAGGCGTGTCAGATGAGACATTTGAATGACTGGTTTAGGGGCACTGGACATTTCTCAGCCACCAATCACGAACTGATCCTTTGTGACCCTTACCACTTTAGTTATTTGCTCCATGCTCCTCATTTGCCAAGAAAGACTTCCTCAGCACGGGATCTCTTCTTACTGCCTTTGCGACGCCTCTGGAAATTGCTATGTCATCAACTTCGGATCCAGCCTCAGGTGACTCCTTATTTACCTTTGAGGGGCAACGGGGCATTCTTAGCGGGACTGGACCCGGTGTCCCCTGGGGTGTGGAACTCGCGATCTAATCAATACATCTTTCAACTGGTCCACTCGTCCGGTTCCTTAAAAACGTTTGAGGAACTACAGCGTGATAATGGATGGAAACCCACTGACTGGCTTTCATACCTCCAATTATCTTCTTACATGACCACATTGCCGAGAGTATCCCTCACTGATCGATGCATGGAGTCCCTCTCCGAAGCGCTGAGCTTATCGGCTCAGGCACATATCCCCTTGAGATTTCATCATCGCCACCTTCAGGAACAATTGGGGGAACCTGACTACGATTCAATTGCTTTACGATGGTCTCAGGATCTCCCTTGTGTGGTGACTGCAACTATGATTCGCAGGGGGACTTTTCGGACAGCCCGTGTGACCCATAATGTTATATTGTTTGAACTTAATTACAAATTTTTACACAGGCTCTACAGATCCACTGCATATCAGTTTCGAGCTAAAATGTGTGCGACTGACCAATGTCTCAAATGTTCTCATTCGCCCTCTACATTGGGGCATCAGTTCTGGACCTGTACTCGGATTACTGCATTTTGGCATCAGCTTAATATACATATTCAAACTCTGTGGAATTACAACTTTGTCCTGGATCCGGTGATGCTATTTGCATTGGATCATGTTCCCTTGTCAGCTCCAAAGGGATTTCGCAGCTTTCTGTCAAGAGCGGTGTTACTGGGGAAGAAAGCAATTTTGCTGTGCTGGATTTCCACGGATTCCCCGACACTTTCCTGTTGGAGAACATTGATGATTCACCAAGCATCTATGGAGAGGCTTTGTTTTCCTTCCTTGGACTCTGCGCAGGGACGGTTATTTAGTCTGTGCTGGACACCTTTTTGGGAAACTTTAACGCCAAGGGCACGTAGTCATTTATTGAATGTTTGAGTGTTTTTGCTGTGATAGCACTGGATTGGAATTTGTGTTCTTATGGTATAGCCAAGGGATTGGGAGTGGGAAGGGATGGGGGGGAGGGAGGGGTAGACCTGATGCGGGGTGAAGTTGGGAAGTGTATTGGTACATGCTATCTTGTGTTGTACATCTTGCATTTTGGAATGTTTTCATTTATTTGAAAAATTTAATAAAATATATTTTGGAAAAGAAAAAAAAGGGCAAAGAGACTGATGGAGGTGCGTACTGACGCTTAAGCCCACCCAAGGCCACTTCCAGGCAAAACCATACCCACACCCCACCTTGGGCGTTCTTAAGCATGAGTATGTGTCTCCATAGACGCACTACAGAGGCCTACAATGTCCTGCCTCGGACACTTTTTTTTTTTTTTTAAACATGTATCCTGATTTGCTGTCAGATGGCAGAAGGACGCCTCCTGCCACCTGCAACCGGGATGTGTATTTCGAGGATCAGGCCCTAAGGGCTCATGTGCCAAGTACATGCTAATCGGTTACTGGGTAGCAATATAGCTGTGCTAACCAATTAGCACAGAAAATTCCTACTCTCCACCCTTAGATCTGCCCCTGCACTAAAAATACATTTTATTTTCTAGTGTGTAAGTATTGTGCACTCATGCAAAAATTACTGCAGAATGCCTGAGTGCACCTTGCAGTAAGGCATTTTTTTTTTTTTTTACTGCAGTAAGCCATGTATCTGCACAATTTTGAAGGGGGCATGAGTTAAAAATGGGGGGGGGGGGGCTTAGACTCCTGAGGCCCCCCCTTATGGGGTACTCCACAGAAGCAAACACAGTGTTCAATATTATTAGGAAAGGAATTGAGAATAATAATAATAAAAGACTGTATTAATGCTCCTCTATTGCTCCACGCTGTGACTGCACCTTGACTTTTGTCTGTGGTTCTGCTCATTGCATCTGAAAATTAAAAAGGGTTTAGAGAAGGGTGGCCAAAATGTAAAAGGAGATGGAATGCCTTCCCTGGAGAGGTTAGAGTTATTCATCTTGGAGAAGAGATGGCTGAAAGACATATGACAGCGGTCTATAAAATAATGAGTGGGATAGATTGGGTAGACACGAATCAAATGTTTACCATTTCAAAAAGTTCAAAGGCCCAAGGGGCTTGCCATGAAGTTACTAAGAAGTATATTTAAAAGAGATGGGATACAATATTGTTGCATTCAATGAATAATTAAACTGTAGAAGTCATTGACAGAGGATGTGGTAAAAGCAGTTAGAGTAGCTGAGATTATTTGTTATTGTAAGCTTCTATGACTTTTTGCGCCAGTGGGGTATCAAATATGCAATAAACATTTAAAAAAAAAAAAGGTTTGGAAAAGTGCCTGGAGGAAAAGTCCATAAACCCATAAATCATTACTAAGATAGACTGGGGAAAAGTCATTGTTTATCCCTTGTGTAAAGAAAGAAAGGAAAAGGGGATGGGACTTGATATACTGCCTTTCTGTGACTACAATCAAAGTGGTTTACATATTATATACAGGTACTTATTTTGTACCTGGGGCAACGGAGGGTTAAGTGATTTGTCCAGAGTATGGAGTAAGTCCTATAGAATCTAGCTACTTTTGGCATCCTGCTAGGAACTTGTGACTTGGATCACTCACTGTTGGAAGTAGGATGCTTGGTTTGTGGTCTGATTCAGTATGGCAGTGCTTAGGTTCCATGAAAATAGCTCCTTAGTCCCTCCCTTCCCCCCTAAAGGTTAATATTAAGCTCATTCCCCAGACCTGGATTTGCCCTGAAGTCTGCTTCAGCTGCTGTCCTGTGCAATGGAGGCTACCTTGGTCTAGTTGGTCTAGTTGGTCGGTGGAAGTAGCGTTGGGCTGTTACTCTCTCCATCTTGCAAATTTCAACCTCTTCTACCACCTGTTTTTCTTCCTGATAAGTCACTTTCCTCCTTTCTCGCTGACTTTGACTCCTGGCTTTTCTTGAAGATGACCCTTTGCTCCATCGGCAACCGGTGAAGTTTTCTGTAGAATGGGCTTACATGATCTGACTTTTTGAGACCATAAATGAGACAGACGGCAGTGTTCTGGATGATTCTCAGGCATTTGATGGTCTTCATAAAGGATCCCAGATATATGATATTGCAGTAATCTAAGGTGCTAATGACCCCTCCGACTCATATGCTTCTAGGCTTCTAGCCTTAATATCCTCATTCAATCTTCAGCTGTGCTCTACCATCCTTGTGCACCAAAGTGGCTACTGCCTTGATCTTGTCCTCTTCTCCAACTGCTCCATCACAAATGTCTCCATTGAACTGCTTCAGCTACTGTCCTGTGCAATGGAGGCTACATTTTTTCACATACACCTCATCTAGTTGGTCGGTGGAAGTAGTGTTGGGCTGTTACTCTCTCCATCTTATAGATTTCAATCCCTTCTACCACCTGTTTTTCTTCCTGATAAGTCACTTTCCTCCTTTCTCGCTGACTTTGACTCCTGGCTTTCCTTCTTTCTTGAACTTTCATCCCCTTCCCTCATCCTTGGTGCTTCTAGCCTTAACACCCTCATTCAATCTTCAGCTGTGATCTACCATCCCTGCGCACCAAAATGGCTACTGCCTTGATCTTGTCCTCTTCTCCAACTGCTCCATCACAAATGTCTCTACTGCACTTCTCCCCCTCTTCAACCATCATCTGATGACTTTCATAACTCATCACCCTCCCCCAGACCTGGCCAATCTCTACCAACACATTTAGGAATCTCCAGGCTATTGACCTTTACACTCTTTCCACCACTGTTTCACCCCTTCTCGCAACCACTATGCTACATTAGTCTGTTAATGAGACTGTCTCCTCCTATAATACCATTCTCTTCTCTGCTCTAAACATCCTCACTCCCTCTACTCCACGTTCCACAAGGCACACCAAACCACAGCCCTGGCTGAGCCCTAAAATTCACTGCCTACATTCATGTGCCAGATTTGCTGAATATCTGGCTCAAATCCCACACACACACCAACTTCATCCACTTCAAATTCCTTCTGACCTCCTTTCAGTCTGCTCTTTCACTTGTCAAACAAGATTACTTCACCCATCTGATTGACTCTCTCAGCTCCAATCCTCACCCTCTCTTTGCCATACTAAACTATCTACTCAATGCGCCCTCACCCTGACCCCTCCATCACTTTCTCTCCAGTCTATGGCTGACCACTTCTATTGCAAGGCTTACAAGATCAACCTTGAGTTCTCAACTAAGTCCTCTCCATCTCTCCTTTCTCCAGCCCACTTGGTCAAAGCCCTTTGACCCCTGCTGCTTTTTCTTCCTTTCCTGAAATCACAAAAGATGAAACTACACACTTTCTTTCCTCCTCTAAACTTACCACTTGCTCCTCTAATCCAGTTCTCATCTACTCATCGCTATATTTCCTACTATTACCTCTTCCATCTGTTACATCTTCAGTCTATCACTTTCCCTGACAACTATCCTGGATGTCTTCAAACATGCCGTAATTATACCTCTCCTCAAAAAAACATCACTGGACCCTACCTGCTCTTCCAACTATCACCCCATCTCCCTCCTCCCCTTCTTTTCTAAACTGAACAAACATTTTTTCCACCACCACTGCCTTGACTACTTGTCAGTCCTAACTGTTCTTGACCCACTCCAATCAGGCTTTTCCCCCTACACTCCATGGAAAATGCCCTTGCCAAAGACTCAAATGACCTCTCACTGGCCAGATCCAAAGGCCTCCATTTTATCCTCATACTTCTTGATCTATGCGCTGCTTTCAAACTGTAAACTACCACCTTCTTCTTGATACACTGTCATCACTTGGATTTCAGGGCTCCATTCTGTCTTAGTTCTACTCTTATCTCTCACACCACAATTTTAGTGTATACAGAGGTAAATCCTCCTTCACTCCTATCCCGCTGTCAGTTGGGGTACCACAGGGCTCTGTCCTGGAACCCCTTCTTCATCTATACTTATTCCCTTGGCACCCTGATCTCTTCCCATGGTTTTCAATACCACCTCTAAACTGACGACTCCCAAATCTACCTCTCCACACCAGAAATCTCTACAGGTATCCAGGTCCGTGTTTCAGCCTGTCTATCCAACATTGCTTCCTGGATGTACCACCACCACTTAAAGCAGAATATGGCCAACATTGAGCTACTTATTCTTACACCTATACCCATCTCTCCTCTCTTCCCACTCTCTATTTCAGTGGATGGTGCTCTCATCCTCCCTGTCTCATTATCTCGCAACCTTAGGGGTCATCTTTGACTCCTTTCTCTCCTTCTCTGCACAAATCTAACAGACTGCCAAAACATTGCTTCTTTCTCTATAATATCACCAAAATCTGACCCTTTGTCTCAGTCTACACCACCAAAACCCTTATCTACACCCTTATCATCTCTTGCCTCAACTACTTCAACTTGCTTCTCATAGGTCTTCCTTGTAACCACCTCTCTCCTCTTCACTCCATCCAAAATTCTGCTGCACAACTTATATTCCACCAGAGTCTCATATCACCCCTTTCCTCAAATCACTCCTTTGGCTCCTTAGCCATTACTGCATACAATTCAAACTCCTCTTATTGATTTACAAATGCATGCACTCCAAAGCTCCTCAATATCTCTCCTCTCATCTTTCCTTATACTCATCCCTGGGAACTCCATTCATCAGATAAGTCTCTCCTCTCAGTACCCTTCTCCACTCCAGACTCCATTCCTTCTTTCTTGCTGTGCCATACACCTGAAACAGACTCACTGAATCCCTATGTCAAGCTCTGTCCCTGGCTGTATTCAAATCCAGGCTCAAGGCCCACTTCTTCAAGGTTGCTTTTAACTCTTAACCCCAAGTTTCTGTATGTCATTCCCCAACCCGCTACTTGTCATGTTTGTGTGTTGATTTGATTGTAAGCTTTTCTGATCTGGGACCGAGTCTTGAATGTTTTAATGTTCAGCGTTGCATAGGTCTAGCAGCACTTTATAAATGATGAGTCTGTAATCTTATGTGGCTGGTGGGTTCCTGTTTGCAGAACAGATTCTGGGTTATTTATGATCCTGGCCGTCTTACTGTTACCCAATGCCATTATGGTTAGGTACCTATGTGAACTAACAAAGAGTGACACAAAAATAAAAAATTCTTCATGCAGATCAATCCAAAATTAGGCACTAACTCAGTATCAGAATTGTGACAGTACTAAATAAACATACAAAAACACCAGTGTATCTTTATATTAAGAAAATTCAGTACTAAGGAACTGCATACAAATGGCAAATAGTAGTTTATCTCTAAATGGTATCTCGAAAGAAGTGCCTGTAGTTTTAGCGTTTTTTGCTTAGTAGATGCCATCATGCCGATTGCAGGAAAGTTGTGAAGCCATTTCTGCCCCTGAAGCAACTTCCACAGAAATGTGTAAGAAAGTTGAGGATTTAATTTTCTCAGACAGACGAATTAAGGTTTCTTGAATAGCTGAAGAAATGGGCATCTCGGCAGGTACAGTTTGGAAAATAATTAATTAAAAGTTAGGCATGTCCAATGTTAATGCAAGATTGGTTTCAAGAATGCTGACACCATGTCAGAAGGCCACAAGGCTCCTGTGATGTCAGGAGAACTTGGAAATGCTCCTTGAAGACCAAGTGAATTTTTTTTTTTCATCATTTGGTGACTGGAGATGAGACTTGGGTCTAATACAGAGATCCTGAGTCCAAAATGGAGCCAATGCAGTGGAAGCACAAGTCATCCCCCGCCCCCAAAATGTTCAAGACAGAAAAATCTGCAGGCAAAGTCATGGCAACTATCTTCTGGGATGATGAAGGACTTTGCTTCTGGAGTTCATGCCACACAAGATAACCATAACTGGGGAGAGCTACACCAACACAATGATCACATTGCGGGAGTCAATTATGAAGAAAAGATGAGGAAAACTCATAGCAGACGTGCTACTTCTTCATGACAGTGTTCTGGTGTACATGTCACGACAATCGCAGGCTGCCATTCAAGAATGTGGGTTTCAGCAGCCAAACTTTCAACCCTACAGTCCTGACCTGGCTCCCTCAGATTATTTCCTGTTCCAAGTTTTGAAGAAATCTCTCTGTGGAGAGCAGTTTTCAAGTGATGAAGGTGTCAAAGAAGTTGTGACATCCTGGTTTGAAGATCAAACAGAATAATTCTTTTCAAAGGGATTAAAGTCATTCCAAGAAAAGTGGATAAAGTGGATGGAGCTATCAGGGGACTATACTGTAAAAATAAAACAAAAAAATTGTGAAAACTCTTATTTCCCACTGAGGTAGATAAATTATTAAACACCTTTCACATATCAATCAATCAATCAATCAATCAATAAGAACTGTCACAATTCTGATGCTGAGTTAGTGCCTAATCTTGGATTGATCCACATGAAATATTTTTGATTTTTGTGTTAATTTTTTTGTTAGTTCATATTTTCTTTACTGGCATTAGTAGATCCACAATGTAGAGACTGGTCAATTTTCATGTCGTAGGTCCTAAAACAGTCTGAAAAAGATACATATTTTAACTTATGTCACTTTTTTATATTTTCACCTATGGTTTGGATTGCTGTGTTACAAATTGTTTGCTGTGATAGAATTCATTAAACTTTTTTTTGTTGTTGTTTGTTTGTTTCTGGTGACTTTCCCCACAGGTGGTCATATATTTAGATGTTTGGCCCCATTCTTCTCCTTGTCAGACATAACACTTAGATAAGGAACCTGCTGGCTAAGCTATACCACAGTCAGCCTTCTCTGTTTCGATCGGGACCTGATGCTGTTGGCAGCCTCTCTGTGTCTTAAGAAGATGCACTTATTTTCACATAAACATTTTATCATGTCAGAGGTTCAGATAAGTACTTTTATGGCTGTGATTCACAGAATTGATCTGTGATGGTCTCGATTTGTATAGACAAGGTGATTTTCACTGATGGAGACATTTGTCTGCATGTCAGCGGGGAATTTAAATGTGCACTTCCCCATATTTTTTTTTTTTTAATGGAAGCCAAGGCTTTAACATATTAATGCTTGGATTGATTTTCTCTCTTGAAGTGGCTACGGTCTGGTCACTTTCTTTTTCCTAGTTTTCTTCTTTTATCCAACAATAAGCACATTGCTGACAGATTTTTGATACAGGCGTCGTCTTCCCCTAGGCTGGAAGGGAATATTTAAATCCCAACCAACATGCAGCAGTCTGTGCCAATGATTAATACATGTGCCTCAAAAGCTTCAACACCTTCACGTTTGCCAATACGGTAATTTTCCATGTTCAGTCTGCAGCCGTCCATGACTTGGTCTACTGCTCTGTGCAATTAAGCAAGGAAAAATCTACAAGTGATATGGCGTCTCTCAGCCCTCTCTTTGGCAGTTACCTGTCTTAACCTTTTTTTTTTTTTTTATTCTTCCCATTCTTTGTAGTCTTCAGTCTTTTTCCCCCATGTAACTTTGCCATCTTTAAAGATAATTCATTCCACTCAGCACATAAATGTAGATAGTAACAATAAATAAAGCTGTAACATTTCACATTGAAATTCCAAGGTATTGCTGAGAAAATACTAAAAAAACTCTAGAACGTTACTTTTTTTTTTTTTTTTTTTATTTATTTATTTATAAAATTTTTACAATATTTCCAAGCATATACATCTTGTACAGTAAAGTGAGCTCAAAAGAAGAAATAAAATTACAAAATTAATATTTACTTCAAGGAAATACTAATCTAACTGATCTCACACTAGTCCTCAATATTATTGGATCCATAATTAAGAGTAGAACATATATAATTCAAATTAATTAAACAAGAAAAATCCTTATCTGACTAAAGTGCAGGAAACTAACTTTCCATGGACGTTGTTATTCCTTTTTCTAGACGTTTCATTGAGAGAAAGCTAATCAGTTGAGATGGCTCTGTAAATATATACTTCAATGATAGATATCTAACTACACATTTACATGGATATCTCAAAAAGAAAATACCCCCTATTTGTGTCACTCCAGGTTTTAGAATTAAAAATTCTTTCCTTCTTTTTTGAGTCTCTCTAGAGACATCAGGGAAAATCTGAATATGCTGTCCCAGGAAGTCTTTGGATCTATTTTTAAAGAAAAGTTTTAATATCCAATCCCTGTCTGGAGCCAAAGCAACAGACAACAAGAGAGTAGCTGGGACAGCCAATTCTCTATCCGATTGTTCCAGTATAGCCGAAATGTCCAATGACCTCTCCCGGGGTTCCTCAATTTTTTCTCCTTCTTTGAATTGGGGCTTAGCAGGTAGGTAATACACTCTTGTGAGAGGAGGTAAGGAGTTTTCAGGAATTTCCAAAATTTCCATAAAATATCTTTTCACCATTTCTCTAGGAGAAGTTGACAGGATTCTTGGAAAATTTATAAATCTCAAATTATTTATTCGACCATTATTCTCCTGCACTTCCAACTTCTTCCTGAGTAATATATTATCTTTAACCAGCATATCTTGATTTTGTTTCAGTAGCATTAACTCCTTATTTGTATTTTGTGTCTCTGTTTTAAATTGTAACATATCCTGCTTTAAAACTTTTATTTCTTCCTTAGAACGTTACTTTTTTTTACCTCACCTTGTACATCTTTGATCTTTACACATGTTTAAATGCTTCTAAAATAAGGACCATTATATTTATTTATTGAGTTTTTTATCCCGTTGTCCCCAAATAACTGAGAACGGGTTACAGGTTAACATACATAGGGCTCCTTTTACTAAGGTGCGCTGGCGTTTTTAGTGTACGCAGGATATTGCCGCGTGCTATACCACACGCTAAGCGGCTAGCACTAACGACAGCTCAATGCTGGCGTTAAGGTCTAGCACACGCAGTAATTTAGCATACTCTATTCCACGCGTTAATGCCCTAACGCACCTTAGTAAAAGGAGCCCTTAATTTCAGTACAAGTTTACAATACAAGTTTTTATCCTAGGAGGTCTAATATTAATATATGTAATATACAGTTTTATTGGTTACAATTTGCCATAGTTTTCCATACTGTGTCAGGTTTTCAGTACAAAGTTTTATCCTAATATATAATATCTAATCTAATCTAATCCTTAGATTTGTATACCGCATCATCTCCACGTTCGTAGAGCTCAACGCGGTTTACAGTAGGAGAAATAGGAAGGAACTACAACAGAGGGTTAGAGGTAGAAGTGTGAAGAAAATTTAGAGGACTTGGGATGCCAAGATATAAGAGTTTCCTTGATTCCTAAATTGGAGGGAGACTTACATTTTTTTGAGAAAAGCCAAGTTTTCAGATGTTTGCGGACAACTTGGAGAGAGCTCAAGTTCCGAAGAGGGGAGGTAAGGTTGTTCCAGAGCTCAGTGATTTTGAAGTGGAGGGAGGTCCCTAGCTTTCCTGTGGGAAATGCCTTTTAGCGAGGGGAAGGATAGTTTTAATTTGTGGGAGGATCTGGTGGTATTAGGGTTTGAGGAATTCCAAGAAAGAGGGATAAAGGGAGGGAGGATACCATATAGGATTTTGAAAGTTAAACAGGCGCATTTATAGTGGACCCTGGCAATTATCGGAAGCCAGTGGAGCTTGGCCAGGAGTGGGGAGACATGGTCAAATTTACTTTTAGCGAAGATCATTATCTTAATTATCCTAACTCTACACATATTAGGAATCTAATATCAATGTCCTTAATATATAGTAGAGTTTACAGGTTGAATGAGTCATATATTAGCACCTCATGCTGATTGGGCTTCCCAAATGTCTATTTGCTTTATTTTTTTCAGAATAACAAGTAGCTAAAGGCTTAATATGGAGGTAAACAAATAAGGTGGGTTCATAAACCTGGGTACGTACATTAACTGGCTCTAAGCTGCACTTAAAGAATGGAGCAACGCACCACTAGAGACACAACATTCCTTTCTGGAGGTGTGTTAAGGGTGGGTTTTGGGTAGACTTATACTTGGATATCTTGCAGCGATAATCAAACCTTTCTCAAGGGAAAGCAGTTATTTATAATGTCCAATGTGACACGGACAAGAGGACATAGACTGAATCTGAGGGAGGACGAATATCAGGAAGTTCTGTTTCACGCAGCGAGTGGTGGACACCTGGAATGCTCTCCCAGAGGAAGTAATTGCAGAATCCACCGTTCTAGGATTTAAAGGTAAACTTGATGCACATCTCCTTAAGAGTGGCATAGAGTGATACGGGTAAGGGCAAATTAGATGCACATCTCCCTTGAGAAATATACAGTGATATGGGGACTAAAACTATGCCAGGTGTCACCTGGTGGGGCCTCCGTGTGTGCGGATCACCGGACTTGATGAACCCAGGGTCTGATCTGGACATGACAATTCTTATGTTCAGGACAGAACTTAGAGGTCCAGAGTTAGATTTGTTTTAAAAGCGTCTAAGTGCCAGAATGTTATCCCAACAGACCATATGACCACTGGAGGGATTAAGTAATGATGCCCCACATACTCTCCACAGTGATCACTGACCACCCCTCCTCCCAGCTCCCCCCAAAATCAGAAACTGTTCATACTTAGCTCTAGAACATCAGGCCCTGATATGAGAAAGCCTAGTAGAGCATCACACAGGTTTGTTAAGTAGGCTGGTGGGTGGGCTAGTGATCCATAGAGAGGAGGACCCGGGCCCATAAGCCACTTTAGCCACTACATTTATGGTGAAAAGTGTGAGCCCACCATAATCCTACTATAGTGCCATATAGGTGCCACTTGAAGCCATAAGGAATATTGGGGGGGGGGGAGTAAACAGGTGGGTATAGTAGGTTTTAGGGGAGTTTTAGAGGGCTCACCATAAATTATAAGGGGGTTATAGTGAGAGGTATATCTGGCACCCTTTATGTGACGTTCACAGCAGTGCTCTCTAAGGTGCCCCACTGCTTTATTGGCTTGTCTGTGAGGCCAATCCATTACAATGTTGGCCCCTCCCATGTTCAAATGGTCTGGGTTTGTATGTTTTGAATTTCGATGTTTTTGTGGTCGAAAATGGCCAAACAAGTAAGGCATCCTGAGGTTGGACATCCTGACGGCCATGATTTCTAAGCGGTTGATTTAAAAAAAAAAAAAAATAGACCTCTAACGTTTTAAAAAATGGACATTACTCCACCCCCCAACTTTTGCAGGAAAAGTCCAAAGTCGAACTTAGATGCACTATCGAAAATGACCCTCCAGGTATTCACTGCCAGTCCTTGAGGGCCACCAACAATTTAGGTTTTCAAAATATTCCTAATGCGTATGAATGAAAGATTTGCATGCTTACTACCTCCACAGCATGCAAATCTCTTTCATGCATATCAGGAACCTGGTTCAATGAGTCCCACAACTAGGAGACACTGATATTTGGGAATGCAAGTGCAAACAAAAAAGGAAAATAATGCATTTTATGTAAAAAGAGTGTTAAAGTAACTGGAAAAGCTGAGTTATTGGAAAGAAGGAAGAGCTGTGGGTTAGCAAACAAAAAGGGAGATAGCATCTAAACTTTCATCTAAACTGGAGTAATCTACAGACCTTGATCTCTGGCAGAAATGCTGGATAGAGATATAATTAATGACATACACAGGACCGCAATGAAAGATTTTTGATTTGCTAAACATGGACTGAAGTATCTCATCTGCTCAGCAGTAGATTTAACCCTCTGTTTTCGCCTAGAATATGGGACAGCCAGCTCAACTCTCTAAAATTGTATCCAGCTAAAGGAAGGTCCCCTCCAAGCTCACAGCAATTAGGGTGAAGGACGCATTCTGCAAAAAAACTATAAACTATGTCCTCTACATTGCATGGGCCGTCCATAACAAAATAATGATGAGGCTGCATGGGGACACTACATCCACTAATGGGACAGATTTCGGGGAACCAGGCAGTTTCAGTTGGGCACGTGACTGCTCTACCTACTAGGAGGTCTTCTCCTATATCTGTGGAATTAAAAGTAGAGAGACTTTCAATTCCTTACAAAAGACATCTCCTGACAAACTAATGAAATGCATGAGGAGCAAGGCAAAACATTGTATTTACAAATGGTGGAAGTGCTTCTGATGTCCATACAGATAGCCATGTGGAGTTCCAGTGATTGGTATAATCCTTTTCTGCCATTAGCCTTATCCATGCTTTCTGACAAAATCCAATTCCTCAACTTTTGGAGTACTGATCTTTTTAATAGGAAGCATGCAAAACAAAGTGCAGGCAATAAGGAAAAGAAGCTATAGCGAGGGCTAAGAGCTCAGGGGTGATCTGATAGAGGTCTATAAAATACTGAGTGGAATGGAAAGGGTAGATGTGAATCGCTTGTTTACTCTTTCCAAAAATACTAGGACTAGGGGGCATGCGATGAAGCTACTTAGTAGATTTAAAACAAACCAGAGAAAATATTTCTTCACACAACATGTTAGTAAATTCTGGAATTCATTGCCGGAGAATGTGGTAGAATCAGTTAGCTTAGCAGGGTTTAAAAAAGGTTTGGATAATTTCCTAAAAGAGAAGTCCATAGACCATTATTGAGATGGCTTAGGGAATCAAAGGGAAATAATTTAAAAAATAACAATAAAATAGACACAACAGGGAAATGTAAACTGTACAATTAACAATACTAGACACAAAATGACAATCAAGGACATGAAAGATTTACAATATCAATAAGGTAAAAACAGGAGGATGGGGGGGAGGGAAGAAAAATATGCAAGAAGAAGAAAGCAAAGGAAGGATTAAACTGAAGTATTAAGAACTAGGGTCAAACACCAGTTTGAAATAATAGGCTTTCAAATGTGATTTAAGAGATTTTTCTGTGCGTAGAAATAGTGGAAGGGAGTTCTAGATCTTTGGGCCCATTACAGATAAACTAGAATCTCTGTAAATGTCTAGAAAAAGCTAGATACTTGAGTCCTGGGTTGGCCACAGTCGGAAACAGGATACTGGGCTTGATGGACCTTTGGCCTGTCCCAGAATGGAAATTCTTATGTTAGAAATATTTATGTTAGGAGAAAAGGAGAGATTGAAATGGGTTCTAAAGAGGATGGAAGAAAAGGTAAAGGGCATAAAGAGCAGTATTCAGAAGGTAAAAGGGATCTCAAAAAGGACAAGATAGCATGTCTGGAAAAATGAGAGAAGTAAGAAAGTACAGATGCAAGCAAAATATAAGATAGCTATGCAAGGTGACAAGACTTTATTTTCAGGAAAAAAAAAAAGATCAGAGGAAGCATTGCAGAAGGGAAAGAAGGGAAAGAGGAATATGTGAAAGACGAGAAGGAAAAACAAAGATAAACAAATACTTTTTACAGTGTTCACTAAAGAAGGGATTAGAGCAGGATTGCAAATACTGGTTTAGATGTCACATGATCTTTTTTTGTACACGGTATACTGAGAGATGGAGCATTGTGGAAGAGCAATTAAGTGTGTGGAGAAAATACTGGATTTTGTTGCATTTAGGAAATGCTGTGAATGGAGTGTAAATGTGAATGAAGATGCATCCCCTTTCTTTTTGGTTAAGGAAATTCAACTAAGTGTTTTGGGAAGCTAGAAAGTTACACTACTGAACATTTTTCAGAAGAAATTTGTGAGAGTGTGTATAGTTTTTATAGGTAGAATATTAGGCATCACCCACTTCAAGCACAAGAGCTGTGTCTGGAATACTGAGTGGAGCTAGAAGAAGTCTGGACAATGCTGGGAGAGAGAAGTGGTGAACACTATAAATATAATTCAGGTTCATGGCCAGAAGTTTATACTGAAGGCAGAAATATAGGTAAAGTAGCGATAACCCCCCCCCCCCCCCCCCCCCCCCCCCACACACACACACACAAAAAAAAAAAACATAGAAAGACAGAAAGGCCAATGCAGTAAACTGAACTATCCTTTAGTGAAATCGTTTACTCAAGATTTTCCTGTGCTAGAAAGCTTTCACCTTGCTGGAATAAGACTAACAAAGGAAAATCTTGAGTAAAGCCACATGCAAAATACATTTAAGGTGCAAGACTAAGTACTGTAATTGCTCCCGATGCTAAAAATTGTGATAGAATTCAGCACAGCACACTTTTTATTCTTCTCTTAGAGCAGCATCATTATGCCAGCTCAGGGCCTGTGTAAAAATGCAGCAGGACAGCAAAGAGGTCACCTGAGGTGAAATATAATATGTTCCAGGACGTCTAATTTGCTGCCAGTGTTCTAACACAAGCCTGAGCTCACAACAACAATGACAAAAATCCTGATAGCCCAATGTTTCAAGTTTCAAGTTTGTTTAATTTTGATATGCTGTCTATCAAAACAAATGTCTAAATGGTGTACAATATTTAAAAAAAAAGTAGAAAACTGTTAAAATGAGTAAATAAAAACAATATTTTGTTATATATTAAAATACTAGAAAAATTCACATTAACGTACATGAGACAGAAGGGAAGTTGGGAAAGGAGAAGTTGTTCATAATACATCAAAGTAAAATTAATAAAAAAGGGGAGTGGCAAGACATTAGAGAGGGGATAGCTTCAGAAGAAGCATTTGATGTTTCAGAGCTTCACAGAAATTAAAAGTTTGAGAAGCGGAAGCTGGTACTAAAGAGTAAAGGCATCTTTAAAGAGAAAAGTTTGAGCTTGGTTTTAAATTTTCCAAGCAAGTTCTCTAATCAAACATCTAATGGGAGGGCATTCCACAAAGAAGGGGCAGTAACTGAAAAAATGGATTTACGAGTAGTATCATAAAACAGTTTGCGTATTGACGGAATGGAAAGTAGGTTTTGATTGTTAGATCGGAGGGTCCTGGATGATGAGTATGGGATCAAAAGTTTATTTATAAATGCTGGTTGGTTAGAGTTATTTGTTTTAAAGGTGATGAGGAGTGTTTTATAAGTGAGAGGAGTGACGTGATCAAATTTTTTTGCATGATAGATTAAATTGACAGCAATGTCTCTTGGGCCCCATCTTCTCACCCCACCACCACCCTTTTTTCCACATACCCTACTCCAATGATTTCTCTGATAGTATCTGGGCCTCAACCCCCTTCCCTGAGCCCACAAAATATACCCCAGGAGCCTGAGAATATCCCCCCAGCTCATGTGGTTCAGTAACCCCCTGGTTCCCAATTCTCTGACCCCTACTCATACATTTTCTTAGTGGCCTGTGGGATCCCACTCTTCCCATATAACACCAAAACTATGCTGGGGGACCCAAGTAGATATCCAATTCCTTCCAACAGCCCCAAAACTCTTCAAGTGCTTTCAATTTAAGACATAGGAACGATGCCCAGTTTTTAGTATTCCCTGATGAAGGCATCATTGATGCTGAAACGTGGATCCTTGTTGGGACTTCACTCATAATAAAGGTAGCATTTTGGTTAAATAGGACATCTCTTTTGCCTTTTGCCTTTGTTTTGTTGTGTTTATCTTTTGGACATATTTTTTTGAAAATGGTTCAAAAAGATAAATGCACACCTGAAAAATGGCCATTTTTGAAAACACATGATAAGACACTTCGCAGTTTTGAAAATAGTCATGTTTGTGTTACTGGACTTTTGTGCATCTTCTGCAAAACATCCAAAGTCTGATTTGGACGTCATATTGAAAATGGCCCGCCACACCTCACTTCTCTAATTTTGTGGTGTTAGCCTTTATGAATTTGCCATCTAATCTGAGGAAGCATTCAAGTGGATTCACCCAAATCAGATGAAAAGAGTATGAGAAACTGTTTGCACCACACAAGAGAAAAAGTGAATTTGAAAAGAGTCTTCAGGGACAAAGTACAAAGTTCGCTGTACAATCAGTTGTTTCCAAGTAGAGAGTTGCGCGGGGACAGAAATCCCACCCGTCCCCGCCAAAATCCCACCCGTCCCCACCCGTCCCCGTGAGGAATCCCTCCGTCCCCACCCATCCCCGCGAGGAGTCCCCTCCGTCCCCACCCGTCCCCGCGAGGAATCCCCTCCGTCCCCACCCGTCCTCGCGAGGAATCCCCTCCGTCACCATCCTTCCCTATAAACTTCAGAAATAGTTATTTTATTTAATTATGCTACTGAATTAAAGGCTCTGGTAGAGACCCATTTACAAATAAGCAAAGAGACTTTATTAATTTGGAAATATTAATTGGGAAGAATACATAATTTGTAAATGGGTTTCTACCAGAACCTCTAATGTAAATATAAAATATAAATACTCAGCTGATGAGAACCCACAAACTGTCAGCTGAGGACTTCCTTTGCAGTTGGCCGGGGGTCCCTTTTGCCAAGCTTGGCAGCAGCAGTAGCGTCCCTGAGTCACAGATGCTGGCACCTCAGTGGCTCATGGATGCTGCCAGCGACTGCTGCGCTTGGTGGAGGGGAGTTCTGGCCATCTCTAGAGGAGGTCCTCTGCTGGCGGTGCTTGGGGATCCCCACCAGTCACAGCAAGGGTCAACAAGTACTTCAACACTGTAGAAATAAAACCAGAAATGCATTTCCTTTTCTTTTGAACACAAAACAAAGACATCTGCCATATACATTTCCCAAAGCTAACATATTTTAGTCAATAAATTCCGTTTTTTACCTTTGTTGTCTGGAGACTTATTTTTCCATAAAGTTGGTCCCAGTTTCTTTTTTCCGCTTTCCCATCTTCTGTAAATTCTTCTGTTGCTGTCCATTGGTTCCCCCTACCATGGTCCAGCATTTATCTCTTTCTCATCTTTCGTGCCTGCCCACCAGCCCCATGCCCAACATTTCTCCTTCTATCACCCCTCTCCAACACTATGCCACATCTCTCCCTCCATTCCCTTCACCACTGTCCAATATTCCTCCCTCTTGCATCCCTTTCAATCTGTCCCATTGTTCCCTTGCCACATTTCTCACTCTCATCTTTTTCTTCCTTATCACATTCTGTACCTTCCTCCCTACGACCAAAAATTCTCCTCTTTCTTCCATTTGCCGTGTGTACACAACCATCTCTCTTTCCCGCTCATTGACACACCCACACCCAATTCTCTCTTTCTATTCCCTCCCCCACCTCAGCATCTCTTTCCCTCCCTTCCTCTCTCCCCAGTTCATGACTTCTGTGTCCAAAAATGCATTCCCTTCCACCACTTCATTCGAGTCCAGATAACAGCAGGGGTTGGAGGCAGCCTGCAGCAAGCCATATGTAGCCGACCCAGAAGTCTTCCCCCAAAGTCAGAGCTGACATCGGAGGGAAGGCTTTGCATCAGTCTGGCAGTGGCTGAGGTGTCAGGTGGGAGGGGGTAGATACTGGATGTAGGAGGTGAGAGGAGACAGACTGTAGATAGAAATGGGGAGGGATCAGACATACTGGATGAAAGGGGAAAGATAAGACAAGCTGGAATGCCTGGGGAGAGGGGAGGAAGACATTGAATGGAAAGGAGGAGAAGGGGAGGATACGGATGGAAGGGAGGAAAGAGAAAGATGGAGCAGACACTGAATAGAAGGGGGAGAAAGAGAAATGAAGCAGATGCTGGGCTGAAAGGGGGAGAAAGATGGGCAGATGCTGGATGGAAGGGGGAGAAAGAAGGGTGGATGATGGATGGGATGACAGAGGGGGCAGAAAGGAGGAAGAGAGGAGACAGATCAGATGCTGGGCAGAAGCAGCAGACAGAGGGGCAGATGCTGGATGGAAAGGGACCTCAGGTCAGCATCTGAATGGCCGTGCAAGTCTACATGGGTCCAAATGGTGCCACACACTGCTAGACCCCTCCCCCCAGTCCATTGTGCTTTCTAGAAGCCAGTATTGTGGTGCAGCCTGGTCCCTGCTAGGTTTTCTCCCCCTAGATTGGGACAGACTATGCTTTTGCCAGCAGAGGCAGAGTGGTAAGCCTGCACGATGGCGCAAACTAGCCCCCCTCCCCACCCCACCCCACCCGTGTCCTCCATCCAGAACAGGACCGAATCTGGGTTCCCAGTGGCTGAGCAGTGAGCCTACCAAGGCATCCCCTACCGAGAATGGAACCAACTCTGCATTCCCGGCCTTTGTATGAGGGAGGTCTGGTGCCCCAGAGTAAGAAGACTTAGAGCAGGGGTGCCCACACTTTATGGGCTTGCAAACTACTTTTATAATGACTAAGTCAAAATGATCTACCAACAATAAAAAAAAAAAACACAAAGCACAATGAAAGGCAGAGAAAATGTTAATTATTCATATTCCGGGTTTTTTCAAAGAGGTCACGGCAGATGACTCTATGCAATGTCACCTCGGTAACAAAATACAAAAATAGACAAATACACCCCCTCCCTTTTTACTAAACCACAATAGTAGGTTTTAGCATAGAGAGTTACGCTGAATGCCTCACGCTGCTCTCAATGCTCATAGGCTCCCTGTGCTAAAAAACGATACTGCGATTTAGTAAAAGGGAGCCATAGTGCAAAATATAGACAGCAGATATAAATTTTCAAAACAGACACATTTTGATCACTAAATTGAAAATAAAATCATTTTTCCTACCTTTGCTGTTTGGTGATTTCATGAGTCTCTGGTTGCACTTTCTTCTTCTGACTGTACATCCAATCTTTCTTCCTTTCTTTCAGCCTCCTGTATGTTTCCTCTCCTCCAGACCTCATTCTCTCCCCCAACTTTTTCTTTCTGTCTCCCTGTTCCCCCTTCTTTCTGTCTCCCTATCTGCCCCCTTTCTTTCTTTCTCCGTGCCCTCCCCCAAGCCACTCGGTTTGCTGCCACCGCCATCGGGGAACAGCCCCCAAGCCACTGCCGTCCCAAGCTTTCCCTGCAGAAGCGTCGCGCTGACCAGCATTCCGCTCCCTGACGTCAATTCTGACGTAGGAGAGGAAGTTCCGGGAAAACAAGGCATTTCTCCTCATTCCATCCAGCCTGAGCCCCATCTCTCCTTGATCTAGCATTTTCCTTCTGTGTCTGTCATAATTACCATTCCACCTATTTTCCAGCATCACTCTTCTTTGTGTCCATCTCACCTATATCCCTATCTCACCACTTTTTCAGAATCTTCATTTGTCTCTGTCCTTGTCTTTACCCCATGTTCACCATTTGCCCTTTCAATGTCTTTATCTCCCCCCCACACACTTTTTCAGCATTACTTCTATGTCTCTATTTCACCTCCTCTTTATGTCCCCTCTGTATCTCTATCCTTATTCAGTAGGTCCTGCTTACCCTTTCTCTTCTTTGTGTCACTATCTCCATTTTCAGCTTTCCCCCCTTTTCCTTTGTTACTGCACCCTGTAGCCAGAATCTTTCCACCCTCCCTCCACTCCGGCCCAGCCCAGTATGAAATATTTCCTTTTGTTTCCCTCCTCTCTCTCTTTCTCTCTCTCTTCTCCTCCCTCACCCACGAGTCCTGCATCTGGCCCTCTCCCTTCTACATGCACCTGGCAACGCCCCCCTGCTCCGCGGCTCTCTTCAGCAACTCTTCAGCAGCGGTGATCAAGACAAGCTGCCGACATCGAGGTCTTCCCTCTACGAGTCCCGCCTTTGTGGAAAAAGGAAGTTGAAACAAGCGGGACTCGCAGAGGGTAGGTCCCGACGTCAGAAGCTTGTGTCGATCGCTGCTGCTGAGTTGCCGAAGAGAGCCGCGGAGCAGGGGGTGTGGCCGGAAGCAGGTAGAAGGGAGAGGGAGATAGGAAGGCTGTAGAAGCTCCGGAGCATGACACCGACCCCGGCCAGGATGATTTCTTTTTCAGGCTGCTGCTGCTGCTGCCGCTGCCACCCCCCACCCGAAATGACAAAAACAGCCTAATGCCCGCATCGGCGTCTTTGACGTCGGGGAGAGGAAGGCTGATAGGCCCAGTAGATCGGGACGGCAACACGAGTCTATCACGGAGCCCGGGATTTGCTCTGCGGTCGACTCACGTTGCCTTCCTGAACTACCGGTTGATCACGATCGACTTGTTGGGCACCCCTGACTTAGAGCCATAGCGCACGAGACTCCCACGGGGATGAAAACAGCCTACCTAAATTCTGGCGATGCAGGCATGCAGCTTATAAGTCCGGCGTCGCAGCGGGAAATAGCCATGCTGAGCAGTGAGCTCAGCACATACACAGATGAAAGCCTTGCTTGCTGATTGGTCCAGCGGCACGGCGGGGTGGGGCCGCCGGACCAATCAGCAAGCAAGGCTTTCATCTGTGTACGTGCTGAGCTCACTGCTCAGCATGGCTATTTCCCGCCCTGACGCCGGACTTGTAAGCTGCATGCCTGCATCGCCAGAATTTAGGGAGGCTGTTTTCATCCCCGTGGGAGTCCCGTGGGCCAGGGGGCGTCCCCGTGGGAGTCCCGTGGGTCATGGGGGCATCCCCGTGGGAGTCCCGTGGGCCAGGGGGGGAACCCGCGGGATCCCCGCGATCCCTGTTCCCGTGCAGACCTCTATTTCCAAGTTCAAGCACTCAAGCTATAACACAAGTTTCTCTGGAAAACCTAAATCCTATAAGAAATGCGAGTGCTAAGTGTTATTCTATAAGTGGTGCTCAAAGTTGGGCACCATTTATAGCCTAGCTATTAGGGCCGGGATGTGCACCTAATTTTAAGTGAGGATTTACGCCAATTTACAAACGTAATGTACGCGGAGGGGGCGGTCTGCCCCAGGTGCACGCTCCAAGGGGGTGCACAGCCGGCCGGTTCCGGAACCTCCCACGCTGCTCCAAACAGCACCTCAGCACGGCTGCTGTACTTATAACAGAGCAGTTGGCAGCTACGCTGAAGTGAACAAAGCGCCCGCGATGACTGTCTACCGCCTCTGTTCCAGAAGAAGTAAGTGACATGGGGGTGAACCAGCAGCCGCAGTCATCGCGGGATCTTTCTGCAACTCCCTGCATCTGCCGGCCCATCCCCCTCTGACGTCACTTACCTCTTCCATCCGGAACAGAAGCAGTCATAGCAGGACATTGCTGATTTGGGATGGAGAAAGAAAGGAGCATAGTAGGGTGGTGAAGGGAGAGAAAGGAGGTCAGGGTGTTTTGGAAGGGTGTGGAGGGTGAGAAAGGGGGGTCAGGGTGGTATGGAAACATGGTGAAGGGTGAGAAAGGGGATCAAGGTGGTCTGGAAGGATGTGGAGGGTGAGAAAGGGGATCAGGGTGGTATGGAATCATGGTGAAGAGTGAGAAAGGGGGTTAGGTTGGTATGGTTTAATGGTGAAGGTTGAGAAAGGAGGTCAGGATGGTATGGAAGCGTGGTGGAGGGAGAGAAAGGGGCAGATGCTGATGGAATTGCGGGGAAAGAGACATAAGGGGGAAGGATACTGCATGGAATTAGGTTGGAGGGAGAGAAAGGGAGCAGATGCTGATGGAAGTGGGGGGAAGGGAGATTATAGAGTGAAATGCCAGACCATGTGGGTGTGGGAGAGGGAAGGGAAGAAGAGGAGAGATGCCAGGGCATTGGAGGAGGGAAGGGAAGAAGATGGATGCCAGACTAATAGGGGTGAAGGGAGAAATGGAAGGGGGATGCATATAGTTTATAGAACGGGAATAGAAAGAGAGAAGATGCCATATAGAAGGGGCAGAGATAGGATAGACAGTGGATGAAAGGAAGAGAGTGACAAAAAGATGAGGAAAGCAGAAACCAGAGAAGACAAGGTAGAAAAAAATTATATTAATTTTTTATTTTTTGCTTTAGGTGAGATGCATCGCTGTTTCTGTGATGTTGCATTGTATGCAGAGTCCAGCTTCATGGTGCTTCAGTTTAACCTTTGTCTACGTATTTTTATTCTATCTCCCTAGTTACAAAACTGTAGAGCATTTTTTAGTGTTGGCATCTGAGCTGTTACCACTGTGGCTAAAAACCACACTAGAATTTTGTAAAAGGGGGAGGGGTTAGTTTGTGATTACATACTAGGCGAAGGTGTTTTCTGTGTTCTGTGTGTTCAAAAAGACATGGTTTTCTGTTAGGATTGACTGTGTAGGATTGATCTGTACTAGTCTGGCTTGTTTAGTTTTACAATGGGTTTATTGATGCACTGCTCACTGCAGTATGTAAGATGCTGCCTTTTCCTAGGTATTCATGTGTGACGTGGATTGTTACTAAAAATCATGTTTTTCATACAGATGGGGAGGGGGGGGATCAGAAAATGATAGGCCCCGGGTGTCACATATTCTAGGTATGCCACTGATGTATGTATCTCTGTTCCTGAAAACTTTGTGTATGTATCCTTGCAACCTGTTCTGGGCTCCTGGGGAGGACGGGCTATAAAAATAAATAAATAAATTAGGCTTGGATGTGGCTCATTCTATAATACTGTACGCAAATTCTAGGAATGGCCCTGATCCACCCATGCACCCCCACTCCTCCATGGCATGCCTCCTTTTTTGGATCTGCATGTAACATTTATGTGTGAATCTTTATAGAATACCAACTACAAAGATACCTACATTAATTCAAATTGGGGCCAATTAGCGCTGATACTTGATTAGCACACAATTATTGGCACTAACTAGATTGTGGTTCAGTTCGATTGCACATGCAAATTGAGAGTGTGCCCACATTCACATGTCAAAACTTAATTCAGAAGGCTGATTTTACTCTCTGAGAAGCAGCTCTTTCTCAAAGAATTCTGAGAGGTCCTTCATCATATACCTGACAGAGATGCAACTGTGAGGGACTGAAGAGACCGAAGTTCAGTACGATCCTGTAGCAATAGGGAAGAACAGACACAGCAAGATAGAATCCAGTCACTGTTGCTTCTTTTGATTAGAAGGCCGACTTTGATGCTGGAGCTTTTGATGCTGCTGCTGTCGCTGAGGACAAAGATAAATCAAAAGGCATGAAGTAGAACGCCAGGTAAGCTGATTGATCGTTAGTGCTGCCATACCAGCTTGTTTAAGCACACCAATATTGTCATTCATGCAGATCCTGAAATCAGTCAGTGTTCCATGTTCCAAAAGCACCTCTTTTTTTCAGCATATATACATTAGGGATAGCTGCCATTTGCAACAACATAGGAAATGCTGATGACATGCGAGTTATCCTACGGCATGGTGTGTCATTGCCAAATGTAACTGCAGAGGCAAGGAGCTGGCTTGACTCAGACAGCGTGTTATTACTGCTGCTGCCAGGGAAGAACAGGTTTGCTGGTCCAGAGCGCTGAGATAGGCCACAAAAGAGGCACTGGCAAAGAAAGATTTGCTGAACTGGGGGTGCTAAAGGAAGCAGAAGAAGAGGTGCTGGACTTGCAGGATGAGGGGGAGAGAGTGGGGTGGGAGGGAACAGCAGAGATGACAGCCATTGAGTGAGGGAACAGGGGAGGGGTGAATGTCAGAACATGGGACAAGGAGAGAGCAGCTAGGAGTGAAGAGAGGAGGACATGTTAGACTGTGTGTATGTGTGTGTGGGGGGGGGTAGAGAGAGAGGGACATGTCATATGGTGGAGGAAGGAGAGATGTTGGACTGTAAAGGAAGGGATCTGCAGGTGGAAGCATGCCGGTGGGTGCGCAAAACCAAAAACTGGTCTAGAGTGCCATAGGCTCCTATAAATAGTCATATGATTAGCAAATCAATTCACTTAGCCCACCAACCAGTCATCAGGTACTAATGAGTTTCAGTGCCTTTTGACATGAGCTTGATTTGAACCAATCAGGTTTATAATTATGTTTCAACTGATTGAGTCTATGGTTTATATTAGCAATAAGCAAACCTTTTTTCAGAGTCATAGCTCTGGAATGAGGGGGTATAGGATGGAGGTGGAAGGGGATCGATAGGAGTAATTTAAGGAAATTCATCTTTATGACAAGGGTGAAAGATGCAAATAGATCTCATGCATATTCATCGGGGAAATCCTGAAAACCTGACACCCCTGATCTAAATGAAGAAAATAAGAAGCAATGTAGGAACTGACAAATTAGATGCAAAGCATTGATAAAGAAGACTATAAAAAAAAAATATGAAGAGAAACCTGCCAAAGAGTCAAACTCATAGTAACAACTTTTATCCCAGGACAAGCAGGCAGCATATTCCCACACATGGGTGACGTCACCGACGGAGCCCCGCAGCGGACAGCCTCGAAAGCATCTTGCTTGAAGATCTCGAGCTTTCGATTGCTGCATCGCGCATGCGCGCGTGCCTTCCCGCCCAAACTAGGGGGCGCATCTCCTGAGAGGATCCTCAGTTCAACGTTTTCCGCGGAGCCGAGAAGACTTGTCGACTTGGTTCCCGTAGCGTTGTGCCTTCTCTTCACCGCGGCTGAGTACTCTTTATTGTTTTCGGTCGCTGTGTTCGTAATTCTATTTCTACTTATATTTTATTTAAAAAAAAAAAAAAAAAAAAAAAGATACATCTTTTGGTTTTTCTTTAGCGTCGGGTTAGAAGATTGAGGCCTAGGCCTCTCTTCTCCGTTCTCGACACGGACTTTGTCCTATCTATGTCCCGGCCTGTTACCGGGTTTAAAAGGTGTTATCAGTGTGGTAGAACTATTTCCATCACTGATCCACATAGCCGGTGTATGATCTGTCTTGGGTCGACTCATCGCCCCGAAGATTGTATTCGCTGCCTCACTCTTCAACCTCGTGCTTTTAAACGTCGCTGCGACAGATTTTTGGAGCTTTTTCCTCGTATGGAGCCTGAAAAAGCTGTGGCCTCGGTCGAGGCATCTGTTAAATCCTCGACTCCGGGACCAACCTCGAGTACTAAAACCTCGACCTCGCCTCCTCGACAGGCCTCGGCCTCGAAGACCTCCGGGTCCTCGGCCTCGAAGGCCTCGACGATGTCCTCGAAGCCTGGATTGGGGGGTAAGTCTCCTGCTTCCTTTTCAGGTACCATCTCTAAGAAGCCGACAGAGTCTACCTCCATTCAGCCTGGGGCCCCAGGTTTGACTCCGTCTTCCAGACCTTCAAAACGTGCTTCCAAGTCCAGGGAATACTCTCGATCGAGGTCGCCCTCCTTGGAACGCACGAGACCTCCTGTGACTCCGAGTCCTTTGGTCTCCGTCCCCATGTTTGAGGATATGCTGAAGTCAATTCTGACTACGCAAATTTCCTCAATAGTGGCTCAGTTGGTACCGGTCTCGACTCTGTCTGCGCAACACCAGCCTGAGCATAAATCGGCACCCTCTCGGCGATCTCCTCGTCGCAGGTCTCGATCCAGGGTTTCCTCGTCAGACTCCTCGTCTGAACATGGAGCTAAACAAGCATTACCTCGATCGAAGCACAGGTCTCGATCTTCGAAGCTTACCTCTACAAAGAGCTCGAAGCATTCTGATATTACTTCTAAAGCTCATACTACCATTGCCTCTTCAATATCGTCGAGGCATTCGAGGTCGAGGACACCACCTTCGAGGCATTTGTCTCGAGAAAAATCTCCTCTTACTAAACCTCGTACTCCGCGCACTTCTCCGACTCGGAGCCTTAAGCGGAAACATTCAGCCACTCCTCCTCTGACAGGCAGTGGAACATCTTCCATCACTTTACATCTTGAATCTGAGCCTCTATCTCAGTATTCACGCGAGGCTTCTCCATCTTTTTCAGTGACACATCGTTCTCGTTCTCTTTCTCCTGAGGAAGCCTCGACCTCGAAGTCTGCTTCTTTTGCTAAATTTGTCTTCGACATGGGACAGGCTCTTAATATTGATTTACATTCTGATTCAAAATACACGCCTGAATACCTTGCGGATATGGAACTTTCTCATCCTCCTAAGGAGACTTTACGTCTACCCATGACACCGGTGCTGAAGCAGACGTTTCTACGTAACATGGAGACTCCTTATTCTGTGACAGCTATTCCATCGAAGCTGGAGTCTAGGTATCGTACTGTTCCATGTAAAGGGTTTGAGAAATCCCAACTTTCTCATCAATCCCTAGTGGTGGAATCTTCCCTGAAGAAGGCTCACCCATCTAAGGTGTCTGCAACAGTTCCACCAGGACGCGAAGGGCGTACTATGGACAAGTTTGGGCGCAGACTTTATCAAAATTCTATGATGACAAATAGAATTTTGAATTATAACTATGTCTTTACTTCATATTTTAATCATTTTTTGAAGCAGTTGTCATCTTTTTGCCCAGACTGGCCCAAAGAACGCCTTTCTGAATATAAAAACATTATTCAATCTCTGTCTCAGTTACGTCTATTCATGTTGCAAGCATCTTATGATGCTTTTGAGCTATCCTCCAGAGTCTCGGCATTTGCAGTGGCTATGAGACGTCTTGCATGGCTCAGGATTGTAGATATGGATCCCAACTTACAAGATCGTTTAGCAAACCTGCCGTGTCAAGGTTCTGAGCTCTTTGATGACTCTATTGAAGCAGCTACTAAAAGGCTTTCTGAGCATGAGCGTTCCTTCGCCTCTTTGATTCGTCCGAAACCAAAACCTTCTCTGACTAGAGCTTACAGACCTCCAGCTCGTCGTTACCCCATGAAGTCCACACCGGCTTTTTCTAGGCCTCCACCTAGACGGCCACAACAACAACGTCCTCAAAAGCCTCAGACACCTGCTCCAACCAAAACAGCTCCGTCTTTTTGACGGTCCAGTTATGAGCATTCCAACCTCTTTGCATCCAAATTCCTCCCTACCAATCGGAGGTCGTCTTTCCCTTTTTTCATCTGTCTGGGAAACCATTACATCGGACCTTTGGGTCCTTACGATCATCCGAGAGGGATACTCTCTGCGCCTGCTTCAGGTGCCTCCAGATCACCCTCCAAGAGAGTGTCTTTCCAGTTCCTCGCAACTCCCTCTTCTTCTTCGGGAGGCTCGAGCTCTTCTTCACCTTCGAGCAGTGGAGGAAATTCCTCCTCCCGAACGCAACCAGGGGTTTTATTCCAGATATTTCCTGGTTCCAAAGAAGACGGGGGATTTGCGACCCATTCTGGATCTACGAGCTCTCAACAAATTTCTAGTCAAAGAAAAATTTTGCATGCTTTCTCTCCCGATCCTGTACTCCCTCATGGATCAAGGGGATTGGATGTGCTCACTGGATCTCAAAGAGGCTTATACTCACATTCCTATTCATCCAAATTTTCGCAAATATCTCAGGTTCAAGGTGGGGAACCTTCACCTTCAATACAAGGTTCTTCCATTTGGCCTAGCAACCTCTCCTCGGGTCTTCACCAAGTGTCTGGTTGTGGTAGCCGCGGCTCTTCGAGCCCAGGGATTGCAAGTTTTTCCTTACCTCGACGATTGGCTTATAAAAGCCCCTTCTCGTTCAGGGGTTACGCAAGCGACCCTTCAGACTATTTCTTTTCTTCAAAGTCTGGGGTTTCATATCAACTTCCCAAAATCTCACTTAGTTCCAACTCAATCGATTCAATTTATTGGGGCGGTGTTGGATTCCATCCGCATGAGAGCTTTTCTTCCTCTCAATCGACAGAATACTCTCTTAAACCTTTGTCATCATGTAACTTCCCTATCAACTATCAGAGCGCGTCAAATGATGGTCCTTCTCGGTCACATGGCATCTACAGTACATGTGACTCCTTTAGCAAGACTACATCTTCGCATCCCTCAGTGGACTCTGGCATCCCAATGGCAACAAGCTCTAGATCCTCCTTCTCGCCATATAACGGTGACGCCTTCTTTAAAGAAGTCTCTCCGCTGGTGGATGCTCTCTTCAAATCTTTCCAGAGGTTTGCTGTTTCACCATCTTCCTCATCAGAAAGTTCTCACAACAGATTCGTCCGAGTACGCATGGGGAGCCCACGTAGATGGTCTCCGTACGCAAGGATTATGGACGGCCACAGATCGTCGATGTCATATCAATCTGTTGGAACTCAGAGCGATATTTCTGGCTCTCAAAGCTTTTCTTCACATCCTTCACGACCAAGTAGTCCTTGTTCGGACGGACAATCAAGTAGCAATGTATTATGTCAACAAACAGGGGGGAACGGGTTCCCATCCTCTGTGTCAGGAAGCTCTGAAGTTGTGGCATTGGGCGATTTCACACAACATCTTTCTTCGAGCCGTTTATATTCAGGGTATTCAGAATTGCCTTGCAGACAAATTGAGTCGTCTGCTTCAACCTCACGAATGGACGATCAACTCCCCCACACTTCGTCAAGTATTCAACCGATGGGGGACTCCTCGGGTGGATCTTTTTGCGTCACCCAACAACTTCAAACTTCCTCTGTTTTGTTCCCGCATCTTCTCCCCTCTTCGTCTCGAGGCGGATGCGTTTCTACTAGACTGGAGGAATCAGTTCCTTTACGCCTTTCCTCCTTTTCCTCTGATTCTCAAAACTCTTGTCAAATTGAAGTCGGATCATGCCACAATGATTCTCATAGCTCCTCGGTGGCCCCGACAACATTGGTTCTCTCTTCTTCTGCAACTCAGCATCAAGGAACCTCTTCTTCTGCCAGTTTTTCCTTCTCTGCTCACTCAGAGTCAGGGATCCTTACTTCATCCAAACCTGCAGTCTCTTCATTTGACAGCATGGTTCCTTTCCACCTGATGGATTCTGCTGAATTTTCTCAGTCTGTTCAGGATGTTTTTCTGGCTTCCAGAAAACCGTCAACTCGTCAATGTTATAGTCAAAAGTGGACCAGATTTTCTTCTTGGTGTTCCACTCATAATCTTCAGCCAACTTCTTCTTCTTTGGCTTCTGTTTTGGATTATTTACTTCATCTATCCCAGTCGGGTCTCCAATCCACATCTATTAGAGTTCATCTTAGTGCAATTGCTGCTTTTCATCAGCCTTTAGAGGGGAAATCACTCTCGGCACATCCTCTAGTTTCTCGTTTTATGAAAGGTCTTTTTAATCTCCATCCACCGATCAAACCTCCCCCTGTGGTATGGGATCTTAATGTGGTCTTGGCTCAACTGATGAAACCTCCTTTTGAACCTATTGACTTGGCTCATTTTCGATATCTTACTTGGAAAACTGTTTTCTTGATTGCTCTCACTTCAGCTCGTCGAGTTAGTGAGTTACAAGCTTTGGTTTCGGATCCACCTTTTACTGTTTTTCACCATGACAAGGTGGTACTCCGTACACATCCCAAATTCTTACCTAAGTTAGTTTCTGATTTTCATATCAATCAGTCTATTGTTCTACCCGTATTTTTTCCTAAGCCACATTCTCACCCTGGTGAGGCGGCTTTGCATACTTTGGATTGTAAACGTACGTTGGCTTTCTATCTTCAACGTACTCAACCTCACAGAAGTTCTCCTCAACTTTTTATTTCTTTTGATCCAAATAGATTGGGTCATCCCGTTTCGAAGCGTACTATCTCCAACTGGTTGGCTGCGTGTATTTCTTTCTGTTATGCTCAGGCTGGTCTTCCTCTACAGAGTCGAGTAACGGGCCATAAAGTCAGGGCTATGGCGGCTTCGGTTGCTTTCCTCAGATCAACTCCTATTGAGGAAATTTGTAAAGCTGCCACTTGGTCCTCGGTTCACACTTTTACTTCTCATTATTGTCTGGATACTTTATCCAGGAGGGATGGCCATTTTGGCCAATCTGTGTTACAGAATCTTTTTTCTTAAATTGCCAACTTCCCTCCTCCCTTTTGATTTAGCTTGGAGGTCACCCATGTGTGGGAATATGCTGCCTGCTTGTCCTGGGATAAAGCACAGTTACTTACCGTAACAGGTGTTATCCAGGGACAGCAGGCAGATATTCCCACAACCCTCCCACCTCCCCTGGTTGGCTTCTTAGCTTGGTATCTGAACTGAGGATCCTCTCAGGAGATGCGCCCCCTAGTTTGGGCGGGAAGGCACGCGCGCATGCGCGATGCAGCAATCGAAAGCTCGAGATCTTCAAGCAAGATGCTTTCGAGGCTGTCCGCTGCGGGGCTCCGTCGGTGACGTCACCCATGTGTGGGAATATCTGCCTGCTGTCCCTGGATAACACCTGTTACGGTAAGTAACTGTGCTTTTCAGGTATATCAAAAGCAGAAAGCCTGTGAGGGAATCCATGAGACTGTTGGATCATCATGGAACAAAAGGGCACTTAGGGAGGATGCCTTAGTGGTAACACTGAATGAATTCTTTGTTTCAGTCTTTACAGAAGAAGATGTAAGAAGTCTACCTGAACCGGAAATGTTTTTCAAAGGTGACAATGTGGTTGAAACAAAATAAATTTTGGTGAACCTGGAAGATGTACTGAGCCAACTCAACAAGTTAAAGGTGATAAATCACCTGGATCAGATGGTATACATACCCGGGTACTGAAAGAACTCAAACATGAAATTGCTGATCTGCTGTCAGCGATCTATCACTAAAATTGTCTGTAGTACCTGAAGACTGGAGGGTGGCTAATGTTAAGGCAATTTTTAAAAAGAGTTTTAGAGGCAATCCGTGACATTATAGACCGGTGAAACTGACTTCAGTGCCTGGAAAAATAGTTGAAACCATTATAAAATATAAAATTATGGAACACCTAGAGAAACACGGATTAATGGGACAGAGTCAATATGGATTTAGCCAAGGGAGATCTTGCCTTACCAATTTGCTGCATTTCTTTGAAGGTGTGAATAAATGTGTGAATAAAGGAGAGCCGGTTGACATAGTGTATCTAGATTTTCAGAAAGCTTTCAACAAAGTTCCTCATGAGAGGCTCCTGAGAAACTTAAAAGGTCATGAAATCGGAGACAATGCGTTGTTGTGGATTATGAATTGGTTACTGGACAGAAAATAGAGGGTAGGGTTAAATGGCCGTTTTTCTCAATGGAGGAGGGTAAATAATGGAGTACCATAGGGATCTGTACTTGGACCATTGCTACTTAACATGTCTCTGTAGCTCCACACACTGGCTTTCAATAGTACTCCAAATTGGATCATAAAAGTTGTTGCCTAGAATGGACTTTTATGTATCAAGCAATGGATTGGTTTGGAATAGGATCCAGATTCATTCAAATGATTCAAACTTTGTATAGTTCCCCTTCTGCCAGATTATATATTAATAATACATTCTTAGAAAGAATGTTTTTCTCTGAAGAGGGGAGTTAGACAAGGATGTCCCTTATCTCCTTTGCATTTTGATATTGTTTTGGAACCCTTGTTGTTGGCATTTCGGCAGGCAAATGAGATACAGGGAATTCCCTATGCGGGTCGAGAATATAAAGTTTCAGCTTATGCGATGATATTTTGCTTCATTTGAAGAATTCTGAATCAACCATCCCTCGTTTACTGGAATTGATTGATTGTTTTGGAAAATTTTCAGGTTATAAGATAAATTGGAGTAAATCTGAGGTTCTTCCATTAAATGTACATTCCATTCCCCTTCCTTTGGAAGGAAGAGGAAATAAAATATTTGGGTATAATGATTCAAAAAATATTGGAAGATACAATGACAGTAAATGAAAAATCCTTATTGTTGAAAGTTAATGAAATGTGTGAACATTGGAATCCATTACATATTTCTTGGTGGGGGAGAGTCCAACCCATCAAAATGATGATTTTGCCTGTGGTTTGTTACCAAATGAGTATGTTACCAGTTTATTTCCAAAGTTCCTTTTGTAAAAAAATTAAATAGGATTCTTACAAAATTTCTTTGGCTGGATAAAACTGCTAGAATAGCCTTAATATCTTTGTAAAAATCACAATCGGTGGGAGGGGTAAATTTTCCAAATTTTTATAGGTATCATCAAGCCTTTATATTGCGTCAAGGTATGTATTGGATCCTTCCTGAACTCATGAGAATCTGCCACACTGGTTGATACTAGAAAATCATCTTTTGGCCCCATTACGTCTTAACCATATTTTGAGTATCAAGCTTCCTTGAATATACAAGGACAATATTATTCTTCAATCTGCCTGGAAGACATTAAAATTTATTGATGCCTTAACTTCAGTTTCAGTACAACAATCCACATGTCAATCCCTATGGTTAAACTCCAAGATAAAAATCAGCGAGTCTAAAATCCTCTGGAAATGTATGGTTGCAGACAGGCATACATACTTATCAAGACAGGGGTGGCCATACAGATGATAACCAGAGAATGGAAAAACTGGGATAGGCTAAACTATTCTTTTTGGTGGGAAACACTCTGTTTGTATTACAGATACGAAAAAAATGTATACGAAAAAAATGAATGCAGAGAAAATGGGAAATAATATACATTTTAAAAAAATGTCCATTAGAGACATTTGTTAACTTAAAGACTGACTAATTGATGAACCTTTAATTCCTTGATGATCTTTATACACATCCAGGGAGGGCAGGAGGGAGGGAGGGAGGGGAGGAGTAAAATATTTTATTATCTGTTTGAAGATAAGTGCTGTTTATATGTTATTCTTTTGATTGTATACTTTGCGCTTTGTATAAGTTTTGAAAATGAATAAAGATTTCCAAAAAAAAGTTGTTGCCTACTACAACTCAGTGTTGTTTAACTATCTATAATAGTCATGTATGTCATGTCCAGACCTATACTGTGTATGTACCCATTCTGGGCTCCTTTGGGATGACAGGCTAAAAAACTGAATAAATAAATGATCTGGAAATTGGAATGACAAGTAAGGTAATTAAATTTGCAGATGACACTAAAATGTTCAAAGTTGTTAAAATGCATGCAGACTGTGAAAAATTGCAGGCAGACCTATGGAAGTTGGAAGACTGGGCATCCAAATGACAGATGGAATTTAGGGGATTGCCTTGTGTATTTGCATATCTTCACATTTCCTACATGTGTTCAATATTGTTTCTGTATCATTATGTACTCATACTTTGGCAGACTCCATTTCTGTTCTATATGTTCTGTTTTATATGACTAAAAGTTTCAACTCCACCCAAATACAGAATAATGATCCTGTACTCCTCCCTAGTTCCCAATGATTTAGGGCTAGATTCACAAAGCAAACCGATCGTGTACCAATCAGTTTACGACCCCTTTGTGAACAGATTTTACTCCGGCCCGATTCACATGCCTCTCTGCCAATCCGAATCTGATCCGTGCATGCAAATGAGGGGAATGGCATGCAAAGTAGGCAGGGACGTGATTCACACAACAAATTTCCCAATCCGACTGGGCTGGCCGATCAACCCAAGAAGCAACTACTGGGGGCCAGTTGCAAATGTCCTTTCCGTCTGTCCTCGGCCTGAAATCCCAGCCTGCAACCCATTTCTGCCCCTTCTAGTTGAGCACTGCTCTTGCCGCCCCGACTCTCCTGCTCTCTGCCATCCTTCCCCGCAGTGCGAGCCCGTGGTTTTAAAGCGAGGCTGCACTGCGGGGAAGGGCAGCAGAGAGCAGGAGAGAATAATTGCCTGCTTTTAAAAGTCCCCAGCTGCTGTGGCTCTTCATGGCAAGGACTCGCCGGGGCAGCAAACTTGTGTCAGCGAAGGGGACTCTCCTGGCCCAATCTCTGCCCCAACTCTCCTGGCCCAATCTCTGCCCCAACTTTCCTGGCCCAGACCACGCCATGGGGCCTTGCAATAAGGCGACATTCACGCTGATGAAAACTTGTTGCAGCTGACCCCTCACCCGCACTTTGCGCTGTATTTGCCCGCTCTTTTAGGTGAAGGAGAAGGGATGGCATCGGGCTAGATGCCGGTTTGTGAGTGCTGCTGACAGGGGATGGAAGAGAACCGAACAGCGGAGAAGTTCACGGCTTGTGCCCAGTGTCGCGCAAGTAAAAAAAAACAAAAACAAATCACGGACATCAAATGCATGTGCGGACCTTCTTCAGGGAAAGCAGATGGTCTGCGCATGCATCGGGATTGCACACCAGCAATCCACGCCGGCAGATGGGGGCGTTCCTCCAATCGCCCCATCTGCATATTAGAGGTTGAAAAATCCATTGGATCTGCCTGGATCGGACACGGATCAGTCCCGATCAGGCAGGTTCATTAATCTAGCCCTTAGTGATCAAGGCAGGGTTAGACACTGGGCATCTGAAGCAGCCCTACTAGTAACTTAGGCTGATGCTTCAGCAATACAGGGATTCCCTCCATTTCAGTTCTCTAGCACAGGATCACTTGTTGCACTTTTAAACAGGAAGGTTTTAATAATAATAATAATAATAATAATTTATTTCTTATATACCGTTATACCGTGAAGTTCGAAGCGCTTTACAATAAAGATACATTTGACAGTACATGGGATAGAAACGGTTTACAATAAAGATACGTTTAGTCAGTACATGGGATGCAAGTGGTTTACATTAAAGATTCATTTTGTCAGTACATGGGATGCAAGTGGGTTACAGTAAAGATATATTTTGTCAGTACATGGGATGCAAGTTTTACACTTAATCAGTTCTATTCACACATGCTTTTTTCAAGAATACCTTCCTCAGGTTCATAATAATCTTCCATATCATAGTCTAGGTCAGGGGTGTCAAAGTCCCTCCTCGAGGGCCGCAATCCAGTTGGGTTTACAAGATTTCCCCAATGAATATGCATGAGATCTATTAGCATACAATGAAAGCAGTGCATGCAAATAGATCTCATGCATATTCATTGGGGGAATCCTGAAAACCCGACTGGATTGCGGCCCTCGAGGAGGGACTTTGAGACCTCTGGTCTAGGTTGTTTAACTCAAAACCCTGCTCATTTGTCTCCATGGCAGCTCTTTCTTTAGCTTCCAGCTCCACTCCCCCGCTCTGTGAGAGGCCACATTTATCCCAGCCAGCTTGTGTAAACTTTGTTTCAGAATTCTCCCCCTTCCAAGCTAACCTTTCTCTAGGAAATGAGTTTCTTGCCTGGGGGTTTCTGGCTGCCATGGTGGAGGAACTGGTCTCCAAATTCTCCCAGCGTTTCCTGACATGCTCTGCAGAGGGTTCAGCTTGGCTTATTCCTCTCCCCTGCACTCAGCTGTACAGATTTTATCTCTCCTGGGCTCCTGCTCTGCCTGGTGCAAGTCAGCTCTCCTGACTTCTCCCCTATCTTTAATCCTCTGTGGGTCAGGCTGAAATACTGCAGGGTTAAAGGGAAGTTTTCTTTCTGCAGGTTTAAACAAGGAATAATAGGGGACTACAATAGGATCCTGAGCTGCTGCTGCAATAGGTCTTCTGATCTGCCTTTCTGATGTGCCTATCGTCTGCTTGCCAGACTTTATAATGCTCTTTCTCTCTCTGGGAATAGTCACTGGCTTAGCATAATGAGGGTTAGCAGCAGAGTCTCGGGATGAGACAGGGTCCTGCCTGTCACAACTATAAGACCTATGTCAATAATAGAAGCTGATCGGGTAGCCATAACCCCCCCCACCCCCCTTTTACAAAACTGTAGCGAGGTTTTTAGTGCCAGTCCTATGAGCATCAGAGCTTTTACCGCCGCGACCAGCACTAAAAACCATGCTACAGTTTTGTAAAAGTGTGGAGGGGGAGGGGTCAGTTTTATCTGGATTTAACATTTGTCGATGCTCAGTCCACTAACCAGATAAGTACATGGATGAAGTTAGGACAGCAAAATCTGTCCTATCTTTATCTGCTAACTCCCAGATTGCTGCACTAATCTGAATATCTAATGCCAGAGGACAAACTTACCCCAGCATTGAATATCCAGGGTTAAACCAGCCCATGAGTTGCATATTGGGTCCCGTGTTTCTATACCACTCCTTCCATGCGTTGGAAAGCCCTCTCTCAATGCAATCATGCTTGATGCACCCAATATAATTTTCTATTTATTTGACAATTAAAAGTTAAGAGAAGTTGTTCCTCTGTGCAGGATCGCCCACTCTTTCCCCCTTATCCTAGGGGAGTACCGTTCATTTATCTGATGCATTTTTTTTGTTAGAGAGAGTTACTTGATTTTGAAAACCTGCTAAGTTTTGCTATTTTTGCTTTACTTATAACTGGATTTTACACTTCAGCAGTTAGTTTGACATTTGTTGTAATTAGTTTTTCCTACCTACACCATACTTTATAATTTGCTTTTGATAACACAGAATTTACTGATCTGAAGTAAACAAAACAAACCAAGTGTATAGAAGAGTAACTATCTAAGGTTTAATTGTATAGTTTCACAAGGAGTTGATACTAAGAACAGAATAAACCTAGTGCAGGGGTGCCCAAAAGGTCGATCGCGATTTACCAGTAGATCACAAAGGCAACGCGAGTCGATCGCGGAGCCCATCCCGGGCTCCGCAATAGACTCACGTTGCCTTGTTCTGTTCTCTCTGCTTCCCTGACGCCAGGCCAGGTCAGGCCAGGTGATTGCACAAGTGCCGGGCCCACAAGCCTCTCTCCCCTTTCCCATCGGCCCCAAGCTGCGGGTCTTTCAAACATGGAGAAGGGGGATAGGCAGCGACCGCTTGCAACGGGGGATCGACCCGGTCCCGCGCTCATTGATGAGCGCCTGGATGTCGGCTTGAAGCTATTCAACCCCCTCCTGGCCCTCTACTCCCCCCCCCCCCGCACCTCAATCCCTTTCCCCAAAATGCTCTGCTTCAACAACTTGCCCGAATATGAGAGCTTCATGCAGTGTGGGGGGCTCCGGTCCCATGCAAGCAGCGAGGCCCACCGTCCCTGGACCCCGCCAGGATCGAGAGGCTGAAGCAGCTGGTGGTGCCCAGGGAAGGAGAGGAGGGGCCGCCCAGGAGGGGCTGGAAGAAGAGGAATCCCAAGAACTTGTTTACCCGGATGCCTGGTGAGTGGCAGTAGCTGCAGCTTCAGATTCAAATCCCACCCCGGCCCCGGTTCCATGATGCTGCATCGCCACCCTTTGTCTCCTGCCACAGCAGAAGCTGATGCCATTTACATCCAGAGGAGCCAAAATTGAACCAGTTCTTTGATTATGTCCCATGATAAGCCATTTGCATTAGGTTTAGCACCCCCAATAAGTTAGAAAAGTTGGCTCCTGAGTTTCTTTTCCACTTGGACTACTTCCTTAAAAAGTATATATCCCTTTCTCTGGATACAAGAAAAGAGCACCTTGCTTAAGAGTGACATTTTAAGGCAGGGGGTCCTGAGAGGCTTTCATGTATCCCAGTCTCATGTAGGTGACATTGGGCCAACTTAATAGGTTTGTGACTAGCCTTTGCCAGCTGGTTCCTCCCTTTTGTTAGGTAATACTGTACCCTTATTCCAATATGACCCAGAATCTGCCTGCTGGTTAGAGCAGCATCACTCCCAGCCATGGCTAATGTCAGAGGGAAGCAACCAGGGCAAGAGGGAAGAGCCTGAAGGTGGTCTATCAGGCCCATTCCTCAGTTTCTGTTCTGAGTCTTGCTTGTGCTCAAACCCTTCTCCTAGCTCTCTCATTATTTATTTTACACACACCTGCTGAAAGGAGCACATTGGTCTCCTGTGGGTTATGTTAATAAAATGTTAGCAGATTTTTTGTTAAGCTTTCAGTTCAGTTTGACTACACTGACCATCTCCATGCCAGTGGTGTAGCCACAGATGAGCCTGGGCCCACTCCAAATTCTGGTACCTTTGTTATGGCTAGCAGGGAACTTCTGGTGCTAGAGCCAGCAGCTGGCCCGGAACTGTTGGGGAGGGGAGGGAGGAAGGCTTGTGGGCCCAGCACGCGCCTGGCCTGGCGTCAGTGAAGGGAGAAATCGGCAGCGGTGGGTTGGGAGGCAGGGAAAGAGAAAGAAAGAAAGAAAGCGGTGAGGGCAGGGAGAAAGAGAGAGAAAGAAAGAAAGAGGAGGGGGCAGGGAGAGAGGAAGAAAAACTTGGACTCAAGGAGGGACAGAGAGAACTGTTAGTTGGGGAATGGAATGAGATCTGGAGGAGAGGAAGCATGCAGGAGGCAGAAAGAAGGGAAGAAATACTGGATGCAGTTAGGAGCCTCATGAAATCACCAGACAACAAAGCTGGAAAAATGATTTTATTTTCAATTTAGTGATCAAAATGTGTCCATTGGGATTGCTGTGAAAGATTGTGTGAAAAATTGTGGGATAACGGGAGAGTAGGAGACGGAGGGAGAATTGGGTAGCAGGGTATTTGGAGGGAATTTTGGGCTATTTTCAGTGGCGCTCCCATCCCACCCGGTTTTGGGGTTGGTGGGGTGGGGTTTGTTATTTTGGTCTGGTTTGGGGAGTTTCCTTTGGGAGGACAGTCACAGCTCGGCAGTAAAATGGGGTTCTGCCAGGCGGCCACTAGTTGGGTGAGGGGTGTAATAAGTATCTAAGTTTATTATTCTATGTGCGGTACCGCCACAGATAATTGTGAGGCCTGGCGACACCGCAGGTCACGCAAATGGGATTTGTGAAAGTGAACATGATTACGGGAATTGGGGGTTGAACAGCTAGGTCGTGATCGACTAGCTGAAGGGAGGGAAAGGAGAGTGGGGGGGAGTGGTCGCCTAGGAAGAAAGGTGATAAATTATAGAACATGGTTATTAAGACTTGTTGAATTTAAATAAAGCTGCGGCCAAATTATTGCCAATAATTGAGTTGGATTATTTATTTATTTATCATTATATTTGGTTGATTGTTGTAGAGTGCAGTTGTGCGAATGTCAAATGTTATGCTTTTTCAGCAAAGTCTCTGCTGGGGTTTTATATAAAAAGTGTTTTAGACTAGATTAATATTTTAGGCTTGCATTTCAGAGTATAAGATCACATTAGGGCACAGATAGCAGTTGAGGAAAGTCTCTGTTTAGTGTTTAATTCCCTCACACCCACCCCAAGTCTGACCTTTTGATTAATAGGCTTGTCAGCCAATTAGGAACAGGGTATTACTTGTGTAGAATTTTTTTCTGCTTCTTCTTTTTTTCATTAGCAACAGTATGGCTGGTAAGCATCGTATAACCAAAGCTGTTGCTCAGGTTACAGCTTCTGTCTCTGTACAGACAGAAAATGTTACCCAAGCAGAAGGAGTGGTTCCATGTGCAAGCTGTCTTCAGCTTTAATCCCTCATGAAGGAAGTAAATGAACTGAGAGAGTTGGTGGCAAGACTGTGAAGTCTCCTTGAGAATGAGAGGTACATCGATGAAATGCTTCTTGAGGCATCAAAGATTTCCAGCAGTGGGGAAGAAGAGGCTGTGTTGAGGGAGGAAAGCTGCAGTCGGATTACAGGACCCTGAAGGATTAATACTGTGACTCCACCTGCCATTGAAGTGAAGAACTGGTATGCAGTCCGCTTAGGGATGGGTTATCTCTATCCAGCGCACAGCAAACAATGAAAAAGGAACCAACAAAGTCTGCAGTCAGGGATACGAAGACAAACCAAAGCAAGGAAAACTGCAGACGGGTGTACAATGATGTAGGCAAAGTTTATTATGACAATAGATAAAATGCGGTTAAAAACATCACCTAAAGGCAAACAAACCATAAGACCCGAAACACGGACTGTGTCGGGTCCTATGGTTTGTTTGCTTTTAGGTGATGTTTGCCTGCATCATTGTACGCCCGTCTGCAGTTTTCCTTGCTTTGGTTTATCTCTATCCAGCCTCATTGAACTGGAATCTAAACCAATACAAGCAGGTCCAACTTTAAAGTTACTGGGGGTTATCCTTGATGGAAAATTATCATTTCATAATTAATGCAGTTACCCAAAAATGTTTTTATCGTCTACGCCTAATACGCTCACTGGCTAAATTATTAGACACTTCAGCAAGAAATATTCTCATCCACTCTCTCATAATTCCTTGCATTGATTACAGTAATGCCTTATATAAATGAATAAACATAAAAGAACTGAGAAGATTACAAATTATTCAGAACACTTCAATAAAAATTATTACCCACAAACGAAAATTCAATCATGTCACTCCCCTGCTGATCAATGCCCACTGGTTGCCCTTAGAACACCATATAGCATACAAGATAATGTTACTTGTTTTCAAAACTAGATCCAGTGGCCAACCAGACTTCATCAATAGGCTTTTAATTCCTTACACTTCCCAAAGATCCCTTCATTCGGTTATCCAGAACCTACTTTCTATCCCATCATTGAAACATATTAATACAATGAAGACTAATATTTTTTCAGTAACAACTTTGGAACTCAGCTCCCAACTACTTGAGAGAGAACACTTCACTAGACACTTTCAAAAGTAACTTAAAGACATTCTTATTCAAGGACGCCTTTGGACTATAACCATCCTTTTAAGGACATTTTAGTACCATTGTAATCCAGCAATACTGCTGGCTGTTATGTTTTCTCTCCCTTTCGTTTGTTCCTATCCTTTTAAATATTTAAATATCTTTAAATATTGTAGTCCTCCCCTTTGTTTTCAGTTATGTCTATGATTCATTGTGTTTTGTATATTGATAATGTATTATTTTTAAACTTCTTTTTTTATCTTTGTAAAACTGCCTTGAAATCTGGCAAGGCGGTATATCAAAATTTGAATAAACTTGAAACCTGAAGTGGAGGAGATGAGAGCATGTCAGGGTGAGGAAGGACCAAAGCTTGAAACCCCCAAAGTTGTTGGATCCATGACCACTAAGAAGTAAAGGGTAGTGGTGGTTGGTGATTCCCTTCTGAGGGGTATAGAAGCATCCATCTGCAGACTAGACCTGCAACAGGACATAAACATGCTTGAGAAATGGGTCGCAACATGGCAAATGAGGTTTAACGTGAATGAGTGTAAGATGATGCATGTCAGTAACAAAAATCTTATACATGTCTGGTGCAGTATTCGGAGAGACCCCCCAGGAAAGAAACTTGGGAGTACAGGTTGACAAGTCAATGAAACCGACCGCACAATGCACGGCGGCTGCGAAAAGGGCGAACAGAATGCTAGGAATGATTAAGAAGGGGATCACGAACATATCAGAGAAGGTTATCATACCGCTGTACCGGGCCATGGCATGCCCCCTCCTGGAATACAGTGTCCAGCACTGGTCGCCATACATGAAGAAGGACACGGTACTACTCGAAAGGGTCCAGAGAAGAGCGACTAAAATGGTTAAGGGCCTGGGAGTTGCCATACAGTTAGAGATTAGAGAAACTGGGCCTCTTCTCCCTTGAAAAGAGGAGACTGAGAGGGGACATGATTGTTCTTATGTTCTTAAGACAGGTTGTTCACCCTCTCCAAGGTAGAGAGAATGAGAGGGCACTCTCTAAAGTTAAAAGTGGATAAATTCCGTACAAATGTAAGGAAGTTCTTCTTCACCCAGAGAGTAGTAGAAAACTGGAACGCTCTTCCGGAGGCTGTTATAGGAGAAAACACCCTCCAGGGATTCAAGACAAAGTTAGACAAGTTCCTGCTGAACCAGAATGTACGCAAGTAAGGCTAGTCTCAGTTAGGGCACTGGTCTTTCACCTAAGGGCCGCCATGTGAGCGGACTGCTAGGCACGATGGACCACTAGTCTGACCCAGCAGCAGCAATTCTTATGTTCTTATGATTTAATAGGACAGAGTCAGCATGGGATCAGCTGAGGGAGATCTTGCCTCACTTCTTTGAAAGTGTGAATAAGCATGTGGATGAAGGTGAGCCAGTTGATGTAGTGTATCTAGATTTTCAGAAAGCTTTTGACAAAGTTCCTCATGAGAGGCTCATGAGAAAATTAAAGTGTCATGGGATAGGTGGCAAAGTTCAGTTGTGGATTAGAAATTGGTGAGCGGATAGAAATCAGAGGGTATGGTTAAATGATCAGAATGCCAGTATGGAAATCTAGCCTCACCCCACCTCTAGAACATAAGAACATAAGAGTTGCCATACTGGGACAGACCGAAGGTTCATGAAGCCCAGTATCCTGTTTCAAACAGTGGCCAACACAGGTCCCAAGTACAAAACTAAGGAAAGGAAATATAAAATTAAATTCAGACATAAAAGATGCAATATTATACTGAGTGAATTAAATTCAGCTACTCTACACTATTTTGAAAACGTTAACCACGCAACCCACTCCTGCTGCTAATTTTACCTTGCAATCTAGAGCTGAAACTATTGCAAAAACATTCAAGACTAAAACTGAACAGATTCACTCTTCATTTAGTACATCATTGACAACACAATCTTTGCAACTTGTAACAACTTCTAATATCACATTTTTAACCTCTCCCCTCCCAGTGCAGGCCGCGTGATGAATGCTCTGTGCTGTTCCTAATGCTCATAGAGACTCTATGAGTGACAAGAGCGGCACAGAGGATTCAGCGTGCTGGCCTGCGCTAAAAATGCTTCTGTGATTTTGTAAAAGGGGGGTTATGCACACTCTCTACATTCAATATTTCCTCAATAACAGAGCTCAAATCCTTAGTTTCATCAATGAAGACCACTATATCCTCTCATGATCCAATACCTACAAACATTTTGTAGAAATTCTTTATTTCCTTTGCTCCATCTATACATAGCATGATATCTAATAGCCTTACTTGCAGTACGGTACCATATTATTGGGAACTGGCAACTATTATCCCCCAAATTAAAAATGTTCATCAACCAATTTCTGAAAGTTCAAATTATCGCCCAATTTCTAATATTAAATTTTATGCAAAAATTATTTAAAAAAACAAGTTTTCAATCATTTAAATGACTTTATTGAAAAACAAATGTTCTACATCCTAGTCAAGCTGGTTTCCATTTAAATCAGTCAACAGAAACATCACTTCTTGGTCTTAGTACAACAATATTATAATAAGATAGTAGATGACGGCAGTCATCCGTCCATCCAGTCTGCCCAACCTGATTCAATTTAAATTTTTTAATTTTTTCTTCTTAGCTATTTCTGGGCAAGAATCCAAAGCTTTACCCTGTACTGAGTTTGGGTTCCAATAGCCGAAAAATCTCCGTCAAAACCTACTCCAGCCCATCTACACCCTCCCAGCCATTGAAACCCTCTCCAGCCCATCCTCCCCCAAATGGCCATATACAGACATAAAACGTGCAAATCTGCCTAGTACTGGCCTTACTTCAATATTTAATATTATTTTCTGATTCTAGATCTTCTGTGTTCATCCCACGCTTCTTTGAACTCAGTTACCGCTTTCCTCTCCACCACCTCTTTCAGGAGCGCATTCCAAACATCCACCACCTTCTCCGTAAAGTAGAATTTCCTAACATTGCTCTTGAATCTACCACCCCTCAATCTCAAATTATGTCCTCTGGTTTTACCTGGAAAAGATTTTGTTCTACGTTAATACCCTTCAAGTATTTAAACGTCTAAATCTTATCTCCCCTGTCCCTCCTTTCCTCTAGGTCAGTGATGGCTAACCTTTTTGAGCCCGAGTGCCCAAACTGCCGCACAAAACCAAAGAATTTCCTCAAAGTGCCAGCACGTCAATTAAACCTTAATAACAAGATTTTAGTATCTAAAAACTCTTTATAAAGTTGCCTGAACTATGTAACATCATTTTTAAAGGTTGGAATCTTTGTATTGTCAGAGAATCAATTTGATTCACAATCCTTTGGTTTTCATTTCAATTTATTGGCAATTTATAATGTTTTAATGATTTCATTCAATTTAATGAATTTAGGAAGAATTTGATTCAGTTACACAATATATTTTAAATGTATTATTCACATAACATGTCAAATGTATCCTGAGTAAAAAAAAAGATAAACTTCTTAAAACTGTTAACTGTGTCAAGACTCGGTGTGCATTCCCAAAGAGTCTATACATGTTTTTTTGTAAAATTTACAATCAAATTAGAAAATAGTTAAATCATTACATTTCTAATAATATGATGTAAAGAAAACAAAAGAGCTTTCAATTAAACCAACCGTTTTTATTGGAAATTCCAGATTGGAATACAACAGGGCCATGTAAAGTCCCTTTTTTAAATAACATCTTTAAATAATATTTAAATAACTTAGAAAGTGTCTTAACTGCAAACTGAAAACACTGCTTCATGTAAACATATGCATTGGGCATGCTCTGAAAAAAATTAATGTGATTTTTGTTGTTGCATGCATGCTGATAACTTGTCAATCCTTGGCTCATAGTGCGTTAATTTCAGAGCAACACAAGCAGCACTCATGTCATCCGTTAATCTGTTTCTAGCATCAGATTTTATATGATTCAAAGCCGAAAACAGCTGCTCACAAGCATAGGATGACCCAAACAAAGTAAGAAGAGCAATCCCAAGTGCTTTCATGGACTTAAAATTGTCTGGCAGAGAATTCCACACTTTTAGGATTTCATTTTCAGAACTGCTAGCAGTGATTTCATTTGTCACCCTTTCACACTCAATACGTTCAAGAGCCGCACGCAGGTCATTGAATTTACTTTTCCAGATAGAGCTTTCTTGAAATTCCAGTAGCTCCATTTCCAAATTTTGAATATCCAACCACTGTAAGCAGGAAAGATCAAGATCTTCAAATGTGGACTTTCCTGGGGAAGTTATAAATGAAAGGGTTGTCTCCATCTTACGGAACTGAGAAAATATTTTACTAAAATTCTCCTTTGCTTCGGCTACAATAGTGGAATATGCTTTGTGGATTTCCTGGTGTTTTTTATGACTGTCCACAAATGTTGTAGAATTATCCAAATGTATTTTTAGGTTGGGAAAATATTTTAGCTGTCCACTCTCAAGGTCTTTTTCAAAAACATGCAATTTTCTCTCAAAAGCTTTGATGTCACTAAACATGCTTTCTGCTGTTTTTCCCATGCCTTGTAATTTTTTGTTTAGTACATTAAATTGGTTAGTAAAATCTGTAAAGAACATGAGGTTGGTAAGCCAGGCCATGTTGGTGAGTTGAGGATAGTCTTCCCCCTTTTCGTTCATAAATAGCCTAACTTCTTCCAAGCAGGCCACAAATCTCTCTAACACTCGTCCTCTGCTCAGCCACAGGACATTATTGTACATCAGTAAAGTGTTATATTGTGCCTGAACCTCATCAAGAAGGGCTTGAAATTGTCGAAAATTAAGAGCACGTGCCATGATGAAGTTCACCATTTTTGTTATATCTTTGAGGACATTGTCAAGTTTTTTGCTGCTTTCTTTGGTGCAGAGAGCCTCTTGATGTATTATGCAGTGAAATTGAATCAGTGGATGTTTTGCTTCCTTAGCAAAGAAATGAATGAATCCTGATGTTGTCCCCACCATGCTAGGTGCTCCATCGCTAGTAACTGAAACCACTTTTTCTGGACTTATGTCTAGTGATGAAAAAGCCTCCATCACAGCATTGTGGATATCTATCCCTTGTGTTCTTCCAGGCAAAGACAGCAGTTTTACCAGCTCTTCTCTCATGATGTCACCAGTAGCATAACGCAAAATGAGCGCTAGTCTTGCATGGTTAGTAATATCTGTACTTTCATCCAAGCACATGGAGTAGAAGGGTGCTTTTTGTAAGTCGCAAGTAAGCTGTTGACTAACATCAGCAGCCATTCGCAGAACCCTATCTTTTGCAGTATTTCTGCTTAGCGGCATCTCAGAGATGCACTGCACAATTTTATCCTTGTTTTGGAAATCATGGAAGAGTGAATTACTCCCAGCCAAAATTGCCTTTTTGATAAAATCTGCATCAGAGAGGGGCTTACCATGTTTTGCCATGCACAGTGAAATTTGAAAGCTGGCAACTGTAAGATGATTAGTTTTTGAAAGATAGTTGCTAAAACTAAGAGACTGGGAGTGATATTTCTTTAATTTTCCTACAAGGAACTCTTTTCTTTGAGCTAAACCAAGTTCAGCAATACTGTTATGGTTGGTCTCAAAGTGACGTTTGACACTTGATGTGCGAGACACAACACTTTCATTACACATAATACACAATGCTTTCCCACTGCGTTCAATCACTCCATATGTCTCTGTCCAGACCTCTTGGAATGGTCTTCCACTATCTGTTTTTGCTTTTTTTGCTGTACTCATTTTCTTTGTTCAAGACTTCAAGTCTACAAAAAGATAAAATTTGTATAATAAAAAAAATCTAATGATGTGCTGTATACAAATCCGTCCCCATAAAAAAAATATGTGATTGGGGAATTTTACTAATTGTAGACATCTGTTTTGGTCAAAAAATATACTGTCCGGGTGAAAACCGGACTTGTGCAACCTGAGTGTATGGGAAAAGGACTTTTATTTTTCATTATTGGAGCCTTTGTTATTTTATTATGATGTTTACAAAAGCACTGTGAAGGGCCACATATACACTTTACTGTTTTTTGCTATATTGAGTTTTCCATAAGGTACAGCGCAGAGGATTAGTGTGTTGGTTGTTCACAGAGAGCCCAGCCCTCCTCTCAGCTTACTGAACTTCTCTATGCAATCATCATAAGCAGCTTTTTTATTTCCTCGAATTTAGCATGTCCCCCATGGAAGATACAGAGGTTTTTACATAGGAGCACATTATTAGACACATTAACATCCCCCCATATCCTCACCTCTCTAGCATGGGAGCACTAGGAACTGTTCCTGATTACAGATGTCACATGTGGAGTCACACTACAGCCTCACTGAGTTCCTGTGACAGACTCAGTGTGAAGCTTCTCTTCCTCCCCCCACTTCCCCCTCACACACTGCCTGGCTCATAGGATACTAAGGGGAAGACAGGCAGGCTAAACATCCACTCACAGGACTGCAGCCAGCACAGGAGGATGGGCCGCGGCACACCGGGACAATGCCCAGTCCTCCCAATGGCCAGTCCGGCCCTGTTGCCAGGTGAGCTGCAAAGCAGACACCGGCACACTCGCCTCCCGCCGCGCCGCATATCTTAATTGCGGACTAGAGAGTTGCGCGGGGACAGAAATCCCACCCGTCCCCGCCAAAGTCTCACCCGTCCCCACCCGTCCCCGTGAGGAATCCCACCCATCCCCGTGAGGAATCCCTCCGTCCCCACCCGTTCCCCCGAGGAATGTCCTCCGTCCCCGCCCGTCCCCGTGAGGAATCCCCTCCGTCCCCGCCCATCCCTATAAACTTCAGAAATAGTTATTTCATTTAATTATGCTACTGAATTAAAAGCTCTGGTAGAAACCCATTTACAAATAAGCAAAAAGACTTTATTAATTTGGAAATATTAATTGGGAAGACCTGTAAGAAGGTAATTTAGATTCGCGGTTAAGGGCAGAGAGGTTTGTCGGCCAGGGCTGTTGTCGGTCGGTCGGGTTAGCGCCACAAAAGTAAGGGGACCTGGCCGGCTGTGCTGCACCCGGGGTGGGGTGGACCACCCCCCCTCCTTTGGTAGCCACTGGAGTCGCGAGGCTACTCCTCCTTACCTACCCTGCCTGCAGCACAGAGCCGAACGAAAGTCTTCCCGACGTCAACGCTGACGTCGGGAAGACTTCCGTTTGGCTCTGTGCTGCAAGCAGAGCAGGTAGGGAGAAAAGCCGCGCGACTTAGTACATCCAGCCCCGCAGGAACCCCGCGACCCTCGGAGGCGTCCCCAAGGGAACCCCCGCGACCCTAGAGGGCGTCCCCATGGGATTCCCGCGACCCTAGGGGGCGTCCCGTGCAGCTCTCTATTGCGGACCTTCCCGCGTGCCAGCTGCAAGGCGCATAACTTTGCATTTTTTGGCATTGTTCAATATTTTTCTGACCTCAGCACTTACTCTTGCACAATCTATCGGCTTTACCGTTTTTGTATAAACCGATGATGAGGTACAAAAAAATTAATAAAAAATTTACCCCCTCTTTTACTAAAGCGCGCTAGCCGATTTAACGTGCGCAAATCAATTTAGTGCTCGCTAACGATTAGCGCTCGCTAAATGCTAACACGCCCATTATATTCTATGGACGTGTTAACATTTAGCGCGTGCTAATCATTAGCACGCACCAAAATGATTAGTGTACGCTAAATCGGTTAGGGTGCGCTAAATCAGTTAGCATGCCTTAGTAAAAGGACCCCTTAGTTTAATCTCTGAATGGTTAAAAACTAATCATTTGTCATTGAACCCTCAGAAATTGAACGCCACGCTTTTTTGTACAAAAGAAAATCAGACACTTTCTTCACCATTAATGTTATCTAATACCCCAATTCAATTATCATCAATATTAAAAATTTTAGGAGTTACCTTAGATTCAAAATTATCTTTCCAACCACAAATTTCTACCGTTATACAATGATGTTATTGCAAATTACACCTTATCCGTTCAAGATCTCATCTTTTACTACCTTCGGCAATTAATATTCTCGTTCATTCACTGGTAATCGGTACACTTGGGGCTCCTTTCACAAAGATGCGTTAGGGCCTTAACGTGCGGAACAGCGCGCACTAAAATGCCTCGCGCGCTAGCCGCTACCGCCTCCTCTTGAGCAGGCGGTAGTTTTTCAGGTAGCGCGCATTATAGTGCGTGCACTAAAAACGCTAGCGCTCCTTTGTATAGGGAGCCCTTGATTATTGTAATTCTCTATATTATGGCATCATATGTAAAGACATAACTGGGAAAAATTAATTTGATCACGTCATTCCACTTTTAAAGTCCGCTCATTGGTTGCCTCTTAATCATGGATTAACATATAAGAATTAGCTTTTGGTCTTCAAGACACACTCTGCACGATCACCACCTTATCAGCACAGTGCGCAGCGGCTGCTAAGAAGGCAAATAGAATGCTAGGCATCATCAAAAAGGGTATTACAACCAGAACGAAAGAAGTTATCTTGCCATTGTATCGAGCGATGGTGCGTCCGCATCTGGAGTACTGCGTCCAATATTGGTCGCCGTACCTTAAGAAGGATATGGCGATACTCGAGAGGGTTCAGAGGAGAGCGACACGTCTGATAAAAGGGATGGAAAACCTTTCATACGCTGAGAGATTGGAAAAACTGGGACTTTTTTCCCTGGAGAAGAGAAGACTTAGAGGGGATATGATAGAGACTTACAAGATCATGAAGGGCATAGAGAGAGTAGAGAGGGACAGATTCTTCACACTTTCAAAAAATAAAAGAACAAGAGGGCATTCAGAAAAGTTGAAAGGGGACAGATTCAGAACGAATGCTAGGAAGTTCTTCTTTACCCAGCGTGTGGTGGACACCTGGAATGCGCTTCCAGAGGGCGTGATAGGGCAGAGTACGGTACTGGGGTTCAAGAGGGAATTGGACAACTTTCTGCTGGAAAAGGGAATAGAGGGGTATAGATAGAGGATTACTGCACAGGTCCTGGACCTGTTGGGCCACCGCGTGAGCGGACTGCTGGGCACGATGGACCTCAGGTCTGACCCAGTAGAGGCATTTCTTATGTTCTTATGTTGATAATTACCTAATACCATACTGTATACCTTCTCATTTACTTCAACAAAACCTTCTTACTGTTCCATCTGTAAGATCAGCTACATGCACTTCTACTAGAGAGCATATTTTTTCGGTTCATGGCCCACAACTCTGGAATGCCCTTCCTGATCACATTAGATGTGAAAACAATTTAGAATGTTTCAAATCTCTTTTCACATCTTTTTTTTTATTTTCAGATGCATTTAACTAGTAGTTTTCACTCAATCGGCATATGTTTATATTTCAGGCAGAACTCAGTGAGCATCAATATGAAAACAGAAGCACACATTTAAAATTAAATTAAAATTGCATGATCTATCTTTTATGTGTTTATATTGCAACTTTCAATTCTCATTCTATTTTAACATTTAGATTAAATATAAACTGCATAAATACATTTACCAATGGGGTATGTCAAATTCGAAATAAACTTGGAAACCTACTGCTGTAGTCCGGGTTCCTCTTTCCCACAGGCATCACTTTGCATTTTATCACATTAAACATCACCTGCCATTTTGATGCCCAGTCTCGCAAGGTCCTCTTGTAATTTTTCACAATCCTCTTTGCAAATAATTTTGTTACCCAGAATAGCTTCCACCATTCTGCCCGGCATGGACACCAGTTTCACTAGTCTGTCATTATACTGGCATACGTCTGATACCTTACCCTCTCCTTTACAAAACTGCGCTAGCATTTTTAGCACCGTGGTATCAGCTCCAACATTCATAAAATGCCTATGAGCATCCCAGGGGGTTAACTAATTTTTAATGATAGATTACAGATTACTAGGAACACATGTTCACTTCAGTTTTTACTGCCCTGGTGATTTGTGATCAAGAGAGCATGCGGAGATAAAGAAGTTGAAAGGGGAATCTGGAGAAAAGAGTTGCATGGAATATGTTATAGTCTAATTTTTATTTTTCAAAGTCTTTCCCAAGATAGTTGTCTTGTAGACTCTCACAAAGCCCCTCTGTTTACATGTCAAAATTAATTAAGGGCAAAGGAATCCTAATGGTCAAGAGAAGTTACTGTATCCTTGTCAGGCATACTGAATATTCATCTCATCGTTTTAAAGGTAAAGCAAGGCTGTTTTGGCTTTCTTTCCTATGGATTTTCCCCTACTTTGGGTCTATAGGAAGGATTTTTTTTTATTTCAAAATTCATAAGAGTTTAATGAAGTTTTATAAGACCCAGAAAGCAGATTAGTTATAGTTTTCAGCATCCAGTTGAGATTGAGAACATTCACCCCATTCTGCTTGTATGCACCAGAATGGGGGAACATGTCCCCTCCGTGCTTCCAAAAAGAGAAAAAGCAGGATTTAAAATTCAGCTGTTTGCCAAGGTATAAATCCAGGCTGATAAGAATTCAATCTGTAGAATATCTCAGGAACAGGGCATATATATTAAGAAAGCTACATTAATCACAGTCATAAAGGAGACCTCTTAATTACGTACATAGAGTTCGTCAGGCCAATGTTTTATGAGAGAGAGGGAGCAAATGAGTTATTTCTCTTGACACATTACATTTGGTAAAATTGTTGCTGGGATGATTTAGAACAGCCAATAAAAAGCACTTGTGGTCCTTGCTTCAGTTTTAGAAATGCACTTCAGTTGCCATAACAGTCTGATATTGTATAAACAGTTTTATTGAAGATCAACATAGATACTGTGACGGAAAAAAAAAGTATATAATTTCCATTACATATCTGCTGACTGTAGCAGATGATAAACTGAAGCCAGAGAGATGTTTCAACAGAATCTAGTAGCTTTAAAATTAACTATGCTTTTGTCTGCTTGAATAAATGTGATAGTTTAATTTTTATGTACCCACTATTAACATGCAAAGCTATAAGCAATATTCATGATGGAATAAGAAGAAGAAACCTTGGAAACCAGTTCAATTTTGTGCTTTTGTTAGATTCGATCGAGTTATTTATTTTACATTTGCCCTAGCACAAAACTGTACCAGACAAATCTAAGTGGTTTACAATCTAATAAAAGAGGTCAAAGTGAGAAAAGGAATGCCAATATGTAGACAGGAAAGCAGAATATCAACCATTCAGTGTACAAAATGGGATAAAAGACAAGAATTCTGAAGGATAATGACTCTGAGGGATAATGGGTGGCCTGGCTGCAGTAGAAATCCTTATACCTATGTTATGTAGATGAAAAGGCTTGCATGAGCAGCCATGTCTTGAGGGCAACTTTAAATTCCTTAAGCAAGTACAAATAGACAGGGGAAGAGTATTCCATGCAGATGAGTCTGTAAAGTAGAATGCTCGATGACGTGTGAATTTAAGATGTGCTTGTCGTGGTCCAAGTAGGATTAGGTAAAAATCATTCAAGGAGCATAGGGGATGGACTGGGCTGTATGAGATAGTGAGACAGACAAGATTTTCTGGGGTCAGTGGGAGAACTTTGTAAGTGATCCTCTGTTTTAACTGGAAGCCAATGGTGAGGTTTTACCTGGTGACTCTGACATACCTACCAGCTTTACAAAGAAGTCCTAATGGCCATATTTTGGAGAGTTTGTAGTCTTATTAGTGTGTAATCTAGGGGCCACATGTAAATGATGTTACAGTAGTGCAGTTTTGAAACAAAGAATGAAAGGATTAGGGCCGGAAAAGTGTTGTGGTTAAATAGGTAATGAATTGAATGAAGCTGGTGGAAGACAAAAAAAACTTACGGAAACACTTCATGTTTTTTGAGTTACCGGATTGGCCAGGAAAAAGCCCAAATCTCAACCCCATTGAATACCTCTGGGCCAGATTAAAGAGAGCAACCATCCAACAAACATGAGTTGATAGCAATAATCAACTTCTGATTCTACATAACACCTATGAATCTCCAAAGACTTGTGGACAGCATGCCAAGAAGATGTGAGGCAATAGTCGAGGCCATATGGCATCAGAACACTTTTTTGTTTGGGAGGGGCCCAAAAGCTCCACCCCAGACCCCGCCCCCATAATAGTACTAATTGTAATACCATTTTTTCCATTCATTTTTTTTATATATACACACAATATAATCTAATTAAAAATGCATAATGGTTAACCACAAAATTAAACTACAAAAAGCACACTGTATGCTTCTCAACATTCATTCCTACCAGAACACCTGGCCCTGGTCACATATGCAGAACACAGATAAACCCTATGCAAATACAGAACCACAAACTAATAGTACTAATATATACAAATGAAGCCCTAAGATGCAAGACTCTGCATGCAGTATAACCCCATAGAAATAGAAACAAATGCATTTCTTCCTGAACAGTGCAAAATATAGACATCAGATGTAAATTCTCAACACTGACACATTTCAGTCACTAAATTGAAATTAAAATCATTTCATCTACCTTTTGTTGTCTGGTGATTTTATTTTTCTAATCATCTCTTCCCAGTCTTTGGCTACACTTACTTCTATCTGTGCACTTAACTGTGTATCCAGGGCCCTCTTATCCATTTTAAGTTTTTCTTTCCTTCTTCACTTTCTGCCCTACATCCATCTTTAGCATTAACTTTTAACATTCAACTTCCTTCCATTTTTCTGCTTTCTTCTCAAAATCTATCTACTTTTCCATGTCTTCCCATCTAGTCATGTGTACCATTTCCTCCTTCTTTCTTATCTCTTCCCTGCCATACCCATTACTATGCATCACCTCCTCCCTCTGTCTCCCCTTCTCCTCCATCCCTGTGCATCATCTCACCCTTCTCTCTCCTCCTCCTCCTCCTCCTGTGGTCAGAAATCTGTCTTCCCCCCTTCCCCCCTCCTATGGTCTGGCATCTTTCTTCTCTTCTTCCCATAGCCTGGAATCTCTCTCTCGTTCCCACCCTGTTCCTGTGGTCTAACATCTCTCTCCTTCTCTCCTCTCCTTTCTGTGGTGTGGCATGCCTCTCCTTCGCCTTCCTGCAGTCTGGCATCTCTCTCCTCTCCTCTCCATCCTACAGTCTGGCATATCACTCTTCCTCTTTCCCTTCCATTCTGTGGTCTGGCATCTCTCTCTCTCCTTCCTATTCCAGTGGTCTGACATCTCTCTCTTCCCTTCTTCCATCACCTTTCTCCAGAATCTGACATTTGTCACTTCTTTGAGTCATGTCTCCTCCTTCCCAGTATAACATGTCTCCCTCCCTCCTTTCCACCACTATCATGTCATACAATTCTCACTCTTACTTCCTTTCCCTGTGTATACCATCGCTCTTTCCTTCCCACTCCACAAGCCTATGTCCAACAATTCTTTTTCTCTTCCCTCACCCACCAGCAGCATCTCTCTCCCTCCCTTCCCACCACCCCACCCATGCATCGCTCTTTCACTCCCTTCCTAACCCCTAGTCCATGCGGAATCTGTCATTCCCAACCCCTCCCAGCCCAGACAGCATCTGTCCTTCCCTCATTCCCAAACCTAGCTCCCACCCCCACCCCCACCCCCACACACACTATCAGCTAGATCCTGTGGTAGACCTCTCCACAGATCCCGACTCCCTACCCACCACTGTAATTTAAAATCTTTGGTCAGCCAATGGCACAACTAAGCCAGCCTCCCGCCATCGGCCTGCCCCAGAAGTGTTCTTTATGTAGCACTTCCTTTTCCCATGTAGGCAGGACCACTGCAGAAAGAAAACTTCTGGGTCAGGCAGACGACGGGAAGCTCACTTCATTGTGCTGCCAGCTGCCCAAAGATTTTAAATTACAGCGGCAGGGAGGTGATTTTTAGTAACAATCCATACATCACACATGAGTACCTAGGAAAACGCAGCATCTTATATTCTGCAGTGAGCAGTACAACATCAATACACCCACTGTAAAACTAAACAAGCCAGACTAGTATAGATCAATCCTGCACACTCAATCCTAACAGAACACAGAAAACACCTTTGCCTAGTATGGAATATCTAATCACAAACCAACCCATTTCCCTTTTACAAAACTATAGTGTGGTTTTTAGCCACAGTGGTAACAGCTCAGATGCTCATAGAATTCATAGCATCAGAGCTGTTACCAACACGGCCAACACTAAAAAACGCTCTACAGTTTTGTAAAAGGGGAGATAAAATAGAAATACGTAGACAAAGGTTAAACTGAACCACCAAGAAGCTGGACTCTGCATACAATGCAACACCACAGAAACAGCGATGCATCTCCCCTAAAGCAAAAAAAATAAAAATTAAAAAAATTAAATAAATAAATACATTTTTTTCTACCTTGTCTTCTCTGGTTTCTGCTTTCTTCATCTTCTTGTCACTCTCTTCCTTTCATCCCCCGTCTACTCTCTCTCTGCCCCTTTTCTAGGGCATCTTCTCTCCTTCTATTCCCCTTCCAGAAACTTTATGCCTCCCCCTTCCATCTCTCCCTTCACCCTCATTGGTCTGGCATCCATCTTCTTTCCTCCCCCCCTCCCCAAGCCCTGGCATCTCTCCCTCCCCCTCCATGGTCTGGTAGCTCATTTCCTTTCCCTCCTTCCAATGGACTTGGCATCTCTGGTTCTTCTCCCTTGTCTTCCTTCTCCCTCCTTCCCTCTATCTCCTCAATTGGGTGCTACAGCAGCAGCATTTCTCTCTCCCCCCTTCCCTTCCCTGTGCAGCAGCAGCATTTCTCTCCCCCCTTGCCTGTGTAGCAGCAACATTTCTCTTCCCTGCCTTCTGCAGCAACAGCGTTTCTGGCTGGTTCCTTGCTGCAGCTGGTTTTCTATTCAAAACTGTGGGCGTCGACACCTCGTGCAATCTGCGACTACGTCGGAAGCCTTCTCTCTGATTTCGTGACGTCAGAGGGAACGCTTCTGACACAGCCGTGGATCGCGCAAGGAGCCGACGGCTGCATCTTTGAGCGGAAAAACTGCTGCAGGGGAGCCGGCCAGAAACTAAACGCCCGCTGGAGGGAGCAATAGCTGGGCCGCGGACACCCCTGATTTGAAATTTACTGCCGCTACTGCTGGTTATGGAAAGCAGCAGCAACAGAATAGGGAGGGAGGGTGGCTGGCTGTGCACCCCCTTGGAGCGTGCACTCGGGGCGGACAGCCCCCCCTGCCCCTCCATTGGTACGCCACTGTGATCAGTGACTACCAAAACATTATCAATGTTTCAGCTGTCATGTTCCAGACACAGCAAATTGATGCGCACAACAGGTCTTCCTTGGAAAAAAAAAACAGACTACATGTTGAATTTAATCGAAATACCATCCAGAGACAAATACAACCTTGGCAGCAACCATATGAGAATAAGATTTCCAAATCCTAGAGGAATCAAATATTCACTCTACAACCTTCTCATACTTGGCAGCAAAAGGGTAGAATTCTTTGCCAGCACAATCAAGGAACACCCTCCCCCCCCCCCCTTAACGAAACATCTTACAAACCTATATGTTTGGAAAATACCATGCTCCTACCTTCCCCCCACAAACAATAAACTATGACCACCAGAAACCAGATATAAAAGACAAAGATGACCTCTCTTATCTCAATAGATGACCAAGCTCCCTACAAACTTGGAGACACCCATACCAGAACCTGTAAAATCAAGAGTACAACACCGGATATAGACAATCTTCTCTCCAAACCATATGCCATAATCATACACCTACATGTACACACACCAAGTTATCTGTGTCATGAACCCTAATGAAATAATGAAATCCCTGGATATGGCCAGGCTCTTCTAAATTGTAAATCACATTGAACTCCTTCTGGGGCATATCAACAATTCATAAATAATAATGTAAAGTTATATATACAGTATAAAAAAAAATAATAGAAGTGGCTCTAATATTGAAAGGTGATTTAAACTGGAATATCACCTGTTTTTGTAGTGCTCAGAGATTAATTAATTTATCAGACCTTGGAACGAACCCGAGCAGATGAACGTATGAATTTATCACCACTAATCATTGCACTCTTTGATATATATATATATAAATTTTTTTTTAAGACTCCAATACTGAGAAGTGTAAAAACTGCGTAGACTTATCTGAAATCGTTGAACTTGATTCTCAACAAACTCTGGGTTCTGACGTGTTTCGCCAAGGCTTATTTATTTATATATTTAAAAAATTTCTATACCGTTTAAAACTAAACGGTTTACATAATTTACATACCCATATTAAGATCATTCAAATGTGGCTCTGTAACAAATTGTCAAACAGTTACAATCTGCGTGCACACAAAGTATAAAAGATAATCTTACAAAGAATAATTCAGAAAGAAAATCATGGGAACTCCAGGCGGTACTTGTCAGACACAGCCATTACTTCTTCTCCTGCTCGTGAATAACTGTCCAAAAATTCTCTCAGATTTTAAAGCCCTCCTCCACCGAAAATGACATCACCCACAATCACGGGACTTTCAAACCTGCTCTCAGAAATGGTGCACGTAAGCCCACCATTCCACCTCCTTATTCAGGCCCCATGGTGTCACTGTTTCCCATTTAAATATCCAATGTTGTTCCCTACTCCATAGTAATTCAGCGATGTTGCCTCCCCGAGGTAAAATAGGAGCTTCTAACTTCGTATACTTCAAATCGCTCAGAGAGTGCTCTTTCTCCTGCTAATGAGTAGTAAAGGGTGCATCCCCTCTCCGTATTTTGCTGAGGTGTTCCAAAATATGCATCTTGACACACCGTACTGTATGGCCAATGTAGAATAATCCACAGGGGCAAATAATCAGATACACTGCCCCCACAGTGTTGCAATCGGTAACTACCCTAGATGAATGAAAATACTGTAGTCCAGTAGTCAGGGGCTGAATTTGAGTAGGCATATGCTGCAATCTGGTAATCTGATCACGTAGATTTTTTTTCCCCCCCGAGGCTGATCTTTAAAAATGTCATGAACTTGAAGAACATGCCAGTGTCTCTGAATAGCCCTCTTGATCTGGAAAACCTGACGAGAGTAGGGTAACGCGCATACCATGCCTTCAGATGCTTCTCTGACGGATCCCTCTAGTAGCCACTCCCTTTCAGCATACAAGGCCTGCTTGTACGCTTTCGTAATGACTGCTGTGGGATAACCTCAGTCACTGCACCTCTGCCACATATTCCGAGCACAGTCTTTATATTGCTCCAAAGAAAGCTGCCAACCAGGTAGAGAAAGCTTCAGCAAAGGCAAGACAAATGCTGGGTTGCATCAGAAGGAGCTTTATCAGCCGTAAGCCTGAAGTCATACTACTGTTGTACAGATCCATGGTGAGACCTCACCTGGAGTACTGTGTCCAGTTTTGGAGGCCACATTATCAAAAGGATGTGAAGAAGATGAAGTCGATACAGAGAATGGCCACTAGGATGGTCTCAGGACTTAAAGACATCCAATATGAAGAACGCCTGATCAAACTGCGCTTATATTCTCTTGAAGAGCGCAGAGAAAGGGGGGACATGATAGAAATATTTAAATACATCATGGGCCACATCAAAGTGGAGGAGGAAATCTTTTTTCTAAAGGGTCCCACAGCGACAAGAGGGCATCCACTAAAACTTAAGGGGGGAAGATTTCATGGTGACACCAGGAAATACTTCTTCACCGAACGGGTGATTGATCGATGGAATGATCTTCCCCGCCAGGTCGTCGAGGCGAGTAGCATGCTCGACTTCAAGAGTCGATGGGACAAACAGGTGGGAGTACTACAGAGTTATGCTCAATCGATAGATACTCCAGTGAGGAAGGGTCCTTGAGTGCGCAGACTAGTTGGAGGGAGGGTTCTCAAGTGGGCAGACTTGTTGGGCCGTCGGCCCTTTTCTGCCGTCACATTCTATGTTTCTATAACCTTCATAGCAGCTACTTCTATTTTTTTGGTTTATGCATGTGCTACTTTTGGGAGTAGGCTATCCTTATAGTTTGTTGCTTCCCAGTTTTGTTTGGGATGTTTTATATATATAGATATAGATATGCATACAACATATATATAATAATAATAATAATAATAACTTTATTCTTGTATACCGCCATACCCAGTGAGTTCTAGGCGGTTCACATTAGTTAAACATGGATTACATGCGGTTAAGAATTAGTTGAACAGATTTACATTAATTAAATATAATTACATGCATCGTTACATGCGGTTCACATTAATTAAACATAGTTATATGCAGTTAAGTAATAATTGAACAGAATTGCATAGAGTTAGGTGTTAAAATGAGCAGGGATTCAGGCAGCGAAGAAGATGAAATTGGGGAGTAGGATAAGGTGGGTCAGGGGGGTGGGGGTGGGGCGAGATGAAAGAAAAGGGGGGGAGGGGGGGGATTCTTTGGGGAGGTGGCCTTTAAGTGTTGTGGCGTTGGAAGAGGTGTGTTTTGAGTAGTTTTCTAAAGCTGAGGTAGGTTGGAGCCTCGAGGATTAATTGGGTTATCCATGGGTTTAGCTTGGCGGCTTGGAAGGTTTTGTCGAAGAATTTATTGGAGTGACAAAGTTTTAGGGAGGGGAAAGCAAATAACTGGATTCTGCAGGAGTTCTTGTTTCTGTGATTCAGGATGAAGTGTGGGTTGATGTAGTTTGAGGCTAGGCCGAATACTGTTTTGTAGCAAAAACAGGCGAATTTAAATAGGACTCTGGATTCCAATGGTAGCCAATGAAGTTTGTGGTAGAAAGGGGTGACATGGTCCCATTTTTTCAAGCCGAATATAAGGCGGACAGCGGTGTTTTGGATCATTCTGAGTCTTCTGGTAGTTTTCTTCGTGGAGCTCAGGTAAATGATATTACAATAGTCCAGTATGCTGAGAACGGAGGATTGCACTAGGAGGCGGAATGACGTGTCGTCGAAATATTTTTTTATGGTGCGTAATTTCCAGAGCACCGAGATGCTTTTCCTAACTGTAGTGTCGGTGTTTTTCTCCAGGGTTAGGTGTTTGTCCAGTGTGACTCCTAGTATTTTTAGGGTTTGTTTGAGGGGAAAGGTCGATCCTTTTACTTGAATTGTGGTGTCTATGATTTTGTCTTTGGGGCTAGCCAGGAAAAATTTTGTTTTGTCGGGGTTTAGTTTCAGTCTGTAGGATTGCATCCAAAGTTCTATCTGGTTAAGTGTATTTGAGAGGGAGGTGAGGAATTCTGGTGTGAAGCTGGATAACGGGATGACTATTGTGATGTCATCAGCGTAGATGAAGAATTTGAGTTTGTGGCTATGCAGAAGATTACCCAGGGAGGCAAGGTAGACATTAAACAGGGTGGGGGATAGGGGGAGCCCTGCGGAACACCTTGCATTATTATTTATGGATCACTAATATACATTTTAGAAGTTGTGTATTTAGTTATGCAACAGGCCACTAGATGGAAGCACCATGCTATGTTGTCTGTAGCCTCCTTATTCCACTACATAAGAAACCCAGGATCACATTTTAAGAAACCCACAATCATATTTTAGCAGGGTTTGTACATAAGCAAATAATCTTGGATAACTCCCCACTCCAAAGAGTAAGAACAACGAAAATACTGGGAGTGTTATTAGATCAAGAACTCTACTTTCATGATCAGATTAGTTCAGTGGTTAAAAGCTGCTTCTGTAAGTTACGTCTTATCAGATCCTTAACAAAAGTCTTAAAACCAGAAGCACTTAACGTCCTCATTCACTCTTTAGTCATCTCAAGGCTTGATTACTGCAATACATTGTATTATGGTATAACCCAGAAAGAAATAAGAAGACTACAAATCATACAAAATACAACAATAAAAATTATTACTAATTCAAAAGAAATATATGATCATGTCACACTTCTGTTACAAAAAGCACACTGGCTACCATTCTCACATAGAATAATTTATAACATTGCACTGATAACCTTTAAAATCCAACAAACTAACGCACCAATATTTCTGGATCGTCTTCTAATACCATATTCTTCAGTCAGGATGGCACTTAGATCAACAGAACAACATCTGCTGACTATCACTTCTTTAAAAATAATAGGTACTAGGAGATCTACTATCTTTTTGGTTATAGCATCCCGGATCTGGAACAACTTACCAAGTTACTTACGTGGTGAATCCTCACTAGAAAAATTTAAAAGCTCTTTAAAAAGTTACTTGTATAGGGACGCATTCGAGACATAGATAGCATAAATCTTCTATCATTAAAGCATACGCTTTAATACTTAATTTTAATCAGACTGTACGTATAGGTTGTAATCTCCTTTACCTCTTTTCCATGTTTTCCATATTTAGCCATATTTTCAAGATTAATTTCTAATTTCTATTACCCTCCAGTTGTTTTCTTCCCTAAATGTATCTATTAATGGAGAAAGCCCAATGTTTCTATTAACGGAGAAAGCCCAATGTATCTATTAACAGAGAAAGCCCAACCTACTGGAATAACCGACTAACCCAATCCACCTCAACCAGACGCAGGAGAACCCATTCACTATTCACACACCCACCAACCAAAAATGTTAAACGAGGAAAATTATATGACAACCTAATAGCCACCAAAGCAGCTAAACTGGACAGACAAATCACCATTCTGTTGTCATCGACCAAAGACTACAAAACCTTCAAGAAAGATACTAAAACCCTACTCTTCAAAAAATACATAAAACCTATCTAACATGACCAGTTCCTACCAAACCCCACCTACCCACTCTATACCCTTAATATACTCTAATATGCTTCTAACTGCCCAACTAATGCTAAATGCCTCTGTTTACACAACACTTACCATCTTAAGATCTCGACAACTCTTTGGTAATTCGTCTCTTATGCTATTCCTGTAAACTTTTATGTAATTTCTGAAAACTTTTATGTAATCTGCCTTGAACCGCAAGGTATTGGCGGAATAGAAATCACTAATGTAATGTAAAGGTTATAGTTCACCCTCCTTTCCTTTTGTATTGGTAATTATTTATATGTATAGACTGTAAGTTTATTTGTATAAAGTTGTTTTATTGTTTGTTTCCTAATTTTTAAATTGTCATACGCATTGAAGTATTTGACATTGCGTGTACAATAAATTTTTAATAAACTTGAAACTTGAAGACTTTAAAAAAAAATTTTATTCATTAAAAAAAAAGTGCAACACATTATACATACATTTTATACTTTAACAGCACTTAAATTCTATCAAATTATATTTTATGACAAATACATATATCATCCCCCCCTTTTCTACATATCCAACAATTGCTCTCAAATTAAATTATCTCCCCACCCACCCACCCTGTACGTGTATGATCAAAGGGCACAATCAACAATCACTCCTTACAGAATTTTGTCAATGGCTCTAAAACATCCATAAATTTCCTATAATGTCCTTGTTGTATGGCCATCATACGCTCCATTTTAAAAGTATGGCATAGAGATTCCCACCAAAAAGTATAATTTAACCGATCACAGTTTTTCCAATTCCTCAAAATAAGTTGTATGGCAACCCCTATCATAATAAACAGGAGTTTATTATTATGGGAAGATATTTGACTTTTGGCAAAATAGTACGATATCGTACTTTTTTAAAAAAATTTACATTTCACATACTGTTTTGAAATCATTCGTTTTATTTTTTAGCTTACAAACAAAAGCATACAAATAAAACATGGTTTAATTCTGTCATGGGTGTGTATGCTAAATGGTTTAATAACAGAATCTCAGCTGTGAATTTTCTCCTCTGGCTGCGCTGGTTTTAGAGGAGTTGATTATGGAGTGCTGTAGCAGTGATGGCAAATCTAGGGCTCCTTTTACAAAGGTGCGCTAGCATTTTGTAATGCACGCACCGGATTAGCACGTGCTATAGTGCGCGCTAGCTGAAAATATACCGCCTGCTCAAAAGGAGGCGGTAGCGGATAGCGGCAATTTAGTGCACGCTATTCCGCGCGTTAAGGCCCAAGCGCGCCTTTGTAAAGGGAGCACCTAGTGTTTGCAAAAGATTTTCATCAGGTTTTAGCAGCCAGTGCTATTAAATTGGTCTGTGAGAATCAATTAGACAAAATAATTACTTTAAGCAGACCCTCTTCCCTGCCCTTTTATTTATTTTTTATTTATGTATTTGTATTCTACTTAGAACCAAGTGGTTCACAGCTAATGTGCATAATTAAAACCAAAGAAACAAAAGAATTGCCAGCTGTATAAGGCAATTATTTATTAAAAATTACACATATTCTCACTAATTCTTTAAACCTGTGTGCACAATCACGAGGGGCCACTGAAAAGTTCTCAGCCCAACCAAGAAGAGAATGATGTGGAGCCATGAAACTTTCAAATTATTCTACACTTTTCTTGACACTTTGCGTTTCAATAAGGCAATTGCATCTAGTAAATAGGCACAAGTATAGGGGAAACCAAGCCATTGTGACATCATCGGTGAGGTTGGTTCTTAGGCACTGGTGGAATGAGGCATTATGACATCACAACACGAGGGGCCCCTGAAAGGTTGTCAGCCCAATCAAGAATAGAACGATGTGGAGCCATGACACTTACAAATTATTCCACACTTTTCTTGAAACTTTTCATTTCATATCGTTGAAACGAAAAGTGTAGAATAACTTGTGTCATGGCTCCTCATCATTCTCTTCTTGGTTGGGCTGAGAACCTTTCAGCGGCCCCTTGTATTTTTATATTTGGCTTTTCCACACATCTTTTTCAATAAAAGCAGCTCAAGGATGAGTAACATTCAGGTATTGCCCTGTCCCTTGATGGCTCACAAAATGAGTTAACTAAATATAATAAAGGTACAATCGTATTCCGTGAAGAAAAATTGTAAATATAAACGTTGTAAATAGTTATAGTAGGGATTCATTCACACCAAAAAAAGTAATAACAAGTACAGGACAGTTGACAAAATCATAAATAAACGGAGAAAAATAAACCTCAATTGTGGGTCGCCGGGACTACACAAGTGCCCTAAGCTCCCCACCTCATCACGGGGTTTATAAAAAACTCCGTACAATTATAGATTACTTTCACACTTCAATGTCTCTTTAGAGGAATAATATTCAAAAATTCTCAAAAGGTTTGAATTGCAACGTCCATAAATTTTCTATAATTAGGTGAAACAGTCCCAAACTCACTATATTTATGGCAATTAGCTTCAGCTGTAAATAAATTCAAAACAGGATTTCATAGCGTGGCTGTAAAACCTGCATGATAGCATATATAAGAGAGTTAAACACTCATCTGAAGGTAGAATCTTCGTCCCGATAGAAAAGATCTTCTATTTCGCCTGAAAGCAGGCTACTTCAGGGGATCCGTTTGAACAAGGTTATCTCCACGCTCTCAGCTGCATAGTGGGAGGCCTGCCTCTCTCAAAATGGACCTCAGACCGAGACACGCGCCCGGCTCGTTTAAAAAACAGGAAGGAGTCGGGCGTCATGACATCATCGCTATAACGCGATGCGTGATAGGTCAAACATTAGCACTTCGAGTAAAACACAAAATCCAGAAAAACAAACCGCATACTCTCCGTTTATTTATGATTTTGTCAACTGTCCTGTACTTGTTATTACTTTTTTTGGTGTGAATGAATCCCTACTATAACTATTTACAACGTTTATATTTACAATTTTCTTCACAAAATGAGTTACCATAAGTGACTTGCCCAAGATCTCAAGAAGCAGTAGTGGGATCTGAACCAGGCCCTCCTGGATGTTAAGGCAAGTGCTGTAGCCACTGGACTACTTCTACACTCTGGGCTCCATTTACTAAGCTGCGCTAGTGTTTTTAGCGCGTGCTACATTGCCCCGCGCGCTAACCCCACGCTACACGCCAAAAACTAACGCCAGTTCAATGGAGGCATTAGCGTCTAGCATGCACGGCAATTTAGCACGCGTTAAGCGCACGCTAAAACCGCTAGCGCAGCATAGTAAAAGGTGCCCTCTGTTTATGAAGATTGACTTGTGCCCCTAACCTTTTTTCTGCCTTTCTCTCATCCATATTGGTGGGCACAGAAGGGAAGAGTGCAAGGCTGAGACTTCAAGGTTTGAGATATTTTATAGCTTTGGCTTTCCTCCTCTTCTTCTTGTGATTAAGGCATGAGGTACAAGGCATTCTGGGATGCACTGGGAGTAGCCTAAGATTCCGATTGGCCAGATCCCTTAGGCCACTCCCAGCTGCAGTAAAATTCATATGATAGAATTCCTATGAGCATCAGAGCATTTACCAAAGTGACCCGCGATAAGTAGCCCTAAGGCTGCTTGAAAAAAGGAGGCTCATTTCAATTAACACATACATTAATGGATTACTATAAATCATTTTCTTAGTTATCAAGGTAAATTTTAGAATAACCCAAATCCAAATCCAAAATCCTTTTTAAAATGAGTTCCAGACTTTTTACTGAATTTCATCTCAATAAGCAATGGTTCAAAGGTTACTTCAGGAGTGTCCATAATATCCCCTGACAGAATGTCTAACACTATTGTACTGTTTATGCATTACGGCATTTCATAAAATCAATAGCTCATTCTCTGTAGCTACCCTAATTTCCTTTTCTCTCCATCTGTAGCTACTCTAATTTCCTTTTCTCTCCATCTCGCTGAAAACTTGCGCCTGTCGGCTTCACAGTAAGTGCTGGGCATCATTGATTTTTTTCCATAGAATGTGACTCTGCAAAGGTGACCTGCTGTGGCTTTTACAGGCACAGTCTTATTTGAAATATACAGACACCTTTTATCTCCCCACCTTATCTTTTTACATATTAGCTTGCTTGCTTTATCAGACATGTGCATGTGACGGTAGCTTGTATGACTGCATGATGCATCCAACATATAAACAAATATAGGAGCACAAAATCTAAGTGAAAAAAATGCCTTTACAGGTTTCTCTTGCTGCCTGTATCTCAGCTGAGACATTGTGCAATTAAGGAGTTTCCAAGTTTCCGTCTATCAACTTGTACCTAGACAGTTTACAATACTAAAAAATTTTAAAAGAGGTTAAAAAAAAAAAAGTAAGGGGTTCATAATAAAAAAAATAAAACCGTCTAAAAAGTGGCCTAAATGGGTACTTGGACAATCAAAATGCCTGATCGTCCAAGTACCCATAACGAAAGCTGGTTTTAGACATATCTAAAACCAGCTTAGGCCTTTCCCCTACCTCTAAACGCATAGAGCAAAAAGAGGCATTTTAGAGGAGGGGAAGGGCGGGAGGTGGGCCGACCTAGACATAGGTATTCAGCAGGTATAACCAAAAGTTTAGACAGGTTGCCTAGTCGGCACTTATATGTTTTGAGTTAGACCAAGTCAAAACAGGTAGAAGTGCCGAAAAAGGAGCTGCTGAGCTGATCGCGGCTACTGTGATGAGCTCAGCGGCCCCGGCAACCCGCCCACCCCCCACCGCAACCATCACGGCAGGAGAGATGGCTCATCTCCCCTTCCATGATGGCGAACGGCCACCTCCCGAACCACGGCACTTTGGGGTGAGGATCGCGATCCTCAACCCGAAGTGCCGCGGTTGGGGGGGTGGCCAATCGCCATCGTGGCAGGAGAGATGCTCAATCTCTCCTGCCCTGGTTACCGGTGACCCTCCCAACATGATTGGGGCAGGAGGGAGCCCAAGCCCCTCTGCACCAGCGACCTGCGACCCCCCCGGACACGATCGGGGCAGGAGGGAGCCCAAGCCCCCTACCCCCCACCCACACTAAGATATGTCCCTGAGGGTGGGGCTTGAGGCGCCTGGGCCAATCAGACCCTAAGGTCCGCCATTCTGAAGATGGCAGGCCTGCCTGACGAATGGGCTTGGGACCCATCCATCCATCCAACTTTGTTATGGTACGGGGGTGTCGGGGGTGGGGGGTCTCCAGGTGGGGGGGTCATGGGGTTTGTGGGGACTGATTGGGGGTTCTGGGGGGGCGATCGTGAGGGGGGTGCGTCAAAGGCAGGAGGGCCTGGAATTCCTCCTGCCCGTATCTTAGTGGGGGTGGGGGATAGGGGGTTTCGGCGGGGCTTGGGCTCCCTCCTGCCCTAATTGTATCGGGGGTGGGGGGTCACAGGTTGCCATGGCAGGATGTCTTGGGCTCCCTCCTGCCCCAATCGTGTTGGGGGATTCTTGGGTCACTGGGGCAGGAGGGGTTAGGCTCCCTCCTGCCCAATCCGATTGTTGGGATGAGGGTGGATCGTGGCAGGAGAGATTGGCTATCTCTCCTGCCGTGATTGTTGCTGAGGGGGGTGGATTCTGTAACCAGTATTTTTGTTGACAGACACCGGTTACAGAATCCAGCCCCTCCTTCACCTAAAAGCTCTTGTGTTGGGCTTTGGGACTTAGGCTTTTTATTGGTTGATTATATGTTATTAGTGTAGACGTAATGGTGGTCTGAGCGTTTAAACAGCTGAGGTTTTTTTTTGAGAATGGATATTTTCACTGCTTCTACTTTCATCGTTTAGGGCCTAGGCCAAAAGGGGACTTAGATTTTTTTTTTATGCCCCTCCACACATATATATATATATATATATATATATATATATATATTCAATAGAGAAGACATAAACATGCAGAAACAAGAGGATCAAGGGCTAGGCAAGAGTAAAATACATCGAGATAAAATTAATTTTATAAAAGAGTGATCAGAGGACAAGGAGAAAACAAGAGGGGGGATGATGCTTCTTAAAAGCTGTGAGCGGAGAGTCGGGGCTGTAAAGGGCAGGAGAAGTTGGCAGAGAGCAGGAAAGGTCGTGAGCGACTGGTCCCCCAGTTGGTGTTGCTTGAAAAGTTTAGTGAATCATGTCCTTCCTATTTTGTATATATAGCAAAATCAACTCGGATATGTGAAAATTCAATAATACTCAAATATTCACTTTCACAGTAGCGAAAAATAATAAATCATGTGTCAGTGGACAGTGCTGCCTCAGTTCAAGTGAAGAGGAGTTTCAAAAAAATGGAGGAAAAAGCCTCAGACTGGAGCCCTCCCACCACCACTTGAACTGAGGCAGCACTGTCCACTGACACATGATTTATTACTTTTCGCTACTGTGAAAGTGTAGATTTGAGCTTCCTATTTTGTATGCCATTTACCCTTATTTGCATGCGCGGATCGGAATCGGATCAGCCATGAGGTTAGTGAATTGGGTCGGGGTCACAAACCAATCAGTACACGATCGGTTTGCTTAGTGAATCAAGCCCAATGTCATTTGGGTTCTATTTATCAGAAACAACAATTTGTTAATTGAAATGGTATATCTCTGGCAAATGATAGAAAGATGTTGATTTGATTACTTAGCCAGATGAATAACTCAGTTTCTAAGAATTGGTCCATTTTCATGGATTATGACACAAATATATTTTATTGATCCAGTCTGGAAGCATTCTAGGATAACATCTTACTAAGTAATAGAATAAGAACATAATTAAATCTGCTTCTTAAACTGTATAATTTTAATTGGTGAGAAATATAGAAGTATCACATATCATCTTTAATTTATATACTTCTAGTCAAAAGTAATATGAAAGCAATTTACAAGAAAAACAAAAGCTAAATAAAATAAAGGATGAATTTATAAACTTATGCTAGTTATATGAATCATAGCATCTAAGATCACTCGTACCTTTCTTTATCACTACTCATATAAGAGTTCAATTTACTACTTGCAGGGTACTTATATCAAAGGGCTGCCTTGTGAATCAATAATTTCCCTTACAAAGTGACTCTCTTTTCAGAAGTGGCCAGGTCTGCTTCCAAATTTCAAGGATATGCTTAGAGGTAGACTATTATGAATCATGGAGAGAATGTTAATATTGTCTCTAAGTATCAAGAGAGGGAAATATGTAGCATGAAATGATTAAATTTGTTGGATTATAACTGAAATAATCTGGCTGCCTTCAGACCATCAAGAGCCTAAAACAAAAGGAGTTAAGTTCCCAATCTAAGGAGTGAGGCCGATAACAAGTGAGGCCGGGTTGGGGCAGAAGTGTTAAGGAACCCCAGGCCTAGATGCACTAAAGAGGATCAATAAGGCCATGTGGATCTGCTCCAATCTGATTTTTGGCCGATTCAAAAAGAGCTATTGATGCACTAAAAAGTTTTTATGCAAATGATTCATGCAGAGGTTCGTCTTAACCCCCGCCTCTGCCATCAGATTGATTGCTGAGCCGGTAGGGGAAGCCCCGTAAGCAGCATCCTGCCACTCAGCAGTTCAGGGCAGGAAACCTTTTTTAAAAAAAATGGGCACAGATGCTGTGTGTGTTTAACAAGCACAATATCTATCCCATTAAAAAAAGACACATCCCCAGCTGATAGCCCTCCCTGACAACCCCCCCTCCCCCTCCGCACTGTACTAGCAAAAATTGGAAGGAAGGATTCCATTCCCTCCTGCCATGCCAACCATCCCCCCTTCGGCAGCAAAATGGCAGGAGGGATGCCCACTCACTCTTGCCACCGAAAGCCCACCCCCAAACATCACCTACCCTCCCCCCCTAAAAAGACAGGAAAATTAGAAAAGGTGCAGAAAATGATGACAAAAATGATATAAGGTTTGGGATGCCTTCCCAATGAGGAAAGGCTAAAATGGCTAGGGCTATTCAGTTTGGAGAAGAGATGGCTCAGGGATGATATGATAGAGGTCTATAAAATACTGAGTGAAGTGGAAAGGATAGATGTAAAAGGATTGTTTGCTCTTTCCCCCCAAATTACTAGGACTAGGGGGCATGCGATGAAGCTACTAAGTAGCAGATTAAAAAAACAAGTCCAAGTCCAAAACGCCTAGAACAAGTCCTGTTGGAGTGGGAGGGGGTCTGCAAAGTGATGGACAGAACACCCAGACATGCCACCTAAATAGTGGGGTACCTTACAGAGCACTGCTGTGAACTTCACAAAAAGGGTGCCATGTCTTCTCCTCCCTACAGCTCCCTTATAGGTCATGGTGAGCCCCCCAAACCACCACCAAAATCCCCTAGACCCACTTATCTACCACCCCAATAGCCCTTATGGCTGCAGGAGCCACTTATATGCCAGTACAAAAGGGTTTGGGGGGTATATAGGGGAGTTCACATGTTTAAGTATCAATTCAGTGACTACAGGGGCTTGTGGGCATGGGTCCTCCTCTCCATGAGTCCCTAACCCACCCCCAACATGACTTAAGCTGCCTCTGGGCTGGACGACTAGGCTTTCCTATGCCAGGCGGCCAGGTGATGATGGTCTGGAGGCTGAATTTTAAAGTTATGATTAAAATTTTTATGGGGGGGGTTGGTGATCACTGGGGTAGTGTGTGGGGGGACTGTTTTATGTGTTTGCAGTGCTTATCTGGTGAGTTTAGGTGGATTTTTGTGACTTAGACTATGTTTTACATAGTCTAAGTCACAATGTCCAAGTTCCGTCTAGGGTCTGTTGTAAAACTTTCAGTTATAAATGCTGTATGACTAAGTCTAAGCTGGCCCATGTCCCACCCTCGACACGCCTCCTGAAACTTCCCGTTTAGCTTTGGACATTGAGTGGCACTATGAAGGCCTAGGTCGTTTAGAAATACGTCCAAACCCCATGTTTATCATCGGCACTTGGACGTTTTTGAGAAATGTTCGTCCAAGTACCAACTTAGGCCGGTTTTTGGACGTTTTTCTCTTTCGATTATGAGCCCCATACTATTTAAGAAATTTGTCAAATGATCTAACCAAACTGTATTGACCCTTCCCAGATCCCAACGCACACTATAGCTATCAACCTTGTAATCTCCCTGGGAATGCCCAGGCTAATTTCTTATAGTAAACCGCCTAGAACTGAAAGGTATTTGCGAGATAGAAGATACCATGTAATGTAATGTAATAAAAGGAAAAGGAAAAGAAGGCCACTTTAGTTCTCAAATGCAGTAGCTGAAAAGGTGAGAGAAAAAAGGTTAGCCTTCATAAATTACAAGACATCGCAGAAAGAGGAAGACAGACAAAAATATGTAGGAAAACTATGAGAAGTGGGAAAAGCTGTCAGAAAAGCAAAGATGCAAATGGAAGAAAAGATAGCCAATAAGGTAAAAATTGGGGGACAAAACGTTTTTTAAATATGTAAGTGATAGGAAGAAGTGTCAAAATGGCATAGTGAGGCTCAAGGGTGAGGGGGACAAATATGCAGAAACCGATAAGGATAAGGTTGAACTGCTGAACAATTATTTATGTTCTGTGTTCATGGATGAAAGACCGGGCGTAGGCCCACAAAAAATGAACGTAAATGGGAATGGATGTGTAATAGATCAGGAAAATTATCAGAAGACTGTGTTTGTGAGGAACAAGCTAAATTAAAAGTAGACAGAGCGATGGGGCCTGACAGGATACATATGAGGGTACTCAAGGAACTCAGAGAGGTTCTGGGGGCTCCATTGTCTCATCTTTTTAATGCTTCCTTAGAGTCTGGTGTGGTCCCATAGGACTTGAGAAGAGCAGATGCGGTCCCTCTGCACAACAGCAGAAGTAAGGAGGACTTTGGGAATTACAGAACGGTCAGTCTGACCTTGGTAGTGAGTAAACTAATGGGAACTCTTCTAAAGCGGAGGATAGTGAGATTTCTAAAATCAAACAGACTGCAGGACCAGAGGCAGCATGGTTTTATGAGAGGCAGGTCTTGTCAGACAAATCTGATTGATTTCTTTGACTGGGTGATCAAACAGTTGGATACGGGAGGGGCGCTAGATGTAGTGTACTTGGACTTTGCATACTGATAAACTGAATGCATGTGATATGGGCCCTAAAGTGACCAACTGGATTAAAGCTGGTTAAATGAAGAAGACAAAGTGTAGTGGTATTGGCAACTATGATTTAATGTTAAAAATACAGGGTCATGCATTTGGGATGTAAAAATCCAGGAGAACAGTATAGTGTAGAAGAAGAGCGGTAATTGGGGGTGATTGTATCTGATGATCTCAGGATGGAAAAAGCAATGGTCAAAGCCAGGATGATGCTTGGGTGATAAGGAGAGGAATGGCCAGTTGGAAAAGGAAGGTGATAATGCCGTTTTATATAAGTCTCTAGTGAGGCCCCATTTGGAATATTGTGTGCAATTTTGGAGACTCCACCTTCAAAAAGATATAAATAGGATGGAGTTGGTCCAGAAGGTTGCTATTTTTTAGATATATTAGTGATAGAAGAAGTGCAAAAGTGGCATTGTAAGACTCAAAGGTGAAGGGGAGAAATATATAGAAGCTGATAAAGAAAAGGATGAATTGCTTAACAAATATTTCTATTCTGTGTTCACAGCTGAAGCACTGGGAGTGGGACCATAGAAGAGAAACATGAATAGGGATGGATGAGTGGTAGACCCTGATTGATTTTCAGAGGCTTGTGTTCATGGGGAGCTAGCTAAAATAAAAGACAAAGCTATGGGCCAGATGGTGTACATCCGAGGGTGCTGAAAGAACTTAGGGAAGTTATGGTGGCTCCACTGACTGACCTTTTCAGTGAGTCTCTACAGTTGGGACTGGTACCAGAGGACTGGAGAAGGGCAAATCTGGTCCCTCTCCACGAAAGTGGAAGTATGGAAGAAGTAGGGAATTATAGGCCAGTAAGTCTGACTTCTGTGGTAAGCAAATTAATGAAACACTTTTAAAACAGAGAATAGTGAAGTTTCTGGAATCCTATGGATTACAGGACTGGAGGCAACATGGATTCACTTGAAGTAGGTCTTGTCAGACAAATCTGATCAATTTCTTTGACTGGGTGACCAGAGAATTGGATAGAGGAAGTACGCTAAATGTGGTGTATTAAGATTTTAGCCTTTGACAATGTTCCATACAGATGTCTAATAAATAAACTGAGTTCCCTCAGAATGGGTCGCAAAGTGACAGGCTGGGTCAAGAACTGATTTAGTGGAAGGCAACAGAGGGTTTTGATCAATGGAGGTCGCTCTGAGGAAAGGGATGCTAAGAAATGCAAGGCCGTGCATTTGGGCTGCAAAACCCCAAGGGAATTGTACAGTTTAGTGGGTGAAGAATTAAGTGCACGACAGAAGAGTGGGACTTGGGCATGATTGTATGTGATGATCTTAAGGTTGCCAAACAGGTTGAGAAGGTGACAGTGAAAGCTATAAGGATGCTAGGGTACATAGGGAGAGGTATGGCCAGTAAGAAAAAGGAGGTATTGAGGCCCCTGTGTAAGACTCTGGTGAGACCTCATTTAGAATATTGTGTACAATTCTGGAGGCCCTACCTTCAAAAAGATATAAAAAGGATGGAGTCGGTCCAGAGGAAGGCTACTAAAATGGTGCGTGGTCTTCATCATAAGGTGTATGGGGACAGACTTAAAGATCTCAATCTGTATACTTTGGAGAAAAGGCGGGAGAGAGGAAATATGATAGAGACGTTTAAATACTTATGTGATGTAAATGCATATGAGTCGAGTCTCTTTCATTTGAAAGGAATCTCTGGAATGAGAGGCATAGGATGAAGTTAAGAGGTGATAGGCTCAAGAATAATCTAAGGAAATACTTATATACAGAAAGGGTGGTAGATGCATGGAACAGTCTCCAGTAAGAGGTGGTGGAGACAGAGGCTGTGTCTGATTTCAAGAAAGCCTGGGATAGTCATGTGGGATCTCTTAGAGAGAGGAAGAGATAATGGTTACTGCAGATGGGCAGACTGGATGGGCCATTTGGCCTTTATCTGCCATCATGTTTCTATGTTTGTCATAAATTGTATGGGGCCAGACTTAGAGACCTTAATATGCATACTCCGTGGCGTTAATGTACAGGAGTTGAAGGAAAACTCTGGAAGGAGAGGGCATAGGATGAAGTTAAGAGGTGATAGGCTCAAGAGTAATGTAAGAAAATACTTATTTAAAGGAAAGGTGGTAGATGTGTGGAATAATCTCTCAATGGAGGTGGTGGAATTGAAGACTATATCTGAATTCAAGAAAGCTTGGGACAAGCATGTGGGATCTCTTAGGGAGAGGAGGAGATAGTGGATGTGAATGGACAGACTGGATGGGCCATTTAGCTTTTATCTGCTGGTTTGAGATTGAGCCTCCTTAGATGGTCTGTGTAGATGTCAAGGAATTGAATGAGGTCTACAAAATCCTGAATGATGTAAAATAGGTTAAAATAAATCAATTTTTTACTTTTTCAAAAGTACAAAGACCAGGAGACACTCACTGAAATTACATGAAAATACTTCGAAGACCAAATAGAGCATGATAAAAAACTATTTACAATGTCCAATGTGACAAGGACAAGAGGACATGGACTAAAGCTAAGAGGGGACAGGTTCAGGACAAATATCAGGAAGTTCTGCTTCACGCAACGAGTGGTGGAAACCTGGAATACTATCCCAGAAGAGGTAATTGCGGAATTCACCATTCTAGGGTATAAGGGTAAGTTAGATGTACACCTCCTTATGAGTGGCTTAAGGTGACATAGGTAAGGGTAAGCTAGATGTGCATCTCTTATGAGAATCTTAGAGTGATATGGGGACTAATACTATGCCAGGGTACACCTGGCGGGGCTTCCCCATGTGCGGATTGCCGGACTTGATGGACCTAGGGTCTTTTTCAGAGATAGCACTTCTTATATTCTTATGACAAAAGGAAATATTTTATCACTCAAATAAAAGTTAAGCTCTAGAACTTATTGCCAGAGTATGTGATAACAGCGTAGCTGGGTTTAAAAAAGGTTTGGACAAGCTCCTGGAGGAAAAGTTCATAGTCTGTTATTGAGACAGACATGGGGGAGAAGCCACTGCTTAGTATTGGTAGCACTGAATGTTGCTACTACTCGTATTTGAGTTTCTGCCAAGTGCTCATGACCTGGATTGGCCACTGTGGAAACAGGATACTGGGCTAGACGAACCATTGGTCTGACCCAATATGGCTATGCTTATGTTTTTATGCTGATTCTTATTTTTGTTCTTAATTGTAGTTCACTTTTATTATAAACCATTCTAGACCCACTGAAGGAAGAAAGCAGTCTATAAATGTTAGATTAGATATTCAGCCAGTAGCAATCAGCATTTTGCTTACTGCTGCTGACGTTAAACCCATAAATTCATTGCCAGGCCACATTTGGGCAATGGCACTGGCTTTCTGGAGCTGGCTAACACATGACTGGTTAAGTGTAATATTCACCACTGAACTGGCTATGGGTTACTGTATAAAGATAGGACTGACTTTTATGTAGTTAACCTAGCCAGTTAAATGCTGAATATCAGCACTTAACTGGCCCCCAGAACATCTCCCAAATAGCCAGTTTTCAGTTCACTGCTAACCGTTTTCAAAGATCTAATTGATTAAATGCTTCTGAAAATTAGTGGTTAGCCCTAAACAGGTGGCACACCTCAATTATAATGTGCTGTTTTTTCCTTTGTTGATTTTCTCCTGCAATTAGAACCACAAAAGGCAAAATTTGTGAGTTTTTATATTTTATAATGGAGGGATTGGGAACCCTATGCAGTTGTTTGTCTAGAGCCCACTAATAAATTAACCCTACCCTGCCCATATCACACTCTAACTATTGCATGTGGTGGAGCATGCGAGCTCACTAAAACCCACCCAAAACCTACTGGATCAACATAGAGTGACATCTGCAAGCATAAGAGCTATTAGTGTACACAGTTGGGTCTAGTAGGTTTTGGATGAGTTATGGAGGGTTCAACCATAAATCATAAGGGGGGTTATGGTAAGGGGTTTACCTGGGACCTTTAATGTGATGTTCACTACAGTGCCCCCTGAGGAGCCCCACTGTTTTGCTGGGATGTCGGTGTGGCCAGTCTACTGAAAATGCTGGTCCCCCCTACATCCCAATGGTTTGTTTTGTGCGTTTTTCTTTTGAACATGGTTTGGGTTTGTTTGATTTTTGAAAATGGTTCAAAAAGATAGAGGTACATGAAAAATGGCCATTTTCAGAAATACAAGATAGACATTTTGCAGTTTTAGAAATGACCATGTTCACTACTGGATTTTTGTGTATCTTTTGCAAAATGGCCAAACTCAGATTTAGATGTCGTATCAAAAATGCCCCTCTTGTTTTTCTCTGGAGTCTCTATTAACATACAGAGTGGATTCAATATGGGTGCATTTTCTGTGTTCCAACTCTCACTCATTAGATTGTAATCACTGCATTCATGGGAAGTAAGCTTATGAGAAAAGCCAAGTGGTCCAACCAGTAGAAGGAATTATGAACACATCTTCTTACTGTCTCCTCCTGCCCTTTATCTTCACCCTCTACCTCCAAAATGCACATGTTCTTAAACTTATACATACAGTTTTAATGGAGAACAAATTTCAGCTCAAAGAGTGCAAGAGTGAGAAAGCCTTAAAATAAGTATAACACACTCCTAATTAGTGACACTTGGGGCAAATTTTATAAATGGTGTCCTGTTTGTAGGCAGCGGTAGGCGTCCTACTGCTGTCTAACCAGCCAATCGGGATGCAATTTAAAAAAAACCCAAACACATCTCGAGGCACACTGTTTACATTATAGGCATCTTTGCAAGCCTAGGGAAGTGTGTAAGCTTGCCCAAGGCTAGGCATGGGTGTGATTTCGCCCGGAAGTGGCCTTAGGGGAGCTTAGGCAGCCCAAGGCATCCCCCTACATTTCAAATAGATGCGTCCGCTGCATTGATCCCTTGCCGTGATCAGTTTAGCAACCATAGCAGGGACCTGAACCTCCCCCAGGAAGACTATCGACAGCAGGGATGACCAGTCCCTCCTGCCGGAACCCTGAAGCCGCCCCACCCCCAAATGTCTGCGGCAGAAGGAGTGCACAATTCCTCTTACCGCTAGTCCCCATGACATTCCGGTTGGCCCAGGTGCCTAAGAACATAAGAATTGCTACTTCTGGGTCAGACCAGTGGTCCATCGTGACCAGCAGTCCGTTCATGTGGCGGCCCTTAGGTCAAAGACCAGTGCCCTGATTGAGTCTAGCCTTACCTGCATACGTTCCGGTTCAGCAGGAACTTGTCTAACCTTGTCTTGAATCCCTGGAAGGTGATTATTATCTCCTGAGGTATTACTTTAGAAATATTTCAAGAAAATATTGGGTTTACGAAACACGGAATCAACATTGATTTCCAACCTTTACTATTTCCCACATAAGAAAAAAAATCTCTGTAGAACAAGGACTGGCTCAATTGGCCCCAACTAAGGACCCTCCTATGTCTCATTTTTTCGAAGAGATACCAACATTACCAGGTGCATACTATTTAAACTTATATTGATATATGCATCATTAATGATGCAATATACATTTTACACTTTCTTTGGGTAACAGAGAGACAATATCTTAAATAAGTCCAGAATGGAGAATTCATGAGCCCAAGCCTATAATAGAAATACAAGGAACATGTCAGGAACAAGAACCAAGACAAAGAGCTAAAGTCGATAAGTTAACAGACTTCCAAAAGTGCAGCACATCTTGCCCTGAATTGTGTCTAAGAATGGAAATAGAACATGACATTAACATTTAGAAATATGCTGAAGAGGCATAGCAGTCCTGAGTACTGTTGTGGGTAATTTGTCTTTTCTGTTCATTAATGTGCTTTTGTTTAATCTAAGAATGGCTTTCTGAATGGATCCAAATCTAAACAGTGTGTCTACCCTCAATGATTTATGCTGCTAAACTCAAGCTACACATTTCACAGTTTGTCAAAGCTACTGCCGCAGGATGATTGGTTCCACAGTTTAAATAAGGAGCCTTAATGCTCTATGCATCTACGACACTTTTTGTTTTCAGAATATTTGAATTGAGCAAATCCAAACAAACAAGATCATATAATACCAAAACACTTGTCAAGTTCAGCAAGACAAAGAATGATATCTAACAGATATTTGTCAGAAAATAAATCAAAATATGTAAATGGAAAAAAACAAGTTATCAGGAGGTTAAGAGATTGCAGCTCCTCCTTCGCCTAAAAGGTCTGGGTTTGGAAATTTGGGACTTGGGCAATTTTTTGGACAGACATATGTTGTAGAGCTAGACGTAGTGGCAGTCTGGGTGAGTAGATTGTTGAATGTGGAGGTAGGCCATTCTGAAAAAAACTCCTCATTTTGGACATTGTTTTTGAGAATAATTTCCCTGCTGCCAACTTCAGCGTCTAGTGACTTAGGCCAAAAGGGGACTAAGCCATTTTTTTTTATTATGCCCCTCCACGTGGTTTAATTACAGCTTCTAATTCCTACCAAACTTTAAGAAAAAAATGGTAAAACTTATTTTTTTGATAAATTTGTCTGATGTTATCACGAATTTTAATGCTATCGCTGTACTATCCAGCTTTTCATTATTTTAAACCACATAGAACTGAGAGGTACTGCGGTACAAAAATAAAACGTATTATTATTATTACAACAGTGGCCAATCCAGGTCCCAAGTACCTGGCATAAAGGGAACATCTGTTGATATCCAAATAGAAAATTAGATACAATGCAGAAAATAATAATGTGCAGCAAAAAACATTACTAAATAAGTCTTATCAACAATAATTCAAGGCCAAATAAAAGAAGGGGTCATCAGTTACTCAATAGAGAGGGAAATAAAGTCACTGCATACAGAAGTGTCACACGTAGATGAGTACCTGATAGGATCCAGGCGACCAAAATAATAAGTTAAGTCCAAATCACCAATAATATATTGAAACCCACAGAGAGCTGTGAAAATATCTGGTCTGCATGGATTGTAACTCACTTTGAACTACTGAAGAAAGTGCCAGCCAAATCCAAATCCTGTAAATAAATTGAAGGAAAACAAGAGATTCCATGGACTTTTTCATGCTAATATTGATGACCAAAATCCAACAAATCTGCAGGGAGGACACAGTAGATACAAAACAAAAAGGAACTGCAGAAAACTGTACAAGATGGGATCCAACACGGTCTGTGTTTTGATCAACTCGTCTTCATCAGGGGTCCCTAGGTATGGTGGTGGAAAAACAAGCTCGCAACAAATTTTGCCCGATTCTGTGATGTAAGCGAAAACGTCTGACTGCTGCATAATGAATATTCATGAGTTAAGATTTGCACATGCTGCCTCCATTGCATGCAAATCTAGTTCATGAATATTCATTGAGTATCCTGAAAATCCGACTGCCTGGGTTCCTCCAGGACAGGTTTGAGAACCACAGTAATAAAGGTTTTTTAAGTTCAAAATTATTTATTGTATTTTCAACAAATCATAACAAAAAACAATATAAGAAAATGATATCATGAACAGTACCATATCAACATAAGCGAGGAGCACTAAAAATACATACAATAGGTTATGTATAATAATATATGAAAGTCTAAGTGTCCAGCCATCTTGACATGGACATGCAGTTAACCTGGGGAGAAGATGAGAAAGCAAGAAAAAAAGAGAGAAACAGACAGTTAATTGTTCAAAAAGTAAGAGATAATTATCACCAGTAGTCAAGGGGGAAAAAGGTAAAGATTCGGAGCAGGGCGAACGACCCAACCACAGGATATAGATGACAAAATATGGTAATAAGGAGCGAAACAAGATGAGTAAGTGAGGAGGAGTTGTCAGCGGCTAAAAAGAAAAGGATCGAATAGGGTCCCAAATTTTGGAAATAATAGATTTCCTACCAGAGCGTTCAGCTGTTTTCGATTCATATGAGTGGATTAAGAGTACAGTATTCCACCAAAAAGTGAGATTAAGAGAGTCGGCAGATTTCCAGTTGTGAAGGATCGCTTGTATAATAAGAGCAATCAAAATATTCAACAGTGATTGTTGATGTAGGGAGAGGATATCATCTAAAGCTAATGCTCTAAAAAGGAGAATATCTAAGGTAAAAGTGGAGCGGATCGGTAAGATATGTTGTATAACACGCCATACATGTGACCAAAAATTGGAGATAAGGGGACATGTGAAGATCATATGGTGAAGGTCTCCAATGTCAGATAGACAATGCCAACAAAGGTTCGATTCATGAAGCCCCGCACAAAACATTTTGTTCGGGGTCCAAAAGGTCTTATAAGATAGGAAGTACAAGGACTGGGACAAGCTCGAAGAGGCAGTAGGTCAAAGAATTTTTGTAAAATAATGATCCCAGTCCTTATCTGTTCCACTCCAAGATGCGTTCGTAGACCATATTTCAGTAGATTTTTTGGATCTAGGAAAGCTGTGAGATCTCATTTCCTTATAAAAACGGGAAGTGGAATGACCCATGTCGATACTCAATTGAGATGTGGATACAGTAATAAGGGTTTGATGGTTTTTTTTAACATGATTAGAAGTGAAATGTACGTAAAGAAGCTGAATATGGATTTCCTCATGATATAATAAACCAACAAAGGTTGTAGCATGTTCTTTTAATCTAAAGCTTAGCACTACACCCTACAGCAGGAGTGTCTAACCTGCGGCCCCTTGAAGTATTTTGTACGGCCCCTGGTCGAGGGTGATGCAGTGATTTCCTCTGCTGCCCCCAGATGTTTACCATCTTGCCGGATCCCTCCTCTGTCTTGCTGCAGCGTTTGCGTGTATGTGCGGCCCCAGAAAAAGTTTTTTTTCGGCCAGTGCAGCCCAGGGAAGCCAAAAGGTTGGACACCCCTGCCCTAGAGCTATAGCAAACATTTTAATGGTGAAATGCAGACTTTTTCTGACGACTGACAGGCTCTGGCTAGCCACAGGGAGCCCATCCAACAGGGGGCACATGTACTAATTGGTTACTCAAGACACAAAAGTTTCTGCTGCCTGTGAAATACAGCTCTGTATTTTACAAAGAGTACTCTTTACTGTTTTGGAGAATGGAATACCTATTGATATGCCTTATTCTCCTGTGGGATACTTTGTTTTCCTTCAATGTCGTGGAGAAAGGTTCATTGTTGGTGAGATGGCCAAGAAGAACCCACATCTTCCATCTTTGCATCACACTGTCGGGTCCTTCAAAGGCAGATGTGGCGTGTTGTTATGGCTAAACACCCACCTTCTGTGAAATCAAGTTTTCAAGTCTGAGGTTTCAGGTTTACTTGAAATACCACATCATATTATTTATGCAGTTTGCAATCAAATTTAAATATATTAATACAAATAATAAATGATAGTTATGCAGTATAAAATTATTCATGTGTTTATACGGCCACTTACAAAGTACAGAGTGGTGTGAAAAAATGTGCTATGACAAGATGGCACATATTTATTTATTTCCAATTTTTGATATACCATCATTATGATTATCAGCCAATCAAATTGGTGAGATTGCACAGGAGTGGAAACTCCTGTTGAAATTCCAGTATTGCAGATGAGATAACCTCCCCCTTCCCCACCCCTTTCTCACGATAGGAAATCCAGCAGACAGTTCAATAGGGTCTCCATTTTGCAGTGGCGTACCAAGGGGGGGGCGGTGCACCCCGGGTGCCAGCCCTGAGGGGGTGCTCCCGGCCTTGCCGTTCAGTCCCCCCCCACCCCCGAAGGATCGCTCGCCCCACTGACCTTCCTGCACCACCTGTGAAGCAGCCCGCAGCAGGATCGCGACGTCAGCGATACCTGAGCTGCTTGGGCGCTGCTTCCTGCGCCGCGGTCCCGCCCCTCCTCTGATCCTAACCCTAACCTCTGATGTCAGAGGAGGGGCGGGACAGCGGCGCAGGAAGCAGCGCCTAAGCAGCGCAGGGATAGCTGACTTCGCGATCCTGCTGCGGCTGCTTCATAGGTGGTGCGGGGAGGCCAGGGGGGCGAGCGGTCCTTCGGGGTGAGTCGGGGCATCAGACCTTCAGGGTGGGGCGGTCGGGCAGGCAGGCAGGCTTTCAAGGGGGAGGGGGAGACAGGCAGGCAGGCAGGCCTTCAAGAGGGGACAGGCCTTTGGGGGGGGGTGTGCAGACCTTCAAGGGGTGCAGGCCTTCAAGGGGGGGACAGGCCTTCAGGCGGGGGGCAGGCAGGCCTTCAAGGGGGGGCAGGCAGACCTTCAAGGGGGGGCAGGCCTACAAGGGGGTGGGACAGGCCTTCAGGGGGGGACAGGCCTTCAAGGGGGGGAAAGGCAGGCAGGCCTTCAAGGGGGGGACAGGCCTACAAGGGGGTGGGACAGGCCTTCAAGGGGGGGACATGCCTTCGGGGGGGTGCAGGCCTTCGGGGGGGTGCAGACCTTCAAGGGGGTGCAGGCCTTCAAGGGGGGGAAAGGCAGGCAGGCCTTCAAGGGGGGGGACAGGCCTACAAGGGGGTGGGACAGGCCTTCAAGGGGGGGTGCAGGCCTTCGGGGGGGATGCAGACCTTCAAGGGGGGTGCAGGCCTTCAAGGGGGGGACAGGCCTTCAAGGGGGGGACAAGCAGGCAGGCCTTCAAGGGGGGACAGGCCTACAAGGGGGGACAAGCTACAAGGGGGGGGGCAGGCCTTCAAGGGGGGGACAGGCCTTTGGGGGGAGCAGGCCTTCGGTGGGGGGTGCAGACCTTCAAGGGGGTGCAGGCCTTCAAGGGGGGGACAGGCCTTTAAGGGGGGAACAGGCCTACAAGGAGGTGGGACAGGCCTTCAAGGGGGGACAGGCAGACCTTTAAGGGGGGACAGGCCTTTGGGGGGGACCATGGTTTAGAAGTACACGGAGGGAAGGGGGTGTTCAAAGAGACGTGCATATGCCAAACTTTGGGGGGGGGGAAGAAATAATGGGTCTGAAAATAGAGGAGAGGGAGAGAGATTATGGACCATGGGATTTAGGGAGGGAAGGAACAGAAAGGGAGAGAAATTGGACACAAGGGATGGTGTGGCGGAGGGATAGAGATACTGGATAGGAGGGTAATTAGGAAAAGAAAGGGAGAGATGGTGGACTCTGGGGTGGTGGGGAAGGAGGGAGAGATGCCGGATGAAAGGGTAGTTAAGAAAAGGTGGATCTGTGGAGAGAGATGAAAAAAAGGAAAGATACCAGACTTCCTGGGAAGGGAAGGGAAATGGAAAGGGAGGACAGAGTTGGCAGATGGATGGTTAGCATGCAGAAAGGAGACCCTGGCAAGCAAGTTATCAGAAGAAAACCAGAGCCTTGGACCAACAAGATTTGAAATATAACCAGACAACAAAAGGTAGAAAAATTAATTTTATTTTCTGTTTTGTGATTATAATATGTCAGATTTGAAATGTGTATCCTGCCAGAGCTGGTGTTGGACTGCAAACGTGAGCTAGGATTTAATAGAGAGAGGAAAAGTCTTTTTTGTTTCTTTATTTTATTTACACCACAGCGCCAGTGTGGTTAGGAGAAGCCAAAGGGGGTGAAAAAGCTATAAAACCCACCAGGAGTTTTGAAAAAAATCACCCAACTGGGCAGGAAAATCGAATTGAAAAACCAATTCAATAGGCTGAATCGAATCGAAATTTTTTTTCCTGAATCTGGCAGCATTAGTTCGCGCTACTGTCTTAGACTTTAGGACCTGGGATTGGGGAGAGATGGCATCTTCAGTACTTTATAATGCAAGTGAAACGAGGATTTGGTCAGACTTTTAAAGGGTCTGCAGAAAAAAAGTATTGTATAGGCCGGGGACATGAGACAGCAGGAAATGGGAACTTTTCTTCCTTCTATTTTTGTGAATGGAAAGGCTGAGGATGTCAGAGAGTTCAGTTAAAATATGTGCTTTATAAGAAAATATAATAATGTGTTTTATAAAGTTTATAGCATAGCTGGCCTACCCAGTGAGGTGTTCCTAGTGGTGATGGTGGCAGCGTGTCAATGTGTTGAGAGGAAGAGGTGGTCTGGGAAATTCTGCTGAGCAAACTCCGGGCCCATTTCCACCCCCCAGTTAGTCCACTCCACTCAACTGGTTCACACACTGAGTGGGTCTTTGGGTGTTGTTTTGGGATCTCTTCCAGTGGTTTATCTCCTTCTGGTCCAAGGAAGGAAACTTTGTTATCCTTAGCATTGACCTACAGAATATGTTTGTAACAGCGCTGCTTGTGTGGCATTAGGCTATGTAGTGATCGAAAGAAAAAAACAGACCTTTGCACATTTTTGCATTATATGGTGGGTGTATGAGGAGATTCACATTTCCTGCACAGCTAAGTCCATGTGAAGTTACCTTGTGCTGTATTTGACATCTAGCAAGGTCTCTGTTTGAAAGGAAAGATCTAAACTTAAAAATGAAGTGGCCAGAAGTTATGGTAAAAGCAGATAGTGTAGCTGGTTTTAAGAAAGATTTGGACAAATTCCTGGAGGAAAAGTCCACAATCTGTTATTAAGACATGGGGGAAGTGTCTGCTTGCCCTGGATCGGTAGCATGGAATGTTGCTACTCTTTGGGTTTTGACCAGGTATTAGTGTCCTGGATTGGCTACCATGAGAATGGGCTACTGGGCATGATAGACCATTGGTCTGACCCAGTTAGGCTATTCTTATGTTATGTTCTCATCTGTAGGGGCCTTTGTTTTCACTTCTTATTTTAATGTAATTTTTTCTGGGAACTTATCAGTGTTTTTTATAATGGGAACAAAAATGGAAGAGAATTAATGTGTGTGGGATGAGGGGGTAACTAATTTCTTCAGCTAAATAATTGTAAATCCACTTCAAACAGACATAGGAGAACTCACGCACCATTCACACACCCTCCAACCAAAAACGTCAAAAGAAAAAAACTGTTCGACAACCTCCTAGCCATTCAAGCTGCAACACTCGACCCCCAACTCTACAACCAATTGACATCGACCACAGACTGCAAAACCTTCAAAAAAGAAATAAAAACCCTTCTATTCAAAAAACACATAAAACCGAACTAACACAATCAGAACTGTCCCAAGCATCACCTGCAACTACTCCATATGTACTTCTGATGTCATGACAATTCAGACATAATTTATGTTATGTTATGTTTGGAATATAAGAAAATTTTCACTGCCTGTTTCTATTCTGACCATTTATTCCGTTTCATGGTCATTACAAAAAATATTTTTTTACATGGGGGGGGGTGTCAAAAAATGATGGGCCCAGGGTGCCACATACCCTAGGTACGCCACTGCCATTTTGTACTTTTTTTGAAATCCAGATTGAAGGTATTCTAACATCTGCTTATTCTCTAGGACAGAGGTTCCCAAATCCACCCTGGAGAACTTCCAGTCAGGTCAGATTTTCAGTATATCTACAATTGCATGCACAGTCCTCCATACTCCCTCAATCCCATACTTATTTATAGGTATTTAAAAAATCTGACTGGCTGAAGAACCCCCCCTCCCCACAGGACAGGTTTGAGAACCACTGTTCTAGGAAGGCCTGCTGTTGCTTTAGCACCATTTGCTCAATTATGTTGCCCAAGAAAAAGAAAGTTATGAAATGGGCCAGTTTGAAATGGTTGTAGTTGCAGATAGATTATTTTACAACCAGCTGAACTATTGATATTTTCAATCCAAAAGCAACATCCCCTTTGCCAAGGAAGCATCCAGAATAGATATTACACCTCCCCCTCCGTATTTGCAGTTTTGGTTATTCGTGGTTTTTTGTGCGTGGGCTCCGCCCCCAAATTTACATCAAAGGAAGTCACTGCTCTCAGCAATGCACAGAGAAAATTGATCCTCCCAGAGATGCACAGAGAAAATCAATCCTCTCAGCGTTGTTCAGAGAAAATTGTGGCACTTTCTTCTTAGGAACAGGTAAGGTTATTTGCAGTTTTGTGTCTTTTTTCAGGAAGGATCTCATAGGTGACAAGCACCAGACACAGGGTCTAAATAAGACTTGCCCTGTACATCATTGTGTCCAATATTTAAGTTTGTTAGTGCAAATATCCATTGGCAAAAATTCAAACCAGGTGAAAAAAAGGAGTAAGAAAGTTTTAATCTCCCAGTTTGATTAATTTTTGATGCATTTTGAAACCGGGAGATTAAAACGTTCTTACTTCTTTTTTTCACCTGGTTTGAATTTATGCCAATGGTTTGTGGATTTTTGCACTAACAAACTTAAATATTGGACACAATGATGTAAGGAGGAGGTCTTATTTAGACCCTGTGTCTGGTGCTTGTCACCTATAAGATCCTGCCTGGGGCTAAATCTTGTTCCAAACAGTGAACTGTGCCAGTACTGATGTCCTATTATTATTTTTTTCTAATATTCATTTGAGCTTTACATTCTGGCATTTTCTTACCAGGGGGAAAAAGTTGTTGCCAATTGTGTTTTGGGTATTGCCATAGCCATGAAGCCATTAAAAAATATAACCATACGAGTACTTACCACCATATATTTTGTAGATGTTAAGGGCTTGCACAGCATTCCTATCCTAATCAGTTAGCACTTGGTAATGTAGATGTGCTAATTAGCATAGGATATCCTACTCTTCATCCCCCTGACACGCTCCCTCCCAGGAAAAAAAAAATTAGCACATAATTAGTGCATGCAGAATTGAAAATAATCGCAGGACACCTGAATGTGTTGTGGTAAGCACACGCTAGCACTGACTGCAGCTTAGGTAAAGGATCCCTAAAGCGCGCCTGTCAAGGCGATCTAACGATTAACTCGGGTCTTTTTTAATGAATATTACACTTCTCCCTCCGTATTCGCGGTTTCAGCATTCGCGGTTTTTAGCTTGCTGGCTCCTCCCCCCAAAATGCATCAGCTTACATAGAGAAATCGCTGATTCCAAGCGTTTACAGAGAAAATCACTGATTCCCAGCACTTTCTTCACCGTGTTTTGCCTCTCCTTACCGGAACAGGCCAGGTCTCCCACCATGTTATTCGCGGTTTCACCATATTCATGATGGTTTATAATAGAAAACAGCGAATAACATATGAAATAGTTATTCACGGTTTTTCTGTATTTGCAGTTCTGTTAATCCTGTTATCACAGCGAATACGGAGGGAGAAGTATATATATATATATATTTTGAATTGGTATGAGGAGATTGAGGGTTTTTAAAAATTTTATTTTGCTGTTTTCTGTTCATTTTTATTAGAATTTAGAGGCATTAGAATTCTTGCAATGGGCATCCAGTTATACAATATTAGTCGTAAACTTTCAGAACAGACACCGCTGCCTTTTTTTAACCCACTCAAAGGAGACGACTACAGTGGACATGAAAAGTAAATTTTATTAACCGAGTTTACATACCATGAGCTGGAAGTTCATTTAAAAGCACAGGAGGGTGTTAAGACAAGTGGTCAAAATAGAAAGAAAGTGTCAAATTTATAATCAATTGGCTTTCTGGGCCACTAACACGGACGAGAATGTAGAAGTAGTGCATCAATGCTTCAGTTCTTCCTGCTCAGCAGGTCGAGCAGTAATCAATCGTTGCCCTATGGAAAGATGGGCAGAATGGTTCTGGCCTGTTAAATAACAATTCATAGTTTCTTGGTGCAGGCAGTATGTCTATGAGTTAAAACCTAGTGAATGCACAGTTTCTACATGTGTTACAGCCCCACATCAGGAATCTACACCAAAATATTTATCTGAAGGAATTTGGTCCGTACTATATTATGTTTTCCATAGGGTAAAAAATAAAGTCCATCTATAGACATTTAACACCAGATAAACACACCTGGCCTGGTTAAAACCTGCAAAATGTCTATAAGAAAAAATGGATGGCTTAGATTTCTTGATTATTTCATTAGAATTACGAGGAAACTGTACAAGTACATGCAACATACAAGCTGGCCTATGTGGAACTAACACATATTATTAAACAAATTTTTTTTTGTTTGTTTCTTGGTCTCTTTTTACAAAACGTGCATGCAGCTGTGAACATCTCTAAGTCATGCTGCTTTATTGGCGTGATCACAAAATCGAATGGCCCATGAAAGAAATATTTATCAATGCTCTAGCAATTCTGCATTGATATATCTATCGGTCATCATTTTGTTTGTTTGTTTGGTTTTTTTATTTTATTTTACATGAAAATCAGTGGGGATATCAATGTCAAGGCAAGGGAAACTAAAATGAATCAAAAGCAAATTGAATTTTCATTGTTATTCTTCAAAACATTTAAATATTCTGCGTTAAAAAATCAAGCATTGTGCTTGCAGCAATCCCAAAAAAAATGTAAACTGAAATTTAATAAAAATATTTATAAGTGCAGAATTTTTCAACTGGAATTTCCAGTGGAATACTGAATAACTTACACACTGCTGCATCCAGGGCAGATACATGTGTCTTATGGGACATCATAGGTAAAGCTGATAGTGCCATATGTTCATTCTCACTACCACTCAATGTTTTATCATTTTGACACACAATCATAATTATGACTTGGTTTTCTGATTCAAGGACAAAATCTCCTTTGCAAGTATTATTTTAAAATGTCACACTTAATTTGGAGCTGCTTATGTCAGTCCCAGAACTGGCCCAATAGGTCTTCATCATGCAGAATGCCATAAGACATAAAACTCTTTTTTTCTTTACAGTGGAATCACAGAGAAAAAATGGTACTGTGACAAATCATCTTATTGTTTTACTATTTTAAAGCATTTTGTTCTGTATTAAAAAAAAACCCCAAAATCCATTACTCATTCATGCCATGTTTCTGTGTTGCAAGACTTTTGAGAACCAGAACTAATGAAACAATGTTGGCATTACAGTATGTATTCTGGTTGATGAACACTTTAAGGATACCATCAGAGATTTACCGCAGGACTTTAAAAAATATATATATAAAAAAAAAGTGGAAAATCTCTGAGGGCATCACCATGAGGATCTACAAAAATGTTAATGAAACCATATAGGAAAAAAATAACTAGTAGAAGTAACAAATTCAGAAAAAAAATTGTTGAAACACCTTAAAGATAATACTGCTTAGATCTCTGTAAAAATGCTGAAAAATACATTTTTGCCAGAGTGAAAACTTCCAGTTTCTGTTTTACTCTTCTCTCTTTGAGGATCAACAACTTTCACACATATTAAATGAGCATCAATCGATGTACCAATTTATCAATTTCAGCCAGCTTTTTTTAAAATCTATTTTTAGATCAATATTACAGGCAAAAAACAAATGATTGTCTTCAATAATGCTTTGTTCTTGGAAAGATATGGTTCAGATTGATATCTTAGATAGATAAGGTTTTGATTACAGGAGTTGGAATTTCCTGACAGTTCATTAAGACCTAACGCAGGGAGGGCCAGTTGAACTTTCAAGAGATGATTGGGAAGCCCTGCGAGTAAGGGGTGTCAACGTTGGATCCACCAGTGATGAAGGGGGGAATAATTTATACCATCCAATTACAACACTGGACAAATCAAGTTCCTCCAAAAGAATCTGTGCAACACCCATGAAGCACTTGTGATCCATTCGACCATAGTCTCCCCAGACAATTACCTACAAACAAGGAAAAGAGAATAAACATTATTCAAAAGCTAGCTAAGTAATTATATAGAGATAAGTGGTTCTGCTAGTATTTGAGAACAATGTCTGCCAACGTAGAACATATTCTAAAATATATCGTGAAATGGACATTTAAGCACCAATTGTATGCAGCAAGAACACTCATTTTAGAATCACAAGTAGCAAAATATGATTGGTATCGGAAGACTGGAGGCCAACATAATGCCAATTTTTAAATAGGGTTCCAGGGGTGATCCAGAAAATAATAGACTGGTGAGTCTGACATTGATGACAGGCAAAATGGTAGAGAATATATGAAGAACAAAATTACAGAGCATATACATAAGCATGGATTAATGAGAAAGCCAACATGGATTTAGTCAAGGGAAATCTTGCCTTGCCAATCTACTGTATTTCTTTGAAGGGATGGCTAAAGGTGAGACGGTTGATATTGTGTACCTCATGAAAGACTTCTGAGGAAATTAGAAATTTGTGGAATAGGAGGTAATGTCTTATTATGGATTAAGAACTGGTTGAAAGACAAAACGGAAAGTAGATTTAAAAGGTCAATATTCCCTTCCTTATTACCCTCCCTTATATCTCATTATGTAAGAGAAAAAAAAATTACTGATTTTCCCCACCAGGTTGGATGAGTGGATGGTTTAAACCCTACTCTTTTATGAATTTACTATATATGAAGGTGGGTAAGTCTCCGGGGTTGAATCACAAAATCAGATTTCTGACCCCGATATAACTTGCCTGGAAATGGTGGCAAAAGAAACAGCAGAAAATGTCTCCATTCCTATAGATGGTGAGGAATGAGGCTTTCCCTCCAGAAATAGGGAAATCATGGTTTCAAACATGGAAGCAGGCAGGAAGCATCAGCTTGAATATCTTCTTGGAGGTGGGGGAAGGATCTTATCAAACTTTCTCCAAACTATAAAACACATGGGCCCTGTAATCATGCTTACGACCTAGGAGGGGCACAGCCAGCCCCGATCCCGGAAACACCTCCACGGAGTCACACAGTCTGCGCTCAAACACACTAGCAGATGAACCTGGGGTGAGCCAGCTCCCATGGGAACGATCCCTGAACCCTGATTAGAAAGTGCAGGCTGCCCAGAGGGTGCACTGCCAGGTAGCCAACACCCTGGAAACAGACTTTCCCCAAAGTCTATGATCTTCCGCAGACAGAGCGGTCCCCGCACGGAACTTCTGCACCACAAGGGTGGAATTTGTGAACAAAAAAACTGAATTTAAAGAAAATAAACATGAGCAGAGAAAAAAAAGTTCCTATAGTCTGGCTTATAGGAAAGAAACTGGATTCTTGGGGGGCAGTCCTGAGGTAAGAGAGAAGGAGCTCAAGACTCTGTGAAATGAGAATTCCTACATGCTCTGGCGAGTATGGGAAAATAACCCACTAGTCTAGGAATAGAGTGGAATTGTACAAGAACCTTCTATTATATCATAAATGTGAATGCAGCAAACAGAAACACTATCCCCCTCTTCTACGAAACTGCAATAGCAGTTTTTAGCGCGGGGAGCTGAATGGTCCGCGCTGCTCCCGACGCTCATAGGAACTCAATGAGCGTCGGGAGCAGAGCAGGCCATTCAGCACGGCTCTCTACACTACAAACCGCTAGTGCGGTTTCATAGAAGAGGGGGTATGCTTATTTTCCACTGTATTCATGATTTTTATTGGTTACATATGCTATTCTGCTAGAAGTTATTCCATGATTTTCTACATATGAAAGCTGTTTGTATATACTTATGGGATCATTCTGCTTGTTGGTATAGTTTGAATGTTATAACTTTTGTACATGTTAATATTGTTATACAGTGTTTCTTTGCAGAAATATTTTTAAAAATAAGCCTCAAAAAGGTAAGACTTTTAAACTGGATTTGAATAGGACCGGAGACTGAGCATGATGTATAGGTCAGGAAATCTATTACAGGTGTAGGGAGCAGCAAGATAGAAGGAATGGAGCCTGTAGTTGGCAGTGGGAGGAGAGGAGTACAGATAAGAGTGACAAACCAAATCATAGTTACCAGATGCTAGGGTCCACCTTGGGGGGCAGCACCCAAGAAAAAGATCTGGGTGTCATTGTAGACAATACTTTGAAACTTTCTGCCCAATATGTGGCTTCGACCATGCGTTTTAACAACTTTGAATAGTTTAGTGTAATCTGCAAATTTAATCACCTCACTCGTCATTCCAATTTCCAGATCATTTATAAATAAGTTAAATAGCACCGGTCCCAGTATAGACCCCTGTGGCACTCCACTGTTTACTCTCCTCCATTGAGAAAAATGACCATTTAACCCTACCCTCTGTTTTCTATTCGATAACCAATTCCTAATCTACAACTGAACTTTGCCACCTATTCCATGGGAAGATTGTAAGGGAAGACAAGAGAGGAGCATAATGAATGCAGTTGTGTAAATCAGGAAGAGGAGTTTGAACTACATATGAAAACTGAAAGGAAACCAATGAAATAACTTGAAGAAAAATGTTATGTGAGTGTAGCACCACCAACAGAAGATAATTGCAACAGAATTTTGAGCACATTGAATGATAGAGAGATGGTTTAATGGGAGACCTGTGAACAACAAGTTGCATGTATTCAGAAAGAATGGAACAAATTTCATTTATTATTTGTTACACTATTTGTTTGATGCCTTCTGAGCAGTGTACATTTTCTATGTTATCATATAACTGGAGAAAAAGTAGAAAGAATGGGAGCAAAAGTTAGAGAAATTATAAAAGCAGAAGCTCAGAATGCTCTGTGGTCCTTCAAGATGAGTCCAGGTGTCCAAAAGTACGCCTCTGGGTTTTATTAAGGAATACGCTTCTGAAACAGTTTGTGACTGGGTTCTAGAAAGAGACTGGAAGGGATTCCTGGAGTAAAGGATTACAATGCACTCCTTACATTACTAATAGGATTTATTTTACCAAATGGTTTATAAAAGTGGAAGAGATACGAGGGATCCAGTTGCTTGTAATGAATACAAAAAACAAAAGGAAGAGCTTCAGCTAAGGAGAAGAGTAAAACAGTTTATACTCCTGTTGGTTGCTGGAGTTAGGGAGGAAAGAAGAGAGATCTGTTCTAGAATTTTGCAAGAAAGAAAGAGAGTCAACAGGTTGGAATATCCAAGGATACATCTCTGGAGTAACCTGGACAGGTGCATAATGATAAGGGAGTCTTCTGTGTGTTAAACATGGTTTCAGCGACTGTAAATTTACTGTACAGGTATCACCAGAAGAACACAGCCTGGCATAGCTTTATTCATATTTCAAGATTGTAGATGCACATCAACATTTCTTTAAGCCCCGAAGCAGAATTCCATCCTACCACAGTAACCTTTGGAAACCCCATGGAGTGCAGTATGGATCAGCAGCTTCCAGATATTCCTATGAGAATTTGGAAGGAGGGTTAAACAAGTGACCCTGGGCAAGTCACTTAATCCCCCCATTGCCCCAGGTACAGTAGATAGAGTTTGAGCCCACCGGGACAGATAGGGAAATATGATAAAGTACCTGAATGTAAACCACTTAGGATATAAGTGGTAAATAAACATTAAAAAAAAATTAATGTAGTATATAGGAAAACATTACTACTGACCTGAAGGACTTTGCCCAGTGGACTGTCTTCAAAAACCAATGACTGCTGGTATAATGGATCAAGCGTCTTCCGTGCAATTCTAGTCTTCTTCTTCGCAATGCAAGCCCCGTTTTCTAGCAGATACACTTTGACATATGGTGCTAGAGAATCAAAGCATCAGATGCAACTCAGTAATTTCTTTCAAAGACGATTTTAGAAGTACATTGTTTTGATTATTGCAGTTGTTCAGGTCATGTCGCATTCCAGGTAAGTGGAACCAACATATGCACTCCCTGAAAAAAGTGACAGCTTGATGGCCGAAACACTGGATTCAATTACTTGGACCATCTGCATAGCAGAAATGATCATGACGTCAGCCTCAGAAGCCAAAGAGAACATTATATTGTTCAGTCTTTCTCTCTTAACAAACCCCTTCATTTCTCAACAATTGCGGAGCAAAGGCAGTAGTTAAATCCACGGTTGCACACAGGTCACATTTCTAAGATATCTTTAATGAATCTCCACAAAAGATACAAGTCTGCTACCTTCATTATATGCAAATGTCTATCAAGTATATTTATTTAAAAATTTATATACCGTATATTATCAATACGGTTTACATAGTCAGAGTCATAAATGTTAAGCAAACATTTTAAGTAATTATAAAAACTATACCATAAAATTTGATCATTAATCTGACTTATGGATGGTCCTCAATGACTGGGAGTGAAAATTAAGGTATGAAAAGGTTAATAGCTATAAAATATACAAAACTATAGAGCAGGTTCACCTCTAATTGCCCTTGCATTATCATGAGATTTGTTGCCACAAAAAACCCTTTGGTAATTAAAAAAAAAATATCTAATTTTATTCATTTAATTTTCTATACCATTCTCCCAGGAGCTCAGAACGGTTTACATGAGTTTATTCAGGTACTCAAGCATTTTTCCCTGTCTGTCTCGGCAGGCTCACAATCTATCTAATGTACCTGGGGCATTGAGGGGATTAAGTGACTTGCCCAGGGTCACAAGGAGCAGCGTGGGGTTGAACCCACAACTCCAGGGTGCTGAGGCTGTAGATTTAACCACTGCACCACACTATTAAATTACTTAGAAACTAATGAGGACCATCAAACTAAAAAAATTCAAGATCTTCATAGCTAACATATGCATGCATATCATTTTTAAAAACCTACATTTTTATTCATTTATTTTAAAAACAAGTCCATAATTTGTCAAAACTATTTTAAATTGAAAATAAAATAACTTCTACAAATCCAATAGTCCATCCAGTCCATGTCAATTGTTTAGCGTGGATATATTTTAGCGGCGGATTATCAAAATGGCTTACCATGGTTTTTTTCCGAGTTTCCTAGCAGTCTCCTACTCTGCCATGCAAATGTATTACAAAGAGGTCATTAATATTTAAAGGAACACTCTGGGCAATTCTCTATTATCGCCAGGTGATTCCCTAACCTCACTGTCCTACACTTGCGAGCAAAATTTTCCAGCAGGTCTGAGCTGTCATAGCCTTACTTTCTGGTCAGTGCCTGAGCGCTGATTGGTTCAGGCATTGACAGGAAAGTAAGGCCCTCTCACCACCTGCAAACAACCCTTGACACCCTCCTCCCCCCCCCCGGCAGCGGGACAGATGCTCGCTCCCTCATGCCACCATGCAACAACTCCCGACACGCCCCCCCCCGCCTCCATGCAACAATCCCAGACACACCCCACTGGCAATGGGAGAGATGCCTACTCTCTTCCACCGTCAAGCAACTCACCCAGCAGTGGGAGGAATGCCTACTCCCTTCCCCCGCCACCATTATGTCCCTGACAAATGCCCCCTCCGGATGCCTACTCCCTCCGGCCAGCAGGCCCGCCTCTTCAAAATGATGGGTATTTCTCTCCCCAGTGCATCCTGGGATGTGCTTGGAAGGAGCCTAGGGCCCAGACACCTAAGGTCCCTCCTATAAGAGGGGTCTTATGCAACCTGGGCTAATCAGAGCCCTAGGCCCCTTCCTGATGCTCCTAGGATGCACTGGGGAGGGGAAGGCCCGCCATTTTGAAGAGGTGGGCTTGCTGACTGGAGGGGTAGGCATCCCTCTGGCCGGCTTTCGTAAACAAGGTAAGGGGGCGGGGGGTCATCAGAGGCATGGGGACGACGGCGGCGGTGGGAGATAGTAGGTATCTCTCCTGCTGCTGGGGAGCTGTTGGGGGTGGGTGGGTTGCTTGATGTCAGTGGTGGGAGGGAGTGGGCATATAGGGAGTGGGCATGCATCCCTTCTGCCGAACTTCGATTTGGGTTTTTTTTTGCGCATTTATTCTGCGCATGTGCCAATCTCTATCAACAGTGATCAACACATGCAAATTTAGCAACCCTCCACAAACCTTATTTGCATGTGCATTTTTTAAAGAATGACTCGCCTTTTTGAAATCATTACAGTAGTGTCCGTGAGAGCTGCCCGTCAGATTTTACCATAAACATCTGAGAATCTTCCCTGGGGTGCAGATTTTTCCCAGTGCCTACTTTTCATTGACATTTACATAATCTGGCCCTTTGTACATAAATAAAACCCTAATGCCCTAAAAACAACACAGAAAAGGACAACTCTTCAAAATCCTAACAAGTACAATCAAGCTAAATATCCAAATCCTCAAAAATATAAAGAAAACAAAAGAGATTAAATTAATAATAAGCTGAAAATAGAAAACAAAGTCAGCCATTCAACTCTAATCACTTCTGAACAATTACTTTAAAGCCAGAAAAAGCCAATCAGTTACATAAAGCAAATACACTTCTCCCTTGTTATTCGCGGGGGATAGGGGCAGAGCCGGACCGTGAATATCCGGCTCTGACCCACCCCCGCCTCCCCCTGGCATCCCGGCCTTACCTGGTGGTCTAGCTGGTTTTTGGGGCAGGAGCGATCTTCCTACGCTCCTGCCCCATGCAGATAGCCATTAAGAAATGGTTGTGGGGAGTCTACGGGAACTCCCCACAGCCATTTCCTAATGGCTTTCTGCACGGGGCAGGAGTGTAGGAAGATCGCTCCTGCCCCGAAAACCAGCTAGACCACCAGGTAAGGCTAGGATGCCGGGGGGAAGACAAAAATATGGAGGTTTTTTTCCCTCCTCCCCCCCCCCAAAAAAAAATCGCGATTATGTGAAATTGCGAGTAGGGAAACCGCGAATAGGGAGGGGGAAGTGTATAGATAATCCTGCTTGTGTCATCATAGAAATATTTTGGACTCTTAGTAGGAGATATTGATTGCCAGAGGTCTTCAAAGTATAGAATGAGTTGACAGGGTTGGTATACTGCTATGATATGCTTACCAGGAGTCGATTTGGAACCTGGCTTTTGTATAAGACCTCTGGCTCTTATGACTTCTACTTCCAGCTGACCCTTTTTATCTACCATACCAATCTGAATATCACCTGTAAGAAAAGGGAAACACCCTTACATTTAGACTGTTTCCAATGACATTTTTTGTTAAATATCAAAAAGGCATTGATTTAGCATACATTTGGAAATTTGATCTTGGTACAACGCACATGACAATGAAAATCCAACTGTAAAGAACAAAACAAGTGGTTACCCTGTAACACTTTACATTTAGAAAGGAAATGACAACTTTAATACAGCAATCAAGGCTTTACTTTTTAGATTCTACTATCAATAGTTTAAACTGTTATGGTATAGTCATAGGTCCTTTTACTAAGGTGCATTAACCGATTTAGTGCACGCTAAACGCTAACATGTCCATTATATCCTATGGACGCTTTAGCGTTTAGCACATGCTAAATCAGTTAGCGCACCTTAGTAAATGAGGGGGTAAGTATGGTAATAGTAGGGCTTGAGGACATAACGTTGATAGAGGGAATGCAGAGTTCCAAATTGTGGAATCACCCCTGGCCTGTGGACTGTAGAAGCTCAATGTGACCAGACTCCATTTTGATTGTGAAGAATTCGTTTGGATCATGAACAAAGCTAAGGAGTCTGTTTACTTGTTTCAGAAACACAGACCAAAATGGAAGTCAACATAAGACAGAACATTTGGCCTCATAAATGTTGTTTGTTTCTTCTAATTAGGGGAGACACAGGATAGAGTTAAGCAACAGCAATATCATTGGTGGATATAACATAACATAACATAAATCTTTATTTATATACTGCATAAGTCATTCAGTTCAAGGCAGTTTACAGGATAAAAACAAAGGAGAAACGTCAAATTTAACATTTGAAGGAATATTGTAAGTGAAAACATTTAACTTTTAGCAGGAATATTACAGAGGTATATAAGTGGTGAAATAATAAGTAGGAATGGGCTAGTCTTAGGTCAACAGTGTGAAATGGGAGTTATTTTAAACTTGGTTGTCCTGTTTGGGAAAGAGGAGCGTTTTTAGGAACTTTCTGAAATGCATGTAAGAGGTTGAACATCGGACCAGTTGACTCCATTCCGGATCTTTGGAAGCAACTTGATAGGGTTAAGAGTATAGTAATGAATCCTTTATGGGTAAAACCTTTAATTGAGGGGTAAAACCTTTCCTTTTTAGTGCTGGACAAATAATACTGATACAATTGAATAACTGATTGAAAAATGGAGTTTCACCTGCAGCTGCTGGTGTACTTGTGATTTATAGTTTTCTACAATTGCACAAAAAATTATTTTCAACTATCTGAAAGTGAGTGCAAATGCTTGCAATGCGTAGTTTGTGGCTTGATCCTTCCTGCAACCCTTGCTAGGGGCAGAAAGACTGATGCGCAGAATCACACGACCCTCTTGAGGTTATATCTACTCTATAACCCCTAAACCTGTTTAAACATATTCATGAGAACCCCCTCCCCCCTACAGAAATACATTATTCAGTTAGATTGTGAGCCTGCCAGGATATATAGGGAGAAATACTTAAGAGTACCTGCAGGAAGTTTCAAGTTTCAAGTTTATTGGTTTTTTATACCCCGATCATAAAACAAATAGGAAGACCTTAGGAAATTGGAAGACTGGGCATCCAAACAGAAGATGAAATTTAACGTGGACAAATGCATAGTGATGCACATTGGGAAGAATAATCCAAATCATACTTACAAGATGCTAGGGTCCACCTTGGGGGTTAGCTTATAAACCGTGCCGAGCTCCACCTCCATGGAGATGATGCGGTATATAAATTTAAGGCTTAGATTAGATTAGATTAGATTAGCGCTCAAGAAAAAGATCTGGGAGTCATTGTGGACAATATGCTGAAACCTTCTGCCCAATGTGTGGTGGCAGCCAAAAAAGCAAACAAGATGCTAGGAGTTATTAGAAAAGGGATGGTAAAAAAGACTAATGATATTATAATGCCTCTGTATCGTTCCACGGTGCGACCTCACCTTGAGTATTGTGTTCAATTCTGGTCTCCTTATCTCAAAAAAGATATAGCGGCACTAGAAAAGGTTCAAAGAAGAGGGACTAAGGGTTCCTTTTACTAAGCTGCGTTAGGGCTTTAACGCGCAGAATAGCGGGCGCTACAACGCCACGCGCACTAGATGCTAATGCTAGCATTGAGCTGGCGTTAGTTTTAGCCGTGTAGCGTGGGGTTAGCGTGCGCTAATCTGCTACGTGCACTAAAAACACTAGTGCACCTTAGTAAAAGGAGCCTTAAGATGATAAAGGGGATGGAGGAAAGACTAAAGAGGTTAGGGTTCTTCAGCTTGGAAAAGAGATGTCTGAGGTGAGATATGATCAAAGCCTACAAAATTCTAAGAGGGGTAGAATGGGTACAAGTGGATCGATTTTTTGTACTGCATCAAGATGTACAAAGATTAGGGGACACTCGATGAAGTTACAGAGGAATACTTTTAAAACCAATAGGAGGAAATATTTTTTCCACTCAGAGAATAGTTAAGCTCTGAAACGCATTGCCAGAGGATGTAGTGAGAGTGGTTTAATGTAGCGGGTTTTAAAAAGGGTTTGGACAAATTCCTGGATGAAAAGTCCATAATCTGCTGTTGAGACAGACATGCCACTGCTTTCCTTGGGTTAGTGGCATGGAATGCTGCTACTGTTTGGGTTTTTGCCAGGTACTTGTGACTTGGATTGGCCTCTGTAAAGAAAGGATACTGGGCTAGATGGAGCACTGGTCTGTTCCAATAAGGCGATTCTTATGTTCTTACCTGAATGTATACTGCTTTTAATAGAAGCAGTATAAGAAATAATATATCTGACTAGGTTGATCTGTAGTGAATTTAGACAAGTACCATAGAATTCAGCTTGAGCAGATAAAAAGAGCCTCACAAAAGAAGAGCTGCAACCTCAAAGAAAGAACAGAAGAAAGTGTTGACCATGAAGAAGATCTTTACGTTTATTGGAAGCTCTATATTGCTACTAATGACTGGGGAGTTAATTTAGAGTGACCAGAGAATTGGATAGAGGAAGTGAACTAGATGTGGTATATTTAGATTTTAGCAAAGCCTTTGACAGCGTTCCACACAAACGTCTAATAAATAAACTGAGTGCCCTTGGGATGGGTCTCAAAGTGACAGGCTGGGTCAAGAACTGGTTGAGTGGAAGGTGACAGAGGGTAGTGATCAATGGAGATTGTTGTGAGGAAAGGGATGTTACCAGTGGTGTGCCTCAAGGTTCTTTTTAACATTTTTATAAAAGATATTGTTGAAGGGCTCTTTGCAGATGATACCAAAATCTGCAATAGAGTAGATACCCAGGATGGTGTGAAAAACATGAAGAAAGACCTGGCAAAGCTTGAAAAATGGTCAGAAATTTGGCAGCTAAACTTTAATGCTAAGAAATGCAAGGTCATGCATTTGGGCGCAAAAACCTTAAGGAACAGTACAGTTTAGGGGGGTGAAGAACTTATGTGCACAACACAAGAGCGGGCCTTGGGTGTGATTATATGTGATGATCTTAAGGTGGCCAAACAGGTTGAAAAGGTGATGGCATAAGCTAGAAGAATGCTAGGGTGCATAGGGAGAGGTATGGCCAGTAGGAAAAAGGAGGTATTGATGTGCCTGTAAAAGATTTTGGTTAGACCTTATTTAGAATATAGTGCACAATTCTGGAGGCTGCACCTTCAAAAATATATAAAAAGGTTGGAGTCGGTGTAGAGGAAGGCTACTAAAATGGTGCGTGGTCTTCGTCATAAGGTGTATGGGGACACACTTAAAGATCGAAATCTGTATATTTTTGGAGGAGAGGGGAGATATGATAGAGACGTTTAAATACCTACATGAAGTAAATGCGCATGAGTCGTGTCTCTTTCATTTGAAAGGAAGCTCTGGAATGAGAGGGCACAGGATGAAGTTAAGAGGTGATATGCTCAGGAGTAATCTAAGGAAATATTTTTTTACAGAAAGGGTGGTAAATGCGTATAACAGTTTCCCGGTAGAGGTGGTAGAGACAGAGACTGTGTCTGTTTTCAAGAAAGCCTGGGATAGGAATGTAGGATCTCTTAGAGAGAGGAAGAGATAATCATTACTGCGGATGGGCAGACTGGATGGGCCATTTGGCCTTTATCTGTCATCAAATTTCTATTTATGAGCTTCAGTAAAGGTGTTACAATACACGAGCTTCAGTAATGGTGTTCCGATACATGAATTAAATATACGCATATCTTACCTATATATTCCATCTATGTACATATAGCTTCTGTATATCATATATTCATCTTACTTTGTGTTATTTGTGAGTTCATCCTTTCATGTTCCAAGTGGGTAGTATGCTGTTTCCTACATGTTGCTATTCCCCCAATTGTTTCTTTATTTGTTATGAAGAGAATTGTCTTTATTCCTTTCTTTAACTTTTTGGTGTCCTTTTCTAGTTTTCATTCCCTCGGAAGGGAGTTCTACTGCACTGGGGCTATCACCAAAAACATTCTTTTCCTGACACTTTTGTATTTGATGTCTCTGAAGGAGGGTATTTCCAGTAGGTATGAGTCGTTGCCAGCAAAGGTCAGATGGAATACCCCACATTCTTAGGACATTCTTGGGCGAGATAAATCCATGACTATACATATTTTAGGAGTTAATTAGCAATGTTAGTTTTTGCAGGTGCTAGGATATCTATTTTACCAAAAAGCCAGGATATGCATTCTGTTGTCTCTTTATCACTTTACCCATTATAATAATTCATCATTTGTAGTAACTGGATTATAATTGAGTTTATAATAAATTCCTGATACTGCAGATGCACCTGTGTTGTGGAAGAACAATTCCCAGAGCTGTATCCCATTTCCCAGAGCCCTCTGCAATGGAGGAAGGGAGAGAGACTAAGGATTTGAAGGGAAAATCATTTTAACTCGTAATTTAAGAATTTAAATGAGACATTATATTAAGTACTCTTCTTCTAACTCTGTGACCTGTATTTATTATTTTCTCCTACTACATATATACCGTGTTTCCCTAATAATAAGACAGTGCCTTATATTAATTTGGGGGTCCAAAAAACACATTTGGGCTTATTTTCGGGGGATGTCTTATTTTTTTCATGTTCAATGATCATCTCTCCCTTCCTCTCCTCCACCCCAATCCTCTTTCCATTCTCTCCCCCACATGCCTCCCCTCTCACCCATCCCCTTGCACCTTCCTTCTGCAGCATCTTTCTATCCCTCCCTCCCATCGTGCAGAACCCTTGCACAGCATCTTTCTATCACTCCCTCCCATCCCCCCCGAGGCAGAACCTTTGAGCAGCATCTTTCTATCCCTCCCATCCCCCATGCAGCAGATCCCTTGCATAGTATCTTTCTATCCCTCCCTCCCATCCCCCCATGCAGCAGAACCACATCGACCCTCCCACTGTGAAACCGACATACCTCCCGCTATACAGCAGCATTGGCAGAACTTTAAACAGGTTGCTTCGTGGTCTCTCCCACCGGCTCCTACTCTCTGTCGCATCGCCGTGAGACCGACATACCTCCCTCCAAACAGCAGTGTCAGCAGCACTCTAGATAGGCTGCTTCGCGGCCTTCTCCCGCTGGGGCTTTCCCTGTGCTGCATCACTGATGACATCATCAATGATGCAGCAGAGTAGGACCCGGCAGGAGAAGACCTCGAAGCAGCCTGTTTAAAATGCTGCCAGCGCTGCTGTTTGGAGGGAGGTATGTCAATTTTGCGGTTATGTGGCAGAGGGTAGGACCCGGTGGGAGAAGACCATGAAGCAGCCTGTTTAAAATGCTGCCAATGCTGTTGTTTGGCAGGAGATATGTCGGTTTCGCGATGGGAGGGTCGGCGGGGTTCGGATTGGAAGGAGAGATGGAAAGTGTCAGTTTCAGTTAGTGGCCCCCCCAATGTATGGTGGTAGGGGTTAGTGAAATGCGCACCGACCAACGCCAGGTCCCAGGTTCAGTTCCCTCACCGATGACTCACCAGGTAGTAGAATAAACGAGCACAGCCAGAGGTGATTATATAAAGAATATATTATAGAAATAGGCTTACAGAAAAGTAATATTTATAAGCATTACAATTAAATAGAGAGCCCAGCAGTTTCCCTGCATTACAGAGTCCAGAAGGAATTGAGTGTGAAGTTTCAGGGAAAGGCAGAGAGAGAGAGAGGGGGATGGGGTGATGTTTCGTGTTCCATAGATAAAGAGAAGGATAGACAGAGAGATAGAGAGAGCTCAAGAGAGAACCAGAGTGCCAAGCCAAGAGCCAAGCGATAGCTAGATAGAAAGAGAGAGAGAGAGGGCCAAGACCCCTCTCCTGATAGCTTGATAGAAAAAGAGATATATTGATAGAGCAGAGAGCAGGCTTTTATACCTTGGAATCTTATTCTGAATAGAGAAAATATTGTATCTCCCAGTATCTTTCTGTTTAGAATTTGCAAACTGTTTGAGACAATGGTCAATTTAATTGACAAAGGAGGGTGTGATACCTGCAAGCATGGTGATGGGATTAGCTCTGGCTTCTTTGTCCCATTCAAGCAGGCCATTGTCCTAAGCACCCTCTTAATCAGACATTAACACCTTTTAGCTAGTCATGATTCAATCAGGGAAACTTAAAACATATCAAGGATACTTAAAACAGTTTCCCTGCACTAAGGGTCTATCTGCCTTCCCATGCCAGAGTCAGATTGATATAATTTCCCAAAGGCCTCTAGGCTGACAGAAAGATGCTGCGCGGGGACATTTGGGAGGGGCTTTGGGGGCAATCTAACTAAGTCTTATTTTTGGGGATAGGGCTTACATTAAGACCTACCCCAAAAATCATGCTAGGGCTTATTTCGTGGTAGGTTTTATTTTTGGGAAACACGGTAGATAGTCGTTTAAGAATGCTGATTAGGGTGTCCTTTATACTTTTTTATTTCTCCCTGCCTTTCCTCTAGCAATTCCTAACTCTTCCCTGTTACATCTGCATTTAACACTCCTCCTCTCCTTGTCTCGCTGATGTCAGTACTAAGGGAAACTTAGGCTGTCTGAGAAGGTATGTATCTTCATAGTTTTGTAGGGCTGGGCTGATGCCTGATCAAAAAGGACACACAAAAATTAGCTTGTTATAAAATATAATTCCACAGGATCAACTCCAAAGCAGAAAGTATATAAAAGTTGCTGAACCACTCTACAGACGTGAATAACAAGGTTGCAGGCAAAATACAGTATTTAAAACATCAACAATAGACAGCAGAGGGTGCCAAAGTATTATGCTCATACAGTTCACAAGCTATAATATAAACAGCAAGCACATAGCCTCCTATTTTTTAGAAAGTGATTTTGCTCAACTACTATACACGTTTGTATTATCCCGACTAGATTATTGCAACGCTTTGCTAGTGGGCCTACCAGCAAGAACACTCTCCTATCTCCAAGGGGTCTCCAAGGGGTGCAAAACGCCGCAATCCGACTCCTAAAAAACCTGGGCTTCCACGACCACGTCACCCCTGCACTAACTTCCATGCACTGGCTGCCTATCCAAAAACGAAGCGCCTTCAAAGCCTTGGTGTTAGCCTTCAAGACTTTTCACAAGATGACACCAAACTACATAGCATCAAAACTACAAACTTATGTCACTGAGATCCTGCCACCTGGCCGTTCGCTCACGTCTGAGATAGCCCGAAGACACTCATTCTCATTACATACCCAGATTATGACACATCATCCCCCCATTCATTAGATCACTAGACAGTCTTTGGAACTTCAGGAAAGCCGTGAAAACCTCTCTCTTTGCAAACCCAGCTCCTTAACAACCCGCGTCTACACTCCGGACGGATGGATCTCAATGGCACCGCCTAATACACCAAACGACATCTCTAAACTCACAGATCACCGCAAATGTAATCTGAATTACCACCACATTCTCCGACAACAAAGATACACCCACCTGCTAGGAAAGCTATGTTACCTCCATGTTATACCTACACTGTAAACACTGCAATTTAATCCATCCTATGCCTACTAAGTCTGTATGTTATGTCTTTACTGTAAATGCTGTAACCTAACCCCCCTTGTCAATACTGTAAATGCTGTAAAGTCTGTATTTCTCACTAAAGTTTGTCCTACCCATACTATGCATGTATTCCTGTAACCCGTTCTGGGCTCCTTTGGGAGGACGGGTTAAACGAATGAAGAGATAAATAAATAAAATGTTTTGCTGGGTAAATGCCCTGGTTGAAAACTGTCCCCCCTTACAAGTGCTTAAAATACATAGGCTTTCATAGCATGCATACTTTTAGCCAGAGCAACAAGAAGCAGTTTTAGGGATGAGGGAGAGAGAGTGTGTTTAGGGTAGGATTTGAGTTGAGCTCACACCTTTTCAGTAGTAGTTTAAAGTGAGTGTACATTCAGGTACAGTTGAGCCCAGCTGGGCTCACAATTTAAGTTCAAAACCAATGATTGCTATATTGGGCAAGGAGAAAAAGAGTATGCATAGGTCTGATTTTCAAAAGTATGCATGCTGTTTTATTCCCATATCATTTTCATGTATTGAATTTATACTCTGCTCATTTCATTCAGTCCTTCTGCGCTCACTTATAAGACATCCATAAAATGTAAACAATAACACAAAGAAACAAATCACTTGGCTACCTGCAGCATAAGAAGGAATAAATGTGCATGTCTGCTTTGTACACAAAGACCCAGTATGCAATGTCTGGGTTATTTAATTTCACCTGTGGAAATTAGGAACAAGGTTCACACATGCTGTGTCGTTACACTTTTGAAACACTTTGAAGTACAGATGATTGACTCTGACAAAAAGCAGTACTACCTATCCTTTTAAAACTGAAATTCCAATGCAATTAGGACTGTAGGTAATTATTTACCCCAGAGTTTGACAGGAACAAAGTGCAAGCTTTTCTTTACAATAAACTCGAATAGGCCAGTAGGAAAATATTCATCTTCCCCCCTCCCTAATGCAGAATGAAATAACATCGAAAACAAATTTAACTTCTTCCTTAGTATAGAGCAGGGCTGTCCAAGTCCGGTCCTCGAGATCTACTGGCAGGCCAGGTTTTCAGGATATCCACAATGAATATGCATGAGAGAGATTTGCCTGCACTGCCTTCTTGGTATGCAAATCTCTCTCATGCATATCTATTGTGGATATCCTGAAAACCTGGCCTGCCACTAGATCTCGAGGACCGGACTTGGGCAGCCCTGGTATAGAGTCTTATTTCTGGAACAGTATTTATCTGACTTGTTCACATCATTGGATCTTGAATGCCTACAAAGGGCAAGTGACTAGAAAAGCAACAGGATGATAATACAGTTCACATAAGCTTCAACTAGGTGTAAATTTTACTAGCAGCTATTGGATTAGAGCAGGAGTTCTCAGCCCAGTCCTCAAGAAACACTCGATCAAGTAGTCAGGATACCTATAACTAATATGCATGAGACAACTTTGCATGCTTGCAACTAATATCAAGCAATCACTACAAAAAAAAAAAAGGGAAACAAGCAATTCTATTACAATTCGACAACTTAGCTGCCTTTTTTAAGTTCAATCTTCTTTATTAAAGTTTGGAATATACAATTAGTCATTAACCAGTTACAGGTACAATTATACAGTGCAGCTGCCTTTGATTCATTGGACCATAACCTCCTTCTGTTGAAACTCAGTGAAATTGGAATTGGAGGATCTCTGCCTAAATGGTTCAACTCATTCTTAAACAATACTGTAGAGAATGCATTGTATAGAAAGATAGCACCTTCTCTCAAAGCTGGAGATCCTTCTGTGGCATGCTGCAGTTCTCCTCTCTATCTCCAATTTTATTCAACTTATCTATGAGCTCACTTGGTGAAATCAAGTTCACAAATGGAGAGCAACTCCTAACCTATGTAGATATCATCCTATTTCTGCATATCGATCTGTTGACATGAACATCGCAGAATCAATCTCAGGATGAATAAACAAAATTTCCACCAGCGCAAACAAGCTCAAGCTGACCACCACCAAGACCAACTTAACATGGTTCCATATGAAACATTGAACAATCCCAAATTCTGTTAGCTAGAGCCACAGTCAGCATTCAAAGCTCATCCAAAGTCTTTGGTGTAATCTTGGACACTACTCTTTCTTATGCCCCCAGTGTTGAAACAATTGCACTGGTTACCTGCAACATTTCAGATTGAATATAAAATCTTGATGATTTTATATCAAGTAATATATGAAAAGGCACCTTGGTACATAACACAAGTCATCAGGAAATATCTACTTTCTCGTTCTTTAAGATCTGAATCTGCCAGTAGGTTGAGCCATGAGCATGGGTGTGAGGTGCTTTATAAAAAAAAAACCATGGAGGGCAACAATTTCAATATCAGGACCTCAATTATGGAATGATTTGAATGGGTCACTGAAGTTATGTCAAAACCGGAAGTTTTTAAAAATCTTTGAAAGCTCACTTCTTTGTTAAGGCTTTTTTTCTAAATTGGTAGCTGCCTGATGTTGAAATTGCATGAATGATTAGTCTGTTAATGAGTTTATGGTTTTTTCTTTTTACTTTGTATGTAAATTGTAATCCACTTAGGTTGTTGAGTGGAATACAATTTTTTTTAAATAAATAAATAAAGTATCTAATCTCTGGGGGAAAAATATCATTAGCATGAAACGTCTGCAGTTGATCAGACCTTCTTTTATGAACACCACTTTGAAATACTGGTCCAAATGCTCATTTTTACTCAGCTAGACTATTGCAACTCCCTATATTCCAGAATAGGCGCTAAGCAGCTCTACAGACTTCAGTTCATCCAAAATACAGTAGTCGGACTAATCTTCAGGCTCAGGAGGTTTGACTCTGTGACTGAGTACTACCAGAGACTCCACTGGTTACCCTTGGCCTCTAGGATTTCCTTCAAATCATCTTGAATCTTATTCCACATCTACAACAATCACTCATAGGAGGAACTTATTCAGCTATTCTCCAAACATCACTTCACATCAACCCGAATCACCAACAGATTGCAGATGATCCTTCCTTTACCAAAAAGAATCAAGTACAAGCACATTTTTAATTCCCTGTTCACCTATGTTGCTATCAATACATGGAATAGCCTGCCTCTAGTCACTAGAAAGAAAACTTTCTATCTAAAATTCAGATGGACGCTAAAAACATGTCCATATGACTAGTCTTTAAGCCCGTTACATTAACGGGTGCTAGAATAGATGTGTGTGTCTGTCTTTCTTTCTTTCTTTCTTTCTCTCTTTCTCCTTGGCCACTTTCTGTCTGTCTTTCTTTCTTTCTTTCTGTCTCTTTCTCTCCTTGGCTGCTGTCTGTCTTTCTTTCTTTACCCTCTCTTTCCTCGGCTGTCTACCACCACCCCTTTCCTGCTCCCCCTGTCCAGCAGCAGCCCTTCTCCCTTCCTTTTACCTCCCCGCTGTCCAGCAGCACCTCTTGCCTGCTCCCCCTGTCCAGCAGTAGGCCTTCTCCCTTCTTTTTACCTCCCCCTTCTCAAGCAGCACCTCTTACCTGATCACCCTGTCCAGCAATAGGCATTCTCCTTTCCCTGCTCACCCAGTCCAGCATCCGCTAGCCCAGGCAGCCTTGGGGCTTTTGCTAGGCCGGCCTACCTCGCATTATCGAAGTGGGCTGGCCTAGCAAATGCCCCGCGGCTGCTGCGTTTGCTGTTCCGGGGGTGAGAAGAGGCGTCTTAGCAGCGCAGGAGTCAAACCGCCACCACTGCTCAAGCCGCCTTGCACGCGGCAAGCCGTCCCACGTACATCCAATCAAATTCGGCACAGAGGCACACAGCATGGTGGCAGGGAACACGAAACCCTATGTGCGCATGCGCGCTTAGGGTTTTATTATAAAGGATAAGTACACATGACTAATCAAGCCTCAATTCCTATGACCCTCTCTGTGGAGATATGGAACATGCATTCTTTTTTCTTGTTAATTCTAACTAGCAGATTGAATTGTGCCCTGTTAATATAATTCACATGTATGGAAGTCAGCCATTCCCTTCATCTGTATACTGGAATGTTCACCATCTTTTTATAACTTGTTAATTGTAGCTCCTCATGTATGCATGGGTCCTTGACATTGTAAATCACCTTGATCCTTTACAGGATCTAGATTTGATTGGATTAAATGCTTTGCCTCTACTGTATCCAAATCTATCTCGTATATATTGTGGGCATCCTACAAAACCTGTGTCCTGAGGATAGGGTTGAGAACCAATATATTAGAGAGACATGTTTTGGATTGATTTTGTTCATATTTGATTGGTAGGATTAGGGTTACTAGACGTCCAGATTTCCCGGGACAAGTCCTCCTTTTGAGGACATGTCCAGGGGTCTGGACGGCTTTTAATGACGTAAAATCTGGTAACCCCAGGTAGAATGTAAGAAGTTGTATTAGATGGCTGCTCTATAGATTATTATTTCAGTACTATGTGAGTATATCAAGGATCATCTCTCTGTCATCTTATTTAATATCTATATCAGTGATGGCTAACCTTTTTGAGCCCGAGTGCCCAAACTGCCGCACAAAACCAAAGAATTTCCTCAAAGTGCCAGCACGTCAATTAAACCTTAATAACAAGATTTTAGTATCTAAAAACTCTTTATAAAGTTGCCTGAACTATGTAACATCATTTTTAAAGGTTGGAATCTTTGTATTGTCAGAGAATCAATTTGATTCACAATCCTTTGGTTTTCATTTCAATTTATTGGCAATTTATAATGTTTTAATGATTTCATTCATGGGCCGAATACACACATACTTTTCTCTGTCGCCGCACTCTTTGATCAAAAGATTTGTAAGCCTGCAACCACGTCAAGGTAGACTCTTTCAGCAGCTCCCCTCCCTCCCCCTTATCTTTGTGGCCAAGTCAAAATGATCTACCAACAATAAAATTTTAAGAACACAAAGCACGCTGTACGCAGAGAAAATGTTAATTATCATTTATATTCCGCGGGTTTTCAAAGAGGTCAAGGCAGATGACTTTATGCAATGTCACCTCAGTAACAACTATACAAAAATAGACAAATATTCCCCCTCCCTTTTTACTAAACCGCAATAGAAGTTTTTAGTGCAGGAACCTGCGCTGAATGCCCCACGCTGCTCTTGAAGCTCATAGGCTCCCTGCGCTAAAAAGCGCTATTGCGGTTTAGTAAAAGGGGGCCATAGTGCAAAATATAGACAGCATATATAAATTCTCAAAACGGACACATTTTGATCACTAAATTGAAAATAAAATCATTTTCCTACCTTTGGTAATTTCATCAGTCTCTGGTTGCACTTTATTCTTCTGATTGTGCATCCAATATTTCTTCCCTTTTTTCAGCCTCCTGTATGCTTTCTCTCCTCCAGACCTCATTCCCTCCCCAAACTTTTTATTTGTTTCACCCTGCCCCCTTCTTTCTTTTTTTCTCTCTCCATACCCCCTTTCATTCTGTATGTCTGTCTTTCTCTCTCTCTCCGTGCCCCATTTTTCTTTGTTTCACCCAGCCCTCTTTCTTTTTTTTTTTTTTTGGCTCCCTGTCCCCCCCTTTCTTTCTTTCTCCTTGCCCTCCCCTATGCCACCACCATTGGGAAAATGCTGCCACCGCCACTGGGGAATAGGCTGCCACTGCCGCTATCGGGAACAGGCCGGCGCCGAGTTCGCCCTGCTTCTCTTCTCCACGGGACCGACCAACTCTCGCCACTCGACGTCAATTCTAACATCGGAGAGGTCGTTCTGGGCCAGCCAGGCAGTGATTGGCTGGCCCAGAACGTCCTCTCCGACATCAGAATTGACGTGGGTGGCAAGAGTTGGTCGGCCCCACAGGGAAAAGCAGGGAGAACTTGGCACCGGCCTGTTCCCAATGGCGGCGGTGGCACTCAAGTGGCTAAAGAGACACAGTTTGCCAGCCTAGGGAGAACACTGGAGGGTGGCCAGCTGTGCACCCCCTTGGGGCGTGAAACCAGGGCAGACCGCCCCCACCCCCACCTTGGTATGCCACTGTCTGTACCTCACTCCCTCCCTATGACCAAAAATTCTCCTTTCTTCTATTCCCCGTGTACACAACCATCTCTTTCCCTCCCTTCCTCTCTCCCAAGTCCTTGCCTTCTGTGTCCAAAAACACATTCCCTCCCCCACCTCAGCATCTCTTTCCCTCCCTTCCTCTCTCCCAAGTCCATGCCTTCTGTGTCCAAAAACACATTCCCTCCCCCACCTCAGCATCTCTTTCCCTCCCTTCCTCTCTCCCAAGTCCATGCCTTCTGTGTCCAAAAACACATTCCCTCCCCCACCTCAGCATCTCTTTCCCTCCCTTCCTCTCTCCCAAGTCCATGCCTTCTGTGTGCAAAAACCCATTCCCTCCCCCACCTCAGCATCTCTTTCCCTCCCTTCCTCTCTCCCAAGTTCATGCCTTCTGTGTCCAAAAACCCATTCCCTCCCCCACCTCAGCATCTCTTTCCCTCCCTTCCTCTCTCCCAAGTCCATGCCTTCTGTGTGCAAAAACCCATTCCCTCCCCCACCTCAGCATCTCTTTCCCTCCCTTCCTCTCTCTCAAGTTCATGCCTTCTGTGTCCAAAAACCGATTCCGTCCCCCACCTCAGCATCTCTTTCCCTCCCTTCCTTTCTCCCAAGTTCATGCCTTGTGTCCAAAACGCACTCCCTTCCCCGTTTGTCTCCCAGCCCATCTTAGCAACTTTCTCAGCAAAATGTAGCTCGAGCCGCGTAGGCTTGTCTTCCATTTCCTGCCTGTCCCGCCGCGCACACATAGCCGATCGGAAATCTTCCCCGGAGGGAGGGCTTAAGCAAAGCCCGCCCTCCGACGTCAGCGCTGACGTCGGGGAAGATTTCCGATCGGCTGTGTGAGCGGCAGGGCAGTCGGAGTAGAAGACGAGCATCGCGGCTTGAGTTATAGTTAACCCCGTGGGTCCCCCATCGTCCTCGTTCAGCTCTCTCTCCTGTGCACCCCCTGGTAGTACTGCCCTGATGGCGGCCCTGCGCGTGCCAGCTGCAAGGCCTTCGCGTGCTACAGTTGGCATGCGCGCCATAGGTTCGCCATCGCTGATCTATATGATGCCTATTTGTCATATGCTGAGGGAGCTTGGTGTGTAGCCTCCAGGGATCTCAAAGTCCCTCCTTGAGGGCCGCAATCCAGTCGGGTTTTCTTGATTTCCTCAATGAATCTGCATGAGATCTATGTGCATGCACTGCTTTCAACGCATATTCATTGGGGAAATCCTGAAAACCCGACTGGATTGCGGCCCTCAAGGAGGGACTTTGAGATCCCTGCTCCAAACTGTATGATATGGTATTTTTATTTTCTTTTGGAGAAAATTTGAAGACATATCTAGTCAAGGTTGTATTTGTGAAAGATTCAGGATTGGATGTCAGCTAACCATCTGGCAATTAATTTAGCTAAAACTGAAATCATGGTTAGTAGTCAAATGCTGTTGTTGAATCTTCCATTTTTCAAACAGATCAAATCACTATACTTTATACTCAAATGTCTGGGGGTCATTTTGGATTCAGTATTTTTTAATGAAACTGTACAGTATATTAAGTATTTAATTTCAACTTCTTATGAAGATTCATCACATTCTCTGGCAACGAATTCCAGAGTTTAATTACATGTTGTGTGAAGAAATATTTGCTCCGGTTTGTTTTAAATCTACTACTTAGTAGCTTCATTGCATGTTCCCTAATCCTAATATATATATTTTTAAAATATTTTACTTATGCATTTTCAAAACAAATTCACAAGCATCTTCTCGTTTCGGCAATACAGAGTATAAAGGAATATTATTACAAATAGGAAAACATAAACATAAAAGTCAAAATTAAACCTCTTCCTTAGACCACTACAAATCTTAGGGCATCGGTGGGTTTCGGGGGGTGGGGGATGCGATCGCAGCAGGAGAGATTAGGCATTTCTCCTGCTGCAATCATTACCGGCGTGGGGGGACAGGTTGCTTGGGCTGCTGAGCTGCGGCCCAATTAGGAACTTATACTTGTTTTGACTTGGTCTAAGTCAAAACGTATAAGTTCCATCTGGCAACCTGTCAAACCTTTTTGGTTATGACTGCCGGATGACTAAGTCTACATTGGCCCACCTCCTGCCCTTTCCACTCCTCCAAAAATGCCCCTTTGCGCTCTAGGTGTTCAAAGGCAGGGTTTTTAAAAAAAATTATGTCCAAAAAACCTACGAAGTTGTTCCAGAGCAAAAAAGGTGCATTTTATCCCAGAATATCTGACCAGACATTTACAAGGATAGCTCAGAATTAAAGTGGCTACCAAGGTTTTAACTTCTTGTCTTATCCTCAAAAACAATTTTCTATGCTCTTGAGTTGTCTTCGTCACATCGGGAAAAATCCATACTTTTTGACCAAAAAATAAAAATTGTAAAAAACAAAAAAACATACGCATAACTGCATTCAAGCCTTGTTCAAATATAAAGGATATAAGCAAAGTAGATAGAGATTAAATTTCTACTGTGGAACTTTCCAAGAATTCATTTATACTGTATTATTCATATCCATAGCTGGTGATTTATTAGCTTCAGAAGGGTCACCTGGTTTCTTAGGCAAATAATACTGTATATCCGGTTTATAGGAGGTATTGAGTCTGAAGTAAACGTTAAAATTTCCATCAAATATTTTTTAAACATATCACTTGGTATAATCCCTATTAACTTTGGAAAATTCAGTTTCCTAAGATTTAGTTTTCTATTGAAATTCTCAATTTTTAAAATTTTTCTTTGAAAGAACATTTTGTCATTAACAAAGTTCCCAGATAAATATTGCAAAGAAGCTATCTCTTTATTTATCTGGTCAAATTCAGTAGCAGTATCCATTTTAATAGTCTCAACAGATGCTGATAAATTGTCTATTTTACTCATTATTGCTGATAATTCTCCCGTTGACTTAGGGCTCCTTTTACTAAGGTGCGCTAGTAATTTTAGCGCACGCTAACCGTGTGCTAAACGCAAGCTCTATGGAGACATCAGCGTTTAGCGCGTGCACTAAAACTGCTAGCGCACCTTAGTAAAAGGAGCCCTTAGTCAATGCCACTTTGAGTTTTTGGAGAGTTTCCCAAATGTTTTCCAACATCACCATGGAGGAGCTGCTATCCCCAGCTTCTTGTCTGGTCAAAAATTCAGCGTCCTGATCCACATGAGGCCCCCCACTATGCGGCTACATCGGGTACTTTTGGACCTCGGCAATCACACTCTCAACATCTCTTGATGCTGGAAACGGTGGAGATCAGGTAACTGGAGAAGCCAAAGATATTTCCAACCCTGAAGCCTTGGAAGCTCGTTCCTCGGAGGCAAATGATGGTAACTCGATTCCAGGTAAGGACGGCGAGCTGGCCATGAAGCAGTCCATTGTCACTTATCCTTCTGAGGAGGGGTTCAGCCGGACAGGGCCCTTATGCTTATTGTGGAGCATAATGAAGAACCAACAGGAAACTTGCTCAGTAGGAAAATGGTAAGGCAAAACGGAGTGCTAACGCTGGCTGCTAACACACTGCCATCTTGGCCACTCCCCTAGTCCTAGTGTTTTTGAAAAGAGTGAACAAGCGATTCACATCTACCCTTTCCACTCTACTCACTTTGCACTTGCTCACACTAAACGCCATCTGTCATTTTGATGCCCAATCTCCCATGGTCCTCTTGCAAGTTTTCACATTCCTCTTGTGATTTAGCAAATCTGAAAATTTTGGGTCATCAGAAAATTTAATTATCTCACTAGTTAAAAAGCAGCAGTCCCAGCACAGACCCCTGGGAAACCCCACTACTTACTCTTCTCCACTGAGAATACTGACCATTTAAACCTACTCTTGTATTTCCCATATTAGATGTAATTATTTACACGAGCTCTATGGTTGATTGCCTAAACTCATGCATGTGTATATACTCGGTTATACTAATATTCTTCTATACAGGAAAGTAGAAGCCTACTTTTCTTCATAGAATAGGTTCTACTGAGATGCCCTATTATTTATTTTTTTGTTAATATGCCACCTTTCAATAGTGATATTTAGATGATGTACCTAGAATTCCCTCAGGATGGAGGAAAAGTCATTTTCCAATCTGCTATCAAGCTTGTACTCTGTAATGCATTCCAATAAAGTGAACAAATCTGAGACATACTAGGCTGAATATATTTATGTTTAAATGTTATATAGATTCCAGTTTTCCATTGTATAAATATAACCATTTACAGTATGGTTTACTGACACTATATATAATGTTGGCTAAAAGATCAATGTGAATATCCTTCAGACTTTTTTTTTTTTTGTTCTGTCTGAGATACACAGGAAAGACATTTTTGGCTTTCTGTAGAGGCTGATATATTGTTCTTGGCACTTAAAATAAGGTATTCAAGTCTCTGGGGAAAGTTTTCCTGCTGCTGTAACTTGGATTCTCTGAAGAATAATTTCTAGAGATTAGTGGAAGAGGGGTCTCTTCTCTTTTTCTTTCCACCTAGAGAAATTTGCAATTGAACCTGGAGAAATGTCTTAGAAAATATTATTTTAGTATTTAGTTAAATCCATTGCTCTCAGAAGGGGCTGATGCTCAAAGGTTCATGGTAGAGTGAAACTCTACCACAAAACTAGTGCAGAAAAATTGCTGCAACATGCTCAAAATAATTGACATGCAAATTTTAGCAGGGTTAAAATCATGGCAAATCTGCTGCTTAGCTCGAAATATATGAGCTCAGGCACTGACAGGAAAACTAACATTTAAAAAAAGCTTGCCACAGCAAGCCCCTGCATATTGTATATGTAAACCACTTTGACTGTACCCACAAAAAAGCAGTATACCAAATCCATGACCTTTTACCCTTTACCCCCAACCTAACTCCTCTGCCGAACCCCTCCACAAACATATCCCTGGTGGCTTAATAGATTCCCTTGCCAAGCACAGGCCCTGACCTCTCCTTCCCACAAACCTTAAAAAATACCCTGGTGGTGTGGGGGAGGGACACAAGACCACCAGACCACCTAGGCATTTTTTTAAAGTTTTGACATAAAGAATTTTGAATTAAAAAGCTTCTAGCACAATTCATTTTCACCATCATATAATATCCAACGAGACACTATCTGCATTACTTTACAAGTAAATAACTTACCCATTGCAGGGGTTGCTAGAGTTTGCCGACCTACTAGTTGTGCAGGCCCAAGTCCATCAAGGAAATCACTGAACTGACTATCAGCTCCCAAACGTACTCCAGGGAATATTAAGCTATGGTAAAACAAAACAGATAGTTAAGCACAAATGGTTTTGAAATGATCTGCCATAACAGGTACAATATCTCTACAAAGAACCCAGTGCCTTAAATAATAATCCTTTCCACAGTTCATATAGTATGTTTCACTGAAACATACTGTATGATCATTTTTACTAATTTGTTGACAGGCTTTTCTTTTTTTTTTAATCTTTATTAAATTTTCAAGGCTAATACATTGTACATACATTAATAATCAGAATCAGCACTTACAATCCATCAGTAACAATACAGAATGAATTAACCTTCCCCCTTCCAGTACATTCAATCAAGTAATAAAACAAAGGAGATAACCCCTCTCCCACCCTTCCCTAGGATGTGTGTATAAATCTAAAGGAAATTAAAGGTAAAAGAGAAGAGCGACTAAAATGGTTAAGGGCTGGAGGAGTTGCCGTACAGTGAGAAATTAGAGAAACTGGGCCTTTTCTCCCTTGAAAAGAGGGGACATGATTGAAACATTTAAGATAATGAAGGGGATAGACTTAGTAGATAAAGACAGATTGTTCACCCTCTCCAAGGCAGAGAGAGAACGAGAGGGCACGCTCTAAAGTTAAAAGGGGATAGATTCCGTACAAACGTAAGGAAGTTCTTCACCCAGAGAGTGGTAAAAAAAAACTGGAATGCTCATCCGGAGACTGTTATAGGGGAAAAAACCCTCCAGGGATTCAAGATAAAGTTAGACAAGTTCCTGCTGAATCAGAACGTATGCAGCTAAGGTTAGACTCAGTTAGGGCATTGGTCTTTGACCTAAGGGCCATTGTGGGAGCAGACTGCTGGGCACGATGGACCACTGGTCTGACCCAGCAGCGGCAATTCTTATACCGAAGTAACAAAAGTCGTTAATGGACCCCAAACTAATTTCAATAAATGATTATGCCCCAACATGTCAGCATTCATTTTCTCATACTTATAACACAAACATAAATTTGCCCATCAAAAGGTAAAACTAAGCCGATCCCAATTTTTCCAATTGTGGGTAACCATTTGCATGGCAATCCTGGTCATGATAATGAAAAGCTGGCATTTATACCGGTCCAATGGGGGTTTAATATGCAATAGTGTCCCACAGATAACTACTGAATTATTTAATCAGCACACATGAATTGTTATGAGAGAGTATATCATATGGTCCAAGTTGGATCATTCTCGAAGCAGCTAATCAACAGATTACTACATCATAAGTTAATGGAATCGATGATTCCAGTATGTTATTCATATGTCCCCATATCGACTTCCAAAAATTGAGTATCAAAGGACAATAGAACAACAGACGATCCTATTTCAAGATGACAGAGCTATCTAACTCCTGCAAACGAACTGGAGTCCAAAAAGATCTGTGTAAGAAGAGAAACCAAGTTTGTCTCATAGATGCTGACGCTGTACATCTCATCCTCCAAGTCCAAATCCATGGCCATTGAGAAGCAGAAATCTGCTGCTTAATCTCAATGCTCCAAATGTCTTTCAGACTAGTTTTTGGTTTCTTATTCAAATATTCAGATACTAGTATTTTAGCCCGTTACATTAACGGGTGCTAGAATATATGTCTGTCTGTCTTTATTTCCGTCTCTCTCTCTCTCTGTCCTGCTGTCTTTTTCTGTCTGTCTCTCTCCCTGGCCCCCTTTGTCTGTCTGTCTTTCTGTGTCTCTCCCTGTCCCTGTATATTTCTTCTTTTCTTTCTGTCTCCCTTCCTCCCCCTGTTGTTAGAATATATGTCTGTCTTTCTTTCTTTTTCTTTCTGTCTCTCTTCCTCCCGCTGTCTTTCTTTCTGTCTCTCTCCCTCCCTGGCCCCCTTTGTCTGTCTGTCTTTCTGTCTCTCTCCCTGCCCCTGTCCCTGTGTCTTTCTTCCTAACTCCTTCCCTACTTCCCTGTCCAGCAGCCGCAGCATTCCCTCTCCCTCTATTTATCACGAGAGGAGCCTGCACGGACCTAACAGCCCGAGCCCCCAGCAGTGTAACTTCCTGGCGGCTCCTTTCACGATCGCCGCCTTCTCCGACGCAGGAGCGGCTCTTGAAAGGAGCCGCTGCAGCGTCTTTGAGAAGTTGAAAAAAACTTCGGCCCGTCTCTGTGCTCGGCCGCGGCGGGCTACAGTTGCTGTGGCCTGCAGCCGCCGACAGCCGCGGCGGCCGACATCCGCCTTGCCGTATTTTTTTTTTTAGTTGAAAGACGCGGCGGTGGCTCCTCTCATGATCCCCACCTGCGTCGAAAGTCCGACGCAGGCGGGGATCGTGAGAGAAGCCACCGCTGCGTCTTTCAAAGAACCGTAAGCCGCGCATGCGCACTTCCTATGGGTCACTACAGCTCACAGAAAACGGACCTACGCGATGGGAGTGCGCATGCGCGGCCTAGCGTTTTATTATATTAGATGAATTTATACCACTTGGCTGCCTGATGCCTTAGCATATCTGTCTGGAAGCAAAGGCCCGGCAAGCTATACTGATTTTTAAAATTTCGCCAATCAGGGAACCCCTTCTGAATGGACTGCTTCAACTGCAAACATTTATATGCTTCAGACTTTGTAATACTGAATGATTGTTGCAGTTGTGAAAAATCAAGCAGGCTTTTCTTGTTTTGAACATATAACTTGATTGATGGCCTTCTACTCACTGCCAGCTCAGGGGCAGGTGAAATTTAATGCATTTTGTTAAACTTTCCGGAGGTATTAGGTGATGCACTAGGAATAAATAGGAATAAAATGACTTCTTAGAATTTAGAATGAAGTCCAAGTCTATACAGCATATCAGATGTGGATGTCCATTTCTTATGTATTTTAGAACAGGATCTGCTGACAGCCTGTTCTTCACTATATGAGAAATGGATGTGCAAATGCTGGCCATGTCCAGCATGAACATCCATTTTACAAACTAAAACAACTCAATTATAAATGGGGCAAAATAAGGAACAAAGAAAGTTTAGTGGCAGCATAAAAATGTCTGTAGCATATTATATAAGGTCCTCTTTCAGCACACAATTTAAGGACTATAAAAATCACATCAAGAGTATATCAGTAAATCATAAGAACATAAGAATTGCCATACTGGGACAGACCGAAGGCCCATCAAGCCCAGCATCCTGTTTCCAACAGTGGCCAACCCAGGTCCCGAGCACCTAGCTAGCTTTAAGGGTATTAACGTAGAACATAATATTTTCCAGAGAAAGGAAAATGGTAAAACCTGAGGACATAATTTGAGGTTGAGGGATGGTAGATTCAAAAGTAATGTTAGGAAATTCTACTTTACGGAGAGGGTGGTGGATGCCTGGAATGTGCTCCCGAGAGAGGTGGTGGAGAGTAAAACTGTGACTGAGTTCAAAGAGGCGTGGTATGAACACAGAGGATCTAGAATCGGAAAATAATATTAAAAATTGAACTAAGGCCAGTACTGGGCAGACTTGCATGGTCTGTGTCTGTATATGGCCATTTGGTGGAGGATGGGCTGGGGAGGGCTTCAATGGCTGGGAGGGTGTAGATAGGCTGGAGTAGGTTTTAACGGAGATTTCGGCAGTAAGAACCCAAGCACAGTACTGGGTACAGCTTTGGATTCTTACCCAGAAATAGCTAAGAAAAAAAAATAAAAAAAAAATTTAAATTGAATCAGGTTGGGCAGACTGGATGGACCATTCAGGTCTTTATCTGCCGTCATCTACTATCCTAGGAATAAGCAGTGGATAAGAACATAAGAATTGCCACTGTTGGGTCAGACCAGTGGTCCATCGTGCCCAGCAGTCCACTCACGCGGTGGCCCCCAGGTCAAAGACCAGTGCTCTAAATGAGTCCAACCTCACTTGCTTATGATCCAGTTTAGCAGGAACTTGTCCAACTTTGTCTTGAATCCCTGGAGAGTGTTTTCCCCTATAACAGACTCCGGAAGAGCGTTCTAATTTTCTACCATTCTCTGGGTGAAGAAGAACTTCCTTACGTTTCTACGGAATCTATCCCCTTTCAACTTTAAAGAGAGGGTGAATAACTTGTCTTTATCTACTAAGTCTATTCCCTTCATTATCTTGAATGTTTCGATCATGTCCCCTCTCAGTCTTCTCTTTTCAAGGGAGAACAGGACCAGTTTCTCCAATCTCTCACTGTACGGCAACTCCTTCAGCTCCTTAACCATTTTAGTCGCTCTTCTCTGGACCCTTTCGTGTAATACCATGTCCTACTTCATGTTTGGCGACCAGTGCTGGATGCAGAAACTCTGGGTGAGGGTGCACCATGGCCCGGTACAGCGGCATGATAACCTACTCCGATCTGTTCGTGCTCCCCTTCTTAATCATTCCTAGCATTCTGTTAGCCCTTTTCATCACCATCGCACATTGCGTGGACGGCTTCATCGACTTGTCGATCAGAACTCCCAAGTCTCTTTCCTGGGAGGTCTCTCCAAGTACCTGTATTCGTGCATGAGATTTTTGTTACCGACATGCATCACTTTACACTTATCCACGTTGAACCTCATTTGCCATGTCGATGTCCATTTCTCGAGCTTGATTATGTCACATTGTAGATCTTCGCAATCCCCCTGTGTCTTCACTATGAATAACTTTGTATGGTCCGCAAATTTAATTTTATAGCTTCTTCACCCACTCCACCCCCTTTGCCCTCTCCTACCCACACTGGCGCTGTGTAGTAAACAAAATAAACAAAAAAGACTTTTCCACTCTCTGTTAAATCCTAGCTCATGTTCACGGTCTAATACCAGCTCTGGCAGGATACAGATTTCAAATCTTACACATTGTAATCACAAAACAGAAAATAAAATTATTTTTTCTATCTTTTGTTTCCTGGCATTATTATTCAAATCATGTTGGTCTCAGGCTCTGCAACTGTCTTCTGATAACTGGCTTGCCAGGGTCTCCTGCCCATTTGTCATTTTCTTCTTTCTCTGTTCTAACCATCCATCTTCCATCTCTGTCCTATCCTTCCGTTTCCCTTCCCTAGAGGTCTGTCATCTTTCCTTTTTTTTGTCTCCATCACCGGACCTGCAGCAATGGACTCCACCATTCCCAGATCCACTGTCTCTCCTTTTCTCAACTACCCTTTCATCCATCATCTCTCCCTCCTTCCCCACCACCCCAGGGTCCACCAGCTCTCCCTTCCTCTTCTCAACTACCCTCCTATCCAGTATTTCTATTCCCCACCACACACACACCATCCCTTGTGTCCAACTTCTCTCCCTTTCTGTTCCATTCCTTCCTAAATCCCATTGTTCACCATCTTTCTCCCTCACTTCTTTTTTAGACCCATTATTTCTTCCCTCCCCTCCCCATCCCCTCTCTATGATCTCCTCAAGTCCATCGTCCCCTCTCCACCAAGTTCATCTCAAGTTTCAAGTTTCAAGTTTATTAGGATTTTATATACCGCCTATCAAGGTTATCTAAGCGGTTTTACAATCAGGTACTCAAGCATTCTCCCATCTTCTCCCCCAAGTCCATCTCTCCCTCTCCCCCATCTACCTTTATTTTGATGTTAAAACTTGTTGCTTGTGGTGGTAGTTATTCAGCGATCCACAGAGTTCTCTTGCTGCCACTCCTTGCGTCTTCTATCCATTGCGGCCGCCCTCAGTGAAAACTTCCTGTTTCCGCTTGGGCAGCCGAATTGAGAGAAAACGCCAGACTAGCAGCATGGTAATGAATCACTTTCGCTACCGCCGCTTTTGCCTGGAATTAAAAGGTAGATGCGGGGAGGAGAGGAGAAATGCTTCTGGGAAGGAGCCAGCCAACCAATGTAAAAATTACTTTGCTGCAGCCAATCTGCGCACAGAGGTTCACTTGGCGCTCCCTTTGCCGAAGTCCTTTCTTTTGATGTAACTTCCGGTTTTGCAAAACAGGAAGTTACATTAGATGGAAGGACTCCGGCAGAAGGAAAGCCTGAATGGGTTTGCAAACACAGATTGGCGACCGACATGAATCAGTGAGTATGTTTTTATTAAAAAAACAAATCAATTCAAATCGATTCACCTGAAGTGAATCGATGAATCGATTCGAATCGGGAATCGGGCAGCTCTAGTATATACAAATGCTCAAAGTATGGAAAAAAAAAGTTCTTGATCTAGAGGCTATGATGGATGAGGCTGAGTTAGATTTTTTGGCGGTAACGGAGACGAGGTTCACAGAGAGACATGACTGGGATATACTGGGCTATAAACTGATCAGGAAGGAAAAAAAAAAAGAGGGGAAGTGGCATTATATTTTAAAGATCATTTTAAAGTCATACAATTGCAGGATCTACATTGCTGTAAATGGTGTCCGCTGCCTGGTCTATTGTTTGCATTAGCAGCAGAGTTATGTCATTAGGAAGAATGTCTATATTGAGTCACTAGCAAGCAGCAAGATGTTTCAAAGGAAGTTAATAATGCAAGTACAATAAATCCATTACAATAATCTGCTGAAAATATTCTTGCTAGGGTAAAATAAGCAAACATACTGAAATGGAAAGAATGGCTGCAAATATTTGGCCAGGATGGTTGCTTAACATATACAAAGAGCTGGTGTGGGATTCTTTTGCTATTGAGAAAAGGTTCAAGATTTGTTGCCTGTTAATTCATGAAAAGGATGAGATAAATACCCTCTCTGGTTTTCGTTTTCAAAACCTAGTACATGCCAAAATGTAATCCTCCAAAGAAAGTAGAGAAGGGTGATTTACCTAGCTACACCACTTCATCTGCAGCATGCATTTTTTTCTGCTAACTTGCTGCAGTGGGCATATTTTTACTTTCAATACAACCTCAATATAATATAATCCATTCAAATGGAGGGGTCTACAATCAATTAAGTTCAAGTTCAAGTTCAAGTTCAGGTTTATTTTGATTAATCGCCTATATAAAACTTTCTAGGCGATGTACAATAAAATACAGGTTATAAAAAAACATAATATCATATTAGTATTACAAAACATCCAAAACATCAACACAAGTAATTATTAATTAATTAAATAAAATAGAGAAGATTTCTCTTCTAGCTGTTATTATAAGTCATTTTCTTAATACAGGAAAAGGCCTCAAAGTTTAGGAGTACTACGACACGTCGTATCATCGACTCGCACTATCAGCGTAGTTAAAAGTCCACACGGATACTCCATAATTCAATCACTGGCCAAAAACCTGCTTTAATGTATTTTTTAATCTTTTTTATCGTCTTTTTTATCTTTTATAATTTATAACTTATACTTAATAAAAATGTTAATATCCTCTGCCAATGATTGAATTATGGAGTATCCGTGTGGACTTTTAACTACACTGATAGTGCGAGTCGATGATACGACGTAGCGTAGTACTCCTAAACTCTGAGGCCTTTTCCTGTATTAAGAAAATGACTTATAATAACAGCTAGAAGAGAATTGATTGTAGACCCCTCCATTTGAGTGGATTATATTATATTTTTATTGAGGTTGTATTGGTTATTTACACCACTCAGTTAGGTATACTCTAAGATTTTGTGCACATTTTTATTTTCTCAACAGGCAGTTTTTCTCTCTAGGTCAGCTGTAAACAATGTTGGGATCAGGGAATCGTGGTGCCTTGAGCATTCATTTATGACTACAGGTAATGCACTTGATATTCTACCATTCTGTGGTACAACCAGAGCAGTTAAAACAAAGCAAGGAGAACTGCAGTAACATGTACAATGATAGAGGCAAAGTTTATTAAAATAATTGCAGTTAAAAACAACACCTTAAAATTAAACCACAGGACCCAGCACGGTCCGTGTTTCGGTACACGCCTTCTTCAGGGGTCCTAGGTTAGAAAGGAGTCAAATTGATCCGCAAAAAGCATGCTGAAGCCTGTGTGAAGACGAACATCGAAGAGCAGCTTGTACGTGGGCTGATAGATTTTGAATTATGAGGGGGGAGGGGGATAATTTTATTATTACATATTGTACAAGGTATTTGATTATATGATAGAAAAGGGTGGGAAGGGTGGGAGATAAGAGCATATCATTTGTACCATTGATGATTATTAAGTGATATATTTATTGTTAATCTGTTTTAACTTATTGACACACTTATTGTAAGTTTGAAAATGAATAAAGATTTAAAAAATAAAAAAAAATTTGACTCCTTTCCAACCTAGGACCCCTGAAGAAGGCGTGTACCGAAACATAGACCGTGTTGGGTCCTGTGGATTAATTTTAAGGTGTTGTTTTTAACTGCAATTATTTTAATAAACTTTACCTGTATCATTGTACATGTTACTACAGTTCTCCTTGCTTTGTTTTGTCTTCGACCCTTTTACTGCAGATTTTTGGTTCTTCCTTTTTTTGTTTGAGTTACAACCAGAGCAGTTTCTCTGTCTCTAGTGGGTTCACAACTTGTACCTGGGGCAATAGAGGGAGAGGTGACTTGCTCAGGGTCATAAGGAACCATAGCAGGAATTGAACCTAACTTTTCTGTTTCTCAGCCCTCTATATTAACCATTGGGCTACTTATCTGTTGATTTTTATGGGTTTTTCTGCATACTTTTAACACTTATTCACACATTCTCCCCACCCCCAAATATAAACATTCTGACCATTGCAATAACAATCCTTTAACTACAATTCCAACTTAACATTTCTATAGCATTGCTAAACATATGCAGAGTTGTACAGATAGATAAAACAGACATTGCCTGGCCCTAAACCATACAGCTTACAATATAGATGAGACAATTAAGAGGTAATTCTCAAAATGTTGCCTAAAGTTAAGTGCCAGGATGATGCTTGCTAAATGAGAATTCTGTATTGGCAATCACACATGAAAATGCAGCTATAGAATTCTAGTGTAAGTTCTAAATTATACTTCTAACTTTAGGTGCAAGTACTTAAGGTAGCTCAATGGCTGGTGTAAATGCTCACACCTAACTGCTTCACTTAGGTGGTGATAGTATTCTGTAACCCAGGCATGTAAGTATTAGGCATGCCCCTGACCTGTCCAAGCTCCTCCAGGTCAATACCCCTTTGCAACTGAGACTACGAATTTTATTTGCACCCTCTGTAGAATCCCAACTAAGGGCAGTTATGCATATAACTGCTAATTACTGCCAACTAACACCAGGGCAGGGCAGGATTAATTCGTCAAGGGCCCCTAGGCACACAAGTCTGCTGGGCCCCCTGCACCACCCCACCCCACCAACCCTGCCCCCATTTATTTACCCATTTTCTTCTTTATTTCCACTTTATTACCGTATTTTCACGCATATAACGCGCGCGTTATACGCGTTTTTACCTACCGCGCATACCCCTCGCGCGTTATATGCGTGAGCGCGGTATACAAAAGTTTTAAAACATAGTTCCCACCCCGCCCGACGCCCGATTCACCCCCCCAGCAGGACCGCTCGCACCCCCACCCCGAACGACCGCTCGCACGCGCTCCCACCCGCACCCGCATCCACGATCGGAGCAAGAGGGAGCCCAAGCCCTCTTGCCCGGCCGACTCCCCGACGTCCGATACATCCCCCCCCCCGGCAGGACCACTCGCACCCCCACCCCGAAGGACCGCCGACTTCCCGACAATATCGGGCCAGAAGGGAGCCCAAACCCTCCTGGCCACGGCGACCCCCTAACCCCACCCCGCACTACATTACGGGCAGGAGGGATCCCAGGCCCTCCTGCCCTCGACGCAAACCCCTCTCCCCCCCAACGACCTCCGACCGCCCCCCAGCCGACCCGCGATCCCCCTGGCGACCCCCACGACCCCCCCACCCCCCTTCCCCGTACCTTTGGTAGTTGGCCGGACAGACGGGAGCCAAACCCGCCTGTCCGGCAGGCAGCCAACGAAGGAATGAGGCCGGATTGGCCCATCCATCCTAAAGCTCCGCCTACTGGTGGGGCCTAAGGCGCGTGGGCCAATCAGAATAGGCCCTGGAGCCTTAGGTCCCACCTGGGGGCGCGGCCTGAGGCACATGGGCCCAACCCGACCATGTGCCTCAGGCCGCGCCCCCAGGTGGGACCTAAGGCTCCAGGGCCTATTCTGATTGGCCCACGCGCCTTAGGCCCCACCAGTAGGCGGAGCTTTAGGATGGATGGGCCAATCCGGCCTCATTCCTTCGTTGGCTGCCTGCCGGACAGGCGGGTTTGGCTCCCGTCTGTCCGGCCAACTACCAAAGGTACGGGGAAGGGGGGTCGCCAGGGGGGTCGCGGGTCGGCTGGGGGGGCGGTCGGAGGTTCTTGGGGGGGGCGGTCGTTGGGGGGGAGGGGGGTTTGCGTCGAGGGCAGGAGGGCCTGGGATCCCTCCTGCCCGTAATGTAGTGCGGGGTGGGGTTAGGGGGTCGCCGTGGCCAGGAGGGTTTGGGCTCCCTTCTGGCCCAACTACCAAAGGTAAGGGGGGTGGGGGGGTCGTGGGGGTCGCCAGGGGGGTCGCAGGTCGGCTGGGGGGGCGGTCGGAGGTTCTTGGGGGGGGCGGTCGTTGGGGGGAGGGGGGTTTGCGTCGAGGGCAGGAGGGCCTGGGATCCCTCCTGCCCGTAATGTAGTGCGGGGTGGGGTTAGGGGGTCGCCGTGGCCAGGAGGATTTGGGCTCCCTCCTGGCCCGATATTGTTGGGGAGTCGGCGGTCCTTCGGAGGGAGGGATGTATCGGACGTCGGGGGGGGGGGCATCAGGCTTTCAGGATGGGGACAGACCTTCAAGGGGGGACAGTGCACGGAAGTCAGGGGGGGTGAACGGAGAGTCGGGACAGCGCACGGAAAGTCAGGGCGGGCGAAAGGAGCATCGGGCAGCATGCGCGGTATACCCGTGAGCGCGGTATACCAAAGTTTTTGTACATATCATCGTGATTTCTGCGCGCTATACCCGTGTGCACGTTTTATACGGGTGCGCGTTATTTGCGTGAAAATACGGTACTTTTATTTTAAAATACAAAACAAAAGTGCCAGTGTACAGTTTTTCTTCTATGCAACCTCCAAACATCTCTGCACAAATCCCCCCTTCCTTCCTAGAGGAAGAGATCTTCAGCTGGCAGGGCTTTGGGAAGCCCACCAATTTATATTTTGCATTTGGGTAGGAGGCATGGGGCAAGAAAATTTAGTGCCCGTCATTTTACTGGACTAATACATTTCTCAATTAGCTTTCAGAGGTTAAAACCTCTTTCTTCAGGTCAGTAAACTATACTGCTGTTATAGTATCCCTGTCCTGACCTGAGGAAAGGAGTTATGGTCTCTGAATTAGTAAAAGAAATGTATTAAAATTAGTCCAATAAATCACCTTATTTCCATTTTCATTTTATTTATTTAATTTTGCTTTAGGCTAAAGTATTATTGTAGCTGTGTTGATATTCAGAAGAGAAATAAAGTTCATACTCTTCAAGAAATCCCTGATTAAATCTTAACATCTCAAATACCTCCTTCCACCTATCTTCTTCCTCATTCTCTGAAAATATCCGCCCTCTTCTCTACCTTCACTAGTCGTGACCACTGATCTCTTCTTGTAACAGATCAACCATAAATTCTTTTGTAATCCGCCTTGAACCGCAAGATAATGGTGGAATAGAAATCTCTAATGTAATGTAATGTAATTAATAGAAAATGGAAATAAGGTGATTCTTGGATTTCCATATACAATCAATTGTTGACTATATTATAATTAATGGAAGTCCAAGAATCACCTTTTTCCATTTTCTATTAATAAACGATTATTAACACAGCTACAATAATACTTTAGCCTAAAGCAAAAATAAATAAATAAAATAAATATAAATTTTTTTTCTACCTTTGTTGTCTAGTTTCTGCTTTCCTCATCTTCTCATCATTCACTCCCTTCCATCCACTGTCTGCCCTCTCTCTGCCTCTTCCATATGGCATCTGCTCTCTTTCTATGCCTCTTCCAGAAATTGTCTGCATCTCCCTTCCATCCCCCCTTACTGGTGTGGCATCCATCTACTTCTCTCTGCTTCCCCAATGGGTGTGGCATCTGTCTTCTTCCCTTCCATCTCTCCGTCCCTCCCAAGAGATTTTAGCATCTTTCTCTCTCCTCCTTTCCTCCCCTCAGATCTGGTATCTTTCTCCTTCCTCCTTTCCTCCTCCCAGGTGTGGTATCTGTCTCCTCCCCATCCCCCCGCTCTGGCAACTCTCTCTCCGCTCCTTTCCTCCTGTTCTTCCCTCTCAATTTATTTTCTACCTCTGTCTAAATTCTTTCTTACTATTCAGTCCTCAATTTCCCTCTTTCATTGTGTCTACCTTTAGCTTGCCACCTCTTTCCCTCACCCCTTCCAGTATCTAACTCTATCCTCTTCCCCAATCCAGCATGTGCCCCTTTTTTCTTTCTCCTCCTCACTTCCTTCCAGTGTCTACTCCCCTCTCTCACCCCCTTCCATTCAATGTCTGCCTTCTTCCCCTACACTTCCATTCAGCATCTGTCCCCCCTCCCCCACTCTTCCATTCAGCGTCTGTTCCCCCTCTCCCCCACACTTCCATTTAGTGTCTGTCCCCCTCTCTCTCTATCCTTCCGTCTATTGTTCATTCTCTGTCTTGCCCCTTCTATCCTCTGCCCTCTCTGCCCTTTCCATCCAGTGTCCGCCCTCTCTCTTCCATATGGTAACTCTCCTCTTTCTATGTCCCTTCAATAAACCGACTGTCCTGGGCCCTTTCTTTCCTTTGTACATGATTCATTTCAGCTTCACCCCCTCTCTATTTTTCTGTCTCCACCCCTTCCCCTATGCTCTTCCTTCCTTCCTTCCCTCCCTCCCTTCCTTCCCTCCCTCCCTCCCTCATGGTGTGGTATCTCTTGCCTTTTCTTTCCTTCTCTTCTCCCCCTCCATTATCTGGCATTTTCTCTCCTTCCGTGCCCCTGGTCTGGCATCTGTCTGCTTCCTTTCCTTCCTCCTCCATGGTCTGGTATCTCCTTTCCTTCCCCTCCCTCCCATGGTATTGGCATCTCTCTTCCCCTCTCCCTTCCCTGATAGTATTTTGTAAGTTGTGTATGCTGTGACACATTTACCCAAGTTTCTTCCATACTCCACCTACATTCATAGCCCCTTGCATTCATGCACTAAGCCAACTTATGCACTATTGCAAATAGCGCATAGTCACTTAGCTACTTATGCCTGTAAGTGCTGTTTTTTGTGTATGTTGTGACACCTTCACCCAAGTTCCTTCCATGCTCCACCTACATTCATAGCCCCTTGCATTCATGCACTAAGCAACTTATGTGCACCATTGCAAAATAGCGCATAATCAGGTAGGGAGAATGAGAGGGCACTCTCTAAAGTTGAAAACTAAGCCCAATAGCACCTCTGGCTCCTCTCCCTGCCAACCCAAATTACATATTTAAAGTAAAGAGGGGTAATTTTGAGCCTCCCTCTCTCTCAATTCTGATGGCATATTAAAATAGGTAATGATGAATCCTCCACCCATTCCCAATTTACCATATGTAATTGCCAAACCCCTATTCCCTAAACACCATACACCAATTCCAGACTACCTGAAGTTCCCACTAAACAAACAAGAAAAAAGGCTCTAGTCTTGACTGCAATGTTCACCATGATGATTAGTAAGTGTGGGCAAATCTTAGAGCTGTATTGATGTTTCATATCAATATCAACACTGCACTCTTCTTCTACTTGATCCATTCACATGAGCTGTCATCAAATGGACCAATTCATTCAGAAACCAGTTCTTTTGGTGGACATGTGGATTATTAGAAAACTTAGAAACAATATGTACTTAACTTGATCTTATAAGAATCAGAAAAGAAGATGGGAAAGACCTGAAATGCCCTATGCATGGTAGGGATAAAGGTCAGTATTTTAGCAAATTCTGTACACAGATGAGAATTTGAACCCCAAATGAAAAAAAATCTCAACTTGGCAGTTTGGGCAGGACAATTTGTTTTTTCTTCATCATTTACTATGAAAATTATCTGATAATTTAACACAAGATAAACTAAAAATGTCCTAAAAATGTCAATCAAGATTAAAAGGTTTCAGTATGTGCTTGGTTATGCTGGATTACTTACTTTCCTTCTGAGCTGTAGCTATTTATACTTCCATCCGTGGACTCCCGACTTGGCTGACGAACCATGCGACTTCGCATTTCTGCTGCCATTCCTGTTTCTGTGCTTCTCTGGATAGTACTTTTCAATTTTTTGTTGCCAGCTTCTGAAAATAAATGTGTTTACTTGTTTATTAAATGTATAGCCTACATTATTTAAAAATATAATCAGGTTACAAAAACCACACACACTATTGAATAAAAATGAAAGAAATAAAACCAATGCTAAACCAGTATCATAAAAACAAACTTTAAAAAAACCCAATAAAAAAGTTAAATAAAGAAAAATAAATACTATGAACTATATCATTAGCAAATCAAGCTGGAGTCAAATCATTAACAACATTCTGCCATTATATTTATACATTACCGTTCATCATATTCATCATTTAAGAAAACACTTGGACAAAAATAACTTGCTTTCAATCTCTTGTGAAATATTTCAATAAGGCAGCGAAAGACAGATCAACTGTGCACAATGAAGTACCAGCCACAGAAAACATTAATGTACAAAATTCTGACAAGCATTACATTATATTACATTACATTACCATTTGTATTCTGCCAAAGCCCATATGAGTTCATGGTGGATCACAATAAATTCAAGTTAAATTCAAGCTGTTCTTAAAGTTCTAGATGGACAATACTGTCTTGGGGCAGAGGTTGGAGCTTCATTATGAAAAGCTTTGTGAATCAAAGTTTGTGGTTTAAATTTTATTGACTACTTCAGAAGCAACCAATGAAAAGAATGTAGGATACCAGTCTAAGAAATCAAATACTATCCCCACAATCTCTCCTTCCCCCTGGTTTAATGATAACTTAAGAACCAAGAAAAGGGAATTAAGGAAAGCAGAAAGAAAATGGTGCAAATCGAGAGCCAACAATGACAGATCCACCTGGAAAAAACTACACAAAGAGTACAAACAAGCTGCCCTAGATCCAATAAAACTATACTGCTTCCAACAACTACTAAAGTACCTTTCTTGGGTACTCTCATTTAATAACATCCCTCCCATCATATAGTTGTACCTCGGGTTTCTGTTTCCCATATGCAATACTTTACACTTCTCAACGTTGAACTTCATCTGCCATCTCGTCGCCCATTCCTCTAGTTTTTAAAAGTCCCTTTGCAATTCTTCGCAGTCCTCCTTTGTCCGAGCTCCACTAAATAGTTTGGTGTCGTCCGCAAATTTTATTATCTCACACTTCGTCCCTGTTTCTAGATCATTTATGAATATATTAAATAGCAGCGACCTGAGCACTGAGCCCTGCAGAACACCACTCGTGACCTTCCTCCAGTCCGAGTAGTGGCCCTTCATCCCTGCCCTCTGTTTCCTACCCTCTAACCAGTTTCTGATCCATCTATGCACGTCTCCGTCCACCCCATGGTTCTTCAGTTTCCAGAGTAGACGTTCATGAGGCACCTTGTCAAAGGCTTTCTGGAAATCTAGGTATATGATGTCTATGGGGTCTCCTCTATCCATCTGTTTGTTAATTCCTTCAAAGAAGTGCAATAAGTTAGTCAGGCATGATCTCCCCCTGCAGAAACCATGTTGGTTGGTTATCAGAAGTTCATTTTTTTCAAAATGTTCATTGATGTTTTCTTTTATCAGTGCTTCTGCCATTTTCCCCGGAACCGAGGTCAGACTTACCGGTCTGTAGTTTCTCGGGTCACCTCTTGATCCCTTTTTAAAGATGGGCGTAACGTTGGCTATCTTCCAATCCTCTGGGATCACGCTTGTTTTCAGGGATAGGTTGCAAATTTGCTGCAGTAATTCCGCTATTTCCTCCTTTAGTTTCTTCAGAACCCTTGGATGGATTCCGTCCGGACCTGGGCATTTGTCAGTTTTTAGTTTTTCTATCTGCCTGCGCACATCTTCAAGGCTCACTTATATGGATGTTAACTTTTGTGCTTGATTTCCATTGAAGATTTGCTCAGGTTCCGGTATGTTGGTTGTGTCTTCGCTTGTAAATACAGACGAAAAGAACATGTTAAGTCTTTCCGCGATCTCTTTCTCCTCCTTCAACACTCCCTTCCTCTCTCCGTCGACCAGCGGTCCCACCTCTTCCCTAGACGGCTGCTTCCCTTTAGCATATCTAAAGAACGGTTTGAAATGTCGTGCTTCCCTGGCTAGTCTCTCTTCATATTCTCTTTTGGCTTTTCGAACCACATGGTGACATTCTTTTTGATACCAGTGTACTGGTGTACAAATTGTTTTATTTTTGTCTCCTAATTTTAAATTGTCATACGCATTGAAGTATTTGATATTGCGTGTACAACAAACTTTTGAAACTTGAAACTATTGATGATAGTTGGCATAATTGGAGATCTATTACAGAATGCGTCTATCAATCCTTGGTGCCAGTTATCACCAAAACAATCTCCTATGCTTGGACTGCACTGTGGTTCCTACCCATTCATAGAGCACTAAAACAAAATTGCAGAAAGTTAGAAAAGAAATGGAAAAAATCTCATTCAGATACAGATAAATTAAATTAGAGATGTGTTATTAGAAAATATAATTTTGAACTTAGGAAAGCGAGAAAAACTTATTATGGATGTAAAATAGCTAAGTCCAATAATCAGGGTAGTATTCTTTTTAAACTCTGGCATTCTCTGACCAATTCCAACTCAAATTCTGATCAACCATCATCTTCCCCTGCCGACGTTGTAACCTGCTTTTTTCAAGATAAAATCTCTCTCATTGGGCAATCTTTTCCCGTAGGAGATATTGGATACTTCTCCTCATATTCCAAAAATCCCATAATGGACATACCAGTTGATCATTATTGGTGTTCTTTTAATTCAGTATCCGAACACCAAGAGGGGCATAATTGAAAGGAATGTCTAAGTCCATTTACGTCTAAGTTGCAAGTCGTCCAAAGTAAAAAAAACAGCTTATGACACATTTTCGAAAAATACGTCCAAATTTTTTTCGTTTCGAAAATTGTCTAAGTATAAATCCTGCCAATCTGATCGTCCAAGTCGCTAAATCGTACATCTTTATACCACATTTTCGTCCAACTTTTCATCCAAGTCAAAAATGCCTAGAACAAGCCCTGTTGGACATGGGAGGGATCTGCAAAGTGATGGACTGAACACCCAGATAGGGTACCTAAATAGTGGGGTACATTGCAGAGCATTGCTGTGAACTTTACAAAAAGGGTGCCATGTCTTCTTCTCAGTACAGCTCCCCCCAAACCACCTCCAGAATCCCCAGACCCACATATTTACCACCTCAATAACCCTTATGGCTGCAGTGTGAGGGTCTGAATTGTCTGTTTGCAGTGCTTATCTGGTCACTTTAGGTGGGTTTTTGTGACCTAGACCATGTTTTAAATGGTCTAAGTCACAACATTCAAGCTCCGTCGATCCTGTGCTGTATAACTTTCGGTTGTACATGCAGTACAACTAAGTCTAAGCCTGCCCACATCCCACCCTCGACACTCCTCTTGACACACCCCATTTAGCTATGGTCGTTCAGTGGCACTATGAAGGCCTAGGTCATTTATAAATACATCCAAAACCCAGTTTTATTATTGGCACTTGGACATTTTTGACTGATGATCGTCCAAGTGCCGACTTAGGCCAGTTTTTGGACGTTTTTCTCTTTCGATTATGAGCCCCCAAGTCTCAAAATTGTGTGAAAAGTTGAGAAAGTGTAAATGCTCAGTGGACCCTTTTCCATCATATCTTTTTCTTAATATTCTTTCTCAGGCTATAACGTGGATGACCATTTTACTGAATTACTCATTGGAAAATGGATACTTTTCGCAAACTATGGTGCAAATAACACTCCTTCCTCTTCTGAAAAAAATCAGATTTAGATCCTACCATCCCCTCTGATTATCAACCAATTGCTAATATACTTTTGCTGACAAAGATGCTAGAATCAATTGTAGATGGTCAACATACCAATTACCTGGAGAAATTTTCACTACTCCAACCTTTTCAACATGGATTTCGTTCTAATTACTTTTACAAAATAAATGTTCAATTTTGCTTCAATTCGATTTGTCTGCGGCATTTGATGTAGTCCATCATGATATTCTGCTTCAATTACTTTTAGATATTGTACTTAATCAGGTTGTTCTTGATTGGTTTTCTAAATTTCTACTGTCTCGTTCTTATTCAGTCAATATTGAAGGTGATATTTCCAATTCCTCTCCGCTTTCCCCAATCTTGTTCAATCTTTATATGACTACTTTGAACACTTATAAGTTGTCAGCTTGGGAAACGCTTTTTACCTATGCAGATGATATCTTTATACTGATCGAGATTGATTCGAATATTACTAATTTAGCTTTTAAAATAAACCACTGTATTTCTAAATTTCAAGCTTGGGCTATGTCTGTCCAGATGAAGTTAAACGCAGCCAAAACTAAACTTTTGTGGTTAGGCCGAAAACTAAACTGCCTTCCTTTCATTGTACTTCTGGATTCTGGGGTCTCCCTGCAAATCAAGTTCTCTAAGATTTTGGGAATCCTTTTTGACTCCTCTCTTACCTTTAAGGATCAAATAAATTCTCTGGTTAAGAAATGCTATTTCAGTTTTCGAATGCTGAGGAAGGTTAGATCTCTTTTTCATCAATGTCATATTTCTGTCTTGGTCCAATCAATTATACTATCTTGGCTAGATTACTGTAATGCTATTTATCTTGGCATCACAAAGATCTGTCTCCAAAGGTTACAACTGATTCAGAATACCGCTGCAAATTTGATTTATGGAAAAAGCAAATTCAACCATGTGACTCCTTTGCTTTAGAGCCTTCATTGACTCCCAGTTCATTTCAGGATTCAATTTAAATGTGTATGTATTACTTTTAAAATTTTATATGGTATCTTTATTCCTCTTGTTTCTCTGCTATGGAACGTTTATAGATTTTCCAATGCTAGAGGCATTCAACAATTTAAACTTTCCCTTCCTTCAAGGAAAGGTATTAAAGGAGTCAAGAAGCCTTTCTTTGGCTTTTAAATTTTTGCAATTATGGAATGAACTCCCTTTAACTGAGATGCCCTAGTCCTTTCCAATTCTTCCGTAAATCATAAAAAACTTTTTTATTTGCTAAACATTTTGAAAATTAATCTCCTTGAAATTTTAGCATTGTTTTTTAATTATTGCTAACCGAGTCGAGCTTCCTTTGGTTGATGACCCGGTATATAAAGCTAAGTTTTAGTTTAGTTTAAAATTATTACAGCAAAGTAAATACTGTATACACATATTTACACTTGAAGTGATTTTTTATAATATACTGTTTCCAGTAAGCAGTTATATTTAAATTGTTCATTAAAATCATCGCAGTAAAGTATATGTAGAAAATGATCAGGTATTGGTAGTTAAAAGAGAACAAATGTTCAGGAGTTTCCCGATGGCCGCTTGGTTTTATATTTATTTTTATGAACAACATGTCACCCCAAAATTTTTTTGTATTTGAACAATGGGAAATGATGTCTTGTAAGTTGGTCTTTTGATTGGGTAAGAAGAATGATTGCGTCCTTTCAAAATTCAGGTGAATGAAAGCAAGCATTGCCTGCACGATGTATGAGTGGTTTCTTCATGCTACAGACTCATGAGAGAGTTTTGTAAGTTTTGATTACCACAATCTCAATATAACAGCAACATTGCATTCAGTATGTTTTTTTTCATGTCCGTAGGATTTTTCAACCTGGGTGTCAGTCAGTAATAGTTATAATAGCATTTCCCCTGAAGAAGCCCACATCAGGTGAAACAGATCGGGTCTCCGTCGGGAACAAAAGATAAGTGCTGGGTTTTCTGCCTTCTGTTATTTACTGCCGTATACCTTAAAGCAAGTTGGTTGATATTTAGATTGTAAGCTCTTCTGAGAAGGGACTGTCTATTTTATGTTAAATGTACAGTGCTGCGTACGCCTTTCAGCGTTATAGAATTAATAAATAGTAAATATACGGGAGCTATAGATACTTACAATTGATTGAAAACATACTTAAAAAGAAAAAATAAAAAAATTTATATAAAGTGACTTTAAATATAATTAAAAAATATTAGTCACATTAATCAGAGGTTTTAAAGACCAGTGATAGTACTCCAAACCCCTTAATGGTGCTTTTCAATTGATCTAGCACTCGGGGTTCTTTGAGGTCTTTTTCCTCTGTAACAATTGGATTTGTGCATTATTTGCTATAATTAGTGTACAATTTTTAGTGCCAGCCGCTGAAGTAACAGCTCTGGCGCTCATAGAATTCATATGAGCATTAGAGCTGTTACTGCAGAGGCTGGCACTAAAAACCGCTCTACGGTTTCATAAAAAGGGGGAGGGGTTAATTTCTTCTATGTCTGCATGACTAAAAGCTATCAAAGCAGTATATTCAGGTACAGGAGGTATGTTTTGCTCCTGGAGGGTTCACAATCAGAGTCCTGCATTTCTCAAATTTGCTATATAACCAGAATATCTACCTTATTTATTTTAGGTATTTATATCCCACCTATCAAAGTTATCTAAGTGGTTTACAATCAAGTACTCAAGCATTTTCCCTATCTGTCCTGGTGGGTTCACAATACAATGGAGAATTGAGTGACTGGCTCAGGGTCACAAGGAGCAGTGCAGGATTTGAACCCACAATCTCAGGGTGCTGAGGCTGGAGCTCTAACCTCGATATATTTGGAATGCAGTATAGAAAATTACAACTAAACTGTATTATAACATCTTTATTAAAAGTATTTTAAAATGTATCTCTACCTACTACAAGTTCCGTTTCTACTAGGAGAAGAACAGCTACTAGAACTGTAAGAAAAGTTTTCCAAATTTGCAGTATTTAATTACATTCTAAGATCTATTGGACACTTGTGACTCAGATAGGCTACTACTGGAGACAAGCAGCAGTTGTCAATCGGCATTGGTCTTTCTTATGGATGTAGTAGTAGTAGTTCTCATTATGGGCTACCATTAAGATGTGTTATTTTACCACTAATTCATGCTACTTTAGCTCAGGTCCTATTTTATGAGACCTAGGGCCAAATTCTATAAACGATGTCCTGATTGTAGGTGGCAGTAGGCGTCCTACCATTGTATAACCAGCCAATTGGGACACACGTTTTCTAAAAAAAACCAACCCAAGGTAGGCTAACTACACTGTAGGTGCCTGTTGTGGGTGCAGAGAGGCACCTAGGGATGCTTAAGCTCACCCAAGGCTGGGCGTGGTTTTGCCCAGAAGTGGCCTTAGGTGAGCTAGGCCTACATTTCAAATCAACATGGCCGCTAAACTGATCGCTGCAAGGAAATCTTCCTATCGTGATCAGCTGAATGGCCATGGCAAGGAACCCCTGAACCCCACCGCAAGTTGGCCGGCAGAAGGAATGCCCACTCCCTCCTGCTACCCCCCGACCCCTCCCATACACACACACTGTCTGCGGCAGGAGGGATGCCCATGTCCTCCTGCTGGAACCCCTGAGACAACCCCCAGAAGGAGTGATGCCCAATCCCTTCTTCCGCAAACCCTGAAGTAATCCCCAACAGGAAGAATGCCCACTCCCTCCTGCCGGCAGCCCCCCAACATCCCTGGCAGGAGGATGCCCACTCCCTTCTGCTGGCTCCCACTCCCAACATCCCCGGCAGAAGGTATGCCCACTCTCTCCTGCTGGCACCCCTCAAAACCCCACCCCCATACCTTTATCAGCAAAGCCAGCCAGAGAGATGCTAACTCCCTATGGCTGGCAGGCCTGCCTCTTCAGAATGGCAGACCTTTCCCTTCCCGGTGCATCCTGGGATGCACAGAGAGGCCTAAGGCCCTGATTGACCCAGGCACCTAAGGACCCTATGGGAGGGGCCTTAAGCACCTGGGCCAATCAATGTCTTAGGTCCCTTCCCAGTGCAATCCAGGATGCACCAGGAAGGGGAAGGCCTGCCATTCTGAAGAAGCGAGTCTTCCGGTCAGAAGGAGTAGGCATCCCTCTGGACGGCCTTGCTGATAAAAGTATGGGGGTGTGTTTATGTGGGGTTATGTGTTTAGTGGGGTTGCCAGCAGGAGGGAATGGGCATCCCTCTTGCCAGGGATGTTGGGAGGGGGTGCCAGCAGGAGGGAGTGGACATTCCTCCTGCCGGAGATGCTGGGGTTGCCGGCAAGAGGGATGCCATCCTTCCTGATGAGGATTGTTTTGGGATTTGCCAAAGAGAGTGTGTGTGGGGGTTTGGGAGTGGTGGCAGTAGGGAATGGGCATCCTTCCTGCTGGCCGACTTAGAGTGGGGTTTGGTGGTTCCCTACCACTGCTGCTCAGCTGATCGCGGCAGGGAGATTCTCTAAACATCACCTGTGACATGGGTGCCAGTTAAAGAATTGGGGTGGTTAGATGGGGTTAGGCATCTGTCCATTAGGACAGACGCAATTCTGTATCAGATGCCGGTGTGTGATTCTCAAAAGCCACCTAGACAGCTGCTGAGACCGGGCATCCTATACAGAATCAGGCACCTAGTTACTAATAACTAGGGCTAACAGTAAAATAACACATCTTAATGGTAGTCCACATTGATTACTCTTCCACTCAGTATCTTATGTTCTTATATATTTTTCCCCCAAAATTTTTCTAAGAATGGAATCATAAGTTAGCATATTTCCCTCAGCAAATCACAAACTATTATATTATTTTGCAAGAAATCTAATCTTATTTCTAGGACTTCCCACACTTATCCTGGTCTAGTTTTTAGGTTATCCACAATTAATGTACATGAGATAAACTTGTACATTCAAGGTCACCATTGGCATAGTAATTTATCTCATGCATATTCCTGTAGCGATTTTGAATTCTCAGCTAGCTAAAGGAACCTCAGGATAGGTTTCTGAAGCCCAGTATGAATGATTTCAGAGCTTTGCAAATAGAAGCTATTAACTCTCCAGCAACTCTTTTGACAACAAACCAAACACTAGCTTTGTTATAACTAGTGTATATTTAAATATAGTTATTTGTTATATATCATAAGCCTTATTTATTTATTTACAATACTTATAACCCATACTAACCAAAGATCTAGGTGGGTTATCAGGATATACATACACAAATCAAAACAATAAAATAAAAAATAAATTAATCCATAAAGAGCAGATCATTAAATATGAAAAAAAGTAATGAAATATCAATTATAAAACAAATCTGTACGACATAAAAAACATAATCAAAGTCAAAATTTCTCAAGAAGAAATATCAAATGCATACATAAATATCACAGTTTCGATTTCTATTTTAAACGACTGCCCTGTACTCTTGTACAGATGCCAGCTTGACCTTACAACTTTGGGGCCTTAGTTCAGGGACTGTCCTATATTCCAAGAACTGTGGGCTCCTTTTACAAAGGTGGGCTAGGGTTTTTATCGCACACACAAAATTACCGTGTGCTATAGCATGCGGTAGCCAAAAATCTGAAGAACTTCTCATCAATAAAGAGGCAGTTAGCACACAGGAGGGGATGATTGTGGAGTCCAGCACTAGTGAGGTGATTGAACAATTGGAGAGATACATTGAGGATGCCCACCAACAGATTGTGGAGACCCCAGGGCTGGAGATCAGCAACTGAACAAACTTGGAAGGAGGAACAATTGAAGAAGAAAGGAGCACCAATCCAATCAGTGAGGAAGTGACAAGGAAGATAGATGATATGACTTACGAAGAGGATACGGACTTAAGACCCCCGAGGAACCTCCTACTAGAGAAGATTGGAATTATAGTCGGAAATTCTATAATAAGAAATGTAGATAGCCACGTTGTGGGAGGAAGAGAGGATAGACTGGTCACCTGCCTGCCTGGAGCAAGAGTGAAGGATGTGGCCAGCAGGATCACCAGGATTATAGATGGAGCAGGAGGAAAGGATACTGCGGTGCTTATCCACGTGGGAACCAACGATGTTTGCGGACGGAAGTATGACAGGGAAGAAATGAAGGACCAGCTTCGCTCACTTGGAAGGCAGTTGAAGGTCAAGGAGGTGAAGGTGGCTTTCTCGGAAATCCTTCCGGTACCGAGAGCGGATGCAATGAGACAGGATGAACTGAGAGCTGTAAACACCTGGATGAGGCATTGGTGCGAAGAAGAGGGTTTTGACTTCATGCGAAACTGGTCAACATTCTGGGGTAAAAGCAGGTTCTATAGAAAGGACGGACTACACCTTGCCAAGCAGGGAGCGAGGGTCCTGGCTGAGAACTTAAAGAAATTCATTGAGAAGGCTTTAAACTAAAGATTAGGGGACAGCCGACAACTGGTCGATGGGCCGGACACCAGGTAATACTAAGGAGGCAACTTCAAGTAACCACAGTGATATAGAGCACGAACATGAGGATACTATGAGAGCCGACAAAAGAGAACAAATGGAGACAAAAAAGGATGAGAGGACCATTAATCCCAGTAATGTAGCACGAACAGAAATTAGATGTATGTACATGAATGCCAGAAGCTTAGGAAACAAAATGGGCGAGCTGGAAGAAATAGCAAGAAGAAAACAACTGGATATCATAGGAATAACAGAAACATGGTGGAATGAAGAGAATGAATGGGATACGGCATTGAAAGGCTACAAACTATATAGAAGAGATAGGATTGGGCAAAAAGGGGGAAGTATTGCCTTGTATGTTCAAGAAGAAATAGAGTCTGTTAGAGTAGGAGAGACAGAAGCAAATGGCAAACTAGAATCACTCTGGATAAAGATTCCTGGACATAAAGAAGCAGACATACAAATTGGACTTTATTATCAACCCCCGGGACAGACTGAGGAAACAGATATTGAATTGATGGAGGAAATTATTCGAAGTAGTAAATCGGGAAATACAACTATCATGGGGGACTTCAACTTTCCGGGGATCAACTGGAAATTGGCAACGTCAAACTGCGGCAGGGAGTTAAAATTCCTTGAAATGTTAGGAGATTGCTTCCTTGAACAAATGGTAGGAGAACCGACAAGAGGAAATGCAATCCTGGACTTGGTCATAAATGGCATTACTGGAAGGGCAGCAGATGTGGAAGTTTCGGCCCTGCTAGGGACAAGTGATCACAATATGGTCAATTTTACCTTGGGCATCGGAAAGAGGAAACCAATCAAGACTGAAACTACGACCTTCAACTTTAAAAAAGGCAATTACGACAGCATGAGAACTATGGTTAGAAAACGACTCAGGAAGGGCATAGCAGACCTCCGAACAGTTGAACAAGCATGGTCTCTACTGAAAAATACCATCATAGAAGCACAGAATCTACACATTCCGAAGATATCCAAAGGAAGGCGAAAAAAGAACAAAGGAGAACCAGCTTGGTTATCCAAAGAGGTAAAAAATGCAGTGAGGGAGAAGAGGAACTCGTTCAAAAAATGGAAACGAGAAAAAACGATGGAAGCCTGGAACAGTCACAAAATCAATAAAAAAAAGTGTCATAAAGTGGTAAGAGATGCCAAAAAAGTCTACGAGGAGAAGATAGCGCAGGAAGCCAAAAACTTCAAGCCCTTTTTTAGATATATAAAAGGGCCGAAACCAGCAAGAGAGGCAGTGGACCCTCTCGAAGATCTAGAAAGGAAAGGGTCAATTAAAGAGGACAAACAGGTTGCCGATAGGTTGAATTCATTCTTTGCCTCAGTTTTCACAAATGAAGACACTTCAACAATGCCAGCCACAGGGAGGATATTCACCGGGGAGATAGAGGAAAGCCTCATAACAGTACATGTGACGTTGGACTTGATTTACGTTCAGATTGACAAACTAAAAAGCGACAAATCCCCAGGACCGGATGGAATTCACCCGAGGGTATTAAAGGAACTTAAGGAGGAAATTGGTGAAATATTGCAATCCGTAGCTAACATGTCAATTAGAACGGGGCAAATACCTGAAGACTGGAGGATAGCGAACGTCATCCCAATTTTCAAGAAAGGATCAAGAGGGGATCCAGGAAACTACTGACCTATGAGCCTTACATCGGTTCCAGGGAAGATGATTGAAACACTAATTAAAGAAAACATTGTACAACACTTGGAGGATCATAATCTATTAAGGGCTAGTCAGCATGGCTTCAGGAAAGGGAAGTCATGTTTGACAAATTTACTGCAATTCTTTGACAAAGTGAACAAACAATTGGATAGTGGCGATCCAGTGGATATAATTTACCTGGACTTTCAGAAAGCATTTGACAAGGTCCCACATGCAAGGCTCATGAAGAAACTAATATGCCATGGAATAGGGGGATAAGTGCACAGATGGATCGGAAAATGGCTAGAAAACAGAAGGCAGAGGGTTTGCATAAATGGGCACTAGTGGCGTGCCCCAGGGCTCGGTTCTTGGACCTATATTGTTCAATATTTTTATAAACAACCTGGAGGAGGAAACATCATCCAATATAATTAAGTTTGCTGATGATACAAAACTATGTCGGCCGGTTGGCACTCAAAGGGACTGCAAGGACCTCCAAAAGGATCTGAACCAGCTGGAAACTTGGGCGAACAAGTGGCAGATGAACTTTAACATAAACAAATGCAAGGTGATGCACCTAGGAAAGAAAAATAAAGAACATGAGTATATGATGATGGGGTGAAGTTAGCAAAATGCAAACAAGAAAGGGATTTGAGGGTACTGATTGACAGTACCCTTAAACCATCGGTACAATGTACGGCGGCGGCAAAGAAAGCAAACAGGATGTTGGGCATAATTAAGAAGGGGATTACGAGTAGATCGGAAGAGGTCATAATGCCGCTATACAGAACAATGGTCAGACCACATTTAGAATACTGTGTTCAACACTGGTCTCCATACCTTAAGAAAGATATAACTCTGCTGGAGAGAGTGCAGAGGCGAGCCACGAAACTTGTCAAAGGGATGGAGCATTTGGATTACAAAGATCGACTCAGGAAACTGGGACTGTTTTCCCTCGAGAAGAGAAGACTGAGGGGGGATATGATAGAGACTTTTAAAATATTAAAAGGATTTGATAAAATGGACCAAAAAACAGCATTACTAACATTTTCAAATGTGACACGGACTAGAGGTCATAGCCTGAAACTGAGTGGCAGTAGGTTCAGGACAAATGTCGGGATGTTCTGTTTCACGCAGCGCGTGGTGGGTGCTTGGAATGCACTCCCCGGGGAGGTTGTGGAGGAGACTACTGTACTGGGATTCAAGCGCAAGTTGGATACACCCCTTCTTGCATATCATATTGAGGGATACGGTAATTCTGGGTCTCCAAAAAGGATCGCTGGACTAGATGGACCTCGGTCTGATCCGGCGAAGGCGTTTCTTATGTTCTTATGTAGTGGCTAACGTGCTCGGGAATTTAACGCGTGCTATTGCGCACGTTAAGGCCCTAGCACACCTTCGTAAAAGGAGCCCTGTATCTTCAGGGACATCAAGTTCCAAGAACTGAATGTTTAGAACACAGGGAGGAGCTTGCTTATTTTCAAGGACAATGCCTCCACTGAACTGTATAAGAGGACATGCTGGAAAACCAAGACATAAGCTGGGTTTTCCATTCAGCCTGAATTACCACCATTTTGGTTTCTACCAGCCCCCGAGAGGCCTGGCAGCGCCAGCATATCACCTCTCATCACCAGAGAAAACAGCAAGAGAGGCTTGGTGGGTCCGTCATATCATCTCTCAATGGGAGGTGTTAGATTGGGACTGCCAAACCCCTCTTGTTTTCTGAGGCATGCCAGTTAGTGGCACCAACCAGAGCTTTGCCAGTGAGTGACACCAATTTTAGCTGCCAACACAGCACCATGAGCATGCTGAGCTTATTAATAAAAACTACACCTGCTTGTGGTGCCAGTGTCAAGTTGCTACTGAATACCATCTATTTTGGAGAGAGAACAGAGGCAGCCTCCACATTCCTTTAGCTGGTGGGTGTTGTTGCCTCCTACTTCCCCCTTGCCTTTTTGACTACATTATTGGTAAAAATGCTCTATAAAACTCACCATACATTTTTGTTTCTAGTTTAATCTCAACAACAACTGTATAGTAAATAAAAATCTTTAAAACAAAAAGTCACTCAGAACCTAGAACAAATTCACAATGCTAGCACTAACTTCTAAAACAAGGATCCTACCTATGATATTTTAAGGCCCTAAAATATCATTACATTTATTGGGAAAATGCACAAACCAATAGTTACAGAAGGCTAAATAGAAAATTCATACTAACAGAATACCTTGGTCACATACACGGAACAAAAATGCCAAATATACAATAGGGGACATTATTGCCAATGTTAGATAGATATTAGAGAAGAGCAAAGAATACCAAAATCCCGTACAAGTTTGCTTCATCGACTACAGCAAAGTTTTTGACTATGTGGATCATGATAAACTATGGAGAACTCTAGCACAAATGGGAATACCCAAACACATAACTCAGCTGATAAAGAGCTTTTACAAAACTCAAGAAGCTGCTGTGAGAACAGAATATGATAATACTGATTGGTTTCCAATATAACGTGGTGTCAGACAAGGATTCATCTTGTCACCTTACCTATTCAATGTTTATGGCAAAGCCATTATCAGAAAAGCAAATTTGGAAGAAGAGACTGTTGGTGACTGAAATATAACAACCTGTACTATGCAGATGATGCAATGCTCATCACCAGCAGCAAAGAAGACATGCTATATCTACTGAAAAAGGTCAAAGCCGAAAGTCATAACATGGGATTAGAACTGAACATAAACAAGACGAAGATCATGAACATGGAAAATGATGATGATTTTGAGCTTGTAGGTAATAGAATATAAGTTGTAAAGGATTTCAATCTCCTGGGTTCTTTCAAAAACAAAGAAGCAACTAGAAGGGAAGAAACACTTCACTGAATAGCACTGGGTCACTCTTCAATGAAGGTTCTTGACAAAGTGTTCAAAGGCAAGGAAATAACATTCCAAACGAAGATCAGACTTGTCCATGCATTCTTTTTCTCAGTGGTCAGTTACAGATGCAAAAGCTAGAGACTACAGAAACAAGACAGAAAGAAGATCGACTCTTTTGAGCTTTGGTGCTGGAGAAGGATTTTATATGTGCCGTGGACTGCCAGAAGAACTATCAAATCGATTCTGGAAGAGATCAAACCGGCTATGTCACTCGAAGCCCACATAATGAAGTTACAACCATCTTATTTTGGTCATGTTGTCAGAATAGAAAGTACAGTGGAGAAGGACATTATATTTGGGACGATCAAATGAACCATTTTGCCCAGCACAAGTGTTAGACTCACTGGTCTATAATTTCCCGGATCACCACTGGAACTCTTTTTAAAAATCGGTGTCATGTTGGCCACCATCCAGACTTCCAGTGCTATGCTGGATTTTAAAGAAAAATTGCTAATAGCTCTGCAAATTAATTTTTCAATTCTATCAGCACTCTTGGATGTATACTGTCCGGTCCAGGTGATTTGCTACTGTTCAGTTTGTCAAACTGACCAATTACATTATCCAGTGTTACAGAGATTTGTTTGAGCTTGTCTGATTCATCTGAATTGAATACCATTTCTGGTACCGGTAACTCCTCCACATCTTCCTTGGTGAAGACTGAAGCAAAGAATTCATTTAATCTCTACGCTATAGCCTTGTCTTCCCTGAGAGTCCCTTTTATCTGTTGGTCATCTAGCAGTCTAATCGATTCTGTTCCTGGCTTCTTGCTTTTAATATACTTTAAAAAGTTTTTACTGTGTGATTTTGCTTCCAGCACAATCTTCTTTTCAATGTAAACTTTCAAGTTTAAGTTTTGATATAACATAACATGACATAAAATTTTATTTATATACCGCAATACAGCATGAAGTTCGATGTGGTTAACAGTGGTGAGATAGAGGATCATACATAACAGGGGAGGGCACAACGATAAGTATCATAGGCGTATAAATAACAAAGGATCATGGCAGGTCATAGTCAAATATAATACAGGTGAGGCAATAAATGAAGAAATACACAGATTAGATCTTGAGACAAATTCAAATACGGTAAGATAGGAATGAGTCAGTTCATAGAGCCTTTCTTTGTTTTGAGGAGAATGAGAGACGTACAAAGAGGGCACTGGGTTTACTGCTCTACAAGGAAAATATTGAACAGATATGTTTTTACTTTTCGCCTGAAAAGCATGTATGATGAGGATGACCCAATTATGGGGAATAGTTCCCAGCTGTAGTTCCCAGCTGCTTCATATGATAGCAGTTTAGTCATGTAGCTTTTTTAGGTTTTCCTAGCAGGGAGGGGTAGGTGAAGATGGAGTTGAAGCGCAAAAGGTGGGTCAGGGGGGTGAACTCAAATAATTCAGTTGCGTAGATTGGCAGGAGGCCATAGAGAGATTTATACATGAAGCAACCTAGTTTGAATATAGATCATTGTAAAACTGAGCAGTGTACAAAAAAAAATAAGGGAAAGAAAAATATATATAAAAAGAGAAGTACATACATAATCATAAAAGATATAAGATACAGTAGAGTAAAAAGTAATATGGATAAGGGTTGAGCTACAATATCTTGCTAGGAAAGAGAATAAGGGGAAGGTCACAAGAGGGAACAGGGTAAGGGTATTCTACAAATTGATCTTGGATCAAGTTGAAATTAAATATTTAATTTTGATTCGCTTTATTATAGTGTATCATATGCATCACTGAATAGAAAAGTTTTGAGACTGGATTTGAATTTAGTTAATAAGATTCCTGACAGAGATATGATGGACAGAGATAGAAGCCTTTCACGTAATATCATACGTTATATGCCTTGCAGATGGTATAGTCAAGATATTTTATTGACTAAAATGGAGTGTTCTTGGGGTGTATGGGATCCTGGGGAATTATTTTGTCTGCTTACCATGTAGCATCAGAAAGCTTGTTTTTGCTTCTTGTAACTTACACTATCTGGCACTGAAGATAATGCAATGCAAATCCAAATGAAATAAATAATCATACAACCAAATTCCATGGCAGATACCTATACAACATTCCCCCATCTGATCCCATCCCTGACATACATTTTTCCACCTCAACATTGTGCTGATTCAAGTTCCCAATCCCCGAAAACCCCTCCATCCCAATTACAATAATCAACACTTTCCCTGAATGCATATGCCTCTGATTCCCCTAAATCCTCCAAACAGCACAACTCAACAGGTTCCTTCCAATGCCCTGACCACCTGTTGCATTCTCACCCCTCCTTATCCTACCTGTCCCCCCCAGGCCACTCATAATTCCTAGATATTATCCAGAGGCAATTATTGGTAAAATTGTGGTTTGTGTAGGAGAGGTCCCCCTCTGCTCCCAACCATCCAATCTGGCTCACAAAATCACTACTATGACCACCAGCAGTAGTCTCATGGAAGGATGAAACCTAGAGGTAGCACCATGAAACAACATTTAGGAATTGCAGCAGCCATTTTGTGATTGTGGTATAATGACCATGTTGGTACTATATGTTTGGTTTAAGACTGCTATTCATCTGGTCTAAAACAAAGGACTAACTTATCCAGTGAAAACTACCACTAACTTATCCAGTGAAAACCACCACTATCTAGATCATTTTTTGGCCTCGCCTTTTGCCTTTCCTAGTCCAGCACTGTTTTACATGAATAGTATCAGGATGTTTAGCAATGACCTGATACTATTTGACCATTTATTTATTTAAAAAAAAAAAATCTACAGATAGGAGAGTTATGTGTTGGCCACTCATGGCTCCTTTTACAAAGCCGCGCAAGTGGGGTTTACCCGCGTGACTTTTCATCACGTGATAACCCCCGCGCTGGCCAAAAACTACTGCCTGCTCAAGAGGAGGCGGTAGTGGCTAGCGCGTCCGGCGGTTTGGCGCACGCTATTATGTGCGTTAAACCGCTAGCGCACCTTTGTGAAAGGAGCCCTCAGTGATCAATTCAGAACCTTATTGGTTAATTGGCCTGAAAATTATTATGGCATTCAATATGGCAGTAGTAAAATGTTATTGTTTTATGATATTATCTTTAGTGGACTACTAGGGAAGTTTACTTAACTCAATCATAACATGACTATATCTCCAAACAAAAAGAATATGAAAAAAAAAATTATATATATATATATCTTTTACTTTTCAATTATCCTGGATGTGATGGCATCCCTTCCTTTGTTGTTATGGTACAGATCCTAGTACTACATAATTCTGTTTTTCATAATCCCAACAAACCCGTAAGTACACAATTTTGGTTTAAGGCTGTGACCCATGCTGGGGTGTATAAAAAAAAAATCATTCAGCAAGTCCTGACATTAACATTTTTACTGTTTTACAATTGTTTTTGAAAAGTTATCTATAGTTCCAAATAACATCTTAATGTACATACTGCACTTTTATATGCTGTTGCCAATTCTTGGTTTCAAAATTCTTCCTTTAGCTACTAAAGCTATTAAAATTCTCAGAGCAAACGCAAACATAAAATGATACAAATTAAATTTATAAAAAAGAAATATACCCTTCCTTTACAAAGCTGCATTAGCAGCTGCCACATAGCAAAATCCCTATAGCCCTTTAAATTTCTATGGGCTTCAGGGCAGTTACTGGAGTGGCAGCTGGGGGGATAATGAAAGCAAGAAAACGGAACAAGATTTCTGACCACTGGTGATTTTTATATATATATATATATATATATATATATATATATATATATATATATATATATATATATATACACACACACAATATCCATTTAGAAAAAAAATTCTAAAATAAAGCTGTCTCTTGAAGATTTTAACTTCAAAATAATTGTTCCTACAAGTATTTACATCTATCACCAAATAGTATACATTAACATTGGTAGTGAACTATAAACTTGTATACAGTTCCTTTATGAATAACCAATACCTATTTGTTATCTTTTCATGCTGCTTTGAAAAAAACTTTCTTTGCCATCTAGTTTACTCGAGTATTTGAAGCTTCAGTTTAATATTGTAATATGCATTTAATTTCATCTTAGATATCAGAACTGAATATATTGCTTTTGTCAATTCCTGAATCTGTCATAGCAAACACATGTCACAGCTTTTATGGGAAAATGTACAACCAAAAGAAAACTTACCAGCTGTGGCTAGGCACAAAATAACCTCTTGAATGTTAACCACAACAGAGTATACTCCCCGGGGGAAAATAGGAAGGCAAAAGAGCGTCCTCTTTCATAAATGCCTTGTGCTTATTTTTGGAGAGTACTCTGTGAGGTCTCTGCATACTCTTTTTTTTTTTTTTTATAAATCTCTTGGCATAGTAAGGTGTATCTAGCTTGCTCCAGTTCCAAGCTCTTTAATAAGTGATTACATTATGGGGCCATGCTGTGAAATGTGTTGAATGAAATGTTAAAATACATTGCACTGTGATGATCTAAGGAGATGGAAGAACTGAGCACAGACTATTTTGGCAGTTCACGGTTGCTTGCAGATAAGGCTAAATTAAAGGGAATAGGTAGGCAAAATAACTGGTGACAAAGGTATAACAGACAATCCAAAGGCATGCGCCAGTATAAATTGCAATAATATTTTTCAAGAGTGGATCTTTAGATGGCAGACTGTTATACCATCAGGTTTAAATCGTGAAATAGAATGTTGGGCCTATTTGTATACGTAACAAGTGGCAAACACTATTTAACAGACTTATGTTGTACCTTGTATATTTTCTCAACTGTTGTCTAATTATACGCAAGAGCCCCTCCGACACCTGTATTTCATTCATTGGTATGAAGCGGTTCATTCATCAAATTGCTTCACTCATTTCAATGTCATCATGACATCATTATGTCATCACGCCGCTTCACATATATATGAGGGCGGGACTAGCCAGTTGGCATGTTTTGAACCTTTATGAAAGCTCTCAAGTCAGGTACCGTCTCTCTGTTTACCAGATATGTATTACTGAAGGATGATAATTACATTACATTACATTAGTGTTTTCTATTCCGCCAGTGCCTTGCGGTTCAAGGCGGATTACATCAAAGTTATCAAGAATTACATAAAAGTTTACAGGAATAGCATAAGACATGTCATAATAGTTACTTAAGAAGTACCAAAGAGTTGTCGAGAACTTAAGGTGATAAATGTTGGGTAATAAGAATTACCAAAGAATTGTCGAGATCTTAAGGTGATAAATGTTGGGTAATTAGAAGCATTTTAGACTTGTTGGGTAGTTAGAAGCAAATTCGAGTGTATTAAGGGTATAGAGAGGGTAGGTGGGGTTTGGGTAGGGACTGGTCGTGCTAGATGGGTTTTCTGTTTTTGTTTGAAGAGTATGGTTTTAATATCTTTCTTGAAGGTTTTGTAGTGAGACATTTGCAATTAACATATGGATACTCAAATATGCATTATTGTTATGGTTTTCAGTTCAAAGAGATCGTTACTTAAACAGCAGTGTAATAAATTTAACAGCGGGTTCTCTGAGATAGCAAATGCGAAACGCATCAGAACCCTGACACATATGAGGCTTTTTTAAAAAAAATAAATCTTTATTAATTTTCAATCTTTGACAGCGCATTACAAATAATATAACATCAAAAGATTACATAAAATACACCATTCTCACACAAATATTAAAGAAACAATCATTTTCCCCACCCTTCTCCCAATTATTTATATACCAAATCATATTATGTATTACAACATTATAATTAAATAATTTTTTTATCTTCAAATAAAAATCCCTCCCTCCCCTCACCCTGGATGTGCAAGGAAATCCAAAGAAAGATACATTACCATTTTTGTATGTTAACAAATTCAGTTAATGGGCTCCATACTTTATTAAATGCGTTACTAAATCCTGAACATTCCGCATGCATTCTTTCATATTTATATGTGTTACACACACTTGCCTACCAGAATGTGTAATTAAGTCTGTCATGACATTTCCAGTTCTTCGTGATCATTTGGATGGCTATTCCTGTCATGATCAATAAAAGACAGCTTTTATATTTATCCAAAACAGGCTTTACCTGTAACAACGTGCCACAAATTACGACTTCATAAGATAAAGGAATAGATGAATCAAGAATAAGATTTATTTGTCCCCAAATTGACCTCCAGAATCAAGTATCAATGGACAAAAATATAACAGATGATCAAGAGACCCTATATTAATATGACTATGCCAGCATCTATTAGACTTAGAATTATCCAACTTTTGCAATCAAACTGGGGTCCCAAAAATCCTATGCAATAAAAATAACCATGTTTGACTCACAGATGCTGACGTTGTACATTTCAACCTCCAAGTCCAAATTTGTGGCCATCGAGATTCAGAAATGTACTGTTTTATCTCGATGCTCCAAATATCCCTGAGACTATTTTTTGGCTTTTTATTCAAGAATTGAGAAATTAATTTGTACCACTGGGCGGCCTGATGTCCTACTAAATCTGTCTGGTAGCAAAGGATCTGCAAGCTATAATACGTTTTTAAGTTTTTCCATTCAGGGAACCCACTTTGAATGGCCTGCTTCAGCTGCAACCCCCTATGTTGTTGAGATTTTAAAATGCCAAACGATTGCTGCAGCCGTGAAAAATCAAGCAGTTTCCCATTGGCTTTTGAGGCTTTTGATACACCTAACTAAAGATATTTACAAATCTACAACAAGATGTGTCTTTCTATACAATATTCACAATAATGTGCAATGATTGAAAATGATGAGACATTAGATGATGAACGTGACTCCATGATAGGGTGTCAGGTCAAAAGCGCGCCGGGACAAAGGCGCGCCCAGACAATTGAGCGCAGCGCGCGCCGCTGCGCCGCTCTAAATTACTGTTTTTAGTGCTCTGACGGGGGGCGTAGGGGGAACCCCCCCACACTTTACTTAATAGACATCGCGCCGCGTTGTGGGGGGTGTGGGGGGTTGTAACCCCCCACATTTTACTGAAAACTTCACTTTTTCCCTGTTTTTAGGGAAAAAGTTCAGTTTACAGTAAAATGTGGAGGGTTACAACCCCCCAAACCCCCCATAACGCCGGCGCGATGTCTATTAAGTAAACTGGGGGGGTTCCCCAACAAAACCCCCCGTCGGAGCCCCTAAAAACTGTAATTTAGAGCGGAGCGGCGCGCGCTGCGCTCAACTGTCGGCGCGTGCTTTTGTCTTTCGCGCCGTTGTCTATGAACCCATGATAGTCTTATGAGCCATCAAACTTTTCTCTAAATGAGCACATTTATAGTGATACAATATACACGATAAATATTATTGCAATTTATACTGGTGCACGCCTTTTGATTGTCTAAGTCACAGGTGTCAAACTCAAGGCCTGCGGGCCAAATCCGGCCCGCCTGGTCGTTTTATGCAGCCCGCGGTCCAATGCCCCCAGTTTTACCTTGTGGCCGGCTCCCTCCTCCTCACAGCTGTAATGTGCAGGGAGCCGTGTGCAGCGACCCAGAAGCATTCCCTCTGACGTTGTGACGTCAGAGAGAAGGCTTCCGGTTCAGGTGCAGGACGCACGAGGAGCCGCTGCACACGGCTCTGTGCACACTATGGCTGTGAGGAGGGAGCCAGCCAGAAGATGACACCGTGGGGGCATCGGACCACAGGCCACATAAATTGCCAGGTTGGAGACGGCCAGAAGATTAGACACCCACAGGAGGGAGGCACAACATTGAGGGAGGGAGACAACAAAGATAGGGGGAATGGTTTTATTTTCAAGTTAGTGTTTGAATTGAGTTTTGAGCATTTTAATCTGCTATCTTTTGCACTGCTCAGGAAGAAATACATTTGTTTCTTTTCTCTGAGGGTTGTACTACAGAAAGAATCTTGAATCTTAGGGTGTTTTAAAAAATATATTAGTACTTTTAAGAGTCCTTTTACTAAGCTGCGTTAGGGCTTTAACACGCGAAATAGCGCGTGCTACAATGCCACGTGTGCTAGACGCTAGCATTGAGCTGGCATTAGTTCTAGCCGCGTAACGTGTGGTTAGCGCATGCTAATCTGCTCCGTGCGCTAAAAACGCTAGCGCACCTTAGTAAAAGGAGCCCTTAGTTTTTGGTCCCGTATTTGCTTAGGGGTTATCTGTGTTCTGGTAGGAATGAATGTTGAGAAGCATACAGTGTGTTTTGGGTAGTTTAATTTTGTGGTTAACCATTACCATTATGTGTTAATAAGATTATACTGCGTGTGTATATCTGAAAAATGAATGGAAAAAATGGTGTTATAATTAGAATTATTATGGGGGTGGGGTCTGGGGCGGAGTTTGGGCGGGGTCTGGCCCACGACTTAGCCTGTGCTTTGGATTTCGGCCCCTTAATGTGATTGGGTTTGACACCCCTGGTCTAAGTGCTTGCAGATAAGCACCAGTTTGCTGGACTCATTTTATTAACATTATCATTTCTGTAAAGGGGCTCAAGAATTTAAGCACAAGAATAAGTAGAGAAGGTTTTATGAAGTGTGACATGTGGAGAGGAATGTTATAACACATCACTTATGTGTACAGATTAAGTAGGTGCCTATTTCAAGCTTATACTGCTATTACTTTAGGATTGCTGCCAGACATGTACAGCGCTGTACATTACAGTAACCATGTAATAATGTACAGAGATTACAATCTAATCTTTAAAAGACATCTAAAAGCACATTATTTTCAATTGGACTTTTCAAATTGAAGAAACGAGTTTGGGATTGCAATCTGTTCTATGCAGTTATTGATTTTTTTCTAAGAATATTTTCAGTTTGTATTAGTTACTTAATTTTTATTATTGATAGTTGATTTTTATAGAATTTTAAGTATTTTTTAAAATGTTTACTCTTTTTTTTTCTTTCTTTCTTTTTCTATTTTTGAATGGAGTTCTTTTCTAAATTGTTTTGAAATATGGATTGTAAACCGCTTGGATCCTTTTTTGGCTGTTATGCAGTATATAAAGATTTTAATAAACATATTACAAAGACACATAGGTGCTTGTTTGTCTTTTTAATTCACTAGGAGCAACATTGATAGAAAGTCAGACATGCAGCAAATATAAATGTTCACTTATGTGTACCCTTATTTTATAGCTCAACCACTAGAACCCTGTGGACTTGGTAGCCAATAAAGTCCAACCTAAATACCAAAAAAGAAATTGGCTCACAATTAGAATTCTCCCAGAAGGGAAAGTTTGAAAGAAAAAATAAAGTTAAATAATATTAAACGGGCCTTTAATACATAAGCCCCTTATATATAATGGACATCAATAAGAGCCTTTCGAGTGGCACACAGAGTTTTTTTTTGGCTCAGGCAGTAACTCATTGATGACTAGCATCAAACAGACAAGAGTCTAAATAAGAACTGCCTCATACATCATATTGTCCTTTATAGTATGTGAAAAAACAAACATCAATGGTTTAATTCCTTTCAAACGTTCACTCCTGGAAAAAATAAATCAAATAGTCTCCCAAGACGTAATGATATAAAGTGCCAAAGGCTATAAAGTGCTTCAAAAGAAAAAAATCAAAAACAGATAACAAATACTGAAATAAAGTGCCAGTGCAAGATTTAAAAGCTGTATATAAAAAAATTGATTAAAATAACACCCTAAATTAGTAGCTAATCAATTGAAAAATGTGCAAAATGTGAAAATGTATAGAAAATGTAGAAAAGTAGAAAACAGTTCATCCAAGTATCCAATGAAAAAATAATAAATAGTAAGAATCAAAAACAATTCCTTCATACAAGTTCATAAATAAAGAAATCACTTAAAAAGTTCAAGGACTAGGTGGTAATAACAGTTCATAAGATGAATGTCAGTTCATTCGCTCAAAAATCATGAGATTCATACATTCAATAGCAGTTCACAGAATCTTAAAATAAAGTCCACCAAAACCAATTTGCACACTAGCCCGGAACTTAAAAAATTGAATACTTAGCTTTACAAAATTGAACAAAGTGTTGCCTGTAGAAATCTGTAGAAATCTCCACTCAGCAGAGCTCCGTTTCGTCACCTTCCTCAGAAGCGGGGATTGAAAAAAGTAGTAGGGCGACAAACCACTAATAAGGCCATCAGCCACATATATCAAGTCAAAAAGGGCGACGGTTCAATAATACATGGCCCGTCGCCCTTTTTGACTTGATATGTGGCTGATGGCCTTATTAGTGGCCCCCTGCCGCAAAATGAATGATTCTTTCCTGCCACACCCTTGTACCAAGAGTGGGAGGGATTCACTGAATAGAGAGGGACTAGTTCCAACACCATTGAGCATTAGCTCACTGCCACTACACACAGATGGAGGATGGGCCAAAGAGGGAGGATTCTTGACTGTAGGCAGGATAGGCAAGGGGGGGGGGAGTGTAGAGAGTGATGTGCATGTGCAGACGTGACAGTGGAGTCAGAGTTTCGTTACTTTGCAGACTCCTTGAGTCAGGAGATTGGCGGTAGTGGAGCAGCCAGCTGACAGGGAATATTCAACACAGAGCGCAGCACCACAGACAGGGTAAAGTGAAACTCGAGTTTGCTTGTTGTGTATCCCCCTCCCCTGAAGAGCCAAACGTACTTAATTTGCTGTAAAGAATTTACAGTAAAGTTTTTAGGCTGTGAGGTGACCCATTGATGGAAAGGGGGGGGGGGGAAGGAAAACAAAGGCCTACAACAAAGTGAAACCAACCACTTTTGGTGTAATGTACATCCAGAATTGGTTTCACTTTGTTGTAGTTCACTTATCTTTCCCTTCCCTCTCCCCCTCCTCATTTTATGGCAGCCATCTCCTTCCTTACAATCCACAACCCACCCCCTGGCATCATCAGCGTTGTTTCTCTCCCCAACTAGCATCAACACAATCTTCACTCCTCTCTCCATTTCTCTTGATTTCACCACCACCATTCATTCCCTCTATCATCATGACCCTGAGCTAATAACGGGCATGGACCAAAAGAGAAATAGAAACATTAAAAATGACTGCTGTACTGACTATTCTTCTATGTCTGCCCATCCACACCAACTAATAAGCTCTACATCTCTTCCTGTCATTTAGAGATCCTCTGTGTTTGTCTCATTCTTTCCCTTCAACATCACTTCCCTTGCTTTTGTCCCATGCTTTCCCCTCATCACCCTCTCCCTTCCCTCTCCTGTCATCTAGTTTCTCTTCCTCTATTCCTTCCACCTCTGGGTCAAACATCTTTCCCTCTCTCTTTTCTCCCTCCCATTGTTCAAGATCTCTCCTTATCTCCCTCTCCTCTGCTCCTGGGTCTTTGTCTCTCCTCTCCACTCCTGGGTGAGCATCAGTCTCCTCTGTCACCCCCTTCCTCCTGTTATTCAGCATCTCTCTCTCCTCCTCTGCTCCCAGATCTGGCAATGCAGGATCAGGCTGCTGACTATGAAACAGGTCAAGATGCCAAAACAGAAGACCAAAATCCTCCGCAAACTAAATCCAGCACAAGACAACAGCGGTGGAGAAAAAAAGTCAGGATGGCAAAGTTCACGTGCAATGACTTTATTGCAAATGAATGACACTATAATATGGTACATGAAAGACTTGACACAATTTAAAGATTTGATTTTTGGTCAGAACAATATAGGTTTGTGAAACCAGCACAGCAATTAGACTCCTGATGCAGGCCTTGAGAAAAAGTGGCTAATATTATCAAGCCTATGGTCAAAGAAATATGTGGTTTAAAAGCTTCCCTAAAAAAACAAAATAAAAAAAGGTCTTGCAATTGTTTTTTCATGCAGATGCTGCTACTACTACCACTCATCCTCCAATGTGAGTAAAGGTCATGGGTACACTTCTCCGTTAGTCTGAGGCTTTTCTTTTGCTGAAACAGCAATATTCCATGCTCTGGCATTTGTTGCTTGGTGGTGCTTTAATGGTGCTTTGAATTTCTCCCTCCATTCCTCCTTTTTTTGTCTTTCTCTTAACCTGGCAATATTCAGTGATGAGTAGCCTAGTGATAGAGCTGCTGCCTCTGTATCCAGAAGTGGTGGGTTCAAATCCCAGCGCTGCTCTATGTAGGCCAGTCACTGTGTCAGGTACCAACTAAGTACCTAGATCGATGTAAACCACTTTGAAAGTATAACTACAAAATAGCAGTATACAGTATAAGTCCCATTCCCATTTTCTCATATTGTCATTAATGATTGGGTCCTCATCACATTCCATTCAATGAATAGCCTTTATTTTTCTAAGAGATTTCAGACCTGCTGATACCTATAGTACTATGTAGCTCTGTTTCATAACTCAGGGGAGGGTATCCTACCTTTGCGGGGAACATAGGCCTAACAAATCCATATATCCCTACTGTAGTCATAGGATCAGGACACATGTTTTTTAAAAAATCATTGCAAATTGCAGTCACCTTAAATGTCACCTTGAAATTAGCTTTTCAACAATATGGTTCTACTCTTGCAATTATTGCCAGAGAATATGGTGACAGCATAAAGTATTTAACATAGCAGTCAATAGCATCACGTGGACTGATAATACTCTACCACATATATCCATATGTCCTGAAATTGGTAAAGTCCACAGGATATGGGAAGGATAGGACTCATGATGTCCTTTTCAATCACTGGGATTTTGCCAGCTACTTGTGAGCTGGAATGGCCATTGTTTGGAAACAGAATCTGACCCTCAATGGAGTGTTGGCCTGTCCAGTCTTCCCACTATTGTGCCCCTCTGGCCAGTCTCTCAAAGAGGCTGATGGAATAACTCAAGCACCTGCTGTAAGAGCCCTACAGTTTGAAGATGCATATGGGGATTGGGGGGTGAGGGCACTGTAGGGGGTGGCATAAGAACATAAGAGATGCTGCTGCTGGGTCAGACTAGTAGCCCATCGCGCCCAGCAGTCCGCTCACGTGGCGGCCCTTTTAGTCAAAGACCAGTGCCCTGAGACTAGCCTTACCAGTGTACATCCTTGTTCAGTAGGAACTTGTCCAACTTTGTCTTGAATCCCTGGAGGGTGTTTTCCCCTATGATAGCCTCCGGAAGAGCGTTCCAGTTTTCCACCACTCTCTGGGTGAAGAAGAACTTCCTTGCGTTTGTACAGAATCTATCCCCTTTCAACTTTAAAGAGTGCCCTCTCGTTCTCCCTACCTTGGAGAGGGTGAACAATCTGTCCTTATCTACTAAGTCTATCCCCTTCAGTATCTTGAATGTTTCGATCATGTCCCCTCTCAATCTCCTCTGTTCGAGGGAGAAGAGGCCCAGTGTACTTGTATTCATTGATTCTATTTTGATTCTATTTTGTAACTTATCGTTGACTGTCCAGCTCCTCATATTGTAAACCGCCTCGAACTACCATGGCTTTGGCGGTATATAAGAAAATAAATTATTATTATTATTATTATTATTAATCTGTCACTGTATGGCAGTTCCTCCAACCCCTTAACCATCTTAGTCGCTCTTCTTTGGACCCTTTCGAGTAGTACCGTGTCCTTTTTCATATACAGTGACTAGTGCTGTACGCAGTACTCCAGGTAAGGGCGCACCATGGCCCGGTACAGCAGCATGATAACCCTTTCCGATCTGTTCGTGATCTCCTTCTTTATCATAGCATATCTGCTCACTGGTCCTCGTTGTCCTGGAGTGGCACCTCCCAGTCCCCCTGGTCCACCTCCACTTCTTTCTCCTGGCTCTCGGCCTCCTGGCCTACCTTCTGGGTCCCCCTGCTCATCTCCTCAGCTTGCTGATATTGGCCTGTGTGTAGTAAATACAGAGTTAGGGTGATCATATCATACATGGGTTGTATAGTATTGCTGATGAAGGTCAGGAAGCAGGGACTGGCACAGGAATGTGGTCTGAGGGAGTCAGGTCTGAAGGGTGGCACCAATGAGATGACTTAGCATAGAACCCTGACAGGTGGCCGGGCAGTGTGTGACAGAGGGTGGGGTGGTCTAGCAATGATGCACGGATGGGACTATTATGTGTGAATAAGGCTGTGAAAGCAGGCGTGTTGGGAATCATATATATTTTGGTGCTGCCTGAAGCCCACCCGGGAAGCTTGTACTATTGTGCAACTGTGGAGCCTCCCCCACCTCAAAGATGGCACGATTGTGGTTTGAGGGTAGGGTATGTGATCTATAGGTACCTGTCTGTGTGGGGGAGTCATGCTAACTGTTGGCCAGTTGAGTGGTGTTTGGGTTGGCAATAAAGCCCTTTACTGAGAATCTTTAGAGGTGCATAAGGAGGAGGAGGAGCACACATGGATATAGATGGGGTTCTGTGGGGGAGAGAGAGCGGTTTTAGGGGAGGTCCTGAGCTGAGAAGATGTATTGGGCTGCTGGTTTTAGACTTTCAGGAATGTCTTGCAAAGCATCATTCCAACCTGTGGAGCTGACTGTGGTGTATGCCATGAGTGTAGTTTGGGGCATGTGAAAGGTTATTGTTTTGAGGAGCCAGGGATATCACTCGTGCCTACTGTCATTGTACTGTCCTTCATCCCTTTCCCTTCTGTCAGTTGATTGTGTGGTGTAGTGGTTTGTACTGAGTTATTGCAGTGCCAAAGTTTGGGGGTTTGATACCCACTGTTGGTGACTCTGTCTTTTTTTTTCCCCAGCTACAACAGTAAACAATGCATGAGTGTGTGGGAGAATGTGTTCTTTAAAATTGATGGGTACTGGTCATATATGCCTTTCTTCCGCCCTGATCTTTCCCATGTCATCTCATAAGCTGAGGTCCTGGGGGTAGCAGGTGCAGAGAACAGATGGGCAGGGAGGTTGTAGGGTACTTACGTTGAACTCTGAGGCACTGTCTCATATGCCTGATGAGGGCCGGGTTCTTCTGGCGCACCTATCAATTGCAGTGCCTGAGGGATTCCATGTCCCGGTGGATGTTGAAGTGCCTGCATGACACAAGTTGGTGGAGAATAGGGTCAGGTGATGGGACTATATGACTGTTACTTGTAATATGCTGTGCAATGCTCCACATATGGCCTTAGACCAGGGGTGTCCAATGTCGGTCCTCGAGGGCCGCAATCCAGTCGGGTTTTCAGGATTTCCCCAATGAATATGCATTGAAAGCAGTGCATGCAAATAGATCTCATGCATATTCATTGGGGAAATCCTGAAAACCCGACTGGATTGCGTCCCTCGAGGACCGACATTGGACACCCCTGCCTTAGACCAATAAAGACAAGCTGCTTGCTGGGAGGGTTGGAGGACTGGCATCACTGGGGATCCTCATATTAGGAGACTATTGGTGTTATATGGGTCTCCTGACAGCTAATGAGGCCCTAAGGAACACAGCCTGCTAGTGTCTAGGGTTTAGATAGTGGAGGTCACTGGAGGTTGTGTTAGGAGTGGATAGCATAGATGGTTTTAAGAAAGGTTTGGACAATTTCCTGGAGGAAAAGCCCATAGTCTGTTATTGAGAAAGACATGGGGGAAGCCACTGCTTACCCTGGGTCAGTAGCATGGAATATTGCTACTCCTTGGGTTTTGGCAAGGTACTAGGGACCTGGATTGGCCACCGTGAGAATGGGCTACTGGGCTTGATGGACCATTGGTCTGACCCAATAAGGCTATTCTTATGTTCTTATGATGACACTCACCTCTGGAGGGTATTCCCTCAGGAAGAAAGTGCAGGGGGGCCTGCTGTCAGGGCAGTCAAAAAGGAGGACACAGGTTACTGTTTCTCTTTCTGTGGTGTTGCATTTCGTTCAGTGTCTGGCTTCTTAAAGTTTCCATTTAATTTTTGTCTACATATATTGTATTTTTAGCAATTAAGCTTTAAAGCAGAATAACACAGCTATGATTACTTTATCCTAAATGTAAAATAAAATACTTTTTTCTACCTGTGTCTGGTCATTTAATTTTTCTAATCATGTTAATTCTCTTAACTCTATCTTGCCAGGGTTTACTATCCATTTGCCATTTTTCTCTTTTCGCCCGTCTTCTTCACTTCCTCCATTACATCCATCTCCAGCATTGATCTTTTCCTTTCAATGTTTTCAATTTATTTTTCTGCCTCCCTATCCAGATTTCATTACTACCCAGTCTTCAGTTTCCTTCTTTTTAGTACATCTACCTAAAGATCTCCATCTCTTTCCCACACCCTGGCCCTCCCATTCTCCTTCTCATATTTCTCAGACTTTCATTAACTGTGTCCTCTCCTCTTTTCATCTTGTTCTCTCCTCTTATTCCATCCAGTCTCCTCCCTCTCTCTCTCTCCCTTCTCCCTTTCATTCACTGTTTCCCCCCTCGCTCCACTTCCATTTAGTAGCACCCCTTTCCATCCAGAATCTTTTCCTTCTTCCCTCTTTCTCCACTATAGCCATTCAGGATCTCCTCTATCTCTCTTGCTCTTTTACGTCCCCACAATCCATCTTCTCTAATATGCCCTTTTGTCTCTCATCTCCCAGCATTACCCTGTCTCTCTCTCACCCATTCAGCATCATGTGTCTCTCCCCCATTACTCTTATCCCACTCTTTTCTTTCCTCCATCATGCCACATAGTCCCATTTCTCTTCCCCTCATCCTACTGTTGTCCCATTTTCTCCCCCTCTCCCTCTTGGTCACTCATGGAAATCTCTTCCCGGTCCCTTCCTTCTGGAGTGCCTGTAGGAATCAGGAGCTCAGTTCCCTGCCTGTAACCAGTACTGCGGGGCCCTAACCCCTATGCGTGCCACTGCCAGCTTCCCACCCTTCCCTATTTGACGCTGCAGGATGCAAACAAAACTAACCAGTGTTGCAAGGCCCTAACACTTTGCATGCCACTGACAGCATCCTTCCCCCTTCCTCCCCCTTGCAATGTAACTTCCTATTTTGTGGAGGGAAGAGGAGGGAATACAACAGCAGCATGCACAGCATTAGAGCCCTGCGGCAAGGGTCAGATATGGTTGCATGCTACCACAAGAAAAGAGAGGGCAGCAAGTGAGTGACAGGCAGGGAAGGGAAGGAAACTCACCTCACTAGGCAGTCGGGGTGGGGGCCCTTGTAGCAGTGGGGCCCAGGGCAACCGCCCCATTTCCTTGTTTAACACCTCCCACCACCACCACCGGCCTTGCACTCTCTCTATCACATCTTTTCTCATTACACGTCTCTCAATCTCTCTTACAATCTATCACTCTCACACTCTTTTTCACACTAGCACTATCTCACTGGCACTCTCACTCTCTCAGACTCTTTTTCCACTAACTCTCCTCCAAAAACTCTTAATTACACTCATAAAGAATCACATTTTCTAGCACAGTTAATGATACACTTACTTTAGACATCCTACAGGAAGTATAATGAAAACCTATTGTACATCCAGCTGCTACATTTTATGGATTATATATTCAGAATTCTTGGACATCCAGTAGAATGGATTTAAGATGGCAATTTTCCAGATGTATAGCTAGTTCATTTTCAAAATGTCCTGTTCTTCCTTGATGTCTTTTTGATTATGACCTTTCCAATTTTGGCCATCCAACTCTGGATGTCCTCAGTTGGACTTAGATATCCTATTGAAAATGGTCCTGTACATGTATAGAGTGACAAGGTCATATATTTAATTTTTAATATACAAGCATTCTTAGCAGACAGGTTAATAGCAAATATAACAATAATACTGAATCTAAAGGCTCGACTTTAATAAAATTCATATTGTGTGAATTCTGCTTTTACGTTAATATTATACAATTTTTATATGGCTATTTCATTTTCACTTTAGTTGTAACGCTATTATTACTACATTATTAACTTATTATTTTTGGGTGGAGGAAGTAGAAGGAAAATTGGAGTGCCTATGGAATTTGGGGGATGGATTTAGGTTGTTTTTGTTAAAATGCTGTTAAATCTGTACTTCTGGTTTTGAGGGTTATTTCACGTATTATGATTGTCTCTTTTTGTCTAAAGTTTGCACTAGAATGTTTAAATAAAAACTAAATTTAAAAAACTGTGATGTATTAAACCTAATCACCCTATCCAATAATAGATGGGCTTTACATGAATGGATTCTTCCTCCTTACATTTAATAGCTCAATTATTTCTTTAAACAGCAATTCTGGTATATCATTTGGTATGGGGAAAGGTTACCTCCAGTGCTTGTGGCTATTATGACTTTAGAACTGGTCTTGTCAATATACCTTTGATGCAAGCTATCATTGGTCCCTTTCAATTCCCCTTTCTTCTTTTTTTGTATTTTTATATTTTTATTTATTTTTTCTTTTATAAATACCAGATTGTTTTAATTGGTGCTTAATTTCATTAAATTTTGTTTATAATCAATAGATTGATATATTTTCCAACATGGTAACCTTAACAATCATTTCTAGGGAAAAACAAACTTTCTGTTTAACTCTTGTACTTAGCTTTGTTTTCCCCAGCCGGCTTTAAGTGCAGCTGATGATATAATTTTCTTGCTGGGTTTTATGATAAAATTAGAGTGCTCGACGGAGCGTCCCCGTTTCACTCTGCATAGAAATTCTTCAGGAGAATTGCATTTGTTAGCTTAAGTGCCGGTACAGTTTTCCGTATTGTCACATGTACCAGCTTTCCAGCTCTTAGCGCAATGGCAGTAATGAAGGGGAGTAGACGCAGAAGAAAACCAGCAGAAAGAGGGTTGTCACTGGATTGTTTCCTCTGCAGCGTGAGAAAAATTGCAGTGTAATTAATTAATTATACATTAAAGGAAGATTTAGGGCTCCTTTTACGAAGGTGCACTAGCGTTTTTAATGCAGGCACTGAAAAACTACCGCCAAAAAACTACCGCCTGCTCAGGAGGAGGCGGTAGCGGTTAGCGTGCTATTCCTCGTGTTAAGGCCCTAACGTGCCTTCATAAAAGGAGCCCTTAGAGTAACTTGAAATCTTTGTTATATCACTCTTGTACTTAATATCACTAGACAAGAGAGAAATCAAGATGGCGTCGGAGCAAGTCACGTAGGAAGAGGCTCCTGCTATGTCGGCAATCACTCAGTCACTCCGTCAGTGCTGCTCATTTCACCCCTGACCCCGGAGGAAGTTTCAATCTCGCTGGGATTTCACAGACAGCAGCGTTTGGAGGAAGTGATTTTCAGAGTGCCGTGGGAGTTGAAATTGATTTTCATGAGTCTTCAGAAAAGGTTTCTGCAGCAATATTGCCTTCTATTTCCCTCCCCAGCCCCCTGATAAAACCAGCTATGATAGACTTGGAAGCAATCTGGGGAGCTATTGAGAGTCTGCATAAGGTATGCACCCATTTAATTTCTTCAACATAAACTTCAGCAATTCAACTTTAAAATTACTGAGCTTTGGAAAATCTTTCCTGTCCAGCTGCGTAATTTGGGCTCTTTCCAATTATTTCAAAAACATCTGAAAATGTGGCTATTTTCAAAAAATGTAAATTCCGCTGCTCTCTATATAACCACTAATTCTTATTATATTTTCCTTTCTTAAACTCTTGTAAACCGTGTCGAGCTCTATCCTTATAGAGAAAATGCAGCGTATAAGCTTAAGGCTTAGTTTAGTTTAAAAATTGTGAAGAAAAGATTCAACAGCAGTCTATTAGAATGGACCAAATAGAAAAATTAGCCCTAGATTTAAAAATTTTCACTAATCAACAACTGAAAGATAAAAGTTTGCTAATTAGGAAAATTGAAAACCTGGAAAATGCTAGTAGGAATTTAAAGTTGAGATTGATTAATTTTCCTGTTTCTAGGCTAAAATCTCCTAACTGAGACAGGATTGCTTCAGACAATTTTCTCTACTTAAAGTCAGCACAAAAGAATGCATGCCTTGTATCATGTATCACGACTGTAGGTTTTTCAATCATCCACCTAGTAGAGACAGAAGCAGTCTGATTTACCACTCTAGCAAGGCTACTCACAGTCTCCTAAGAAAGGATCCTGGAAGCAGCTTGAAGCAAAGGATTTTCTAATGTCATGGGAACCACCATCACTGCAGCCTGTTCCCAAGAATATCCACAAAATGCCACTTCTAGGGACAGTGCTGTTATTTGGACTGACTCGGGACTGCTTCCAGGTCACAGGGACACGTCTTGTTCCACAGGGCTCAGCAATGGCCCTTCCAAACTGCCACTCAATGCTCTCATGCTCAGCACAGCTAGTGGGGAGGAAGCTTTTGAGCTGGTAGGAGCCAAAAATAGCTCCAAAGTCACCTGCCACAACACAGGTGTAGAAGTTGGAGCAGGGGGATTCTCTCAAACCTTTCCCTATCTCATACCCATCAAAAATGGGCAAGATAATTCCTGTTGAGGTCTACGGTGTCAAAGGACAGTTGCTCAAACAGATATGCCCTCACTTCAAATCACCATCTTGGATCATCTCTCTAATTTGCATATTTTTGTGACTGACTTTGTTCCTGGAGACCCATCTATTAGAGGCCTTTAGTCTTTGGAAAGGAATTCTTATGGACTATGGACCTATCTTAGTTAAAGAAATACATTAATTTCTTCTCAAGTAATTGATACCATTTCACTCTGAATATAATAGGAATGCTCATGTAGCACCTGGAGGCTCCCAGCAGGTTGAAAGGGTGGAAGAACCTCACTATAGGACTGAATGTAACAATATATAATATATGTTCTTTCACATTCCCTTTTCATAGCATGTTATAAATCAAAGACAACTGAACCATGAAGTCATGTTTTAACAGCTACAACAGGCCTGATGTTATCCACTAAAAGAATGCATAAACTACCACATAAGAAAATGTTTCCTAAGAATTCTGGAACAAATTTTCAATGAAAATAACTTTCTACAGTAGAAGTTAATACAGTGTACTGGAATAGCTCCAAAAACTGTTTTAAAAGTTGGTAACAGATTTCCTTTATAAATAGTTTCATTTGTATTACAGAGCAAATGTATTCAGTTAGTTTAGATAAACCCTTTCAATTGCAGCAACATGAGTTTAGGAAATGCCCTATATATAACAATTATCTTTGCCACTGCTCATGTCCTATATTGGACCAGTCTGTTCCTATATGGCACCTGGCTGTTCCTACAGGCATATGAAATTTTAAATGGGTAATATATCCTTGAGCACATCTCTTTAGGGTATTTCCTGTTATTGTCTAGGTTTTCTATAAAAGTGGTTTTTATTATTTAAGTTTTTTGTCTGTCCCTCTGAAAGATTAACTGTATATTTTGCATAGACGATTCCTATCTTGTATTTGGAGTACCTTTTCCTTTGCTTTGACCTAAACAGGACATTGTTCTCAGATCATTTTCCCTTCTGTAAAACTGTAAATTAACATGGCTAATTACTGATTCCACAAGTCTTTTAATCATATTTACATTTTCCCACAATTCCACTTCATACTATGAGCCCCCCTAAAATAATCAAAGCAATTCACTCAGCCTGTCCTTTTCCAGCAGCACAAAATAATAATAAACAGAACAACAGAAATGTATCTTTCAGGCAGGATTCACATTTTGGAATCTACAGTTGACATGTTATGTGTAGAAGACGATCACCATGTCTACTTTAGTAGAAAAACAACTGATTTACGGTAGATGTTAGAAGGAGTTTTTCTAGATTTCCTGATTTCAATGCCAAGAAAACAAAGAAAAACTGTATACTGTAACCTGTCAACATAGTTGCCAGGCATGCTATGATTTCTTCTCATTCCTGTCTAGGTTAACAACATCCTTCTGTTATAAACCATATATTGAGCATATCTGACAGTTATGAAGGCTGTCTTAGCCTCAATATCGTATTATCTCAAAAAAATTAACAGGAATAAACACTTGCAACACTTCTTAATATTTAGGGTGGAGGTACCGTATTTTTCGCTCCATAAGACGTACTTTTTTTCCACCCAAAAGTGGGTGGAAATGTTGCTGCATCTTATACAGCGAAGATACAAAGTTTTTACCCCCCGTCGTACCTTTTTACATGCTGCCCCACCCCCAGTTGTACCTTTCTAAATGCTCCCCCCTGTTGTAGTATCTTTTTAAAAAATGTCCCCCCCTCCGTACCTTTTTACATGCCGCTTATAACCTGGTGGTCCAGCGGTGTATCGGCCGGCAGAGCGAGCTTTCTGCGCTCCTGCCTGGGCCAACACTCACTAATTGTTCCTTTCCAGATAACTTTCACTGAATACTGAGGCCTATAGATTATAAACCATATTATACATAGAACCTGTTGATCAGAATTGAGATATCCAGGTCAGCATATGCTCAAGTCCTGTGGCATTTTAAAAAAATGATACGCTGGAGTGGGAGGGGCTAGAGAGTCTAGTAGAAGTAGGGTTACCAGATTTTCCTTCAGGAAAATACGGACCCATAGCCACCCCCCTTGGCCGCCCAGTTCCACCCCTCTATCAGATGATTTCCATGCATGTGCGGAGACGACGCAATGAAGTCACATGCACGCACATGTGTGTGTGCGACTTCCCCATTTTATGTCTGCGCATGCGTAGATGCCCCTTCCCGACGCGACTATGTTGGGAAGCTGTTAAAAAACTAAAGTGCCGGGTTTTGAAAAGCCGACCAGACTCCCGGACATGTCCTCAAAAAGAGGACGTGTTCGAGAAATCCGGACTTCTGGTAACCCTAACTATTTGCAAGCCTTATTTCCTAAAGGTCGTAGTGCAGTTTTAAGATGGGTGTCCTAACTGAGATTGAGGAGGGGTAGAGAGTACCATTGGAAGGGGAAGGGAAGGGAGGGTTTGGGGAGGGAAGGTAGAGGGTATTAAATAGATTCAAACATGTAGTCCTATTGAGGTTTGATGGTGGATGGAGAGTACCTTTGAATGGGGAAGGGAAGGGAGGGTTTGGGGAGGGATGGTAGAGGGTATTAAATGATTTAAAACATAGATTGAGTGAGGTTTGATGGGGGATGAAGGTATTTTCTAGGTTTATATGGGATGTATTTTACTCGATGCCTCATTATTATACTAAGCACTTTGGTGTTGTATGTAATATTGACCACATCAATATGTTCATCATATTATTATATTTGATTCATCATCATTGTTATACAAGTGTTGTATTTGTTGTTGTTTGCATCAATAAAAATTGTTTGAACTTAAAAGGAAAACATTGGGATTGTTTTTCAACCGTTGGTCCGTGGACCGGTGCCGGTCTGCAGAAATTTCCTGCTGGTCCACAGGGCCAGCACGTGCATCGGGTCCGAGACAGTGTTCTTCAACCGCCGGTCTGCGGTGCGATCGATGCGGTGTTATCTTTGAGCCGGTTCCCCTCTTCCTTACTGCCGCAGTACACAAAGCCACGGGCAGCGGTTCCTATGTGCGTCCTGCACCTGAACCGGAAGTCTTCTCTCTGCCGTTGCAATATCAGAGCGAAGGCTTCCAGGTAAGGTGCGAGACATGCGAGGAGCCGCTGCCCGTGGCTTTGTGCACTGTGGCAGGAAGGAAGAGGGGAGCCGGCCTGAAGTTAACACTGGGGGCGGCATAAAACGGCCAGGCAGGAGCAGGTCAGAAGGTAAGGCACAGCATGGAGAATACACAGCATGTGTATAATGAAAAGAAATCCTGCTCTTTGAGGCTTCACTGCTTAAATAGTATCCTAGGCTAGCTTTCCACTGACCTATTTTCTAACCTGCTGATTTTTTCACATGGTGGATAAATCATATATCACAATCATTAATTTAATTTTTAATCGCACTGTTACATAATGTTCATCCACAAAATGAAGCATTAACTGAGTTAGGCAAAATTGCCTGATTCAGTGTGTCTGATAGAACTTTGGTTAAAATTGCCTCCTTTTCCCTGTAAACAGTTATAGGGAAGGTAAAAGGATAGCTGGTCATGTACTATTTGTCTTTAATTAGAGAAAGAGAAATCTAGTAAAAGCAAAACAAAACATGGAGGGAAGGAGACAAAGGTAGGGGGAATGATTTTATTTTCAATTTGAATTGTGTCAATTTGGGGAATTTTCATCTGCTGTCTATATCTTGCACTGTTCAGGAAGAAATGCATTTGTTTCTTTTCCTCTGGGGTTGTACTGCTTGCAGAGTCTTGCATCTTAGGGTTTGTTTGTATATATTAGTACTTTTAGTTTTTGGTCTCGTATTTACATAGGGGTTATCTGTGTTCTGGTAGGAATAAATGTTGAGAAGCATCCAGCGTGATTGTGCTTTAATTTTGTGGTTAACCATTATATGTTGTTACTATAAGATTATATTGTGTGTGTGTACTGTATATATGAAAAATGAATGGAAAAAATGGTGTTACAATTAGTACTATTATGGGGGTGGGGCGGAGATGGGGCGGAGTCTGGCCTACAACTTAGCCCAGTGTTCTTCAACCACCGGTCCGTGGACTGGTGCCGGTCCACAAAATAATTATTTTAATTCCGCCGGTAAATAGGTGTAAAAAGGTTGAAGAACACTGCTCTAAAGGATCAAATTTCCCTTTTGCTTGAGATTTAGCTCTGGAATGTTGAGGAAAAAAAGAATCATATTACTCATAATAATGGCTAGTGATAAATCCAACAAAAATGGCCAAAGCAAGATCCTCTGTCCTTGAACAGGATGGTGGGTGCAAAAGGCAAAGAGGCCACTTGACCAACTGTTCTACATGAACTGCTTCAGGCTAAGGACTTGCTGATTGATATATGTTACTTAAAAAGGCCAGAGAAGAGACATTGCAAATAAATGAAGAACTTGCTGTGAATAATATTACTACTGACAGCCTTGAAAAACAAGCAATGGCTAACTCAAATACCATTCTGGTGCTGTAGTATTTATTTATTTTTCTGTCCTATCCTCCCCAAAGAGCCTAAGACGGGTTACAGGTCAACAGGTTACAATTTGCTTAGTTACAGTACAAGTTTTTATCGTAACTCGACACATACTAGGGATCTAATACCAATATCCATAATATACAGTTTACAGGTTAAATTAGTTAGAGTGCAAGATTTTTCAATACAAGTTTTTATCCTAATGCGACACATATCAAGGATCTTGTATCAATATACATTTCTTTGTAATCTATCAGTCATGGGCTGGCAAGAAATCTAGAAGACCTCAACATTTGCACCTATGAGAACAACTTTCCGATATTGGCAGTCCCAGAAGGTGAAAAAGGGACCGATCTGGTAGAATTCAATGAAGCTTTTGGAACTGGCTCTTTGCAAAGCCTTTTGAAACTGAATGGGTCCTTTAGGTTTTTACTCCTAGGGGAATTCTGTGCAAAATTTTTGAAAATTCTGCGCACAATATTTCAAAATTCTGAAAAGTTTATTATTGGTGCTTTGCACAGAATTCTCCTATCAAGGGGCCTGAAGTTCCTTCCTGTCTTTTCCTTTCTCAGGTTCCATCATCCTCAGTTCTTTCTCTCACTCCATCTGCATTTCTGTCTCCCTCTAAATCAGACCCCTTTCTTACTTGCGCTCTGAAACCCCTCCTTGGTCCCCGTAGTCTGGCATCTCTCTCCCTCTCTCCACTGTCTAAGAATTTCTTCCTCCATTCCCATCCCCTTTCTGGTCTTGGTCACTCTCTCTTCTCGCTCTTCTTCCCTCCCCCCCACCCCACTTGCAAGTCCACGTCTTTCACCCCACCCACCACCTCTCTTGCTTGCACCCTGAATTCCTTCCTTATTCTACTACTACTATTAATTATTTCTGTAGCGCAACCAGACGCACACAGTGCTGTACAGTGTCACAAAGAGTAAAAAAAAACAGTCCCTGCTCGAAAGAGCTTACAATCTAAACAGGCAAGACAGATAAACAAGATGTCATGGATACAGTTAAGGGGAATGGTTAATTAGTGGGCTGGGTTGGAGGGCAGAGGAGTAGGGTTAAGGATTGAAAACTATATCAAAAAGGTGGGTTTTCAGTGTGCTTTTAAACAAAAGAAGGGAAGGGGCTTAATGGACAAACTTGAGTAATTTATTCCAGGCATAGGGGACAGCTAGATGAAAGGAACGAAGTCTGGAATTGGCAGTGGAGGAGAAGGGTAACGTTAAGAGTGACTTACCTGAGGAACGGAGTTCTCTGGGAGGTGTATGAGGAGAGAGAAGAGAGGAGAGATATTGAGGGGCAGCAGAATGAACACAATAAAATCTTGAACTGTGTGTGATGGCAGATAGGGAGCCATTGAAGTGACTTAAGGAGAGGGGTGACATGAGCATAGCGAGGTTGGTAGAAGATGAGTCGCGCAGCAGAGTTTTGCAGATTGCATGGGGGGAGAGGCGACACTGAGGGATACCAGTTAGGAGTAGATTGCAGTAATCTAAGCATGAGGTTACAAGAGCTTGGATAAGGGTCTGGGTAGTGTGCTCAGAGAGGAAGGGGCGAATTTTGGTGATATTGAAAAGATAGAAGCGAGAGGTCTTATTGGCATGTTGGATATATGTAGAAAATGAGAGGTCAGAATTGAAGATGACTCCAAGGTTGTGAGCAGAGGAGACTGGAGCAATGACAGTATTATTTACAGAGATGGAGAAAGGAGGAAGAGCAGAGGGTTTAGGAGGAAAGAGGAGCAGCTCAGTTTTGGACATATTTAGTTTCAGATGACGGCAGAACATCCAGGCAGCAATGTCAGCCAAACAAGCAGAGACTTTTTCTTGGACTTTAGGTGAAATTTCAGGTGTAGAGAGGTAGAGCTGGGAGTCATCAGCATAAAGATGATACTGGAAGCCATGGGAAGAGATCAGGGCACTGAGGGAAGCGGTGTAGAGAGAGAAGAGAAGAGGTCCTAAAATAGAATCCTGGGGTACACCAACTGCTTAAGGGGTAGCAGCAGAAGAGGACCCACCAAAACATACACTAAAGGTGCGTTGGGAAAGGTAGGAGGCAAACCAGGAGAGGACAGAATCACTGAATCCAAATGAGGACAGCATATCAAGGAGTAAGTTGTGATTTACAGTATCAAAGGCAGCAGACAGGTCAAGAAGGATAAGGATAGAGTAAAGGTCCTTAGATCTGGCTATGAACAAGTCACTGCAGACCTAAGTGAGGGCAGTCTCTGTGGAGTGTTAGAGGCAAAAAAACAGATTGTAGAGGATCGAGAATCTGTCAAGTTGAAAGGAAGTCCAGGCAGCGACGGAGAATAGCATGCTTGAGTATCTTGGATAGGAATGGAAGAAGGGAGACAGGGCGATAGTTGTACGGGCAGGAAGGGTCCAGCAAAGGTTTTTTGAGAAGTGGCTTAACCACCGCATGTTTGAAGGCAGCAGGGACAGTTGAGGTGGAAAGAGATAGATTGAGAACATGGCATATGGGAGGGATAACAGTATGTGAGATGGGGGTTGAGCAGAAGGGTGAGAATAGGGTCTGAGGGACATGTAGTAGGCTTGGATGAGGACAGAAGTTGTGCAGTTTCTTCCTCTTTAATTACAAAGAAGCAGAAAAGTCAGCAGTAGTTGATGGGGGGACAAGCGGGAGGGGCCAGACAGGAGAAGTTTCTTGAGCTGTTTGGGTGAAAGATGAAGTTCTTCTTCACCCAGAGAGTGGTAGAGAGCTGGAACGCTCTTCCAGAGGCTGTTATAAGGAAAATACCCTCCAAGGATTCAAGACAAAGTTAGACAAGTTTCTGCTGAACAAGAACGTGCGCTGGTAGGGCTAGTCTCAGTTAGGGTGCTGATCTTAGACCAGAGGGCCGCCGCGTGAGCAGACTGCTGGGCATGATGGACCACTGGTTTGACTCAGCAGTGGCAATTCTTATGTTCTTATGTTCTTAGGTGCAAGGTTGAAGTTCAGGAGAGTGGATGGTAGGTAATAATAATAACTTTATTTTTGTATACCGCAATATCACAAGCAGTTCAGAATGGTTTACAGAGGAAGAGATGGGGGGAGAAGGATGCAACTTTGTAGTGAACTCAAGGATGATCTTGCAGACCTTGTCATGGAAGTAATCAGCCATAATCTGGGGATAATCATACTCCTCATGGTCTAGCATCTCTCTCTTTCTCTCTCTACGGTCAAGCATTTCTTCTTTTACACACACCCTACCCGCTTTCTGGCCTGGGTTTCCTTCTCACCTCCTTTCCCCTCACCCTTTGGGTCTAGCATTCATGTCCCCTCCTTCCTCCTCCCAACACTTGTAGTTCAGGATCCATGTCCCCTACTCTTCACTCCTACTTGCAGTTCAAGATCCATGTCTCCTCCTCTCCCCCCCTCGCTGTCCAGGGTCCATGTCCCCTCCTCTACCCCCCCTTGCAATCCAGTATCCATGTTCTCTCCTCTCCCCCCCATCACGGGCCTAGCATCTATGTTCCCTCATCCCCCAAAAAATTGTGGTCCAGCATCAATATCCCCATCTCCTACCCTTTCTCCACGTGGGTATGGCCCTTCTCTGACTCACCCTCCCCCCCCCCCCAAGATCAGACATAACTGTTGGTCTCCCAGAGAAGAAGCAGCAGCAGTGGTGGTGGCAGCCATCTGGTAGAGGCAGCACAGTGAACAGGCTGCTTGTGGCTGGCCCTAACAGGGCCTTCCTTCTGCCATGTCACGTATCTACAGGAAGTGATGCACAGAGGGAAGGCCACACAGCTTGTTCACAGCACTGCCTCTGCCAGTTGGCTGCCAGTCGGAGGGTGATAGGCCATACCCGTGTGGTCGAGAAGGATTAATAAAGGGGAGAAGGAGTGGACGGGGACATGGGCAGAATGGAAGGTTTGCAGAATTCTGCACAGCAGAATAAGTTTTGTCTTAATATCCACCTGGAGGTAAGATTCCATGTCCAATAGTCCTCAGTATACTGTACTCTGATATCAACAGGTCTATCAAATCATGCCAAACTGCTAAATTGAAAGTTCTTCTCCAATAACAAGGTAAATCACTAGGGGGGTGGGGGTGGGGGAGTATAAACATGGACTACCATTAAGAGAGGTTATTTTACCATTAACTCTTGCTGTTTTAGTACAGCTCTCATTTTGTGCAATAAGAGGTTAGTTCTCAGCTGATAGTAATTGGATCAAACCGGGAAGAATGCTACTATTGTTTATAACTAGAGGCCTGTCTCATAAATAAATGTTGACCGTAAAAAATATGCTAAAGTTCTAGCCAGTCATTGAACAAGGTGCTCACCATCAGAATTCATTAAAATCAAAAAAGCTTTATGACAGCAGATATATATGTGTTTATTCTGTGAAGTTCACTTTAGTGCAGATCAAGTTGACACTTCCATTATAGCAGTTTCATTCGATGCTGAGAAGGTATTTGATTGTATTGAATGGGATTACTTATTTCAAGAACTGCACTACGTAGTTTAAGTTTTGATCCAAATGTGCAGATAATGGTGAATTGCCATGCTGGAACAGACTGAAGGTCCATCAAGCCTAACAATGCGTAGGCGGCACAGTATGCCAAACTTTTATAGAATCTCACCTAGCACCACATAAGTCAGCACTAGAGAATGATACGGGGGGAAAAAATCTGTCCCTGTCCCGTCACCGGACCACCGTCCCCTTTATCGCCCCGTCCCCGTTGTCCCCGCAGCATCCTCCCTTCCCTCTCGCCACCTCACCGCCCTTCAGCGGCCCGAGAATCTCCCTCCCTCCCCCTTACCTTCACGGTGTAAAGAAACGTAAAGGAGAGAAGGTGCGTGGTCAAATCTATCTCCCTCCCTCCTTCCCTTCGCAGCGCTTCAGAAAAGAAACTGATGCCGGCGAAGCCTGCCTGTGCCGCCCTGCAGTCGTGTGTGTGTGTGGGTGGAAGCTTCTCCTCTGACAATTAGAAACATAGAAACATAGAAAAAAACAGCAGAAAAGGGCTATAGCCCACCAAGTCTGCCCATTCCAAGTATCCCCTCCCCTGAATTTACTCCCTTTTATAAACACAAATAAAACAGAGCAAGGTTCAACAAAACCCATCTCTCCTCCCTTTCACATATATCCCCTTCACTATTGTGAAAACTGAACAAACCAAATTACTACAGAATGCTACATAGAAAAATCAAGCTAACAGAATACTTTAGTTACACATGGCAAGAATAATGTGAGCAGAGTGCAACTAGGGCAACTGCCCCCTGGTCAGAGAGAGAGCCCTAAGCCAGCTACAAGCAAAGAAGCTCAGCCTGGACTTTGCGGTCTCCAGTTATGTCTAATACCAGCTCTAGCAGGATACATATTTCAAATCTGAAATATTCTAATCACAAAATATAAAATGTATTTTTTTTTTTCTTTATGTTGTCTGGTAATTTTATTCTTCAAATCACATTGGTCTCAGGCTTTGGTTTTGGGTTCCTTCTGTCTTCATCGTGATATGGTTGGCTCCTGAAGGTAAAATAGGCACAAAAGGAGCTGGGGAGAAGATGCAGAGTCTGACAAGGGCACAATTTATTTTACCACAGGAGTAAGACTTTTCACCGCTCCCAAGGGGCGGTAAAAGGTATTGGCCCCATTCCCGCGGGGCGGTGAAAGGTCTTGTCCCCATTCCTGTGGTAAACGAGTTGCAAATGTCTCCATTCCTGCGGATTTACTGCAGTAACCCACGGTTTACCGTGGTAAATGGTCCCCGTGTCATTCTCTAGTCAGCACCAATATTTCTAGGTGCTTGCCCTGGATCGATAGCATGGAATGTTGCTACTTTTTGCGTTTTGGCCAGGTACTAGTGACCTGGATTGGCCACCATGAGAACGGGCTTCTGGGCTTGATGGACCATTGGGCTGATCCAGTAAGGCTATTCTTATGCTCTTACATATAAAATCAGGGTCTTAGCTTATAAAACCAGTCACTGTTAGTGAGTTTCAGACCAGCTAGATTTAGGTGAATATTCATTGTCACTATTAACCAGATCAGCACCACTTAATAATATGAATAAAGATAACTGTGTAAAATAACTCAGCTATCTGTAGACACGTTGGGGGTCACTGAATATCGACCTCCTTAATTTCTCAGTAAGTAAACTGAAAGGTAGGAGACAATGAAGCATGTGTTCATCTGAGCAGGCTGGCGTTTGTTTAAAACTGCTAGCCCTTATTAGGAAATCTTTTTTGAAGATGAGTAACTAGACCTGAATTGTGTTTCTGAACTATTAATGGCAGTGAATTCTGGCACTGGACAGCAGCAATAAACATTGCCAAAGAACATTTCCTTGGAAATTTCCTTGGAACTCATGAATTGAGAAATGTTCCTGCAGCACTTTGTTCATTTCCTTTCCAATGATTGCTTTCCTACTGCTACGTATGAATTTGTAAAGTAAAATATTAATGGAAAATTCTAAAGTGCAGGATTTTCTATTTGGACTTCATTTTTCCCAATAAAGTTCTTTTAGAAGCCTGTTTACTGAACCGCAATAAACAATTATGGTGAAATTCAATAAATGGTGCCCACAGTTAAGCACTGGGATGATCTGTGCTAAGCAAATATTCTGGAAAGGCTGCTCTGCACAGAGTGCCCTTCCCAGAATAATAGCTTGGCATGCATTTTATACCTATCTTTGGGGGTGATCACGTCCACTTACCACAAGCTGGTGTAAATGGTGCACCTAACTAATAGCAGTGCCGCTGACCTGCCCATGTACCTCCCAAAGCCATGCATTCTTTGAAGCTGTGCATTTTGAAATGTAGGTGTACATGTTATGGATAGAATATGGCATAAGGTGGATCTCCAAGTAACACTGCCAATTAATTAACATGCTGTTGATTTTTATTGTCTAATTAGCTAATTAGTTTACATGCAAATCTGCAATTCACGCCCATACTTGTACACCCAACTTTGGGCATCTTTATTGATATCTCCCCTTAGTGCATTAATTGAGAAGTGCTGGCGCAATAGTCAGTGTATGCTAATACACACAGTGACTGTACAACATGTTTTGGAGTAAGAAATAGATGGGTTATAATCAAGGAATAGGCACAAACAGCCAACGTTTCATGCTTTAGGGCAGGGATAGGCAATTCCGGTCCTCGAGAGCCGGAGCCAGGTCAGGTTTTCAGGATATCCACCATGAATATGTATGAGATGGATTTGCATGCACTGCCTCCTTGAGATGCAAATCTATCTCATGCATATTTATTGTGGAGATCCTGAAAACCTAACCTGGCTCCGGCTCTCGAGGACCGGAATTGCCTACCCCTGCTTTAGGGAGTCACCCACACCAGAAGAAATTTATTTTTCCACTTTAAAGAAACATTGACCACTGTTAGAGAAGGACTGAATATTAAAAGTTAAGGGCACTTCATCTTTGGTGATTGATATTTTTGAATTATGTGGAAACTTAATTGATTAATTTTCAAGCAATGCACAAATTTGCATTTTTGAAGGGTTGGTCTATGGAAGGTTTTTTTGCCGATGATTGATAGTGAAGTGCAAACAGAAGCTGTTTTGCTCTCTGAGGACTTTTCTTTCTTTAACAGTTACCTAGGTTAGTTTTTTGAAGTCCAGCATTGTGATTTAGAGTTTTGAATGTTTAATTAAAATATGACAAAGTTCTAATGGAGTGTACACAGGCATATATGTACATATACATGCCAAAAATTCAGTCTTGCACTATTCTGTAAATACAAGACTAAGGTTACCAGCCATCCGGGAAAACCCAGACATGTCCACTTTTTAGAGGACTGTCCGGGCTCCCAGACAGACTTTCCAAAACCCAGCATTTGTCCGGGTTTTGGAAAGCCCTGACCAGTTCAGGGTGTATCTAGAGGTCCTTTGAGCATGTGTGGATAACGTCAAACACATCCGCACATGCTCCAGGCCCTCCAGACGCAACCGGAGCTGGTTGTAGAAGAGAGGAGGCTTGCCGGGGACGGAGGCAGAATGTGATGGGCAGAGCTGGAGGCAAAATGGGGCGGGGCTAGAGAAGATCCAGGATACAAAAAAACAGATCAGAATAGAGGTCCAAAACTCTATAACAAAATTTATTCACCATATAAAATCATAAATACATAAATAATTAAAAGCCCAACATGGCCATATTTTGCCCTCATAAGGGTTGCATCAGGGGCTGTAAAAAACAAAAGCTATTATTCAACAGGTATCATCTATTGGCAATAGCTTCTCTCCTCTCCCTGCAGTTAAAGCCCCTGACACAGACCTTATGAGGGTGAAACATGGTCGTGTGAGGCTTTTAGTAAGGAGGAAGTTGGGACTTACAGACCTGTTAGTCCGATCTCAGTAGTGAGTATAATGGAAATGCTTCTTAAGTGGAGGATAGTAAGCTTTCTAGAATTGAATGGACTGCAGAACCCGAGGCAGCATGGTTTTACAAGAGGGCAAGTCTTGACAGACAAAACTGATTGATTTCTTTGACTGGGTGAGGGTTGCCAGATTTCCTCTGTAAAAAAAGAGGACGTCTGGCCCCAACCCGTTCTGCTCCCAGTCCCGCATTGCAAAGCCTGGGGCGGGGCCTAAGGCCCACAGTTCGTGGATGGAGGCCTCTGGAGCAGGAGGGACTAAGCACCCCTCCTGCTCCCAACTTTTACAGGTACGGGGAGGGGGACTGGGAGGGGGCGTCCGCATCCGGTGGCAGGAGGAAGTGAACATCTCTCCTGCCATTTGTTTTTTTTGGGGGAAGGAAGGAGTCGGTCCAATGGCAGGAGGGAGTCGGCATCCCTCCTGCCATTCATTTGTGGTGGCGGGTATTTTTTTGGGGGTTCGGGGAGGGAGAGGGCACTTTGTCGGGGGAGATATTTTGCATGTGTAACACACAAAATGGGATTCTGGGCTAGAAGTACCACTGATCTGACCCAGTAAGGCTATTCTGATGTTGTTAGCTTCCAGGGGAAACCAAACAGGTTAAATAAATTAAAAAACAAAAACCCACAAGTATATGTAAATAAAACATTCAAATGCCTTAAAAATACCTAGGAACTGAAGTAATCAAATCCTCAATAGAAAAATATTCTCTCATTGTTGAGGTTACTGCATATCTTATTACAATAATTCATAAAATGGAAATTATTATATTGCGCCTGATATTAAAAAAAAAAAAGTTGTGCCCCTAAATTTAGGCTCCTAAATTTATGCTTTATTTTTAGTCAAATGTAGGAGCAAGGGGTCCTTTAACTAAGATGTGCTAATGAATTTTAGTGTGCATTAACAAATTAGTGTGTTAAGTGCCATGCAATCCATAGGCACTAATTTTCAGTATGCACTAAATTAGTGCACCTTAGTATAAGGACCTAAGTGTAGAAAATAAACCTAGTGTGGAAAATCAGCATTAGGCTGTTAACTTTTTCCCTTGCACTAAATCTGCTCCTGTTACCATCCACTTTTCATTTAGCGGGCAATGGGTATAAATTCAAGCACTTAGCTGTGGAGGACCATTTTTGAAAGTACATCTGAATCTGATTTGGACAATCTGAGAAGTGCATCCATAATTTGGATGCTGATACTGTCCATTTTTGGGTTCATAGACAACCCCGCGAAAGACAAAGGCGCGCGCCGACAACTGAGCGCAAGACGGAGGCGTGCGCCGAAGAAAATTACAGTTTTTAGGGGCTCCGACGAGGGTTTTTGTTGGGGAGCCCCCCCAGTTTACTTAATAGAGATCGCGCCGGCGTTGTGGGGGGCTTGGGGGGTTGTAACCCTCCACATTTTACTGTAAACTTAACTTTTTCCCTAAAAACAGGGAAAAAGTGAAGTTTTCAGTAAAATGTGGGGGGTTACAACCCCCCAAACCCCCCACAACGCTTCGCGATCTCTATTAAGTAAAGTGGGGGGGGGTTCCCCCCACGCCCCCCCCCCCATCAGAGCCCTAAAAACAGTAATTTTCTGCGGTGCGCGCCTCTGCGCTGCGCTCAATTGTCTGCGCACGCCTTTGTCCCGGCGCGCTTTTGACCTGACACCCATTTTTGAAACCGCTAGTTATCCATCTTTTTTTTTTTTTTTTTTTAATCGCCTATTTAGATGTCTTGGCTGATAGAATGCCTAACTTTTTTGACCATTTTCAACCACAAAAACTTCCTAAGTTGAAAATGGACCTAGGAGGGGCTACCATTTGTACTACACTGACCATACAGACAAGTCAGAAGAGCATTGGGGCATCTTAGAGGACACTGCTGTGAACTTTACATAAAAGGGTGTAAGGTACACATCTCACCATAACCCCCTCCATAATATATGGTGAGCCCTTCAAAACTCCCTCCAAATCCAATATTCCTACCTGTCTACCACCCCAATAGCCCTTATGGCTGCAGATGTCACATATAAGGCAATACAGTAAGAATTTGGTTTTTTTTGGTAGATCACACTTTCCACCATAAATGTAGTGGGTAGAGTGGGATATGGGTCCGGGTCCCCCTCTCTACATCCCTACACTCTCCACCAGGTTACTCCAGACACCTGTCTGCTGCTCTATTGGGCTTTCCCATAACAGATGCTGCTGTTCTAGAGACAGGTATGTACAGCTTTATTCAGATATTTAGAGGGGTGAAAGGGGGGTCAGTGACCACTGGGGAAGAGGGGGGTCATGACTTAATCCCTCCAGTGGTCATCTGGTCAGTTTGGATACTTTTGTGGCACTTAGACACTTCAAAAAAGGTCTAGCTCCAGATGTCTAAATTGTGTCCTAGTCGTCTTCAGAAATGTCTGAATATCACCGCAAGATGTCCAAGTGCAAGGCAAACCAGTCTTTTAGGGGATGGGCGAACTCAAGTTGTACCCTTCCCAAATGATCTCTAGCATCCAGCAGTCTGATGAGATCTGCTCCCAGGTCTCTGCATACGCCGAGAGTCTTCTTCCTATCCTCAGGGGAAAGACTTTGACCATGGCATCATTGCGCCTTCTTAGAGGTTGAAAAGAGACAAAGACTGGAGGCTTGGCTTCGTCTAGATCCTGTGAATCTATGACAGGATCACTGAGACGAAGCTTCTCCTAAGTACTGTCGAAAGCACCTGGAATTATGAAAATTGGAACGTCCAGAATCTCTAGAGGTTTATTGTCTGCTGTCAGATTTTGGTAGAGATTTTGGCTGGTGATCTGCCATGCTCTCCTTCAGATCATCTAGACCAGGGATCTCAAAGTCCCTCCTTGAGGGCCGCAATCCAGTCGGGTTTTCAGGATTTCCCCAATGAATATGCATTGAAAGCAGTGCATGCATATAGATCTCATGCATATTCATTGGAGAAATCCTGAAAACCCGACTGGATTGCAGCCTTCAAGGAGGGACTTTGAGACCCCTGATCTAGACCCTTTCCGAACAACATCTGTCCTTTGAAAGGGAGTCTGCTGAGAGAAGCCTTGGGGGTGGAATCTCCTGCCCATTGCCTAATCCAGAGCATTCCGAGGGCTGAAATCGAAGTAGAGTCTTTGCTCATGACTCCGATGATGTCGTAGAGAGCATCGGCCGCATAATACACCCCTGCTAGCATAAGCTGAGGCAAAGGCTGGTCCTCTGCCACGGTAAATCCAAAGATCTTGGTATGATAAGTGCATGCTACAAAAAAGGCTGCTATAATTGCTTTGATTCCTAAGGCCACAGCTCCAAACTGCTTTTTTAGGACCATATCTACTCTGAGATAAGAATAGCCTTACTGGTTCAGACCAATGGTCCATCAAGCCCAGTAGCCCGTTCTCACGGTGGCCAATCCAGGTCACAAGTACCTGGCCAAAATCCAAGGAGTAGCAATATTTCATGTCTTTCGCAATAACAGACTATGGACTTTTCCTCCAGGAACTTGTCCAAACTTTTCTTAACACCAGCTACGCTATCCACTCTTACCACATCTTCTGGAAACACGTTCCAGAGCTTAACTATTCTCTGAGTGAAAAAAAATTTCCTCCTATTGGTTTTAAAAGTATTTCCCTGTAACTTCATCGAGTGTCCCCTAGTCTTTGTAATTTTTTTACGGAGTGAAAAATCAATCCACTTGGACCTGTTCTACTCCACTCAGGATTTTGTAGACTTCAATCATATCTCCCCTCAGCTGTCTCTTTCCAAGCTGAAGAGCCCTAACCGTTTTAGTCTTTCCTCATACAAGAGGTGTTCCATCCCCTTTACCATCTTGGTTGCTCTTCTTTGAACCTTTTCTGGCACCACTATATCTTTCTTAAGATAAGGAGACCAGAATTGAACACAATACTCCAGATGAAGTTGCACCATGGAGCGATACAGGGGCATTATAACATTCTTAGTCTTGTTAATCATCCCTTTTTTAATAATTCCTAGCATCCTGTTTCCTTTTATGGCTGCCGCTGCACATAGGGCAGGAGGTTTCATCGTATTGTCTATGATGATACCCAGATCCTTTTCTTGGGCGCTAATCCCCAAGGTGGATCCTAGCATCCGGTAACTGTGATTCAGATCATTCTTCCCAATGTGCATAAACTTTACATTTGTACACATTAAATTTCATCTGCCATTTGGATGTCCAGTTTTCCAATTTCCTCAGGTCCGCCTGCAATTTTTCACAATCCGCATGCATTTTAACAACTTTGAACAGTTTAGTGTCATCTGCAAATTTAATCACCTCACTCGTCATTCCAATTTTCAGATCATTTATAAATAAGTTAAATAGCATCGGTCCCAGTACAGACCTCTGCGGCACTCCACTGTTTACTCTCCTCAATTGAGAAAAATGACCTTTTAACCCTACCCTCTGTTTTCTATCCGATAACCAATTCCTAATCCACAACTGAACTTTGCCACCTATCCCATGACTCTTTAATTTTCTCAGGAGCCTCTCGTGAGGAACTTTATCAAAAGCTTTCTGAAAATCTAGATACACTATATCAAACGGCTCACCATTATCCAAATGTTTATTCACACCTTCAAAGAAGTCAAGTAAATTTGTGAGGCAAGATCTCCTTCGGCTAAACTCATGTTCTCATGTTGACTCTGTCTCATTAAATCATGTTTGTCTACGTGTTCCACAATTTTATTTTTTATAATTGTTTTTACCATTTTGCCCAGCACTGAAGTGAGGCTTACCGGTCTGTAATTTGCCAGATCTCTCCTGGAGCCCTTTAAAAAAATCGGCGTAACATTGGCCACCCTCCAATCTTCAGGTACTACAGATGATTTTAGCATTACAGATCACTAAACAGCAGGTCAGCAATTTCATATTTGAGTTCTTTTAGTACCCTAGGATGTATATCATCCGATGCTGCATATACTTTAATATTATACCTACCTAACTTGGCAGTTACCTGAGCAACCAAGGAATCTACCTTGGGCTGAGTGAACATCTGTTGACACTCCTGTGCCATAGTCATTTGGCTACCTTTAAAGAGCCCTAAGGAACCCTAAAACACTCATATCAGGATGCCAGGGTAAAGACATGGACTGCGCTCTCACTCCTCTCAGGATAGAATACTGAGTAGAAGGGGCCTACTGGGAGTCTAACTATAACTCCCGCAGGAAGTCAGTAATGAGCTCCAAGAACACCAAAGGCTTAAATAGCCGGCATACAGTGGGATACTCTTCTTGGTCGAGGGCCACTACTGCTTCCTGCGTATTTTCTCCTATATCACCCTGCAGGAAAGACTCGCTCTATGACAGCAAGGGCATATAGACTAATCCCTTACCTTCTGAGTCCCTGCCCAAAAGGTCCAGAGGATTCTGGACAGGCGCTGTCAATGACTCTGATGCACCCTGGAAGCCCAAGCCCCCTTGCGCAACCCCTAGCTCACTACCAGACCTCATAAGAGAATCCCAATTATCCAAATAAGATCTCTATATCAAATTCACAATTCAGGATAAAAGGCTTTACTAGGCATCACTGAGTCCCCTTTATGTAACTCCATCTTATGTCACTTGGGCTCCACGGCTTCCATACTCATGTTTAGGTACACCGCTGTTCTGGGGCTCCAGGAGGGATTTTCTCTTGGTAGACAGGCCTCCCAAAGTTTCCTCAGCCCCAGAGACCAAAAGGGGGCTAGGTCCAATAATCCCACCCCTCCTTCACATGCTGTGTAGCATATGGTGCAAGGGCATTCTGCCAGTGCCCATCTGATGCAAAGCTGGCATGAATTAGGGGTAACAGAAAATGAAGACTCTATCTCTCCCAGTTTTGAGACAAAATGAGGTGATTGAAGGATCTGGATAACTTTAAAAAAAAAAATCAGGATTTTAGAGGTGGAGGACACTATAGGATATGGCAGAAGCCTTCAAAAATAGGCTCTCAGACCCCCTCCCTCCCCCCCCCATTTTGCCCATAGGCTTTAAGAGCCTTACTCACTGCAACCTGCCTCTGTTCTAAGAAGTAGCTGGATCTGGGAGAAGAATCCCTGTTTCAATCAGCCAGTTCTCCAAACACTGAGATTTTCGGGCTGCTAATCGGACTGAAGTTGGGCCGATCCTCAACCCCTATGGTATTGTGCACGCAAAGGGGGGAGGTGAAATTATAGCTGGCACCCTGAAGAGCCCTATTGAGTTCCCTGTGGATGACTAACAGCCTGTGCTTAAATCTCTGCGATTCAGTAGGTGAACTAAGCTACTAGGGATACGGATCCTGAGATCCACAAAGTTTTCTGTAGGCTGGCCAAACAGGTCCCCAAAGGATTAACCTGCTGGCTGCAGACCCAAGTCTGTGTCTTCACCACACAGGTAGAACTTTTTCCTGCACTGGGGAATTCTGGGGAACAGACAGCCACAAAAAAAGCAAAAAATATGGAAAATAATAAAGAAATATTTACTTTATGTTATTAGGTATTTATATACCACCTATCAAGGTTATCTATGTGGTTTACAATCAGATACTCAAGCATTTCCCTTATCTGTCCCAGTGGGCTCACAATCTATCTAATGTACCTGGGCCAATGGAGGATTGAGCGACTTGCCCAAGGTAACAAGGAGCAGCACAAATCAGAGAGATTCCTTCCAGCTCGCTTTCAGAAGGAAAAACTGAAAGCGGCAGTAGAGCCTTTTGAAGAAGTTGAAAACCTGGAATGGGTTCCTTCTGCATGACTTGTGAGAATGGGGAGAATATCCTACTGCCTAGAATGATACACATATTGCACTAGAACACCTTGATATACTATGGGATTCAGCAACCTATAATATCTCAGTCCCACAGTTTGATGAATCCCATGATAAACGAATAATGCCGCTTGCAAGAAGAATAGGACTGCAGCCCTATGCTCCCAAGCTGTCACATCAGGCCCTCTAGATTACTGCCCACCCCCAAAAGCTGTACTTACCCCCCCCCCAGCTCCATAACCCCAGGCATAAGGTCCACCCACTCTCCACTTCCAAAATGTCCAAGCCCCCCCCCACTCTCTACATGGCCCTTGTCTCCCTAATAGGTCTATCATTTTAAACACTGGTGGTTTGGGGGTGGTCCTCAGTCAGGAACGATGCCCAATCGCTCTTGCCCAGTTTGGTGCCATCTGGACTGAATGGGAACGCGAAGGCCTGGAGCATGTGCATATGCTCAAGGCCCAGCATGAAGAAGGCAAATCTTCAGGCTCCGGCACTGGCATGTCCTGTGCGTTGGTGCCGGTGCCAAATGGGGGTAAGGAATGTGATCAGGTGGGTGGCTAGGTGCCTGGGGCATGCCGGATCGCTGCGGAGGGGGTGCGACACGAGCACGGGGTGCCGGATTGTGGGGGGGAGGGTGCAGGATCATGGGGGGGGCGATTTTGCAAATGTTTTGCTCGTCTTGCAAAACACTCGCAAACCGGTGCACTCATAAACCTAGGTACCACTGTAACTTCAAACATTACAGCCAGTGTTTAAATGAAATGTTGATCATGGAATTAGAAAATTGACCCTCAACCAATTTTACCACCATAGCCTTCCAAACTACAAAGTCTCCTTACACACTCTCTTCAAGATTGAAAGAGAGATAAATACACACGGATGTCACAGCACAGTCGCATTTACAAAATGATAACCACAATTTGTAAACATACAGACACACACATACATACACTTCCTCTTCCATAGAAAACGAACTCCTCTAGCATTCTAATGATATTCCTTATGGGCCAGCTTAGGGGGTATTCTATAAAGGTCACCTATAATTAAGCTTTGTGATGATATGCTATAAATACAAATTCTATAAGAACTATTATATGCACAATCCTATATATGTCTGCATTTAGGTGTAAGAATTTATGATAGCTCAATGGCTGGTGTAAATGCTCATGCCTAACTATAGGCAGTTAGGTGTTGTGATGAGTAAGGCACTCTCCAGGCCTCAATCACCTTTTTTCCCTACTGGATTCACACAGAAGGTGCTGCAGGGATCCCTGGGGCAGAATCCCCTGTAGCAGTCCTGGGCTGGCAGAGCAGGGTCAGCCTAATTGGGTGAATAGCAGCTCTTAAGTGTTATTACGACAAAGAAGAAAGAGGTCTAAACCTGGCTGAGGATCAGATTTACAGAGAGGATTACAGCAAGCTAGGCTCCTGGGCCCAAGCCTAGGGAGGGAGGAGGTGGTTTATAAGCCCCAACCTGTCAGTGAAGGGCTGACTGGCATTCTGGGTTGTCCATTCTGAAGGAGAATCCCTGTTGTTCCCCTCCCTGAAAACCCCCAGGACAGGACTACAGGACTTAAAAATAAATAATATAATTTGGGGGCTCTTCCGGGATTTGATCCTGGGACCTCTCACATGGCAGGCAAGAATTCTACCACTGAATTCCCAGGGCAAGCAGTTCCTTGAAAATGGAGTTTGATGAGCCCAGAAACTAAGTGTAGAATCTGGTGAAGCCAGGTTTTCCCTGCAGCACTTAGAAGCCACAGACACTACAGCCAGAGGTAAGTGATCCAGCTGTGCACAAGAAACAGGGGAAACAGTTGGAGTTCATGAGATGGGAACTACCTGTTGTACCTCAGCTATCTGAAAACAGTGAAAGGAGCAGACTTCTGGAGAAAGAGGTACAGGCGATATATCTCTGAGGGTCAGAGGAATAACAATGAACATTCATGGGTATTTCCTGCAACTGTGATTTGTGAAGCTGTATTCTAAACTGTGTTTAAGCAACATAAAGGGGAGAATCCCTGTTCACACAGTGGGGACATGTCTAGAAATAAGCTTTGTTGAAAATCCACTAGATGCAGTTAGAAAGGGTCTAAGGCCAGAAGACAGGAGAAAGCTTTGGGACCCCTATAGACAGATCTTATAGCAGAAGGTCCATGTTTGCCATTGGGAGATGTTATTTTTGTTTAGAAGCTAATAAATTGATTTGAACTCTGAAGTAGGACCTATGGTGTGTTTTATGAAACTCAGGAAATCCTGGGGTGGATTAGTTTCCAGCCACAGATCAAATTCTTAGATGCATATGTTTTCCTTGATTTAAAAAAAAAAAAAAAGTTGGTAGTTCCTAACCATGATAAGGGCGACCTAACCTGTCACAGTGTACAGTATAAATGTTAGCATTCTATAACTAAACAAAATCAGAATCTAGAAATTACTGGTACTGAAAAAAAAAAATATCATTGAATAACTAAGCATATATTTTCTGAGATGCCCTGAGATATGTAACTCACTTAACTTACAACAATGCTGTTTTTAAGGTGAACAGAGTTTTCTCATTCATAGGGCTACAACAAACAAAGCAAGCAAACGTTTTGAATTTTATAAATCAAATATAACACTCAATTTGAAACTATATTTTTAAAATGTTCATATCAATATAAAGTCAGTACTTATTTGTTTCTGTGCTGACTTTGTTGCTTGCCACTTTACTGCTAATAACAGAACACACTGTGAAAAAAAGTTACCAACTGCCACTGAAAAAAACAACTGAGCCTGTCATACTTTGGAAAGAAAACAAAAGATCACTCCTCTAAATATGCCCTCATGGCACATGTCAATTTTGTACACAGACCTTTTTGTGTAAGGAATGGCAACATAACAATAATAATAATAATTTTATTTCTTATATACCGCTATAGCAGAAGTTCAAAGCGGTTTACAACAGAGATACATACCGTCAGTGATTGAGATACAAGGTAAACATTCAATCTGAAATACAATAACAGTTGGAGGAATACATCAGTTAAATCTAAAATCTAAAAGTTATAACAGTGGCGTAATTAAGATGTTGACAGCTGTTTGGGAATTGTTAGTGAGATAGGTGGAACATGCTTTGAGATTTAGAACTTGTCAAACACGTGTCTTCAGTCATTTTCTAAAGCCAACGTAAGTGGCCTCAAGTATGGGTTTTCCAAGCCATGTGTTCAATTTAGCTGCCTGGAATGATAACATTCTATCAAAAAACTTCTTGTATTGACATGATTTCAGGGAGGGATAATTAAATAGATTTATTCTGCTGGTGCTCTTATTAGAATAGTTTAGAATGAACTGAGAGGCAAGGTAAGCTGGTAAGAGAGAGATGCTAAAAACCACAGGGGGAGGGAAGGAGAGAGATGCCAGACCATGAGGGGAACAGAAGGAAGATTTTGGATGCCAGACCAAATTGGCGGGGGGGGGGGGGGGGCAGGAGGAGAGATGCCAGGGAAAGACAGACAGTGAATGGAAGGGGCAGATGCTGGACTGAAGAGACAGAGGGCAGACACTAGATGGAAGAGAGTGAAAAGACAATGAAAGCAGAAACCAGAGACGACAAAAGGTAGAAAAAAAATAATTTTATTTCTATCTTGTGATTAGAATATATCAGATGTGAAATATGTATCTTGCTAGAGCTGATGTTAGACATAACTGGGGAGTGCAAAGCCCAGGCAGTGCATCTTTAGCTTCCAGCTGGCTTAGGGCTCTCTCTGATCAGGGGGCAGTTGCCCTAGTTCCACTCCCCTAACACCATTCCTGCCATGTGTGACTGTGGTTTTCTGTTACATGATATTTGTGTAGCATTCTGTAATAATTTGGCTTATTCAGTTTTCTTGATAGTAGAGGGGATATATGTGAAGGGGAAGGGAGACAGGGGTTTTGTTGATCTTTGCCCTGTATTATTTGTATTTATAAAATGACAATTGCATAGAATATTGTTTCTTTTTATACTTTAATAAAATATGTTCAATATAAAATCATAACTATTTGAGGCTTGTGTGGATGGGATCAGATGGTTTGTGGGACCGAGCTCGCGGGGACAGGGCAGCGATGGTTTTTCAAAAAAATTTCAGCCGGTCCACTAAATAATTATTTTATTTCCGCCGGTCCATAGGTATAAAAAGGTTGAAGAACACTGTTCTAGAGTATACATTTTCAGATCTTCCATTCTCTTCTTGCACATCTTTTGGCACAAGCCCCATAGCATTTTTTGCGCTTTTCTCTGGAACACTTCGAGTCTTTTTACATCCTTAGCCAGATATGGCCTCCAAAACTGAACACAGTAAACCAGCTGTACAGAGGTATCACAGTAAACGACCTGTACAGAGGTATCAACACTTCCTTTCTTCTGTTGGTTTTGCCTCTTTCTATATAGCCCAGCATCCTTGTGGCTACAGCCACCACCTTGTCACACTGTTTTGTTGCCTTCAGATCCTCAGACACTATCACCCCAAGGTTCCTCTCCCCATCCGTGCCTATCAACCTTTTACCTCTCAGCACATATTGTTCCCTCAGATTTCTACTCCCTGAGTGCATCACTCTGCACTTCTTCGCATTAACTTTTGCAGATCCTTTTTCCTGTTTTCCACTCCCTCTGGGGTGTCAATTCTATTATAAATCTCAGAAAACATATGCTTACTTAGTGATTTTTTTTTTTTCTCAGTACCAGGAGCTTCTAGTTTCTGGTTTTGTTTAGGTATTTGATTTTTTTTCCAGAACATTTTTTTTTGTTAGCATTCTATAACCCCAAGAAAAAGACCTGATAAAGTATTTAAAAGATGCAGGAAACAGGTAGGATATGCCCTAGGGCATTACCAGCAGTTAAATTCCCCAATCTCCACACTAACAAAATTTAAATATTTAAAGTGGGAGCACCCTTAGAGTGGGTTTGAAATAGAGAATGACACGGTGACAAAATTCATCACCGTTCCCGTCCCCGCGGATAACCGCGGGAAACCATCTTCATGTCATTCTTTAAGGAAAGAGGGAAGAATCAGAGTATGAATGGCCACAACCACTGACCCGCAAGCTTTGCTTTGAATAATGCTGGTGTAGAAGGACAGAGGATGAAATAGACACTAGAAAATGACATGGGTTTATTTTCCGTGGTTATCCGCGGGGACGGGAACGGTGATGAATTTTGTCACTGTGTCGTTCTCTAGTTTGAAAGCCCTTAAGAGTAGCTCAATAGTTCCTCCCCTTCTGTCTTGCCTGCCTGGAATTTCACTGACCTATGGCTGTGATATTTGATCCTGCTTGGTTCTTGAGGAAGAGGCCTTTCACTGAAACCCTGCTGGGTTGAACCATGTGTAAATGGGACTTTACCTTCTTTGGCCTAAGAACAAAAGGACTGGGCTGCCTCCGTTACTATTTAACAACAGAACTATGGATTCAGCTAAGTACTCTGAGTTTTTATTGACTATTTTTTTGAATTTGGGCTCTGGTCAGCGGGCTCAGGCATTCGGAGCATTACTTGACTGTTGATTCCCTGTTTACTTTGGCCCAAATTCACTAAGCAAATCGATCATGTACTGATCGGTTTGCGACCTCTTAGCGACCCCGGCCCGATTCACTTACCTGTCTTCCAACCATCTTCTGATCCGCGCATGCAAATGAGGGTAACAGCATGCAAAATAGGCAGGGACGTGATTCACTAAAGAAAATCCTGCAACACCGACGGGGCTGGCCAATAAAAAAAAAGCGATTGCTGAGGACCAGTTGCTGAAGCCCTTTCCGGTTGCCCGTGGTTTTAACCCGCGGGCTTAAGCGGGTTAAAACCACAGGCTCCCAAAAGTTCCTCGGTCGCCTATTTAAAAAAATAGAACAACAACCAAAAACCAAACAAACAACTCTGACAGCCCGGAGGTCCCGCGCATGCTCAGACCATCGCTATAGTGCGATCCGTACCTGCAGATGGGGGCGTTCCTCCGATCGCCCTCATCTGCATGTTGGAGTTTCCTGAATTCGTCGGACCTGTCCGGATCAGGCCCGATCAGGCAGGTTAGTGAATCCTGGCCTTTATTACTCCTCTTGTTGATTGTGCACTTGATGTTGTGCGGCTAGCATTGAGCAGTATTTTTTAGCTTTATTGTTTGCTGGCTCTGCTTTCGTTAAGCATCAGAGCGGCTCTGTTGAGCTACTCTTAAGAGCTTTCACACCCACTCCGAGGGTGCTCCCACTTTAAATATTTAAATTTTAAGTTTTGTTAGTGTGGAGATCGGGGAATTTAACTGCTGGTAATGCCTTTGGGGCATCCCCTTCCTGTTTCCTGCATCTTTTAAGCATTCTATAACCAGCATGCAAAACTGCCCGACATGCCCATGACCCTCCCATACCCCTCCCAGGTCCACGACCCCGGTAAACTTGTGGGTGATGGATTTTGGACCTCAACTTAAAAAAGAGTGACTAATAGCAGCTACTTCAAAACAGTGCCAGTTAATGTTTGTTAAGGGCAATTTTAGGTACTTATTGCCAATTTAGCAACAATTAGATAATTAAGTTACCTGCATAACCACCCTTGTTCTATAACGCCACACCCAATGGTGTACCTAATTTTGGACACCATTTATATAATTTTGGTGTTAATATTTAAAAATTTGAACCTTCAGCTATGGATTGCATATAATCTGATGTGCACTCTATTTTTATCATGATTTCTAATTTTATGACAAAGCAAAAGGGTACAGTGCTATGGGTTGAAATCCAACAGCCCTGTATTTTATGACTAGCTTATTTGAAATGCAACCCAAGTCATATTTTTCACAGTGAAGATAAAAAGCATAAATGGTAGACCGTATACTGTAAATTGACTAATCAAGGGGTCCTTTTATCAAGCTGCGGTAGTGGTTTAACACGCATAATACCGCACGTTAATCCGCCTGCCGCGCTAGCCGCTAACACCTGCATTCAGCAGGCGTTAGTTTTTTAGCCGGCTGCGGGGGTTAGCGCGTGATGAAATGTCCGCCTCGTTAACCCCGCTAGTGCGGCTTGATAAAAGGACCCCCAAATGTATAATATTCAGATTAGTAAATTAAATCAAAACGTAAGTGAAATAATTTCCATTTATGCTATAAACGCTTTAGGGGAAATTCTATAAACGGTGCCTTAACGTAGGCGCTGGTAGGTCACTAACACCATTGTAGGCGTGGCTAACACCAGACATGGCGTTAGGCGCCGGAAGCGCCATTCATGTCAGAGGTAGGCACCAGAAATGTAAGCCTTGAAAAGCCTGGCCTACATTTCCGGTACCTACCTTTGCTGGAGGCACAATTCTCTAAATCAGGGGTGTTCAACCTTTTGGCTTCCCTGGGCCGCATTGGCTGAAAAAATTTTTTCTGGGGCCGCACACATGCGCAAACACTGCAGCAAGACAGAGGAGGGAGCCGGCAAGACGATAAACACCTGGGGGCAGCAGAGGAAAACACTGCATCGCCCTCGACCAGGGCCGCACAAAATACTTCACAGGGCCGCATACGGCCCTTGGGCCGCAGGTTGGACACCCCTGCTCTAAATGGTGCCATCACATAATTGACATGCAATCGAAGGGCGCTTTTAAGGCAGTCACTGACAATGGTGCCATTTAGAGAATCCGGGTGTTTAAGAATTACTTAATACCTGTGTTCCATATTCAGTGTACAAATGGTAAGTGTTTTACTTACATTCATAAAAATCAATGCTATTAACACTGTCAAATTTCTGAACAGCACAACCTATTAACAACAGGACTTCCAAACAAATATGCTAAACCTGTCCACTAAATCTCCTATTTGACCCAAATACATACCTTATATATGGTTAGTTTGAAACTATTCTAGCTGTAGTGTACATCCTTATTAAATTTGCCTTGAAAAAAGGGATTCTACAGTTAGAAAGAAGACATTCAGTTTTATATTTTAGAATAATATATATTTTTACTTACCATGAGCTTTGTGTTAACCGTGACTACATGAATGGATGACTGCAGAGTGCCAGTCTAACAGATTACTCTCAAGCTAAATAATGAAGAGATACTTTAAGCACCTCTGCTTTACTTTCTTCATTCAACTTATGCCTATGCTTTATTCTCCCTCTTTGCTCCAGGCCACCCAAACATCATGGTACAATCTTCACTGAAATGTACTGACCTACTTTTTATGTCTTTCCTATTGAGTAAATATGGTCTTTTTCTCTTAGATATTAATAAAACAAAATGCAATCTCTGTTCAAAAAGAAGTTCTGAAATGCATTTCTGCATTTAAGATAGTAGTTTATCTTTAGCTGCATTCATTTAGTGCAAAAGTCCATCTAACTACAGGATTCTTTAGTCATCCTTGCTTGTGCAAACATGTTTAAATCAAAGCATGCAGAATGGAAATACTGTGGACCACGGTTGCCCAAGTCCGGTCCTCGAGATCTACTGACAGGCCAGATTTTTAGGATATCCACAATGAATAGGTACGTTAGATAGATTGTGAACCCACCGGGACAGATAGGGAAAAATGCTTGAGTACCTGATTGTAAACACCACTTAGATAACCTTGATAGGTGGTATATAAAAACCTAATAAACTTGAAACTTGAATATGCATGAGAGAGAGATTTGCATACCAAGAAGGCAGTGCAGGCAAATCTCTCTCATACATATTCATTGTGGATATCCTGAAAACCTGGCCTGCCAGTAGATCTCGAGGACCGGACTTGGGCAGCTCTGATGTATACATTTATTCCGTGAACAGGGCAGAGCTGGTTTTTATTAGCTTGCAACTGGTAACACATGCTCTTTAGGGATGTCAATGATCAGGAAAATAGCTCTCAGTCAGGAAAGCAATGACCTCCAATTTTTAATGCATTTTTTTAAAGAAACCTATTGACATTTTTAAAAATATATTGCATATTCTCAAACACATGGCTCAGAAAATGCTGATTAGTACCTATAAGAATCTGGCTAGATGAACCATCGCCATTTGCTATAGGTTGAACAGAGTACTTCACTCACCTGTTTGGCTAAGCTGGGATGTGCTTCTGCTTCTCCGAGATACTATGGCAACTACTTTGGCACTTAGGCTTGACCTCCTTTTCTTTCCACCTGTTCCAACCGTGCCAACAGCAGTGTCTGACTGGCTCCCATCATTATGCTCCAATTTGTAAATCTCTCCACTCATACTTGTGCTCTTTGTGATGGTTCTCCCTGAAGTCCCCATCCTTCTGCTTTGCATTTGGGGGGTAAACGAACTGGATTTATAAAGTAAAAATATATAATATGTGCATACAAATTAGTGCCTGTGCATTGGTAGCTACAATGCAATGTACTGATATTGCAAAAGTTCAGATTTAAAGAAGAAACTTGCTATATATGAATATCTGGAAAAATAAAACCAGTTGCTCCTTTTATCCTTCAAACTATATTGGATCATCTTACTGTATGTGTAATAAAGTAATTTAAGTTGAACATTTTTTTCTGCTCTAAATTAAAATGCTCAACTATGCAGATAAAAGGCAATTTTTATACCTGGATGCCTGGTTTAAAGTAGACAAAATGGCCCTGATTCTATAAATGACGCCTAACTCCTAGGCATCGTTTGGCATGGTTGTCAATAAACCGCTAGGCACCATTTATAGAACTGCATTTAGCAGCGTCTAAGGGGTCCTCTTACTAAGGCGCGCCAGCCATTTTAGCGTGCGCTAAACACTAACATGTTCATTATAGTCTCAAATCCACCTCAAATCCACTCCTAACCATGCCTACTTGCCTATCTCGAAGTGGTAGGTGTCTACCGAGTTAGGCGCCTACCGTCAAATTAATTTTTTTATTTGATTTTCAGGGGTCCTTTTATCAAGCCGCACTAGCGGGGTTAGCGCGTCGGACATTTCATCATGCGCTAACCCCCGTGGCCAGCTAAAAAACTAAAGCCTGTTCGATGCAGGCGTTAGCGGCTAGCACGGCAGGCGATTTAACACAGAGTATTACGCGCGTTAAACCCCTACCGCAGCTTGATAAAAGGACCCCTTAGTGATGCTTACAATTATCTACATTAAGAGCTCCTTTTACAAAAGTGCGCTAGCATTTTTAGCGCACGCTACAATGCTGCATGCGCTAACCCTGCGCTACACGGAAAATACTAATGCCAGCTCTATGGAGGCGTTAGCGTCTAGCGCGCGCTTAAACCGCTAGCTCACCTTCGTAAAAGGAGCCCTAAGTCAATAACAAAAATTAAGTTAGGTCCCTAGATGGGCACATTTAGCAAAACAGTAGGAGCCTTTTATAGAATCAGGACCAATGTGTCTATTTGATAAAGAAAAGTAGGTACCTTGTTTTCTCTACTGTATAATGTGCTTGTGTAAGTAGTCAAAAATGTGCCTTGATGTATGACACAAGCATTCACACCAGCCCTAGGACTAATATAAATGCCAACCTCTACCTCTGCAAGAACGTGCATAAATTATAGAATTTTGTTCTGCCCGTGATCATCCGAAACTCAGGCCACATGTACCCCACAGTAAAAGTATGTGCCTTGCAAATAAGACATGGACTTTTACTCTGATTGATATTTTATAAGGAGTATGCTTCTTGCAGTAAAGTCCAACTCAGGAACATCATCTCTCCAGTTTTGGGGGGGTTCATTTTATAAGGAGTCACATATATGTCAAAATAATCACTTATGAACCTCAATAATGTATGTTCTCACTGCCTAAAACTAGATGGCTCCTTATAAAATTACCCCCATAAGGGCTGAATATCACAGTTATCTGTATAGTTAGGCAGAACAGTGTAGCTGTGGTCCAGCATTATAAAGATCATGCTAGAACAATCAGAGAAAATGTTCATTGGCATTGTCTGTATAGTGTTACTGAAAATTAATGGATAGGGGACTTATTCATATAGCGGTGGCTATTATACAATGCCAATTGTATAACAGTGTACCTCCATCCAAATAACCCAAGGGTGATGAGTTAAAAGCTTATTCTACAAAGGACCCCAACCATAGCCCACACCATTAAATACATCCTTCTTTATAATAAATTTAAAGCATGGACATAAAGGGCCTGTTTCTCTTTAGGATCTTGGCGGCCACCTAAGAGGTGTATGATTGCTTCTCAATCATACATCTGCATCCTAAAGAGAATCGTGTCTACATTGCTGAACAGATGCCTTAAATGTAGGCCAGCATTTTGCAGGCCTACATTTAAGGCATCTGTCTCATGCCTATGGAGAAGCGTAGGGATGCCTAAACACGCCCAAGGCCATTTCCAGGTGAAACCATGCCCACACCCCACCTTGGGCATGCTTAAGCATGCCTACACATTTCCATTGACGTGCGACACATGCCTACAATGTAGGCTTCCTTCCTCCTTTTTTTTTTTTTAAGTGTGTCCCGATTGGCTGAGAGACAGCAGTATGACACCTACCGCCGCCTACCATCAAGACACACATTTGCAGAATCATGCCCAAAATGTCCCAATAATATTCTCATAAATATTCTCAAAGATGTTTTCACAAGTGTTCTCCACCTCAACAGAGTCTTTCATTCAACTCTATCATTACAAGTTTACACTTAAGTTAACTGAAAATAATAAGCTTTCAGACATTTTCTAAAATGGACAACAGATAGTTCTTCTCTTAAATCCTGAGGTAAATCATTCCACAACATTTGGGCTAGGTAAAAAAATGTCATATTCCGAGTACTGGTCATATGTGCTTCCTTCACTGCTGGCACCTGGAGCAGAGAAGCCTGACTAGAACGCAATGTGCGGGATGGGACATAAGATGCAACCAATTTAGCCAATGCACTTTGTGTTCCCATTTTTAACACCTTATATAAATAATCAAATCTTAAATCATGGATGGCACGATCATATTTACCTACTCTGCCAACCAATATTACAGCTACATTTTGCAAAGTTCGCAGCTTTCTCAGATTTTTTTTTTAAACCAGGTAATACATTTGCATAGTTCAACTTGATCATAAATAATGAATGCACCAAAGTCAAAAATGAATCCTATCAATTAAATTTTGCACTGCTCTCAATTTATGTAAAATCAAAAAGCCCTGTTTTACTACATTTTTCACATGAGCAGATTACAAAAAAAACCAAACATAATCATAAGATAAAAAAATAGTATAAAACAAAACAATATTAATATTAACAAAACTTCCATTAATCACTTCATTCCTTCAGTCATTCTTAATCACTTAAAAAGCTTCTATAAAAAGAGATGTTTTTAATAATTTTTTTTAAAACTCTGAAAGTTATATTAATTCTCAATTGTCCAACCAGATTATTCCAGAATACTGGCATTTATGTACATATGTACACATATATGTGTGTAAATGCCATAAATCCAATATACGAGGGTCATTTCATAAATAATGCACACTATTTTTTAAATTTACATGTTGTTGGTTTTTTTTCAAGTATTTCTTTACAGTCCTCAAAAGACACCATCAACACCTTCTCTCACATCAGGCAGCATTATGGGGTAAAGATCTAGAACAATTGCTTATGCCTACCACTTATGAGGAATTCAGGAAACGCCTAAAAACATATCTGTTCCTGAAGTATCTAGACAGCTGACCCATTCAACTCTTTCTCTTCAATAACTGTTCCCTTGAGCTGTTAACCACTATCTTTCACCTCTGTTATGTTCAATCAATTTGTACCATCTTTTAATCTTTGTAAACCGCATAGAACTTCACGGTCCTGTGGTATATAAACTGTTCTTATTTATTAATTCAATATAGTCTTCCTGCTTTGCAATGACCGAGTCCCAACGTCCGGGAAACTTCATTATTGCATCCAAGACACCGCTTTGTTCAGTTGCCGAATGGCTCGGGTAACGGCAGAAGAAAGCTCTTCCAGGACTTAAATGAGAAACCAAGGTGGCAAGGGAGCCCCTTCTGGTGATACAGACAGGTCGTGACCTGTTTGGGCCGCCGCGGGAGCGGACTGCTGGGCGGGATGGACCTGTGGTCTGACCCGGCAGAGGCACTGCTTATGTTCTTATGTTCAGAGATGCAAAAAGATGTCCATGAATAGGTTGTTTCAGTTTTGGAAAAAGGTCGAAGTCTGGTGGAATCATGTCTGGACTGTAGGGAGCATGAAGTAACACCTCCCAGCGGTATTCATGTAGTTTTTCAATGACGACATTCCCTATATGTGGGCGAGCATTGTCGTGAAGAATGAGTGGCCCAGCCAAGAGCAACTGAGGTTGGGTTTTGTGCATTTTTCTGCACATTTTTGCAAAAAATCACGATAATATACTGCTGTGACACTTCTTCCACATGGAACTTTGTCTGTGATTATGATTTTTGCTTATGATCATGAAGGCATCATCATTTGTTTGACTTTTGATTGAACTCGTCAAAATTTTTTTGGTCATGGGGAAGATGGAGCTCTCCACTCATTGGACTGTGATTTCAGCTCCGGCTCAAAGTCTCTGATCCATGTTTCATCAATAGCAACAATGCGATTCAAGAATGCATGACCTTCAATGTTGAATCTTTGTTTCAGCACGGTTGCACTGTCCAGGCGTCTCAGCTGCTGTTCAGCAGTCAAGAAGTGGGGGACTCATAACGCAGAAATTTTTCACTTTTTAAATAATTTGTCAGAATTCAGTATACTGATGGCAGTGGAATCCCTGTGGTTTCAGAAAGTTCCTTGCATGTCGCACGATGATCTTGTTTAAGAGCATTAGCCATGAGTTTCACACATTGTTCATCGATTGTTGATTTTGGCCTTCCTAGTCTTGCATGATGATCTATTCTCACACGATCACTCCGAAAATGAATTGCCCACCGTGAAACTGTACTACGGTCCACTGTTAACTCACCACAAACTTCATGTAATGCACTGTGGATTTCTGTTGGGTTTTTGCCACGTAGAATTTCAATTTTAATGTACGACCTCTGATCGTCAACAAACACAGTCCCCGAAACACCTGCAGCCTTCATTTCCCACACTTGTCACAGTCATACTATGTACACTACAAAGCTCCTAATCACACATCCTGATGCTTCAAGCACTGAAGTGAAAGTGAAACAAGGTTTACTGCAATTACATCATCCACTCTCCAATGTTACCAACCTGTGCATTATTTATTAAATCACCTTCGTAATAAACTTGGGGAATGTGTGGTACAGTGGTTAGAGCTACAGCCTTAGCACCCTGAGGTTGTGGGTGCAAACCCATGCTGCTCCTTGTGACCTTTAATCCCCCCATTGCCCCAGGTACATTAGATAGAGTGTGAGCCTGTCAGGACAGATAGGGAAAATGCTTGAGTACTTTAATGTACATCACTTAGATTGTAAGTGGTATATAAATACTAAAAATAAATATGTGCTGTTCCATAAAAAGGCATCTACAAGGGATAGCATGTATTTTTCAGTTAGCCATTCACATGGCTAATTCATGTTATGCAAACTGCTGAATATCAGATGGGACCCCTATAAATGAATACAGATTTGCTGGTCACCTCTGATCTTCCCTTCACTCTTCTGATTGTGATCAAACCTCTTTCCCATAATAAGTAGAAAACAGGTCCTTCACAGCCCCTCCCCCCACACTAACTTGTAATGCTAATATGGTTGCTGCTAGGGGTCACGGCAACCATATTGGGAAAGCAGCCATGGCAGACAGGAGTGAGTGGGCATTTTTTTCTGCCCAATGAACTTCACTGGACCACTAGGGTATTATAAGGTAGGCCGGAGGGCTTTTAGAAGGGGAAGGGGTGGGTGGGATAAAGGACCCAGTCTCTATTTACTTGCTATGGGAAAGAGGGGCAATTGCAATCAAGAGAGTATAGAGGAGGATCAAAGGTGGCTAGCAAACTTTTATTCATTTAAATGAGTCTCGGCTAATATTCAGCTGGGCCCGCTTAATTACAGACAGGTTTCATATTGTGAATTAGCTATGTGAATGGCCAGCTGCAAAGTACATCCTGTTTAAGTGCCTTTTACAGAATAGTGCAAGGAAGGCTAGAAGGCCTATGGAGGGCGGAGGGAGTAGGGTTGGCGTGGGGAGCTGGTCTCTACTTACTTGCTTCAGGATGGAGGAGAATAGTGATCTGGGGAAGTGTGGGGGACCCCAAAAAATCCTTCAGCTACTTCTGGGACAAACTATCCAACAGGCAATGTACGAGTACATATGTTGCATTTCACTAGCTCTGTTCCAGTTATCGCGTAAACAATTGCCTTTAATTTTTGATTCGCCCTCGAAGATCTGATTTGTCTAAAACCACACAAGAATGAAGAAAAGGTTTTTGACTTGCGATCACAGGTTGTGTCTCTTGGTGCTACATTTCAGCTATAATTTCCTCATTAAGCAAACCAAACCAAAACCCAAAGAGCCTCAAAGAGTAAGTTGTCATCCAAAATTTATTGAAGGGTCCAAAATTTTGGATGCTGGAATACTCTTGGAAGCCCTTTGGGCCAGATTCTATAAACAGCACCAAGCGGTGCCTACATTTTAGGTAACGCCCGGCGTGGCTGTCAATAAAAAAACAGCACTGTTTATAGAATCACACCTAGTGGCTCCTAAGTGGACTTAGGCATTGCACAATGAATATGGATGACAGAGACTTTGAAGACCTGACTAGTCAGGTGGTCCCTGAGGACTGGGTTGAATACCACTGGGATAGACTATGTGAATACACTAGTCAACAAAAATAAAGTTTTTCTTTGCTACTGAGAACTTAAGAAGTATTCTTTGTTAATTTAATGATGCTGATTTCAAATCTGTAATTGAAATTCAGCTAGCATGTCAGGTTATACAATATTGCGAGTATGAACTGTGTGCCACCAAACTTGTGTTAAGGAGTTTACTCTGAAAACAAACACTAAGACAATAAGGAGGGCATGTTGCAGCATATATTTACGCCTCTCTTAACTCACACAAAAGTGATGTCAGCATGTTCAGAAATGTTTGAGACACAATAGTCTCCCATCATACTGGAAACTTTCCTTGGTAGCTGCTTTCCATCACCTTGATATCTTAATGAAATCTTTCCCCATGTTCATTGCTGACATCACCAAGATTGAGTGGGAAGAAGTTGAGGTGAGAATGTAAGAAGTGCATTTTAAGTGACATTCTGGCACCCATTAGCTCAGGGGTGCCCACACTTTTTTGGCTTGCAAGCTACTTTTAAAATGATCAAGTCAAAATGATCTACCAACAATAAAATAAAAAAAAAACCCCACAAAGCATACTGTTCGCAGAGAAAATGTTAATTATCATTTATATTCGGGTTTTTTTCAAAGAGGTCAAGGCAGATGTCTTTAAAATATGCAATGTCACCTCAGTAACAACTATACAAAAATAGACAAATATGCCCTCTCCCCTTTTACTAAACCGTGATAGCAGTTTTTAGCACAGGGAGCTGCGCTGAATGCCCCGTGCTGCTCCCGACGCTCATAGGCTCCCTGTGCCAAAAAATACTATTGCGGTTTAGTAAAAGGGGGCCCTACTGCAAAATATAGACAACAGATATAAATTCTCAAAATGGACACATTTTGATCACTAAATTTAAAATAAAATAATTTTTCCTACCTTTGCTGTCTGATGATTTCATGAGTCTGGCTGCACTTCCTTCTTCTGACTGCAAATCCAATATTTCTTTCTGCCTCCTGCATGCTTCTTTTCTTCCATACCTCATTCCATTCCACAACCAACATCTCTCTCTGTCCCTCCATGAGTCCAACTTTTTCTTCCTCTCTTCTTGCCCCTCCCCTTTCTTTCTCTCTCTCTCAGGCCCCCTTTCTTTCTGTTTTTCTTTCTCTCTCCCTGCCCCTCCTTTCTATGGTTCTTTCTCTCTCCCTGCCCCTTCCCTCAAGCCACTGCTGCCTATTTCTCCCTACTTCCCTGATGCCGGGCCAGGCGCATACAAGCGCCGGGTCCACAAGCCTTCCCCCAGCATCAATTCTGACGTCGAGGGGGGGGGGGAAGGCTGTGGGCCTGGCCTGGCATTGGGGAAGCAGGGAGAACAGAAAGCAAAGGCAACACGAGTCTATCAAAGAGCCCAGGATGGGCTCTGCAATCGACTCGTGTTGTCTTTGCAATCTACTGGTCAATCGCGATCAACCTTTTGAGCACCCCTGCATTAGCTGATATGCTGTCAGCATGTTCTCCACAAGCTCAGCATAATTCTCTGATATGTGATTCCCAAGAAAATTCTAACAACCAGCACAAATGCTTCCCATGCTGCTGATTCAGCTGGGTCCAGCTTCTATTTGATTGCATCATCAAGGATCAGTTCAAGGATTTCAGGTCCAACAAAAACACCTTCTTTGATTTTGGTTTCACTTTTCTCAAAACCAAATGTACTTCTTAGATGCTGATTAAAAAACATAGAAACATAGAAGATGACGGCAGAAAAGGGCTACAGCCCATCAAGTCTGCCCACTCTGCTTACCCACCCCCTGTCTATGCTCTAATGACCCAATTTCCTTATCTTGACCCTCGTAGGGATCCCACATGGGTATCCCATTTATTCTTAAAGTCTAGCACGCTGTCTGCCTCAATCACCTGCACTGGAAGCTTGTTCCAATGATCAACCACTCCCTCTGTGAAGAAATACTTTCTGGTGTCGCCATGAAATTTCCCGCCCCTGAGTTTGAGCGGGTGCCCTTATGCAGTAAATTGTCCGCAGACATAACAGATATGATCAGGATGGTTAACAGAACATTGTCTGTTCATAATTATAATATCTTAGACAAAAACAAACAAAATATATAAATTCACAGGTACAAAAAAAAAAAGCGCAATCACTTTTTAGTATAAACTTTCAGATTACTGATATATGTGATTGATGAGCTGTCCTAAAATGCAATATTGTGTTACAAAAACAGTAAAATATTGACGCTTGAAGGTAGCGTTATTGGCAAAAATGATATAAACATAAATTGACGCATAACTTAAAAATAGGAAGTGATAGACAAAAACTGTTTTCAGATTTAGAGTCAGCATGTGGCCCTAATTAAGATACAGGTGACAGAACTCCAATAGCAAAATGCTTGTTCACCAGTGTTATGGGTCTTATTTTAAAAAAAGATAAATGTTCAACAGACGGCATAAACCGACACTTGGACATCTTACTAGTCAAAATGTGCACGTGGACATTTTCAAAACTGACTTTCTAGACGTCTTTCTGGTTATTTTTCTCCAGTGTGTCTAAATCTTAATGGGGCATGTTAGAGGCGTGTTTTGGATAGGATTAGGTTGGGCTTAGCACTTGGAGGTTTAACAGCGATAAACATTTTACAAAATGTCTAGGGCACAATTTGGACATTTTGGGCTAGATCTGTTTTTAAAATGAATAAGGGCCTAAAAGATACCCAAATTGACCAGATAAATGCTGGAGGGACGAAAATATGGCTCACACACACTCCCCAAGTGGTCAGTGACCCTCTTCCACCCTCCAAATATCTGCATGAAACAGTACATATCCATCTCTATGACAGCTGCAGATACTATGGACAGTCCTAGAGCTGTACCGGGCCATGGTGCGCCCTCACCTGGAGTACTGCATCCAGCACTGGTCACCGTACATGAAGGACACGGTACTACTCGAAAGGGTCCAGAGAAGAGCGACTATAATGGTTAGGGGCTGGAGGAGTTGTCGTACTGCGAGAGATTAGAGAATTTGGGCCTCTTCTTCCTTGAAAAGAGGAGACTGAAAGGGGACATGATTGAAACATTCAAGATAATGAAGGGAATAGACTTAGTAGATAAAGATAGGTTGTTCACCCTCTCCAAGGTAGGGAGAACGAGAGGGCACTCTCTAAAGTTACAAAGGGATAGATTCCGTACAAACGTAAGAAAGTTCTTCTTCATCCAGAGAGTGGTGGAAAACTGGAACATTCTTCAGGAGTCTGTTGCAGGGGAAAACACCCTCCAGGGATTCAAGACAAAGTTAGACAAGTTCCTGCTGAACCTGAACATACGCAGGTGAGGTTGGACTCATTTAGAGCATTGGTCTTTGACCTTGGGGCCACTGCGTGAGCGGACTGCTGGGCACGATGGACCACTGGTCTGACCCAGCAGTGGCTATTCTTATGTTCTTATGCAAGCAGATCTCTGGAGTAGCCTGGTGGGCAGTGCAGTGGCTCATATGCCACCCTAACTAGTACACTTCTGATGGAAAATGTGAGCCCACCAAAACCCACCGTACTGCCATATAAGAACATAAGCAATGCCTCTGCTGGGTCAAACCTGAGGTCCATCGTGCCCAGCAATCCGCTCACGAGGCGGCCCAACAGATCCAGGACCTGTGCAGTAATCCTCTATCTATACCTCTCTATCCCCTTTTCCAGCAGGAAATTGTCCAATCCTTTCTTGAACCCCAGTACCGTACACTGCCCTATTACGCTCTATGGAAGCACATTCCAGGTGTCCATCACACGTTGGGTAAAGAAGACCTTCCTAGCATTCGTTTTGAATCTGATCCCTTTCAATAAGGTCATAGCAGTGCCCCCAAGGGTGTCCCACTGCTCCGATTTCATGTCTATGTGGCTAGTCCATTAAAATACTGGCACCTCCTACATGCAAATGGCTTATTTTGGGCCAAATTCTATAAATGGCATTCCGATTGTAGGCGGCCAACTGCTGCCTAACCAGCCAATCGGGACACACGTTTTCTAGAAAAAAACGTCCTGAGCAAGGCCGCCTACATTGGAGGCACCTCTCGGAGCCTAGGGAGGCACACAAGCCCGCCTAAGCTCGCCTGAGACTAAGCATGGGCGTGCCTTGGCCCTGAAGGAGCTTTAGGCTGGCCTACATTGTAAGCAGACATGGCTCCAGAGCGTGTTACAATAAATATAACGGCTACAGCCACGGCTGCCCATCCCCCCCATACATCACCAGCAGGAGAGACGCCCAATCCCTCCTGCTGGAACCTCCTCACATCGCCGGCAGGAGTCCCTCCTGCAGAAACCCCTTCATCCCCCTCCCATACATTGTGGGCATCCCCCCGCTGGGCCCCCCCCAGCACACCCTTCCTGGACCCCATGCCACCCTCTCCGGGATGCACTGGGAGTGACCTAATATTCTAATTGGCCAGATCCATTAGGCTACCCCCACATGGGGTGATGTATGGGGGGGTTTCCAGCAAGAGGGATTGGGCATCCCTCCTGCTGGCGATGTTCAGTAGGGGTGGGAGGGTTGACAGGAGAGATTGGGCATCTCTCCTGCCGGTAGTGTTCGCGGGGGGAGGGGGGAACGGGTTGCTGCTAAACTTATCATGGCAGGGAGATCCCTTGCCACAATAAGCTAAGCGGCAACCCGATTCTCTAACCGGTGCCTGTGACATGGACGCCGGTTAGACAATCAGGTTTTTAGGCGGGCTTAGACACGATTCTTTATAGGACACCCGTGTGCAATTCTCAAAAGCTGCTTAATTTACAAATTCTAAAGCATAAATGTATACAATTACTTTTTAAATATTTTTAACAAATACAATATTTTATTTTTTTATTATTCATTTATTTAATGTGTTAATTTTTGTAGGGAGAAGCATCAGATGTTGAAGTATGTGACAGTCTGGGATTCTGTCAGGCTGGAAAAGCTGCCGCTTTATTGTTAAGAGGTATAAAAAGCCCTAGTGAAGATGTAATAAGTAAAGTCAAACTACTGTATACAACAGGGGTGCCCAATACGTCGATCGCGATCGACCGGTAGATCGGGAAGGCAACGTGAGTTAATCGCGGAGCCCATCCCGTGATAGACTCGTGTTGCCGTCCCAATCTACCGGCCGATCAGCCTTCCTTTCTGGGACGTCAAAGCCACCGCCGCCGGGCATCCAGTTTAGTCCTTTTTTTGTCATTTCGGAGGGGGGGGGGGGGTGGCGGCGGCAGCAGCCTGAAAAAGAAATCATCCTGGCTGGGGTCGGTGTCATGCTCCGGAGCTTCTACAGCCTTCCTATCTGGCCCTCTCCCTTCTACTTGCATCCGGCCACACCCCCTGCTCCGCGGCTCTCTTCGGCAACTCAGCAGCAGCAATCGACACAAGCTTCTGACGTCGGGGCCTACCCTCTGCAAGTCCCGCTTGTTTCATCTTCCTTTTTCTACAAAAGTGGCACTTGCAGAGGGAAGGCCTCAATGTCGGCTGCCTGTCTTGATCACCATTGCTGACGAGTTGCTGAAGAGGGCTGCAGGGCAGGGTGTGTGGCTGGATGCAGGTGGAAGGGAGAGGGCCAGATGCAGGACTCGTGGGTGAGGAAGGAGAACGAGAGAGAGAAACAGAGAGGGGAGGGAAACAAAAGGAAATATTTCATACCGGGCTGGGCCGGAGTGGAGGGAGGGTGGAAAAATTCTGGCTACAAGAAAAGGACGGAAAGCTGAAAATGGAGATAGTGACACAAAGAAGAGAAAGGGTAAGCAGGACCTACTGAATAAGGATAGAGATACAGAGGGGAAATAGAGACATAGAAGTAATACTGAAAAAGGGAGGGGGGAGATAAAGACATTGAAAGGGCAAATGGTGAACATGGGGTAAAGAAAAGGACAGAGACAAATGAAGATTCTGAAAAAGTGGTGAGATAGGGATATAGGTGAGATGGACACAAAGAAGGGTGATGCTAGAAAATAGGTGGAATGGTAATTCTGACAGACACAGAAGGGAAATGCTGGATCAAGGAGAGATGGGGCTCAAGCTGGATGGAATGGGGAGAAATGCCTGGTTGGCCCAGAACTTCCTCTCCTACGTCAGAATTGACGTTAGGAAGCGGAATGCTGGTGTAAAGTTGAGATGTGAAGAAGCATCAAGTAAAATTTGGGCGAGCCATGAATTTAGTTTGGCCGCTTGAAAAGAGAAGGTTCTTTCGAAGAATCTTTTAAAATGACACGATTTCAATGAGGGAAAAGCAAACAGATTTATTCTGCGGGAGCTCTTATTATTGAAATTCAAGTTGAAGTGAGGATAAAGATAATCCGGTGACATAACAAATATTGTTTTGTGGCAGATGCATGAGAACTTAAATAGAACTCTGGATTCGAACGGCAGCCAGTGCAACTTGTGGTAGAAAGGGGTTATGTGTTCCCATTTCTTCACTTTTCTCTAACACCATGCCACATCTCTCCCTTCATTGCCTCCTCCCTCTTGTATCCCTGTCATCTGTCCCAGTGTTATCTCTCCACCATCACATTTCTCCCTCATCTCTCTCTTCTCCATACCTCCGTACTTCACTCCTCTCACACCACCATGTCCAACAATTTTCCCCCTCCCTATGCCCTCCCCTTCCCTATGCTCTTTCTTCCTTTCCTTCCTCCCCCCTTCTCACTCACACACCCATGCCAAAAAATTCTACCTTTCCACTCCCTCCCCCACCTCAGCATCTATTTCCCTCCCTCATTCCCAGGTTTGTGCTCATCCCTCCTCCTTTCCATCTTTTGTCCCAAGTTCATGCTCCCTTCCTTCTTTCCATGTCCCAAAGCATCCTCCCCCCCATATCCCAATGCACCTCTCTCCCTCCCTCCCCCCTCCCTTGTGTGCCCCAAGTTTGTGCCTCCATCCCAGGATGTGTACCTCTCTGTATAGGCCTACTCCTTCTTCCAGAGGCCTACTTCTTCTCTTCCTCTTGGCCAGCTCTAGGACGGTCCACATAGGCCTACTCCTTCTCTTCTTCCTCCTTCTTCCTTCTAGGAGTACTTCTTCACAAATCCGGGGGTAGCGGCTGACCTGGAAGTCTCCCTATGACATCGCAGATTCCCTGTGACATCAGAGAGAGGGCTTCGGGGTCAGCTGATGCCTGCAGATTTGTGAAGAAGTGACACCTGGAAGTAAGAAGGAGGAGGAAGAGAAGGAGTAGACTTACATGAACCATCCTAGCACTGGCAAGGAGGAGTTAGAGAAGGAGTAGGCCTATGAAGACCATCTTAGAGCCGACCAGAATTACACATCCATGGAAGGCCCCCCTCCCATTTTGACACCTCCGAGCCTGTTCCGACAATTGGTAGATGTAGTACAAATGGGTACAACAATTGGTAGGACGACACAGCTTAGTTTTATATCTAAGACTGGAGAACAGTGTCATTTCTATAAGGTATGGACACACTCCCAGCTCCCTTTTTGAATAGGAGAGGCTGGTAGAGTAAGACGATTCTATGACAAAGTTGAATTGCCTTGAAGTCACCAACTGTAAGTGCTCATTCTTTACTTCATGTTATTAAAGAAAGCTGTTCAAGAAATACAGAGTCTGCCTGGTAACACTAAGATTACAGAATTAAGGTTTAACTGAATAGGAGCTTCATACAATTGCCAATATAACTAAGAGTGAGTTCAACAGTGTTTGGCCATTCAAAGAAGTCCTATTTTTCAGGGAAGTCCTATTTTTCAGTAAGCTATAGTCAGCAGAGCTTCAGTATATGCAAATTATACACCTGAAATGACATAAAGGCCTAGCATCTGACATTGTATTCGCTAATTTCCATCAACTAGAAAATAGAACTATTTTTTCCTTTTTAATACCAAACTAACTCCGCAAGCTAAATGTTGAGCCACTCATAGGAATGAAATGGACGTCTCGGCATTCAGCTCATGCTGCTCAGCAACGGAGCTTTATAAAAGTGTGTGTGGGGGAAGGGGATGTCAATTATTTTAAGAAATCAGAGTGTCATAAGTACAGTGGAACACCGATTATCCAAACTCCACTTATCCAGATGTCCAATTATCCTGATTGCTTCAAGGGTCTCAGTTTATATTTGAGTTCCCCCAAAAGTACTATTCCTATCACTCTCCCTCCCACTAGTGCTCCTTCTCTGCTTCTGTTACTGCTGCTATCAGCTCAGCTCAGTCCAGCCCAGCACCCCTCTCCCCCCAAACCGGGAGACTTTCCCCCACCATCAGCATGCCCCCTGCAATGATTGGACGTTAATTTTTTTTGTTTGTTTATAATAAAAAGAATACCTTCAGTGCACCCCCCTTCCCCGACAAGACAGCATTCCCCTTCCTGGAAGTCTCGGCAGCTATTTTTGTCACTGACAGAGCATGGGCAGGAGCGAGTAGGATCACTCCTGCCCCAGTACTGCCGCTAGACCACCAGGGAAACAAGGTAGGCCTGGGAGTTTTCCCTGTGGTCCAGGAGGGGGTTGGTGGTGCCTGTTCAGGGAAGGAGGGGGAATGTAGCCTTTTCTTGTATGGGGGGGGGATGAGCTGAAGGTATTTTTTAAATTAAAACCAAAAGAAAAAAATTAATGTCCAATTATCCTGATATTTGATGATCCGGACTACATTCTACCGAGGATAGTTCTGATAATCAGCATTCTACTGTATTTGCAAATCTTTCTTTGCATTGCCTTCCTTGTCAGCTTAGTACCATGTCATTTATATCATTAGTTCCTACAGAAAAAAATAATAAAAGCTTTATAAATAAAATGAAATTTTACCATTTATAAATATTTGCATTGGTGTTTTATTTTAAGCATTTCCTTCCATGAAAATTATTCATATGAACAATAATCCCCATTCACACTGTATTCCACACCTGAAATCAGTGAAACAATGCAAAACAATCTAGCACTCATCAGTATTTTGTATACATGGGTTTTCTGATAATGTCTAGAAAGGAGCATGCACTTGAAATGCCCCACTCAAACTATAGTGACATTTTCATCAAGGAACAATGTTCTTTGATAAATAAACAAAGTAAGAACTGGCAATAAGCTTTAAAGATTCAGATATTCTGTATATATGCACACGAGACTAAGAAGAGGCACTGGTTAAAGTCACTTTCCAAATTCACACCATGCACTTAAGCACTAGTTAAGACTCCTATCACCAGGAGCACCTACATGCTAGCTGAAAAGGAAAGACACTTACAGGCAGAGTGAACTGGAACTTCATATGCAGCAGCCTCACCTAATCATTCTTGGAAATAAATCCAGTTTACAGAACGATCAAGTCATTAGCTATGACCACAACAAGAACTGCCTCCTCCTCTAAGTTCTTAGGTGCATTTGTGGTCAGTAGGAAGGATATGATAGACAAGAATTCTTCTCACCACACATCTTTATTATGGTCCCTTTCTCTACCCAGTTCAAATAGCTATAACACGTCTTTGGCTTCAGTGGCCTTTATTAATACATATCAGGGAGCTGCCTATCATTGCTGTTGAATGCAAATTCATGTAACAGTGTTGACTCCTATGACGCTTATACAATAAGGAATTTCATGAATGCTAATATCAGATGTATTGACCAAGAGAGAAATACAAATTCTTCACTTCCATTAAAGAAAACCTAAAAGCTGCAGTCTGCTGCTGAAAAGGCGCTGCCATTAACTTGCCTCTGTCCTTTTTGGATTTGCTGCATTTATACCTATATGTTTCTCTATAAGTAGCCAATTAAGTTTCTTATAGAATACTAGCTGATTACCCGGCGTTGCCCGGATATTTATTTATCCCAAAATGTCCAACCCCTTACATGTCCCACCCCACTATGTCCCACATGTCCCACCCCCCACGTTACCCCCCCCCACATGTCCCATATGCCTCACCCCCATGTCCCAACCCCCTACCCTCCACATGTCCCAAAGGAATGTCCCTCTCTATGGGGCTGAACTTAGACTTAAACGGCATCGGGAGTGTCGGTATTCATCTCTGCGAGCCCGAAAACTATGGGTTGGACATTAATATCTGTCGCTTTTGATAATTTTAACATATCACCCCCTTCCCACCCCCACAGTATTTTACCCCGTCCCACCTGCACAATATTTTTCCCCAGATAGTAAGTCATATGTGTACCAAGTTTGGTTGAAATCTCTCCATGCGTTTCAGAGTTATGCTGAGTATTCATCTGTGAGCCCGAAAACACTATGGGGTAGATACTAAAATCTGTCATTTTCAATCATTTTTACATATCCCCCCCTTCCCACCCCCACAGTGTTTGTCCTCAGATAGTAAGTAATGTGTATGTCAAGTTTGATTGAAATCTGTCCATGCATTGAAGAGTTATGCTGGAACATACATATATACACACACACATATATATTCAAATTATAATGTGAAATATTTGACAAAATGAATACAATACAACTAACGCAAAACTTGATTATAAACAACATTTTTAGTTTCACCTCCAGGAGCAAGAACATATAAAATCTTGGGTGAACCCACCCTTGAGCAAGCAACATAGAGTTGTGGGCCGCGAGACCCCCAGAACATATCACCCCAGGTAGTGAGGGATCTGCATACCAAGTTTCGTTCAAATCGGTCAAGCCGTTTTTGAATTACTGTGAGAATGGCAGCTTTTTACATTTTTCCATTGACATGAATGGGTGAAATCTGATTTTATGTTTGTAGCTCCGCCCACGTGTGCAGGTGGGCCGCGAGACCCCCAGAACATATCATCCCAGGTAGTGAGGGATCTGCATACCAAGTTTCGTTCAAATCGGTCAAGCCGTTTTTGCGTGATCGCGGCACATACACACACACATACATACATACACACATACATACCTCCGATTTTATATATATAGATAGAAACACTATCATATCTCCTCAGGCCATATATAAACCTCATTGCAGTATTTTGAATCAGCTGCAATTTTGTTTTACCATTTTTGAGTTTAAGCTCAAATACAAAGAATTACAATAGTCAAATTGTGATAATATTAACATTTGTACGACCAATGCAAAGTGCCTGCTCTATGTTTTGTCCCTGCCCGCCCTGTGCCCTGTCCCAGCCTGTCCCAGAGGGGGGGGGGACATAGTACAGAGCCTGGCAGGTAGAATTTGGTCCAGAATGTTTTTTCTTGTTTTCCTCCTCTAAATCTAGGGTGCATCTTATGGTCAGGTGCATCTTATGGAGCAAAAAATATGGTAACTAAAAAATATCATTAGCATATGAGAGTAAAAGATCTTCACCCGACAGAACCAATGTCTGCACAGAACTCATAAAAATATTAAAAAGTATCAGAGAAATAGAAGACCCCCTGTGTAACTCCACAAAAAGAGTTCCAACTTTTAGAGAAAATTCCATCAAAGCAAAGTCAGAATAACAAAAATAATGTTAAAACTGTTGTTTAAAGCTTCTTAGGTATACAACAGGAGAAAACACCTCCACAGGTTCAATGTCACAAAGCAAGAAGTGGAGATGTCCAATCAAGACTGGTGGACTCAAACTATTTCACAAGTCTCTTTTATTTGTTCAAATCCAATGACTCTACAAGTACATGTTTTGGCCCAAACGGCCTGCTTCAGGGGTCTTGAGAGTCTTAGACAGAATGTCAATTAATATAACCACAAATTCTAAAAGATTTTCAGGTCATTCAAATCATACTCTTGTGTTTCAAATCAGGTCTGTATTGCTTCCTTTGCTGGCTGTACTCTATTCCCAAAGCCAGTGTGGCTTGGTTTCTGAGTTCTGCTTTGGGAAGGGAAGGGAAGGGGCATGACACACAGACTCTGGTAGTTTGTTCCAGGCATATAGGGCAGCGAGATGAAAGGAACAAAGTCTGGAATTGGCAGTGCCAGAGAAGGGTACAGATAAAAGCAATTTATCTGAAGAGCAGAGTCCTCAGGGGGCATAAAAGGAGAGATAAGAGAGGAGTGGTATTGAGAGGCTGCAGAATGAACACATTTATAGGTTAGTAATAGGAGTTTGAACTGTATGCAAAGGCAGTTAGGGAGCCAATTAAGTAATTTGAGGAGAGGGGTATAGCTTAAAATCTACCGCCTGCTCAAAAGGAGGCGGTAGCGGCTAGCGTGCTATTCTGCGCATTAATACCCTAGCGTGGCTTTGTAAAAGGAGCCCTATATATTTAAGATGATGATTTTTAATTGTACCTTTTAACTGATGTTGTATTTAATTTGATGTTGTATCCATAGTAGTTGTGTGTTTTTTGATATTGTATTTTTTAAATGAAATGTTTCAGTTTCTCTGTTGTGAACCGCCTAGAACTGTTGGTGGGGCGGTATACAAGAAAATAAATTATTATTATTATTATTATATAATGCTACTTCCCCTCCTTTTCTTCCTACCCTGTCTTTCTTGAACAGATTATAGCTCGGTATAACTACATCCCAGTCATGGTTCTCTGTGAACCATGCCTCCGTGATTGTCACTATCCAACTTCTCTTCTTCCATCAGAGCTTCTAAATCCAGAATCTTGTTTCCCATACTTCGAGTATTAGTATATACTGTTTTCCAGACATTGCCCCCTTTTAGGTGCAGTAATTGATTGCATTGTTTAAAACCAAATAAAATGTCATTAAAAAATGTAGGCGCCTACAAAAAAGGATACCATAATCACATCTACAGAGGCACCGAACAGTGCGCCTAAGATCAGGTCTTAGTAGGTGTGATTTATGCCAGAAAGGATCTTAGGCTCTATATACTTGTCAAATGTAGGCCTTCAAAATCCTGGCCTACATTACTGGTGCCTATGTTTAATGGTAGGTATGATTCTGCCTTTTTTAGGCAGACGTCCATGTAGGTGCTATTTGAAGAATCCAGCCCTAAATGCCTGCAGAAAAAGACCAATTGGTTTATACTGTCTGTGTTCTTCAAAAATACAAACACTATGCACCTACAGTATAAAAACAGTAGAGTGGTAGCCTAGTATTAGAAGAGTAGGCTACACCCAAGAGCATCCAGAATTCAAATCCCACCTCTCACATAATACTTCTAACCATAAGAGACTCTCATCTCTCTTCAGCTTAACTTTTGCAATAATGAAAGAATTATACTGATTGACTAACCTCTAGCACAGGGGTTCTCACTCAGTCCAAAGTAGTGTGCTAGATTAGAAACCGATTGACTGACTGATGGAGGAAAGAAAGGTGAGTATTGGAGTTCCTAAGGGATTAGTTTAGGGGCCAGATCTATTCAATATACTGTAGTTGCCAACATATTAGAAGGAAATGTTTGGCATTTTGCAGATCACATGATGAATTTTAATGCAAAGAAGTACAGTGATGCACATACAAAAAATCATTTCTATAGCACTACAATATCTAGCTGGTCTCAGTCAGTGTTTTTAAAAAAAACAAACACTCACCATCACCAGTTGATTTAGCCCCCAGTATTCAGGGCCAGGCCATATATATCATTAGAAGCATGTTGAAAAGCATTCAGTTGGTCCTCAGGAATGTACTGTTCATAGTGGATTAACTTTTGAACAAGAAACTTCACATAAAGAGTCATATAAAAATTGTAGCTGAGGATCCCACTGGTAAACATGGTGTTCTGAAAAAGTCTACGCCCAAATTTGACCAGGATTCTGCCCTTTCTGCCAGGAGACGTGCTGGCATATGTCCTTCAACTGCTGGCCTTCTTCAGTTCTGATTCCAGAAGCAGGGATTGGTGTTGCAGTTGGGACTTATCAAATCCTGGACAAGACTGAGCTCTCTATAAAGGGGTGCTTCCCAGTTCTTAAACATGGTTTCCTTCATGAGGTTATGGGAGGGAAGCTTAAGACAATCTTTTGGCCATTCTTTGTAATCCAAATTAATAAACAGTTCTGCTCTTGGTTTAGACTCTGACTCCATCTTTATTGGCAAATATTGCCCCATTTGCCTAATAAAATTTGTGAAGGAGTAGCTCTCTTGTGGTGACTTCTGTGAGGAGGTGGAGGAGATGGATCAGATTCTAGTCCATATGGCTCTTCAGCAGAAAGATCTGATTAGTCAGAAGATGAATGTTGAGATGAATCCGAGTCATAACTCTTGATGTCTTGCCTCAGTGATGGTGAGTGTTGAGAAGGATGTCGAGGTGAATGCTGAGGTGTACTGTATGTTGAGGGGAGAGCTTATGAGAACATCGGGCTTGACGTCGAGTGGAGTGTTGAAAGACTGTGAGGTGTTCTGTGGTATCTATCTGATGAGTGCCTGGATCAGGACAAAGAATTATAATGCCTTGATGATACAGCTGTCCTGGACCTCAAGCTTCAATATGGAGTCCAAGATCTGGCTCTCTCGATGCTTGCATAGAGCGCGGACTGGGCCGATATCAGATGTGTCATGGCTGATGGTTGTGCTGCATGTATCTGTATCATAGTAGTAAACTCTCTCTGAAGCAGCTCTCATATCTGGTCCTGTAAGGACATCACCAGTACCATGGCAATACTCGGTACAGATGGTGCTGGGAGCATTAGGTGCTAAAGCATTGGTGACCTTTGATGACGAGGCATACCTCAAAGGGGACACTACTTGAAGAGAAGGTGATCTCGTCTCAGTGGTCAATGCTTGGGATGCGCCGATAATGCAGACACTTAAGACAATAATGATGTATGTTTGGATAAGGAAGAGGGTTTACGCTTCTTGGCTGATTCCCCTGATAGAGGCAAAACCGATGACACCGATGTCGAGTGAGGTGTCGATGTCTGCACCGGTACCAATGCTGCAGATGGTCTGTGGGCATCAGAGTTTGCTGACATTCTTGATGCTCCTAAAGTCTCTCCAAAAAGTTTTCCACATTGCAGCTAACGAGTCTTAACTGACCTCTTCTGCAATTTAGAACAGCACAGGCAAGAATCTGGTTGGTAGTGAGGACCTAGGCCCTGGACACACCAGTTGTATGAGTCAGTAACTGAAATGGTCCTGTTGCACTGAGTGCACCACTTTGAAGCTATTGGAAGGCTTGGACATTGAGGGAAACACCGCCGATGCAAAATCGAAGGACTCAATTGTCTGGGGAGGTCGAGTAAATATAATACCGAAAAAAGCTCAATGCTCTCAACCTAAAAACAGACTAAGGTGAGCCAGAAGGTCCAAATGAGAAAAAAAATCAATAAAAATTTAAAAAATTGTACAAATGTGAAAGAAAAATAAAAGAAAATAATAAACTATAGTAAAATTTGAACAGAAAGGCACTACAAAAGTAGTTTGAAGCATGGGAGAAAATATACAGCTCTCAGCTCTGCGGGAAACTGAGAACTAATGGTCCCACAAGCTGACATGGATGAGAAGACACCGACACATGCGTGGTACACTTTTGAACTGTCCATACCGGGTTCCGTGGATAATGTAACCCACATGTGAGAATGTACTGCCTGGTTGTCCTACTTAAAGATGTACTCACCACGGATGACCCGTCATAACCTTGTGGAACAATGGTGCACCGACAATTGCACGCAGGACTTATGCACGCCAAATTAAAACAGTTACTGTAAGCGCTCCAAGGGTGTGTGTGTGGGGGGGGGAGGGGGGGTTAACCTCCCACTAAACTTAGAAGTGTTTGCGCTCCCATTGGTGTGTGTATGGGGGGAATCCCCCATTACAGAGGAAACTGTCGATTACCTCCCAAACCGAGGTAAAACAGCAGTTTCCTCTGTACTGGGGGTTCACCCTCCTCCAACCCTCCCAAAGGGAGCGCAAACACTTCTAAGTTTAATGGGAGTGTTCCTCTACCCTCACCCCCTCCCCTTCGGAGCACTTACTGTAACTGTTTTAATCCTGCGTGCAAATGTCCTGCATGCGATTGTCGGCGCGCATTTTTCCCGTGCATTTTGGTTATTGTACTACTCTAAAGGGCTGTTTTCAGTGGCTCAGAACTAATTCAGCTCCCTCCAAATTGTGGCCACAAGCATTTAGAAGATGCCAAAAATGCACTTTTTTTTCGTGAGGAAGGAGAATGGGGCAGTGGCATGGAGGGAGCATGGGGTGGGGAGGGACATGGCACCACCTAGTGTACCCCCTAAAGTAGGCACCGCTTAGCTTAAACACACCCACTTCAACTGAACCAAGAAACTCAGAACATGAGCAAAATAGCAAAGAAGATCAAAAGCTTGTGCAGATCATACATCCACCTGCTACTGATAGAGAATACTGGCTAACCAAGGAGCATGCCATCCTGTGGGGCAGAACTCAGTTTAATCTCTCTATCTCCACCAAGGGTAATTCTATAAAGAAAACACTAACTTCTATAAGTGTCAATGAACACAATCCAGCACATGCACTCTTATACATCAAAATCCAGCCCCAGGCTATTCTATAAATATGTCTTCAAAAACTATGATGAGTATTAGTCTTATGCTCAGAAAAGTCAGTTAACAATATTCCACCAGCAAATGAGCATTTATTACATCTTTTATATTGGTTTAAGAGCAGTTTTTTTTCCAATCTATGAGCCTCAGCCCCACCACTCCACCGCATCAAAAGACTTTCATCGCGGCAAGCTTTACGTGGTACTTCATCATCGGCTCTTCCTCTATAATTTTTAGATCTTAAAAGTGCAATGTGCTATTGCTACAACTCCCTTATAAAAGTGTTTAGTGCTATATTTCATTCCATATATATAGTATTCACTTTCATAAATATATAAATATAATAATATAAATATCTTCAAAGACTTAGTTCTTATTTCACTTCATGTTTAACATAATCAGTTTTTTCAGTTTGGGAAGGTTGGACCCGACATGTTTCGCCAGTTTACCCTAAAAAGGCAAAACTTCATCAGAAATATTTTAGGCTTCTACTTTTTTAGGAAGTAAACACCTTTTCCCTTATATAATCTATTAGATTAAATTAGATTAAAATAGAAATTAGGTGTTTTAGGCTTCTACTTTTTTAGGAAGTAAAGTATTTCTGATGAAGTTTTGTCTTTTTAGGGTAGACCCTTGAGAAAGTAAACTGGCGAAACATGTCAAGTCCAACCTTCCCAAACTGAAAAAACTGATTATGTTAAACATGAAGTGAAATAAGAGCTAAGTCTTTGAAGATATTTATATTATTACTAGTCTTTAAGCCCATTATATTAACGGGTGCTAGAATATGTGTGTGTCTGTCTTTCTTTCTTTCTTTTTCTCTCCCTGGCCACTTTCTTTCTCTCTCTTTCCTCGGCTGTCCACTTGCCTGCTCCCCCTGTCCAGCAGTAGCCCTTCTCCCTTCCTTTTACTTCCCCCCCTGTCCTGCAGCACCCCTTCCATGCTCCCCCTGTGCAGCAGAAGCCCTTCTCCCTTCATTTTAAGTCTCCCCCTGTCCAGCAGCACCCCTTCCCTGTTTCCCCTGTGCAGCAGGAGCCCTTCTCCCTTCTTTTTAAGTCTCCCCCTGTCCAGCAGCACCCATTCATTCTCCCCTTGCCAAGCAGTAGGTCTTCTCCTTTCCTTTTACCTCTCCCCCTTCTAGCAGCACCTCTTCCCTGCTTCCCCTATCCAGCAAATATATTATTATATTTATATATTTATGAAAGTGAATACTATATATATGGAATGAAATATAGCACTAAGCACTTTTATAAGGGAGTTGTAGCAATAGCACATTGCACTTTTAAGATCTAAAAATTATAGAGGAAGAGCCGATGATGAAGTACCACGTAAAGCTTGCCGCGATGAATGTCTTTTGATGCGGTGGAGTGGTGGGGCTGAGGCTCATAGATTCTTAAAAACTGCTCTTTAACCAATATAAAAGATGTAATAAATGCTCAGTTGCTTGTGGAATATTCTATAAATATGTGCATGTATTTGGTAGTACAGATTTTACAGCTGAGCCTTCACAAGGGCAAAGTCTGGTCAGAATGTGGGCAGGACTCACATGCATGCAAATTAAAGAATACTATAAATTATGCATGCATTTCTTAAATCTACATGAAAGCATTTACACCAGATCTATGGTTGGCATTAAGTACCCATGCCTAAGCATACTCATGTGGTTAGTATTCTATAAAGGAAGGTAAATGGCTTCTTCTCTTTACAGAAGACGCTCCACATAGGCTTCTTCTAGGCACCTTAATCTAGGCACCCCTTTATAGAACATCTCTCCACATATGCAGTAATTACCTCAAGGTTATTTGTATGGCACAGTCCCCCAACCACTCAAAGTATGGCAAGTTAAGCAGGAATTAGCATGTTGCTATCAAGCCATTAGGTCAACAGTTAGTGTCCTCTAAGTCTCACACACAGGACCCATACAAGTCAAAAAGTCCAAAGATCATCTCATGTGATATAAAAACTGTGACAACATGAATTCCTTAAATCAGCATAATCATGAATGCTTTGAGTATATCAAGAGAGCTAAAACTTAATAAATTGTCATAGCCAATTCACTATAATTCTAACAAAAATGTGTTGTGTAGACTCCCATTACAGAGATGTGTGCCTTACTACCATATTGATTCTTTCCATTTTTTTCTCCAGACCTGGCAGTCTCCTCATGTTCCTTTGGGACTGTGTAGCTGATTCAGAACCTAGGCTAGAATCTCATATCATGATTGTATAGTTACATGTACCCAGATTATTTTTTTTAAATCTCTAAATCAGTAATTGAAGTGGGGACCTTCTGCATTAGATTTTGACTACTATCTCAACTATATTCCTCCATTTTCATGTTTTTAGAAAATCCGTGACCTCCCGATATTCAGCACTATTTAACCAACCAGAAATGGTTCCTGGCCTGTTAAATAGCGTTTGACCAGCTAACCATTAATATTCCGTGGGAATTAGCTGGGACTTAGCCAGGCTGTCTCTCATGGTCTGAATATTAATTTTTTTTATATATATCACATAAAAACACATGGACATTTGCACTGATAATTTCAAATGTTTCTTCATGGCTGTATGGGGCTAACTTCTGAAAAAACAAGAAAGTATAATTATAAGGCCAATATAAATGATCTGATATTATAAAAAAAATGATCGGCCTCTTTTACATAGTCGCGCCAGCGGCTGTGCTGTGCTAATGGCCCCGAAGCCCATAGAGATTTAAAAGGCTTTGGGGCTGTTGCCGTGCGGCAGCTGCTAGCATGGCTTTGTAAAAGAGGCCGTACGTCTTACCTGATAATTTTCTTTCCTTTAGATGCAGCAGATGAATCCAGAGACTAGTAGGTTGTGCCCATCTATCAACAGGTGGAGATAGGCAGTACTGAGTTGAACTCTGTCTTATTGGATGGAGAGGCTCCTGGCCAACTACTATTGCTCTTGCCAAAGCACAAGGAACTGTATACCCATGAAAAAATTCCTTTCCCTTGAACATATAACCAATGAAAGAAACAACCAACCACTAATCCCAACAGTGAAAAATACTGTGTAACCATTTCTGAGAAAAACAAATACTCAAGTACAGATAGGGTGGGACTCTGGATTCATCTGCTGTGTCTAAAGGAAAGAAAACTATCAGGTAAGACATAATTTTTCCTTCCTTAGTGCCAACTGCAGACAAACCACAGACTAGTGGAATGTACCAAAGCAGTCCTTAAGTAGGGAGGGAAGAAACCACTACCCCTGCAAAAACAGACACAGTAAAACAAGCATCTGAACATGCTACCAAATCCAATCTATAATGCTTGGAAAACATATGCAATGAGGACCAAGTTGCTACCCTGCAAATTTTCTCCAAAGAAAAGCATATGGAATCCACTCTGGAAGAATAAGCATTAAACACTGCTGGCAAAAGAATTCTCTTGCCTTTTAATAATAAGGATTCTGATTAGCCTGCATTAAAGTTAGTGCTTGATACAATACAATACAGTGTTTTATATACTGCAATTCCCTGCAAGGAATCTATGCAGTTTATAAGAAGAACTAGATCAAGTTTTGGAAGATACATTTTAGATACATTTTTGGTAGCCTCAAACATCTTTTTCCGCCGTACTTCTTGAGGTGACAGGAAGGGTAGTATGAAGAGTTGTGATACATGTGAATTGAAGAAGGAGTTGGGACTTTGGTATCAGATGTTAGTCTCTCCAAGTTTCTCCACAAAGACTTAACTCTGAGGACTTTCTTAAGAAATCAGACTCCACAGGTGACCCTTGAGGGGAGGAATGTAAGCCTGGTTCTAAGAAATTGGTTGTAGAGGATCAGCATTAAAGATAGTTTCTGACAGGCCCACCCCTAGCTCATTTCTTTACTTATAGCAACCTGTGAACTATTGTCTGCCTCTGGAATAGGGCATTACTTTGGTATGATTTTTCTGCCCTTTCTTTTTTTTTCTTCCAGGTGTAAGTTCTTCTGCACCACAGTATGGCTAGGAAACGTATCACCAAAGCTGCTGCTCAGGTTACAACTTCTGTTTCTGTGCAGATAGAAAATGTTACCCAGGCAGAAGGAGTTGTTCCATATACAAGATATCTTCAGCTTGAATCCCTCATGAAGGAAGTAAAAGAACTGAGAGAACAGGTGGCAAGATTGAGAAGCATCCATGAGAATGAAAGGTACATCAATGAAATGGTTCATGAGGAGTCAAAGATTTCCGGTAGAGGGGAAGAAGAGGCTATGCTGAGGATAAGGCAGCTGTACTCAATTTACGGAACACTGCAAGATTGGTACTGTGACTCCCCCCGCCCTTGAACTGAAGAACCGGTATGCTGTCCTGGAAGTGGAGGAGATGAGAGCATCCCAAAGAGAGGAAGGACCAAAACTTGAAATAGGAGTGAAAGGTGAGTGATGAGATGGGCCTAGGGTGGAGGGAGAGGGAGAAGGTGGCAGAGCAGAGCAGGGCAGATAATGGATGTGGGAAGAAAGGGGTAGGGCAGGGCAGATGATGGAAGTGGGGAGAAGGGAGACAGAAGGGAGCAGGGCAGGGCAGATTATGGAAGTAGGGAGAACTTGTGCCCAGCCCTCACCTCCTCACCACTGCTGCTGCTTTCCCACATGCTGGATGGGGGGGAAGAAGATAGTTAGTGAGATAGTGGAGGGGTAAAGGAAAGGGGTGGCAAGCTGTGAGTAGACACAGTGAAAAGAGGGAAATTGAGGGCTGAATAGTAAGAAAGAATTTAATTTAGACAGAGGCAGAAAATAGAGAAGGAAGACCAGAGAAGAAAAGGAAAGGGAAGAGAGAGGAGAGAGATGCCAAAGAACAAGGAAGGAGACAGAGATATCAGATCTGAGTGGAGGAAATGAGAAGAGAGAGAGATGCTAAAAACCATAGGGGGGGGAGGGAAGGAGAAAGATGCCAGACCATGAGGGGAACAGAGGGAAGATGATGGATGTCAGACTAAGGGGGGGTAGGAGGAGAGATGGCAGAGGAAGGCAGACATTTTCTGGAAGGGGCAGACAGTGGATGGAAGGAAGAGAATGACAAGAAGATGAGGAAAGCAGAAACCACATAACAAAGGTAGAAAAAAAGTATATTTTTTATTTTTTTGCTTTAGGATAAAGTAGTATTGTAGCTGTGTTGATAAATGTTTAGAAATAGAAATAGTGATCCTTTTATTGGACTAATTTTTATATATTTTTGATTCTTTCAGAGGCCAAATTCTTCCTCAGGTCAGGACAGGATACTGTAACAGCAATATACTTTACTGACCTAAGGAAAGAGGTTTTGACCTCTGAAAGCTAATTTTAAAAATATATTAGTCCAATAAAATTGTATTATCTTATTTTCCATTTTTTGTTTTATTTTTATTTGTTAATTTGTAAAGTGATTTGTTATTTCTCCCTTTTCAAATTTACATCTGCTATCTTAATATTTTGTTCTGTATTGGGGGATATGCACCACTGTTTCTTTACCCCCTAAACTATACTGTTCCTTCGATTTGTAGCCCTTGATGCCCTTGCTGCCGTTGGCACTTTTGAGGATATTTCCCATACTTAGAATCCCAGTTTACAGCACATCTTGGCTCTTTGGATTCAGGTTCATTCTTGCATTTTGGGCAAGAAAATCTATTTTTCAGGGATTCTTATTCCATATGCGCATAAATTTACTCCAGGTGAATTGAACCCAATACTTAGGAGCTAGGCCAAGAAGAGACTGTTGACTCTGGGTCAACCTTTTGAGGCTGAGGAGCCGCTCCCATTTGAGACTCTGGTGGACGAATACGGGTTGTCTTCCATGGGCCTTTTACCCTATAGACAGCTGGAAGATTGTATTAAAAAAGGACCCAATGGGATTTGAGTTCCTTCGATACATCTTCTTTTAAGGTGGTTCTGATGAAGGTATGTGGTCTGAGAAGCATCACCAGGCTGTATAATGTGCAATTAATCCATCTCCGGGTACCCTTAATATATAAGCAGTAGTGGGAGGTGTTCCTTGGTAAATGTTATTCAGAGGAGAAATGGGGCAAGATTTTCCAATCACTTCTTAAAGTTTTTATTGCTAGCAATATGGTAGAAATGGTTACAAACTATATTATCACTTGTTTATAGACGCCTTTCTCTAACTCTGTGGTTATTATTTGTTTTAGATTTGAATAATTCTGTATTAAGGAAATATTGTAAGGAAGACTGACTTATTTGTTTACTGCATTTTACAATGTTTGTTTGTGTTTGAAATTGTGGATGTAAATGTTTTTGTATATCGCTTAGATTTAAGCAATTCATAATTTTTTAATTTTTTTTTAAATAAATAAATGAATATATATATATATATATATATATATATATATATATATACACACACACATACACATTATATCCTTGTCTGTCTTAAAACTATATTTGGGCATGGCTCTGACCTTTGTTGGAGAGCTTGTGGGGCTGTGGGCATCTTTGAACATATTTGGTGGTATTGCCCCAAGGCTCAACAATACTGGGATCAGGTTTTGCAATTTATTTCTCATGTACTGGGGCAATCTGTTCCTAAATCTATGGAATGTTGCTCTTTTTGCCTTGCCAGCACAAAGAAGGAAATAGGAGCATCTAGTTTTCACTGCTTGTCGCCTTCTGTTGGTATCCCATGGGAAGAGGCCGGAGATGCCTGCCTTCTTTGCTGTGCTGGCAAAAATGAATTATATTCAACAAATGTCTAAATTGACTGCTCTTTGGAATCTTTTAACTCTTTATCATAAGACTTGGGATGCCTATATTACTTGGCAGATGCTCATTCCAAGCCCGTAGTTCTACCCATAATAGCTCTCTAGTTGCTGTTATTCCCCTATTATTATGATTGCATACATCCATTATTTTGTTCTGTTTTGGAGGGGGTAGATTTCTGGGATGAGGGGGGGGTTGTTGAGGGGGGTTTGTCTGATGCGTATTTGCCTTCATTAGCCATATGCTGACGAGTGCCGGCGCATCAGATCTGGCTACTTTACCTTTGCATTTTTCACGTTCTTTAGTGTTTTGCTTATATTTGTACTATTTTTTGTTTTATGAATGAATAAATAAATAAAGTGACACTCGTGCAAATAAACAAAAACTGTTCTAGCTAGCTGCCGGGGGATAAATGAAGCCTGTTCCTGTCAGAGCCAGTATCCCCTAAAGCTGGCACCGCTCAGCCAGTCACCCCTTAACTCAACTGCACCTAGTACAGGAGCTCACAAACAGCGACCAGGAGCTAGAAGACACCCATCCATCCGCCTACTGAAAATAGAGCATACTAGTTGACCAGGAACTTTTCCATCCAATAAGACAGAGTTCAACTCAGTTCTCTCTATTTCCACCTGCTAGTAGATGGGCACAGCCCACTGTCTCTGGATTTATTTGTTGCTGGCACTAAGGAAAGAGATATTCAGCATTCTGATGACTGCAAAAAAGATATATGGATAAGATATCTTTACATGAATTGTCAGTCAGTATTCATCCCATTAATTTGGCAGTATTGGCACAATTTTATTTGAAAAGCTTATTCATATAAAGTTATCTATGTTGTTTCTGTGTCCAACTTAGAAGATATGTTATTCCAAAAAAGGGTGACTATTACTGCTCTCTGGTCTGTGTAACATGACTTGTGGTTGGCTACAGATTGCAGTGTAGAGTCAAAGGAAAAATTTTATTGGTGAACAAGTTATCAATCAAATCAATACAGTCTGTTCCCCTGTTATAGTTTCAGTTCATCCCTGGACAACAACTACAATAACATTTACTTCCTTCTCTTTCTAGCATTTCTGCCTTCTTCAGCACAGTTCTAATTATTCATAAATAAATTCAGGCCTAGCTCCAACTAGGACACTCCAGATCTGGGTCTTCACAGAAAAATATGGCACCCCTTTACTTTGCAGTCTTCTGTTCCTTCTCTTGAAATCCCTGAGCTTCTACAGAATGCAAACCTCTGTGCTAGGGCCACTCCTTACTTATCTGGGACTCCCCCCACAGGTACTGTAGCCCAGCCAATACTTTAGAGAGAATTTCTTCACTTGGAGCCTCCCTCCAGTAGATCTCTGCATTCAGGATCTCTCTCCTGGAGACTTGGCTTCTTGCCTGGAGGCTTCTTTGATCCACCTTGCTTCAGGGTATTTAACCACTTCCTGGCTTGAGCCCCAGCTTCTAGCATGGCAGGTTAGTGTCACCTGACATACAGTGGCTAAAATGCAACCTCAGTGAAGAAGTGTACTTAGGGACACCTGCCACTATATCAGTCACTCCCTCACACTGCCTAACCTCTGACCCTGCCCCATAACACCCCTTTGAAGATATCTGGATAAATATTTGCCATAAATCAACTTATAGGTCAAAATTTATCCAAACACCTGTGGGCAATGCCTGATGCTGACTGTATAACCAGTTCTGAATATTGTTCTTTTTTTCCAGAATTTAAGCAGATATTTTATATACTCAAATATAAGTCGATCTGAATATAAGTCGAGACCCCATTTCCCCCCAAAAGGAGGAAAAAAAAAAATTAAAAAAAATGGTTGACTCGAATATAAGTCGGGCAGCTTAATACTCAAGTGTCCTGTACTGTCAGGCTCTGCACCCAACTCCCTTTCTTCCAGGCACTGCACCCAGCACCCTTTCCTCCCTCCCAAGTCAGGCATTGCACCCAGCCCCTATCCTTCCTTACCCCCCTCCCCTGTCAGACTCTGCACCCAGCACCCTTCCTTCTCTCCCTCCTTCCCCTGTCAGGCACTGCACCCAGCTCCCTTCCTGTCAGGCACTGCACACAGCCCCCTTCCTTCCTTCCCTCCCTCCCCTGTCAGACTCTGCACCCAGCACCCTTCCTTCCATCTCCCTTCAGATTCTGCACCTTCCCTACCTCCCAGACTCTGCACCTTGCACCCTGCCTCCCTCCCTTTCTTAGACTCGGGCTCATACCTCTACTGATGATCGTCAGTGGAGGTGCAGCGGGCAGGAGCGAACTTTCCAAGTTCCTGCCCCGCTGTTAACTGGCTACCGTGTCTGATTGTTAGTGGAGGTGCAGCAGGAAGGAGCGAATGTTCCAAGTTCCTGCCCTGCTGTTAACTGGCTACAGTGTCTTCCGTCGCTGAGAAGAAGCATGAGCAGGTGTGCGATTTTACGCTGCTGCTCAGTGCTGAGCAGCTTCCTTAATAGTTCCCGCGAATTCTCGTGGGAACCATTAAGGAAGCCGCTCACCACTGAGCTGCAGTGCAAAATCACACACCTGCTCATGCTGAAGACACTGTAGCCAGTTAACAGCGGGGCAGGAACTTGGAAAGTTCGCTCCTGCCTGCTGCACCTCCACCAATGATCATCAGCAGAGATATGAGCCTGAGTCTAGGACAGGGAGGGTGGCAGGGTGAATGGCGGTGGTGGCCTGCAAAAATTTTGGAAGGGGCGGTGTATTGGCACGAATATAAACCGGGACCCCCATTTTTGGGCCAATTTTTGGCCCCAAAATCCCGGTTTATATTTGAGTATATACGGTACATTTGTTCTTTTCTACTCATTTGAAAATGTAATCAGCTATGTTTTCATTCACATAAGCTCTTCAATAGGTTCCTCTTTATTCATTTATGCTATCACATATCGTTTGTTTTGATAATTAGAAAAAAGCAAATGAGACTCATGGGTCTGTCACCCACATGCAGTCCCTTCATGTTGGCTTCCCCTGCCAGTGGTACTCTCTCTTGAATGCAGCTTATGCATAGGATGATAGTGACCTTGCTTTGTGGTATATGTATTTTCCAGAAACACATAGGGCTTCTTTTACAAAGGCGCGCTCGCGGTTTTAGCGCGCGCTTAGTGCGCACTAGCCGCTACCGCCTCCTTTTAAGCAGGCGGTAATTTTTCGGCTACCACGCACAATAGTGCGAGCTAATCTTGAGCATGCGCTAAAAACGCTAGCGCACCTTAGTAAAAGGAGCCTATAGTTACTTGGGCATACCTTACACAGCAAGTGAAAACAAATTTCCATTTTTAACCACATACAAGTTGACTTGACACATTTGAAAGATCCCAGGGACAACATACCTGATTCTGCCCCTGGGGAGCTCGGATTGCTCTGACATAAAGCTTGTGCTGCTGAGACGTGAGGCACTGCTGGTACGGGAAATGGCTGACACATCACTGACATCACTATCGGATGATCTGGCAGAGATGTTATCACAACTTCTGTATTGATCTCTACGTATGTTATACTAAAGATAAAACATAGCAATTGTAAGTACTTTTAAAATTACATTTCAAGGCTATGCTATCACAGATTTAGGAATTAAGGGTTATTTAATTGTATTCATATTTAATTGTAGACGCCATTTTACTGTAAAAGTTCAGGTATGGTAAGTTCATTTGGTAAATGCAGAGGGCATGCCCAGCATTTGTTCTCCATTAATTACACATTGCAGACACTTACCACATGTTCAACCATGGTACATGCATCTGAAGATAGCGCAAGTATACCCATTTTACTTGCCGGTGCATGTAACACATTTGCTCCAGAGCTACCACTGCTGTCAAACAAAGATGAAATAGTGGTAGGTAAAGTTCTCCCACTTCTGATCCCCTTTCCAAAAGCACAAGCACGCACCCCTTACCTCACCTCCAATCCCCTCAGGACTCACCGGAGGTTCCTTGGTTTGTTTTTAGTGGGATGGAATGGGAGTGGTCCTTTTCGGTTCCTGCTCTGGCGAGAACCAGATGTTAAAATGGTATCAAAGACTCCTTGTGCTAGCTTTGCAGTACTACTGCTAGGATTCATGCTTTCATGCAAGGGCACTCCTTATATAGAAAAAATAGAACCATGAGATGACCACTAGGAGTTACTGGCATCATTTTGACATTTAGAGCAAAATGGGATGGGAGAAGAGGGGGGACCACTTCCATTCAATCATACTAGACTACCAGGGAACTCCCTGGTGAGTCCTAGGGGGAGCCATTGGAATAGGGGGTACAGAGTCTGCTTGGGAGAGAGGGATGGGGCCTGCTGGAAGGTTCAGTTATATATTTGAGGTGTGGGGAAGGATCAGTTTCTTGAGCTCATGGTGGATTAAAAGGAGGAACTGCCATCACCATGACTTTACATGATGATGACTATTTTTGAAGCATTATATTTCAAAAAGAAATAAAGAAAAATGTTATTGCACATAATTAATAGTGAAGACTCTAAACTAAGGACCTGTTTTACAAAGCCATGCTAGTGGATGCTGCGCGGTACGGCCCCAAAGCCCATAGAGATTTAAAGGGCTTCGAGGCTGTTGCCGCGCGGCAACCAATAGCACAGCTTTGTAAAACAGGCTGCAAGGTTAGCTGCTAAAATATGTAAATACCCTTGCCCACATCTATGAATAGTGAGAAAAAAATAATTTATTTAACATAAACATATATATTTATTTATAGTGGTTAGAATTTGTCAGACCCTCATTTCCAGCCCTTCAGCTACCATTTCTAAGATAACAATGCATTTTCCAATTGAGTGGATTGAAAAACCCCCTTCCAAAAAAACCCCCCAACATATTGATTACCATTCAATTAAATCTAAACTAAACCTTACGTTTATATACCGCATCCTCTCCATAAAGATAGAGCTCAGCATGGTTTACAGGAATTTTAATATAAGGCAGGAAAAAACATAATAAGAATTAGTGATTATAAAGAGGGTAGCAAGATTTACATTTACAGGGAAATCTTCAGAAAAATGTTTAATCTTTTGCCAAAATCTTATTCTTCAAGTTTACTTCTCATGCCTGCAATCTGTTCCTACCCATGTTAAACTGCTAGCATGGGTTTTTACCTTGCTAGCTGGTTTTAACATGCAATGAAACATGTAAGCCCCCTTGTGTACCCAACTGTTGGGAAGGGGCCACACAAAGTATTTTTGTTTATAGTAGGGCTGTGAACGGGGACCAGCGCCAAACTGGCAGACAGTCGCAAGCACTCTCCAACATAGTATCTCTCTCTCTCTTTGAAATGAAGCAGACCACTCCAGTAGTTATGAAAACAAACTCCAATTTGTATTTCCAATGGGAACAAGAGTGAAAGGTTAGGTTCTTACCTTGTTAATCTTCTTTCAGATAGAAGACTTGGAGGGGCATAATCGAAAGGGACGTCTAAGTCTGTTTATGTCCATCTCGCAAGTCGTCCAAAGTAAAAAACAGCTTAAGACACATTTTTGAAAGATACGTCCAACTTTTTTTTCATTTCGAAAATCATCTAATTATACGTCATGCCGATCTGATCGTCCAAGCCACTAAATTGTCCATCTTTATACCACATTTTTGTCCAACTTTCCGTCCAAGTCCAAAACGCCTAGAACAAGCCCTGTTGGACGTGGGAGGGGTCTACAAAATGATGGACTGCACAGCCAGACATGCCATCTAAATAGTACCTTACAGGGGTACCTTACAGGGCACTGCTGTCAACTTCACAAAAAGGGTGCATGTCTTCTCCTCCTTACAGCTCCCTTATAGGTTATAGTGAGCCCCCCAAACCAACTCTAGAATCCCCTAGATCCACTTATCTACCACCCCAATAGCCCTTATGGCTGCAGGAGCCACTTATATGCCAGTACAAAAGGGTTTGGGGGGTGTATAGGGGAGTGCACATGTTTAAGTATCAATGCAGTGATTACAGGGGCTTATGGGCATGGGTCCTCCTTTCCATGAGTCCCTAACCCACTCCCAAGATGACTTAAGCTGCATCTGGGCTGGACGACTATGCTTTCCTATGCCAGGTGGCCAGTGATGATGGTCTGGAGGCTGAATTTTAAAGTTATGATTAAAATTTTTATGGGGGTAGGGGGGTTGGTGATCATTGGGGTAGTGTGTGGGGGTCTGTTTTATGTGTTTGCAATGATTATCTTGTGACTTTAGGTGGGTTTTTGTGACAGACCATGTTTTACATGGTCTAAGTCACAACGTCCAAGTTCCGTCTAGGCTCTGTTGTAAAACTTTCGGTTATACATGCTGTACGACTATGTCTAAGCCGGCCCATGTCCCACCCAACTCCCACCCTCGACACGTCTCCTGAAACGCCTCGTTTAGCTTTGGTCGTTCAGCAGCACTATGAAGGCCTAAGTCGTTTAGAAATACGTCCAAAATCCATTTTTATTATCGGCACTTGGACGTTTTTGAGAAATGCTCATCTAAGTGCCGACTTAGGCCGGTTTTTGGACGTTTTTCTCTTTCGATTATGAGCCCCATAGGATTCTGTACCATAGCTGGTGCTTCCCATTAGTCACTATAAAACTCTTAACTCCTCCCCTTCCGCAGTGGAGAACGGCTCCCTCTTCAGTTGGTACCAAAGCAATTAAACTCCACTGAAACATAAGTAAAGAAAAGGAGGGGCATGGGGAACTTCCCAAGCAACAAACCATATTCTGTTCTGCTCTGTAACTTATGATAAAAGAACAATGATTAATAAACATTTAACAATTTAACATTGAATAACAAATCACACAAATGATTAGCTAGGAGCCAACTTGCTAAGTGTAACTAGTAGGCGCCATAAGAACATCTCCAAAGGAGAAAAAGAAAAGGATCCCTCATGTCCCTGTAGTTTTGTCTCTGCTAAATTTTAACTACAGAAGAAGAGGTCCTGAGACGAAGAAGAGGTCCTGAGACGAACACTGGCATCATCTGAGGCAAGAATCAGGTGAATCAAAAGCTTTTTTCAGGTTGGGGCATTCAGAATTTTATGTTTCATTCAGTAGCAAAGACATAGGATTCTGTACTATAGCTGATGTACCAAAGCAGTGCCAGACATCTAGGGAGAGACAGATGAGCCTACCCGCAGTACCGAGGACCCAAAAGTGGGGAGTGTGTTGTGCAGTGTTGTGGGTTCAAATCCCATGCTGTTCCTTGTGACCTTGAGTAAGTCACTTAATCCCCCATTGCCCCAGATACATTATATAGAGTGTGATTCCACCAGGACAGATAGGGGAAAATGCTTGAGTACATCAATGAAAACCACTTAGGCTATAAATGGTATATAAATATGAAAAATAAATAAATACATCCTCTTGAGCCACCACATCCACTTTGTAGAACCTTGTGAAAGTGTGGAGAGTAAACCAAGTAGCTTCTGTACAAATTTCATCAGGTAAAACCGCCTGGGGCTCTACCCAGGAAGCAGCCAAACCTCTAGTCGAATGTGTTGTTATTGAGCTAGGGGGCTGTTTACCGCAGGCAATGTAGGAAGATGAAATTGTCATGCAAATCCATCTAACAATTGAAGCCTTCAAAGCTGGCTTGCCTCATCTCGAGTGGCTGGTCAGCACAAAAAAGTGGTCAGAGAGCCAGAAATCATTAGTTCTCTCCAAACAGAGAAGTAGGGCTCTACGCATATCCAGCCTCCACAAAATTCTGTCCTGTTTTTCCAGACCCATGGGATGAAAGGCAGGTAAACAAATCTCCTGATCGATACGGAAGGCAGAAACCATCTTTGGAAGGAAATAAGGTACCGTCCACAGAGAAATATCCGACTTCATAAACCGGAGGAAGGGTTCTCTACAGAAAAGGGCCTGTAACTCTGTAACAGAGAAGGGCGGCAAAAATGATAAAAGGAATGGGACAACTTCCCTTTGAGGAAAGGCTAAAGCTTGGAGAAGAGATGGCTCTGAAGTGATATGATATACGTCTATAAAATACTGAGTGGAGTGGAAAGGGTAGATGTGAATTACTTGTTCACTCTTTCCAAAAATACTAGGATGAAGCTAATAAGTAGTAGATTTAAAACAAATCAGAAAAAATATTTCTTCACACGTGTAATTAAACTCTGGAATTTGTTGCCAGAGAATGTAGTAAAATCAATTAGTTTAGCGGGGTTTAAAAAAGGTTTGGATAATTTCCTAAAAGAGAAGTCTAAAGGCCATTGTTGAGATGGCTTGGGGAAATCCACTGCTTATTCCTAGGATAAGCAGTATAAAAGCTGTTTTGCTTCTTGGGATCTAGCTAGGTACCTGGGATGGCCATTGTTAGAAACAGGATACTGAGCTTAATGGACCTTAGGTCTGTCCTAGTATGGTAATTCTAATGTTCTTATGAGGAGGCAATCTTGTGTGTATAGAGCACTGAGGATTGCTCGAAGCTTGAGGAAATTAATGTGGGGGCCTTCAAGGTGGGATCCCAACAAAGCATGAAAGCATCTGTTTGCATTTTTTGATGTGGTGGAGTATGGAATAGAAGTCCCCTGGACAGATTAGTCTGTGATAGCTACATTGAAGGGACTGACGGAGAGCTGAAGTCACACGTAAGCATTGGGAAAGTGCTCCAGTGGCTTGAGAACATTGAGTGGACAGTGTCCAATTGGATTGTCTGAAATGCACTGTAGATGGGAAAAAGGAGTCATGTGATCCATGGATGCCTTGTGGTCCAGAAGACGCACGATTTGATGTGCAGTTATTGTCAGAGTTTAATTTACATTATGTTTTATTGATATCCCGATTTTATTCTTGTAAATCGCTTTGAAATATGATATTGCGATTGAATCCAATTTTTAAATATACTTGAAACAAGCTTGATTTATATCCAGAGGTGTTCCAGTGTACTCTAGAGTTTGAGTGGGTTGGAGATGGGATTTCTCATAACTGAATGCATATCTGAGAAGCTCTAATAGATGTGCTGTGGAATTCATGGTTGATGTGGCATTGAAGCTTTGATCAACCAGTTGTCTAGATAAAGGAACAGATGGAATCCGCATGAGCAGAGATTGAGGCCACTACTACTAAACATTTTGTAAAAAAAACAATCTGATGGCTGAGTCTAGTCTGAATGGAAGCATCTTATTCTGGAAGTGACATGTTCCCACTCAAAAGCGAAGATATTTCCTGTGGGCTGGGAGAATGGGAATGTGTGTGTAGGCTTCTTTGATATTTAAAGTGCAGCGTCATTTTAATCCAATAGTGGTAATAAGGTTCCCAGAGAGACCATTCAAAATTTCTCCCTCACCCAATATTTGTTGAGAGCACAGAGGTCCAGAATTGGATGGAGATTTCTGGGGTTTTTTTTCAGTATGAGGAAATACTTTGAGTAGAACTGGAGGAGGACTGAGAGCTCTTGGTGAACGAGGGTCTTCTGAAGGGATTTGAAACAGGACTCTCTTGGAGGATAGTCTGGAAGTCTTTTTTTTTTTTTTTTTTTAAATGAAGAGCATATCCTTGTCTCAATATTTGAAGGACCCAGTTGGCTGATGTTATTATGGACCAGTGATGATAATAATGGGTGATTCAACCTCCTATATGAAGAGTTTCAGGAAGAAGTTGGGAAACACTAACTAGGTTCTGTAGGATGGAGTCAAAAAGATTGCTGCTGTTTAGACTGGGATTATGACTGTGGCTTTTGAGTTCTCCACTGCCTGGGTTGTTTCTGAGTAGATGTGGATGGTTGATTGTATCTATGTTTGGTGTAATACAAAGCATGTCTGGAGGTGGTGGAATATTTCTTGGATGTCTGAGTTTGTGTGGTCTTAGAAGAGGATAGAGTAGTCATGCAATTCTCATGTTTTTAATTTTTTGCATAGCCTCTTCTATATGGACTCCAAAGAGATCATCTCCTATGCAGAGGATGTTAGAAAGGCAATCTTGCACATTGGCATTGAGGTATGATTCTAAGCCATGCCTGTTGATGCATGGCAATAGATACTGCTAATGTTCAATAGACAATATCAAAAGTGTCAAAAGTGGAACGAACCATGTATTTTCTTGTCTTCAAGATGGCATTGGAAAGATGTTAGTAGGAGTTTAGATGTTCTTAGAGAATATATTGCTTATAGAGAGACATTTTCTGAATAATAGATTTCACATAGAATGTCAAATAGAAATTGTAATTTTAATTATATTGGCCAACATAGATCCCTCAAATACTCTTCCTGATAGAGTGCTGGCATTATTCAATATTTTCAAAGCTGATTCCACAACTAAGGACTGGTGTAATTGTGGTTTGTCAAAGCCCAAACAAGATTGTATCCTGTATAATGTGTCCAATTTGCACAGGGCTACTGGGAAAGAGTGTGGTTGTTCCAAATTTTTAAACAAGACCTCTTTTATCAAATTATGAAGAGGTAGTTTGACACAATCTTTGGGCCACTCCTTGTAGTCTAGAGCTTCCATTATCTCTGCTCTAGGCTCTGTCTCTGATTCCATGTTTATAAGAAGAACGTGCCCCATCTATCTGATATATTTTGTGAAAAGACAGGTTTTCTGGTGGGGATCTTCTGTGAGGAAATGGAGACAGGTCTGAAGGTATACCATAGGACTCCTCTCCAAAATATTCTGGGTAATCTAATGAAGAATGAAGAGATAAGTTCAAATCATACTCTTCAATATCAGGTCTTAGAAATGTAAAGCGTTGAGGCAAATATTGAGGTGAATGTCAAGGTAAGCCTCAAGCAGAGCAAGGACTGTTTCAAGTTGGACGTCGAGGTGACCGTTGATGAGATCTTCTAAAAGAATGTAAAAAATGTGAAGAACTGTTCTCCATGAAGGAAGATTGATTTCTTCTTGAAGGGAAACATTGATAGTGTACAGTCCGAGAATGGATCCTTGATGAAGCTTTTAGAGAATACTCAGACTGGACAGAGACCATCTTTGCTGGAGCAGGTGTTTGCAACGTATGCAACTGCAGCATCTCAGCAAGTTCCTTCTGCAACAGCTCTTAGCTGAATTTGAAGAGATGGTACTGGTACAGAAGGCGCAAGCAACATTGGGTGTTAAGGCATCAGTGACCTTGATGTTAAGGCAAGCCTCAGAAAAGACACCAGTTGTGACCTGGTATTGGTGCATCTGTACTTAGAATGAGTTGATGGAATTGATGCTTGGGAAGAAGCAGATTAATGCTTAGAGGGAGAAAGGTATTTATGTTTTTTAGCTTTCTTATGATTGTCCCCCAAGGGTGGCAACACCAATAAAACAGATATGGACCAAGGTGTTGTTTCTGTCAGTGCCAGTATCGTTGCAGAATGTTGAGTGTTGGCATCGGAGTCTATGGGCATCCTTGATGTAGATGGAGCTGTACTGAAAAGTTATCGTATTGTAATTGACTTGCCTTGAGCGACCTCTTTTGTAGCTTGGAACAAAGCTATCAAGAAAAATCAAGGTGCTCTGAACCTAGGCACTGAATACACCAGTTATGTGGATCTGTAGTTGAAATGCTCCTGTGACACCACTTGAAGCCGCTTGGAGGTTTGGATATCGAGAGGATCACTGCTGATGCAAGGACTCAATGGTCTGGGGAGGTTGAATAGGCAGGAACAGGAACCTGAAAAGGGCTCAATGTCTGAAAACAGGCTTAGTGGAGCCTGGAGGCCTAAAAAATAAAATCAGTGAAAAAATTATAATTAGAAACATAGAAACATAGAAAAAAGCAGCAGAAAAGGGCTATAGCCCACCAAGTCTGCCCATTCCAAGTATCCCCTCCCCTGAATTTACTCCCTTAAAGATCCCACGTGAGTATCCCATTTTCTCTTAAAATCCGTCACGCTGCTGGCCTTTATCACCTGGAGTGGGAGTCTGTTCTAATGATCCACTACTCTTTCGGTGAAGAAGTACTTCCTGGAGTCGCCATGAAACTTCCCTCCCCTGATTTTCAGCGGATGCCCTCTGGTGGTCGAGGGTCCCATGAGCCAGAAGATATCATCTTCTGACTTGATGCGTCCCGTGATGTACTTATATGTTTCAATCATATCTCCCCGTTCTCTTCTTTCCTCAAATGAGTACAGCCGCAATTTTTTAAATCTTTCTTCATACGTGAGATCCTTGAGCCCCAAGACCATCCTGGTGGCCGTTCGCTGAACCGACTCGATCCTCAGCACGTCCTTTCGGTAGTGTGGTCTCCAAAACTGAACACAGTACTCCAAGTGAGGCCTCACCATGGCTCTGTACAACGGCATCATAACTTCAGGTCTCCTGCTGACGAAACCTCTGCGGATACACCCCATCATTTGTCTTGCCCTGGAGGAAGCCTTCTCCACTTGATTGGCAACCTTCATGTCCTCACTAATGATCACCCCTAGGTCACGTTCTGCTAAATGGATGAAAACAATAAAACCAAAGAAAATGCTTGCTTGTACTCGGATAATATTATGTTTTTATCTGTTTCTGACTATGGTGCTGTATTGCTAGAAAAATAGTTTGTAAACTACAATCAGTCTCTCCATATTTATCCCCAATTATACCAATATTTGCTACACAATTTGTTAGAGACCTTAGCCTTCCAAAAGACTTAAGACAATTTTAATGAGGAGCTCTGAAAAATCTTGTTCATCATGCTGGAGAAAACAAAACAATTCACTAAATGAAAAATTTGCTATCAATACTTTCAGATACATTCTGTTTCTATGCCTATGCATACATTGAGATGATTTGATGAAGTTCTTTTTATTAGAATTAATATGAAGGCTCTAATCTCATGTCAGTATAACAGCGTATTTAACACCCTTCCAAAATAATATTTAGACTTCAGAAATCATATTTGGGGAGAGAGGTCTATTACGGAATTTTGGTCCTCAATATGGGAATACAACTTTAAATGCTCAAGTTTACACTGGTAAATTTACAGATTAAATTAGTTTTTGGTCTATATTTAACCCCACAATGTTTGCATAAGTTGGATTCCTCTATTTTACCTACTTGTTGGAGGTGTTGCTTAACTATTGGTATGTTAATTCGTATGTGGTGGAAATGCTCCTTAATACTGAAATTTTGATCCATTACACAGGTCAAAACATCAATTTCATCACAGTTAATAATGCTGGGTGGGTTTTGTAGTATCTTTCATGCTGATTCCAAATCTGTGTTTAGTTTTTCACTAGCATGTCACATTTTTGTGATGAGGCTCATTATATATAATTACAAGCTGATCACCCGGCATTGCCCGGATATAAATTCCCTTGAGAACATTCACTTGAGGATTAACATCACACAAATTTTCAGTTTTCACTTTCTGTTTAGGCTTCACCACACCACAGCTGCACTTCCTTATATACTGTTAAATGATTGTGTGACATCATTCCCAAAGCTGGCACCTCTCTTCCTCTCTGCCCCTTGCTTTTTCCCATTCCTCCCCTCCACGTGTGCGCCCCCCTTCCCTTCCCCCATACCTCTAGTTGAAGTTATTTGCGGCGTTGCCCTGATATAAATTCCCTTGGGTTTTGATTTACATTCACTTGAGAAACATTCACTTGAGGATTAACATCACACAAATTTTCAGTTTCTGTTTAGGCTTCCCCACACCACACCACAGCTGCACTTCCTTATATACTGTTGACTTTGACATCATTCTGACTGTGTGACATCATTCCTCAAGCTTCACACCATTGGTCAAAAAATATCTGTCTTTTTCAATGATTCTTTACATGTCACCCCCTTCCCACCCCCACAGTATTTTCCCCCAGATAGTAATTGATATGTATACCAAGTTTGGTTGAAATCTGTCCATGTGCTTCGGAGTTATGCTGGAACATACATATATCCGATTTTATATATAAATAGATAGATAGATAAACGTTAACTGGGCGATATATCATACGTTTATAGGATAATAGTAATAACTTTATTTTTATATACTGCAATACCACAAACAGTTCAAAGCGGTTTACAGAGGAAGAGACTATATACAGACAGCGATATTACATAAAACTTTAGCATGTTAAGGTTAATCAAATTTATCTGGACGTGTTTTGGAAATACATCAAGGTTGAAGTGGGGTCAGAGAAATTTGTCAAAGAGATAAGTTTTGATTGACTTCCTAAAAGTTTGATAAGAAAGTGCGTTTGAGAAGAAGTTGGTTAAAAATTTGTTCAATTTGCCTGCTTGGAATGATAATGTTCTACCAAGGAATCTCTTGTAGGTACAGCCCTTTAAAGATGGAAAAGCAAACAAGTAGGCACTACTAAGGAGGGTTAACGACAGTTGTCTTTTTTTTTTTTTATGCTACAGACATTATTTATGGTGATTAATATCAGTCTTTATCATGCCAAGACATTGTACTAATCATCCAGATAATTTCTGTTATGTCTGTGGTTCATTCATGACGAAAGCACATCACCCAATTACCGTAGATCTGAAGAAGGTATACAAATTGTACTTTGGCTGTCCACTGGGTGACAAGGATAAGTCTTGGGCTCCACATATCATCTGTACCAGTTGTTCTGGAAAAGGGAGGCTGCTAAACCCTCTCCATAAAACTGACTCAGGCCACACCAGGAATGCTGTTGCATAAAAGTACAGATTTATTATAAAATAAAAGCAGCATAGAAATACAAATTACCAGCATTCAGAAGTGTCACAGATGAGAGATAAAGTTTCACACCCTGCAGGTATGTGGAAAAATACCCTATCTGTTTCTCTTTCTTATCTTACATGGGGCCAGATTTACTAATCTGCCCGATCGGGCCCGATCCAGGCAGGTCTGACGAATTCTTCAAAATCCATAATGCAGATAGGGGCGATCATAGGAACGCCCCTATCTGCCGGCACAGATCGCAGGTCTGCAATCCCTGCGCATGCACAGACCATCTGTAGATGGTCTGCGCATGTGTCTAGACCTGTCCAGCTGCAACTTTTTTATTTTTTAACTTGTTGGGCTAGTAGATTCACAGTGCGCTGACTTTCCTGCTCTCCCCTTGCAAACACTTTCTCTTCCCTCGCCACAAACTGAACCAAACCCCGCCACCTCCACTGACCCCAACCGTGTGCTCCCAGAAAGCCGGTCCCGCTCTTGCCAGCTGCTGCCCTCACCTTGCTGCTGTAATGTAGCGTGCTGGGCCGGGTACACTCGTGTCCCTGGAGAGGAACGCAGCCGTGGACTCTTTTCTCGGCTCGTGCTAGGCCCAGGCTCGGCCAGTGGGCAGTGACGCATGCACTGCCCTCGTGCCTCTCTCTCAGGCACGGCTTGAGGCGGGGGCTCTTCTTCAGGATTTGAGAAATCTATGGAGTGCGAGAGAAAAAGTTCCTTGCGCTCGCAGTTGATAAAAAGAGAGCGAGGAAGTGAGGGGCGTATCTGTTTATGCAATCGCGCCGAGATTCACCCCTCCGTTCTTAGCTGGGAATTCGAGATGAGGACTTTTGTTTGATATAAATCAGTTTTATCTGAAGACAACAGAGCTAGATTTAAAAACAAAACTCAAAATATAAATAGCAACGGTAATTGGCTCTGAACTAGAGTGACCCTGTGTAGTTTCTGGGAATATAACGGCTCTATTTAGGATATTTGTGTACCGGACATCAGAAAAATAATCTGCCTTTCAGAGCAAAAATATACACCATAAATTCCTGTACACAGTTCAGGACTTTGAGGAAGGGCAGGAGAGATCTGGGAAGAGCAGGGCGACAAGCAGGGCTTCCAGCATCGGAAAGACATTTTTGACTGGTCCCCAGCAGTCGCTTCTTGAGTTCATCAGCCAGCCTAGTTGGATGGTGAAATTTGTGTTATGAATCACGTCCCTGCCTACTTTGCATGCGTTTCTCTTCATTTGCATGCACGGATTGGAAATGGATCGCAGGAGAGGTAAGTGAATCAGGCCGGAGGGAAATTTGGCAGTAAAGGGGTCGCAAACCGATTGGTACATGATCGGTTTGCTTTGTGAATCTAGTCCATGGACTGATATATTATCAGCCATTCATTACAATCTATTGGAAAGTTTCTGATTGGTTATTAGCATTATCACAAGTAATCAGGTGCTAATATGATTTGTAGCATCACTAACAGAATTAATTAAGTGGTTACAGATACATGTAATTGGCTATATCCCTAACTGATGTAAAAGCTATTAACATCTGCATAAGAACATAAGCAGTGCCTCCGCCGGGCCGGAGGCCCAAACACGACCTGTCTGAATCACCAGAAGGGGCCCCCTTGATTTCTCATTGAAGTCCTATCTTCCCATCGAAGTCCTAACCCTCCGGTCTTGCACATGCACGACCTGGTTGGCTTTCTATACTTATTACCTGGTTAGCTTTCTAAACTTGTGTTACATCCCAGCACCTCTCTCAGTATCCCACGATCCCTTTATCCCTCAGGAATCCGTCCAATCCCTGTCCTTGAAGCAATTTTCCATTTACATATGTCCAAAAACCACCAAAAAACCACCTAATTTTATCTGCCTTTGACACCCTTCTGCTTGAGGCTTTTTTCCCCAGAAATTATCTTTGCATGACCTCTGCCCAATTCCAAGAACAGCCCCCTCTCTGTCCTCTAGTTGCTGTAGTTTTGCACATGTCTAGGTCAACTTGTCCTTTTACGGTTCCATGGACCAGGGCAACTGTAGTTCTGTCTTTGATGTTCCAACAAGGCTGTTACTTCATCTTACAGTGGCTGTCAGAAGGACAACCTTATCACTTGTCCAAGTGTTGCAGTTTTGTGCATATAATGTATAGGCCTCATACCTGGCCTGGCCTACTGTCCATTGTTTCACCTCTGGTCAGAGAATATAGGAAAAACAGGAATCATTGCTGAAAACAAAAATCATTGCTGACTGCTTTACACCTGCAGACCTGTCTCTGTCCCTCAGCTAAGCACTAGTATTAGAATTTTCTTTCCATGTAGCAAACAATGGTCTGTGTTGTATGGTAAGATCTGTATGCTGTGTATTTACTTATCTCGATCAGCAGAGGTTGGAAGAAATTGGCACATGAGGTACAGAAACAGTATCTTTTTCCAGAGTTCCTGTAAAGATGAAACTATGCAGAAATCAAGCTTGGCCTGTTTATAAGGTCCTGTTATTGAAGTCCTGTAGTCATATCCCGAGAGTCCCCGGGAAAGGGGGCCAACCGAAATTCTTCTTCAGTTCCAACGGACTTCATTACTAGCTCAATTGACAAAACAACACAAAAAATAACCCTATGGACAATATTGAAGTCAATAAGTATGATCACAAATCCAGCAAACGATTGGCTAACACTCTTAATCCCTTGGGGGGAATAATTAAACTAAAAACCTACTATAGTTACTGAAACTCTTAAAATAATGGACATCAATATGAGCCCTTGGTGAACAAACGAGGGAATATGGTTCTCGGGTAGTAGCTCATAGGTGACTAGCACCAGACAAAAGTCTAAATGAGAACTGCCCCACAGGGACAAGCAATGTGAAATTTATACCATTGGTGTATCCTCATAAAATATTTCTTCCACCTCTTCATATCAAGCTGAGGCTGATGAAGAACCTGGTAAAGGCCATGGGTAAGGCAAACTCACCATGTTTTCAATATCTTGTTAATAAATTTCTAAAAATCAGCACTGCAAAACTGAAGGAAGGGATATTTATGGGCCACAGATCAAGTCTGCTATGCAGGTTGAAGATTTTAAGCAATCACTCTCAGCAGCTGAGCTTGAAGCTTGGGAGGCATTCAAGTGGTTAGTGGAAAACTTTCTGGGTAACCATAAGTCACTTCATACAAGGAAGGAGTTCAGAATCTCCTTGACTCATATCAGAAATTTGGCTGTCGCATCTCATTAAAATTACACTTTTTGCACTCACAGCTTGACTTTTTTCTGGAAAATTTTGATATGGGGAGTGACGAGCAAGGAGAACGTTTTCACCAGGACATTCAGTTAATGGAGTGAGAGTATGATGGCCGACTACTGTTGGATGTTGTGCCGTGACAACCTAGACACAACTCACAAAAAGAAATCATACTCTAAGCATTTTTGAAGAAATATTGGTTGCTAAGGGACATAGTCCAGTATAATTATGCTATGATGTGTGTTTATTTGACTTTGGACTGCAGATACTGCAACATTTCTTTAAGTTGATGCTGTAATTCTTAAAACCCTATGGGGCTCATAATAAAAAAAAAAAACGTCCAAAAAGTGTCCTAAATCAGTACATGGATGATCAAAAAGACAGATCGTCCAAGTATCGATAACCAAAGCTGGCTTTAGACATATCTAAAACAAGCTAAGGCCTTTCCCCTGCCTCTGAATACCTAGAGCGAAAAGAGGCATTTTTGGAGGAGGGGAAAGGGCAGGAAGTGGACCGACCTAGACTTAGTCGTACAGCAAGTATAACCAAAAGTTTAACGAGGTTTGCCCAGATGTAACGTATACGTTTTGACTTAGATCAAGTCAAAACAGGTATAAGTTTTGAATAGGGGCCGCTGAGCTGATTGCAGCTGCTGCAAACAGCTCAGCAGCCCTGGCAACCTACCCCCCCCCCCCAACGATCGCAACAGGAGAGATGCTTAATCTGCCGCGATCACAATCCCCCCAAACTGCTGCAAACCGGCAGGAGAGATGCCCAATCTCTCCTGCAGGTACCCCCCGACAAACCCAATACTGGCAGGAGAGATGCCCAATCTCTACTGCTGAAGACGTGGTGCACCCCCTCCCCCTCAAATACTGGCAGGAGGGAACCCAAGCCCTCCTGCCGAGGTGCAGCCTCCCGAATAATCCCCCCTGAACCAGCAGGAGGAATCCCAAGCTCTCCTGCTGGAAGGCGAACCCCTGAACCTCATTACCCCACAGAACCGGCAGGAAGGATCTCAAGCCCTCCTGCCGGAAAGTGAACCCCCGAAACCCTCCCGAACCGTCAGGAGAGATACCAAGTCCTCCTGCTGAAGACGATGACGTCCCCCCCAGGACCCCACACATACACCCTAGGACCCTCCACACTGACCTTTAATGTTGGCTGGCCGGCCGGATTCCCGGTCCATCCATCTGGCAGACCCTCCATCCTTGGAATGGTGGCCCTGCTCCTTCCTGGTGTATTGTGGAATACACTGGGGAGGGGCCTAGGGCCTGTTTGGCTCAGTCGCCTAAGGCCCTGCCCATAGGAGGGGCCTAAGACAACTGGGTCAATTTCAGTTGGCCCAGTTGCATAAGGCCCCTCCTTTGGGCGGGGCCATAGGTGATTCAGCCAATCAGGCTCTAGGCCCCTCCCCGAAGGGGCAGGACTACCATTCCGAGGATGGCGGGCCAGCCGGCCGGCTAGACCAATGACCCGTCTGGCTGGCCAACGTTAAAGGTCAGTGTGGGGGGTCCGCCATCATCATCATCTTTGGCAGCAGGGCTTGGGATCTCTCCTGCTGGTTCAGGGGTTTGGAGGTTCGCATTCCGGCAGGAGGGCTTGGAATCCCTCCTTCTGGTTTGGGGGGGTTATTCGGGGAGGGGGTGTGTCTCGGCAGGAGGGCTTGGGATTCCTTCTGCTGGTATTAGAGGGGGAGGGGTGCACCGTATCTTTGGCAGGCGAGATTGAGGTTGTCGGGGGGGGGGGGAGCGGCAGGAGAGATTGGGCATCTCTCCTGCTGGTTCGCGGTAGTTTGGAGGGATCACGATCACGGCAGAAGAGATTAGGCCTTTCTCCTGCTGCGATCGTTGCAGGGGGGGAGGGGAGGGGGGAATTCTGTTGGTTTTGACAGAAGCCGGTTACAGAATCCAGCTTTTAGGCGAAGGACTGGCCCCTCCTTCGCCTAAAAGGTCTGGGTTTGGGTGTTTGGGACTTGTGCGATTTTTTGATCAGGAATGTGGTGTAGGGATAAACGTAGTGGGAGTGTAAGCCAGTAAATTGCTGAACGTGCAGGTAGGCCATTCTCAAAAAAAACCCCTCAATTTGGATGGGTTTTTTTGAGAATGGACATTTCCCTGCTGCCAACTTCAGTGTCTACTCACTTAGGCCAAAAGGAGACTTAGACTTTTTTTTGATTATGTCCCTCCACATGCTAAAACGCTATAAACTAACATTAGTCATAACTTTAAAAAAGTTTACGTGACTGAAAAAAACTAATCGCAAACACTGATCACCTTGTTATCAATATGTTAATAAATATATCAAATGGTCAAATAACCGGTGACTCTAGCCTTCAAAGTGAACGCTCAGATCCATAACTGTCGGAAAAAGTATGGCAGCAACAACTTAACAGTATTTTAAGCATATACCCAGAGCAGTTATAGAGCCCTCCCCCCAAGTATCCATCATATGTGTCACTACAGGGTGGTAGGGGAAGCTACATATCTTTATAGATCTAACTTATCTGTAGAAATTTGTATGCTGGTATAATATTAATAAGGGTTTTGGAGACATTATAGAGTGGGGTTATAACATTTGGTCTGGGATTTCAGTGAGGTAAATTTCAGCATTGCTTGTTTCCTCTTTTTCATATATTTTTACCTCTTTTTTTACTGATGCATCTATTTGATAGGGCTATAATGGTCCCTGATAGGGCTATATTGATGAGAACTCTTGAGGAAATGTTCTAGTGATAGCGATAATTGTATTAAGCTGGATATAAGGGGGGGGCCCATAACCCAATATGTGATACCCCTTTCCTGGGAAACCTGAAAGACACTAATATATATATATATATATTTTATTTTTTTTTTTTTTTGGGGGGGGTGGGGGTCAGTTGGAATTCAGAGATTTGGAGGTCCATTAGAAATAAGGGCAATTTTTCTGTTTTGCAGGGAGGGGGTTGGGAGGGTTAACAGGATTAGAAGATCAGGGGAATGAAGGTAATAACACTATTAGCTTTTCCCCCTGATTCAACTGCTATAGAAGGGCAATTTAACTCTTCTATACCTTCTCAAATCTGATGGAAAATGTCTTGTGATTTGCTTACCTTAAAATCTTCTGTGCATTTCTCTGCAATGGAGTGGAATAGCTAATAATTTTGTTACTATTCATACTATGCTGCATGCCTATGTCTACTATGCAAGTTATCTTCAGCACTCTTTCTGCATCATGCATCCAGTAATATTTGTGCAGACTTCTTGTTAATCACTTACTTCTGTCCATGGTAACTTTCTGTATCATAATTGCATATAAGAAAATGTAAAATAATTTAATATACAGTATATGTGTGCTCAGTGCACCATCTGTGCAGACATTTCTTGCTAGACCAAACAGAAAGGGAACCATCACAGTATCGCACCATTCCCAATTTAAACAGAACCACAGATCAAACAGAATTGTTCTTAAAAATGAACTTATCTGTTCCAAGAAAGTTGATATATCCACTCCAGTCTGTGATAAGATCTCACATACTTCAAAGTCTGGCTCCAAAATGACAGCAACGTGAAAGTGAAGCTTAAATTTTTTCAAGTAAAAAAAATCCTGTGTAACGTCTTTCTTTAACAAACTCCTCTCCCTCCATATGTAATTATAATTTAATTTTTTTTTTCCACAAAATTTGTACTTTTTATATATAGACACGTTAAATTTTTGTGCACTTGGTTAAGAGAAAATTCCCCTATATTATACATTTTTGTTAACTTTCTGTATCAGCCACAATGTTAACTCAAAAAATGCATTTCTGAAGTCACGTGGATCTCTTGTTGAGATCATGCTGTAATCTCATTGAAACTCACCATGTTTCCAGCATTGTTTTCACAATCACACAACAATGTTTTTCTTGAATGAACTGTTAATTCCAGAATTAAGATGACAGCACTTAGGGCTCCTTTTACTAAGGTGTGCTAGCGTTTTTAGCGCACACTGGATATTACCGTGCGCTAAGCAGCTAGAACTAACGTCTAGTGCGCGCGTTAATGCCCTAACGCACCTTAGTAAACGGAGCCCTTAGTCATATAGGCCCAGATTCTAGAAAAGATGCCTAAAGTTAAGCGCCTAGATTGGTGCAGCTAGCCGATCTAGACACCTAACTTTGGGAACCTTTTGCTAAGGTGCGGTAGCTGATTTAGCGCGTGCTAAACGCTAACGCGTGCCAAGGAGATAATGGATGCGTTAGCATTTAGTGTGCGCTAATTCGGCTACCATATCTTAGTAAAAGGACTCCTTTAATTAATTAGCTTAGGTTCAAACAATTTTTATTGATGCAAACACAGCAAATACAACACCAGCGCACCCCAAAGGTGCACAGTACAAATAATAATGCATCATATACAATAATAGAACAAGCATATACAATAAAAGAGTAACATCAACCAAACTCCCTCCCCTTCCTTCTCTTCATAGGGCAAGTGAGATTAATGAGGGTGGAAAGATACTCCAAAGCCCTGTATTCTTATGAATCCCAAAAATGTCACACCATCCCTTCCCCCAACCTGAACCACTTATCCTATCTTTGACTAATTGCCATAACCTTCAATACACCCCATTTCCCCTCTTCAAACCCCCCCTCTCCTCCCCCCCCAAAGATACTCTCGACCCCACCCCACCAGTACTCACCATTACTCTTAATTAGCTTAATCAGCACCAATTACAAGCTTAATTGGCTTAAATTAAAATTTATTGGGTGGTTGGCACCTAATTCTGTAGGCGCCTACCACTTTCAGCTGGGCATCTAGACCAAGGTGCCCCCAGAAAGTGGGTGTGGTTAAGGGCGCATCATGGGTGTGTTGTGTTTTGTGTGAAATTGGACTTAAGCGTTGGTATTTAGGCCAAGAAATGTTTGGCATTAATGGGGGCAACTAAGGTTTTGACGCTTAATGGCGCCCAAGTCCAATTTAGGCGCTGCTAGGCAGATTCCACAACTTGTTATCTACCTCTTGACTGACATGCACTAGGCACCGCGTTCCTCGGTGCATATGCATACTACCTAATTGTATTTATGGCTGTAAAAACTGCATGCAGAAATCTGAGTGCATGCCCAATTTCTGCACACAATTTAACTGAATAACAAAATGATTAGCGCTGATAATTGGGTGCTAAGAATCAATCATTGGTGTTATTTAGCATCAATTAAAATTTACACACACATTTTTAGGCACCAGTCTCCATGCATAAATTTTGTGTGTGAATCTGAAAAATAGGTATGGACATGGGTGGGGCATGGGCAGATCAGGGGCATTCCTGGAATTTATGTGCAGTTTTATAGTATGGGGAAAGAGGAGAGTGTGGCACAGTGGTTAAAGCTACAGCCACAGCACCCTAAGGTTGTGGGTTCACACTCACGCTGCTCCTTGTGACCATGGGCAATCACTTATTTATTTATTTAATAAATTTTAAAAATTTATATATTATTTGAACCAGGAGTGTCGAACCTGCAGCCCGAGGGCCACACGCGGCCCCGTGAAGTCTTTTGTGCAGCCCCGGTCGAGGGCAATGCAGTGTTTTCCTCTGCCGCCCCCGGGTGTTTACCGTCTTGCCGGCTCCCTCCTCTGTCTTGCTGCAGCGTTTGTGCGGCCCCAGAAACATTTTTTTCGGCCAATGCGGCCCAGGGAAGCCAAAAGGTTGGACATCTCTGATTTAAACCTAAACAGTTTACATATTATTACATACATAATTCAGTAAGACAAATAAAATCAAACAAACGTTAACATATAATCATTGGAAAATCACGTAAAGTATCCATCAAAAGAACAAACACAAAGGGCTCCATTTACTAAGCTGCAATAGCGTTTTTGGCGCACGTAGGATTTTAGCGCACGCTAAACCCGCGCTATGCATACATAATTCAATAAGACAAATAAAATCAAACAAACATTAACATATAATCATCGGAAAATCACGTAAAGTATCCAGTCACTGGTTACTTTTTAATGAAAGTAATATGTTAAGTTACTGTGAAAATAATATATTATTTTTAGCTACTTTTTTAATCCTTGGACATAAACAGTTGTTTGAACATTACATAAAATTAATTCTAGCAATTAGAATTCCAGCCATTATCAAACCCCCCCTCCCCCAACTAAACATAAAGTACCCGATTCTATATAGATTGTCTAAAAAATTGGCACCAACTAGTGCAGCGCTAAGCATGATTCTATAAAAGGTGTGGAGGGGCATAATTTTAAAAAACCGTCTAAGTCCCCTTTTAGCCTAAGGCCCTAAACGTTGAAAGTAGAAGCAGGGAAAATGTCCATTATCAAAAAAAACGTCCAAAAGAAGGTTTTTTAAAATTTTTATAATGGCTTGCCTCTACGTTTATCTGTTTAAACGCCCAGACCACCACTATGTCTACACTAACAACATGTAATCAACCAAAAAAAGCCTAAGTCCCAAACACCCAACACAAGAGCTTTTAGGCGAAGGAGGAGCCAGTCCTTCACCTAAAAGCTGGATTCTGTAACTGGTGTCTATCAAAAACAACATCGGTTACAGAATCCACCCCCTCTCCCGTCAACGATCTGGGCAGGAGGGAGCCTAAGCCCTCCTGACCCGTTGAGCCGCGACCCCCCCCGACATCGGGGTAGGAAGGAGCCCAAGCCCTCCTGCCCCGTCGAGCCGTGACTCCACCCTTCAACATCGGGGCAGGAGGGAACCCAAGCCCTCCTGCCCCGTCGAGCTGTGACCCTCCTGAAAACATCGGGGCCAGAGGGAGCCCAAGCCATCCTGCCCCAGCGAGCCGCGCCCCGTCCTTCAACTTTGGGGCAGGAGGGAGCCCAAGCCCTCCTGGCCCGGCAACCCCCACCCTGCCGACTACGATCTGGGTATGAGGGAGCCCAAGCCCTCCTGCCCAGGTGACCCCCCTACCCCCACCCCCACTAAGATCTGGGCAGGAGGGATCCCAGGCCCTCCTGCCCTCGGCGCCCCTCCCATGATCGCCCCCTGAACCCCCGATCGGCCCCCCCACCCACTGACCCCGCAACCCCCTGCCGACCCCTCGACCCCCCACCCCCAACCCCCTCCCCGTAAATACGTTGGCCAGATGGATGGGTCCCAAGCCTGTCCATCTGGCAGGCCCACCATCCGTTGAATGGCGGACCTTAGGGCCTGATTGGCCCAGACGCCTCAAACCCCGTCCACAGGTGGGGCCTGAGGCGCCTGGGCCAACCGGAATCGGCCTAGTAGCATGCATATTCAATGGGGAAATCCTGACTGGATTGTGGCCCTTGAGGACTGACATTTGACACCCCTGTCCTAAGTGGTTTACATTCAGGTACTTTATCATATTTCCCTATCGGTCCCGGTGGGCTCAAACTCAATCCCCTCATTGCCCCAGGTACACTAGATAAAGTGACTCACCAAGGGTCACAAGGAGAAGTGAGGGATTTGAACCCACAGCCTCAGAGTGCTGAGTCTGTAGTTCTAACCGCTGTTCCACACACTCCCAAATGGGCTTGATTTGGACATTTTGAACATGGATGTTTTGTATTCAGAAATGGGCAAAAACTGTAGACATGCTAAATGCCAAGACATCGAAATAGGTGATTTTCAAATAAAAAAAAATTTGGACATCTAGCGGTTTCGAAAATGGATATTTCCCCATCCTAACTTTTGGATGTGTTGTGGGAAATGTCCAAAAATGGACTTAGACGCACTATCAAAAATGTCCTTCTATATTGTCACCAATTGATTGACATCAACACTGTGGCATCATTGGATTTTGAAAGACACATACAGGACAATTCTACAAACAGATGGCTAAGAGCACACATCTTTTTACCTGTCTTTGGTACCAATAACCATCAGTGTACATACAGTGGTGTGCAAAAGTCCTGCATCACATGGTGAATTTCAAGTATTTAGTCATTTGAGACTCAGTTAACATAATCTAATCTACTAATTGAACATAATTTTGTCTGAAAAGTATAATTCCATGTAATTTCATGAAATTTCTGGTAATTTCTTGATAACTGGTAATTCCTTGATGACTATTCAGTTACATCAGATTGATCAGAATGATTTTGATAACAGGCATAAGAGTTTGGTTAATTTCGATTCAGTTTTCACACAATCAGCAGTGTTGCATTTGCACAAATCAGAAGTGATATTTTTGCAGCCAGTCTGCATTAAGCTTCACTACATGGTGGGAAGTCTAAATTTTGGGGATTTCTGCAGCTGGTATCATTCAAAATGATTGACCAGTGACACTAATATCAATGAAGTTCAAATTTCAGTTTTTGTCAGAGAAAAAACAGGTTTGAATAGTGGTTCTTGGTGAAAAGGGGTATTCCTGCAGGCAGATTGCACAGAGGGTAGAATGCAATCAAAGTACAGTGATCAGTGTTTCAGAAGAAGAAGGAGACAGGAGGAACACAGGATAAACAGCGTTCAAGTTGACCAAGAAAGACGAGTTACAGACAAGATTGAGTGTTGAGATGCACATCTCTTGGCAATAGGAAGCTGACGTGACTAGTTTCCAAGTTTCCAAGTTTATTAGTTTTTAATATCCCGACCATCAAACAATTGTCTGGCCGGTTAACAATAAAATTAATAAAGAGTTTAGATGTAGTAGAATGTGCATAAAGATGTCTAAAATTGAACATAAATGACAAGGACTTGACATACTGGAGTGTGAGGGCAATGGGGAAGGAAAGGGAAAAAGTTACATTGTATAGATGAGATGGAAGGAGTGGGGGGGGGGGATTGAACGAAGGGAAGGGGGAGCATTAAAACGATGGATGCTTGCCTGATGAAAGAGAAGAAAAAAAAATTTAAAAAAAAAAAAAATAAATAAAATTTAGGTTTGATTAAATGCGTCCCGAAATAAGAAAGTCTTTAGATTCAAGTTTATTAAAATTTTGATTAATCGCCTATTATGATATCTAGGCGATATACATTAAAACAGGGATACTTGTAATTATTAATAATAAAAAAAACATTAAAATAATAATAATAACAGTTTATATACCGCAGTACCGTGAAGTTCTATGTGGTTTACAAAAGATTAAAAGAAGTTACAAATTGAATGAACTTAAAAGAGGTGAAGGAAAGTGGTTAATAGGTCAAGAGAACCTTATTGAGGAGAAAGAGATGTACGGGTCAGCTGTCTAGATATTTCAGGAACAGATATGTTTTTAGGCGTTTCCTGAATTCCTCATAAGTAGTGGGTAATAGCAATTGTTCTAGATCTTTACCCCATAATGCTGCCTGATGTGAGAGAAGGTGTTCATGGTGTTTTTTCAGTTTACATCCTCTAACTGGGGGGGAAACGAAGTTCGAGTGTGAGCTTCTCTTGTGTCTGTTGGCTGCGAAGGAGAAAAGGTCAGTTGTGTATTTAGGGGCTAGTCCGTATAGTACTTTAAAGCAGAGGCAAGCGAACTTAAACTTTACGCGTCTCCATCGGCAGCCAGTGCACGTGATCAAATTTCTTTAGTCCGAAGATTAGTCTGACCGCTGCATTTTGCATTAATTGTAAACGTCGCATATTCTTTTGAGAAATTCCTAAATAGGTGATGTTACAGTAATCAAGTTGACTTAGTACGAGGGATTGTACCAGGATTCTGAATGCTGGCGTATCATAATAGGATTTGATGGATCTAAGTTTCCAGAGAGTGAAAAACCCCTTTCTGATTAAGAAGTCCACCTGGTCTTTCCTGGTTAGGGATTGATCCAGAGTTATACCCAGTATCTTCATGGTAGACTGAATAGGGTAATTAAGTTTATTGATGCATAGTGGTGTTTTGGTGTCAAGCGGATGTGATGAAGCAACGAAAAATAACTATCATGGACAATAACAGACGCAATGCAAAACAAAGTGGGAGGAAATAGAACTATAAGAAAAACAAACATAAAAAATAAAAACAATAGGAAGGGGGGAAATTGTTTGAGCTGTTAACCAGAGAATGGATAAGAGCTGGAAAACTGGAGAGGCTGAAAAAAGCCTAAAATTTAAAGGCAACTTTTCAGTGTCCCTTTGAATTTGTCTAGGTTTTTTCCCACCCTTAGTTGGACAGGTAAAGAATTCTATATAAGAGGAATATAAGATTTAATATTATATGAAGTAAACAAGTGAATTGTATGAATATTGAATGATTATTGTTTACTTGTTATGAGATATGAAAATGAATAAAGAATTGGAAAAAAAAAAAGAATATGGTTGTGCGATGAGTGTTGATGATCTTTAGGGAGGATATGAACAGTAAGTTTTGTGTAGCGGATCTAAGTGATCTGGATGGTAGATGTGGAATGAGAATTTTGTCAATAAAATTAGCTGTCTGCTTGTCCTCCTTTTCTGATAGAGTGGCAGGACAAGTGCTCAGCCGTGGTTAATATAAGCACAGTGAGGCAAAGGTACCTGGAATTTGGTTCGAGAGGGTGTAAAGCTAGGAAAAAAAAACACTACTTATGCAGCAAAGAAAGCGAAGAATGGCCTGGCCTGTGCAATACGGCAAATGGACAAAGGAAATGTGGGAGAAGGTGTTATTTAGTGATGAGAGACAGAGTACTTTCTACATCTTAGGTGATCAGTACATATGTAAACAGATATCCAGGAGAAAAATTCAAGCCTGAATGCCTTAACCTGTCAGTTACGCATCCTACAAAGGTCATGGTATGGGGATGTATGGCGGCAAGTGGTGTTGGTCGGCTTCACATTGTAGAGGGCATGGTGAATGCAGTGAAATACATTGAAATCCTGCAGAAATGCATGTTCCCTTCAGCATAGAACTTATTTCTTTGTGATTACTTCTTTCAAGATAATAATGCACCATGTCATTGAGCAAAAACTGTACTCGAATGGATGAGAAAGAAGGGAGTGAAGGCAATTAATTGGCCTGCTCAGTCACCAGATCTCAATCCAGTTGAGAACCTGTGGCACAGGCTGTCACTGGCAATATAAAAAAAAAAAAAAAACAGCCAACAACAAAGCAAGAGCTGATTGTGTCACTGAATGAAGCTTAAATGCAATTGAGAAAACTGACTCAAGTCAATTAAACCTACAGGAGAAGGACTCATAAACACCGTAACGCTGCTCAGAGACTTGTAACTCTAAAGAGAGGGAGGAAACCCTCTCTTGGAACAAGAGTATTTCTTTCAAATCATCGCATAGTATTTAGTAAAAACGAGTCCAACTCTTGAGGGTATGCAAGGCTTGAAAAATATATTCAATGCTTAGATGAAGTATTTCACAAAATATTCTTTAAAAGTCCAAAATAATGGCGATTGCATTCAGGAAATGCTAAAGATAGTACTTAGCTTATATGCACATCAACTTTCCAGGGTCCCGACGTGGCCCCGTTTCGGCGACTGCTTCAGGAGACCCCGCCAACCGAAAGTGAATAGATTTTCTCAAAAATCACACTAAGTGTAAGTGCTTCAATTGTAAGCTGAAATGCAACAACACAAAGAAAATAGTAACATACACTAGATACAGGCGCTGGGACTCAAAAAGCTACTGTAACTGTGCAAGTCTCTGAGCAGCGTTACGGTGTTTATGAGTCCTTCTCCTGTAGGTTTAATTGACTTGAGTCAGTTTTCTCAATTGCATTTCAGCTACTTTCTGACTCTTAATTGCTACATTGTCCCTGTTTATTGGAAACTGAATGAAGCTTGGAATAGGATTATCACCCACAAGCATCTGGTGAAGCTAGCCACTCTATGCTCGAAAGGCGTCAGCTTGTCAGCAAGAGCAAAGGCTGGCCAATCAAATATGGAAAGCCTTAGACAGGACAAAACAGCCCTCTTCAGGACTAAATACAGAAAAAAAAAAAAGTAATATCATACAGCCATATGAGCACAATACATTATCATTACCAATGTTCAACAAAATTTCCCTGGACTGAAAATGTATTTAAATTTATTATTAGCGCAAACCTGCTTTGATGTGCCAAAATGTGATCATTTATACTAGGCCAATGGCTGGAGTAAGTAGGCATGCCTAAGTGTGCCAATCAATGCGTGCAACTGATAGTATTCTATAGGTTGTGCTCAATGTTTAGTGACATGTCCATGGCCCACCCATGCTCTGCCCATATATACACCCCCTTGCAGTTTTCACCCTATAGCACTTTAGGAACTACCTTACAAAAGAGCACCTGTTGTGTATATAGTAGTGTGCAAAAGTCCTGCATCACTTGACTTGGTTGATGCATTTTAAGCTATGCAACCATTTGTTATGTATTATCTTATTTAATTTTCCATTCTACTATCATATATTGAGTTACTGTACATGTATGCTTGATAACGCTCTCCTATCTTAATTCAAAAAACCAAATTTGCCAGCAATTCAACACAAAACTTATATCAAAAGAACTTGTTTCAAAAATATATAAATCCAGGAGAAACCTATCTTTCAAAGGTTTAGTCCACTTGCCAGCACCATATGAGAAGATTTACAAGCTGGTACAATTGCGCACCTGCCTGCTACGTTAAAGTAGCAGGCAGGTATAAACTTGTAATAATTTCTATTCCGCCTGTGCCTTGCGGTTCTAAGCGGATTACAAATTAGAAGATATCTGGACATTTCCAGGAGAATTACAAAACAAAGAAGCAAGTATGATATGAGTTTTGTGTTGAATTGCAGGCAAATTTGTTTTTTTTAAAATTAAGATAGGAGAGCTAAAGTGGATTTTTTTTGACTAAGGATGTGCCCCCTACTTCAAACAAAATTAATTTGAAGGTAGGCTAGTCCAGTGATTCCCAACCCTGTCCTGGAGGAACACCAGGCCAATTGGGTTTTCAGGCTAGCCCTAATGAATATGCATGAGAGAGATTTGCATATGATGGAAGTGATAGGCATGCAAATTTGCTTCATGCATATTCATTAGGGCTAGCCTGAAAACCCAATTGGCCTGGTGTTCCTCCAGGACAGGGTTGGGAACCACTGGGCTAGTCCCTTTGGATACACATTTTATCCTGAGTGACACTGAGGTCTTTTCTCCACTTATGGAATTGATTATAGTTCAGTCCCTGCATTAGCTATTACGTGCTTTTTTGGATGGTTTTTTTTTTAGAGTATAGTTATGTCATCTGTGTGCCATGATGCCATTACAGAACATGAAATAATTTGGCATTATCAAGCTCTCTAGGACTACTGTAAATGCATGGGGAAAAAATGCAGCAAATTAGCAGGTTAATTACAGTATTCTATCATTTATTTACATATGTGGAAGCCAAGCATCTGCTCCTCTCCAGTGAATGCCAGCTTGCATTTACACACCAAGACATTTGTGTGCGCATGTTATAGAATATCGCTGGAGTGCTCTGCTAGCACTTAATCCCATGTGTACCTTCACCTGCCTATGCGCCAGTATTCTATAAATTTAAGTACACATATGCGGAAAAATTCTATAAGTGGCACCTAAGTTAATTGATAAACACCATTAGAAATGGCGAAAAACCCTGATATTCAAGTGCCTACCAGCACCTAAATAAAAGGCGCCAGAATCATGCCTACACATAGGCGCTTTATAGCCCCTAACATCACTATGGGCATGACGTTAGATGCCAGAAAGTGCCTATGTAGGCACGATTCATGACATAGATAGGTTCTGGAAATGTAGGCCCTGAAAACTCTGACCCCCATTTCCAATGCCTATCGTGCCCGGAGGCACGATTCTGTATACGCGCAGTCACGTAATTCATATGCGATCGGCAGCTGCTTCTTGGATTTACAGAATATGGCCACTGGTGCTTAAATTTAAATGTGCCCTGTTAAAGAATGAGGGGACAGTAGCTCAACTCTAAGGGGCACTTTTTACTATGCAGCGTTAAAAAAGTCGCCTGTGCTATCCCCTGCGCAGGTCTTTTCCACATGCTAAGGCCACGTTTAAGGCTGCCAGGAAATGACAGTTTTTTTGTATTTTGGCATAAATGGCCACACGCTAATTTTCCCATTGGTTCACGGTCATTAGCACATGGGCACTTAGAAACATAGAAGATGACGGCAGAAAAGGGCCATAGCCCATCAAGTCTGCCCACTCTCATGACCCACCCCCTTGATTTTACTGACCCACCCCCCTTTACATCCTTAGAGATCCTACGTGAATATCCCATTTACTTTTAAACTCTGACACGCTGTTGGCCTCAATCACCTGCAGTGGGAGTTCGTTCCAACGTTCGACCATCCGTTCTGTGAAGAAATACTTTCTGGAATCACTATGAAATTTCCCTCCCCTGATTTTCAGCGGATGCCCTCTGGTGGACGAGGGTCCTATAGGACAGAAGATATCCTCTTCCACCTCGATCTTGCCTGTGATATATTTAAACGTCTCAATCATGTCTCCTCTCTCTCTTCGTTCCTCGAGTGAGTACAGCTGCAGTTTATTCAGCCTTACTTCATACGGGAGATCCTTGAGCCCCAAGACCATTCTGGTGGCCATTCGCTGAACCGGCATCTCTTTTGCAGACAGGAAGGGCTCATGTGCTAACCATGCGCTAATCAATTAGCATGCCGCAATGTAGCTGCACTAACTGATCAATGCAGAACACACCTACTCTCCACTCAAGACCTACCCCAGGTATTAAAAAAATAAAAAAATACTTTTTAGCATGTGTATAGTGTGCGAATATCCAATAACTATTGTAGGATACCTGAACACATTCCAGGGTAGTGCATTTTAACTTGCTGCAAGGACCCCTAAGTTTTTGCAAAACAGAGCACCAGTTAAAGGCATATCTGAATACCCCATTTCTACATAACCAAAGCAGTGCTTTACCATTCCATGCCGACCATGAGAAACCTCTTTGCGGTCATCTCAGAAATTGCCATTACATCCCACAGAAAGCAATCTGTTGATTTCTAGTGAACAGAATGCTACAGAAAGAGAGAACTCTGACAGATATGGCACTCTGAAATAGTTGGCTTGAAGAATTTATCCAGAACTACAAAGCACTATCTGTTATACATAAGGAAATACTAACAACAATTATTTACATCATCTTTCAACACTTGTTCTGGTGCTTTACTGCAAGTTATACTCCAGTTTTCTTCATGCCCCTATTTGGGCGCAGTTCAGAAACTGGTTTTCCCTTACAGGACCAGCAGAAGATTTAATGATGTCATGGAGAGAACTAAAAGTTATTGGCATATAAAACTTGCAAATATGATATTATCCCAAGATTTTTACCACATATATAATATGCAACATTGCCATTCCAGCTCTGGCCATAAGGGGTGATTTCCGCTGAAAAAATACGGTATTCTCTCAAAAGGTATTAGGAAGTAGGAGTGCTTAACATCCTTGGTTGAATTTTCAGTGGATTGCAGCAAGTATTATTAAACCTGGTATCTGATGAGATTTAAGCAGTTAGGGCCTGATTCTATAAAAGGTGCCTAACTCATAGGCGCCGTTGAGCACAATTGTCAATCATCCAGTAGGTGCCATTTATAGAATCATGCCTAGCGGTACTTAAGCAGTCTTAGGCACTAGTAGGCATTGAAACCCTAGGTGCACTCCCATTTAGGCCAGGGATTTAGGTCAGGCTTTTCTTGGCCTAAATGAGTGCGCCTAAGCTCAAACTCTACCCAGAATCTGCTCCTAACACCACCCACTTTTTGGTAGGCGCCTCGGGGTAGATACCTACCTTGAAGTGGTAGGTGACTACCAAGTTAGTCGCCTACCAGATACATAATTTTATTGTTTTTAATCATCTATTAATAGCACTTTCAAAGATCAGCGTCGATTAACCCTAATTGAATAATTAAGGCCTCTGTTTATCAAGCTGTGCTAGGTTTTTTTATTGCGGGTTGCTGCGGTACAAGCTCCGACGCTCATAGGAATTCTATAAGCATCGGAACTTTTACCGCAGTGGTCTGCGATAAAAAACCCTAATATAGCTTGATAGAAGGGGGCCTAAATTAGGTGCCTAGATCAGATAGGCATGCTGATCTAGGTACCTAACTTTAGGTTTATTTTATAGAGTCAGGACTGTAGTGCCATTGTGGACCAAATAAGTCTTTTAAAAAATATATATTTGCCTCTTTATATGTGGTCTAGGATTATACATTTAATAGTTTTGTCTAGGGTCTGGCAGGAAAATTACATGAAGATTGGCAAAATTGAGCAAGCCTAACCTATGTGTAGAAGAATATTTAAACAACCAGCGCTTCTGGATGTACAAATAAAGAAAGCACCACGGCTGGCATTTTACTTTATCCTACAGCTATAACTGCTGAAAATCTGGCCTGCTGTAAAATAATACATGCTTTTCTGGAAGATTATTTCAACAAAGCACATCTTCCAATGGGTTATGAGACAATCAGAGAGGTATATGACATATTCTAGACATGTTTACCATCAATCTGCTAATATATCATGTTTTTATTGTAACCTGCTTAGAAATGAGCACCAACTTCTTTAAAAGCTGAGGCTAACAATACATAGACCAAATTACTGTCATATTTAAAAAATAATATCTGGCCGTCGTTCATACTATACATTCAAGACCTCTCCCCTCTTTTCTGAACTAAAGACGTGTTTCATGCTACTGCCTTTACCTTGGGATATTGCTCACGCTCATATTCTTGACTAGAGCCAGACCCTGCCATCTGCTTATAACGATGCACTTTCATTTTCATCTGTCTCGTCCGCTCTTCCACCAACAAGTTTGCTGTAAAAACATAAAATAGAAGCTCATGAAAAGAGGTGAAACTATTCTTGGGAAAAGCATTGTTCATTCTTGGTAAAGAGTGGAAACAATACGAAAGGACAAGATCATTGTGCTGTGCTGGATCCAAACCATACACCTGAGCATTGAATGTGTTGTTCAAGTCTGTAATTATCCTTCTCTCTGGCCTGACAACATGTAAAGGTATTTATGGCGATGAAAGCCACCAGAACAGGAGAACTGTTAAAACAACAAACTACTTCTAGAGACAATTCACTTTTTTAATATTTTTTGAATGGTCACTAAATAATGGAGCTATTAATTAAGTATGCTCACTCTTCTTGCTTTGACATTAAGAATGCCTTGTCTTACTACTACTACTCAATTCTATAATGCTACCAGATATATGCAGTGCTGTACACATTATACACTTCTCCCTTCATATTTGTGGAGGTTAGGGGCAGAGCCGGCCCGCGAATATGGAAAAATCAAAGATAACTTCTAGAGCCGACTCTGACCCACCCCCCACCACCCTCCTGCATCCCGTACCTCCCCCAGACCTTACCTAGTGGTCTAGCGGTGACGTGGGGCAGAAGCAATCTTCCTACGCTTCTGCCCCATGCAGAGCCGTCATCAAAAAATGGCTGCTGTAAGTTCCCGTGGTCACCATTTTTGATGAAGGCTCTGCACGGGGCAGTAGCGTAGGAATATCGCTCCTGCCCCGCCTCACTGTTAGACCACCAGGTAAGGTCTGGGGAGGTCCTGGACGCAGCATTTCTGCCTTAACAAACAAGGGGGAGGTCCTGGGCAAAAAATCGTGAATAACTGAATTTGCAGGTACTAAACCTGCGGATCTGGAGGGAAAAGTGTATGCAGGTACTTTCTGTCCCTAGTGGGCTTACAATCTAAGTTTTGTACCTGGGGCAATGGAGGGTTGAGTGACTTGCCCGGGGTCACAAGGAGCTAGAGTGGGAATTGAACCCAATTTCCCCAGGATCTCAGTCTGCTGCACTAACCATTAGGCTACTCCTCCACTCCACTTTCCAAATAGCCTATGGTTTTATGAGATTTTATTTTTGAACACTCCCAAAATGCATGGAAAAAAAGAATTCACATTTAAATTTAATTTTTGACAAAGAACTGTCTCCACACCTCCCATTTAAAAAAAGTTGTGCTCGTGTTACATACGCTCTAGTCTATATAATATGTGAAATTGGCATTCCCTAAGTTATGCACACATCACCAATGTGGGAATATGTGACACCAATTTAAAGATATCTATTTGGAGTGATGAGGGTTGCTGTCCCAAATCAATTGCTTATTTTGCCTTCAAAGCGCTCAGATCTTTCTGAGGTAAGAGAGTCAGCAAAGCTTTACAGAGCTAAGAAACTGAGGGCTCCTTTTATCAAGCCGCGCTAGCGGGGTTAACGCACGTGACTTTTCATCACGCATTAACCCCCGCACTGGCCTAAAATCTTCCGCCTGCTAAAGGCTAGCGCGGCCGGCTGTTTAGCGCACGGTATTACGCGCGTTAAACCGCTAGCGCGGCTTGATAAAAGGAGTCCCGAGTCTCTTCCCAAATCCTTGCAAAAAAATCTCTAATGAAATGGCTATGCTACTGTTTCTTGGCTTCTCGATTTATTGTAATATAGGGTTGTAACTGTGTGTAAGCACACATCTCTCCCAAACCAGATCTGACTCCTAAATGTGCCATAGGTAACAATGTCCTCCCATTAACTTCTCAAAAGTTTAAAATGCATCCATATGTTTAGAGATTTTCTCCATTAAATCCTCAGAATTTACTGGAAGCAAACAGAGTTCACACTGCAGAACCACACTAGCGAAAATAATGGAAAATGTGGTTTATTCCCAACTTCATCAGTTTCTACTGGATCACTGTATCTTGGATGATCATCAATATGTATTCAGAAAAAATCATAGTACGGAGACTTTGTTGGTATCTAGGTTTGATGAATTTAGAGTGGGTCTGGATGAGGGAAAACAATTCTTGGTGGTGTTTCTGGATATCTCAGCAGCATGCGATACGGTGGATCATACGATTTTGTTAAGCAGATTGAGGGGTTGTGGGATTCATGGATCGGTGGTGGCCTGGTTTGAGTCGTTTTTGAGGGGTGCTTATGGGTGAAAAACTGTCGAGCTGTAAGGAGGTCAAAATAGGGGTGCCGAAGGGATCTGCTCTTTCTGCGGCCTTGTTCAATCTGTATCTTGTTCTGTTGTGTAAACTGCTTTCGGACCTGGACGTATCATACCGACAGTAAGCTGATGACATCCAATTCATTTTCCCCATTGAAGGGAATTTTCATGGGGCTACATCACGCTTACAGTCGGAAGTGGTAGCGATTAACACTGGATGGACCATAACAGGCTGAATTTTTTAAGTATTCAGGAAACACAGGTGTTGTATGTTACAAGAACCCTGGGTGCTAATATTCCAGAGATAGTTGAGTTGCTGGGGAAGAAAGTATTGGTAAGGCGCAAGATGAAGTACCTTGGTGTGCTTTTGGATTCAGGACTCACTGAGAGGGCAGATGCTTTGCTGTAGTTTGGAAGTTGTATTTTCATCTTCGGTTAGTTAATGGATTGAGACCTTATCTAACGGCCACATTGTTTAGGATGGTGTTACAATTGATGGTTTTGTCCGTTTTTGATTATTGTAGCCTGGTGCTCTTAGGAGTACCAGAATCAGTTTTGGGGGCGCTTCAGGTGGCCCAAAATTCAGTGGTGCGCTCACTGTTTAAATTGGATAGACGTAAGCATTTAAGGTTGTATTGGATGAAGGTAAAGGATAAGATATGGTACAAGCTACTGGTGAATGTTTTTATGTGCTTACAGAAGTTGGCCCCTAAACACCTGGTCCAGAGCATCTTGCCGCATGAGCCGGCTCGACTGCTCCACTCAATTAAGCATTGTGATCTGTCTGTACCATCTGTGCGGGAGTTAAGGCTTTCCTCTTCCAGAAACAGTGTCTTTCACTGCATCGGCCCCTGGGAGTGGAACGGTCTTCCAGGATACATTCACCAGCAGCAAAATGTTCAGAGCTTTAGGAAACTGCTAAAAAGACATTTGTTCTGTAAAATGAAATATAGGGTCTAAGTTAGGCTGAGGGAGGAAGAGTGATGACTCTTGAGTGCTGGTCACGGAGGCGTTCGATGGTCTGGTTTATTTTATTTAGTTTATTAATGTCTGTCATTGAGGCACCTTGTATGACTTATGGAATTTTATATTTTGATGTATGTGTGGGTTTGATATGTAAGTGCGCAATTTGTTATAGTGTGTCCTTGAAGTGTTTTGTATTACAAATGTAAATGTTTTAATTTGTATATTAATATGTAACTTGCGCTGGATAAGGGCGGATGAGAAATAAACAAACAAAAAAACCACCAACTGGCATTAATTTAATGAATAAACAAATAAGAGAGAATCAGCAACACAAGTCAAACAATGCAGAATCAAAGAGAAGTGAGCCACAGATGGAAATGAAGGAGGAGACTTAGGCTGGAGGAAGCCAGTGGTGTAGCAAGGGTAGGAGATGCCCGGGGCAGTGGCACCCCCTGTGTCCCCCTCCATGCCACCATGTGCCCTCATCTCCCCCGCCCCTCCCCGCTATTCTCACGCTCTCCCTTCCTACCACCTAACCTCTTTAAATCTTCACCAGTGCGAGCAGCTTCTCTAGCCTGCTGCTCATGCTGGCTTTCTCTCTCACATCACTTCCTGGCCCCGCAACCCGGAAGTGATTTCAGAGGAAGCCAGGCCAGCACGAGCGCAAGTTAGAGTAGTTGCTCACGCTGGCAAAGATTTTAAAGAGGTAAGAGAGTGGGGAAGGGTGGGTGTGAGCGTAGCATGGGGGACTGAGAGGTGCCAGCGTCCCCACCAAGATGGCACCCAGGGCGGTCCGATCCCCTTACTTTTACTATATTGCACTGGAGGATGCAATATTTATTGAAGGATCCAGCAAGGCCTGTGTTTCAGAAATATGCCTGAGCCAGGTGTCATATGTAGTGTCAAAAAACGGAGCCTACCAGATTTTGTGAACTGGAGTTGTGATAAGCTTGAGATCTTATGAACAGAAATCCATTTGCTTTTGACCCTACGGGCTACTTTTACAAAGGTGCGCTAGCGTTTTTAGTGCATGCACAGGATTAGCGCGCGCTAGCTGAAAAATTACTGCCTGCTTAAAAGGAGGCGGTAGCGGCTAGTGCGCACTAAAACCACTAGCACACCTTTGTAAAAGGAGCCCTACATATGATCCCTGATGCAAGCACATTGGCAAAACAAGGGCTGTGGTGGGTCTTTCAATACATATTGCTTCCTTTGACCTAAGGCTCTGCCTTTCAGTTTCATCCAAATCCTGCTGATCTTTATTTCTGTAATAATTTAAGGAATATACTTCTAATTGCTACATATAATATGCCTTAAGCAGCAATGTCATACTTTTCTAAAAACTTCTTACTGCAAAACATACTCAATTTTGTTATATTAAAGAAATAAGAATACTGTTTTTCCCTTTACAATTTTTGTGTGTGTGCTTCATGTCTATTGTTGAAGTAAATTAATAGAAGTATCACAAAATTTCTCAGTCATGCTTATCTAACAGTATCAACAGTTCCAAACACTCAAATAGTATTAAAGTAGGAGATCTCATGTCCAGAATCTAGTTCCATCATTAAGCTTAGATAGGCATTCCAACAAGCAGAACAAATGAGTGAGAATCGACCTGTAAGTACAAGTGCAAGAAAGTAACAGGCCGCAAACTTAAGTGTATGTACACAAACGCAAGGAGCCTATGGAATAAAATGGGGGAATTGGAAGCTATAGCACCAAAAGATAACCTAGACATCATTAGCATCACGGAAACATGGTGGAACAAAGGCAACGTCTGGGACACTGTACTACTGGGACACTGTACTACTGGGATACAAGCTATACCACAGAGACAGAGTAGGACAAAAAGGTGGGGGTATTGCCCTATACATAAAAGAGGGAATTGAGTCTACCAGAGAAAACATGCCGGAAACGAACAATAAGGTAGAGTCTCTATGGGCCAAAATACCGGGAACAAAAGGAACAGATACGAAGGTCAACATCTAATACCAACCCCCAAGGCAATCCAAAGACTCTGGTGAAGAAATGACAGACGAGATTAAACACGAATGCAAGGGAGGCAACGCAGTTATCATGGGCGACTTCAATTATCCAAGGATAGATTGGAACCTAGGCAACTCCAGCTGCAGTAGACAGACCAAGTTCATGGATGTTGTAGGCGATTGCTTTCTGGAACAACTTGTCATGGAAAATACGAGAGGAAATGCAATTCTAGACTTAATTCTAAAAGGACTACGGGGACCAGCAAAAGGTATAGAAGTGGAAGAGACACTGGGAAACAATGATCACAACATGATCTACTTCATCCTAGACACAGGAACAAAAAATTGATCCAGAATGACAGCCATGGCACTGAACTTCTGAAAAGGGAACTATGAAGGGATGAGAGTCATGGTGAGGAAGATTAGGAAGAGGATAAGCACTGTAAATACGCTAGAGTACAGGTGTCAAAGTCGGTCCTCGAGGGCCACAATCCAGTCGGGTTTTCAGGATTTCACCAATGAATATGTATTGAAAGCAGTGCATGCAAATAGATCTCATGCATATTCATTGGGGAAATCCTGAAAACCCGACTGGATTGTGGCCCTCGAGGAGGGACTTTGACACCCCTGCGCTAGAGCAACCATCGTCTCTTTTTAAGGACACAGTCACAGAGGTGCAAAATTTATATATACCGCATATCAACAAGGGCTCCAAGAGGAAGAGGAACAAGGAACCGGCATGGCTCACTGTAACACTGAAGGAAGCAATAAGAAACAATAAGACTTCATTTAAGGAATGGAAAAGGACAAAAATGGAAGAAAACTGAAAAAAGCACAAACAACATCAAAGCAAGTGCCATAAGGCGGTAAGAGGGACCAAAAGAGACTACGAAGAAAAAATAGCCAAGGAAGCCAAAAACTTTAAGATGTTCTTTTGATATATTAAGGGGAAACGACCCATGAAGGAAGTGGTGGGGCCATTAGATGACCAGGGAATAAAGGGAGAACAAAAAGGAGGACAAAGCCATCGCCAACAAACTGAACACATTTTTTGCATCTGTATTTACCGAAGAGGATATATTCAATATACTGGAAGCCGACAGGCTATACACAGGAAATTAAGACAGGAAACTGACAGGGACGACGGTCAGTCTAGAAGAGGTATGCAGATTGATAAGCTTAAAAATGATAAATCCCTGGGACCGGGCAGCATCCACCTGAGGGTAATCAAAGAACTGAAAGGGGTTATAGCTGAACTGCTCCAACTAATAGCCAATCTGTCGATCAAATCAGGAAAGATTCTGGAAGACTGGAAAGTGGCGAATGTTATGCCGATCTTCAAGAAAGGTTCGAAGGGAGAAATGGGAAACCACAGACCAGTGAGTCTGACTTCGGTACTGGGAAAAATGGTAGAGGTGCAGATAAAGTACTGCATCATCATCACCTTGACGGACACAAACTGATGAGGACCAGCCAGCATGGATTCAGCAAAGGAAGATCTTGCTTGACAAACTTACTGCACTTCTTCGAAGGAGTAAATGGGCAGATAGACAAGGGTGACCCAGTCGACATCGTATATCTAGATTTTCAGAAGGCGTTCGACAAGGTTCCGCATGAATGTCTACTTCGAAAAATTGCGAGCCATGGAAACGAGGGTGATATACTCACATGGATTAAAAACTGGTTGGCGGATAGAAAACAGAGAGTGGGGGTGAATGGACAATACTCAGACTGGAAAAGCGTCATGAGTGGAGTGCCATTTGGTGCTTTGGCCTGTGCTCTTCAACATATTTATAAATGACCTAGATATTGCCACGATGAGTGAGGTGATTAAATATGCATAGAGTCATCTGCCTTGACCGCTTTGAAATATCCCTGGAATATGAATGATAATTAACATTTTCTCTGCCTTTCAGTGTGCTTTTTTGTTTTTAAAAAATCTTATTGTTGGTAGATCATTTTGACTTGGTCATTTTAACAATAGCTCGCAAGCCCAAAAAGTGTAGGCACCCCTGGTCCAAGGGCTTGCACTAATCAGTTAGTATGCAGCAATGTAGTTGTGTTAACTGATTAGCACAGAAATGTTTACTTTCTGCTCTCAGGATATGCTCCTTCCCAGAAAAATGGAAAAAATAGTTTTTAGCACATGATTTGCATGTGCACATTTGGAACTTATCGCGGGACACCTCAAAACACCCCACGGTAAATCCTTTTAAGCTGTACTGCAGCGTAGTAAAAAGAACTCTATTTCTTATACTAATTCATTTTGTATCTTTCTATCAAAAATCAAATAAAATATTTTTCAACATGGAGGTCATTGTTCACTGGCAATGGTACTATGACTTTCTATAGTTTCCCAACAAAATTATCCTTAAGACAATTCATCATTTTTGAATATGGACTCATCTATGAAGTTTTAATGAAGTTCTCTCGTCACAATGCTTCCCAATCCTCCTCTTCTTTAAAAATTAAAATGTGATTTCCTTCTTCCCCATTCAGAATATAAGCCTGATTTTCATTAGGGCATCTGGATGTTCATGTCTGGATGTTTAGAATTAGCAAGGTATTTTACAAATACAGTCAAACCTCGGTAAGATCTTCCGTCTTCTGCCTGCCTGCCTTGAGCAGGAATCTCGGCGAGAGGGAGAATTAGAAGTCCTTGAGCATGCGCAGATGCATGCTCAAGGCAGGCAGGCAGAAAGCCGGAAGATCTTCTAGGCACACGATCTGTGCCTGCGCTAGACAGGGGGGGGTGGGGTAAGTTTAAGTTGTTCGGGCGGGGGGGGCCAGATTGCGCGGGGGGGGGGGGGGTGCCGGTTGGAGTGAGGGGGCCTTTGCGAGCGGGAGGGGAGCGATGCCGGTTATCGGGGGGGGGGGGGGGTGGAACATATCAAAGCAAGTTTCCATTATTTTCTATAGGGAAACTCGCTTTCATAAACGAGCATTTTGGATTACGAGCATGCTCCTGGAACAGATTATGCTCGTAATCCAAGGTACGTACCACTGTAGCTTACTGAATGTGGAACCTTTTGTCAAAATCATACAGAACCAAGATAAACGTGTATTTGTGGCACACACAGGAGGAGCAACTATTATAGGATGAAACACATTTAAAACAGGAATAGCACCATTCAGAGTTTTGAATGTACAAATACAGTAAAAGCAAAACATTTCATTAAATTTTAACTTGATATACAAGCAATGTCTTGCAATACAAGTACATACAGTATACACACATCACAACTGAGCCGATGGTTCTTCTCTCTCTGACGCTGTAGGAGTGTACTGACTGTTCTAAATGAGCGAAGTCTTGCAATAAAAATACGTATAGTATTTTGTATTAAAGTTTTGGGGTTGTGGAATGAATCATCTGAGTTTCCATTATTTCCTATGGGGAAATTCGCTTTGATATACAAGTGCTTTGGATTCCAAGCATAGAAACATGACAGCAGATATAGGCCCATCTAGTCTGCCCATCCACAGTAACAATTACCTCTTTCTCTATCTGAGAGATCCCATGTGCTTATCCCAGGCCCTCTTGAATCCAGACACAGTCTCTGTTTCCACCACCCCTTCCGGGAGACTGTTCCGCGCAACTACCACCCTTTACGTAAAAAAGTATTTTCTCAGATTACTCCGGAGCCTATCACCTCTTAACTTCATCCTATGCCCTCTCATTGCAGTTTCCTTTCAAATGAAAGAGACTCAACTCATGCACATTTATATTACATAGGTATTTAAATGTCTCTATCATATCTCCCCTCTCCTGCCTTTCCTCCAAAGTATATAGATTGAGATCTTTAAGTCTGTCCCCATACGCCTATCACGAAGACCACACACCATTTTAGTAGCTTTCCTCTGGACCGACTCCATCCTTTTTATATCTTTTTGAAGGTGCAGCTTCCAGAATTGTACACAATATTCTAAATGAGGTCTCACCAGAGTCTTATACAGTGGCATCAATACCTCCTTTTTCCTACTGGTCATACCTCTCCCTATGCAACCTATCATTCTTCTAGCTTTCGCCGTCACCTTTTTAACCTGTTTGGCCACCTTAAGCTCATCACATACAATCACACCAAAGTCCCGCTCTTCCGTCGTGTACATAAGTTCTTCACCCCCTAAACCGGGGGTCCGCAACCCGCGGCTCTTTTTCACCTTTGCCGCGGCTCCGGTAGTGTGTCACGCGGGCCGGAGTCTTTCAGTGGCTGCGGCGCGCTCCTGAAGAATGGGAGGCGCAGAGGATGACGTGTGATAGAGGTCTGCACGGGAACAGGGATCACGGGGATCCCGCGGGTTCCCCCCCTGGCCCACGGGACTCCCACGGGGACGCCCCCTGGCCCACGGGACTCCCACAGGGATGCCCCCCTGACCCACGGGACTCCCACGGGGACGCCCCCTGGCCCACGGGACTCCCACGGGGATGAAAACAGTCTACCTAAATTCTGGCGATGCAGGCATGCAGCTTACTAGTCCGGCGTCGCAGCGGGAAATAGCCATGCTGAGCAGTGAGCTCAGCACGTACACAGATGAAAGCCTTGCTTGCTGATTGGTCCGGTGGCCCCGCCCCGTGCCGCCGGACCAATCAGCAAGCAAGGCTTTCATCTGTGTACGTGCTGAGCTCACTGCTCAGCATGACTATTTCCCGCCGCGACGCTGGACTTGTAAGCTGCATGCCTGCATCGCCAGAATTTAGGTACGCTGTTTTCATCCCCGTGGGAGTCTCTCTCGTGCGCTATGGCTCTAAGTCAGGGGTGCCCAACTCAGCAGCAGCGATCGACACAAGCTTCTGACGTCGGGGCATACCCTCTGCGAGTCCCACTTGTTTCAACTTCTTTTTCCACAAAGGCGAGACTCGTAGAGGGAAGGCCTCGATGTCGGCAGCTTGTCTTGATCACCGCTGCTGACGAGTTGCTGAAGAGAGCCGCGGAGCAGGGGGGTGTTGCTAGGTGCAGGTAGAAGGGAGAGGGCCAGATGCAGGACTCGTGGGTGAGGGAGGAGAAGAGAGAGAGAAAGAGAGAGGGGAGGGAAACAAAAGGAAATATTTCATACTGGGCTGGGCCGGAGTGGAGGGAGGGTGGAAAGATTCTAGCTACAGGGTTCAGTAACAAAGGAAAAGGGGGGAAAAGCTGAAAATGGAGATAGTGACACAAAGAAGAGAAAGGGTAAGCAGGACCTACTGAATAAGGATAGAGATACAGAGGGGACATGAAGAGGAGGTGAAATAGAGACATAGAAGTAATGCTGAAAAAGTGTGGGGGGGGATAAAGACATTGAAAGGGCAAATGGTGAACATGGGGTAAAGACAAGGACAGAGACAAATGAAGATTCTGAAAAAGTGGTGAGATAGGGATATAGTGAGATGGACACAAAGAAGGGTGATGCTGGAAAATAGGTGGAATGGTAAATCTGACAAACACAGAAGGGAAATGCTGGATCAAGGAGAGATGGGGCTCAGGCTGGATGGAATGAGGAGAAATGCCTTGTTGGCCCGGAACTTCCTCTCCTACGTCAGAATTGACGTCAGGGAGCGTAATGCTGGTCAGCGCGACGCTTCTGCAGGGAAAGCTTGGGACGGCGGTGGCTTGGGGGCTATTCCCCAATGGCGATGGCAGCAAACCGAGTGGCTTGGGGGAGGGCACTAAGAAAGAAAGAAAGGGGGCAGACAGAGACAGAAAGAAGGGGGAACAGGGAGACAGAAAGAAAAAGTTGGGGGAGAGAATGAGGTCTGGAGGAGAGGAAACATACAGGAGGCTGAAAGAAAGGAAGAAAGATTGGATGCACAGTCAGAAGAAGAAAGTGCAACCAGAGACTCATGAAATCACCAAACAGCAAAGGTAGGAAAAATGATTTTATTTTCAATTTAGTGATCAAAATGTGTCTGTTTTGAGAATTTATATCTGCTGTCTATATTTTGCACTATGGCTCCCTTTTACTAAACCGCAATATCGTTTTTTAGCGCAGGGAGCCTATGAGCATTAAGAACAGCGCGAGGCATTCAGCGTAACTCCCTGTGCTATCCCCAACACTTATATAAACATGAAAAAGTATGCATTTGGAGTGCTGTCGATCTTCGGCTCCACATATGTATGTGAGCAGGTCTTCTCCAACATGAACTATATTAAAAACAAACATCGATCACGCCTCACAGATGTCAGCTTGCAAGCCTGTGTGAAAATGAAGGTGACGTCTTACAGCCCTGATGTGCAGACACTGTGCACTGAGGTTCAGGAGCAAAAATCCCATTAACCAGCTAAATTAAATATTTTAATTAGCTATTAATGTGCAAAAATATATTTTACATTGTTAAGTGAAAAAGTCCTTTTTTTCTTCAGATTGACAGCTAACTGCATGATCCTGTATATAGCATTAAGATAAGAAACAATATATGCAGTGTTAGATTTGTTTTATAATGGTTTTGCGGCTCCAAGTTTTTTTTCTTTTCGAAAACGGGTCCAAGTGGCTCTTTATGTCTTAAAGGTTGCAGACCCCTGCCCTAAACTGTACCGTTCCCTCAGGTTTTTGCAGCCCAAATGCATGACCTTGCATTTCTTAGCATAAAATTTTAGCTGCCAAATTTCAGACCATTCTTCAAGCTTTACCAGATCTTTCTTCATGTTATTCACACCATCCGATGTTTCTACTCTTTTGCAGATTTTGGTATCATCTGCAAAGAAGCAAATCTTACCCAACAACCCTTCAGCAATATCATTTATAAAAATGTTAAAAAGAACAGACCCAAGAACAGAACCTTGAGGCACACCATTGGTAACATTCCTTTCCTCAGAGCGATCTCCACTGATCACTACCCTCTGTCACCTTCCACTCATCCAGTTCCTTGGGATGGGTCCCAAAGTGACGGGCTGGGTCAGGAACTGGATGAGTTTATTTATCAGACATTTGTGTGGAACACTGTCAAAGGCTTTGCTAAAATCTATATAAACCACATCTAGCACACATCCTCTAGCCAATTCTCTGGTCACCCAGTCAAAGAAATTGATTATAAGAACATAAGAATTGCCGCTGCTGGGTCAGACCAGTGGTCAATCGTGCCCAGCAGTCTGCTCACGCGGCAGCCTTTAGGTCAAAATCAGTGCCCTGAGACTAGCCTTACCTGCATACATTCTGGTTCAGCAGGAACATGTCTAACTTTGTATCGAATCCTTGGAACGAATTATGCTCGCAATCCAAGGTTTGACTGTGCCAGTATTTATAAGTGATAGATGTCATGTAACTGGAAGTCCAGGAAGAAACAAGTAAGGAGTTGTTTGAAAAAGAAAACAACCCTCTTTTTAATATGAAATTTTGATTTGGCTTTAACACCAGAGAAGTAATGTAAGCATAATTGCCTTCTTAGTTTCTAAGAGGGTTATGGACTCAGTACCGAATCTGACTTATCAAATTACTGTCTGACTCTGACTCCAACTGATATTACTTTAGAACCAGGACAAATATATATATGTACTAGCTGATTACCCGGCGTTGCCCGGATATTTATTTATCCCAAAATGTCCAACCCCCTACATGTCCCACCCCACTATGTCCACATGTCCCACCCCCCACGTTACCCCCCCCACATGTCCCATATGCCTCACCCCCATGTCCCAACCCCCTACCCTCCACATGTCCCAAAGGAATGTCCCTCTCTATGGGGCTGAACTTAGTCTTAAACGGCATCGGGAGTGTTGGTATTCATCTCTGCGAGCCCGAAAACTATGGGTTGGACATTAATATCTGTCGCTTTTGATAATTTTAACATATCACCCCTTCCCACCCCCACAGTATTTTACCCCGTCCCACCTGCACAATATTTTTCCACAGATAGTAAGTCATATGTGTACCAAGTTTAGTTGAAATCTCTCCATGCGTTTCAGAGTTATGCTGAGTATTCATCTGTGAACCCGAAAACACTATGGGGTAGATACTAAAATCTGTCATTTTCAATCATTTTATATATCCCCCCCTTCCCACCCCCACAGTGTATGTCCTCAGATAGTAAGTAATGTGTATGTCAAGTTTGGTTGAAATCTGTCCATGCATTGAAGAGTTATGCTGGAACATACATACATACACACACACACATATATTCAAATTATAATGTGAAATATTTGACAAAATGAATACAATACAACTAACGCAAAACGTGATTATAAACAACATATTTAGTTTCACCTCCAGGAGCAAGAACATATAAATTCTTGGGTGAACCCACCCTTGAGCAAGCAACATAGAGTTGTGGGCCGCGAGACCCCCTGAACATATCACCCCAGGTAGTGAGGGATCTGCATACCAAGTTTCGTTCAAATCGGTCAAGCCGTTTTTGAATTACAGTGAGAATGGCAGCTTTTTATATTTTTTCCATTGACATGAATGGGTGAAATCTGATTTTCTGTTTGTAGCTCCGCCCACGTGTGCAGGTGGGCCGCGAGACCCCCAGAACATATCACCCCAGGTAGTTGGAATTACTGTGAGAATGGCAGCTTTTTACATTTTTTCCATTGACATGAATGGGTGAAATCTGATTTTATGTTTGTAGCTCCGCCCACGTGTGCAGGTGGGCCGCGAGACCCCCAGAACATATCACCCCAGGTAGTGAGGGATCTGCATACCAAGTTTCCTTCAAATCGGTCAAGCCGTTTTTGAATTACTGTGAGAATGGCAGCTTTTTACATTTTTTCCATTGACATGAATGGGTGAAATCTGATTTTATGTTTGTAGCTCCGCCCACATGTGCAGGTGGGCCGCGAGACCCCCAGAACATATCACCCCAGATAGTTGGAATTACTGTGAGAATGGCAGCTTTTTACATTTTTTCCATTGACATGAATGGGTGAAATCTGATTTTCTGTTTGTAGCTCCGCCCACGTGTGCAGGTGGGCCGCGAGACCCCCAGAACATATCACCCCAGGTAGTGAGGGATCTGCATACCAAGTTTTGTTCAAATCGGTCAAGCCGTTTTTGAATTACAGTGAGAATGGCAGCTTTTTACATTTTTTCCATTGACATGAATGGGTGAAATCTGATTTTATGTTTATAGCTCCGCCCACGTGTGCAGGTGGGCCGCGAGACCCCCAGAACATATCACCCCAAGTAGTGAGGGATCTGCATACCAAGTTTCGTTCAAATCGGTCAAGCCGTTTTTGCGTGATCGCGGCACATACACACATACATACACACATACATACACACATACATACCTCCGATTTTATATATATAGATGTATAAAATGATAGTTTTTATTTTGAAGCTGGAAATGAAGTTTATACATTTTTACTGACTGACTCCACAGCCCTGGTTATTAGTGCAAACTTCAGCTGCAAACAAGCTGTTAGCTGACACACCTGCCATAGAGTAGATGTAAATGGCAACATCCAGTTTTTTCAAGTATGCATACACTACGGATGCCCGATTCCCAATTCGAATCGATTCCTTCTCAGAAAAAAAATCGGACTCAATAATTCAGTGCAGGACGGGTAAGAGGGTGTTCCAAGGGCCAACATCATGGTCTGGAAACTTCTCTGCAGAGGCAGCCTTCACAACACACTGCCCTTTCTGGTGCCGTGGGAAAGAGTAGGAGAGGCTAAGGTCACAGAGGGAGGAAGAAAGAGAAAGAGAGAAGCTGGGACAGGGGATTGGGAAGAGCAGAGTGGAGAGAGAGAAATGAGAAGAGTGGGAAAGAGGCTAAATCCACAAATGGAGATTAAAAAAGAGAGAGATGCTTGCCCTGGGATGAGGGTGTAGGCGGAGAAAGAGAACCGAGGGGGGTAAAAGCTGGACAGAAGGAGAGGCAGGGCCACAGGTGGATGGATGGTTATACAGTGTATATAGAAGGGTCAGAAAGAGAGGGCAGATCTATGGAAGGGAGAGAGGACAGACACTGGATAGAAAGAAGAGAGAAGAGGAAGACTAGATTTTTTTTTTTTTTTTGCTTTATTGTAGCTGCAATGACAAATGTTTATAAATAGAAAATGGAAATAAAGTTATCTTTTTATTAGATAGAATGTGAGCCCAGGAAAGATAGGGAAAAATGCTTGAGTACCTGAATGTAAACCACATGAAGGGGCATAATCAAAAGAAACGTCTAAGTCCGTTTTGGGCCTAAGTCGCAAGTCGCCCAAAGTCGGACATGGGAAAAGATCCATTTTTGAAAAATACGTCCAACATATTTTTTTTTCCAAAAATCTTCTAACTGTACGTCCAGCCATCTGATCGTCCAGACCGCTTTATACCCCATTTTCGTCCATAAATTCGTCCAAGTCACAAATGCCTAGAAAAAGCCCTTTTGGGCGCGGGAGGGGCCAGAAAAGTGATGGACTGGACACCCTGACATGGCACCAGAGTAGTGGGGTACCTTACAGGGCACTGCTACTAGACCCACCTATCTACCACCCCAATAGCCCTTATGGCTGCAGGAGCCACTTATATGGCAATACAAAAGGGTTAGGGGTTTTTTGGGTGGCGCACATTTTTCATCATGAATACAGTGATTAGAGTGGCTTATGTACCTGGGTCCTCCTCTCCATGGTTCACTAACCCACCCCCAAGACCACTTAAGCCACCTCTGTGCAGCTCTACAAGGCTTTCCTATGCCAGGCTGCCAGGTGCTGATGTTCTGGAGGCAGATATGTAAAGTTATTACATATCTGCCTCCAGAATTTTTATGGGGGTGGGTCAGTGATCACTGGGGCAGTGTGTGGGGATCTGTACTTTGTGTCTGCAGTGTTTATCCGTATAACTGGATAAGACTTCTCAGTATACAAATAAGCAAAATATATGTCTGGCTTATAAAGTAAGTAAAGTGTTCACATACATTCAGAATTGTGAAATTTGACCAAGAGCGTTAGCTCCTATAACCAAACCCACCGCCCCATCACTGTGTATAACGCTCTTGGTCAAATTTCACAATTCTGAGTGTATGTGAACACTTTACTTACTTTATAAGCCAGACATATATTTTGCTTATTTGTCTACTGAGAAGTCTTATCCAGTTATATAGTATTACCTTGACTTCTTTGCCCTTTAAGCTACGACAACACACACCCTCTACTATATTCAGTGTGACTGCAGTGCTTAACTGGTCACTTTAGATACCTTCTTGTGACTTAGACCTGGTTTTAGATGGCCCAAGTCACAACATCCAGGTTCCGTCTAGGCAGTGTTGTAAAACTTTCGGTTATATATGCAATACGACTAAGTCTAGTTCGGCCCACGTTCCGCCCAAATCCCGCCCTCGACACTTCTCCTGACACGCCCCTTTTAGCTCTGGTCATTCAGCAGCACTGACAAGGCCTAGGTCGTTTTTAAATACGTCTAAAACCTGGTTCAATTATTGGCACTTGGACGACTTGTCTTTTAGATCGTCCAAGTGCCGATTTAGGCCGGTTTTTAGACATTTTTCTGTTTAGATTATGAGCCCTTTAGGCTATAAGTGGTATATAATTATTAACATAAATAAAATAATAAATAAATACATTTTTTTACTAACCAGGTCAGGGCAGGATACCGTAACCGCAGTATACTGTACTGACCTGAAGAATGAAAAAATGGATTAGTCCAATAAAATGGTATTTTCTTATTTCCATTTTTGTTTTTTTTCTATTTGTTAATTTGTAAAGTGGTGATTGTTATTTGTCAGTTTTTTCAAATTTACATCTGCTATCTTTATATTTTGCACAGTATTAGGGGACATGCATTACTGCTTCTGTGGTGTTGCACTGTATGCAGAGTCTGGCTTCTTGTCGTTGAGTTTAACTTTTGTCTATATATTTCTATTTTTAGTTTGTGATTACTTATTCCATACTGGGCGAGGGTGTATCTGTGTTCTGTGTGTATGAAAAGGACATGGTTTTCTATTAGCATTGACTGTGCAGGATCGATCTGTATTAATCTGGCTTGTTTAAAGTTGAATCAATTTTTATTGTAAAACTAAACTTTAAACAGCTGTGTCATTGAAAGCGAAGCAAATTTTTTTTTCCCTGAATCAAGCAGCTCTAGCGTGTTCTGCCATTGTAAAATCTGAGATAAACCTATACTTTATCAGCCTGCTGAAACCACATCCACAACAAGCCTTCTTCCAAATGCTGAGGGTTTCTAAAACCACTTTAAAGCCTATAAGCCCTGATTATATAAAGTCCGCCCAAACTTAGGCACTGATATTGGCACCAATTCTATATAACATAGGTGCCCATTATGGAATCACGCTTAGCATTGCCTAAGCTTGCTTAGGCAGTGCTCAGTGTCCTAACATTTAGGTGTCCCAATTTATGACAGGGTTCTCTTTGCTCATGCCCATGATCCTCCCCTAACTATGCCCACTTTTAGTGTAGGCACGATGGGCTAGACACCTACTTTTTAGAGAAACATGTTTTTTGATTTAGGTGCCTAACTTTCAATTAAGTTCAATTAAAGTCAATTGAGAGATGTCCAGTGATAAATTGGCACAGATTAAGCCTACTGATCAAATAGGTTAGGCGCCGATATTAACACCTAACTTTAGGCGGAGTTCATGGAATCAGAGCCATAGGGTATTTAGATGTATGTATGAATGCCATTATTTACACTCAAGGGCCAAGCAATTCTTAAATGATCTCATTTTCTCCACCAGATTATACATTTTTAAATTTACAAGGAATTTTGGAAATCAACTTGGAGTCAATTAAATTGTTTATTAGAAAATCATGTGGCATTATCCTATGATACAATATTATTTGGCATGGAGATGAGAGCTAAGAGTCAAATATCCTCTACAAATAATAAATTATTGCTCATTTTGACAGGAGTTGCCATACAACAAATAACACTTAATTGGAAAAGTTGGAATAGATTGAACTTTAGTTTTTGGTGGAATTTAGTATGCCATATTTATAAAATGGAAAGAACATTAGCCATTCAAAAAGGGAACTTTAATAAATTTCAGGATGTGTGGAGGCCATTATCAGATTATTGTAAAGAATGAGTATATATTTTTCTTCCCTGATTAGTACAAATGGAAATTGGACAGGGGGAGGGGGTATTTATTATTGGAAAATGTTTTTATGAAATATAAAAGGTTGAGAGGGAAGGGGATAAATTTAATAAGATTAATTGTAGAATTTCAAGTGATATATCTATGTTAAAATGTTAATATCAATGTTGATGTACTTGATGTAAGTTATAAAATGAATAAAGAATTATTTAAAAAAAAAAAAAATTTACATTTGGCCAGTTCTTTTCTTATCTTCCTATTTTGAGTATGCATGAAAACAACATTTGTATGACTTCTATAAGGTCAAAGGGGCAATTATTCTATAACTGGGTGCCTTTAGTTACACACATAAGTGCACTAAGCAGCATTCTATAAAGTAGCACATATCTGCCTTAGCGCATAACTGCAGGGTGAGGGGTATAGACATGAGTGGAGCACAGGAGGGCATGGGCATGTTTCAAACATTTCAGGATGAAAGATTTATGGAACACAGTTTGCATTCCAGTTTAAGTGGGTTGAGTCCAGTTCAGTATTTTCTCTGTGTTTTGAGTAAAACCCATAATTTTGATAGCTAAACCTCATCGCCATGTTGCCAATTTATCAAGCAGAACTGGGTAAAGTGAATTCTCATTGTCTAAGCAGTTCCTCTCATCAATATGCTATTGTTTGTCACTAACCTTAACCCTTCTAGTCAGAGTCTCCCATTTCCTTGACCGGGAAATCAGGACTGAAAGGTGCAGGGATGCCAACTGACTCAATTTTTTTCAGGTCAGGATTATCCAGTCCTGCTTTATTACTGTATGTCCCTAAGAGGAGAAAGACTACAATTTCATGAAAGCATTGGGCTACAAACCAGGACTGAATCACATTGCTCTCAAAGTCTAAAGCCAACTGGAAACCCTAGTGGTGGAGTTGTCCTAGATTTTGATACACTATGCCTTGGGGCACATTTAGGAACTATGCAGAAAATATGAACACTATAAAGTCCAAATACATCAGTCAAATTTTATCTGAAAAGGTTCATCAGAGTAATTGATTTAAATCAGAAATTTAACAGAGCAAAACCAAAATGAGAGTGCATTGTCCTTCAGTCTTCCACTGTGTTATCCAAAAAGAAGGTCCAGAGAAAGTAACTTACAAGTTCTAATGTATCATACAGAACACTAAACAGATGATTTTATTTTGTGAGAAAAATGGGGCTAATTCTACAAACGGCGTCCCAATTCTAGGAGGCGGTAGGTGTCCTATCGGGATGCACATTTTTTAAAACATGAATGCGGTGTAAGATGTCTATATTGGAGGCTTTGTCTCAGGCCTATGGAGATGCATAGGGATGCTTATGGATGCCCAAGGATGGGCATGGGCTTGGTTCCACTGGAAGTGACCCTGGCCATCTGTAAGTATCCTTATGCATCTCCGTGGGCACAAGACAGACACCTTAAATGGAGGCCTGTAAAATGCTGGCCTACATTTAAAGTATCTATTAGAAAAAATGGATGTGATTCTCTAAAAGATGCCAATGCGTGACTGACTTGCGATCGGCGGCCACTGAGATTGGCATCCTTTAGAGAATCAGGCCCGATATGTTTATCTTTTTATTTAGGCTACATGATTATTGGCATTTGCAAGAATAATTAAAAATGAATTACATAAAAACAAACACATTCAAATAGAAGACAAACATAATCATTTTCAATATATGATAGTAGATTATGTTAATATTTACCTTTGAAGAATGAGTTATAGCTCTCTGGTTCTTCAATGATTTTAATGCACACAATGATGGAGACATAAGAAAAACATCAGCACATACAGGTCAGACAAAGAAATATGTCATAAAAAAGCAATGACACATACTTTACCATTCAATGCATCAAAATAAAATCAATATGAATACAATGCCCAGATAGAAGCTGAAACTAATAGCAAGCAGGAAGTAACTGGAATTTGACTTTCTTTCTTATGTTAACAGAAATGAAAAAATAAAAATGCAATACAGTAGGTACATGACAAAAAAAATTGCAAAAGGAACTTTAAAATGTACAAATTCCATGGAATTGCCAAGGCCACATGGAGAAATTCCCAAATATATTGCCTTTGCTTAGCTCATATATACTAGGATAATAATAACTGCTACAAAAGAAATATAGTCAAAATTATCTCAAAATTTTTGCTGCGCTGAGATGCTTAAAAAGAACAAAAACGAGCAGCGGTGCAAAAAAGACAGTTCCTGGCACGCCTTAACGGGCAGTCAGATGCTCCAAAATAAATACACCAATGCAATAAATGATAAATTCGTGGTAATGTTCTGAGCCCTCACTGGAAGAAAGTAAGCTAGCGAGCCAGCGGGAAAGCAACCCAAACCTTTAGATAGAACAAGAGAACAGCAAGCTCTCTCGACTAACGCACACCATCATAGGGCCCACATGGGTGCTACCATAGTGAGTAATTTAGAAACACTAAAGCCACTGCATTGATAAATCAAAAAAATATATACTAATTCTAATTATTATGGAGCAACGAATGCCAGGGGATAAACCCACAATTTTAACGGCAGGAGAAGCAGGAAAGTCTTAGCCTCCCTCCACAAAAAAACATCCAAAAGTACTTAGCTTTTAGAGTATGATGGTAAATCAAGTTAGCGTTGAAAACAGCTTACTTTCTCTCACAACATTATCACTAATTTATCATTTATTGCATTGGTGTATTATTTATTATATTTATTTTGGAACATCTGACTGCCCGGTAAGGAGTGCCAGGAATGGCTTTTTGGTACCGCTGTTCATTTTTGTTCCACAAAAGAAATATAGGGAACCTTTTACCTAAGTGCAGTAAAGCACAGTTACTTACCGTAACAGGTGTTATCCAGGGACAGCAGGCAGATATTCTTAACACATGGGTGACGTCACCGACGGAGCCCTCGGTACGGACCTTTTTAACTAGAAGTTTCTAGTTGGCCGCACCGCGCGTGCGCGAGTGCCTTCCCGCCCGACGGAGGAGTGCGTGGTCCCCAGTTAGGATAAGCCAGCTAAGAAGCCAACCCGGGGAGGTGGGTGGGACGTAAGAATATCTGCCTGCTGTCCCTGGATAACACCTGTTACGGTAAGTAACTGTGCTTTATCCCAGGACAAGCAGGCAGCATATTCTTAACACATGGGTGACCTCCAAGCTAACAAAGAGGGAGGTGGGATGGTTGGCCATTAGGAAAATAAATTTTGTAACACAGATTGGCCGAAGTGTCCATCCCGTCTGGAGAACGCATCCAGACAGTAGTGAGTAGTGAACGTGTGAACTGAGGACCAAGTGGCCGCCTTGCAGATTTCCTCGATGGGCGTGGAACGGAGGAAAGCTACAGAAGCAGCCATAGCTCGGACTCTGTGGGCCGTGACAGTTCCTTCCAGTGAGAGACCGGCCCGAGCATAACAGAAGGCAATACAGGCAGCAAGCCAATTTGAAAGTGTCCGTTTGGAGACAGGGCGACCCAAACGGTTGGGATCGAAAGATACAAATAGCTGAGGGGATGTTCGGTGAGCTCTGGTACGATCAAGATAGTAAGCAAGGGCACGCTTACAATCCAGTGTGTGCAACGCCTGTTCCCCAGGATGCGAGTGAGGCTTAGGGAAGAAGACGGGTAGCACAATGGACTGGTTAAGGTGAAAAGCTGAGACCACCTTGGGAAGGAATTTAGGGTGGGTACGCAGAACAACCTTGTCATGGTGAAAAACAGTGAAAGGTGGGTCGGCAACCAGTGCATGCAGTTCGCTAACCCTCCTGGCAGAGGTGATGGCAATTAGGAAAAGCACCTTCCAGGTAAGGAGCCTGAGCGAAGTTGTGGCAAGAGGCTCAAACGGAGGCTTCATGAGTGCTGAGAGAACCACATTCAGGTCCCAGACGACAGGAGGAGGCTTGAGAGGCGGCTTGATATTGAAGAGCCCTCTCATAAATTTGGAAACCAGAGGATGAGCCGTGAGGGGTTTTCCGAGAATAGGCTCATGAAACGCAGTGATGGCACTGAGGTGGACTCTGATTGAGGTGGTTTTGAGGCCAGCATTGGACAGTGAGAGCAAATATTCCAAGACAGTTTCCACCGCTAAGGAGGTGGGTTCCTGATGATGCCGGAGACACCACGAGGAGAATCTGGTCCACTTCTGATGGTAACATTGGAGAGTGGCCGGTTTCCTGGAGGCGTCCAAAATGAGGCGGACCGGTTGAGATAGATTCTCCGGAGAGGTCAGCCCGAGAGAAACCAAGCTGTCAGGTGGAGGGAAGACAGATTGGGATGCAGTAGAGACTGATGCTGCTGTGTAAGCAGAGTAGGAAACACAGGAAGAGGAATGGGCTCCCTGGAGCTGAGTTGAAGCAGGAGGGAGAACCAGTGTTGACGAGGCCACCGAGGGGCGATGAGAATCATGGTGGCGTTGTCCTTGCGGAGTTTGGACAAGGTCCGCAACATCAGAGGAAGTGGAGGGAAGGCATAGAGGAACCGATCCCTCCAGTCGAGCAGGAATGCATCCGGAGCCAGACGGTGAGGAGAGAAGAGTCTGGAACAGAATTGGGGCAGCTGATGGTTGTGAGGTGCTGCAAAGAGGTCCACCTGCGGCGTGCCCCATCGAGCAAAGATGGAGAGCAGAGTCGGAGGGTCCAACGTCCACTCGTGAGGTTGAAGGATGCGGCTGAGATTGTCGGCCAGGGAGTTCTGTTCGCCCTGGATATATACCGCCCTGAGAAAGAGATTGCGGTCCGTGGCCCAGGTCCAGATGCGCAGAGCCTCCAAACAAAGGGGGCGAGATCCGGTGCCGCCTTGCTTGTTTATGTAGTACATGGCGACTTGATTGTCTGTGCACAGGAGGAGGACTTGAGGGCAGAGAAGATGTTGGAAAGCCTTGAGGGCGTAGAACATGGCTCTGAGTTCCAGGAAATTTATGTGATGACGACGCTCCTGTGGGGTCCAAAGTCCCTGGGTGCGTAGATCTCCTAGGTGAGCTCCCCATGCGTAGGGGGACGCATCGGTGGTGATGATCATAGAGTGGGGGGGCAGATGAAAAAGAAGACCCCTGGAAAGATTTGAGGAGTTCAACCACCATTGGAGAGATTGCTGAAGAGATGATGTCACAGAGATGGGATGAGAAAGAAGATCTGTAGTCTGTGACCATTGGTTGGCGAGAGTCCACTGAGGTGTACGAAGGTGGAGACGCGCTAGAGGAAGGACATGTACCGTCAAGGCCATGTGACCCAGGAGGACCATCATCTGTCGGGCAGGAATGGAGGGATGCCTGAGTACCTGACGGCAGAGGTGGAGCAGGGTCTGCTGGCGATCGGAGGGGAGAAAGGCCCTCATCAGCGTGGTGTCCAGAACTGCTCCAATGAATTGAAGTCGCTGGGTGGGAAGCAGATGCGACTTGGGGTAGTTGATCTCGAACCCCAGGAGGTGGAGGAGAGAGATGGTGTGATGAGTAGCTTGTAGCACGAGTTGAGATGAGGGTGCTTTCACCAACCAATCGTCCAAGTAGGGGAATACCTGGAGGTTGTGAGACCTGAGGAAGGCCGCCACCACTATCAGGCATTTGGTGAAGACTCTGGGGGAGGAAGCGAGGCCAAACGGTAGCACTTTGTACTGATAGTGGTGGTGTAGCACCTGGAACCGCAGGTAGCGGCGAGAGTTCTGATGGATGGAGATGTGAGTGTAGGCCTCTTTGAGGTCCAGGGAACATAGCCAGTCGTGTTGAGAAAGTAGAGGGTAAAGTGTGGCAAGGGAGAGCATTCTGAACTTTTCCTTGACCAGACACTTGTTGAGGTCCCTGAGATCGAGAATGGGACGGAGGTCTCCCGTCTTTTTGGGTACTAGGAAGTAGCGGGAGTAGAATCCCTGACCCCTTTGATCTGGAGGTACTTCTTCGATGGCATTGAGAAGGAGGAGGGATTGAACCTCCCTCAGAAGGAGGGGGGTTTGAGAGGAGTGTGAAGCAGACTCTACGGGAAGGTTGTCCGGTGGAAGAGTCTGGAAGTTGAGAGAGTAGCCGTGGCGAATGATGTTGAGGACCCACTGGTCTGACGTGATGACTTCCCAACGGCTTGAGAAAATGGTGAGACGACCCCCAATAGGCTGTGGAAGAGGCAGCGAGGGTGGATGACTGGCTATGCCCTGGAGAGAAGAGTCAAAAGGGCTGAGATTGTTTAGCAGGCTGAGGAGGCTTGGAGGGTTGAGTGGCCTGAGATCGAGCCTGGGCATGGTGCTGCTGTTGACGGGGTCGCCGAGATTGTTGGGGGGGCGGATTGAGTGGCCTGGCTGAGAACCTCCGCTGGTAAGATGATTGAGGCCGATAGGGTCGAGCAGGCGGAGCCTTCTTTTTCGGCTTGATCAGGGTGTCCCACCTGGTCTCATGGGCCGAGAGTTTCTGGGTGGTGGAATCCAGGGACTCTCCAAAGAGTTCATCCCCGAGACAGGGGGCGTTGGCCAAACGATCCTGGTGGTTGATGTCCAGGTCGGAGACTCTGAGCCAGGCTAAGCGACGCATGGCTACGGCCATGGCAGAGGCCCGAGAGGTGAGCTCGAAGGAGTCGTATATTGAGCGGACCATATATTTTCGCATCTGGAGAAGACCAGAGATGTGTTGTTGGAATAGCGGGACCTGGCGCTCAGGAAGGTACTTCTGGAGGGCAGACAGTTGTTGGACCAAGTGTTTCAGATAGAAAGAAAAATGGAAGGAATAGTTGTTTGCCCTGTTGGCAAGCATGGCATTCTGGTAAAGCCTCTTGCCAAACTTGTCCATAGTCTTACCTTCTCTGCCAGGAGGGGTAGAGGCATAGACACTGGAGCCCTGAGTCTTTTTTAAGGTGGATTCCACCAGAAGGGACTCATGGGGCAATTGAGATTTGTCGAATCCAGGAATGGGAATGACACGGTAAAGGTTGTCCAGTTTACGGGGGGCTCCCGGTACCGTGAGGGGATTTTCCAAGTTTTTGTAGAACGTTTCCCGTAGGATGTCATGCACGGGAAGCTTGAGGAACTCCTTAGGAGGTTGCTCAAAGTCTAAAGCCTCTAGAAAGGCTTGAGACTTTTTTGAGTCAGATTCCAGAGGAAGGGACAGGGCAGCAGACATTTCTCTCAGAAATTTAGAAAATGAGGACTGCTCTGGTTTAGAGGTGGCATCGGGTGCCGATGGTTCCTCATCAGATGAGGAGGGATCCTCCTCGGTACCGAGAGGAGTTTCCTCCCATAAGTCAGGATCCCTGACTTCTGGCGCGTGTCGAGACACCGGGGTGGAGGGCGCGGTATGGCGAGTTTTGGACAAAGACTTTCCAGAGCGCACCGAAACGGTACCAGGGGAGGACGACCGGCGTCTATCTCGGTCCCGAGAAGAATGCCGTACCGCCTGGTGCCGAGGAGGATCCAATGTGGCCTGAGAATGAACCACCGGATCGCCCTGAAGTTGTTGGGCCGAAAGGATTGGCATGGATGTGTTCACCGGTACCGAAGGGGTGGACACCGGGGGCTCGGTACGGGGCTCGGGCCGGTCTGGTACCGGAAGGAGCGGTGCCAGGATAGTGGGCAACAGTTGTTCAAGTTGTTTCTTCAACTGCTCTTGGAGTTGAGCCTTTAAGATGGCCGAGATACGGTCATCTAGGGGTGGCATCGGAACCGCTTTCTTTTTCTTCGGTTCCTTAGATGCCGCTCCACGCCCCGGCGATGACGAGGCCGATGACGAGGCACTCACCGAGATCGGGGCGGAGCGTTTGCGGGACCGGTGCGATGCCGGTAGGGACGGTGTCGCCGCCGTAGCTGGAGGGCGCTCGAGGGAAGAGGAAGGCTTCTTAGCCGGCTTACCTGGCGCCAGCGACGCCGATGTGGGGTCGGTCGGTGTCGAGGTCGACGGTGCCGATTTTTGAGGTACCGCCGTTGAAGGTGAGGAGTCCATTGCCGACTCGGTGCCGAAGAGAAGAGTTTGTTGAATTCTTCGGTTTTTAAGAGTTCTCTTTTGAAGAGTGGCACAGCGGGTGCAGGAGTCCGCCCGATGCTCCGGACCCAGACACTGCAAACACCAATTGTGTGGGTCAGTTATGGAGATCGGGCGTGCACACCGCTGGCACTTCTTAAAACCGACCTGCGGGGGCATGAAGGGGAAGATAGCCTCCGCAAAATCGAAGCCCGAGGCCTGTATACTGGCAACAGGCCCCGCCGGGGCAAAAACGAAAGAAAAAAGGGAAAAAGCAAAGTTTTTTTTTTTTTTGCAAAACAAAGAAAAATAAACCCGAAGGTAAAGAGAGAAAAAATAAGGAAAAAAGCGCGAGCGGGAAGGCAAAAAAGTGGTTTCAACGGCCGTTGAAAAAACACACGCGTCTTCTTCGCTCCGCGGAAACGAAGAAACTGGGGACCACGCACTCCTCCGTCGGGCGGGAAGGCACTCGCGCACGCGCGGTGCGGCCAACTAGAAACTTCTAGTTAAAAAGGTCCGTACCGAGGGCTCCGTCGGTGACGTCACCCATGTGTTAAGAATATGCTGCCTGCTTGTCCTGGGATAAGATCTGGGCGTGGCACTTTTATGAGGGACTTTTCTGCATGCTAAGCCCAGGTTTAAAACAACAATTTTGTAGGGCTTTTTTTTCTGATTTGCAGGTCATGTGCTAATGTTCCCATTAGTGTGTGCTATCTGCCAAAAGTTAATGTGGGAGCACCTAACGCCCCCTATTTATCCAACTAGTGCATACTAATCATAGCACACTAGCTGGATAATGCAGGAACATCTTCATGAGACTGCCTACTCTCCGCCCATGACATGCCCACTCTGAAAAATATTGCTAAAAATCGGTAATGCGCAGGTTAGCTCATACAAACAGGCAAAATAAAGCAAAACGCTTAAATGCATGTCTGTAGTTTCTTGTTTGCATGTGCTAACTGCATGTTAATGGCTTAACATCCTGCATCTCCAGTTTAATCCTTATTTCTAGTACAGTGGAACCTTGGTTTACGAGCATAATTCGTTCCAGAAGTATGCTCGTAAACCAAATTGCTTGTATATCAAAGCGAGTTTCCCCATAGGAAGTAAGGGAAGCTCGTTTGATTCGTTCCCATTCACCCCCCACCCCCCGAGGCCAGCGGCACTGCTCCAACCCAGAGAACCGGCATCACTCCCCCCCCGTTCACGTCGCCCCCCTCCCCCGCTATTCTACATCCCCCCCGAGCACCGAAATGAAATCCCTTACCCCGATTGGGCACCGGCACCAGCACCAATGCATAGGACATGCTGGTGCCGGTGCCCGAAGATCCTCCCTCTTCTGGGCTGGGCGGGGCGTCGGAGATCCTCCCTGTTGCCTGTGCTGGGCTGGACTGAGCTTTGAGCATTTGCGCATGCTCAAATCCTTCTGATCTCGCTCTCTCCGAGATTCTCAGATTCAGAATCTCAGAGAGAGCGAGACCAGAAGGCCTTGAGCATGCGCAAATGCTCAAGGCCCAGTCCAGCCCAGCACAGGCAACAGGGAGGATCTCCGACGCACCGCCTTACCCAGAAGAGGGAGAATCTTCGGGCTCCAGCACCGGCATGTCCTATGCGTTGGTGCTGGTGCCCAATCAGGGTAAGGGATTTTGTTTCGGTGCTCGGGGGGGGATGTAGGATCGCGGTGGGGGGGGGATGCCGCGAGTGGGGGGGATGCCGGATCACTTGGGGGGGATGCCAGATCGCGGGGATGGTGCTCGTAAATCGAGTCAAACTCGGTTTCCGAGGCGCCAATTTTGCGAATGTTTTGCTCGTCTTGCAAAACACTCGTAAACCGAGGTTTGACTGTACTTTCCTTCATCAAACAAGTTGCTGAATACTATTTAGAAAAGGTATTCTTCACTTGCTCTGGCATATCACTAATGAAGCAATCATGCATGTGAGTAAGTTACTAGTGCCTTGTTTTTTAATGTGTGAGCATTTTAACAATTTACTGCAAATCAGCAACTATATTGAAACATAGACTTGTTACTTAATATGAATGTGCATTCATTACCAGGTTAATTAGTGCAGGTTAAAATTTTTTAATGTACCCAATGTTGTTATTATTAGGTCATACAATTGTTGTTGGCTCAAATTATACATTTAAAACATTATTTTTATTAAAACAAACAAGTAAAGTGAACTAAAGGAAGTCCACAAAGGAGGAAAAATAACCAAACAAATGGAAAACATGCCAAAACATTTGCCATGTGCACATTCCTATATCTCTTCAAAGTAAAATGAATATACTTACAAGCTAACAGCATTTAGAATATTTGAAAATAATAGCTAAAATGGTACCAATGCTAGGATCAGTTTCTGAATTCACAGAGTAGGAAAAATCTTCAAACAAATTGAAAACAAGTCCAAAAACTTTTACCATTTGCATATCTCTTGTTATCTAATAAAACTTTAAAGTAATATGAACATCCTTACATGCTAATACTGTTTAGAATATTTGAAAACAATAGCTAAAATGGTACCAATGCCAGGATCAGTTTCTGAGTCCAACTGCACATGAAAACACCCTGCTGATTGTGAATATTTTATACCAACCCATTCAATTCCTATGGGCTTCAATGCATTTTCTGCAGCATCACTACCACACCTCTGTATAAAGGACCCTTATTCTTTGAATCCAATGCATAAAGGTATTAACAAAAGAGTACCACAATTGAAAAATGAGAAGGGCAGATCTTTAGAGCTATTTACTCAGATCTATCTTACATTCAAGCATGAGAAGAATTGCATTGTATGGAAGTCATGTGCATGCAAATCTCTTTTATGGAGACATGCGTAAAGTTTAAGTTCGCCTGCCTCTGCTTTAAAGTACTATACGGACTAGCCCCTAAATACATAACTGACCTTTTCTCCTTCTCAGCCAACAGACACAAGAGAAGCTCACACTCGAACTTCGTTTCCCCCCCAGTTAGAGGATGTAAACTGAAAAAACACCATGAACACCTTCTCTCTCATCAGGCAGCATTATGGGGTAAAGATCTAGAACAATTGCTATCGCCCACTACTTATGAGGAATTCGGGAAACGCCTAAAAACATATCTGTTCCTGAAATATCTAGACAGCTGACCCATACATCTCTTTCTCCTCAATAAGGTTCTCTTGACCTATTAACCACTTTTCTTCACCTCTTTTAAGTTCATTCAATTTGTAACTTCTTTTAATCTTTTGTAAACCACATAGAACTTCACGGTACTGTGGTATATAAACTGTTATTATTATTATTATTATGTGCATGCAAATCTCTTTTACACTTGATCATAAGAAATATCCTGAAAACCATACACTGGAGGAGCTTGAGGACATGAGTGTGGATACCCCTGACTTAGTTCAACCAGTAAACTGAGTATTGCTTCTTCTGAACTAATTTTAAATAATTCATGCCAATGAATAAGAGTTTATCTTAGCTATCATCATATATGGATAATATATATTCTGATAATCTCACCCACTGGCAGCCCTCAAGGACTAGGAGTAAATACCGCTGGGATATATCAATATATCATTAACTTTATACAGATACATCTCATTTAAATAATTTATCAGCATAAAACATTGGCTATGTGGGCACTGTTGCATGTTAGTATGCATTTGCATGTAATTATCATACTCAGTTTAATTACTCCACTTTTAATTTAGGGAGCCACTCTCAACAGAAGAAAAAGCCTCAGGTTTTCTTAGGGTAGAGCATTAATGCTCAAACCTCTTCCACCAACATCATCGGCTAAAAAACTTCCGGAGAGAATGTGCAAATTACCACATTTAACTAAAGTAATTATCACATGTACCACATGTAATTATCATGACATCAGTAAAGTGTTGGCTAGAAGAAAGTTCTGCATATTTGTGGTAAAGGTTTATATGCCCTTAGAAAAGCAATTTCTTGATTTTTTCCATAATTCCATTTTTGTCATAGTATAATAAAATAACAAAAGGGAAGCAACTCGCAAAGTGAGAATGCCCTGAGTGTCTTGAACATTATAGCTCTTTTCTCTTACCTTGCTTGCCTAGCTTACAGCAACAGCCTGCTATGACCCTAAGCTTTTCTTCATCTTGTGGCAGTTTTAATACTTCAGAAACAATTACAACTTTCAAACAAATAATATTTGCCATCTTTCCATGTAAATATCAATCAATTTAAATTACATTACATGGGTTTATTCTATATCACTTTGATAAACAAGCAGCAGAGTGCTTCAGAAAAATAAAGGTCCAATTTAACCTTCAAGCAAAAGTAGGGGGGAAAAAAGGTTAAAATTTCTTTGTATTAGCTGGTTTGCAGAATAGTAAAAAAAATACAGATTTTCTCCATAGGTGTTCTTTAAAAATGCCACGCTGAGGGGTTTTTACAAATAAATCACATAGATTATCTGTATAGGGCTAGATTCTGCAGATAGCACTTAAAAATTAGTGCCGAAAAAGATTGGTATTCAATTCTGTTCTATAATGGATATTCAAAGATGGTTGCCCTTTATAGAATACTATTGAGTAGCAATTTGGGCATCCAAATTTAGGCACAAGGACTTATGCATGCTGAAACCATGTGAAATTCCTAATGTCCAATGACCAGCCCATTCACTTCCCATTGGGTTACTTGTGATAGAATTTGAGTATCTGTAGTTGCCACTGACACTGGCCATTATCTATATGCAGCCACTTTCCCTCAGATTCCATATATGATGGTCAAAATAGGTGCTGATATTTGGGCACAAGTCCAAGATATGTGCACACCTGAAATGGCAAACAAGCCAATTAGAGCCAATAATGAAGTGCTATTTGGTACTAATTTGAATTTGCACACAAACCATCATACGAGTACGTACTATTCTATAACAATGTATGTCCAAATTCTATCACACGTAACCCAATGGGAAGTGAATGAGCAGGTCATTGGACACTAGGAATTTCACCTGGTTTCAGCATGCATATGTCCTTGTGCCTAAATTTGGATGCCCAAATTGCTACTCAATGGTATTCTATAATGGGCAACCATCTTTGAATATCCATTATAGAACAGAATTGAACACCGATCTTTTTCGGCACCAATTTTTAAGTGCTATCTGCAGAATCTAGCCCTATACAGATAATCTATATGATTTACTTTAGGACTACAACAAACTATACAATTTACAACAAATCTATAAGATTTACTTTAGGATTGCAACAAACCTAAAGAAACGCTATAAGCATTGGTCCCTCTAAGCTGAGCAAGAGTTTTCCACCTACAGTCTTCCAATGAGGGGATGCTGTTTCAATATCGCATTTAAAATAGTGGAGGACAGGCAAGTTCTGCAGGACTCCAGGGAACCTGCCTATCCATAATGACTGAAACATACTACCCCCTACTGGTAGCAATGCAGTTGGAGGACACTTGCACAGCTTAGAGCAGGGGTCTCCAAAGTCCCTCCTTGAGGGCCGACCCCAGTCGAGTTTTCAGGATTTCCCAAATGAATATGCATGAGATCTATGTGCATGCACTGCTTTCAATGCATATTCATTGGGGAAATCTTGAAAACCTGACTGGATTCGGTCCTCAATGAGGGACTTTGGAGACCCCTGGCTTAGAGGGAACCATGCCCATAAGATATCTATAGAGAAGCTGAATATCACCACTATATGGATAATATATTGTTTATGCCCTCACTTCCACTCTTTCACACCTATATAGATAAGGGCTAATTCTATACCTGGGAGTCTAGTTTCCTCTTCTTTACAGAATACTAGCATAACAGTGAAAATATATGCCTATAAATGAGGTGTAAGTACTAGGATTACCATATGGATCCAAAAAAGGAGGATGGATTGAGACATCCGGATATTAAAACCTCCTTTTTCTGGAGCTGTATGGTAACCCCAGAAAGTACTTATGCTAACCATAAAGCTGGCGTAATTGTGTGAACTTCCACTGAAAGCAATGGAAGTAAAACCCGGATGTCTCAATCCATCCTCCTTTTTCTGGAGCCAAAGTGAGTATTGACGCCAGCCATAGAGCTGGCGCAATTGTGTGCACTTAACACATGCAACTTATTTGTGAAATAAGTGCTACATAAGATATGTGTGTATTTTTAGAATAGTGCTCAGTTGGATTTTTGGCATCTGTACATTCATGTGCACACATACATATTATATATGCTATTACTGCTAATGATTTATGCACACAATTAGCATGTAATTGTTAACACATACTCTATATAATTGCCCTTAGTGTTCCAGGACAGTTAGACATATTTTTGCTCCAGCACAAAACCATATAGGAGATGATGATCGATAAATAATACACTAGAAGGGTAGCTGTTAAGCCGTGGTAAAATAGTAGAAATGTATTTAGTCTATCATATTATTTTCTTATTGTTCTCTATTTACTGTTTTATATAAAGGTCTATTGTGGAAGATATAGCCTATTATAGTACTGAATTTGATTTACTGTTGTATGTTTTACTCCGGAATGCTTAATAAAGATTGAATAATTTGAGAAAACAAACAAATAGTGACCCCAAGTCAGGTCTGCTATCTTTTAAAGTACCTAGTGACAGAATACATTAACTGACCCACCTCTTCTCACAATTCCCCTATCTCCAACTTCCAATAATCAACCACCCATTCCCCTCCACCAAAACCCCTTTGCCACTACCAGAGGTTTCCCTTATGGTTAGCTCATGGCAACCTCTAGTGGTAGTCTCATGGTACTATTGCTAGGACCAAACTACCAAATAAGGACCTTTTATGTAAAATGTTCAATTTACATTTGTTTTATAAGCCTCTAGTACAATAGGTCAATTTATAAAAAAAGATGAAAAGGAGTAGGAACTGATAGAGAATGAAGCACAATATATATTATGTGGCTATGGATACATTTATAATAAATTCAGTATTGATTGCAAAAACCTGTACCCTACTCTGCAATACTATAGAAGAACTTCAGATATATGCAAAGAACATATCAGATTATTTTTTTTCATATAGATCTAAACATTGATCCGAGTTAATCTCAGAATAATATTTGACAAAAGGAAATGAAAAGTCACAGTCATCATGCAGCATGAAATTGTAAAGTCATCACCTTTATAGTATTTCATTTGTAACTATCAAGGAATATGATTTTTTTTAAATTAACTTGCCATTCCATTTTATAATGTACATCTGGTGATGTACATTATAAAATGGATGATGGTGATTCACTTTTAAAGCACACATATTGTCACCACCCATTTTGTAAGGATTCACATGCTAATCCCGCACTTATCAGTTCACAGTATCTGGCTGCACTAATTGATTCACACTTCCAAGCTCAGGCTCCGCTCTAGACACACCCTCTGAGAAAATTTCTGGAATTTTTTTTTAGCATATGGTTTATGCAGGCAGGTTGGGATTTTACCACAGCGTGTCCTATGGTAAGCCCTTTTAAGCTATGGTAAGTACATTTATCATAACTTACGGCCTCTTTTACAAAACCGCGCAACAGCCCCAAAGCCCTTTAAATTTCCAAATTTCTTGACTCTAAATCCTTAAATATTCTAATACATTCATTGATAATTACAAAACTTGATTATTGTAATGCATTATTAATCAACATTACACAAAAAGAAAAAAAACGGTTACAAATAATTCAAAACACTGCAGTTAAACTTTTATACAACGGCAAAAATTTGACCATGCAACCCCCTTTATGATCGAGTCGCATTGGCTCCCTATCTCTCACCGCATAACATTCAAAATCTTATTGCTGGTATTTAAAACTCTATCTACAAACGAACCCTTATTCATAAATCGGATGCTTATTCCACACAATTTATCACGTTCTCTTCGTTCTTTGACTCAGGGGTTACTGGCAGTCCCTTCCCTGAAAGTGGTGGGTACCAGACGTCATGATATGTTTTCAATTGTAGCCCCCCCAAACTTGGAACTCTCTGCCACAATATATAAAAAATGAAAAGGAACTTAGTCTGTTTAAAAATAAATTAAAAACCTTTCTTTTTAAAGATGCTTTTAATCTTTAATCAAAATACTTATTATTGCAGTTAAGTCATCCCTCCTAGTGTTTTTCCCTTGAATGTTCCTTTCTTGAAATACCTATTATGTAACTTTTCCCCTTTTATCATTATGTGTCTTTGTATTTGTCTGTTTATGGGTTTGTCTTTATTCAGCACTTAATTTTACTAACATGTATATCAAAATGCTTACAATCGTCTTATAATGTTAAAGTGTTTGTCAGTTTAGGAATTTGTTTTTTTTTTAATCAAGTATTTGTTATTATTAACATGTTTTAAACTGTTCATGTATTTTATTGTTAATCGCTTAGTAAACTACGGATAAGCGATCCATCAAATGAAAAATAAACATAAACATAAACATAAATCTCTATGGGCTCCAGGGCCATTAGCGCGGCACAGCGGCTAGTGCGACTTTGTAAAAGAGGCCGTTAGTAAAAAGACCCCCTCTTTTAATAAGGCGCGCTAGCTGATTTAGTGCACGCTAAATCGTCTAGCACGCCTTAGTAAAAGAGGGTGTTGATAAATTAATTGCTTGAACAGAAAACACAAAAAGGGTTCCACCAAAGAGATTCCACAAGGAAAATAGCACCGCAAACACAAAAGAGACTGTGGAATTGATGAGCCTGTCGGAAGTAATTGCTGCTTTTTGGGGGGACAGGCAACCTTTATGGGGGGATGGGCAGGGACGGAAGGGATTCCTCACGGGGATGGAGGAGATTCGGGGGGGGGGACGGGGGGGATTTCTGTCCCTGCGTAACTCTCTAGCCCAGAGCCACAAGGAGCTGTAGTGCGAAATGAGCTCGCAACCTCAGGGTGCCGAAACAGCTACTCTAACCACTAGGCCACTCCTTCACAACCCATTTTAGACAGGCTGCAGAAGTAGGAATTGAGACGTGCACGTTACTGCATCTCAGGTTTCACCAATATTTTAGAACTGAATTTGCTGTCATAAAATCTGTTCTAAAAGTCAAGAGAAATGGATGTTTATGCACCAATTGCATGTAGCATAAATGTTCAATTAAGAAAAACAAACATAAGTAATTTCAAGGGGTGGAAAGCAATTAATTGGTTATGTGCTGGCACCAATCCAGTTATGTTGTACAATGCTGTTAAAGTGACCAATTTCCTTTGCCAGCTTGGCAGTTGGTGGCAACATTGCTGAAGGGTTAGCTTGGTCTTTATCTGTAGAATTCCCTTTCCTATCATATAAGCTCCAAATTCTCCTTTTTATTTATTCATTTAAAAATTTATATACTGCTTAAAAATCTAAGCAGTGTACAATCAATTAAAAAAAAAAAAAAAAAAAAAGCTGTTGTTACAGATTGCTTTCAGGCAAGTAATGCAATTCTCTATGTTCTCGTGATGCCCCCTCTATTCTTATCTCTTGTTTCTCCCTTTTCCTCCCCAACTTCCACTCTTCTTCCTATCTGCCCTCTTCTCCGCCTCTTTAGTCTTCAGCCATGATCAATCCACCCCTTCTCTTCTCCATCCTAATTCCCCCTTTTCCATCTATATTTTTCCTGCTATTTTTGATTTGTTTTATTGTAAACTGCTGAGCTGTGCACTCATGGCAATGGCAGTATATCCAGGTAATGTATTAAATAAATAAATAGTAGATTTTAGGCATGACCATTTGCACCACTCATAGTTCTGGCGTAAATGCTTACACCTAGATTGGTAAACAAAAATGCACGTAAATTATAGTATTCTAGAATTTATGCATGTTAATTGTGTGCCCTACCTTTGCTCTGCCCATGTATATGCCCACCTTCAACTATATGCCATTCCATTTAGCCATTTCATAGATTAGATCATCATGGAACACCAACATGTACATATGTGCTTACATTCTGGTCATTAGTACATGAGAGATATGCAAGCAAAGCAATTCTCTTTTGTTTAGAATCCTGTGTCATTTTTGAGTTTTTTCATTTTGTGTGTGTATATATATATATATATATATATATATATATATATATATATACAGTATATAAACAAAAAATTAGAAAAATGCAGTTTATATATATATATTTTTTTAAAAAAATTTTGTTTTATATACACACACACGAGGACTGCCTGAAAAGTAATGAGACTGCCTCTGGTTTTCTTTCCAAGAAGTAGACTTGGTAATACTGTGCTGGTTCTTGTGAAGCATGCAGTTTGATTTCCTGGTAGACAGTGTGTTTCCTGCTTGTCAGCTGATCCCGGCTTGTGCTGAACCCTGGGACCCTGCTCGAGTCATGCTTAGTTTACTGTGCACTGCACCGCGGAGAACCAGCATTTAAATTTGCACTGCACCGGGAGATGCCCCCAAGGTTGCCCCTGATGAAGGCTACGAAACAGGGCTCCGTAGAGCAATCAGCTGGCGCCCCGTAGACATTACAGCGGTCAGCAGATAACGATAAGTTCCTGAATTTTGAGTAATTTAATGAATGATGGTAAAACCGATAAGATTGAATAGCACAGGAACTTTTCAAATGATGTCAAATTAGAAGCGATTTCAATTTTTTGATCTTTAATTCTTCACATTCACTATTTAAGACACCGGGGCATTTGGGCTGTTAGCTAGGTTTTTTGTAATAATTTAGATTAAAAAAGACAAAAAAATTTTTAGCATATTAAATTATAGTTTTCATAGGAAGTTGGCCCACAGGGTGTGTAAAATGATGTAAGTGGGTAACGTCTTCCGGGTACTTCTGTGCTACTGGTGGTATTGAACCCGGGTGAACTCGCTTAAAAACATTTTCTTCCGCAAGTTCCCACCTACTGATTAACACCCTGAAACACTCGTTGTAACAAGTTTGGTAGGCCCTTAACCCTTGTGGTGTTGGAAGAATAAGAGAGCAGGTCTTTATCCAGAGTTCCAAGATTTTTCTGACCCCTCTCGTTTAGAGTAAGGCTCTACCTATTTTGGATCTTGTGATATTTCTGAATCTGCAGTTGGACTGCCATAGTCTTCATTGTTGGGTCACAGCGAGAGGATGAACTTCATACGTTTCATCATGGCTGATGAGGAACTCGTGTCAAAGTATGGAGCATGGCTAATTGTTTCACCATTGTATGCTTGCTGTAACATTTCAAGAGTTTCATTAGCACTCTTTCCAAGTTTAATAGAAAATTCAATCACATACCGTCTTCCTCAACTGCCATGACAAAATGTATAAAGTTCTTCCTCTCGCTCTATTTATTTATGGCACAGATGAAGAGTACTACTGAAGAAGAAATATAAGACACAATTAAGGATGGGCTGGCTATAGCAACCTCTCTAAATAAGTAATAGCTCATTACTGAATCATTACTGAAAGTACTGCAAGAGTGTTGGAAATTCTCATCTGCAGCGCTTAATATTAATAAATCAAGAACAGGAACCATTGGAATAAGGTTATCAACAGCCCTTAGTTTACAGAGAACTCTGCTTGCTTAAATTTCCATTTTTTTTATTTATATTAGCTAAAAGAACAATAAACCTGAAAAAGAAACTGTTATATTCTGGGGTAATGGTGAATTTATTTTATTAATGTATCATGAATAAAACAACATTTTGGTCTGCTCAAGGGCATTCATTATAATTATATAACATATCAAACCCCTTTATATACATAAAGTCCCCGATTCTAGTCATGACGCTTTAAGTTAGGCGGTGGTAAGCGTCCTACCACTGCCTAACTTGTTTCAATTGGTGATAAATGGTGAGGTAATTGACTGCCGAAGAAACAACAGCATCATTTTAAACCAATTAAAAACTGATTTAGGAAAAATGGAAGTGCTTAAGGTAGCCTCCAAAATGGGTACTGTTCTCCCGTCTACAGAGGCACTTTACATCAACTAACCCCAGAAATGGCATTAGGCGTCATAAAGTGCCTTCATAGCTGTAATTCTTGCGAAAGGTAGGCACCAAACATGTAGGCCCTTAAAACCCTGGCCTATATTTATATCGCCTACTGTTGCATGATGGACACGCAATCGGCAGTTGTTTTTTAGGCTGCCACTGACAAAGGCACCGTTTATAAAATTCGGCTCAAAATGTCAACCAGAGCTCGCTCTCATTATGACCAGTTACACATAAATGTTATGTGGTAGTGGTGGTAACTTTTTTTGGTTTCTCTTGACATGTGATTTTTATTTTTTTTTTTTAAGTTCATGAAAGTTTTTTTTTATAAAGTATCAAAAACATAATATGAAAATACATATGGCATCATTCCAAACATATAAACACTTCAGAGTACAGAAGACAGTTACGCAATAATGCATGTGATAGTTTTGATATATTAAAAGCAAAACCTATATTGAAAACATAAATATAGTACAGTACTCCCCCGATATTCACGGGGGTTTCGTTTCAGGAACCCCTGCGAATATTGAAAAATCGCGAATACGGTTTTTCGTCTGGGGAGGCAGCAGAGGGCAGCTGGAGAGGCAGGAGAGGGCAGCAAGTGAAGGAAATCATTTGCGGGTATGCTCTGACCGCCTCTTCCTGTACTAAAATCAGCCCTCACCAGGGGAGCTCAAAACGGTTTACATGAATTTATTCAGGTATTCAAGCATTTTTCCCTGTCTGTCCCGGTGGGCTCACAATCTATCTAATGTACCTGGGGCAATGGGGGGGATTAAGTGATTTGCCCAGGAACACAAGGAGCAGTGAGGTTTGAACCCACAACCCCAGGGTGCTGAGGCTATAGCTTTAATCACTGCACCACACTCTCCCCCAATATGTGCGTACAGAAGCTTAAAATGGTATACTGCAGGCTATGCTGAGGCATCCCATGGTAACTTTGACATGCGTGCATACTATCAGTGCACTAAAATTTCAAATTAATTTTTTTACCCATGCGGGCAGATCTGGGGACCAAGACTGGGTATGTCTATGCTAATCAGTTAGTGCAGCTAAATTACCAGGTGCTGATTAACACAGCACATGAGTCCTTAGGGCCTGATTCTATAAATGGGGTCTAGGTTAGGAGCCGCTAGGCGCCCTAATCACGGATGCCTAGCGATATCTATCTTAGGCCAGGATTCACTAACCTGCCAGATCCGGGCCTGATCCTGGCAGATCTGATCAATTCAGAAACCAAAAATATGCAAATGGGGGTGATCGGAGGAACACCCCCATCTGCCTGCATGGATCGCGCATGCACGATCCACACGCATGCGCAGACCATAGGAGCAGCGTTTGTTGTTGTTTTTTTTAACTTTTTTGTACTTGCGGCAGGACCTGGGGGAGACTGAACCAAACGCCGCTGACCCCAACCCGCGTGGCTCCCAGGAAGCTGGTTCCGTTCTTGCCAGCTGCCACCCTCACTAATAATAAAAAGATAAATGGAGCCTGTGGTTTTAACCCGCTTAGAGCCCGCGGGTTAAAACCATGGGCTTGCACTGCGGGGAAGGGTGGGAGAGTCCAGGCAGGCAGGAAATCATGGCAGTTTGGGGCAGGGAGCAGTTTGGGCAGGCAAGAGAAGAGCATCAGAAAGACGAGCAGCAGGAGATAAGAAGCAGGGCTGAGCAGGGAAGCATTCGGGGCAAGCAGGCAAGAGAGATTGCAGGGCAAAGAGCAGGGCTTCCAGTCGGAAAGACGTTTTCAACTGGTCCCCAGCAGTTGCTTCTTCAGGTGATCGGCCAGCCCAATCGGATCAGAAATTTGGTGTAGTGAATCTGGTCGCTGTCCAATTTGCATGCATTTCACCTCATTTGCATGCATGGATTCAAAGCGGATCGCAGGAGAGGTTAAGTGAATCAGGCCGGATGGAAAGGGGTCGCAAACCGATGGGTAGGTACATGATCAGTTTGCTTTGTGAATCTAGCCCTTAGTTCTGCATGCAACTTGTTCCTAATTGGTTCAAATGGTGTGATAATTCACCACACCATTAAAATCTGATTTGAAAAACATTATTTTAATTATCAATTTAACTCGCATGGGAATATCCACATGGCGCCTAGCGACGCCTAAGTCAAGGCACCCTCTTCCTAACGATGCCTACCTGGAAAGTAGGTATGGTTAGGGACAATTCCTGTAAACCGTGCCGAGCTCTACGACTATGGAGATGGTGCGGTATACAAACCTAAGGTTTAGTTTAGTTTAGGTGTGGTTCACTTACGCATTACTAGGTGTTGTAGTCAGACTCCAGTACATTAGGCCAGGAAAACCCTGGCTAATACACTGGTGCCTAACACAAGGATGCCTAGGCAAGCCCAGGTGCTGCTAGATGTGAATCTATAAAGGACACCTAGCGGTTGATTGACAACTGTGTGGAGCGGCGCGGCGCCTACTAGTTAAGCACCATTAAAGGCTCCTTTTATCAAGCCACGCTAACAGTTTAACATGCGTAATACCGCACGCTAAACCGCCGGCCGCTGTAGCTGCTACCACCTCCCTTGAGCAGGCGGTAGTTTTTAGGCCAGCACGGGGGTTAATGCGTGATGTAACGTCGCGCATGTTAACACCGCTAGCGCGGCTTGATAAAAGGAGCCCTAAGTGACGTGTATAGAATCAGGTCCTTACTGCCTATAAAATAGCTAATTTTTTGTTACAGGCTGCACACAAATGGTAATATTAGATATTAAATTAACAGAAACGTAATGAAATGAATTTAAATTGAAATAAGATAAGGTAGCTTTAGGCAGCTTCTCGGAGTTTTCACTCAAAGCAAGAACGGGAAAGTCTCCGGCAAAAAAATAAATATGGGTATATTTAACACATTTTGTCCTTTTCCCCTTATTTTTGTTTTTATACTGCTGGCAATCGCAAAATGCTCATTTCCTGAAGAAGCTTTTTGTTTAGAGTGAGAGCGAAATGGAGATCTTCCGTCGTAAGCTGTATCATTCTCAGACAGCCGGGTAGAGAAACTGCACCCAAGCTAAGTACTATAATAATAATAATAATAAAAATCTAGGATAAGGGTAAAATATGAATTACAAAAGTAAAAGTTTTCACACAAAATAACTTTTAAAAAATGAACAAAAGAGACAAGTGGACCGATGATAGCCCGCAAGAAAGTTATTAGCCAAGACTTGTTCTAAAGGCAAAATAACAGCGGGCACTTGAGATCCAAGGTCTCTATTTCAATTTCACTTATATTGATATTCTCGATCTAGCATCAGCCTATTTTTAGGAAGTTATTAGTGATAATAGAAGGTAAAATATTAGTGTATGACCAATAAATTAGAAAATTAGCCATTTTTGGGCTGAGGCAAAAAATGGCCTTAGATCATGGAAAAGAACCATATAGGGGTGTGCTAAGCTCAATTTTTGCTATAGTTTAGTAAAAATACCCCTTGTATTTTTGTTCCTTATTGTATGCTGTTAATTTGGTTTGTCAGTTTGTCATTTGTTTTAATTTTGATTTGTGATTTATTCATTTAACAAAGCCACGCCAGAAGTTTCTACCACAGGCCAGTGAGTAGGGTTATCAGACGTTTGGTTTTACCCAGACATGTCCTCTTTTTAGAGGACAGGTCAAGATGGCTTTTCAAAACCCTGCATTTTGTCTGGATTTTGAAAAGCTTCCAGTGAGACATCCTCATCCAGTGTGACATCATCACATCACACCTGCGCATGTGCAGATGCCCTTCCGACGCAGCTCCAAGCATGAGAACAGATTGAGGGGGCGGGGCTGGGGGTGAGGATGGGGTGGAATGGGGTGTGACTGGGGCAGAACTGGGCAGGGCTAGGTGGAACTGAGTGGGTGCCAGGGATCCGGATTTTACAATAGTAATATCTGGTAACCCTACCAGTGAGGTAAATGCTCCGATGCACACAGGAATTCTGTAAGCGTCAGAGCATTTATGTCGCCAGCCCACAGTAAAAACCTTTACTGCAGCTTTGTAAAAGCTAGCGTCTGTTTGTGTATTATGTATTACTGATATTTTTCTGTTAATTGCACTTTAATTATTGATATTTTCTTGCAATCTGTGTTTTATTTATTTTACTGTTTGTGTTAATTTATATTTTATTCATGATAAGCATACTGTTTTGATGTTGGTTTTTGAAAAATGATATTTCACTTTCATTAAACATTAAGGAGAAAAGTTATCAATCTGTGCTACCATTAAAATGTAATGTAATGTAATTTATTTCTTATATACCGCTACATCCGTTAGGTTCTAAGCGGTTTACAGAAAATATACATTAAGATTAGAAATAGGAAAGGTACTTGAAAAATTCCCTTACTGTCCCGAAGGCTCACAATCTAACTAAAGTACCTGGAGGGTAATAGAGAAGTGAAAAGTAGAGTTAGAGGAAAAATGTGTTTGTTTGTTTTTTACCATAACTCATGCTATTTTAGCACAGGGTCTCACTGCATAAAATGGGAACCTGTACTAAAATAGTACAACCTGTGGTAAAATAACCTGTCATAACAGTAGTCCATATTGATAGCTTCCCCACTAGATATAAATGCTGCATGATCTAAGAGGGGCTTTAGGGAAGCAAACGGATATTTTTATTTCCCCAAAAAGTAAGTGCTGTAATTCCTAGCTTGACAAACAGCCCTAATTCTTGAAAAACAGTTTGTGAGGCCTAGCGTTAACCTGCTGTTAGCACGTGCATTCTAGTTTACATGCATTAATAGTGCTTTTACAAAGCATTAAAGGGTCCTTTTATCAAGCTGTGGTAGGGGTTTAACGCGCATAATACCGCGCGTTAAACCACCTGCCACGCTAACCGCTAACGTCTGCATTGAGCGGGTGTTAGTTTTTTAGCCAACCGCGGGGGTTAGTGCGTGATGAAATGTCCGACGCACTAACCCCGCTAGCGCGGCTTGATAAAAGGACCCCTTAGTTTTTTAGCCGGCAGCGGGAGTTAACGTGTGATGAAATGTCCGACGTGCTAACCCCGCTAGCGTGGCTTGATAAAAGGACCCCTAAGTAGTTCACAAAATTTTTAATGCAAATTTTATGCTAATAAGGTAATGAGATTAAAACCTGAAAAAATACCCATTCCTTATTAGTTTATTGAAAACCAATGCATATTAAGATATGCAAAGTGAATATAGACCCATTAATACAAATAAATTTAACTATACATTAATATATTTTTCAAGAAGGTGCAATTCATTTTTTTGTGTTAATGCCCGTATTAATGCATTAAATTTAACACTAATAAAAATAAAAAAGCAAACAAACCCAAAAATCATTTATGTGTCTTCAAATGGCTGTTAACACAGTCCACTGTAATTAAATTATGATAATGACAGATGTTAAAGCACCTTAGTGAACTAGGCAATAAAATACTGGAATTAGAGACGGAAATGAGGAGTGCCGACCTAGATGTGGTGGCAATATCTGAAACTTGGTTCACGGATTCCCATGGATGGGATATGGCTATACCAGGTTATAACTTACTCCGCCGAGACAGAGAAGGCTAAAACGGAGGAGGGGTAGCACTATATATCAAGGAAGAAATCAAAGTTACCAGAATCACAGGTGTCAAGTATACAGGAGAGTCCCTCTGGGTGAACCTTGCCAGGGGAAGTGGCAAATGCCTGTTTCAGGGCATTGTATACGGAAACAACAAGATGACATAGACAAAGAATTAATTGAAGACATCGAGACCATCACTCTCCGTGGAGACACTGTACTATTAGGGGACTTCAACATGCCAGATATAAACTGGAGCAAACTTTCAGCTACAATCAGCAGCAGCAGAAGGCTACTAACCTCTATACGGGGAGCACAACTCAAACAAATGGTACTGGAGCCCACCAGGGATCAGGCGATTTTGGACCTGATACTCACCAATGGAGATAGCATCACAGAGTTCTGGTAGGTGAGGCGTTGGCCTCCAGCGACCACAACATGGTGTGGTTTCACCTCAGGAAGGGATCTACGAGGTCGAACCCCACATCAACAAAGGTCCTTAACTTTAAGGGCACTGACTTCGAGAGTATGGGAGATTTTGTCTCTGAGGCGCTGCAAAACCAAGACACAACAGATGATGTGGAGGTAATGTGGTCAGCTCTGAAATCTACCCTACTGGAAGCAACCGACCTCTTTATAAGAACCGTGAGTAAATGGAGGAGAAATAACAAACCCCAATGGTTCTCTGCGGAGATCTCGGAACTCGTAAAACAGAAGAATAGAGCATTTGTATTCTACAAACAATCACAACGACCAGAAGTCAAAGAAGCTTATCTACAGAAATTTAGAACTGTTAAAACAGCGGTCAGAAACGCCAAACTCTGGATGGAAGAAAATTTAGCTAGGAATATTAAAAAAAGGGGATAAATCCTTCTTCAGGTATGTTAGTGATAGAAAGAGGAATACAGACGGGATAGTGAGCCTGAAGAAACCCGACGGCAACTTTGCAGAATCGGACTCTGATAAAGCCGAACTACTCAACAAATACTTCTGCTCAGTCTTTACCTGTGAGGCACCGGGTTCCGGTCCACAGCTGCAAACAAGGTAGAGCTCAGAAGACCCGTTCAGGAATTTTGAATTTTCCACCAGCAGCATCTACCAAGAATTGTCAAGGCTCAAAGTGAATAAAGCCATGGGACCGGATAAATTGCAACCCAGAGTGCTTAGGGAATTGAGAGATGTCCTGATAGAGCCGTTAGCCGTGCTCTTCAATCTTTCTCTGAGCACGGGAAAAGTTCCATTAGACTGGAAAACAGCTAACATCATTCCGCTCCACAAAAAAGGATGCAGGTTAGAGACTGCAAATTACAGACCGGTAATTCTCACGTCAATAGTGTGTAAACTTATGGAAACATTGATTAAACACAAATTAGACACGGTTCTGGATGATGAGAGACTGAGGGATCCCCACCAGCATGGATTTACAAGGGGGAGATCCTGCCAATACAACCTGATCAGCTTCTTTGACTGGGTAACAAAAAAACTAGATAAGGGAGAGTCCCTAGATGTAGTGTATCTGGACTTCAGTAAGGCTTTTGATAGCGCCCACACCGTAGACTTTTGAACAAAATGAGTTCGTTGGGGCTAGGAGAAATATTAACTGCATGGGTTAAAGACTGGCTCAGTGGCAGACATCAAAGGGTGGTGGTAAATGGTACTCCCTCTGAAAAGTCCGAAGTGCACAGTGGAGTACCGCAGGGCTTGGTCCTGGGTCCAATCTTATTTAATATCTTCATACGAAATCTGCCTCAGGGACTTCGGGGTAAAATTGTATTATTTGCCGATGATGCTAAATTATGCAACATAGTAGGCGGAAGTACCGTGCCCGACACTATGACACAGTACATACTTTTACTGGAGCACTGGTCTACTATTTGGCAGCTGAATTTTAATTCCAAGAAGTGTAAAGTTATGCACCTTGGTAGCGGAAATCCATGCAGAACCTACACTCTGAATGGTGAGACCTTAACTAGAACTGTTGCAGAACGGGACCTGGGAGTAATCATTAGTGAAAATATGAAGACAACCAATCAAGTGGAGAAAGCCTCATCCAAGGCTAGACAAATGCTGGGTTGCATCCGGAGAAGTTTTGTCAGCCGAAAGCCCGAAGTTGTAATGCCGCTATACAGGTCCATGGTGAGACCACATCTGGAATACTGTGTACAATTTTGGAGGCCACATTATCCGAAGGATGTGCTGAGAATAGAATCGGTTCAACGGTTGGCCACCAGGATGGTCTCAGGACTCAAGGATATCCCATATGAAGAACGTCTAGGTAAGTTGCAGCTATACTCTCTCGAGGAACGCAGAGAGAGGGGTGACATGATAGAGAGATTCAAATACGATATTGGCTGTATTGAGGTGGAAGAAGACATCTTTTTCCTTACAGGACCTATGGCGACAAGAGGACATCTGCTAAAAATCAGGGGCGGGAGATTTCATGGTGACACTAGGAAGTACTTCTTCACCGAAAGGGTGGTTGATCGTTGGAATGATCTTCCACTTCAGGTAGTTGAGGCCAATAACGTGACTGACTTTAAGAACAAATGGGATCAACATGTGGGTTCACTTCAAAGAAGAACTTAGGGGGGAGGGTTATTTGAGTGGGCAGACTTGTGGGGCCGAAGGCCCTTTTCTGCCGTCATATTCTATGTTTCTATCCTGTAAGTATGGTGAAGTTCATTTTTGAGGGAGCCTATTTTCCATTCCCCCTCCCGCACCCCATAAAAAGTTTAAATTCTTCCATAAGAAGTTTCTTGTCATAGTCTCCCGTGCTATTTTCTGATTGCTCTGTTTTATGTTTCTGATTATTCTGCTCCTGGTTGTATGTTCCTTTGCAGTTGTTAATAAAAATAATTTGAAAAAAAAAAAAAAAAAGAAGTAATAGGGAAATGAATGACTCTGGTAATACTCTGGTTGGGACTTGTACCAGATTCAGGAAAAATTACAAAGACAAGGGGACACTCGATAAAGGTACAGGCAAATACTTTAAAACCAATAGGAGGAAATAATTTTTCACTCAGAGAATAGTTAAGTTCTGAACACATTGCCAGAGGATGTAGTAAGAGTGGTTTAAAAAAAAGGTTTGGCTAAGTTCTTGGAGGAAACATCCACAATCTGCTATTGAGACAGACATGGGGGAAGCTACTGTTTGCCCTGGATCAGAAGTATGGAATGTTGCTACTGTTTGGGTTTTTGCCAGATACTTGTGATCTGGATTGGCCACCGTGAAGACAGGATACTGGGCTAGATGGACTTTTGGTCTGACCCATATGGCTATTCTTATGTTCTTATAAGATGTTGTTAGATAGAGTGAAGGATATTAATGGATTGTGGTTGTTATTCCTGATACAGCTTCCCATGCATCTGAATTAAAAAATAAATAAATAAAAAAGCCAACAACTTTAAATATACAATAAGAGCAGAAGACTATAGCTTACCCCCCAAAATATTTGACTTTTAATCCTTGGTATAAAGTCTGTAGAGAATATATGTAGGCGATAAGTGGCCCAGACATACATAAATTGACAATATGTATAACAGTTTTGGCGCAACTGACCTCTAAAGATAAAGAACTGATGTAGACGAAGGAACATGTTTTAATGGATGTTATTGGGATTAACAGATAAGGAAAAGCTCATAAAATTTGTACATGTTCAATGACTTTTTCTTGTCCGAAAGTCTTTCTAGAATTTATTCTGATTGGGAAAAGCATCAAAATTCCAATCAAGTGATATAAGGTTGGCGTTACATCAAACTTACCTCCTCTTTTACCAAGGTGCGCTAACCGAATAGCGCACGAAAACTGATTTAGCGCGCACTAATCGGTTAGCGCACCTTAGTAAAAGAGGGGGTTAGTCAGCAATACAGTAAGACAAGAAGAGCTATGAAGACTTTTTGATAATAATAATGATTTCATCCACATAGATTCAACTCGAATTGAACTCTTCTAATTTCAAACACTTCAGAGTGGAGAGAGGGGACTGATGGGTAAGAGAATTAAAGTGATATAGTTTACATTTGAAAACTCTTGTAAGGCAGGTGGATTCCCTGGGTGGAGCTTTTGATTCTATAATTATTAACAGTGCATTTATGTGCTTTTAACAAGCCAAGTTCAGAACAAGGTGAAAGCAGTCAATATTTTCTTGATGTAAACCCAAATGTGAGGTCCCAAGTCTCACAACAAAGATCCTACTGGGGTAACACAGCATGCACCAAACATATTTTTTTCAGATCACAATGAATACTTTCTTTTCTTTATGAATCATCTCTCTCCTAAATATCAGCATTTGCCACAATTATTATTTGGTTTATCAATTCTATTCAATTTCCATAGGCCAAAACAATTTTCTGATTTCTCTGATTCACTAACATACTATGGTCTGTAGTTGAAATATTTACAATTTCGATCATATTTTCCTATTGACAGCAACAATTGAATGTTATTGCCACCACATTGCACACTATTGCTTTACCTTACACTATTATATTCCTGCATTCAGAATGCTAAAACTAGTGTGACTGTTCATCAGTAAAATGAAACTGTTAAATCCAAACAAGAAATATTTAGCTGTGCATGACAGATGCATACACATGTGAGCTTAATGTTTGGTATTGCAAAGCTCGAGTGGAATCCAAAGTTAATTTACAGAAACTAAATGGAGAATTTTGAAACAAATCACTATTATAGACTTTTGAATTATTCTTTTTGTCTCTTCTTGACAGGAATGTCATACCATATAGTAAATCATATCACTTTGACAAAAAGTTCACCACTCCAAGTCAGGAAAACATAAAGAATCAAACTCATGATGTTAAAAGTTGCTCACTGCCCATCCTTTGATACCTTGTTCTACACTATTGCTTCTTACTGGAACCTGTGGCAGCTGTCTTCCCCTACGACTGCTGAAGGACGAGTCCGCAAGAGACGACTGCATTGGGCTTCCTTGTTGATGTGCTCTGTAGATGAGAAGAGGATACAATAAAAGTGCTAGTTGATGTTTTCACTTATTTTAATTTGTATATTTGAGATTTGTATTTATTTATATTTGTAATCCATCTTGAATGGCTTCTATTAAGAGGGGAGTCTAAAAAATTAAAAATTAAATAAAATATAAAATTCACATCTACATTAGTATAAATAATCCCCCCCCCCCCCTTTTTACAAAACTGTGCTAGTGGCCAACGTGCGGCAAAATCCCCAAAGCCCTTTAAATCTCTATGGGCTTCGGGGCAGTTACCGCAGCAGCAGCCGCTAGCATGGCTTTGTAAAATGGGGGAATGTTTTCTGTGCAAGGAAAAAAGGTATTGCATTTGGGAGGTTCATCTAAAGAGCAACACAGTTCCCAGATTTACCCTGTTTTACTGCTATAGAAAACATTTTGCAGGGAATACTGCAAGAGCAATGTAAGGAAATTCTTTAAGGAGAGGGTGGTGGATGCCTGGAATGCGCTCCTGAGAGAAGTGGTGGAGATGAAAACAGTGACGGAGTTCAAAAAAGCATGGGATGAACACAGAGGAGCTAGAATCAGAAAATAATTGTAAATATTGAAGAACTAAGGCCAGTACTGGGCAGACTTGTATGGTCTGTGTCTGTCTGTATATGGCCATTTGGTAGAGGATGGGTTGGGGAGGGCTTCAATGGCTGGGAGGGTGTAGATGGACTGGAGTGTGCTTTGACAGAGACTTCAGTAGTTGGAACCTAAGAACAGTACTGGGCAGAGCTTTGGATTCTTGCCCAAAAATAGCTAAGAGGAAGAAAAAAACCCAGTAAATTTTTAGATTAAATCAAGTTGGGCAGACTAGATTAGAGTCTTTATCTGCCATCATCTACTATGTTACTATGAGTACAATAACTGGAGCTGAAATTACTCTGCTTTTGTGTCTCTCCTAAGTGCCTCTCCTAAGTGCTTGTTATGATAATTCCACTTTTGGAATGTTCTAGCCCCAAGAAGGAACCCGGACTCCTGTAGGTAGTTAAATGATTAGAAAATAAAACAACAACAAAAAAAAGAGCTGGCAACCTAAATAAATCAAGAGTTATTGACAAATCAGTTCATTTATAAAGATAAAAAAGCAATGTCTATTGAAGTCTATAGCTTTGTCAGCACTGGTTGCTCCTATTTTCTACCAGTTCCCACAGAAAAAGATGAAGTCTGAATGCAATGTAAAGTCCTGGTGTACTTTAGAAGTGAAACTATCATGAGAAAGGGAAGTACCTTAAGGAAAGGCAAATACTGTATAATGCAGTGACAGTTTACAGATGAGCACTACAAAATTAATATGTACAATAGGGTTGATTGATAGATTTAGTTGGTTTATAAACAACATTTCTACCCAAGGATTCTCTGCATGCAATAGTTGTGATCTATGACATTTAAATTTTAATTCATCTACATTTTTGTTCAAAACCTCAAAAGAACTAGTAGTAAAGATTATGGTGCAGACATCAATCTGCTAAAAATGTCCAAATCCCGATTTTGGAAAGTCAGAATTTAAACGTTCCACACTGCAGTTCATCAAAATAGCAAGGGAGCATGTCGTAGGCATGTTTTGGGTAGGATTAGGGAGGGCCTTAAAGTAGGATGTCCAACAGAGATTTTCAAATGGGAAGAAATGTTCATATCTTAAAAGAAGGATGATTTTATTTAGACCTGTTTCAGTCATGTCCAGGTTACAAAAAGTTGCTCTAATTCAACAGCTAACCACTGGAGGAATTAAGGCATGACTGTTCACAAATGCCCCAGTGGTTGCTGTGCCCCTCTATCCCCTAAAAGTGAAACTGGAAAAGAAAACCAGGCGTTATGTCAGCTGCAGGTATTATGGGTATTCTGATCAAAGCAGCAAACATATCAAATAAGTCATCTAGTGGTTAGTGCTATAGGCTGTAAACCAAAGGACCCAGGTTCAAGATCTTCAAACGGCCGCCAAAAAGTTCTCAGTCCAACCAACCAACTTCATAAATTTTGAGCTTTATTTTGTCAGTATATGGGGGACAAGCTAAACAGTAATTGGAGGTAATAGTGGACAAGACAACGAAGCTGTCAGCACAGTGCGCAGCGGCCGCTAAGAAGACGAATAGAATGCTAGGTATAATCAAGAAAGGTATTACAATCAGAATGAAAGAAGTTACTCTGCCGTTGTATCGGGCGATGGTGCGCCCGCATCTGGAGTACTGCGTCCAATATTGGTCGCCTTACCTTAAGAAGGATATGGCGATACTCGAGAGGGTTCAGAAGAGAGCGACACGTTTGATAAAAGGTATGGAAAACCTTTCATATGCTGAAAGATTGGAGAAACTGGGGCTCTTCTCCCTGGAAAAGCAGAGACTTACAAGATCATGAAAGCCATAGAGAAAATGGAGAGGGACAGATTGCAGATGACACAAAACTATGCAGTTGGGTCACAAAAGGAGAGCGAAAAACTTCAGAGAGATTTGAACCAGCTGGAGAAATGGGCGGAAAAGTGGCAGATGAAGTTTAATATAGATAAATGCAAAGTGATGCACCTGGGCAGGAAAAACAAGGAACATGAATATAAAATGTTAGGTGTAACATTGGGCAAGAGCGAACAAGAAAAGGACCTGGGAGTACTGATAGACAGGACCCTGAGGCCGTCGGCTCAGTGTGCAGTGGCGGCAAAGAAAGCAAACAGGATATTGGGCATGATAAAGAAGGGAATCACGAGTAGATCGGCGGACGTCATAATGCCACTTTACAGAGCAATGGTCAGACCACACTTGGAATACTGTATCCAACACTGGTCTCCCTACCTAAAGAAGAATATAACACTGCTGGAGAGAGTGCAGAGGCAAGCAACGAAGCTAGTAAAGGGTATGGAGAATTTGAGCTACAAAGAACACCTCGGAAAACTGGGATTGTTCACCCTCGAGAAGAGAAGACTGCGATGGGATAAGATAGAGACTTTTAAAATACTTAAAGAATTCAACAAAATAGAGCAAGAAACATCGTTATTCACACTGTCAAATGTGACTCATACAAGAGGTCATGGACTGAAACTGAGGGGCAACAGGCCCAGGACAAATGTCAGGAAGTTCTGTTTCACACAGCGAGTGGTGGACGCTTGAAATGCTCTCCTGGAAGAGGATGTGATGGAGACTACCATTCTAGGATTCAAGGGCAAGTTGGATGCACACCTTCTTGCAAATCACATTGAGGGATACGGGCAATCAAGGTTTTCATCAGGAAACACCTAGCTTGGCCTCCGCATGTGCAGGTCACCGGACTGGATGGACCTATGGTCTGATCCGGTGAAGGCATTTTTTATGTTCTTATGCTCAAACTTTCAAGAACTACAAGAACGAGAGGGCATTCGGAAAAATTAATAGGGGACAGATTCAGAACCAATGCTAGGAAGTTCTTCTTCACCCAAAGGGTAGTGGACACCTGTAATGCGCTTCCAGAGGGTGTGATAGGACAGAGTACAGTACTGAGATTCAAGAAAGGATTAGATAATTTCCTGAAGGAAAAGGGGATAGAAGGGTATAGATAGAGGATTACTACACAGGTCCTGGACCTGATGGGCCGCTGCGCAAGCTGACTGCTGGGCATGATGGACCTCTGGTCTGACCCAGCAGAGCCACTGCTTATGTTCTTAGTGCTAATTTGTAGAAACAAAATTCTATGTTTTCGCATTGTTTCAGATCATTGACTGAACTATATCCATGTTATTCTCTTCTTGGATAGGCTGATAACTTTTCAACATCACTAAATCTACTACAGATGGTTCATGAGATTAACCTGAAACTATCAGTTCTTGCAATAACACCCCACTTTTTAATATACAATAAATTGTTTCATAAGAGAGAAAAAGGATCTCAGAAACCTGCTTGATTAACCACATTTCTATCATTGATCCTGAAAAACCTCTCAAGAAATTTATCATGCTTAATTGCTCTTATTTGTATTTTTCTATAAAGTGGCATTTTTGTAAAGTGGTATTTTTATCAACAACTGCTGGAGTCTCAATATTTTATAATAACAGTCTATACTTATCTCCAATATAGCAAGCATTTTAGGCAGCAGCAGTCTGTGGAGTAGTGGTGTTTTTGGCAAAAGTCTTAAAACAGCCTTGGGTGAACCCTTGAAGAAGTCAGTGAATTAAGGTGAAACAGGTCTTGGGCCAGGGCTGCAAATTCCAAGACATGTCTAGCAGAAGTAATGGCTACCAGAAAGACCATCTTGATAGTCAGATCCATGAACGTGGCCTCTTGTAAGGACTTGAACAGAGGCCGCAAGAGCCCCTCCAGTATTGTGTTAAGGTTCCAGGAAGGACAGGACTGGTGAACCGAAGGCCTAAGCCTCAGGGCACCCTTAAAGAATCTGACAATATCCAAGTACAAAGCGAGAAAACCTGGCACCCTGGGCTCTGAAACAGGAAATTCCAATCATTTGAACCTTCTAAGAGAAAAACGCCAGCCCCATGTCCAAGCCTTCTTGAAGAAAGGGCAACGCTGATGATACCAAGGCTGTGACAGGGTCCAGCTTCTTCCTGTGATATTAACATTGGAAGGAATCCCACGCCTTGACGTAGGCCATGAATGTGGCAGGTTTTTGGCTCTCAAAAGTGTACACACCACCAAATCTGAATAGCCCTTCTGTCTCAAAATTGAACGCTTAAGAGCCATGCCGTAAGATCAAAGCACTCCAGATCGTGTAGCACAATTGGACCCTGAGAGAGAAATCCCTCAAGTGGTTGAAACCTCAGAATGGGGACTGTCATGTTGACGCACCAGATCTGCATACCACAGGTGCCTGGGCCAGTCTGGAGCTATCAGGACATGTCCCAGGTACCTGGCTACTCATCTCAGGACACTGCCAATCATGGACCAGGGAAGGAACACATACAGGAACTTGTTCACTAGCCAAGGCTGTACTAGAAACATAGAATATGACGGTAGAAAAGGGCCATCCATCGGCCCAACATGTCTGCCCACTCGAAGAACCCTCCCCCTTAAGCACTTCCTCAAAGTGAACCCACGTTTATCCCATTTTTTCTTAAAATCGAGCACGTTGCTGGCCTCAACTACCTGAAGTGGAAGATCATTCCAATGATCAACCACCCTTTCGGTGAAGAAATACTTCCTAATGTCACCATGAAATCTCCCACCCTTGATTTTGAACAGATGCCCTCTTGTTGCCTTAGGTCCTGTAAGGAAAAAGATATCTTCTTCCACCTCAATACGGCCAGTAACATATTTGAACGTCTCTATCATGTCTCCCCTCTCTCTGCGTTCCTCGAGAGAGTATAGCTGCAACTTACCTAGACGGTCTTCATATGGGAGATCCTCGAGTCCTGAGACCATCCTAGTGGCCATTCGCTGAACTGACTCCATTCTCAGCACATCCTTTTGATAATGTGGCCTCCAAAATTGAACACAATATTCCAGATGAGGTCTCACCATGGACCTGTACAGCGGCATTACAACTTCAGGCCTTCGGCTGACAAAACTTCTTCTAATGCAACCCAGCATTTGTCTAGCCTTGGATGAAGCTTTCTCCACCTGATTGGCATTCTTCATATCTTCACTAATGATTACTCCTAGGTCCTATTCTGCACTTCCAGGCTCATATCTGCAGCTAATGAAGTGGACTGCTTTCTTGTTCTTCACCGTTGCAATGAAGTCCAACATTGGACTGCCCCAGCAGTTGACAATGGTCTGAAATGCCTGAAAGACCACTCTCCTGCATCCAGGGGTTGTCTGCTGAGGAAGTCCGCCTGTATATTTTGTACTCTGGCAACATGGGCTGCTGAAATGGCCAGAAGAAAAGCTTCTACCCAATGGAAAAAGCCTTCACCTCCTTCTGGAGCCCGACACTCCTGGTGCCTCCTTGATTGTCTGACTGCCTTGTTCATCAGCCAGGGCTAAAACTACTTCAATGCTAGGTGGATGGCTCGGAGTTCCAGCCTGTTGATGGACCAACAGCACTGTGACAGAGGCTACCGCTTCTGAACTAGATGGTGCTCGCAGTGCGCTCCCCAGCCCAAGAAGCTGGCATCTGTTGTCAGAGTGGTCCACGAGTCGATCTTCAGAAGCATCCCTGAGGTCATTAACTGGGTATAGCCACCAGGCCATTCTGAAGCAGGCTGCTTTCATCCGGGGTAAGAGAACATGCAGAGAATCCCTCTGCGGGGACCAATGAGACAGAAGAGTGTTGTAGGGGATGCATATGTGCTCTTGCCCAAGGTACCACTTCTATCAAGGCTGCCATTAAAACACAGAATTTGAAGATAGTCTCAGGCTGGCAGATTCTTGTGTTAGAAGAGCTGAGATGTGGCCCCAAAACTTCTGTTTGCATGCCTCTGGAAGAAACACTCAGCCTTTCTCCGGGTTTAATCTGACACCCAGGTATTCCAGTGACTGAACTGGTTGCTACTGACTCTTTTTCAAGTTGACAATCGAGCCCAGACTCTGAAGAGTTGTCATGATGGCCATGATTGCTCGCTTCCTCCCTCGAGGAGGCTCTGATGAGCCAGTCATCCATGTAAGGGTAGACAAGCCAACCCATTTTGTGGAGATAGGCCACTACCACTACCATCACCTTGGTGAAAGTATGTAAGGACAGCAGACTTGATCAGTTTGCAAACAGATAGGTCCTCGACCTGGTCCACAGTAGCACTTACTCCCTAGTCTACTTCACTCAGAACCACATCATTCTTAATAGAGGTTTCACTCTGGGGAAAGAGGCAAAGCGTCCAGATCATCATCCTCAATAACCCCATCCGACCAACTGTCAGAGTCCGGGGGAGACGCAGGCCCTCTTAGCGGAACAGAAGTGGAACCACAAGAGGGCTGTGTATCTGGTTGCACTCCAGCTGACCCAGAAGGAACACTAGCACCACCAATATAGGCTTGACAGAGCAAGTTTACAAACTCAGGCATAAAGGGCATAGAGGACCAAGAACCCCCTTCAAGAGGAGGGTTAGAGCGCTTTCTTTTCAATTTGGGGCCATCAATGCCCTTACCAGGTGCTGGCACTGCAGTGCAGGATTCTGAGAGGCTTATATCATCCCCCAACCATGCCAAGAATCTCTTGGTAGCCTTAATGAGATGGTCAGAGACTAAACCTGGGGTCCCTACCTCTCCATCTTACATGATGGTACACGTGGCACAAGAGTGTTCTTCCAATGCCCAACCGGAGCAAACTTCACATGAATTCATGAGATTGGAGCTTGAGGACTCCATCCCTGGTGGTTAGAATTGAAAATGAGGCTTTTTAAGGAAGCTTGAAAACTTAGAATTCAAATCGGGAAAGATCTAAAATGGCCACCACCAGGATTTTCTTCTGAAGAAATGGCTGTAACTAACAGAGAACAGCCAAAACCAGCAATTTCAGGATTTTTGGGGTAGGGGAACAAGGCACCATCAAATAAAACATTCAAAAACAACAAATTCAGACACCCTGCCCTATGAGTTGTGGCAGTCCTACTCACAGACCAGACACTGGGAAGAAGTGCTTCAGCTTGACTCAGCTCCTCTAAGGGTAGCTGGAAATTGGAAAGGACCTCTGCCATCTGGAAAGCTGCCTTTTGTGAATTTTCAGCTGTCAGTTGGGCCACTGCTGGACTGAGCCTCAACCCATACAACCTGCACTAACACTCCTGATTAGTCAAGGAGTGAGCAAACAGTAGGGGAACGCCCCTAGCTCCATAGTTCAAGCAGGCTGGTTGAACAGGTCCCTGCAGGATTCACCTGTCAGCCGTAGACCCAAATCTGCTCCTCTCATGCAGGCTAGGCAGTCACCAGAGCTATACTGGAACACGAAGTCCCAAGAAAAAACACAGAAAACAAAAAATAAAACAGAGCAGATCAAAGTTACTCCTGCAGGCTTGCTTATAGAAGAAATAACAGACTGGGGGGGGGGAGGGGCAATAGAAAACAGGGAAAAGGAGGAGATGCTGAAAGCAGTGATCGGTATCTCTTGCAACAGACTCACAGGAAGATCCTTGGTTCAGCATACCGTCCCTATTGCACTGGAACACATTTTAACAAGGGTAGTCTGCTGGGTGCCTCCATCCTGGAACAGAACTGAAGAACTTTCACAATAGATCTTACAAGTGGTTTTGTCATCCAGAGCTCACCCGTGTGAGAGAAGATTTGACTTAGTTTGTCTGCCAGGAAGTTGTTCTTGCCTGCCAGATATGGAGCATGGAGAAGTATCAGAAGACAAACAGGAGAAACTGCCTTCACAGCAGTGAGGGGCACAAAAACAACAATGAAGGAGAACAAATGGTGCTCAATTCTTTTATTTTAAAACAGACTCGACACAATCGTGTTTCTTTTAGTTTTTTTCCTCCTGCATGGAGAAGTATTCCTTGAGAAAAGGTCTATTTTCTATACTCTGAGTTTCCCATCACAGGAGGTATGAACCTATCGCTCTTGTTACAGAGGTTAGGGTTATGTGGTCATTTCTCTAGGTGAAGGAAGGTGAATAGTGGAGTACTCCAGGGTTCTGTATTGGGACCAGTGTTATTTAACTTATTTATAAATAATCTGGAAATGTGAACAACTGAGATGATTAAATTTGCCAATGACACAAAACTATTCAAAGCTGTTAAATCACAGTGGACTATAAAAATTGCAGGAGGACCTTAGTAAATTGTAGCGCACGCTAAAACCGCTAGCATACCTTAGTAAAAGGAGCCCTAAATGTGCAGTGGAAGCAAAAATAGCAAACAAAATGCTAGGAATTATTTTTTAAAAAGGAATGGTTAACCATGCTAATAATGTTATAATGTCTCTGTATTGCTCCATGGTGTGACCTCACCTTGAGTATTGCGTTCAATTCTGGTCACCTTATCTCAAGAAAGATATAGTGGAACTAGAAAAGGTTCAAAGAAGAGTGGCCAAGATGTTAAAGGGGATGGAATTCTCTCGTATGAAGAAAGACTGAAATGTTAGAACTCTTCAGCTTGGAAAAGAGATGGTCCTAAGCAGGGTGCCCCTCTCAACCTTCAAAAATGAAACATCCTCTCTGTCTTAAACGGTGTGGAGCTTGGAGTAGATTGCATGATGTTGTCTACTGGTAAGAGCATAAATCTCTTCCTAAACTGACCTTTCGATGTTCTTATAGAAAAGTGGGCTAACCCATTGTTGATGTGGTTGACCAGTTGTCCATGTAGCTATTGGGGATAGCTAGTTGAATGATGTGCAAAATCTGAAATTCATTGGCTTTAAGCTTAGTCTTCTTGTCCACAGGTAAATATTGATGTCTCATTTAAAAAGCCACAAGTCAGTAAAATTGAGGGTAATCCCAGTTGTCTATAAGACAATTCCATTAATCTTTCTACACCACCAAGTTCTGAATTAATTTGAAGTAAAATATTCCAGATTTGTAATGCTGGAGAGTGACACCACAAAAGAAAAAGAAACATGCAATGGTATTTTATAGACTCTAGAATATACATATTTTGATTGATAACAACTGAGCTTAGTTACAGTAAAATAGAAACAGAAGCTACGTGGCAAAAATGGCATCCTAAGCATAGTTATCTGTGTAAGTAGTAATGTTCTCACTTACATTGACTGACAACAAATTCCTAAAGTCCCAATATGAATGTATTACAAAACAAAACAATGGAAGAACAGAATGCTACCAGAGATAATCTCTGCAGAAGCCCACCATGAAAAACTTAGCAACTGTAAGATGAATAAGGCAAGAATAACAAGATATGGGACAAGCGCTGATATCATGAAAAAGGAACTGTAATATGCTACAGTGGTGGAAAGAGTGAACACAGAGTACACTCAAGAAGGTACAACACCACACTGACATCTGGAAGGCAGGACACTGATACCGTGCTGCACATTCAATAGCACCTTTTCAGAAGTGGAGAAGGTGGCGCCGACCCTCCTGGAGATAGGTGATGTACTGGGCACAATGCTCTGACACTAGAATGCTCACTCGACCTTGAGCGAGTGTGATGCTTTCCCCTAATGCTTTGCTGCTCAGTTGTTCTTAGGGTGATGTATCCCCTTCTACAGTGGCTTGGCAGTACCCTATAACAATAGGGTCAAAAGAGGATTTTTATCAGTCATTAGTTCCAGAATATGGAACGTTAGGAAAACCTGTAGTCAGAATATTTGAATTCTAAAGAGAAGATTTTCAGATGTGGACAAAACAATATTATACATTATGCTACTTTTTTAGGCGTGAAAACAAAAGAAACATATGGATTCCAGCATGCACACTTCATCTTTCCATCTACAAGCTACATTCCTGAGTTCTGTAGAATTTTCTGTACAAATCTCCTCCATTTTCAGTTCTTTCTTGCAAGCATAAGAACAATCCTCTCAATACATACAGAAAAAAATTATACAGTAAAACCTTGGATTGCAAGTAACTTGGTTTGCAAGTGTTTTGCAAGACAAGCAAAACATTTTATTAAATTTTAACTTGATATACAAGTAATGTCTTGCAATACAAGTAGATACAGTGTACACACATCACAAATGAGCCATTGATTCTTCTCTCTCTGATACTGCAAGAGTGTAGTGACTGTTCTATACAAGCAAAGTCTTACAATACGAGTACATACAGTATATACGCGTCACATCATCACAACTGAGCCGATGGTTCTTCTCTCGCTGAGACTGCGGGAGTATAGTGACTTTTCTAAATGAGGAGGTCTTGCAATACAAATATGTGTAGTATTTTGTATTAGTTTTTGGGTTGTGGAACAAATCATCTAAGTTTCTATTATTTCCTATGGGGAAATTTGCTTTGATATACAAGTGCTTTGGATTAAAAGCATGCTTCTGGAACGAATTACGCTCGCAAACCACGGTTTAACTGTACTGTTTTTATTTATAAGCTTTCTTTGACAGAAGCAGTATATAAACAAAAGACATTTACATAACTTTTAAAGGTATTCCATTTAGAAAGTAGGCAACTAAGTTTGTGAGTAATAACTAGACAACACTAGCAGCCATTAAGTTGGAAGTGATAAAACATGACTGAAAAAGTTCCAGAAGTTCCAGAAGTTCCATCTGCTTACTCACAGATGCTAAGAGCCATGCAGTGCATGAATTACCCTACTCAGCTCACCAACATAATGCAGAAAAGAAAAAGAGTGAATCAATAGATAATGAACTCAGTTGACAATAGATTTTGACAAAGATAGAGAATGCAAAAAAAACAAACCAACCCCTTTCTAAGAATAAGTACATTGAAATTTCTTCTTTCCTAATTTTGCTTAATTCAGTAATACAGGCAGCCTCCCTTTTACGAACATCCGACTTACATCAGACTCGTACATACAAACGGGGGTCCTGCTCTACCTTTGGTGTCCCAATGTGCCCCTCCACCTCCCTCCCGAGTCCCAACGCGACCATCTCCCTCCCTCCTGCTTTCCAAAATGCCCCTCTTTCTCCCTTACTTCCTCCCTCCATTCTGTGCCCCAAGTACGTGCCTCCTTCTGGCGGGTGTTTACATTCTGGCCGGCTCCCTCCTCCTTCCAGCCAGTCATTTCTCTGCACAAAGCCATGGGCAGTGGCTCCTACGCACATCCTGCGACTGAGCCAGAAGCCTTCTCTCTGATTTTTTCCGCTTGATTTACAGGTTCAATTACAAGGGGGGAGGAGGGATAATTTTATTATTTTATTAATATATATTGTACATTGTATTTGATTATATAATAGGAAGGGTTGGGGAGGGTGGGGGTTAATAGCATTTTATGTGTACTCTTGATGAGTATTAAGTGATATATTTATGATCTATTTGTTATATTATATCGATGCACTTATTGTACGTTTAAAAATGAATAAAGAATTTAAAAAAAAAAAGAAATGTTATAAAATCATAAATAAAATAAAAATTAGGCATAACTGATCCTATGAAGATCAGGTTCAGTGATTTGTTTCACATGAACCACTGGGTAGTTCAACCCTCTGAGGATCTGTACCATCCTTAATTGGTTTAAGGTTTGGTAGAAAAGATGTTAGTATAAATAACACTGGAAGTTGGAGATAGTTTGAAGAGGCCTATTTTGTAAACTGCATGCCTAACTTCTCTCCAGTGTAACTGCAAAGGGGGCATGGCCATGGGAAGAGCAGGGACAGATCAGGGCCAGTCCCACAATTTAGATGCATTTTTTATAGAATAGTGTAATTTACAAATCCAACTGCCATTAGTTACGTGTCCAACTGCCACCAGCTGGGGGTAATTTTAAATAGGCACCCTAAACTATGCACCAAGTAGACATCCAATTGTAGGTACGCAAATGGGAGCTAACAGTAGTTAAATGACAAAATGGGGATAAAATAGCAGGTATTTGTATTTCTTTATACCTTGCCTTTTCCAAGGCGGGTCACAATAGAATACATGCACAAACAGAATCACATACAGTACAACAAATCTAACAGGAATAAAACATAATAGTGATAATGTAAAGCCTCCTAAAATTACAAAGAGGCTACCAGCGCCTCACACCCCAAAACTATAAATCAAGTCCCATATTTCATCTTACAGAAGAGGTGTTTCTTCAACATTTTCTTAAAACTACTCAAACATGTTTGCTGTCGTAAATATCCCGGAAACTTATTCCACTCCCGAGGACCCACACATGAAAATATGTTAGCTCTAGACACAGCTAGCCGCAGCTGTTTCACTGTCGGAATATGTAGGTCATCGTGAGTCACCAAGCGCAACATGCGCTGAGGTTCGTATGGCAGAATGCTATCCCTCAAATGTTTCTGTGGCTTATTGTGTATACAAAGATGCACCATGACCAGTCATTTATAAAGGATTCGATGCTCTAATTTTAACCAATACAAAGATATATAGCATTCTGTCACATGATCACAGGTAGGCACATAACCGGGTGACTCGCCCCCAAATTCTATAAAGTCCATCTAAAGTTAGGCGCTATATTGGCGTGCCTAGCTGATGTAGGCATCTAACTTAATAGCCTTAATCAGCACTGATAATCGGCACTTAACATATAATTGCCATTAATTGGATTTAATTGAAAGTTAACTCGAAAAATGTGAATCTACTCCATAAAAAGTAGGTGCCTGGTCCAAAGCACATAGTTAAAAGTGGACCTGGTTAGCAGCAGATCGTGGATGTGTTTTCTAGTTGGGGGCCTGTTTTTGATTTAGGTGCCTAACTTAGGTGAAGAAAACCCTGGCATAACTATGGTGTGCCTAAAAATCAGGATGCCTAGTGATGCCTAAGGCTCATCCTGACTGTTTAAGGGGGCTTCCGAAAGGACTTCTGGACTCTTTCCATGAAGAGAGGAGCTTGTCAGGAGCTCTCTGGTAACCGTTGAGAAGATGAATGCTGGCTTTTTGCCCAGAGTGACTGGAAAGTCCAAGAGGGAATTTCCAGTGACCAGTAGTGTCCAGTAGTGACCAGAGAGAGTCCAGGAATGTCCAGGGTACTCTGCATTCACCTTCGGGTAGGTGGCAAATGACCAGACTGATTGGAAGTGATCAGAGTGACCAGAGCAAACATGAGGACTCAATCTATACTCTCGAGTAGGTGGCAAAGATCATCCTAGGCGCCCACATTTGCACACTCAAATCTGTTTGTGTGCCCATGATGTGCATACAAATTAACTACTTAATAAGCAAAATGACATCATTGATCGGGTGTTAGCAACTAATTACCTGTGTTAATTGGCATTCATTAATATTTATGGGTGCATCTGGCCGTGCGCAATCTTATATCTTGAAAGGGAATGTGGCCATAGGAGGAGCATGGGCATGTCAGGGATGTTCCAAAAATTTGCAAGCATAGTTATAGAATACTGGATCAGTGTACCTAACTTAGGAGCTAGTATTAATACTAGGTTTCAGCAAGTGTAGGTCTGGGATCCAAAGTTAGGCTCAAGATCTGCCCTTAAGTACTATTCTATAAAGGGCGCACACCCTTTACAGAATAGAGCTTAACACTGATTTTGTCCAGTGCCAAAGTTTGAATGCCATTTATAGAATCCAATCCTACAATATGTATGTATTTTCACTCAGAAAATATCAAGTGAAAATATAAGCTGGCATTTGTCCACTTTGAAAATTTTGCAAAGTCTGCAGAGTGCAAATACTTATTAAAAGATAGCCTTTACGAAATCTGATTCTGCACAACCTTTCAGATTTCCTACAATTTGACTCTAAAGCTACTCAGTTTTATTTATTTATTTTAAAATTTTCTATACCGTTTAAAACTAAACGGTTTACATGATTTACATACATCCTATATAATAAAACGTTAGCGGCACATGCGCTTTTAAAAAAGCGTGATCCCTGCCGCTGTGGTGTGTGATCCATGGCCGTGTTCCATTTTAGAACCCGGCCAGGGATCACTCTGCCAACTCCCCTCATCCCGCTCTCACTCACCAACCCGAAGCAAGCTCGAACACACCTCCTGCCCTCACCTCACCAACCCGAAGCAAGCTCGAACACACCTCCCGCCCTCGCTCACCGCTGCTGCCGCCGCCGCTAATCCTCCTCTTCGGGGCAGCCTGCTATCGTGGCCAGCTTTGGCGGGCCTCGCGGGCCGTTTTCCGGCCTCGGTGGCACGTTCCCTCTGACGCACGGGATCGCGTCGAGGGGGGGGAAGTGCTTCCGGGTTGGGGAGCGGCCTGCAAGGTTCGCTGGGGCCGGCCACCACGATCGCGGCCTGCTTTGAAGACGCTGGGATGGAGGGAGGGTAAGCAGGGGGGATCAATACAGGGGGGCCAGAGGGAGAGGGAAAGGGGGCTGCTTTGGGGGGAGGGGTGTGCTGAGGGGAGACAGAAGGGGCCATGGAGAGATAGGGAGAGGGAAAGGGGGCTGCTTTGGGTGGAAGGTGTGTTGGAGACAGACAGCTTTGCTCTGGGGGGAAGACAGAAGAGGCCATGGAGAGACAGGGAGAGGGAAAGGGGGCTGCTTTGGGGGGAGGGGTGTGCTGGGGGCAGACAGCTTTGCTCGGGGGGGGGGGAAACAAAAGGACACAGACAGCGGCCAAGGAGAGAGAGATAAAGAAACACAGACAGACAGACACATCTATTCTAGCACCCGTTAATGTAACGGGCTTAAAGACTAGTAATATTCTTCCCTGTTCCATTCTTCCCTGTTCCAGCACAGTGAAGGGGAAGGGAGATCGAGTCGTCCCCCTTCACTGCACCGGAGGAGCAACGCGTGCGGCGGTTTGCCCCGCCCCCAGCAGCCACTTCGGCACCTGGCCTGCTTTCCAGCCCTCTTAAGGGCTTTGCAGACCGGGCCATTCTTCCCTGTTCCAGCACAGTGAAGGGGAAGGGAGATCGAGTCGTCCCCCTTCACTGCACCGGAGGAGCAACGCGTGCGGCGGTTTGCCCCGCCCCCAGCAGCCACTTCGGCACCTGGCCTGCTTTTCCAGCCCTCTTAAGGGCTTTGCAGACCGGGCCATTCTTCCCTGTTCCAGCACAGTGAAGGGGAAGGGAGATCGAGTCGTCCCCCTTCACTGCACCGGAGGAGCAACGCGTGCGGCGGTTTGCCCCGCCCCCAGCAGCCACTTCGGCACCTGGCCTGCTTTTCCAGCCCTCTTAAGGGCTTTGCAGACCGGGCCATTCTTCCCTGTTCCAGCACAGTGAAGGGGAAGGGAGATCGAGTCGTCCCCCTTCACTGCACCGGAGGAGCAACGCGTGCGGCGGTTTGCCCCGCCCCCAGCAGCCACTTCGGCACCTGGCCTGCTTTTCCAGCCCTCTTAAGGGCTTTGCAGACCGGGCCATTCTTCCCTGTTCCAGCACAGTGAAGGGGAAGGGAGATCGAGTCGTCCCCCTTCACTGCACCGGAGGAGCAACGCGTTCGGCGGTTTGCCCCGCCCCCAGCAGCCACTTCGGCACCTGGCCTGCTTTCCAGCCCTCTTAACCCTTTCCGCCCCCCCTCGGCGAATACCTTTTCTTACAGCGAGACACCATTACCACAGCCCAAACCAGAGACATATCAGAACCAAAGAATCTCCCTCTACACAAACAAAATGGAACATTACATATACAAAACCACACTTGCCATCCTAATACTTTCACTACTCATTTCCAACTGGCAAACCACAGGATATCACCTATCACCCATCCCAATTCTCACAACAACCTACAGGCAACCACAACCACCCAGAAAAATCCACACCACGAGAACCCTAACATCCTGCCCACTGACCAGCCAAGACCACATTCCCACCACCTGGGGAAAAAGACCTCCACCAAAGCACAAGACCACTACTCAAAAACAACTCACATCACCAAAAAATATCCTCTACCTTAATTGCAATCCTAATTCCAACACAAAATATACCTCGTTAACCTGTGCCTACATGAATATAAGATCAATTAGCCCAAAAGCAAACCTAATTAAAGACTGGCTGACTGAAGAACAACTAAGCTGTCTATTCCTAGCCGAAACCTGGCTAACATCCAATTCGGACCCATGCATAACCGAATTCTGCCCCAAAGGGTACAAATTAGAGCTGGTTTGTCGAGAAAACAAACGAGGGGGAGGACTAGCTATTCTAGTACAAAACAACCTCAACCTAAAAGTTCTACACAAACACTCAACCCCTCACTTAGACCTTCTTGCATGCCAACTCTCCGACAACACACTCACAGACACCCTGAACTGTCTATTATGCTACATCACTCCAGGAAAATGGAACACCTCAAAACTTGAACTCGAAGAATTCATATTCCAGAACTCTCTAACCTCCACATACAATTTGCTCCTAGGAGACATCAATCTCCACCTCGAGGACCACACATCCAAACAAGTAGACGATATACTCTCATACCTCGACGCCCTATCCTACCAGATCCTCAATCCTGAACCCACACACGAAAAAGGCCACCAACTTGATATAGCAGCATTCACGTCTCATAACCTCCACACCCCAAAAATTCATATCACCAATGGTACCTGGCATCCCTCTCTTTGGTCAGACCACCACAAATACACTTTCACCATCAACTGGCCTCAAAATAACACAAAACCCAAGCCACAAAAAACAACCTTCAAATCTAGACAGAAAATTGAGCCTGCCACATTCTGGGATAAAGTTGACCCTATAATCGCCCCCATCGACCCAACTGACTTCGTAAATCACTGGCGCATCCTAAGTGAAACAACCTTGAACGAGCTAGCCCCTGAAAAAACCAAACATAGAACCTGCAGATCCTCAGACAAGTGGTTCGACTCCGAACTCCTCCTACAAAAAAGGCACTGCAGACAACTTGAAAGATCTTGGAAAAAAAAGAAAAATGATCAAACCAAATCCGCTTGGAGAACCCAAATCAAACTATACAACATCAAACTAAAAGAAAAGCGCAAAACATACTACTCTAAACTAATTGGCACAAACACCTCTGACACAAAAACACTCTTCAACTTAGTAAAAAAACTTACGGACACAAACCCATTCCTTGCCACTCAAGGCAATAAACCACCAACAGCTTCTCAACTAGCAGAACACTTCAAACACAAGATCACTACAATCAGAAATACCCTCAACAACTCAACCACCAAACTCTACGAGATAATAACCCCCACAACGGAAGAAGCCATATCTGCAGACAGAACATGGACCACATTCCCAACTCTACAATGGTCTGATTTGAACCGACTATACAAAAAATACAGCCACGCCTCATGCGACTTGAACTACTGCCCATCGTATCTGCTAACAAATGCCTCCCTTAAATTCAAAACCAACCTCATGCAATGGATTCAAAGCACTCTCATAGAAGGTCAATTCCCGCAAGATCTTGGAGAGATCATAATCACACCCCTACTGAAAGATCAAAAAGGCCCTATAGACGCTCCTACCAACTACAGACCTATCGCTTCGATCCCATTATATGTCAAACTGATTGAAGGACTTGTGGCTCAATACCTCACCAACTACCTATTCGACCATAATATACTTCACTCCTCTCAATCAGGATTTAGATCTCAACACAGCACGGAAACACTACTAGCAACACTACTAGACATAGCACGACAACACCTCAGTAAAGGACACAGGATCCTAATTATCCAACTGGATCTATCCGCCGCCTTCGATCTAGTCGATCACACCATATTACTCCAGATACTTGATGCAATCGGGATCTCAGGGGTGGTTTACAATTGGTTCCAAGGATTCCTCAAAACAAGAACGTACAGAGTTAAGACAAACAACACGAAATCTAACTCATGGTCAAATCCATGCGGAGTCCCGCAGGGGTCACCACTATCGCCCATTCTATTCAATCTCTTCATCTCCTCCCTCGGCACCACTCTAGACAACCTAAATGTAACATCATTCAGCTACGCAGATGACATAACTATTATCCTCCCCTTTGAAATCCAAGATCACACCTCAACAGGACACCTGGAAATAATTCTGGATGAAATAGAAAAATGGATGACAAACCATAAACTGAAACTAAACTCGGACAAAACCAAATTCCTAATGCTTGAAACGGACAAAAACCCATCCATAACAGACCTAGAAATTAAAGCAACCAAATACCCAATCCAGACCTCACTCAGAATCTTGGGAGTGCTGATAGACAGATGCTGCACTATGCAGACCCAGATCAACAAAACTACCCAAAAAGCATTCTTCACAATGCGCAACTTAAGAAAAATAAGGAAATTCTTTGACAAAGAACACTACAGGATAATTGTACAATCCCTGGTACTAGGTCTCGTGGACTATTGCAATATCCTTTATCTACCATGCCCCACAAACATGATCAAAAAACTTCAAACCGTCCAGAACACAGCCCTTAGACTAATTTACTCACTCGGAAAATTTGACCACATCACCAATGCCTACCTAGACTCACACTGGCTACCGATTCGAGCCAGAATTCAATTCAAACTATACTGTCTACTCTTCAAAGTAATTAACGGTACTGCACCCACCTACCTAAATGACCGCCTAAACCGTAACCTTCCAACCAGAACAAGAAGAACACTGACATCATTCACATACCCACCACTCAAGGGTACCCACCGCAAAAAGCTTTATGATAGCCTCCTGGCAACACATGCTGCAAAACTCGAACCTTCCATCACCAGATTGTTAACCACAACATCAGACCTCAAGACATTCCGTAAAGAAATCAAAACACTGCTGTTCAAAAAATATATACAATCTACCTAACCTCCCTCACCCCTTCCCCCAAGAAACCAAAACACTGCCGTCCAAAACATCTTCCGATGTTATTAAGTCTTTACTATCATTCTGTTATTAAGTCTCAATCCTCAAACTGTATTCTCTATTGTCATGTACCATCCTGGAAATGTCCAGTTCTCTTCTTATGTAATCCGCTTTGAACCGCAAGGTACAAGCGGAATAAAAATCACTAATGTAATGTAATGTAATGTAATGTAATATTATAAAACCATAATAAAACAGACACACAAACAATCCTCAGAAATCATATCTACAAACTAATACCATGGCTTATATAATGAAAATCATGAATAGTTCATCAACTATGCCAGAGAAGAGAATTATTAGCTAGAAAAAGGCATCTACAAATAATTGTGCCTTGAGTAATTTTCTAAACAAGCCCTTTTCACGACAATTTCGTATTTGGCCCACAAGGGAGTTCCATATTTTAACTCCTGCGCAACAAAAAGTCATTTTACCAGTCTCCACAAGCCTCGGGTTAACGCTCGTCTTCAGTAAAGCTAAATTCTCAGAACGTAATGATCTATTTGCATATTATTTTTAAACAATTCTAGTATGATTCCATACAAGAATTGATGGCAAATCATTACTGCTTTATATTCTGAAAGCAACTGGTAACCATTGCAATTGTTGGCGATAGGGCAAAATGTGATCATATTTCGACAATCCCATTATCAATCTTGCTGCTGCGTTTTGTATAACCTGCAATGCCCTGCACCTTGCTTTTCTTATTCCAAGGTACAGGGCATTGCAGTAATCAAGTCTCAACAAGACCATAGCCTGGACTACAGTACGGAAATCATATAGCGATAGCATTGGTTTTGGTCAGTGTAACAAATGCATTTGTGCAAAACATATTTGTACGGTCTTAGTTTCTTGCAACTTCATTGTAAGGCCAGAATCAAGCCTTACACCTACAATGGTCATAAACTCATGTACTGGAAGAACATTGTCAATTACTTTTACTTCTTTAGGCCACTGATGATCAGGCTTTCCTACAAGCATTATTTCGGTTTTATCCACATTTAATTTCAAACCTTGTTCTCCCATCCACTCCTCAATTTTACACATATATTTACTCAATGATTTTTCAAAATTAATATCCCATCCATCTACTGGGAAAAAGAACATGATATCGCTGCATATATTTGATATTCAACTCCTAAAGATTTAAATAATTGGCCTTTAGCAGCCATATAGATGTTAAATAATAGGGCAGAAAGCGCCAAACCATGTGGTACTCCGGTCCTAGCTGAGTATTTTCCTGAGATCTTACATCAAGTCGTTTCAAGTTTTTATTATAATTTGATTGAGTCGCTTATCCAATTTCTAAGCGAGATACAAATTAAAATATAATAGGGAAAACAAAAACATGACTAAAATAAAAACAACGCCAATAACAGGATAATTTAAATAATTTAAATGAAATATCAAATAAGTGGCGTACTAATGGTTGACAGATTGACAGACAAACATGAGACAGAAAGGAAGCTGGGTTGGAACTACAAGTTATATAAAAAAAGGTATTTTTAAACCAATTAAAAACATCATTCATTCCAAAGTTATACAGTCTCACCAGCAATTTATGAAGATCAACCGCATCAAATGCTCCAGATATATCCAAAGACACAAGACAGAATGTTGGTTCATCCCTAGTCGCAGAGTATCAATTAAGATCAATAATAATTATATGCTATAAGCTTTCCTAAAGTCAAATTGATTACAGTCCAGCCAACCAGTCTTCTGTATAAAATTATCTAACTGAGAGAGAACTATTTTTTCTAGAACCTTTCCAATAAATGGTACAATGGAAATTGGTCGGAAATTTTTCATAACACTTATTTCCAGGTTTTTTCGCTTCAAAACTGGTTTAACCGTAGATTGCTTGCAAACCCCCAGAAAAATTCCATCTTCCAGTGATTTGTTTACAGTTTTAGTAATTACCATGGTTACCTTATTAACCATTTGTCTTATAATTGTTGAAGAGCAAGAATCTTGTATTGCATGGGTAGGTATACAGTCACAAATAACTTTATGAACCTCAGTTTCATCTACTCTATCAAACTGGGACCATTTCTCAATTTTCACATTCTTCTCCATACGTAAATCAAATTCAGTGGAAAACTGTTGAATTCCTCCCATTCTTTCCACTAGAAACTGAGCATACTTTTCCACATCTAAATCATGGTAATCAACTGAACCATCATACCCATTAATCAAATAACTAACTGTATTAAACAATTCTTTTAGTCTCTTCAAAGCCTGAATAACCCGTTCCTTATAGTAGTCATTCCGTTCATTCTCATACAAACCAAGATATTCCATAATGCGAATTTTGAAGCTTTCATAGTACTCAATATCTTTCGTCCTATGCCATAGGTACTCTGCCTTTCTAACTTCACTTCTAACCTGTACTATCACCTCAGATCTCCATGGGCAAGATTTATATTGTCCTTTCAACACAACTGATTTGTCAGGTGCAATAACATTCAATGCATTTGTCAAACCTTTATGCCATTTACACACCATCACATCTACTGAATCATTCTCATCAATCTTTACACAAGACAACCATTCCTTTTCTAAATCTTTTATATCAAAGTGTGGTCTTATCTGTCGCGCTTCTTTCTTCTCCTGACTCATATATTACCCAAGCTCAAAAGATAACATTTGTGGTCCGACCAATCCACCTGTCCAACCTGCAAAGTATTTTCAAGCAACCTCATGCAGTCATGGGATATAAAAATGAAGTCTAATACATGACCTGCTTGATATGCGCTTTCTTTCACCATCTGTTCTAAATTTAAAGCGGAAAGTGACACAAAAACATGATCTGGATCAGCCTCTCCAATTTCCTGAGGATTTAAATGAACATTAAAATCGCCTAAAATACAAAGTTTACTAAGATCAATATTTAAACCCATTATAAAATCTAAAAATGGGAGCCCATGATTAGCAGCTATCCCCGGAGGAAGATAAACCAAACACATCACATAAAAATCATCCCTCACCACTACACATTCACCCAACTCACACACCATTTTATCAACCATCTTGAATACCAGGTTTTGTCTTGAGAAAACTACCAAACCTCCTCCTCTTTTTGTCTTTTCGACATGCCCATTCCCAACCAAACCCAGGTGGACCACATTGTCTGATTAATATTAAATCAGACTCAAGGAACCAAGGTTCGGTTACACACAATAAATCATATGCACTCTCACTTAATAAATCATAAATTTAAACCACCTTATTCCTTGCTGACCTAACATTTATATATCCACTTTTAATCCTAGCTTGACATTCATTCATCATAACTACAATCTTCAAATCCATGGTCACACCCGGTATTCTCATCTACAAGAAGGCATATTCCATAATCTCCCATATCTCCCTTGTCCTACTAAAACAGTAATTGGTTCATTATCCATAACCCTTAAATAAACCCTTACCCAAAGCCTCCCCAAAGTCTCACCCAAAGGAGCACTCCAGGAAACATCTACAGAGGCACCTAACGGCATTTCTGGCATTGGTCATGCCTACACTGGCTATAGGTACCGTTTAGAAGGTGCAGGTATGAGGCTACATTTTTAATTTAAACATAGTAACATAAATATAGTAAATAATGGCAGATAAAGATTTGAATGGTCCATCTAGTCTGCCCAATGGTTATATGCATTAGAAATTCATGATTAAGTTAGAAACACAGAAACAAAGAAACATGACGGCAGATAAAGGCCAAATGGCCCATCTAGTCTGCCCATCTGGGAGACTGTTCCACGCATCTACTACCTTTTCTGTAAAATAGTATTTCCTTAGATTAACCTGGAGCCTATCACCTCTTAATTTCATCCTATGCTCTCTCATTGCAGAGTTTCCTTTCAAATGAAAGAAACTCGACTCATATACATTTATATTACTTAGGTAAACGTCTCTATCATAGCTCCTCTCTCCCACCTTTAAAAGTATGTCTTATATTTCTGGAATATTCACATAGTACTAATGGAATATGAATATATATTTTAATTGTCCTGTTAATCAACTGACTTCTAATCCTGTAGAAACTTTCAAAATCCTTATATTGAAATAAACTTATCAAATGTTCCAATTACAGAAATAGTGAAAACAAGTTAAAGAAGTGCTCTGAACCATACTAGTGGAAAGAGATATAAAGTATCATCACCGCACTTCTTATGATCCAGTCCATCACCCTTATCACCACCACAGTGTGATACATTCTTACTTAGCTTTTGTTGGTTTCCAACATAGACGCTACAGCTCTCCCTAACAGGGGAAATATTTATGCTTTTTAGTGGTGTATTCCACAAGATGATTCCAAGGAGAGCAAGCTACAATTTCATATGAAATGATCATCTTCATATCCACCAACCAACCAAAAGCTAAGTAAGATTGTATCACACTGTGGTGATAAGGGTGGTGGATTGGAACATAAGAAGTGCGGTGATCGTTCCTTATATCTCTTGCCTCCAGTATGTAAGAATTTTATGGTTTTAGCACTTTCACTTTTTTCATTTTTTCTGTAGTTGGAACATTTGATTAGTTTATTTCAATATAAGGATTTTGAAAGTTTCTACAGTCCTGGTTTTAGGATTAGAACTTATTTTTCTGGGCCATAGACTGTAGAAGTCTGCCTGGTAGTTCTTTGGTTCCAAGTACTGGAGTTGCTGTTGAAGCTCACTCCAGCCTATCTAAACCATCCCAAATTACTGAAATTCCCATAGCCCTTCCCAGTCCATCCTAAACCGATTAGCCATATGCAGGACACAGACCCTATTTTTTTCCATTTATACCCTTCACTTTCTGATTAGAGATCCTCTGTTAGTCCAAAGTTTTTTTATTTTTATTTTTTTTAATTCTATCACCATTTTGCTCTCCACAACCTCTCTAGGGAGGGCATTTCAGGCATCAACCACCCTTTCCTTGGGTTGTTATGTAGGTTTTAAGGCAGCGGTACAATGCTTACCACTGCCTAACTTAAAACGCCATTTGTAGAATCATAAGAACATAAGAAGTGCCTCTGCTGGGTCAGACCGGAGGTCCATCGTGCCCAGCAGTCCGCTCGCGCACCGGCCCGACAGGTCCAGGACCTATGTAGTAGTCCTCTATCTATACCCTTCTATTCCTTTTCCTTCAGAAAATTGTCCAATCCCTTCTTGAACCCTAATACCATACTCTGTCCTGTCACGCCCTCTGGAAGCGCATTCTAGGTGTCCACCACACGTTGGGTGAAGAAAAACTTCCTAGCATTGGTTTTGAATCTGTCCCCTTTCAACTTTTCCGAATGCCCTCTCATTTTTGTAGTTTTTGAAAGTTTGAAGAATCTGTCCCTCTCCACTTTCTCTATGCCCTTCATGATCTTATAGGTCTCAATCATGTCCCCTCTAAGTCCAGAGAAAAGAGCCCCAGTTTCTCCAGTCTCTCAGTGTATGAAAGGTTTTCCATTCCTTTTATCAAACGTGTCGCTCTCCTCTGAACTCTCTCGAGTATCGCCATATCCTTTTTAAGGTATGGCGACCAATATTGGGCGCAGTACTCCAGATGCAGACGCACCATCGCCCGATACAACAGCAGGATAACTTCTTTCGTTCTGGTTGTAATACCCTTCTTGATTATACCTAGCATTCTATTTGCTCTCTTGGCAGCCTCTGTGCACTGTGTCGACGGCTTCATTGTTTTGTCCACTATTACCCCCAAGTCTCTCACTCAATAACATCCCTCCCATTGGCGGCCCCAAGATGAGTAGAATTACTTCACTTTTTAAAAAACTAATTTTAAACATGAAACATCTGGTGATCAATGCAATAGAATTTAATTTGTACATACTAAAAATAGTGTGCGCTGCAAAATGCTTTAACTTATATGTACATGTTACAATGGTTACTCCATCACTTGAATGTGTATACGCTCATCTGCAGATAAATGAGGCATCATACAGAGTGAAGGAGTGGCCTGATAATCAAAGCAGTAAAGTAAGAACCAGGAAAATAGAAACATAGAAAAATGACGACAGAAAAGGGCCAAAAACCCATCAAGTCTGCCCACACTAAAGATCCCCTTCCCTAAATTTATCCTCCCAGATATCCTATATCTCATCAAGTCTGCCTATTCTGATGACCCTCCCCCCGCTTTTACTTTCTTAGAGATCCCACATGCGCATCCCATTTATTCTTAAAATCTGGCACACTGCTGGCCTTGACCACCTGCACAGGAAGTCTATTCCAATGATCAACCACTCTTTCGGTGAAGAAATACTTCCTGATATCGCCATGAAATTTCCCGCCCCTGATTTTTAGTGGATGCCCTCTTGTGGCCGAGGGTCCTTTAAGAAAGAAAATATCATCTTCCTCCTCGATATAACCGGTGATATACTTAAACGTCTCAATCATGTCTCCCCTCTCCCTACGTTCTTCGAGAGAGTACAGCTGCAATTTATTCAGCCTCTCCTCGTATGAGAGATCCTTTAGCCCTGAGACCATCCTGGTGGCCATACGCTGAACCGACTCAACTCTCAGTACATCTTTACGGTAGTGTGGCCTCCTGAATTGCACACAGTATTCCAGATGAGGTCTCACCATGGATCTGTACAATGGCATTATGACCTCCGGCTGACGAAACTTCTATGGATACATCTCAAATTCTGCTCTACTTATTGATTTTTCTTGGGGAAGTCACCTAAACCTCTGTTCCCTCAGGTGCAAACTTAGGCCTTGATTTACAAAGTTGTGGTGAAATAGCAAGTTTGACTGCTGTATTACCATTGGATTCACTGGCCCATAGGCCTCAAATAGAAAAAAACTAGCGACTCTCCCAGTAATTTTCTATACATTACAACAGCTAAGAACATCACACACTCCCGGCTATAGGCCTGCACAGAACTCAGGAACTTTATTTTGTATATACCTTAAAAATATTTGGTATATGTTAAATCATCCTAATCTATTTCTATCTTAACTCATCTATATTGTGTATGAAGACTAAAGTTATGTTTAGAAGTCACAAATGGATGATTTTCATGCAACAGTCAACACAGAAGCAACGGAAGTGATTAACAGATTATTTTGAGGTTTCTCACCTACCTTTCTGTTTCAGAAGTAGTGCTTTTCCTAGTCTGCTTTTGGCTGTTAGATCTCTCCATTTTCCTGGACTGTCTGTGAAATGAGATGATGTTAAAAAAAAGAAGACAAGAGAAACAACATAAACACATGAAGAAAGAGGCCACTGTTATGCAACAAAAATACAAAAAGAACAAAAAGATGAGTGGGAATTGTGAACACTGAAAATGTCTTCTCCCAAACTGCTTTACCCCTGGTATGTATTATTATACTTCATAGCTTGTCCTCTTAAGAGAAACAAGACAAACGAAGAAACTAAATGAGCCGGTGTTTGACTACTTAAAAGTGTGATTATCCCAATACTATTGGATGTTATTACACCCTTCATATAAACTGATGTACAAGATGACTACTTCTAAAGACCTCCTTACTCACAACTTCTTTCTATTATTAGATTTGAAAGTTGAGAGATAGTCGTAAAATACAGTATGATCAGTATAACCACATGTACGTAATATGTATGCTGATAACTGTACAAAGTACCGAGTTATATTTATCTAAACAATTGATATTTATGAAACTGCTGAGCTTTGTCAATCTTCTGGGATTTTTTCCCCCCCCCAAATGTTGATAACAATGGTTGGTCTAAATGCTCACACCTACCTACTGGCATATTTGAAAATCTGGTCACATTCAAGCCCTGATCCATTCAAGCCCCTCCCATGGGCATGCCCCCTTTGGAGAAGCATGTTATAGAAAATAGGAACCCTGGACCTGATTCTATAAATGGCGCCTAAATCCTTAGCACTGCTCAGCATGCTTGTCAATTAAACGCTAGGCGTCATTTATAGAATCGTGCCTAGGGGCGCCCAACTCAACTTAGGCACCAGTAGGAATCATAATACAGTATTAGATACCGGTATATTAGGTCAGTTGAGCCAACTGGTGTACGTGAACAAGGAACCCGATTCTATAATTGCGTGCCCAGTGGTGCACCTTTCTTCATGTGCTATTTATATAATCAGATGGTTTATGTCTGTCTTTGATTAGCACAATAGTGCCAATAGTTGCTTAGGAACTGTACAAGTAGTGTATAAGTATGATTCCAAATAAAGCTGTCTTTTGCAACTGACAGGGCATATTTGATATGGTTCCTAAGGTCTAAATTATAATTGGCACTACTTTTGATTTTTCTTTATTCCATAATCTTTCAGTTTTATGTAGTGAATGCCTGTATTTTGTGACTTTTTCAGATTCTTTATCTTCCACTCAACTGTCTCCTGAGTGTGTGTGTTTATGTGCATGTATATATGTATATTGTACTGCATATATGTACACTTCTTCCTCGTTATTCGCGGGGGATAGGGGCAGAGCCGGACCGCGAATGGCGAAAAACCGTGAATATCCGGCTCTGACCCACCCCCGCCTCTCTTCCGCCTTCCCCCAGCATCCCAGCCTTACCTGGTGTTCTAGCTGGTTTTCGGGGCAGGAGCGATCTTCCTACACTCCTGCCCTGTGCAGACAGCCATTAACAAATGGCTGTGGGGAGTTCCCGTAGTCTCTCAAGAGACTACGGGAACTCCCCACAGCCATTTCCTAATGGCTATCTGCACGGGGCAGGAGCGTAGGAAGATCGCTCCTGCCCCGAAAACCAGCTAGACCACCAGGAAAGGCCGGGATGCCGGGGGAAAGACAAAAATATGGGGGCTTTTTTTCCTCTTCCCCCCCCCAAAAAAAATTGCAATTATGTGAAATCGCAAGTAGGGAAACCGCGAATGGGGAGGGGGAAGTGTATATATCTACATCTACATACATACACATCACCCAATTTTTATAAAAACAGCACACAAAATCTTTCTCTTTTTTTTCTTTGCTCTTAAAGTAATCTTTGAAAATATGTATCATTGGAGCATGAGACTCAGCAGAAATATATATCTCCTTGATTGTACTCAAGTTATAATACTGTATATTCCTCAGATATTCAGCCAGCAGTGGTCAGCATGTTCTTTAAAACTCTGTCACCAGCTAAATTATGCCCCAATACCATACTATACGATACAATCTCTTATTTCCTGAAATTTTCCACAAGGATTCAATGTGACTTACAATAAGAATTGTAACAGACATAACATTGAATATTGGGGCATAGTTCTCAGTCGATATTCATCCAGACCCACATAGTTTTGTAGGCCCCAGCCCGATATTCAGTCGCTTCTGCCTACTTGCAGCTCCCATAGTACTACGCAAAGTACTGCAAGCTGCTACAAGAGGTCATGGCAGCCATTTTGAAAAGGCATTGCAAAGGAACAGGAACGAGGGGGCCTGTCCCTGTTGGACCACCAGGGGAGGCCTACCTGCACATGGGAGGAGGTGAGCAGGCATGGGGTGCTTTGATTCCAGCAGAGGAGAGTGGGGAGAGAGGAGGCATTCATGGGGGGCAGGAGGGGTGTGGGGTGTTTTCTTATAAAACAAAACAAGAAAAATACTTATGCAGGCCCCAGCTGAATATCACCAGAGCCTCAGCTCCACCTTCTGGCCTACCTCTGTCTGGCCCACTTTTTTTGGGCCTGTCAGAGCCAAAATTCAGCAACACTGCCCAACTTAGTACCACTGAATATCATTAGCTGCAATTAGCTATTTAAATGGGTCAGAGCCTCTACTTTGCCTGTTTAAATCTCTGAATATCAGACCCATTGAGTAGTCATGCTTTGTGATAAGGAAATAAATATGATACTAATACAGAATATAGAGCTAGATATATTTTAAGATCCTGATATTTAGTGGTACTTATCTGGGACCAGCCACAGATATTTTTCAGCAGCATTATTCATGTAATGCTGCTGAAAATCTCTCTACCAACTGTTATCCTGGTACTGTTGATAATCAGCACTGCTGAATATCAGCTGTATTCAGATAACTTCTGGAAACTACGTTAGATATTCAGCACCTGTATCTTGGTATGGCCCAGCACTGAATATCTAAGTATAAATTTCAATATTGCAGTCAATATGGACTGTGATGTGTAAATATTAACCTCTTACTTAGTAACAAGGCACACAGAAAATTATGCTGCATTAGATTGAAAACTAGAAATAAGGCAAGGAGTATTTTCAGTAATTGCATACACTGCTCTTAGTTATGATCGGCATTTTCTTGAAAGCATGGATACCTCTGTGTCGATCCAGGTTTAGCACTTAGGTGGTTTATACTTTCTTGTTTTGGAGTGCAAGAATCCAGTGTCCTGGTTCTTCACAAAGGGTGGGAACATGGACGTGAATTGGTACAGAATGAACAGACAGAAACAGAGAGATGGTCACATGAAGTGCAAATGGAATGAGTAGGCAAGATGCTATACACAACATGAGTGCATGATGGTTTGAGATCTTAATTTACATGCATATAAAAGGGGAACCAATGGCATCTAGAGAAGGCTATAATTAAATGCCAAATTAAAATATGAAAGAGTACTCCCAAGTTCCAAAATATGGACAGAACATACTACTCCTGTCACATGGTGACACATTATTTATTTAAAAGGAAAACAGATATTTCAAGCAAACAATATTACCCAAAATAAAGGGTGCATGCTTATTTCAAGAGCAGCATGAATTACATTTTTGTTCCAAGGCTAGTACATTATAACATGATTACGTAATACAGTGGTGCCTCACACAACGAACTTAATTGGTTCCAGGAGCAAGTTTGTTATGTGAAACGTTCGTTATGTGAAACGCGTTTTCCCATAAGAATACATGTAAAAAAAAATAATTCGTTCTGCAGCATAAAATATGCTAAGATGACATAAAAAAAGATAAATTTTTGGTTATTATTTTTATTTAGATACATCTAAAAACATAATTGTTTTTTAAAACAACACACATTTTTTAAATTTAAAGACAGACTAAGTAGAGTCTAATTTTACAGTGAGAGAGGGCAGAGTCTCAGCGGCAAAAACTGGGACTTAACTGTTCATTTTTTTTTTTTTTCTACCGTGTTTCCCCGATAAGGCAGGGCCATCAAATAAGACAGCCCCCCCTTTTTAGAAAAAAATGTAAAATAAGGCACCCCCCCGCAAATAAGCCACCCACCGATACCTGCGCTTACCCGAATCGGGTGGTACGGTGGGTGACTCCGTGTGGTCCCTGGCACCCCCGACACGATCGGGGCAAGAGGGAGCTCAAGCCCTCTTGCCCCCCGACTCCCCGACACGATCGGGGCAAGAGGGAGCTCAAGCCCTCTTGCCCCCCCGACTCCCCGACACGATCGGGGCAAGAGGGAGCTCAAGCCCTCTTGCCCCCCCCCCGACTCCCCGACACGATCGGGGCAAGAGGGAGCTCAAGCCCTCTTGCCCCCCGACTCCCCGACACGATCGGGGCAAAAGGGAGCCCAAGCCCTCTTGCCCCGCCGATTCCCCAACTCCCCGACAATATCGGGCCAGGAGGGAGCCCAAGTCCTCCTGGCCACGGCGACCCCCTAACCCCACCCTGCACTACATTACGGGCAGGAGGGATCCCAGGCCCTCCTGCCCTCGACGCAAACCCCCCTCCCCCCAACGACCGCCCCCCCCAAGAACCTCCGACCGCCCTCCCAGCCGACCCGCGACCCCCCTGGCCGACCCCCACGACACCCCCATCCCCCTTCCCCGTACCTTTCTGTAGTTGGCCGGACAGACGGGAGCCAAACCCGCCTGTCCGGCAGGCAGCCATCGACGGAATGAGGCCGGATTGGCCCATCCGTCCCAAAGCTCCGCCTACTGGTGGGGCCTAAGGCGCCTGGGCCAATCAGAATAGGCCCGGGAGCCTTAGGTCCCTCCTGGGGGCAGGGCCTGAGGCACATGGTCGGGTTGGGCCCATGTGCCTCAGGCCCCGCCCCCAGGAGGGACCTAAGGCTCCCGGGCCTATTCTGATTGGCCCAGGCGCCTTAGGCCCCACCAGTAGGCGGAGCTTTGGGACGGATGGGCCAATCCGGCCTCATTCCGTCGATGGCTGCCTGCCGGACAGGCGGGTTTGGCTCCCGTCTGTCCGGCCAACTACAGAAAGGTACGGGGAAGGGGGTTGGGGGTGTCGTGGGGGTCGGCCAGGGGGGTCGCGGGTCGGCTGGGAGGGCGGTCGGAGGTTCTTGGGGGGGGCGGTCGTTGGGGGGAGGGGGGTTTGCGTCGAGGGCAGGAGGGCCTGGGATCCCTCCTGCCCGTAATGTAGTGCAGGGTGGGGTTAGGGGGTCGCCGTGGCCAGGAGGACTTGGGCTCCCTCCTGGCCCGATATTGTCGGGGAGTTGGGGAATCGGCGGGGCAAGAGGGCTTGGGCTCCCTTTTGCCCCGATCGTGTCGGGGAGTCGGGGGGCAAGAGGGCTTGAGCTCCCTCTTGCCCCGATCGTGTCGGGGAGTCGGGGGGGGCAAGAGGGAGCCAGGCGGAGAGAGGGCAGTTAAGCAGTGCCTGCGCGGAAGGATGCAGCTCGGGCGACTTCGTTGTGTGAAACGAAGTTCGTTGTACGGATCAAGACATAAAGTTCGTTGTGCGCAGCGTTCGCTGTGCGAGGCGTCCGTTATGCGAGGCACCACTGTAAATGCAATATAATACTATATAGAGAGGTTCATTTTCAAAGCACATAGACTTACAAAGTTACATATGCTATTATGTAATTGTATAAGTCTATGTTCTTTGAAAATGCATATCATAATATAATAAAAGATCTGTTAAGACAGTAATAAAATTGCAATTTGAAATTTTTGCATAAATCGCCTCAACCAATTCAGTAGATTGAACTCAGAAAGCCTTTTAGACTTAGGGCTCTTTTTACTAAGGTGCGCTAGCATTTTTAGCACATGCTACATTGCCATGCGTGCTAACTAAACTAAACCTTGGGTTTATATACCGCACCATCTCCACGAATGCGGAGCTCGGCACGGTTTACAGGAAGAAAGATGAGAGAGGAACTACAGTGGAGAGATTAAAGAGTTAGGTGTAAAGGGGGAAGGTGAGAGGCCTAAGAGGGGGGAAGTGTTACAGTTTTGAGAATAGCCAGGTTTTTAGGTGTTTGCGGAAGAGTTGGAGGGAGCTTGAGGTTCGGAGAGGGGAGGGGAGGTTATTCCAGATCTCAGTGATTCTAAAGGGGAGGGATGACCCAAGTTTGCCTACATGGGAAATACCTTTTATGGAAGGGAAGGATAGTTTAAAAATTTGGGAGGATCTGGAGGAAGTAGGGGTTGGGGAGTTCCAGGATAGAGGGATAACGGCAGGAAGGATGCCATGTAGGATCTTGTAGGCCAGACACGCACATTTGAAGTGGATCCTGGGGATTACTGGGAGCCAATGGAGCTTAGACAGGAGTGGTGAGACGTGATCAAATTTGCTTTTCGCGAAAACAAGCTTAGCTGCGGCGTTCTGAATCCGCTGAAGTCTGTGGAGGCTTTTCTTGGTTAGGCTGAGGTAGATAGAATTGCAATAATCCAATCTGGAGAGGATGATGGATTGTACTAGGACTGCAAAGTGTTTTTGGTGAAAATAGGGTCTGACTTTCCTTAGCATGTGAAGGCTGAAGAAGCATTTCTTCACCAGGGATTGGAGATGTTCGTTGAAGGATAGAGAAGAGTCTAAGGTGACACCCAGAACTTTGCTTGAGAACTCGAGCTGTAATGGGGGGCCGGAGGACAATGGGATGGAGGAAGGTAGATGGTCTAATTTTGGGCCGAGGCAAAGGAGTTTTGTTTTGGACTCGTTTAGTTTCATATGCATTGTGAATGCCCAGGATTGGAGGTTCTTTATGCATGAGGATATGTTCGTGGAGAGGTTAGTGAGGTTCGAGTCGGTCTCAAGGAGGACGAGGATGTCATCAGCGTAAGTGTAAAGAGTTTCAAGGGGGGATAGTTGGAGTAGTTTCAGGGAGGACATGAAATGTTAAAGAGGATTGGGGAGAGGGGTGAGCCTTGTGGGACACCACAAGTCGGGGTCCAGGGGGAGGATGAGGTGCCGCTCATGTTAACCATGTAAGAGTGGGAGCGCAAGAATTTGGAGAACCAATCAAGAACTATGGAGCTAATGCCTATCTCGGAGAGTTGGAAAATTAGAATGTCGTGGTGGACAACGTCAAAAGCTGCGGAGAGGTCGAATTGTAGAAGGACAGCAAACTTGTTACGAGAATGCAGTTGCTGAACCTTAGAGATTAGAGAGGCCAATAGGGATTCAGTGCAGAAGTTGGGTCTGAAGCCATATTGGTAAGGTAAGAGGATGGAGAATCTTTCTAAGTAGGAAGAGAGCTGGGTAGATATGATAGATAACCCTGCGCTATGTACCAAAAACTAATGTCAGCTCAATGGTGGCATTAACGTCTAGTGCGCACTAAAACCCCTAGCACAGCTTAATAAAAGGAGCCCTTAATTTTTTTTGGGGGGGTTGTGGCTTGATCTGAGATAAAATATTTGAAATAATTGCACAGTATCTCAAAGTTTATTTTATACTATTCTAGAAATGTAAAAATGTGGTAACAAAAACTCTACTAAGCCTAGAAAAAAAAGAGAGATACAAATTTAGCTCATAAAAACATTCCTTGTTTCTCTATTACACAGTGTCTAAAAAGGGCAAATAAAAAATAGTGGCACAAGCATCTTGGGATATATTTAAACAAAAGCTGCTACTATATGCAGTAGGTAAAACAAAATGTATTGTGGCACCGCATATCCTCTTTCACAAATCATGTCCTCATCCTCCCAGACTTTGTTGAATTGCCAGTAACCTATTTCTGGTGTGACTGAAAACAGACAGCATTCAAAAATTGCATTATAAAATATTAATATACTGCTAGAAAGACCATCAGCTCCCAACCTATTCTTCAAGAACTGCTCTGCCATTCTTGTTTCAGGATATCCATAAAGCAGTTACTTACCGTAACAAGTTATTCAGGGACAGCAGGCAGATATTCTCAACATATGGGTGACGTCATCCACAGAGCCCCGATGCAGACAGTTTCAGAAGCAGACTTACTTGAAGAACTTTTAGAAAGTTTGCGACTGCCGCACCGCACTTGAGCGAGTGTCTTCCTGCCCGACGTAGGGCGTGCGTCTCCTCAGTTCAGGTAGCTAGCTAAGAAACCAACATGGGGAAGTGGGTGGGTTGTGAGAATATCTGCCTGCTGTCCCTGGATAACACCTGTTACGGTAAGTAACTGTGCTTTATGCCAGGACAAGCAGGCAGCATATTCTCACACATGGGTGATCTCCAAGCTAACCAGAATGGGATGGTGGGAGTGTTGGCAATTCAGGAGAATAAATTTTGTAATACTGCCTGGCCAAAGTTGCCATCTCATCTGGAAAAAGAATCCAGACAATAATGAGAGGTGACTGTATGAACCGAGGACCAAGTGGCAGCTTTGCAGATTTCCTCAATAAGAGTAGATCTAAGGAAAACTACAGATGCTGCCATTGCTCTAACTTTATGGGCTGTAACTCGACCTTCTAGATCAGTGGGCTGTAACTCGACCTTCTAGATCAGTGGGTCTCCAAAGTCCCTCCTCAAGGGCCGAATCCAGTCAGGTTTTCGGGATTTTCCCAATAAATATGCATGAGATCTATGTGCATGTACTGCTTTCAATGCATATTCATTGGGGAAAACCCGAAAACCTGACTGGATTCGGCCTTCGAGGAGGGACTTTGGAGACCCCTGTTCTAGATGCAGTCCAACCTGAGCATAACAGAAAGAGATGCAAGCAGCCAACCGGTTGGAGATGGTTCTCTTGAAAATTGGATGTCCCAACTTGTTTGGATCAAAGGAGATAAAAAATTGAGGAGAGGATCTCTGTGGCTTAGACCTTTGCAAGTAGAAAGCCAAAGCACGTTTGCAGTCCAGAGTATGAAGAGCTGTTTCTTCAGGGTGAGAATGAGGCTTTGGAAAAAAAAAACCACTGGAAGTACAATGGATTGATTGAGATGAAATTCTGAAACAACTTTTGGTAATAATTTAGGATGAGTGCGGAAAACCACCGTGTCATGCTGTGAAATACTGTGCAAGGTGGGTCCGCTACTAAAGCTTGTAGTTCACCGACTCTGCGAGCAGACATGAAAGCAATGAGGAAAACTACTTTCCAAGTGAGATATTTCAGATGAGCCGAAGACATTGATTCAAATGGAGGTTTCATCAACTGAGCAAGAACCACACTGAGATCCCAAACCACTGGAGGTGGTTTGACATTGAAAAGACCTTTCATAAATCTGGTAACCACAGGATGAGCAGATAAAGATTTCCCCTCCAAGGGCTGATGAAAAGCCACAATTGCACTGAGATGGGCTCTAATGGATGTTGAGGCCTGATTGAGATAAATGAAACAGGTAATCCAGAACTGAAGACAAGGAGGTAGACTGAGGCTCCTTGTGATGAAGAGCACACCAAGCAGAAAACCTAGTCCATTTCTGGTTGTAACAGTATCTAGTAGCAGGCTTCCTGGAAGCCTCTAAAATGTCTTTGACAGATTGAGAAAGCTGTAGACTGGCAGTTACGTTGAAAGGTACCAAGCTGTCAGGTGTAGGGACTGCAGGTTGGGATGAAGCAGAGAACCCTGACTCTATGTAAGCAGAGACGGAAAAATGGGTAGAAGTAGAGGCTCCCTGCTGCTGAGTTGAAGTAGAAGGAAGAACCAAGGTTGTCTGGGCCACTGAGGAGCTTTCAGAATCATGGTGGCATGTTTGTGTTTGACGAGTGTCTTGAGAATTAGAGGGAATGGAGGAAATGCATACAGAAATTTGTTCGTCTATTCCAGGAGAAAAGCATCTGCCTCCAAGTGGTAAGGAGAGTATATCCTGGGGCAAAATTGAGGCAGCTTATTGTTGTGTGGAGACGCAAAGAGATCTACTTGAAGAATCCCCCATTGAGAAAAAATGTGATGAAGAGGCGACGAATTGAGTGTCCATTCGTGAGGTTGTAGGAGATGACTCAATTTGTCCGCCAGACAGTTTTTCTCTCCTTGAATGTAGACGGCTTTTAGAAAGATGCTGTGAAAAATTGCCCACTTCCAAATCTGCTGAGCTTCTGTGCAAAAGGGAAGGGATCCTGTTCCACCCTGCTTGTTGACATAGTACATGGCTTCTTGATTGTCTGTACGAATGAGGACTACATGATCATGAAGAAGATACTGAAAAGCTTTGAGAGCATTGAAAATCGCTCTGAGTTCCAACAGATTGATGTGACACCAGCGATCTGTGCTGGACCAATGTCCTTGAGTACGGAGACCATCGAGATGAGCCCCCCAAGCATAGGTCGAGGAATCTGTTGTGAATACTTTCTGATGAGGAGGCATTTGAAACAGTAAACCTCTGGAGAAATTGGATGAAAGCATCCACCAGTGGAAAGACTGTTTGAACGAAGGAGTCAGGGTAATGTGCTGAGAGAGAGGGTCAGAAGTCTGCGCCCACTGAGATGCCAGGGTCCACTGAGGAATTCTGAGGTGAAGTCTGGCAAAAGGAGTCATGTGAAATGTAGAGGCCTTGTGACCAAGCAGAACCATCATGTGCCTCGCTGAAAGCGAAGTAAGGGGCAGAACTTTGTGACAAAGTTGTATGAGAGTATCCTGATGTTGTTGAGGAAGGAATGCTCTGAGTTGCACAGTGTCCAGTACAGCTCCAATGAACTGTAGAGTTTGAGAGGGTTGGATCTGGGATTTTGGAAAGTTTATTTTGAATCCCAAACTTTGTAGAAACCAAATAGTCCACTGGGTCACTACAATAACCCCCTGAGATGTGGAATCTTTGATGAGCCAGTCGTCCAAGTACGGAAAAACTGGAAGACCATGACTGCGCAGAGCTGCTGCCACTACTACTAGTCACTTGGTAACAACTCTGGGAGATGATGCCAGGCCGAAATCTGAGGAACTTGCAGGAGGCTGGATGAATGGGAATATGAGTGTAGGCCTCTTTGAGATCTAGAGAGCATAACCAATCATTGAGATCCAGAAGGGGATACAAAGATGCTAGAGACAGTATCCAAAATTTTTCTTTGACAAGAAATTTGTTGAGAGCTCTGAGGTCCAATATAGGTCGGAGATCTCCCATCTTCTTCGGGACAAGGAAGTAACGGGAGTAAAACCCCATGCTCTGCTGTTCCAGAGGAACGTTTTTGATGGCACGGAGATGAAGCAGAGCTTGAGCTTCCTGAAGAAGGGTGAGCTGCGACGAATTGGAAGGACACTCTCTAGGAGGGAGATCTGGTGGAACTTGAAGAGAATAACCTTCCCTGATGATTGTGAGGACCCAGAGGTCAGATGTAATTTGTTCCCAATGTTGATAAAAATGTTGAAGACAACCCCCGAAGTGAAGATGGATGTGCAAGATTGTCAAAAAGGCTGCATTGGCTTAGTTGTAGCAGGAGTCTGGGGCTTACGTTGCTGCTGTTGTTGTTTCAGAGGAGGTGGTCTAGAATAAGCCGGAAAGGAATTTTGTGGGTAGCGGCGCTGATAAGAAGAAGGTGGCTTATAAGCCTTAGCAGCTAAGGGTCTAGGCTTGGGCCTAATAAGAGAAGCAAAAGACTTTTTGTGCTCTGACAAGCGTTTCATGGCCGCTTTGATGGACTCGTCAAACAGCTCGTTTCCTTGGCATGGAATATTGGCGAGACAATCCTGGAGATTTGGATCCATGTCTACGATCCACAGCCAAGCCAACCGACTCATAGCCACAGAAAATGCAGTGACTTGTGATGACATTTCAAATGCATCGTATGCTGCTTGGACCATGTGCATACGAAGCTGGGACAGAGTATGGTGTAATTGCTGAAACTCAGGCAAACGATGTTCTGGTAAGTCCATGAAAAAAGAAAGTAAGGTCTTAATCCAATACTTCAGATAAAAGGTAAAGACAAAGTTGTAGTTAAAATTTCTATTTGTCAAGGAATTTTGATAAAGACAACGGCCAAATTTGTCCATGGTCCGTCCTTCTCGACCTGGAGGGACTGCGGCATAGACTTTAGTCGGGTTAGTCTTCTTTAAAGAGGATTCAAGCCCGGTTTCGGTGACAAAGTGTCCCTTCATCAGGAACCCATTAGGATTGGAGAGCTGAAAGCATCAGAAACTATGCAGGAAAACAATTCAAGCTGGCTCGGCCCTCCTTCCAGCCAGCTTGGATTGTTTTCCTGCATGGTTTCTAATGCTTTGTCACCGAAACCAGGCTTGGTTGAACCCCGCCTGAAGAATAATTTTTTGAATCAGTTACTCTCTGGACTTTCTGCTATTGGGAGGATTTTGTCCACTCTTCAATCCAAGCTAAGTCTGTGTTTATTTTCTTCTGGAGTTGGCTGGGGGGGTTCTCAGAGTGATATTTTGGCTTTAATTGATTTACTTGTGTGATTTTGTAATTATTCACTGCACTATTTTTCACAAGTTTTGGTTAGGCACACGTGAGATATCCAATGATGGTGTGCAGGTAGGGGGCTTTCTGCCTCTGCCTTAGTGTGTTAAGCGCTGGAGGTTTTCCTCCCTTCGCTAATCCTTCACACTGAGGATATCCCGTCTTATATTATAATTATACTTATATATTTATTGAGGGTTCGCTACCTTGTTCACACATCTTATTGCCAGAATACCACTCTCAGAACTTGTTGACTTTACTGCCTTTCAGTTTGTCTCTGTTCCAAAGACTCAAGCATTCAGGGCCAGATTCTGTAAACAGCGCTGTTATTGGAGGCCACCTAATAAACAGCCACCAATCGTATGTCAATCACGCAATAGTGCCATTTACTGAACTGCAGTGTTCATTAAAGATAGGGGTTGGAAATGTAGGCCGTTGAAATGAAGGCACTGTTATTTTTAAACAATTTTTAAATAGTTTTAAAATGGCTTTATTAATTAAGTTAGGTGCCGGTAGGATGCCTACAAGCGCCTAACTTAAGACTCCGTTTATAGAATATGGCCCTCAAAGTCTTCTTGAGATAAGTCAGGATAAAGCCTGCAATGCTGTTCAACTCCTTGCATCACAAGCTTTATCCTATATCAAAAAGATATTGAATGCTTAACTATTTGTAATGCCATTGGTAGATGACTACACCAAAGTGTACGTGTTTAGCTATTAGCTAAGTATGTTATATTTCTGTTATTTTCCACAATAAAATTTGGGAATCCATATGGCGTCAAGTAAATAATTTACTGGAAAATCTGGTGGCTTTATCGTATGATACTATGCTATTTGGTACATCAATGAGAGCGAGGAGCCAAATTTCATCTAATAATAATAAGTTACCACTTATTATGACAGGGGTTGCCATACAGCATATTACAAATAATTGGAAAAATTGGGATTGGCTATGTTATAATTTTTGGTGGAACTCTTTATGCTATATCTTTAAAATGGAGCGGGCTATAGCTTTTCAACAGGGGCATTTTAAGAAATTTAGAAATGTTTGGGACCCATTAACAAAATATTGCAAAGAATGAATATTTTTTTTCCCTTTGAACATATATGTCCGAGATGGGGGGGGGGATAATTTTTGTTTTCTTAAAACTGAAGATAATTGTTGGGTTTTCGTGGGGTGGGATATTTGATTTAAATTAGTTTCTGATAGAATATTAAGTGATCTTAAAGTGTAAAATGTTTTCATCTTGTATTGCACTTATTTAAAATTTTAAAATGAATAAAGAATTTAAAAACAAAATGCAGATATTGAAAGTTCTTTTAATAAAATACTACTAGAATTTTTCCATAACATATCTTTTTATTATTATTTTATTACAGGAGAATGTTTTCTTATTCTTTTGTGGTTGTAAAATTGTATTAGTGGTGTTCTAAGGATTCTGACCCCACTTTTTATAATAAGCATATTGGAGACTCTAGTGTTATTTCTGTACTGATTTATTGTCCTTTTTCAGTAAAACAGACTTGACATAAAATGTGTTTTTATCAATGTATCACTGCTGAATGTGAAAACATAAAACTTATAACTACATTACCAAGAAATTTGTTTTGCTTTGAAGGACCCTGGGATGGGCTTTAAACATTTTTAAAAAATTAATTTCTGATCAAGCACAATCAAATTCATGGGAAAAACTTCAATTTGTACAGTTTTTCCAACTTTAGGTTTTTCTGGACAACCCTAATGGTACCTGCTTATAAAATTACTTGCCACATGTATAATTAGAGAGAACCTCTTGCTCTTCTCTCAATTTGCCCTGGTACTATAGTGCCAGAATATTTAGAGGGAATTTTTGACGCCATTATTTATATACTGCCATTAAAAATTCACAGGTTATACATTTAGAAATGGCTGCTAAACTTCTAACTACTTTCATTCAAGGGCTTAACAAATGGAACCAGAAGCACCTGAGCCCCTCTACTTTCTCCTCAGGCTCCTACAAGTTACCTAGCCCAACCACTGGCAGTGTAAATTACCATAAATGAAGAGAAGCCCACAGCTTGTCATCAGAAGAGGGTAATAAACTGTATCTTTCCTCAATGTTCAGCTGGCATCATGCACACATTAAAACTTTATAGGTGGGCCATCCTTGTTCATGATCTCCCTCCCCTTGTTTGCTTTTACTAGAGGCAGGAATCTGGCTGAGTTATTGTCTCTGGGTCTGAATGAGATCAAAGAAACAGGTGAATTAAGGGGACATTATCAGTGTGGTAAGTGTGTGAATTGCAAGAATGCATGGCAAGTAGATAGCACACTGAATCCAAATACAGGGAAAAAGTTTTACTTGAGATCTTGCATGGATTGCTCTACCAAAAAGAGTGTGGCACAGTGGTTGAAGCTACAGCCTCAGCACCCTGAGATTGTGGGCTCAAACCCAAGCTGCTCCTTGTGACCCTGGGCAAGTCACTTAATCCCATTGCTCCAGGTATATTAGATAGACTGTGAGCTTACCAGATCAGACAGGGCACCTGAGCCAATCAGGGCATTAGGCTCCTCCCTGTGCATCACATAATGCACTGGGGTGGGGCCCAAGGCCAGCATTGCGTTGCGGGCTGTGACCATCCAGGCGTTATTCCCGCCAAGGTCCCAGTTAGGTCTGAAGGCAAGGTACAAAGGAAAGCCAGGAAAGGAGCGGGCAAAGTTCATTCTGTTTCTGATACTGACAATTTTCCTATTAACCACCAGACGGAGCCCGATCTTTCTGAAAATGAGTTAGGTGATCAGTATCCAGGTCACCACTGGAGGAGCCCAAGAGCCACATTTAGTCCTGCTGACACAGCTAGTTTAGGGCGTGTCCCTAAGATACAAAAACCCACAGTGGAGAACAGAGAGGCAGGCTGGCTAGGGAGGAGGTTCAAACCTGCTCTCCCTGAGATTCTCCCTGGGTCAAGCAGGTGCACTAAGCCTACACCGATGGAATGGAGGAGACTGGACAAGCTGAGGAACTGGCTTTGCTGGAAGCTGAATGTCCGATGGAAGTCCAAGAGATCTTTGTGGAAGCTGATACAAACTTACCTGAGGACATGGAAGTTGGCTTGATTACCAGCTGCAAACAGTGAGATTTTTTCAAGAAACTGTTTGTCTTTTGGGACTATTTGATTTTGGGGAGCTAGTTGTTTGAGCTCAGAATTTTTGGTTTTCCTGTAAAGCTGGGAGTGTCATTTGGGGAGAGGTTTTGCTGTCACCCAGGGAGGGAAAATGTGAGAGCCATTACTAGTGCTTTTTCTGTGCAAAACCTGGGACACTCTCCTTTGCCTGGCAATAGCATATAGGCTGCCGGAGGCTTTATTTTTTAGGACTGTAAAGAGCGAGAACAAGTGCAAAGAACTTTATTTTTGTATTTTGAATAATCCTGCTTGGGAGCAGGCAGTGCAAGCTCTGAGGAGAGCTAAACCTCAAAGGCAGTTTGGACTAAGTCAATAACAAGTGAAAGTTTTGGACTTTATTTTTGAGTTGGTTTATTTTGCCATCATTTTGGTATTTTGCTTTGCTGAAAGTTTTCCTTCTGCCATTTCCATCCCTGTTTTATGGATTGCTGACCTTTATGTTTGGAGAAGTAAAAGTGAAATGCCTTCAGTTAAAACGTATTTTTGTGTGGTTTATGTTTTGTGTTCCTGAGTGTGTCAGTTCAGTCCTGCAGGGTGACTCCAGTCCGGGTCACATGCTGGTGTATTTTTTCAAGTAACCACTTGGAGCGCTGTGGAGTCCTGTTCGGACCACAGTGGGGGTTACAGGGCCCGATGAGGAGTAGGAGCAGGAGGACTTTGTGGTTCTTCCTGCTCCCGAAGATTGGAGGCCTACAGAGCAGGAGGGACTGAGCACCCCTCCTGCTTCCAACGTTTACAGGTACAGGGGAGGGGGCCAGGGTCAAGGCCGGGGCGTTCACCCGCATCCAGTGGCAGGAGGGAGTAGATATCCCTCCTGCCATTCGTTTTGTGGTAGCAGGCATTCTTTGCGGGGTGAGGGGGCACTTTGTCGGGGGAGGGGGATTTTTTTTCTAAATTGGCCAGATATTTTGTGTGTGTAATACATGCAAAATATCTATGCCATTAAAAAAAAAAACAAAAAAAAAAACCCAGCAGAAGTTCTGACAGCAGTGACAGGAGGCTGCTTCTCCTGTCACTACTGTCAGAGCTGTCCCGACTCAATCGCTCACTAAGTGATTGAATAAGGGAGTTTGCATGCAAATGATTTTCACCTCCGTGCAAATCATTTGCATGCAAAAAAAGATAGTGAATCAATCGCTGTTTCAAAATCAGCCAACAGCGATCTTTAGTGAATCTGGGTCTTTTTGTCCATTTAGTAGGCTCAATAGCATAGTAATTATGTGTGACGATTAGGATTTTCCGAGTGTGTCGAGTTGGGCTAAAACAAATTATAAGAAGTTTTAATGAGCATGTCTGTGGAATGTCATGTGAATATGATATGTAATTAAAGAACAGTAATTGCATTATGAAAAAATAAAATAAGGTAATTGTTAGTAAATTTGATAATGCGATTTGTAGTAAATTTTGAATATAACAACTTTTGAACTTATACTGAATTATTATTACATGTTTTGAGTACAGCAAAATTATTTATATGGCAGTCATTGATAACAATTTAGCTTCATTAAAGTAGGATGAGATCATGAATGGGACAGGCCAACCACAAGGTTTTAATGCATACTCAGCATTGGTTGCACAATGGAGAAAGGAAGTAGAGAAGTGAAGAGCAGCTAATACTATCTCAATGCCATGTGTGACATATGCTGATGGGGCGAGACTCTATGCCTACTGACCCCTCTCCCCAAATTAACCCTGAGCCCCTCTCAAATATTGTATTCTACCTATACCATTGCTTTGAATATTGACCCATAAATATACAAGTAACCTACTGTAGCCACCCCCCCCCTCAATCTTCATTTTAAACTTCTCTCCTTCATTGTCCGAATATTAAAGATTCTTTTAAACAGAGGCCAGATGCAATAATTAGCTGGAACATATACATTGCATGAAATATCAATGCAGAAAAGAAAAGTCCCAGAAACACTACAGCCCATGACAATGGTAAAAATAAAGTATGTAAAACAAACTAAAGGGATCTTGCCCCACCTCCCTGTCCCCAGCATGCATGAAGAAACAAAAAGAAATAAAAATTAAAAAAAAACCAAACCACCATCACAGATGAGAAGAAACCATGAAGTTTTTGTTTTATACCTTTCTCGTTCTGGTGAATGCAAACTAGTATCTGGTCTCAAGCAGTTGGTACTAGCACTCCTAGCCCTGTCAAGGGAGGGCTGTAGTTCACTAGTGCCAGTGCATTGCATCCAATGGTAGAAGAGAAAGAAGAAAGAAAAAAACAAAGAAAAAACAAAGAAAAGGATACAATGTTAGATATCAGAAATCATAAAGAAATGTTATCTTTACATAAGATGTAGAATCATTATGATTTAATTGACGGGGATGTAAAAGAGCTGGCAGGATGGCAGTGTGCACAAAATCTGTTTTGAAAATAAAGCCAAATGAAAGCTTATGCTCTGAAATTATTCAAACCTACACCATAATGCAGTCTATCATGAAACAGGATAAGTACATTGAAGAAAAAGGTAAAGTAATATATAGGGGTCGATATTCAAAGTAATTTAACTGGACAGGAGAGGCTCTTGGCTTGTTAAATTGCCTGTATGCGGCTATCCTGGCATGGTCGGCAGCACGTAGGGCTAAATTCACAAAGCAAACCGTTCGTGTACCGATCGGTTTGCGACCCCTCCGGCCCGATTCACTTACCTCTCTGCCGACCATCCTCCGATCTGCGCATGCAGATGAGGGCAACGGCATGCAAAGTAGGCAGGGATGCGACTCACAAACCCAAACCATGCAACACCGACTCGGCTGGCTGATCACAAACAAGTGACTGCTGAGGACCAGTCGCTCAAGCCATTTCGGACTGCCCTGCCTTCTGCTGCCCTGCTCTATGCCCTGTCAGCCCCGATCTCCTGCTGCCCCGAACGCCTCCTGCAGCCCCGACTCTCCTACTGCCCTGATCTCCTGCCTGCCCCGAACGCCTCCTGCAGACCTGACTCTCCTGCTGCCCTAATCTCCAGCCTGCCACAAAATGCTCTGATCTCTTGCCTGCCCCAAACGCCTCCTGTAGCCCCTACTCTCCCACTGCACCGGATCGCCTGCCTGCCCCGACTCTCCCACCCTTCCCCGCATTGCAAGCCTTTGGTTTTAACTCGCGGGCTTAAGCGGGTTAAAACCACGGCCTCCATAGTTAAAAAAAAGTGAAAAAAAAAAATCTCTGTCGGGCCTGGAGGTCCAGCGCATGCGCAGACCATCTACAGATGATCTGCGCATGCGCTGGGATCACTCTGCAATCCGGGCAGGCAGATGGGGGCGTTCCTCCGATCGCCCCCATCTGCATATTATAGTTTGGGGAATCCATCGGACCTGCACGGATCAGTCCCGATAGGGTAGGTTCGTGAATCTAGCCCCAAGAGAGTGCCACTGAATATCCCCTCTAACTGCATAAGCTGACACCAGCTATGTTGTGGGTGGATGGAGTTAGCACTTATCCGGTTAAGTACCAATATTCAACACTTAACTAGATAAGGTAACTAGGCAAACTGAAACCCAGAAAACACAATCTTGTCTTGGTCTGGTTTCACTTTCCTGGTTAAGGGCTGAATATTTACCTCACTATGGGCTCCTTTTACAAAGCCGCGCTAGGGCCTAAACTGCCGCACGCGCTAGCCGCTACCGCCTTCTTTTGAGCAGGCAGTAGATTTCTGGCTAACGCACGCTATAACACGCGCTAATCCGGTGCGGGCATTAAAACCGCTAGTGCGGCTTTGTAAAAGGAGCCCTATATTTATCACCATTACAGCAAGTAACTAGAAGTCTTAGGGCTCCTTTTACAAAGCCGCGTCAGCGGTTTAACGAGCGTAATTGCATGCGCTAAACTGCAGGCCGCGCTAGCCGCTACTGCCTCTTACTGAGCAGACGGTAGGTTTTCGGCTAGCGCGGGGGTTAGCACATGATTAAAAGTCGCGCACGATAAAGCCGCTAACGCGGCTTCGTAAAAGGAGTCCTTAGCAGCAAAACTGAAGGATAATGCTGTACTGTATACTACAATCAAATCATTCCACTTGAGGAGAATGCGGGCATCAATCTAACAGTCTTTATTTTCATAAGGTGAGAGATAGTAGAATCAACTAACACAAAGCATTTCAATTGAAGATCCCAATACTTGTGTGTTAAAGTAATCACAAAGGAGTGAAATGCCTTGTCTAATCACTGATTTGGTCTTAGCACATGCAGGCAAATTGGAGGTTCACAAGCTAAAATTATTTAAAGAAAAGTAAAATTAAAGTTTCATACAAAGACAACAGAAGGCAAAGAAATAAAAGTGTGGGATTTTACCACATTCCCAATGAAGGGACATCAACTTATGAATAAGAAATTGAACTTCTAGATAATTGAAATTTCTGCAAAGGTTTATCACATTCATGCCAAATTAAACTAGCCCTTATTTCTCATTTCTTTTAAAATGGCTCACTTTTCTTCTCCTAAGTATTGCATGTTCACAAATGTTAGGGTTGCATTAGCACATTTAAAACATTAAGAACACAAGAACATAAGCAGTGCCTCTGCTGGATCAGACCAGAGGTCCATCATGCCCAGCAGTCCGCTCACGCGGCGGCCCATCAGGTCCAGGACCTGTATAGTGATCCTCTATCTATACCCTTCTATACCCTTTTCCTTCAGGAAATTATCTAATCCCTTCTTGAACCCACACCATCTGGAAGCGTATTCCAGGTGTCCACCACCCTATGGGTGAAGAAGAACTTCCTAGCATTGGTTCTGAATCTGTCCTCTTTTAATTTTTCCAAATGCCCTCTCGTTCTTGTAGTTTTCAAAAGTTTGAAGAATCTGCCCCTCTCCACTTTCTCTATGCCTTTCATGATCTTGTAAGTCTCTATCATGTCCCCTCTAAGTATCCGCTTTTCCAGGGAAAAGAGCCCCAGTTTCTCTAATCTCTCAGCATATGAAAGGTTTTCCATACCCTTTATCAATCGTGTCACTTTTTTCTGAACCCTCTCGAGTATCGCCATATCCTTCTTAAGGTACGGCGACCAATATTGGACGCAGTACTCCAGATGCGGGCGCACCATCGCCCGATACAGCGGCAGGATAACTTCTTTCATTCTGGTTGTAATACCTTTCTTGATAATACCTAGCATTCTGTTCACCTTCTTAGAGGCCGGTGTGCACTGTGCCGACGGTTTCATTTTCTTGTCCACCAGTACCCCCAAGTCCTTTTCTAGGCTACTTTCACCCATTACCAGCCCTCCCATCGTAAAGCTGTACATCGGGTTTCTGTTTCCTACATGCAAGACTTTACATTTCTCTACATTAAATTTCATCTGCCATCTTTTCACCCACTCTCCCAGTTTGTTCAGGTCCCTTTGTAAATCTTCACAGTCCTCTTTAGTCCTAACTCCACTAAATAGTTTTGTGTCGTCTGCGAATTTTATAACTTCGCACTTCGTCCGTGTTTCTAGATCACTTATAAATACATTGAACAGCAGCGGTCCGAGTAAGGACCACTGCGGAACACCACTTGTGACCCTCCTCCAGTCAGAGTAGTGGCCCTTCACTCCCACCCTTTGCCTCCTACCTGCCAACCAATTTCCAATCCATCTATGTACATCTCCTTCCACCCCATGGTTCTTCAGTTTCCACAGTAGGCATGCATGGGGTACCTTGTCAGAGGTTTTTTGGAAATCTAAGTATACAATGTCTATGGGGTCCCCCTTGTCCATCCGTTTGTTAATTCCTTCGTAGAAGTGCAATAAGTTCGTTTGGCACGATTTTCCCTTGCAGAAGCCATGTTGGCTTGTTTTCATCAGTTTGTTCCTTTCTTGATGCTCAATGATGCTGTCTTTTATCAGCGCTTCCGCCAACTTCCCCGGAACCAAAGTCAAATTTACCAGTCTGTAGTTCCCCGGGTCGCCTCTCGATCCTTTTTTGAAGATGGGCGTAACATTAGCTATCTTCCAATCCTCCAGGATCACGCTTGTTTTCAGGGATATATTGTAAACCTGCTGCAGTAGTTCCACTATTTCCTCCTTTAGTTCTTTCAATACCCTAGGGTAGATTCCGTCTGGGCCCGGAGATTTGTCAGTTTTTAATCTATCTATCTGCTTGTGTACGTCTTCAAGGCTTATCTCCATGGATGTTAATTTATCTGCTTGATCTCCTTTGAAGATTTTTTCAGGTTCCGGCACGTTGGATGTGTCCTCTTTTGTAAATACTGACGAAAAGAACATGTTTAGTCTATCCGCCACTTCTTTTTCCTCCTTCACCACTCTTTTCCTATCTCCGTCAACCAGCGGTCCCACCTTCTCCCTTGCCGGCTGCTTCCCTTTAACATATTTGAAGAACGGTTTGAAATTTCGTGCTTCCCTGGCTAGCCTCTCTTCATATTCTCTTTTTGCTCTTCTAACCGCGAGGTGACATTCTTTTTGATGCTTTCTGTGCTCTTTCCAGTTCTCCAGGTTTTGTCCTTTTTCCATTTCCAGAATGAATTTTTCTTATCTCCTATCGCTTTCTTCATTTCTTTAGTTATCCACTAAAGAAGTGAAGAAAGCTGTGTTATTTGTTGGCGTCCTTACCTTGCTGTCCTTAGGTGTACTGCCTCGGCCCTTCTTGAGGCCCTTCGCAAAGGTGCTCTCGCTAAGATGAGCGCCTTTGCCGCTCGCCTTCGACGCATGCCGAATGGCTGAGCGCCATTGGCCCCTCCCCTTTTAAGGGGGAGCTTCGTTGGTCAAAATCGGGAGTGTGCGGAGCTAACTCTTGCCGATTCCCCCTATAGTCTCCTGCCTCTGTTTCCCTTTTTTGCTTGTTTTTTTCTTCCCTCTCCTTCTGCTGCTGTCTCCTACTTTCCCCTCTCTCCTGCTTGCCTACCCAATCTCTCGATTGCCTCCGCTCATTGGCCCCTCCCCTTTTAAGGGGGAGCTTCATTGGTCGACATCGGGAGTGTGCGGAGCTAACTCTCGCCGATTCCCCCTGTAGTCTCCTGCCTCTGCTTCCCTTTTTCTCTTATTTTTTTCTTTGTTTTTTGCTTCCCTCTCCTTCTGCTGAAACTACACAACAAAGTTTTTACTTGAAAATATTCCAATGAGAACTGTTTTCTAGTAAGGGTATCTTGGGTGGCAAAGTTTTACTGTGCCTGTCAGGATTTCCTGTGTTGGCAATACACAAAACATACATATATACATATACACACACACACATAAAAAAATAAAAAAGTACATTTGCATAAGTCTGTAAAAAGTAAATCAATGTTCAAAAACTTGTACCTACATTCAAATGAAGTTACATTTTTAAAATGATTGTCTATACTGCAGCTGCAAAAAGGATTCCAGATACTGACAGTTTTTTTCATGGCAGGATAGATAGATAATCATTCAAATTGTGTTAGGTCTGTTGAAAAACTGGTTGGTACACCAATACAATCTTTCTAGCTAACATCCCAGTTTAACAAAACATGGGAATCACTGAACCATGTCTCTGTGATAGTAACAATATCCAAGTCTAACATCAGGGCCTGCAAATCATGAACTTTATTGCTTAGACTGCAAGCATTTGTGATCACTGCTTTCCAGCTACATTTCAGTGGCAACCTAATTTTTTTGATAGTTTTTTTTTAGTCTCACTTCCAACTGCATTGCTAAGAAGTGAATTACTAAAATTGTTGTTTATATTGCTATTTTTACTAATGTAACATCTTATCTTTTACTGGGATTGGGCCCACAAGAAGTGACCTGCATCCATATGCCACACCCAGCTTCTAGTTTAAATGCCTAGAAATTTATTGCCTGAATTTCGAAGCAAGGATTTTTTTTTCCTGCCATAGTATGACGCAGCCCATCATTACAATATAAACTTTTTATTTTTCCATGTATTTTCTCATCCTCCTATGTACTGTTTTCCTCTCCATCACCTCCCTTGGGAGGGCATTCCAGGCATCAACCACTCTATCCATGAAATGCTCTCCTGAGGGAGGTGGTTAGAGTGGAAAACGGTGACGGAATTTTAAAAAGTGTGGCATGAACACCGAGGATCTCTAATCAGAAAAAGAAGGATATAAATTGAAGAACTAAGATGCCTACTTGCCATTGTAGGTTCCTTGGTGTAGAATTGGTAGGCGCCTACAGAGTTAGGTACCTACCAGCATGAGTTCCTGTACTAAAATATGGAGTCTGGTTAACTCCTATTGCAACACAGGCTGACGACATTCAGTTCATGTGCTGAAACATGGATATCATCATCTAAACCTGGCTCTTGCTATATGGCTCACTCCTAGTGTTCCTATAGGTGTATGGCTCCGGTGTCTCTCTGTGCTTTGTGTTTTGGATTTTACATGTACTTTGCATTGGTATGGCATGCATGTTTCTTGCCTTGTTAACATTTATTGTACTTCATCTACTAAACTCAATAAAAATTTTTGAACAACAACAAAAAAATTTAAATCAATTATTAATTGTTTTTTTTTATATATGCTTTCAATTATCATTATTATGCTTTCAATTAAAAAAAAATGTTAGGTGCCTAGATCAGCTAGGCGACCAATCTAGGGGCTTAACTGTAGGCGTCTTTTATAGAATCAGGGCCAGAATGTCTTGGGTCAGCTGACTACGATTCACCTACAAATCAAGAAAGTAAATATACAGTCTCTCTCACTCACAGAGGTGCAGAAATCCATTGCTGCATTCCTGAGATCAGGGGAACAGAGCAGCTTTAATTTCATTTTAATTTAATTCAAATCATATAAATATTAGAACAATAAGTTCAATATCACTAAACCTAGCACCCAATAAATACAGGATAGACATTTAAGGGAAAATTCTAGGAAAAGCACCTAAAGTTAGACGCCTAAATAAATAAGTGCCTATGGTTAGGCATCTAACTTACACTCCGCCCCTTTTACTAAATCCTGGTAAAGGTTTCTACTGTGGCCCTGAGCGCTAAATGCTCCGAAGCTCATAGAATCCCTATGAGCATTGGATCAGCATTGAAATATTTAGTGCTTTGGGGCATAATAGAAACTTAGTAAAAGAGGGCCTTAATTAGTAAATCGGTTTCAATAATGAGTTTTAACAAGCTCATAATTGAAAAAAAATTAAATTTAATTGGGAGATAGATGCCTATCTTAGGCACAATTCTATAAAAGATAGGTGCTTATCAGCACCTAACACCAAAGTAGGCGTGTTTCGAGGTGCATAAAAACTTGGGCGCTACTAAGCAAATCTGGGGGTATTGAGGCAGAAATAAAACTTTGAAAAAAAAAGATTGAAATCCAAGATGGCCACCGCCAGCAAATTCGTACCAAAAATGGCAAAAATAAACAAAACCTGAAAATAAAAAAATAGAGATTTGGGGTCTGGGGAGGTGGGAAACCTGAACCCTACCCTCAGAAACTGTGAAAATCAACTTTTAAAATGTTCAACCGGCCACAAGTTCCCTTAGGAAATAATGGAGGTATACTCAGTTCTGCAGTACCTTGCATGTCAGCATTTTTATTAGCAGCTAAATGGAACGAAAGTATTTTCTGCCTCAGAAATTTCTCCAAATGACCAGAAATGAAGATCTTTGGACTGCCAGTCAGCCAGACTCTGACTATGACCTCCGCCCCCACAAATCCTCACTATGCGGTCGTAGGCGGGAAAGGCAACATGTGCCTTGAAACTCGGGTGGGTTTCCCTCCAGACACATACATGACAAGGTCAGCGGGCCAGCAAACTCCCAGGGGAATGGACCCTAAATTTAGGAAGGGTGGCATACAGCAGGCTGGCTCCATAGATCCACCAGACTTTCTCTGTGAAGTAGCAGTTCAGCACAGCAGGACTGCATCCTTTCCTCCAACAGGGGTATCAAGGCACTGAAGCCACAGAGAACGTGAACTTTAAGTGAAAAAACAAGAAAAAGAAGAACAACTGCAAAAGACTTCTGCATGGATTGCTTGCAGAAATTGTAACTGGATATATTTTCTAGCTCTCAGGCTAAGGAGCATGTGCTCAGAAAAGTGTTGGATTTCTGCATCTCCCGGATTGCGGGTTGGGATTGAACACCTAGCGTTTGAAATCCAGAAGGGACGTTAACAGAAAGAGACATTTAAATACCTACATGAAATTAATGCACATGAGGCGAATATCTTTCAATTGATTGGAAATTCTGGATTGAGGAGGCATAGGATGAAAGTGAAAGGAAATAGATTCATAAGTAACCTTGGAAAATACTTCTTTTGTAAAGGGTGGTGAATACATGGAATGGCCTCTTGGTGAAGGTGATGGAGACAAAAACTGTATTTGAATTCAAGAAAGTTTGGGACAAGTACACTGGATCTCTACGATAGAGGAAGAAATAGTTGATGGTATGAATAGGTAGACTGGGTAAACCTATGGTCTTTAGCTGCTCTCATTTTTCTATATTTCTATGTTTCTGCGTTAAGTTGCTGTTTACTTAACCAGGTTCAAGTTCTACCCAAGTCCTGCCTGAAACTGTGAATGCCCCTAACTTGGATGTTCTATTTCTAATCTAATTGCCCTAAGTAAATTGGAAATAGAGAATGACACAGTGACTGTTTCCTGCGGCTAGCCACAGGTAACCTGCAGGAACTGGGGGAAAAATTGACTGATTGCTGCAGGTATAGGGACAAGGCTTTTCACCGCCCCAAGGAGAGGTGAATGACCTTGTTCCTGCTGTAAAGGATTTGCCGTGAATCACCTCCCTTTCCACCCCTCCCAATCAGCATCCCCCCTCCCTCCCGCCCTCCCTATCGCGGATCCAACAGCCCCCTCCCTCGCTTGCAATTGTGGCTACCAGCAAAGGGGCTGACAGAGGAGTTGCAGGTTTTATTGTGTTTTAGGTTTTTTTTGCTGGTAGCCACAAGTGGGAGGGAGGGGGGTTGGACCCACAATAGGGAGAGGGACTGCTGGACTCACAAGGGGGGGACTGCTGTTGCACCCGTGAAGGGGGGAGGGAGTTGCTTGGGCTACTGGACCGTCAGGAGCTGAAGTTGCTGGGGAGACAGGGGTTTTGTTGATCCTCTTGGTTGATGACTCGGTCTATAAAACTAAGTTTTAGTTTAGTTTATACAATGACAATTGTACAGAATATTGTTTCTTTTTATATTTTAATAAAATAAGTTCAATATAAAATCATAACTATTCGAGGCTTGTGCAGATAGTATCAGATGACTTGTGGGGAAGGGGCGAGGACGGGGACCAATCTCGCGAGGACACGGCGGGGATGGGGACTGAGCTAGTGAGGATGCGGCAGGGATGGGACCGAGCTTGCGGGGACTGGGACAACTGTTTTCCCTGCGTTATTCTCTAATTGGAAATTCAGCATAATTTGGACATTTGAAGTTATCTGACAAATCTTACAATGCCATTCTTGATAAACATGACCGCAGTCCAATACTACTATTAAATAGCAGAAAGTAAGAGAAACACATCCACTGCTTTTCTAGAGAAAAAAGCCATTTAGATACATGATATTACATCTGCTATGAACGAAGTTCAAAGCAACAACAAACAAAAAATCCAACAGGACTGCAGTGAAATATCAAGTCGAAAAATGAAGGCAAAAACTGCAGTGATGATGTACAAGATGCCAAGTCTTTAATGAACAATCATAAAAAATAAATATAAATATAGTCATAAAACAGTTTCTATCCACAAGGATTGATGAACCAGGACCTGACCTGACACAGTCCTTGTTTTGAAGAAACACTCCTTCCTCAGGGGTCCTAAAATGTATCATATGCAAGAAAACCTGATGGATAAGAACTGGAGTCAGCGGTAAACAGCTGAGCAAACTGTGAAAGCTCCTACACAGTGCAGGACAATAGCAAAGTTCAAGCCACAGCTCTTTATAGCAAAATGTAATCCAATAAAGATACCATACCAAATACTAATATTAGCTAAGAACTGTAGCTTTTATTTAGTATAATGTCTGCATGAAACCAGGCTCACATCTCCATGAATAAGACCTTACAACTATTGTTATTAACTGAAAATACTTAAGAATAAATGGAATAAATCAAGGGAGATTAAAAAAAAAAAGAAAGGGACAAGAGAAAACAGAATGAACTTAATAAAAAAAAATAACAGATTTAATACTGCCATGTAAAGACCAGATTCCTTGTGACTAGACAAGTACTTCATTGTCAGTAAAAGTGATTGTTTATGGCACTATTATGAAATTTTAAACTGCAGATGTGAGTTTTGATAATCCATTATTAATGGGTCTGTGTAGTAATCATTTTTCCTATTTACAAAATGAGAGAAAGCCCATGAATAAAACACTCAGCAGTTACTATGCTGAGTTCAACATAATAAAAGCTAAAAATCACAGAGAAACAATGCCCAATACAATTAGCAATAATAATAATGATCTGGAAAAGGTTAATTATAAGCAATCCAGTATTTACCTGATGGTATGTAGGCACTCTGCACTTCGACCTCGTTTTGCTCTAGGCAGCATCAGAAACTCGCTGCACAGAGAGGATGTATAGTGAGTGTAACAGAAAATAAAATGAGGCATTAGGTGACGTATGATTTATGAGCTTATTGGCCAATGGAAAACATCTTCTATGCTAATGTATTCTGTGAGGATAATTCTATAACAAAGCACCTAGGTTAGGGGGGTATACAGGTGCCTATTCTAAATACATAGATACCCAATTTTCATTAAAGAATACCAGTGCAAGTGACATAAAACACACATATATTTAAAGGTACAATGTCTTACACCAGATGGCAAACACACCCACACTTAGATGCAAGCCAGAATGAATGTAAATTTTTGAATGCTACAATTTTTAACATATTTGCACACTGCTACTATTTCTTCTTATCATTTCTACAGTGCTGCTAGAAATATGCAACACTATACATCAAAACATAGAAGAGACAGTCCCTGCTCAAAAGAGCTTACAATCCAGTCAAGACAGACAAACTGGACAAGAAGGTGCATCTATATACAATGCTCAGGTGGGGAAATCAGAGGGAATGATAGAAAGATTAGGTTTTTACCTTGATAATCTTCTTTCTTGTAGATGTGTCTAGTAGTCCTGAACTGTAGGGTTATGCATCTGAACCTGTAAGTTGCTTGCAAAATGCTGGCAATCATCTTTGAACTCAGCCTTCTTCTCAGGAAGCTGCTTCTGTCCCCTCAGTTTGTTCAAAAGCAATCAAGCAGCATTATTATGACAGACATAACTGAAAGGAGGGAAGTGGGGAAAACATCCCCGACACTACAATTCTGTTCTGTCCTGTAACAAACATATCAATTAACATTATAACATTAAAGTAACTGATCAAAACAGATACTTAAACTATGTGCAACCAACACTAACATTATACAGAGCTCGTAGCTACTCACATGTCCTACTATCAAACATAAGAACATAAGCAGTGCCTCCGCCGGGTCAGACCATAGGTCCATCCTGCCCGGCAATCCGCTCCCGCAGCGGCCCAAACAGGTCACGACCTGTCTGAATCACCAGAAGGGGCTCCCTTGCCACCTTGGTTTCTCATTGAAGTCCTATCTTCCCATCGAAGTCCTAACCCTCCGGTCTTGCACATGCACGACCTGGTTGGGTTTCTATACTTATTACCTGGTTAGCTTTTTATACTTGTGTTACATCCCAGCTCCTCCCTCAGTATCCCACGATCCCTTTATCCCTCAGGAATCCGTCCAATCCCTGTTTGAATCCCTGTACCGTACTCTGCCTGATCATTTCCTCCGGTAGCGCATTCCAAGTGTCCACGACCCTTTGGGTGAAAAAAAATTTCCTTGCATTTGTTTTGAACCTATCTCCCTTCAGTTTCTCCGAATGCCCCCTCATACTTGTTGTCCCCTTCAGTCTGAAGAATCTGTCCCTATCCACCCTCTCTATGCCCCTCATGATCTTGAAGGTCTCTATCATATCTCCCCTGAGCCTCCTTTTTTCCAGAGAGAAGAGCCCCAGTCTATCCAACCTCTCGGCGTATGGGCAGTGTTCCAGCCCTTTTACCAGTTTCGTTGCTCTCCTTTGGACTCTCTCAAGTACCGCCATGTCCTTCTTGAGGTGCGGCGACCAATACTGAACGCAGTATTCCAGATATGGACGCACCATCGCTCGATACAATGGCATGATGACTTCCCGCGTCCTGGTTGTTATGCCCCTCTTTATGATGCCCAGCATCCTGTTGGCTTTTTTCGAGGCTGCTGCGCACTGTGCAGATGGCTTCAGTGATGCATCCACCAGCACACCCAAGTCTCTGTCAAGTCTGCTGTCTCCCAACAATGTCCCCCCCAATTTGTAGTTGAACAACGGGTTCTTTTTCCCTATATGCATGACCTTGCATTTTTCCACGTTAAAGCGCATTTGCCATTTGTTTGCCCAGTCTTCCAGCTTGTCCAGGTCCTCACACTCCTCCCTGGACCTATCTCTGCCGCACAGTTTGGTATCGTCTGCAAATTTTATAACCTCGCACTTTGCCTCCTTTTCCAGGTCATTGATAAATATGTTGAAGAGTAACGGCCCCAGCACCGATCCCTGTGGCACACCGCTTGTGACTCCCCGCCAGTCAGAATATTGGTCCTTCACTCCGACCCTCTGCAGTCTACCCGACAACCAGTGCTTGATCCATCTGTGCACATCCCTTCCCACCCCGTGGTTCCACAGCTTCCTAAGCAGCCTTTCATGTGGCACCTTGTCGAAAGCCTTTTGAAAATTGAGGTAAATGATGTCTATGGGTTCCCCATTGTCCACCCGACTGCTTATTCCCTCAAAGAAGTACAGAAGGTTCGTTAGGCACGACCTTCCCTTACAGAATCCGTGCTGGCTTGTTCTCAGTAGGCCATTCCTCTCGATGTGCTCACAAATGCCATCCTTGATCATAGCTTCCACCATCTTCCCTATAATTGAAGTCAGGCTCATTGGCCTGTAGTTCCCGGGGTCACCCCTCGATCCCTTCTTGAAGATAGGTGTGACATTCGCCAATTTCCAGTCCTCTGGTACCTCACCAGTTTTCAAGGATAGGTTGCAAACATGTTGGATTGTGCCCGCTATTTCTTGTCTTAGTTCCTTCAGAACCCTTGGGTGGATCCCGTCCGGGCCCGGTGATTTACCGCATTTTAACCTGTCTATCTGTTTGAGGACATCCTCCTTACTTACCTCTATGTGCTCCAATTTTTCGGCCTGTTCCCCACTCATGAGCTCCTCTGAGTCCGGTATATTAGATGTGTCTTCGCTCGTGAAAACCGACGAGAAGAACGTGTTCAACCTCTCAGCTACCTCTTTATCCTCCTTAATCACTCCCTTCCTATCCCCATCGTCCAACGACCCCACCTCCTCTCTCGCTGGTCGCTTCCACTTTACGTAACTGAAGAATGCCTTGAAGTTTTTCGCCTCCCTGGCCAGCCCCTCTTCGTATTCCCCTTTTGCTTTTCTAACCTCTCGGTGGCATTCCTTTTGGCATTTCCTGTGCGCCTGGTGATTTTCCTCCATTGGGTCCTTTTTCCATCTCCGGAAGGATACTTTTTTGTCACTTATTGCCCTCTTTACTTCAGTTGACATCCAAACCGGGTCCTTTGATCGCTTGTTCTTGCAGCCTTTCCTGAAACTGGGGACGTACATTCTTTATGCTTCTTGCAGGGTGTCCCTGAATAGGGTCCAGGCGCTTCCCACAGTCTCCATCCTAAAGATGTTTCTGAGCTTCCTCCCCACCATTTCCCTCATAGCAACAAAGTTCCCTTTCTTGAAGTTGAGCGCAGTTGTTGCGGTCCTCCTTACTATGGGTGTCCCCCTTTCTAATGTGAATCTGATCGCGTTGTGATCATTGTTGCCTAGTGGTCCTCCCACTTCTACCCCTCTTGCAGGCCCCCCTAATCCGTTTAGGATGAGGTCAAAAGTAGCACCCCCTCACATCGGTTCTTTGACTAGTTGCTCCATGAAGCAGTCCCTCACAGCTTCTACAAATCCTCTTTCCCTAGTGCAGTTGGAGTGACCCGTACTCCAGTCTATTCCCGGGTAGTTGAAGTCCCCCATCACTGTTACACTTCCAGTCCTGCATTCCTGTCTCAGTTCCACTTCCAAGTCGTGTCCGACTCCTTCTGGCGTACCAGGTGGGCGATAGTACAGCCCCAGTTTTATGCCTGCACCCTTGTTTCCCGGCAATTTGACCCATAGCGATTCCAGCCCCTCTGCCTTCGTTGCCATATCCATCCCGACCGAGTGGATAGAGTCCTTTATATATAGTGCTATGCCTCCCCCCCTTCTTGTGGGGCCTGTCCCTCCTGTAGAGCTTGTACCCCGGCAGTGCCACATCCCATTGATTTTCCTCTGTCCACCAGGTTTCTGCAATTCCAATTATATCTAGGTCCTCCCCCTTGGCCACGACTTCTAGTTCACCCATCTTGGCCATGAGGCTTCTTGCATTTGCGTATAAGCACCGCAGGTCCCGTTTTTCCTCCACCTCTGCATTTACCTGGGCCGCCTGCCCTTGGATTTCGGGCAGTTCTCCCGTTCCCTGTGCTTCTGCTTTGCCCTCAGCCTTTACCCTCTTAGCTTTCAGCTTCCCTACATTCCCGCCACCCCACTTCCCCGCTTTTCCTCTGGGTTTTCTAGCCCTACCGGCCCCCTCCTGGGCTATCATCCCTTGAGCCTCTGTTTGATCCCCCTCGCCTTGTGGTACCTCTATATTGCCCTAAGCTTTCGCCCTCGTGCCACCCAGTCCCCCTGTGTCTCTATGCCCCTTAGTCTTCTCCCAGCAAGCTCCCTTTACCTGATGTTTCCCTCGCTGTCTGATCATAAGATCCTCCGGTCCCTCTGCTTCCTCCCTGCAGTCAGCCCGTTCAGCTTCTGTTCTGGATACTGTTGTCCGAAGCGTCAACATCTGATCAGCTGTCGGCTTTCCCCCTCTCCTCAGTTTAAAGCCCTCTCGATCTCCTTCCTCACATTGGCTGCCAGTAGTCTAATTCCCGCTGTGCTCAGGTGCAGGCCGTCCTGCCGGTAGAGCTTGCTCTTTCCCCAGAAGGACGTCCAGTTCCTCACAAAGTGGAAGCCCTCCTCCTGGCACCATCTCCTCAACCTGGAGGTCTGCCTGCCTCTTTGCATCTGCTCTCGGTACAGGCAGGATCTCCGAGAATGCTATCCTCCGTGTGCTCCGCTTCAGCTTTCGTCCCAGGACCCTGAACTGGTCAGTCAGTGTGGCCATGCTGAAGTTCCTCCGGCTCACATCATTCGTTCCGACGTGGATTATTACCGCAGTCTCCTCTGTCTCTGCTCCGTCCAGGATCCTCTCGATCCTATCAGTGATGTCTCGTGTCTTGGCCCCTGGGAGACGTCACTAGCCGGTCCTCCCTTCCTCCAGCTACGTAACTGTCTACCTCTCTCAAGATCGAGTCTCCCACCACAATAGCAGACTTCCCTTTCCTCAGCAACCTCCTCTGCCTCAGGTCCGTGTCCTTGGTGTAGTGCGGTGTCTCTCCCTCGGGGTCCCGGTGAGTCGCGGTCTCCTCCTCTTGCGTGGTTTCTCCGCTAGGTCCTTCCCCGGTGTCGCCTTGTGGATCCTGGGTCTCGTCTGCCGACATCCGTCTGTGCAGCTGCTGGTCCCGTTCCTCCACCTTCCTATAGGCCTCCTCGATGAATCTCTCGAGGTCCCTCACCTGGTCCACAATGGGGCCTGCTCCGTCTGTGTTCTGGGTTGACCAGCTCGTCTCCTCTGTGGTGCGCAGTCCCTCCAGTCCCTCCAGTTCCTGAACCCTGACCCTCAATCTGCCGACCTCCATCCTCAGGCTTTCCAGTTCCTGACACCGACTGCATATGTACTCCCGCCTTCCCAAGGGGAGGTAGTCATACATATTGCACTCTGTGCAGTATACCGGAAAGTACCTCCATCGCTCTCGTAAAGTGCTGGTGTGCTCTTGCTGATTGGAGCCTGTTATTTTGTTAGCTTCAGAATCCAACTGTCGTCACTGCAGGCGCTTCACAAAGGCGCGCACTTGTCACGCGCCTTCGTCGGCGCGCCGAACGGCTGAGCGCCGTTGGCGCTGTGCTCTTTTAGATGTTCCCTTTCGGTCAGGGAGAGGGGCGGAGCAGGGCTCCCACGCTGCCTCTCTTCGGGAACAATCTGGATACGCTGTCTCCCGCTGGTGGCCTGAAAGGGGGCCCGGCTGGCTGCTGTGCTCTTTTAGATGTTCCCTTTCGGTCAGGGATAGGGGCGGAGCAGGGCTCCCACCCTGCCTCTCTTCGGGAACAATCTGGATATGCTGTCTCCCGCTGGTGGCCTGAAAGGGGGCCCGGCTGGCTGCTGTGCTCTTTTAAATGTTCCCTTTCGGTCAGGGAGAGGGGCGGAGCAGGGCTCCCACGCTGCCTCTCTTTGGGAACAATCTGGATACTCTGTCTCCCGCTGGTGGTCTGAAAGGGGGCCCGGCTGGCTGCTGTGCTCTTTTAGATGTTCCACTGTTGTTGAATCAATCAAATCATATATTGTGCTTGTCTTAATAAAACTCACACTAAGGGCTACCCATAATATATTATATAGAGCAACCTGCTTAAGGTATATTTCCGACCACAGTCGGATACAAGACTACCGAATGCTTATACTCTTCGTCGGTCCAACCTTTATTAGTGTTTATTTATATCCTTTTTTTGTTATTTTTCATCTCCTATTAATTAAAATGTCTTGTATATAATTGACAATAGAATATCACTTAGGTTATAGTGATTCTATCTTGTCTTCACCTCTCTCGACATGCATGTTTCACAAAGAAACCTTTCTTCAGGGTCGAGGGAAACGTTTGAGGGAGCAGTTTACATTCTGCTTCTAAAATCAAATTGCTTTGGGTAGGACCAAGATTAGAAAAACTTTCTACTTCTGTTATACTGAATACAGGTATCTCATTGCACATAGATTTTTCTTCTAGAGAATTGGGTATTATCCTGGATTCATCACTTTCATTTCACGAACAGATAAATTCTTTGACAAAAAAGTGTTTTTTTAGTATATGTATGTTGAGTGAAGTTAGATCATTGTCCATCAAGTACATTTTTCAGTATTAGTACAAGCCCGAAGTCATAATGCCGTTGTACAGATCCATGGTGAGACCTCATCTGGAATACTGTGTACAATTCTGGAGGCCACATTAGCAAAAAGATGTGCTGAGAGCTGAATCGGTTCAGTGAATGGCCACCAGGATGGTCTCAGGACTCAAGGATCTCCCGTATGAGGAAAGGCTGAGTAAATTGCAGCTATACTCACTCGAGGAACGTAGAGAGAGGGGAGACATTATTGAGACGTTCAAATATATCACGGGCCATATCGAGGTGGAAGATGATATCTTTTTTCTTAAAGGACCCACAGCCACACGAGGGCATCCGCTGAAAATCAGGGGCGGGAAATTTCATGGCGACACCAGGAAGTATTTCTTCACCGAAAGTGTGGTTGATCATTGGAATGAACTTCCACTGTAGGTAATTGAGGCCAGCAACATGCCAGATTTTAAGAAAAAATGGGATAGGCATGTGGGATCTCTTAGGGGAAGAAGTTAGGGGGGTGGGTCATTAGAGTGGGCAGACTCGATGGGCCGTGGCTCTTTTTTGCCGTCATTTTCTATGTTTCTATCTACAGTGCTTGTCCAGCTAGACTACTGTAATTCAGTCTATTTAGGCATTAAGCAGGGCAGTCTACAACTTCAGCTGATACAAAATACAGCAGCTAAGCTTATATTTGGGAAGCAAAAGTACGATCATGTTTCTCCTTTGTTGAGAAAGCTTCACTGGCTTCCAGTCCGCTTCAGGATTCATTTTAAATGTGCATGCATTATTTTTAAGCTTCTCTATGGAATATTTGATCCTTTAGTTCAGTGTTTTTCAACCGCTGTTCCGCGGCACACTAGTGTGCCGCGAGATGTTGCCTGGTGTGCCGCAGGGCCGCCGGGCCCGGAGCTGACAGGGGGCCCGAGGCAGGGGCGCCAGTAGCTCAAGGCAAAGTGAGTCGATCACCCAGGACTCACTTTGTCTTGGCGATCTAATCTATCGAGCCGATAAGTCTTCTTCTCCCCGACGTCAATTCTACAGTCGGAGAGGAAGTTCGGGCCAGCCAATCGCTGCCTGGTTCGGGCCAGCCAATCGCTGCCTGGCTGGGCGGAACTTCCTCTCCGATTGTAGAATTGACGTCAGGGAGAGCATGCGTCGGCGTCGGCTTTGGGGCCTGTTATCCATTGGTGGGTCCTGTTCCCCGATGGCAGCGGCAGTGGCAGTGGCTTGGGGAACGGCAGGGAGAAAGAAAGAAAGGGGGCAGGCAGGGAAACAGAAGGAAAGAAGAGAAACAGAAAAAAAGAAAGAAAGGTCAGGGAGAGAGGAAGAAAAAGTTGGGGGAGGGAATGAGGTGTGGAGGAGAGAAAGCATACAGGCTGATAGAAGGGAAGAAAGATTGGATGCACAGTCAGAAGAAGAAAGTGCAACCAGAAATCACCAGACAAGGTAGGAAAAATGATTTTATTTTAAATTTAGCAAAGTGGAGGCAGTATTACCACAGTTTTCAAAGGAATTTGCCCAAATAACTTAATAGTTAACTGGGTAAATTCCCAGAGATGAAAACTTCCCTTCACTTACTATGCACAGTTCTGAATTTATATCTGCTGTCTATATTTTACAATATGGTCACCTTTTACTAAACCGCAATAGTGGTTTTTAGCGCAGGGAGCCTATGAGCGTCAAGAGCAGCGCTGGACATTCAGCGCAGCTCCCTGCGCTAAAAACTGCTATTGTGGTTTAATAAAAAGGATGGAGGGTATATTTGTCTATTTTTGTATGCTATAAAAACCAAATACAGAGAGAGACTGAGAGCTGTTGACGAAGAGCTACGTGTGTGTCTTTCTTCGATTCCAGCCAGAATATCAGCTTTGTGTTCAGCCAAACAGGCCCAGGTTTCGCACTGAATAAAGTATTTTATAATTTTTATTTCGTAATAAAGTAATTATAAAATACTTTCTTTGTGTTTATTTGATTCCTATTCAAGAGAATTACTTTATATATAGTCAATATAGGCAGAGAGTTAAATTTTTTAACATTTTCTTATGGTGGTGTGCCTCGTGATTTTTTTCATGAAACAAGTGTGCCTTTGCCCAAAAAAGGTTGAAAAACACTGCTTTAGTTCCCTTATATTGGAACCCCTTCAGATTTTGCTATTTGAGGAATACACAGAGATATAAACTATCTTTCCCTTCTTTTAAGGGTATTAAATCTATAGGAAAGCTAAGTCGATCTTTTGCCTTCAAGCTGGTAGAGATGTGAAATGGGCTTCCTGACTCCATTAGACTGATAGGCCAGCTACAACAATTTCGTAAAGCCCTGAAAACTCTGCTGTTAACAAAATTTAAATGGTTTAATTATAGAATCAAAGAATTGACGATAATCCAGCTTTTTTTTTACTTTATGCTCTCTTTCTTATGTACTCGTCTTAATTATATGTGAACCGAGTCGAGTTCCATTGGGAGATGACCCGGTATATAAATTGAAGACTAGATTAGATTAGGATACATAACAAATAGTTATTCTAAGAATATGGCATGAATCCTAAACGGTATTACTTTTTCTGTTTAAAGCACTGGAGGAGCCTCAACCCTGATGAAGTTGAATTGAAACATGATCATGTCTGGAGAGACTCTCCTTGCATTAAGCCCAAGCAGATAAGTAGCTTTTATTATATAGTGTTTAAAGTGAAATTATTGATCCAATGACGAATGGAGTTTTTGTGGTGAACTTACTATCATCACAAATTCTGAAGAAGCCTGCTGAGGATCCAAAAGAACTTATATGAGAATGTCTGGGGTATATATATGTTGCATGTGAAGATTAACCCTGGAAATATAGCTAAAATATATCATGTGTACTTTGATGTACCAAAATATTCGGTGAAGAAAGTGGCTCACACTATCCTAATATGAAATATATTCAGAAGGAAGAAGAGCCTGCTGAGGATTCTACATAAAAGGCTTTATCAATGGTGATTAAGAAAATAGCAAATTAAGAATTAGTAAAAACAATATTGTAGACTGGGCTGTTGGTGTGTTGTACCAAAATATACAAAAGCAGGCTAGCTAGCTAGGTGTCCCGGAGGGCTGATCTTGCTAGCAGCAGACTTCAGCAGCGCGAGTCTCTCTTTTCCCAGGCTGATGTCTCAACAAGTGGGAACCTCTGGGCACTGAGCCTCCAACCGAACAGTAAGAAAAAAATACCCTAAAATGATAAAACCACAGAGCAGAGCAGAAACACTTCTGAGTAACTCGCTTGCAGATAAAAACTGAGGGAGCAGGAGCAGCTTCCTGAGAAGGAGACGGATTTCAAAGATGATTTGAAAGCAATTTGCAAGCAACTTGCAGGTTCAGATGCATAACCCTACAGTTCAGGGCTACTAGACACATTACACTAGAAAAGACAGATACTGGTGCTTACTACTTCTATTAATTATTTCTATAGTGCTACCAGACGTATGCAGTGCTGTACAGAGTCAAGAAGACGGTCCCTGCTCGAAAGAGCTTACAATCTAAACAGACAAGACAGACAAACAGGATGTCATGGATACAGTTAAGGGGAATGGTTAATCTGCTGGGTAGGTTTAACAGGTAGGGGAATTACAGAGGGAATGATAAGACAGGTATTGGATGCGAACAGCCTCACAAACAGACTTGCTTGAAGAAACTCAGAAGTTTCAAGACTGCCGCACGGTGCATGCATGAGTGCCTTCCCGCCCAGTGTAGGGCGCGTCTCCTCAGTTCAGATAGCTAGCAGAGAAGCCAACCAGGGGAGGTGGGTGGGTTGTGAGAATATTTGCCTGCTGTCCCTGGATAACACCTGTTACGGTAAGCAACTGTGCTTTATCCCAGGATAAGCAGCAGCACATTCTCACATGTGGGTGACCTCCAAGCTAACCAGAATGGGATGGTGGGAGTGTTGGCAATTCAGGAGAATAAATTTTGCAATACTGCCTGGCCAAAATGGTCAGCCTGTATGGAGAAAGCATTCAGACATTAATGAGAGGTGAAAGTATGAACCAAGGACCAAGTGGCAGCTTTGCATATTTCCTCAATAGGAGTGGATCTGAGGAAAGCTACTGAAGCCGTCATGGCTTTGACTTTGTGGGCTGTGACTCGACTCTGTAGATGCCTCACTTCTCAAGGATGCAGTCTAGCCTGAGCATAGCAGAAAGAGATACAAGCAGCCATCCAGTTGGAGATGGTGCGCTTGGAAATTGGATGTCCCAACTTGTTTGGATCGAAGGAGACAAAAAGTTGAGAAGCAGATCAGTGTGGTTTGGTGCATTCTAAGTAAAAGGCCAAAGCACATTCGCAGTCCAAAGTATGAAGAGCTGATTCTCCAGGATGAGAATGAGGTCTTGGAAAAAACACTGGAAGCACAATGGATTGATTGATATGAAATTCTGAAACCAGTTTAGGTAAGAATTTTTTTTATTTTTTATTTTTTTATTTATAATTTTCACAAATTGTTTAACAACAATCTAAAGAAATTAACAATTGAAAAAGAAAATAATTACATTAAATTATATATAATAATTCCACATATATGACTAATCAGAGTCCACATATTGAGGAGAGAATCCATCACCTCCAAGGGAAGTTGGATCTAAAAGAAAAGAAAAACTCATACAAATTTACAGAGTGCGGTTGGATTTAATCATCTGCCTGGATGGAGGACTGTATGGAAGGATCTGGAGCTCTGGACTCCATCTTACCCTCTAAAAAGAAATTTAATTGGTCAGGATCATAAAATATATATCTAACATTCTGGTAGGTAAGACAGCATTTGCAGGGAAAACGTAACTGAAAGGTTGCTCCCATATTCAAAATTAACTGTCGATAGGCCAGGAATTTCTTCTGCCTGGCTTGCGTCAATTTTGATACATCAGGAAATATTGAAACTTTGGAGCCGTGAAATTCCACATTCTCAGTCCTATAGAATGAACGGAGAACTGCCTCTTTATCCTGAAGAAAAACAAAGGTTACCAATAAAGTTGCTCTAACAATTATTTCTTCTTGAATTGATGTTTCCAGCATACCAGTGAGATCCAAGTCTCCTGATACAATCCCTTTGCTTTTCTCTTCTTTGGGAATGTTCAAATAGTAAAGTTTTTGAAGCGGTGGCATATTATTTTCAGGAAATTTCAACACTGATTGTAAGAAGGAATTAAATAAGTCTCTTGGAGTTTGAAATTTGGATACCGGAAAGTTCAGTAGTCTAAGATTTAAATTTCTATTTGCATTTTCCAAATTTTCCATTTTTCTAACCAGCAAAGATTTTTCCTTCAAATGTAAATTCATAGAAGCCTTTATTTCTGACACTGATTTTTCCAAATTGTCCGTTCTATTAGACTGCTTTTGGAGTTTCTCTTCCAAAGTTTTAACTTGTAAATTAGTGTTCTGTGTTGAAGAAAAAAGTTGAGAGCATACCTTATGTATTGATTCAAGTCCACTCCAGATTGCTTCCATATCGATGACTTCAGGTCTTACTAGAGGAGGGGGGAAAGATATTCCAGGGATTACCCCATTAGCTCGCTGCTCCTCTGTCCCTGCTTCCTCGCCAGCAACTGCTCCTCCGTTCTCCATTGTCGACTGCAAGAGAGTCGGCAAGCCGTGGAACACTTCCGGAGTCAGGGGTGAGTTCAGCAGCGTCAACGGAGAGCTCGTCTCCGGCGCCTCCTGCGCTGCCGACGGTGTCCCCGACATCCTCCCGGGCCGCGGAGGAGCTCCAGGACCCATAGGGCTAAGCGAGATTTCGCTCTCCAAGACCGAGGTCTGCCCCCCTCGGTCAGCGGATATGCCCGATCCAGCCGGTGTGGCATACGCTGTAATTGCCACCTGTCTCGCCGTTGAAGTACCAGATGAGGCTGGAAGAACGCCTCTCTGTTTGCCTCTGCGCTTAGGCATAATTGAGGTAGGAAAATTTTAAATGAGATAAATTCACCAAGCCAAGCAGGAGCAGCTTTCAAGGGTGACTCACTCCGTCGCCATCTTGGATCTCTTAGGTAAGAATTTAAGATGAGTACGGAGGACCATCTTGTCATGATGGAATACTGTGAAAGGTGGATCAGCAACTAAAGCTTGTAGCTCACTGACCCTGCGAGCAAACGTGAGAGCAATGAGACACATTACTTTCCATGTGAGATATTTGAGATGAGCCGTAGCCATTGGTTCAAAAGGAGGCTTCATCAGTTGAGCAAGAACATTGAGATCCCAAACCACCGAAGAGGTGGTTTGACATGGAAAAGACATTTCATGAATCTGGAAACCAGAGGATGAGCAGAGAGGGGTTTCTCGTCAATAGGTTGATGGAAAGCCACAATTGCACTGAGATGGACTCGAATGGATGTGGACTTGAGGCCAGAGGTAGATAAGTGCAGAAGATAATCCAAGACAGAAGACAAGGAGGTAGCTTGAGGCTCTTTGTCGTGAGAGATGCACCACGTAGAAAATCTAGTCCATTTTTTGTGGTAGCATTGTCTAGTGGCAGGCTTTCTGGAAGCCTCTAAAATGTTCTGAACAGGTTGAGAAAACTGAAGAGGAGTTATGTTGAGAGTTACCAAGCTGTCAGGTGTAGACTGTAAGTTGGGATGAAGTAGAGATCCTTGACTCTGTGTAAGCAGAGGTGGAAAAACTGGTAGAAGGTATGGCTCTCTGCTGCTGAGTTGAAGTAGAAGGGAAAACACCAGGACTGCCTGGGCCGCCGAGGAGCTATCATAATCATGGTGGCATGATCATTCTTGAGCTTGTCAAGAGTCTTGAGAATCAGAGGGAATGGAGGGAACACATACAGAATCTTGTTTGTCCATTCCAGAAGAAAAGCATCTGCCTCCATTCGATGTGGAGAGTATATCCTTGAGAAGTGAGGCAGTTTGTGGTTGTGGGGAGACGCGAAGAGGTCTATCTGAGGGGTCCCCCACAGAGAGAAAATGTGATCAAGAGGCGATGAATTGAGAGTCCATTCGTGAGGTTGAAGAAGGTGACTCAATTTGTCTGCCAAACAATTGTTCTTCCCTTGAATGTAGACAGCTTTCAGGAAGATGTTGTGAGAGACAGCCAAGCCTAAAGCTGCAGAGCTTCTCGGCAAAGAGGGAGAGAACCTGTGTCTCCCTGCTTGTTGACATAGTACAAAGCGACTTGATTGTCCGTTTGAATGAGGACTACTTTGTCGTGAAGATGTTGAAAAGCTTTTAGAGCATTGAAAATTGCTCTGAGTTCCAACAGACTGATGTGACATTGACGATCCATGCTGGACCAATAGCCTTGAGTACGGAGACCGTCGAGATGTGCCCCCCAAGCGTAGGTTGAGAAATCTGTTGTGAGGATCTTCTGATGAGGGGGCACTTGGAACAGCAAACCTCTGGAGAGATTGGAAGAGAGCATCCACCAGTGGAGAGACTGCCTCAAAGAAGGAGTCACTGTAATGTGTTGAGAGAGTGGGTTGCAGGCCTGCACCCACTGAGATGCCAGGGTCCACTGAGGAATTCTGAGGTGAAGTCTGGCAAAAGGAGTCACATGAATTGTAGAAGCCATGTGAACAAGTAGCACCATCATGTGTTTCGCTGAGATTGAAGAAAGGGAAGACACCTTGTGGTAAAGCTGAAGGAGATCATACAGACGTTTTTGAGGAAGGAATGCTCTGAGTTGTACAATGTCCAGAACACCTTTGATGAACTATAGGTTCTGAGAGGGCTAGAGGTAGGATTTGTGAAAGTTGATTCCGAACCCCAAACTTTGTAGGAACCAGGTAGTCCGTTGGGTCACTACAATAACCCCCTGAGATATTGAATCTTTGATAAGCCAGTCGAACAGGTATGGGAACACCTGAAAACCATGTAAGCCTCCTTGAGATCTAGAAAACACAACCAATCGTTCTGATCTAGAAGGGGATATAGGGATTCCAGGGACAACATGCAAAAATTTATTGAGAGCCCTGAGATCCAACATAGGCTGAAGATTGCCCTTCTTCTTCAGAACAAGGAAGTAACGGGAGTAAAACCCCCTGCTCTCCTGTTCCAAAGAAACTTCCTTGATGGCATGGAGATGAAGCAGAGCTTGAGCTTCCTGAAGAAGAAGGGTGGTCTGATTGGAAGGATACTCTCTTGGAGGAAGTTCTGGTGGAATCTGAGAGAAATGAAGACAGTATCCTTCCCTGATGATGGACAGCACCCAGAGGTCTGATGTAATGGTCTGCCATTGATGGTATAAATAATGGAGATGAAAAACCTGCTTCAGGAGGTTATTACTGGATCCAAGATGGCAATACCGTGGTAGCTGCCTAAGTGAGCGCTTCGTCTTTTCCTGCCAATTTTCTTATTACATAATCGTACCATCAGTTCGTTGTTGTTCTGGCTGCTGGGGTTTCAATGCCGCGTACCAAGCACAAGGGCGGACTCCGGGCGGACTCCTCTATGCTCCGACAAGCCACGATGGACCACTTCATAGCCCGCTCTCTGTTTGTCTCAGGAGGGGTTTCCACGGCATTTGCACCAGAGGAAGGAGCCTCAGGAGCTTCGGGGCTTGAAATAGATTTATCCCCTCTGGGCTGTGTGTTTGCCACCTAATCCAGTGCAGGAAGAGGTTGAGAGCGTGCACGCTGAAGACCAGAAGAACCTGACGCGCCCACATGGTAGGGAGACTCCCTCAGACAACGACACTCTACAACTAAGCTAGGACTCAAATCTCTCGGTTCCCCAAAGGTGACACTGGACAACATTTGGATGGTCTTCCAAAAACTCAAAGTAGCCGTTACTAAATCAGCTGCAGAAGTCTCAACTATCGTGAGGAAAATGGATAATCTCTCAGCAGCAGTACAAAATATAAAATCGGAAACAACAACTAAATTTGATCAAATTGATAAAGAGATTGCCTTATTGCAGAGTCTATCTGATAATTCTGCCAAGGAAAATTTTTCTATCAAAGAAAGATGGAACAAACTGAGAATTTCAATAGAAGACTCAATTTAAGAATCCTCAATTTTCCTAAAGGTTTTGCAGTCACACCCTTAGATATGTTTAAAAAATATTTGATAGAGAACTTGAAGTTTCCTTTGGACTCCTTACCTCCAATTAATCAAATATATTATATTCCTAAAAAACTGGATAAAGTTACTGAATCTAATCAAGCTGAGGGACAACAACCTATTGACTTAAATAATATAACTCAGATTTTGGAGAGCTCTCAGAAAGAAATGAGTATAGAAGTACATTGCTTGTTTCTTTTGGTTTTGAGCAAGATTTGAATGCAATAAATAGGCTAAATTTTCGCTCTTCTCAAAACCCTTTCTTCGGTCAAAAAATATGGATTTTTCCAGATGTGATAAAAACACAAGACCGTGGGAAAGTATTTTTGAGTATGAGGCAAGAAGTAAAAAATTTGGGAGCCACTTTTCTTTTAAGTTATCCCTGTAAATGTTTAGTTAGATATGCTTGGACCAAATATGTTTTCGTTCCTGAGCAACTTTGAAGTTTTTTGGATGTTAATAACTTAATTCATAGTTGAAGGCAGCAAGAAGTTTGAATGTAAACGAAATATCATCGAACACGTTAAGCCTTTTCAATATTAATATAATTTGTTGCATAAGAAGAGATCTCCTTATCTCTTTACCTCTTGTTCCTCTCAGTTTTCTTTCTTCCTTTTTTAGGTCTAAGGAAGAGGTTAATTGTTTCAACTTAAGAATAATGAAATGAAAGAATTCTTTAAATTAATTTTTTCTTTTAATTTGATTTGGGAATTATTTTGTTTTGAATAATTTTGCCTGACTCTGTGTCGCTGTAACAAGTTAATGCTTGTGAAAATTATTTTGAAAAATTAAAAAAAAAAAAAATGATGGAGAGGACAGAGGCAGAACGATGGAGGTTATGCTCTGTTGGAGAAAGTCTAAAAGGATGAGAAGACTTGGGTGCAGCAGAAGGCTGAGGTTTCTGTTGCTTCTGCTGCTGTTATAGTGGTTTCTTAGCAGGTGCTTGAGTGTAAGGAGCAGCTCTGGGAAGATAACACTTCTGATAGGATGGAAGGGGTCGAGAAGGCTTGAAAGGAGCTGGCTTAGGCTTAGGTCTGACTATGGAAGCAAAAGATTTCTCATGCTCAGACAACTTCTTGGTAGTCACCTCAATGGATTCATCAAAGAGGTCATTGCCCTCACAAGGGATATTGGCCAGACGATCTTGAATGTTGGGGGGTCCATGTCAATAGTGCGAAGCCAGGCAAGCCGGCGCATCACTACTGAGAAAGCAGTGACCCTCGAGGAAAGCTCAAAGGCATCATAAGATGACTGTAGAAGGTGTAATCTAAGTTGTGCCAGTGTAGCAATGACTTGCTGGAACTCCAAAAGCTTGTGCTGAGAAAGGTCTTTAGTAAAGCCAGGTAGGATTTCAATAAAATATTTGAAATAAGTAGTAAAGATGAAATTATAATTCAAAACTCTGAAGGCCATCAGAGAATTTTGATAAAGCCGACGGCCAAACTTGTCAATTGTCCTGCCCTCTCTGCCAGGAGGAATGGTAGCATAGACCCTGGAAGGATGATTTCTCTTCAAGGAAGATTCTACAAGAAGGAACTGATGAGATAGTTGAGTATTCTCAAAGCTCTTGCAATGTACAGTTCTATACCTCAATTCCAGCTTGCCTGGAACAGCAAGAATGGAGTAAGGAGTCTCCAGGTTTCGTTTGAAAGTCTGGGAAAGAAGCCTGTTACAAGGGAGTTTGAGAGACTCCGCAGGAGGCCGAGGTAAACCCATTTCCTCTAAATACTCCTTAGAGTACTTAGAACCAGAGTCCAATTTAAGATCCAGGTCCTCAGCCATTTGAGGAGGAAGGAGGAAAAAGACAATTGATCCACCAGAGGATGGCCTCGAGAGGGACTAGATGACCTCGAGGCTCCTCGAGTAGAGAATGAAGGCGAGGCCTCTCTGGAGTATTGATATCCCAGCGAATAAGCAGACTTGGATGAGTTACTGGGAGAAGCAGAACCCTCAGGTTCTGCTATCGGCATCCTCGATTGAGGTGTTAGAGGCCTCGAAGAGCTGGAATGTCTGGATGAGGGAAGCTTGTCTCTTGAAGAGGACCTGTGCCTCGATGAATGCCTCAACCGGTGATGGGAGTGTTGCCTGGAAGCAAGTCATGCTCGAGATCGAGGAGACTTCGCCCTATGCCTCGAAACGGGCATAACCTTATGTGAGGATGAAGGGCTGGAAGCTCTAGAGCGAAGACAAGACACCATAGAAGACTCAGTTGTTTGGATCGAGGTATCTTGAAGCACTCCCAAAGACTCAGCTCCTTGTATGGAGTGTGAAGATTCCAAACCAGACACTCGCAAAGACTCAACTCCTTGCATTGAGTGTATAGATTCAGCTCGAGGCACAGGCAAGGACTCAACTCCTTGTGAGACTGCTGAGTGCCCAGGCAGGACTGCAGGAAGCAGAGTTGAGGCAGGATTATATTTGGTCAGTAATTGAACAAACTCCCGCTCCAAAATGGGCTGGATGGTAGCCTGCAATTGCGGATCCAAGTCTGAAACTGGACCACTTGCTGAGGCTAAAGGCTCTGAGGACGAAGAGGAAGAATGCTTCACCTTGGAGGAGTGTTTCTTGGGCAGCTTAAGAACTATCACTGGAAGCATCTGCTGAGGTATCTGACCTGAGGGAAGTTCAGGAAAAGACTTGGCAGATTTACTCGAGGTCGAGAACATTCCAAATGAGGAAGGTGAAATGAGAGTCGAGGTTGTGGAAGCAGGAGAGCACCCAGTGGCAGACGACCAAGTCGAAGGTCGAGGTCGAGACCGGAGTGGGGGTTTCCATATTGAAAATCTTCTCCACCTGCAGTCGAAAACGTTTTAGGGTTCGAGGTTGAAGGGTAGCGCAGCGAACGCACGACTCCGGGCAATGGTCAGGCCCAAGCACTGAAGGCACCACCAGTGTGGATCAGAGAGGGAGATCGCATGCTGGCACTGGCTACACTTCTTAAAGCCCGTGACCGGCTGGGACATAGAAGGAAAAGTAGCCGCCGCAAAATCAAAGTCAAAGAGGCTGAAGGCGCAGGGCAGACCCCGCCGTCACTCGACGAAAAAACCCCACAAAGAATTCTTTTTTTTAAAAACACAAAATAAAAAAATAGCACAGTGACACTGTAATAAAGAAATTAAACACGAGCCGCGGTAAGAGAAGGCACGAAGTCGAACTAAGTTCAGCGCAGAGCGTCAAAGACGGACATCTCAGCTCCGCCGAAAACAGAACTGAGGAGACGCGCCCTACACTGGGTGGGAAGGCACTCGTGCATGCGTGGTGCGGCAGTCTCGAAACTTCTGAGTTTCTTCAAGCAAGTCTGCTTGCGAGGCTGTCCGCATCCGGGCTCTGTGGATGACGTCACCCACATGTGAGAATATGCTGCCTGCTTATCCTGGGATAAAGGGGCACTACCATCTCTGTTTTCCTACTGGCCATTCTTTTCCCTGTATACCTAAATAATTATATTCTTGTCTTTTCAATGGTTTGCATATTCTAACTGCAGATATGAGACCATGCACCCATTCTTTTTTGCAATTTGAGTTACCTCTAGGGTCTGTTTGGTCTCCTTAGTGAAGATTTAATTCTAGTTTATTGTGAAAGAAGATTTTACATCTTTTCTGAATATTTTCATATTAACCATATAAATGATACTTCAGTGGAGTAGGATATTATGTCAATTCAAATATGATTTTGGTTTAGTTTTCAAGTGTGCATTAATAATAAATCATTTCTGTGGCAAGAATGATCTGCTAGTAGTCTTTGGACCTAGGGTCAACTCTACAACAGTGAAAAAGTTTTGATTGTTTTCAATATCTTATTGTCACATTAGTATATGTGGGTACAACTTCACTATACTCTCCATTCTGCATATATTGATTTGACTGATTTTACTGAAGCTTAGCACTCAGAAATAGTGTCTCTGAAGCTTTTGGTTTTTTCAAACCTTGGCTTTAGGTTCTATTGTTATATTCTTCCTAACCAATGGAAGCTTTATTGGAGTCATCTGTATCACCCTTAGTTGCACCAACTATCTGTTTCCTGGTCATAGGGCATTAGGGACTCCAATGAAAGTAATACAGTTGGATATGATAGGCATGACTGCTGCCAGCGTTGTGGGGTGAAGAAAAGACCCTTATTATATATACTGTATCAGTGTTATCTACTTTTTGGGAACAGATTTGGGATAGAATTTTAGAATTATTGAGCATTTAGGCACTGATATCCTTGAAGATTATATTGTGGAAACCCTTAGCTTTAGACATTTATCTGTCGGCTTCAGATGCAAGTTTGTTTAATTTTTTTGTTGACAATAGCACTGTAGGTTGTGCTTGTTAATTTGAAGCATGTGTAAGATTTATTCAACTGAACAAAATTTACCTTTCTTGATCAGATAAATACTGACTATCCATATCTCTGGATCTACGATCAACTGGACTTCGGGAGGCATCATGGTGTCTAGTTGGAGAACGAGATCGTCTCATTTGATGAATTTCATCTAAACTCCTAGAAAAAATTGATGAAAGTCAATATAATTTAAAATCATTTTACTGAACATTGTCATACTGAGACAGACGGAAGGTCCATATAGCCCAGTATCCTGTTTCCAATAGTGGCCAATCCAGGTTACAAGTACCCGCCAAGATCCCAAAGAGGAAAACAGATTTTATGATGCCTAACCTAGGAATAAGCAATGGCTTTTCCCAAGTCCCTCTTATGGACTTTTCTTTTAGGAAATTAGCCAGACCTTTTTTAAACCCTGCTAAACTAACTGCTTTCAACACATTCTCTGACAACGATATAAGGTGCTTAGATTAGTGCGTCTAACTTAATTTTTTAACTGGTTTAGTCGGCACTGTTAACTTAACATCGACATTAAAAACCAATTTTAAAATTTTTTTAAAAAATTAAGTTTTGGGTAGGTGCCAAAAGAAGGCATGGTTAAGGGTGGAGTTTGTATGTGGAAACAGTTAGGTGCTGCTAGATGCCTGCCTTAGGCACTGCTATTTTATGCCAAGAAATATACTTCAGTTAGATGCAACTAGGCATGATGCTATAAACAGCACCTAACTTTGAATGACATGTGATAGATGGCATTTTTAATGGTGCCTGCCAATTTAGGCACCGTTTAGAGAATCAGAGCCTTAGTGAAGAAATATTTTTAATCTACTACCTAGCAGCTTCACTGCATGTCCTCTAGTTTCTAGTATTTTTAGAAAGAGTAAACAAGCGATTCACATCTACCTGTTCCACTCCACTCAATATTTTATAGACATCTATCATAGCTCCCCTGAGCTAACTCTTCTCAAAGTTGAAAAGGCCTAGCTCGGGGGTCGGCAACCCGCGGCTCCAGAGCCGCATGCGGCTCTTTTCCACCTTTGCTGCGGCTCCAGTAGTGTGTCACGCAGGCATGTAGCTTACAAGTCCGGCGTCTCGGCGGGAAATAGCCATGCTGAGCAGTGAGCTCAGCACATACACAGATGAAAGCCTTGCTTGCTGATTGGTCCGGCGGCCCCGCCCCGCCGTGCCGCCGGACCAATCAGCAAGCAAGGCTTTCATCTGTGTAGTGCTGAGCTCACTGCTCATCATGGCTATTTCCCGCCGCGACGCTGGACTTGTAAGGTGCATGCCTGAAAAAGAAATCATCCTGGCCGGGGACGGTGTCATGCTCCGGAGATCTACAGCCTTCCTATCTCCCTCTCCCTTCTACCTGCTTCCGGCCACATCCCCTGCTCCGCGGCTCTCTTCGGCAACTCAGCAGCAGCGATCGACACAAGCTTCTGACGTCGGGGCCTACCCTCTGCGAGTCCCGCTTGTTTCAACTTCCTTTTTCCACAAAGGCGGGACTCGTAGAGGGAAGGCCTCGATGTCGGCAGCTTGTCTTGATCACTGCTGCTGACGAGTTGCTGAAGAGAGCCGCGGAGCAGGGGGGTGTTGCCAGGTGCAGGTAGAAGGGAGAGGGCCAGATGCAGGACTCGTGGGTGAGGGAGCAGAAGAGAGAGAGAAAGAGAGAGGGGAGGGAAACAAAAGGAAATATTTCATACTGGGCTGGGCCGGAGTGGAGGGAGGGTGGAAAGATTCTAGCTACAGGGTGCAGTAACAAAGGAAAAGGGGGGAAAGCTGAAAATGGAGATAGTGACACAAAGAAGAGAAAGAGTAAGCAGGTCCTACTGAATAAGGATAGAGATACAGAGGGAACATGAAGAGGAGGTGAAATAGAGACATAGAAGTAATACTGAAAAAGTGTGTGTGTGGGGGGGAGATAAAGACATTGAAAGGGCAAATGGTGAACATGGGGTAAAGACAAGGACAGAGACAAATGAAGATTCTGAAAAAATGGTGAGATAGGGATATAGGTGAGATGGACACAAAGAAGGGTGATGCTGGAAAATAGGTGGAATGGTAATTCTGACAGACACAGAAGGGAAATGCTGGATCAAGGAGAGATGGGGCTCAGGCTGGATGGAATGAGGAGAAATGCCTTGTTGGCCCGGAACTTCCTCTCCTACGTCAGAATTGACGTCAGGGAGCGGAATGCTGGTCAGCGCAACACTTCTGCAGGGAAAGCTTGGGACGGCGGTGGCTTGGGGGCTGTTCCCCGATTGCGGTGGCAGCAAACCGAGTGGCTTGGGGGACGGCACGGAGACAGAAAGAAGGGGGAACAGGGAGACAGAAAGAAAAAGTTGGGGGAGAGAATGAGGTCTGGAGGAGAGGAAACATACAGGAGGCTGAAAGAAAGGAAGAAAGATTGGATGCACAGTCAGAAGAAGAAAGTGCAACCAGAGACTCATGAAATCACCAAATAGCAAAGGTAGGAAAAATGATTTTATTTTCAATTTAGTGATCCTGTATATAGCATTAAGATAAGAAACAATTTTTGCAGTGTTAGATTTGTTTTATAATGGTTTTGCGGCTCCAAGTTTTTTTTTCTTTTCGAAAACGGGTCCAAGTGGCTCTTTATGTCTTAAAGGTTGCAGACCCCTGGCCTAGCTGCTGAATGTGTTACAGTATAAAAGGTACAGAATAAAAGGTAAAAATGAGTAGTATCATTACACTGGAACAGTACTACTGAGGGCCGCTTTCTAACTTGTGGTAAGGTTTTGCATCTAAAAAGAGATTAGATTCTTACCTTACAGTTGATAGGGATGGTATGCTAAACCAAGTGGCTTGCATCTGCTTCCACGAGTCTGTTGCAGGAGATACTGATCATTGTTTATTAAAAGCTTCTATACCACTGCTAATGACTGGGGGAGACAGTATATATAAGCCTTGTAATGGTATTACAATACATGAGCTTCTGTAAAGGTGTTACAATAAAGAGTTTGTGCTTCCTGGGATAGTTTCAATTTAGTACCTCCTCCTTATCCTTGCACTGTCTGCCTTCAATCAGTTAGTTTCAAAGCTGGCGACAGCCCTACAGGAGGAGAATGGGGAGATCACCTCAAGACTTTGATATGCTCATAAGTATAAACTCATAGGGGCTCATAATCGAAAGAGAAAAACGTCCAAAAACCGGCCTAAGTCGGCACTTGGATGAACATTTCCCAAATACGTCCAAGTGCTGATAATAAAAACGGGTTTTGGACGTATTTCTAAACAACCTAGGCCTACATAGTGCCGCTGAACGACCAAAGCTAAATGGGGCGTTTCGGGAGGAATGTCGAGGGCGGGAGTTGGGCGGGACGTGGGGCAGCTTAGACTTAGTCGTACAGCATGTATAACCGAAAGTTAATACAGCCCACGATTGACAGAACTTGGACGTTATGACTTAGACCATGTAAGTCACAAAAAACCACCTAAACTCACCAGATAAGCATTGAAAACATATAACACTGACCCCTACACACTACCCCAGTAATCACTGACCCCCCCCTACTCCCATAAAAATATTAATCACACCTTTAAAATTCAGCCTCCAGACCATCATCACCTGGCCGCCTGGCATAGGAAAGCCTAGTTGTGCTGCACTGAGGCGTCTTAAACCGTCTTGGAGGTGGGTTACGGACCTACAGAGAGGAGGACCCATGCCCTTAAGCCCTTGTAATCACTGCATTGATACTTAAACATGTACAATCCCCTATACACTCCCAAAACCCTTTTGTACTGGCATATAAGTGGCTCCTGCAGCCATAAGGGCTATTAGGGTGGTAGATAAGTGGGTCTAGGGGATTCTGGAAGTGGTTTGGAGGGCTCACCATACCTATAAGGGAGCTGTAAGAAGGAGAAGACATGGCACCCTTTTTGTGAAGTTCACAGCAGTGCCCTGTAAGGTACCCCACTATTTAGGTGGTAAGTCTGCGTGTGCACTCCATCACTTTACAGACCCCTCCCACATCCAACAGGGCTTGTTCTAGGCGTTTTTGACTTGGATGAAAAGTTGGATGGAAATGTGGTATAAAGATGGACGATTTAGCGGATTGGACGATCAGATCAGCAGGACGTATAATTACACGATTTTCGAAACAAAAAAAATTTTGGATATATTTTTTGAAAATGTGTCTTAAGCTGTTTCTTACTTTGGACGACTTGCGAGTTGGATGCAAAGGGACAGATGTCCCTTTCTATTATGCCCCTCATAGCTTATAAACATGCCATGGAGAGGAAGGAACGAATAACAAACTTTATTAGTACAAAGCAATCAGAAACTGTGAAACTCTGGGAACAACCTTAAGCAGCTATATACAGGCAATATTCAATGTTTTCCAATATACTATAGCTGACAGAAAAGTCAGAGATGCAGTCTTCAAGTAGCAGGAGGTCTAGTCAGGTGCACCAATAATGATGGGTGGGAGGTTCAAAATACCATCCCTATCTACTGGAAAAATTATTATCAATGTACGAACCTAATATTTTTATCCAGTGCAATAGGGATGGTATGCTGAAACAAGTGACATACCTAAGTAGTCCAAGAAACTCTGGGTGGGAGAGATAAGCCTGCCTTCAAAACTGAGGCTCCAAAGGAGGATTCCTCTTGAGCGTTTAAGTTAACCCTATAAAACTTGTTAAAAGTATAAAGGGATGACCAAGCTGCTACCTGGCAAATCTCCTTTGGAGGAATCGTCCTGGTTTCAGCCCAGGAAGAGGCAATCCCTCTTGTTGAATGTGCTCGAAGAACAGAAAGGCTGCATACCGCAGGACAAAATGGCTTATCTGATCCACAATGAAATGGTAGCCTTGGAAGTCGGCCTCCCCTTAGCCAGATTCATCAACATGAAGAAGTGATCCAAGACAAAAGTCATTCTTAACTTCCAGGTAATGCAAAATAGCCTCCTGGACATCCAGCACTTTCAAGACTTTGGCCTTCTTCTTAGAACCCGAGGGATGGAAAGCTGGAAGGCAACCTTCCTGGTTGATGTGAAATGTCGAGATCACCTTTGGCAAGAAAGAGGGAACGGTTTTCAAGGAAACCCCAGCCTCTGTGATACGCATGACAAGGCTTGCAGTTCAAAGACCCACTTTGCAGAAGTAACACTGTTTTAATAGTCAAGTCCGTCAAGGTGGCATCCTGTAAGGGTTCAAATGGAGCCCCCGAGAGCCCTTCCAACACGATGTTCAGATTCCAGGACAGTCAGGGCTGGCGAATCAGGGACCACAGCCTCAGAGCACCCTTGAAGTACCTGATGACATCTGGGTGCGCAGAATGAGAACACCTAGCACCCTGGAACCTGAAACTGAAAATTCCAGCCCCATATCTAGACCTTCTTGAAGAAAGGACAGGACAGCAGATACCGAAGCAATGGCAGAATTCAATTTGGTCCCTGAAACACCAACATTGGAAGGAATTCTATGCTTTGGCATATGCTGCAAATATGGCAGATCTCTTGTCTTTCTTAAGATTGCACACAACCAGACCTGAGTAGCCTTTCCAGCTCAAAGCCGAGCACTCAAGAGCCATGCCTTGAGACCAAAGTGCTCTGGATCTAGCAGGATAATCGGACCTTGAGAGAGAAGTCCCTAGAATGGCTGAAGTCTCAGAGTCTACTGATCTGAAGATGCAGTAGGTCTGAGTACCATGGGTATTGAGGCCATTCCGGATCCACTAGGATAACCCACCCCTGATGCCTGGCCACTCTTCTCACGACTCTCCCTACCATGGGCCAGGGAGGGAACACATACAGGAGTTTGTCCATCAGCCAAGGCTGCACTACCATATTGATCCTGCATTCATATCTGCAGCTGCACTTGTATCTAAGCTCATTTCTGTGGCTGAAGAATCTCACCACTTACTTGTTGCTTTCCGTCATCATGAGATCGAACATAGGGATGCCTCAATGGTCGACGATGTTCTGAAATGCCTGAGACGAGAGAGACCATTCTCCCAGGTCCAGAGTCTGCCCGCACGTTTTGCACACTGGTGACATGAGCTGCAGTGATGGCCAGAAGATGAGTCTCCACCTAGTAGAAGAGAGCTTTTGCCTCCTTCTGGAGGCCAATGCTCCTGGTGCCTCCTTGCTTGTTGACTTAAACCACTGGTGGTCAGAATCAAAAATGAGGCTTTCTGAAGAGGTTTGAGAACTTAAAATTAAAATCAGGAAAAATCCAAGATGGCCACCACCAGGAATTCCTGCTAAAAAAAAAAAATGGGAGGACCTAAAAAAACAGTGATTTTAGGATTTCTGGGGTAGGGAAATAAGGCTACAACAAAATATAACCTCAAAAACCACATTTTCAGACCAGACACTGGGAAGATGTGATGCAGCCTGCCCCAGCTCCTCTCAAGGTAGCTGGAATAAGGAGAGGACCTCTGCCACCAGGAAAGCTGCCTCTTCTGACTCTTCAGCTGCCAGTTAGGCCACATAAGAACATAAGAATAGCCTTACTGGGTCAAACCAATTGTTCATCAAGCCCAGTAGCCCATTTTCATGGTGGCCAATCCAGGTCCCTAGTAACAATTCCTAGGATCCTGTTTGCTTTTTTTGATTGCCGCCACACATTGGGTGGAAGGTTTCATCGTATTGTCTACAATGACACCCAGATCCTTTTCTTAGGCGCTAACCCCCAAGGTGGACCCTAACATCCAGTATCTATGATTCGGGTTATTCTTCCCAATGTGCATCACTTTGCATTTGTCCACATTAAATTTCGTCTGCCACTTGGATGCCCAGTCTTCCAATTTCCTAAGGTTTGCCTGCAATTTTTCACAATCTAAATGTGTTTTTAACAACTTTGAACAGTTTAGTGTCATCTGCAAATTTAATCACCTCACAGCCAGACTGAGCCTCAACTCCCTAGACCAGGATCCAAACACAACAAAGAGGGGAAAGGAAAGTGCAGCTGACACTGTGTGCGCTCTGAAAAAATTGCAATTGATGCCCATACAACCTGCGCTGTACCCTTGATCAAATCAAGCAAATGGCAGAGGAAACCTCTGAACTCCACATTTCCAGCAGGCTGGCTGAGCAGGTCCCTGCAGGATTCACCTGTCAGCTGCAGACCGAAGTCTGCTCCTTTCACGCAGGCTAGGCAGTCACTGGAGCTGAACAGGAATACAAAATCCCGCAAAAAAACTGCAAACAAATACATGAAAAATAAAAAAGAAGACCAAGCAGATCAAAGTTGCTGCTGCAAGCTTGCTTGCAGCAGAAATAACTGACTGGGGGCAGCAGAGAGCAGGGAGGAGTGATCAGTATTAGAGAATGACACAGTGACAAAATTCATCACCGTCCCCGTCCCCACGGATAACCGCGGGAAATAATCCCATGTCATTTTCTAGTGTCTATTTCAACCTCAGTCCTTCTACACCAGCATTCTTCAAAGCAAAGCTTGCGGGTCAGTGGTTGTGCCCAATTATACTCTGATTCTTCCCTCTCTCCTTAAAGAATGACATGAAGATGGTTTCCCGCGGTTATCCGCGGGGACGGGAACGGTGATGAATTTTGTCACCGTGTCATTCTCTGATCAGTATCTCCTGCAATGAATTTGTGGGAACAGATGCAAGATCCTTGGTTCAGTATACCATCCCTATTGAACTGGAAAGTGCATTATTGTCCAAAGTTAAAGGGGACGGGAATGGGATTTGATATACTGCCTCTCTGTGGTTAAAATCTCTGTAAGCAGATGAATCAAAGCAGAGATGCTTAGATACAAGAATTCTGTCTACAGGAGGTTCGATAGAAAATGACTTGCTTAGTTTTCAGGTAGCTGGAAACAGCTTTTTAAAAATCTAATCTAATCTTCTATTTTTGGATCACTCATACCTAGGTACGCTCAAGGCGACTTAAAGAGTGACTTTCTAAGAACTAGGCACTAATATCGGCGTGATACGAATTTCTATGTTGATCAGATCCCGGGTGAGAAATTGGCCATTCAAAAGACCCATCAGATCCGCATTCCATGAACGGCACGGACAATCCAGAGATACCATGATTACCGTGCCGCGAAAGCGAAGCTATGATCACCCACACAAACAGGTTACTGGTTGGCCTAATGTTTATGACTCCCATCCTAAACTTTGGCCTGATCCCACTTTAAAGCCCTTATCGGGGTTGAGCCCTAACAAATAGTGGATCAAATAAATACTGAGTTATTTGTCTAACAGGACAAAAGAGATAGAGAAAGCGTAAGCATATAGCACTATCCATCTTCTATACTGCAATTAAAATCCAAAACACAGTAACTGCTGAGACTACAGTAAATATGAGAAAAGTCCAAAAAGCTGGTTTCTTTGAATAAATCCCCATGATATAATTCTTGATTAAAACTAATACAGTACTGTGTTCTGGCCATATTTTCCATTTATCAAGAGATACTTTGGCCAATATTCAGCTAGTAGTGATCGGAGGTTTGGCTAGATTAGCTTCTAATAAATATTCAGTGCCAGGCCATGTCCAGGCTCCAGCACTGGAAATCAGTAGATAATTTGATGAGTATGGCTGCTGGAGCCTATGCAGGTCCCAGCTGATATTTAGTTGGGGCCCGCATAAGAGAGTTATGCAGGTCCTAGCTAAATATTGGCCGGGACCTGCAAAACTATTTTTTTTAAACTTGAACTCCCACCTCCAATCCTCTTCCTGGACTCAAAAAACATCCCCATGAAAATCAAAGCCGCCCCCCCCCCCCCCCCCCCCCCGAAGTCTAGGTATACCTGGCAGTCCTAGTGGAGTTATTGGAGGCAGAAGTGAAGCCCCCTCACTCCTGCTTCTTGCAGTTACCCTTGGAAAATTGTTGCTATGACCTCTCAAGGCAGCCTCATGTTACGACACAAGTACCACAGGTATCAAACAATGCATTCAGAGAGAAACCAAACAAATGTGGCAGGGAAGGTGAAGACATATTTGTCCATCATACAGCATGTGTTGACGACAAATCTGATATACTTTATAAGCAAAACTAGTCAATTTGGAGATACTGCCCCCAAGAAGAAAATTTAGTAATCATATTCTTGAATGATTTAATTTAATGCATATATTTCAAACTGTTATTAATTGGCAATGCAGAAAACACAATAGTACCTTTGTAATGGCACATTTGGTAAACGTGAACGGGTCCTGCCCTGATCGTCACCACGGTGAGGAGATACAGATCGTGAACGATGATGTGCTGCTCTTTGCTGTTCTGGCACAGTTAATGTTGTGGATCTACTTTCTCTGACATTTGTTCTAGAACCTAGAATTTGGAACAAAAAAAATCCATATCTACTTGTTAAACCATGAAGTTCGTCTTCATTTAAAAAGTATCAGTGTAAATGATTATGAAAATATCGCTATCTTGTTTTCTAGATTCAAAAGTATCATGCAAAATATAAAGGGCCTATTATTCAAGAAAAGTAGCACTCCTACATTTTGTGGTAATTTGTCTTATTAAGATTTTTGTAAATTGATTAAGACAATCTTATCTCAACAATATTATAGATCTCTGAACTACTGACTGGGAGATTCCTAGTGATGTCAATTGTATACTAGACATAGTATAACTGTTGTTATTTTGGTTTTTGTTGCAACATTATTGTAATTATTATAACTGTTGTACTTTGTACATTATTCACTGCTTAATACTTATGTCATAGTGGTATATCAAGAATAATAAATCCAGTCCAATCTATATTCATTCACACATAGGAGCCTGTTTTCTACTAAAAATTCACCTAAATTTAGGAGCTTAAAAATTCTCCATTCATTCTCCTAGATATGTCATTTTTATTCTTTTCAGCAATCAAATTGCCCTACCACCTCATGAACTGCTCCTACATCTGCATGACCACCCTTAAATTCTCCCCTCTTATGACTCACTTTTAAGGGTCTTAAATGTAGGCGTTGAGTAAAATTTTGTACATAAATTAGAGCATGCAGCCCCAGTAAGTTTTCTAAGAGGCCAGTTTAGGATCCTAACTCTCAGAGATAGGGGCATAAACCCTTTGAATATAGGCCTCAGAATGTTTATATATAGGGGCAGATGCACTAAAGAGTATATCCTATTTTATATCTATGGCTAAAAATGTTTACTACATATGTCCCATGTATAATTTTACCTCTTATTGAAAGAGTTTTTGGGATGGTGTATAAACAATATGAAAACCTAATCATGTATACATGAATTCATGCTTACCTGTAGGATTAACTGAACAAATAAAAAAGGTAAATATAATATACCATGAGGGAAATGCAGAATTAAAAGTGAATTATTCAGGCATGATTATGACAAATTATTAAAATAATAATCTATAGAATTTTGAATCATAATTAGTTTGTGTTTGGTATACCTAGTTGAAAATCACATTTCCCGCGCGCACCATATCGAATAAGCATTTCTAGGTATTATACCAATAGTGTTAAGCATATGGGAAAAAATTATTAATATAGATATCTGATGACAGGAAGAGACAAGATAGACCAGTGGTCTCAAACTCAAACCCTTTGCAGGGCCACATTTTGTAAGTACTTGGAGGGCTGCAGAAAAAAATAGTTAATGTCTTATTAAAGAAATGACAATTTGCATGTTTTTCAGGGCCTTCTTGTCCATTGACTGTTTTTCTCTCCATCTTCACTTTCTGCCTTGCATCCATCTTTCAAACCAAGCCTTTGAAGGGTGATCAAGAAAAATTGTATAAAATTACGCAGAGATGTGAAACTCTGAAAGGAAGGCTACAAAACCTCCCTTAGGTAAAGAGTTTACCTTCCAGTCATTGTTATTCTATAAAAATCTTTTTTGATCACGACCTGGAAAGGCTAAAAAGTTCAAACTGTTTCAAAAGTTCAAAATAACTGGTTTTTTCTTGTTGTTAATATCATGCAAACGTCACTGCATACTTGATGAAAAAAATCCACTTAGCTGTTAAACAGGAGTGAGGAGGTCCCAACGTGGCCCCGTTTCGCTCCCTGCTTCAGGGGACCCGATGTAAGCTGGTTCAGATTAAATCCTAGTCGATACTAGTGCTGGAATGGCATAACTGCGTGACTTGCAAACAAACGCATCATAGCTGGGGAGTCAAAGATATAACTTCTTGCGATTCAGACCACCAGGTCTCTTTGACTCCCCAGCTATGATGCGTTTGTTTGCAAGTCACGCAGTTATGCCATTCCAGCACTAGTATCAACTAGGATTTAATCTGAACCAGCTTACATCGGGTCCCCTGAAGCAGGGAACGAAACGGGGCCACGTTGGGACCCCCTCACTCCTGTTTAACAGCTAAGTGGATTTTTTTCATCAAGTATGTAGTGACGTTTGCATGATATTAACAACAAGAACAAACCAGTTATTTTGAACTTTTGAAACAGTTTGAACTTTTTAGCCTTTCCAGGTCGTGATCAAAAAAGATTTTTATAGAATAACAATGAATGGAAGGTAAACTCTTTACCTAAGGGAGGTTTTGTAGCCTTCCTTTCAGAATTTCACATCTCTGAGTAATTTTATACAATTTTTCTTGATCACCCTTCAAAGGCTTGTCTTATTTACATGGTCAGTTATATGTCTTTTGGACTTTGACTCTTTCTGACCTAGTGTTTGTCAAATAATATCCCTGAACGTAATTCAGTAATTGCATCCATCTTTTGCATTAACTTAACATTCAATTTTTCAATTGTTCTGCTTTTTTCTCAAAATCTACTTTTCCATGTCTTACTTTCCCTTCCCTTCCTATCTCACTCCCCTTCCCTCCCTATTTCCATGGTCTGACATCTACCTCCTTCACTCCTTCCCCCCTCCCCCACTGTAACATTTCTCTTTCCCTTCCTCCTTTCTAGCCTCCTGCAGTCCATCTTCCTTCCCATCCTTAAAAAAAACCTCGCCCCCGCATGCTTCCCAGCCTTCCCAATTAATTTAAACGCTCCTACCTGGCAGGCCCACCACACAATCCTCGCCTCACACTTCTCCACCTCCCCTACCCCTAACAACCCTGGCCAATGGGCGACACGAGGGCCGACCAGCCCCGTGTTACCTTCCGCTCATTGATACAGGGGTCTCGGGCTCCCATAAAGAGTAAAGATGATAATATGTATAATATTTAAACTGATATGTAAGAGATACTAATTACCAGAGACTTCTTTGATCTATCTGACTTTTAGCTTTCCTCTTTGTTTCTTCTATTGATAGGGGGCCTCTGGCTTTTGTTTATCTTGATTACCTTTTGGACCATTTGCCATGGAGGCTATCTGTGGAATGTGGAGCAGCTGGACTGTAGAATTTCTCTTACTATCTTTAAGGCCTGATTTATTTTAACTTTAAAAAATAACCTTTGATCTCAGGCTACATTCTAATGTAGAGAACAAGAGGGCACTCTCCAAAGTTAAAAGGGGATAGATTCCGTACAAACGTAAGGAAGTTCTTCTTCACCCAGAGAGTGGTAGAAAACTGGAACGCTCTTCTGGAGGCTGTTATAGGGAAAAACACCCTCCAGGGATTCAAGACAAAATTAGACAAGTTACTGCTGAACCAGAACGTATGCAGGTAAGGCTAGATTCGGGGCACTGGTCTTTGACCTAAGGGCTGCCGCGTGAGCGGACTTGCTGGGCATGATGGCCACTGGTCTGGCCCAGCAGTGGCAATTCTTATGTTCTTAGACACAGCAAGGAATGCAGGTGGCCCTTTGTCTGTGAAAACTGACAGTTCTTCCATGAGGCAGAGAAGAACTTTGATTTTATCTGGTTTGCACCTAAGGGGGTTTTCTTTCTTGGTTAAAACAAGTTTTGCATTCCTTTGGTAAATTGTCAGCTTTATTACACTAAGATAAGCAGTACTAAGAAGTTCTCCTTTTAAGAGAACACTTTATTATATGATTCTAAATACATATTTAGAATATTTTAGAAATTGTTGTAATAGAAATATATGTAACTTCTATACTTTGTAAACTTTCTGTTATCTTTCAAACCCTAAGGAAATTTCTTTGTCTGAAATAGTCCCTTCTTCTAAAAGAACATGTTAGCTAAGTATTGGAAGCTGACGTGACGTATCACCAGTCATTGTAATAATATATAAGCAAGTCCCCGGCTTTGATTCGTGGGAGAAGCTCTCTTCACAGAGACCACTTAGTCTCTGGGAAAGAATCCCCCCTCACACACAGAATAATTATGGGGTTATGGTTTGTAATGCATATAATTAATTGGCATTTTAATTCTCATTTTAACCTCAAGTTCAATTTTGATATAAATTGAATAAATATAATTTTTATAAAAATGCATATCTTTGTGTGTTATTGGCGTCAAAATGTACCCTATGTTGAGCTGAAATGCAGTAATCGTGCTCAAGTTCTAATCATGGCACAACAATGTGCTTGATAACTCAAAATGTCCAAAATAAGTATTAAACATGAGTGCGCTTATCTCAAATTTTAATTGTGAAGCCCTGGCCTCAACATGAGCTGTGTTTTGCAGGCCGCTGCATCAGGAAGCCAAGCAATAATGTGCTTTAAATGAAATCTCTTCTTACGATGAATTTTGAAGTATTTCTCAAAGCCTAACAGATACTTTTGAACAATAGCTGGCTTCTGTAGGCTGGCTAACTGGTACCATAAAGGATTGGTGTGTCAGCTGCACAGCTGAACCCACTTAGCACCAAAAAATGAAGAAAACACCCCCCCCCCCAAAAAAAAAAAAAAAAAAGAAAAGAAAAAAGATGACCAAAATAAAGAAATAAGCACAGCAGAACATAAACATTCCTTCAGGCTTGCGTACAGAGGGAAAAACTGTATTTATTTATTTAGATTTCTATCCCATCCTCCTGTGAGCTCAGAACGGGTTACAAAAGCACATTCACAGTAGATTACAGTAGAAACTCACAGTCAATTATATTAGACATTCACAGTATATTACATAGGACAATCATGGTAGCTTAAGGACACGACAGTTGCAGAGAGATGTTCATAACAATCACAGGATGTGTTTCCTGTTAATCAAGAAATTACTGATTGTATAAAAGCGTTCACCGGAAGAAGTGAGTATAGGGGAGCTGTTTGCTAGAGGTAGTTCAGTTGAAAAGGAAGGTTTTCACTGCTTTTTGGGAGCTCATCAGTGAGTTCAGTGATCTGATCTGTGCAGGCAATTGGTTCCATAGTCGTGGGACAAAATGGCTATAGGAGCATTTATGGGCGGTTTCTATCTGGAGAGATCTCCCTGGGGGGATGCATAGCCACCTCTCTGCCTCGGAGTGGAGGGGCGGGCGGCAGCAGAGCCCTCTGTGAAGAAGGAGGGATAAAAACAAAATCCGGAGTGGATGCTTTGTGCAGGGCTTGTGGCTACAGGGTAATTACCCGTTTGTCCAGAATGACACAGCTATTGCACTAGAAATACTGTTTCAGCTCTAATTTTCCATTTATGGCAGAGGATGCAGAAAATCTTGTAGAAGCTCAATTACCTGACTCTCTGGAAAAAAAAACAGTTCTATAAAATAGTGCCTAGAGGTATGTGTCACTTAGGCGTGTCAAAGGCACCATCAACTGACAGGTACCTATGTGCACTTGGTGCTATTCTATAAGGCAGTGTCTAAGGCCTAGATTCACTAACCTGCCCAAATTGAACCAATCCATTTCCGATTCGGGCATGTCCGAGGGATTCACTAATGAAGAATATTCAAATGGAGGAACGCCCCCATTTGTGAGCAGGGATCGCAAATGTGCGATCTCCGCTCATGAACAGACCCTGACAGCAGTGACAGGAGAAGCAGCTTTTGCCCTGATCTCTCCTGCCTGCCCTGCTCTGCCCCGATCTCTCCTGCCTGCTCGCCCCAACTCTCCTGCTCTTTGCCGCCCTTCCCCGCAGTGCAAGCCCGTAGTTTTAAAGCAGGCCTGCACTGCGGGGAATGGTGGCAGAGAGCAGGAAAGATCGGGGCAGAGCAGGGCAAGCAGGAGAGTCTGCAGTAGTCTGACACCTCAGCCCGCCCCCCCCCCCCTGAATCAACCCCAACCGGCTCCACCGCCTCACCCACGACCGGCCCACCCCAGGTCAGGCCAGGCGGCTGTGCCCGACCTACCCGCTCAGCATACCTTACTAATCGTTGGGAGCAGGAGGGGGTGCCCGATACCTCCTGCTCTTTAGGCCGCCTTGGCTCCATCTTCGGGAGCAGGAGGGGTGCCCAGTCCCTTCTGCTCCTTAGGCCTCCCCTTGCACATCTTCGGGAGCAGGAGGAAGTGCAAAGTCCTCCTGCTCCTGCTGCTTTTAAGGCCGCTACGCCATAGTGGCCTTAGGCCACATCTCAGCACATGGGGAGGGGCCTAAGGCTCTGATTGGCTGAGGTGCCTCAGGCTCCTCCCTTGCATCGGGTGAGGCCTAAGGCCTCACTCGTCGGCGGAGGAGGTGTGGAGCAGGAGGGACTGAGCACCCCTCCTGCTCCCAACAATATTAAGGTACGGGGAGGGAGTGGGCTTGCCCGGTCATCCTGCCAGCCTCAGAGGAGGCCTAGAGCAGGAGGGGCAGAGCACCCCTCTTGCTCCCAACAATTTTGAAAGATGCGGGGGGAGTAGGTGGGCCGGGCCTGGTCAGCAGGCCTGCCTAGGTTAAAGTACAGGGAGGGATTTCACATGGCAGGAGGGAGTTGGCATCCCTCCTGCCTTTTGTATTGCATCGCGGAGGGGGGGAGCATTGGCGCGGGGTGGGTGGTGCAGGGGGGGGGAATCGGGCGGGGGGCCGCATGGGGGGGCATGAAGTTTATAAACTACTATTATTAGAAAAGGGATGGTAAACAAGACTAAGAATGTTATAATGCCTCTGTATTGCTCCATAGTGTGACCTTATCTTGAGTACTGTGTTCAATTCTGATCAACTTTTCTCATAAAGATATAGCAGAACTAGAAAAAATTCAAAGAAGAGTGACCAAGATGATAAAGGGTATGGAACTCCTCTACTATGAGGAAAGAGGTTAGAGCTCTTCAGCTTGGAAAAGAAATGGCTGAGGGGAAATATGAATGAAGTCTACATAATCCTGAGTGGTATAGAACGGGTACAAGTGGATCACATTTTTTATTCCATCAAAAATTACAAAGACTAGGGGACACTCAAAGTTACAGGGAGAAACCAAAAGCGAAAATATATTTTCACTCAGAATAGTTAAGCTCTGGAACACACTGCTAGAGGATGTGGTAAGAGCAGTTAACGTAGATGGTTTTAGAAAAGGTTTAGACAAGTTCCTGGAGGAAAATTCCATAGTCTGCTATTGAGACAGACATAATAATAATAATAACTTTATTTTTCTATACCGCCACAGTCAGGCGACTTCTAGGCGGTTTACATTGTAAGAAGGCTGGACATTCAGCGAATAACAAAAGGTCTTAATACAATACCATAAGTCTACATACAATACAAAGCAATGAATCTAAGTACAATACAGTGCAATACAATACAATGAGTCTAAATACAATACAATACAATACAATAAGTCTAAATACAATACCATACAATGAGTCTAAATACAATACAATAGTCAAAATGGGAAACTTACGTACTATTTGGAGTTCTATGGGTAATGAATACCTGAATGCTTTAGAACTTACATATGAAATGGAGTTTTTATGGGTAGAGAATACTTGAATATATGAGGAGCTTCTTGAGAGAAAGAAAAGGCGTTTACAGGGAGGGGAGTCCTAGTGAGGGAGGGGACAGTTTTAGTCAATGAATTTTGCGAATAGGGCGGTTTTGATCGATTTGCGGAATGAACTGTAAGACAGATTGGGTTCGTTTATGTAGTTTTTCAGCCAAACTTGCTGTCTGTTCGCTTGGAACTTAAAGGTTCTATCCAGGAATGGGGGAAGCCACTGCTTGCCCTGTATCGATAGCATGAAATGTGACTACTTTTTGAGCTTTTCTCATGTACTTGTGACCTGGATTGGCCACTGTGAAGACGGGACCACTGGTCTGACCCAGTAAGGCTATTCTTATGTATTATAAATTATATGCATCGCAGCAAACTTAGGTGCAATGAATTACAGCTGCTATTGATATGGTATATGAAAGCACACCCAAACCTTTGCACACCAATGCTGACATATATTAGTTTCCTATAATGGAAGCTATTTATAGAATTGATGCTAGGAACACAGCATTGGTGCACCTAAATTGAAGTGCCAATTTATGGAATTGCACCAAAATACTTCATCCAATACAAACTGACTTTTAGACCCATCATTTCACAGAATGTACTTTTATTAGCATTGTGGACTACATCATGGTGATTTTAGATATGGACCGAGATGTTCTCTTAGTTTCTATCAACCTATCTGCTACTCGACCTAATTAATGATACCATCTTACTGTCTTGAGCATAGGACCTTTTGAGGCTCTTGATTGCAAATGTTCTCACATTTACATTAAACTTCTGGGGTCCTTCTGGGCTAGATTTTGCGCATTATACATAATTTTTAACATTTTCCTTGCCCCTCTTGAATTGTTTATTTAATCCTGCTTAACCTAAAAAGATGCCTTATGACCACGAACCAGCTTGATTCATGGCGTATGCTTTGCAACCCAAAATTTAGATAACAAGAGCACAAACAAAATGATTATTAATTAATCCCAATTTACAGTAGTCAAAATTCCTTTTGGGTGACATTTTCCATTGTTCAAAAACACCCTATTCTATGTGCAGGATCCAAGAAACAGAAAGAGCTCTGGAGTCTCAATGTGTAGATGAGACAATGGGACAGGAAGGAAGAATTTAGATTAGGAACCAGGCAACATTATGGGGAAGGAGAAGCCTATTCTGAAAGGATGGACTTCATCTTCACCAAGGTGAAATCAGGATAAGGGTTCTAACCTCTAAAAAGGGCAACTTTTTATTTAGTTCCTTTGCTGTTTAACATATTTCTAAATGAACAAGGGGTAGGCGTGATGAGTGAACAAATTTGCGTATGACAAAAAATTGCTAGAACAGCTGAGGGCTATGAGGATTTGTAGTAGGATCCTGTAAGATGAAGCCTATTATCTCAATAATAACTCAATAAATCTCCAGACTCAGAGAAATTCAAAGCTCTCCTTTTATACCAGTTTTTCAGCTATGCATTGAAGTTTTTGATGAGGCATATTCTTGATAACTTAAGCCATTCTAGGTCAAACCAATGATCCATCTAGCCAAGGTCACAAGTATCTGACAGAATCCTAAGTAGTAGCATCATTCCATACAACTGATCCCAGGGCAAGCAATGGCTTCCCTCATATCTATCTCAATAGTAGACTATGGACTTTTCCTCCAGGATCTTGTCCAAACCTTTTATTTTAAGCTAGGGTACTAAAGCTAAACTATTTGTTGAGTGAAAAAATATTTCCTCCTGTTTTAAAAGTATTAACTTCATTGAGTATCCCCTAGTCTTTGTACTTTTTGAAAGAGTAAAAAAATCAATTCATTTTTATCTATTCTGCACCACTCAGGATTTTGTAGACCTCTATCATATCCTCCATGACCCATCTCTTATCCAGTCTGAAGAGCCCTAACTTCTTTATCTTTTCCTCATATGAGAGGAGTTCCTTCCCCTTTATCATTTTGGTCATCCTTTTTTAACCTTTTTCTAATTCCACTATAGCAGGGGTGTCCAATGTCGGTCCTCGAGGGCCGCAGTCCAGTCGGATTTTCAGGATTTCCCCAATGAATATACATGAGGTCTATTTGCATGCACTGCTTTCATTGTATGCTAATAGATCTCATGCATATTCATTGGGGAAATCCTGAAAACCCGACTGGATTGCGGCCCTCTAGGACAGACATTGGACACCCCTGCACTATAGGACTCATTTTCAAATGAGAAAAACATCCAAAAAGTGACATAGAGGGACAAATGAACATTTTTCTTGCCAACCCTTCCTATTCACTATTTTCAAATCATATTTTCTAGGCAGATTTCTAAGCTGTTCATCCACAGTTTGTCAATATCTCAAGGGCATGGTGTGGTCTGGACTAGGGTGGGCTTAAGATTTGGAAGTTCTTCTGCCATAATCAAATATTTGAGAAAACGTTCAGGATATAATTTGAATTTTTAATAATAAATAAGTGCCGAAAAGGTGCTCAAACTGACCAGGTGACCACTGGAAGGATGCAAGCATGAAACCTCCACACTCCCCCAGTGGTCAATGACCCTCTCCCACCCTACAAAGATGTGAATAAAACAGTACATACCTGCTTCAGATGTTATAGCAAGTCCTAGTACAGCACAAAGCAGGTTCCTGGAGTAGTCTAATGGGAGGTGTAGTGAACCGTAGAGATGGGGACCCAGACCCAAATCCTATTCTAACCACTGCACTTATGGTGGAACATGTGAGGCCACCAAAACCCACTCTACCTACATCTAGGTGACAGCTGCACACATAAAGGCTACATATTGGTATGGTGTATAGTTGGGTCCAGTAGGTTTTGGGTGGATTTTGAAGGACTCATCATACAATATAAGGGGAACCTTTTATGTGAAGTTAGTGCAGTGCCCCCTTAGGTGCCCACTGCTCTGCTGGAATGTCTATGTCATCAGTCTACTAAACATGCTGGTCCTTCCTACATCCCAATGGCTTGTTCTGTGTGTTGGTTTCAAAAATGGCTCAAAAAGATAAATGAACATCTGAAAAATGCCCATTTTCAAAAAAAAAACCCCAAGATATATGTTTTGCAGTTTTGTAAATGAGCATGTTTGGGTACTGGATTTTTTGTGAGCCTTCCACTAAACGTCTAAATTCTGATTTAGCTGCCATATTGAAAATTCCCATCCACATATTTTTTGAGATATGGGATGAGAATTGAATGTAATACTCAAGGTGGGGTTGCATCAAGGAGCAATACAGAGGTATTATAGTATTTTTTTTTCTTATTTTTCATCCCTTTCCTAACAATTCTTAGCATTCTGTTTGCTATTTTTGATCACTGTCACACCCTGGGCAGAAGATTTCAGTTTATTGTCTATGACGACACCCAAATTTTTTTCTTGAGCGATGACTCCTGAGGTGGACCCTAGCATCAAATAACTATGATTGGGCTATTCTTTCCAATGTGCATCACTTTCCATTTTTCCACAGTTCCTTGAATTAAGCTTGTATTACACTAACTTGGTTCCTAACCAGGTCATTTGTTCACAAATAGGCTGATACCAATCTTTCCATAGTCATTATTTGAGAAGGTGATAAAGAACCAGAGGGATAACACTAGCGATTTACCAAGGAGACATTTGGTCTTCTTGTCTCTGTTGAAGTTTGCCTACAAATCTATTTCTGTGAAGATTTAGACCCCACAACAAAGGACTTGAGACACTGAGAGGGCAGTTTTATAAGTGGATTCCTCCATTTAGGTGCATGGATGATCCACCTTGGTGCCAGGATTCCATTATAGAATACTAGCATAACCTGATATTAGCGTACCTAAAATTTACACGCATGCAGTTACAGTAGCCAGAGAATTGATGTAACTGTGGTCACATGACAGCATACATATGAGTTGATGATATTACTGTATAGTGATAAAATCGATCTAACTTTGTATTCTAAAGATTTAAATCCATTGAATTTAACAAAAATGTAAATAGAAAAGAAAGCAATGCATCGAAGAATGAATCAGTTTATGAAGTGACTGTGATAAAAATCCTCTCTTTAACACATAAAACAAACAATATGAATACCTGAAATATTATTGAAAAATCTACAGAATTTGTCTGATTTTGATTTTTAATACCAAATCAGGATGCTAGACTTTCACTATATTTTTCCTGTTTTTAACAAATATATAAACCACTAAATGAGAATAACAAATATTTTCAGAGTTGTCTGCAGTAGGCTTAATCCCCCAAATTCTAAAAGGAGCTATAATTGTGTACGCAAATTTGAGCACACACCCAATTTCTGTGCACAATTTAATTAACATGCCTCTTGGCACCAAATACTGGTGTTAATTGGTAACAATCTAGATTTACGTGCACATCGTAATATGCGCTATTCTATAAAGATGTGTGTGCAAACTTTTAGCATGCAACTGAAAGGGGGGCTTGGCCTTGAGAGGGGCAAAGGTGGGTCGGGGCATTCACTAAAGATGTGTGCAGTATTTTAATTTGTGTAAATCCTCGCACCTAAAATTTGGGCATGGATCATAAGAACATAAGAAATGCCTTCACCGGATCAGACCTTAGGTCCATCTAGTCCGGTGACCCGCACACGCAGAGGCCAACCTTGTTAACCCGTATCCCTCAATGTGATTTGCAAGAAGGTGCGCATCCAACTTGCCCTTGAATCCCAGAATGGTGGTCTCCGTCACAACCTCCTCCGGGAGGGCATTCCAAGCGTCCACCACTCGCTGTGTGAAACAGAACTTCCTGACATCTGTCCTGGGCCTGTTGCCCCTCAGTTTCAGTTCATGACCTCTTGTCCGTGTCACTACATGCTATTCTATAAACAGCATCCAGCTTGGAGCACCATTACCGTAATAGAATAGTGCCTAGCACTCATTTTTTGGCACCCAAATTTGGGAGCCATTTACAGCATCTAGTACGAAAAAGGTGACAAGAGGCTAACTTTAAAACAGTATCATATCTACTAATTACTTTTCCATTCCTATAGAGTGTGCATATCGATAGCAATTACAATTAAGGAATGTTTTCTGCACATTAATAAAGTTCTTCTCATGCAGCATGCTCTATCATCTACTTCCATGCACTGACAGAATTCTGTCAAGGTCTACATTCTACTTAGGTTTCAAGCAAAAATAATAATTAAAAAATGATCCTTGAACTGAGTATCATGGCCTGCATTCTTTGAGGATAATGTTACATTTTTTATTAAGTTCAGGGCATTGTGAAGTCACATGAATAGAAAAACACAGCCTCCTATCTCAATACGAACAGTGGTTTACAGACAGCAATGTTAATTAGCAAATAAAAGGCAAAATCTATTTTCATAGTCTGTAATTTAGAAGGACCCCACTGAACAATGGCTACTGTTTTCTCCACAATACACTGAATCTTCAAAATGAACATCCTGCAGGAGTCCAGAAAATTACAGTGAACTAAAGAAGTAAAGCACAAAGAAAAAGGGCCATGCTATTCAGCCACGCACCTGGAGGAACTACTCCAATAGCATCATCAACATCAAAATCAGAGATGTCACTATCATTGATTCGCTGAGATCCTGCACAACAGTAAGGCAAATAGATACCTATATATATATCTGGAAATTTTATTAAAACACAACAATGTTTTAAATAGGAGCTTTCATAAAAATGGTCTTTTTTTTAATAGGTCTAGGGTACCTTAAATATTAATCTTCAGCTTTCTTTGACTTACCTCAGATCTTCTGTTTTGATCATTTCCTATATTAAATGTGCACTGTCTCCAGTTCAGGCACAGTGCCTGGCAGCAGTTCCCAAACCAGTCAGGCATGCGGGCAGCACCTACCTGCCAGGCAGGTTTTCAGGATACTCACAATGAATGCCTAGGAGATGAATCTGCATTGTGTGTATCCTGAAAATGTGACCGACCGGTGCAGGGCAGGTTTGAAGTCTGCTCCATGGTAATGATGATACCACAGCACATGTGCTGCGTGCGTCTGGCAGCACTATAGAAATAAGTAATAGTAGCAGTATGTGCAGTTCGCATGACATGAAGGCAAAGGAGGGAGCAGAGAAAAGCAGTGGATCTCCAGTGGATAGAACTCTGAACAATATGGCAGTAGTCATCTGTTCTGATTACAGTGGTACCTCGGTTTATGAGTGCACCGGTTTGCGAGTGTTTTGCAAGACGAGCAAAACATTTGCAAAATCGGTGCCTCGGAAACCGAGCATGGCTCAATTTACGAGCACCCCCCCCCCCCCCGCAATCCGGCACCCCCCCCTGCCTCGAACGGGCACCCCCCCCACCACGATCCGACCCCCCCGACACGATTGGGCACCCCCCCGCCACGATCCGGCACCCCCCCCGACACGATTGGGCACCCCCCTGACACGATCCGACATCCCCCCGACACAATTGGGCACCCCCCCGCCACTTCTTACCCTCATCTGGGCACTCTTGAAGCTCGGCCTCCTCGTCTGCTGGGCCTTGAGCATCTGAGCATGCTCAAGGCCTGCGAGTTCACGTTCTGAACGTGAACGTGAACTCGCAGGCCTTAAGCATACTCAGATGCTCAAGGCCCAGCAGACGAGTAAGCCGATCTTCAAGAGTGCCCAGATGAGGGTAAGAAGCGGCGGGGGGGTGCCCAATCGTGTCAGGGGTGGTCGGATCGTGGCGGGAGGGGTGCCGGTTCGAGGCAGGGGGGGGCCTGATCGCAGGGGGGGGCCTTCGAGGGAAGCAATGATGGTTCTCGGAGGGGGGAGGGGGGGGAAACGCATCAAAGCGAGTTTCCATTATTTCCTATGGGGAAACTCGCTTTGATAAACGAGCATTTTGGATTACGAGCATGCTCCTGGAACGGATTATGCTCGTAATCCAAGGTACCACTGTATTTTGCTTTTCTCAACGATGGCTTTGGTCACCCATTTCCAATAATTCAGTCTTTCTTCAATCAATCACTGCACCAAAGCAACTGTCTCTGGTGCTTGTTCTTTCAAGTCAGATAATAATCTGCTACTTGACATGTGATGAAATGAACGACATCAGTACAATGTGGTAGGAAAGATTCACTCTTCTTGACATGGAACTTAGTATTGTTCTGTCTTTATTTCCAAGCTTCTTAAGTGTGGGAGGTGGATCTAGTCAAACACTCAGAAATGTATCAAAATATTCATTAACCTACATTGGAAGATTAAGGATTTTTGTCTATGCTTGCCATTTATGAAATCTTCCTTTAGAAAATAAAAGAAAAAATATTCCAGTTATCCGCTATGGTTCAAATTTTAGATGAAATAAATAAGCATCTGGTTTAATGGTAATGGTTCAAAATGAAGGAAAAGATCTCAGAATTGCCACTCCCAGGATAATAATAATATTGTCCAAAAGGGAATTGTGGCATGTGGTATCTTTCATTGATCAAAAAACCTTCATGATCAATGAAAGATACCACATGCCACAATTCCCTTTTGGACAATATTATTATTATCCTGGGAGTGGCAATTCTGAGATCTTTTCCTTCATTTTGAACCATTATCATTAAACCAGATGCTTATTTATTTCTGTAGATTAACCTTCTGTGGATCTAGTTTATAGTGGTTAATCTTTTCTCCTGTTTTTGTACTAGTTTTGATTTATCAAATTTTAGATGAGCCATCAAATTAAGGGCCCTTTTTATAAAAGCATGTGAATAATAATATAATAATAATTTATTCTTATATATCGCCAGATCATGAATGGTTCTAGGCGGCTCACAGCAGATAAGGCTGAACATCCAGCAAATATACCGTTAAAAAGATACATCAATTTCTAGAATGTACACAATACATGTTATATTTAAAAAGCATTAGGAAGCTTGGGTTACAAATTTGTCAAATAGTTGTGTCTTTAATAGTTTTCTAAAAAAATAATAAGCAGTTAAGAGTCAAATTGGGGGGCATACAAATACATTTTCACATTAAAGTTAGTGCAGCAGTTGACAATATGCACTAATTTCTTTCTCAACTGCATAGAATGAATGGGGAAGAGAATTTGATTTTATGTAAACCGTCTAGATCAGTGGTTCCCAACCCTGTCCTGGAGGATCACCAGCCAGTCAGGTTTTCAGGATAGCCCTAATGAATATGCATGGAGGAGATTCGCATGCCTTTCACCTCCATTATATGCAAATCTCTCTCATGCATATTTATTAGGGTTATCCCAAAAACCCGACTGGCTGGTGGTCCTCCAGGCCAGGGTTGGGAAACACTGGTCTAGATACTTCTTTAACAGGCAGTATATCAAATAATTTTTTTTAAGTTATAGTGCATTCAAGTTCCAAATTTAACTGCTAAAGAAGCAGATAAAACAGAACGGTTAAAAACCACCTTAATAAGTGGCATTTAGTGCATTAGTAAAACTTGTATGGTGTTTTATCACCACATTGACTGTATAGGCTGCCGCTGGTCACATCCCCTAGGGCAGGGGTGTCCAATGTCAGTCCTCGAGGGCCGCAATCCAGTCGGGTTTTCAGGATTTCCCCAATGAATATGCATGAGATCTATGTGCATGCACTGCTTTCAATGCATATTCATTGGGGAAATCCAGAAAACCCGACTGGATTGCGGCCCTCGAGGACCGACATTGGACACCCCTGCCCTAGGGTTAACACAGAGGCACTGCAAATACTGTACATAAACAGTTTGCAACTAACAGATGGTAACAGCAGTTATAGTGCAACTCAGTAAAAGAGGACCTAACTATCCAAAGCTGTCTAGTCTCCTAAGGCTAATCAGTTTCTATAAAATATATATTATAGAAATTGATTAGGCACTATAATACAAGAACTAACACTGCTAAACAGAACCACTGCTGTAAATAAGATTATAATCACAGCTCCCAAAAATCTAGCTTCTTTTTTTTGTGTGCCATCATTCACATTACTACTATTTATTATTTCTATAGCATTGAAAGGTGTACATTTTAACATACAATAGACAGCTCCTGCTCAGAAGAGCTTACAATCTAATTTAGACAGGACATTTCAGGGTTGGGGAGGTTAAAGTGGATATAGGTATCTGACAGCACCAGGATTGGGGAGATTATAGCGGGTATGGGTATCTGACAACAGTGAGGCGGAGTTAAGAGTTGAAAGCAGTTTCAAAAAAGTGGGTCTTTAGCTGGGATTTGAACACTACCAGGGACGGAGCATGACGTATTGATTCAGGCAACCTGTTCCAGGCATATGGCGCCACAAGAAAGAAGGGACGGAGTCTGGAGTTGGCAGTGGAAGAGAAGGGTACAGATAAGAAGGGCTTGTCCAATGAGCGGAAATCACCGGGGGGGAGCATGGGGGGAGATGAGCGAGGAGAGATATCAGGGAGCTTCAGAGCGAATGCTGGTTCCTCTCCAACTCTGCCCCCTGTACTGCCCTGACCTGCCCACTTTGGACATGGCTGGTCAAAGCCGATATTCAGTGGCACTGCCTCTCGTGCCTGGTTAATTTACTTTGAATATTACGCAGTGTCATAGGCATCCGTATAAGAAGCTTGAGAAAGTTAAGCCTTCCCATCCCAACCATGACCTTCCTTTTCTCCCTGTAATTTCAATGAACTACAAAAACAAATGTGAAGCTTCGCCTCCCTACCTGTCCAACCTGCTGCTGCCTCTCTGATTCACTGGTGGCAAATAAACAAGAAGCTCTGAGCAGGGCCATAGAACTCTGCGTGCTGCCACCTCTGCCGGTCTTCCCTGAATGGAAAGCTACATCATAAGGGGTGGGGTCGGCAAAGCCAGCAGCAGCATACTATAGCTCTGTGTACAGTTTCTTATTTGCAACCAGCGAATCGGGAAGGCAGCGGTTGCAGGTGGGGAGAGAAAGCTTTCTTGTTATGACCATATAGAGGTGTCTGAGCTCATGAATGGAGGAGGAAAAGGAGAGAGACAGGAGAATTAGGGAGGAAGAGAGAGACACTGGGGCAAATCTGGATAGTGGGAGAAGGAGAGAGAGAGACATGGGCAATCCTGAATGATGGGTGAGAGAGACACGGGGCAATGTTGGAAAGGGGGGGTATAAACAGAGATAGAGAATAGATCCTGGATGGCTGGAAGTGGAGGAGAGAAAAAAAAGGCTGCATGGTAGGGGGAGAGAGAGAGGGGTAATGTTGGAAGGTGGGGGAGGGGGGAGGGAAAAAGAAGAAATCCTGGATGACTGGGGGTAGGATAAGCTTCATGGTTGGGGATGAGGAAGACACACATAAAGAGGAGATGCTTGATGGAAGGGGGAGGGAGAGACTGTGTTGAAATATGCCCCCACTGACACATGTCCTAACCCTAAGGATTTAAATTTGTCCTTCTACACCTCACCCTTCCATAGCCCTGGCCAACTTTAGCCTCTCCAAATGTCTAAGTTACTAAATGCCTATGGACAGAGTACTTTTTAGACAACAGAATATGAACTATGCACAAAAGATTGAAAACTTTTACAAGGCACTATCCCTCAGATTTTGTATAGGTCACCCAAATGTGGGTCAAGAGGTTTTAGTGAAGTAGCTAGAGACATTCTTGAGCAAAGCATTGAAATATATATATATATATTTTTTTTTTTTTTTTAAAAAGGGAATCAGAACCTACTCTGTAATTTTTTGTTCGAACTTTCTCCATGGATATGTCTCCGTGGCATGAATGGTGATGGCTGAGGCAGAGGTAGTGAGGATTCATCATGGGTCTGTAATTTATACCAATGTGGTTGATCATCTAAAAGGGCAGTTTCCAGCTCTATAAGAATCTGCAAAAACAAAAACGTAAATGCAGTAACTGAGAAATCTTTCAATGCAAGAATTAATTGTGCATAACAGTATGCTATATCTGCTGAGTTAGATCACTTAGGGCTCCTATTACCAAGGTGCGCTAGCGTTTTTAGCGCACGCACTGGATTAGTGCGCGCTAGCCGAAAAACTACTGCCTTATCAAGAGTTGACGGTAGCGGCTAGCATGCGCTATTCCGTGCGTTAAGGCCCTAACGCGCCTTCGTAAAAGAAGCCCTTAAAGTTTTATGTACTAATAAGCATATTAAAAGCAGCCATGCATTTTTTTTAGCTTATCATTACATTACATTACATTAGTGACTTCTATTCTGCCTGTACCTTGCAGTTTTAAGCGGATTACAGAATAAGACTGCTGGACATTTCCAGGAAGTTACAATTTAGGGGACGCTTACATAATAGATGCAGGGGAAATTGCAGTTTAGGGGACGTTAAATAGTAGATGCAAAGGGGAGAAATTGAGGAAGGGAGGAGAATTGTGGATTACTAGTAGGGAAGAAGTAGTTTAGGGTTGGTTACTTGATAGGGTCATTGGGGAGATATTAGTAGAGGGGTAGGAGGTCAGCTGGAAATTGTGCCTACCCTATCAGTCCATTAACTAACTTCATTTTTAGCACAGATATGTATAAAGCTAATATAAAGGGATCCTGTGGTCCTCCTAACCAGTGTTGTGTGTTCTTAACTTTAATACCAGTAAAAGAGGGATTTGCTGTGGTTTGTGAGGTGGTCAGTGATAATGGTGCTATGGAGTATTCTGCAACAGTGGATCTCTCCTGACCCACCTACTGAGCAGCTGTGGTGCTCTTATACGATACAATGTTCATGGGGAGGGGGGGTTGGGGGGTGAGATGTGCCTGGAAATGCTGTGATTGTTGAACTTGGCCTAATTGTATATGTGCTTTGTTTGTTTTTCATGGTTCAACAATAAAAAGATTTAAATATAACATTAACGCCAGTAGATATTGCCACTGGGCAGATTATGTCATAAAGGAATCACCTGAGAATTCTATTGGGGGGCGGGAAGGTTCTTCCTATGTGATGTAACAGTTAGTACTGTTGCCTGATTGCAAAGAAGGGGTCATGCTGAGAAAGAAGTGAGGATGGAAGAAGGTGAAGGAGTACAAGCAACCACTGCAAGCTCTAGTCCAGGGGTGTCTAACCTTTTGGCTTTCCTGGGCCGCATTGGCCGAAAAAAATGTTTCTTGGGCCGCACAAACATGCAAACGCTGCAGTAAGATAGAGGAGGGAGCCGGCAAGACGGTAAACAAATAGGGGCAGCAGAGGAAAACACTGCATTGCCCTTGACCGGAGCCGCACAAAATACTTCACTAGGCTGCAGATTGGACACCCCTGCTCTAGTCCCTGGTGCCTGGTTTGGAGAGATGTTCAAAGATGACAAGTTTTAGTTCATCAGAAGAGCTACTAATAGCGATTGGGGTCCCTGGTTGGGATACTGGGTACCAGCCCCTTGTTGAACCGACACCAGAGTAAGGATGGAATCAAAAAGAAGGGCACATGATAGAGCAGAGCTGATAAAGAGGTATCGTTTCAAAGGACCCCTAGGAGTGTTGAAAAATTGAAGTGGGAAGGAATATGAATTGTGTTAGGTTTCTACAGTAAATTTAATATACTGATTTGGAACACCATCTGCTGGTCTCTGAGAGAAGGTTCTTTTGTTTTTTGAAAGAGAGAGTAATTATTTTTAGGGACTTGATGAGGTGAATCGGGCCCTAGGGAATCTGATCCCAGATATTCCAATGATGAGGACGGACTAAGGGACTCTCCATTAGGGCACATTAAATTGAAAGTAGCTCTTTAAGGAGATAATTTTGTAAAGGATATTTTACATGTAAACCTATAGCAGCTCTGGGTTATTTGCCTGAGTAGCCATTGCTGCAATACACCCTTTTTGCTGCAGCTTATTGTTATTATTATTATTTTTAGTCTTTTGCGATTTGTTTCTATCCTTTAAAGTTTTGATTGGTGTAGTGTGAGTTGCAAACAAAACTACAGCATCTGTTTTAGATCAGTTTAGTAGTTTTTGTCTCTGCAATATATATTGATGACATTTTAGATGCGAGTGCATTTATTTATGAATGATTTTTAGCTCTGCACCTGTCTATATATTCAGAGGCAAGTAGAATCATTCTTGTATTCTTTATTATTCTATTGCCTCTATACTATTGGTGGTAGTGTTCTTTTAAGATCACATATAAACTTTTTATTTGATTGATAAAATAGAGTTTTTAAAATTAATCATATTTATTAATCATATTTATTGCACATCTTAGGCCTGATTCTGTATAGGACGCAGGTCTTGACAGCCACCTAAACGGCTGAGAATTGGGTACCAGCGTCCTATAAATAATTGTGCCTACCCTAACAAACAGACGCCTAACCCCCCTCCCCCCTCCAATCCTCTAACCGGTGCCCATGTCACCAGCACCAGTTAGAGAATCGTGGCTCAGCCACCTATCTTTGCTGAGGGACCCCTTGCATCAGCTGATCATGGCAAGGGAGTCCTTGAACAGGACTCCCCGGGTCGACGGCAGGAGGGAGTGGGCATTCCTCCTGCCAATCCACAATGGAGGGGGGTTGGGGATTTGAGGGACAGTGTCAGGAGGGAATGGGCTCCCTGAACCCTGACACCCCCATTGGAGACTGGCAGGAGGGAGTGGGGATCCCTCCTGCCAATCCATGATGGGGGGTCTAAGGAAATCGAGGACTGTTGGTAGGAAGGAATGGGTATCCTTCCTGCTAGTCTCTGATGGGGGAGGTATTAGGAAGGAGGGAGTGGGCATTCCTCCTGCCAATTTTGAGGGTGGGGGTGTCCTCTGCCACAGCCAGCTCAAATGATCATGGCAGGGGTATTTTCCCTTTGATCAGCTGAGTCGGCAGGATCATTTGGACAGAGGCAGGCCTGCTGGCCGGATGGTGCGAAGACCTGTCCAGCCAACTTGGCGGTAAGCTTCAGGGGGATTTCAGGGTGGGGGAGTTCATTGAGGGGGGGGTCCGGCAGGAGGGGTTGGGCACCCTCCTGCCGGCGATCTTCGGGAAGGCCGTAGGGGGAGTCCGGGGAGGGCGGTTAGGGCATTTTGTTTGGGGGGGTCATTGGGGGAGTCCAGCAGGAGGGGTTGGGTACCCTCATGCCGGTGATCTTTGGGGGTGGCGGGTTATTTCGGCTGGAGGGGTTGGGCAACCATCTGCTGTGAACATCGGGGGGGGGTTGGGGAGAGTGGCGGCCGTAGTTGTGGCCGCTATACTAATCGAGGCAGGGAAATTCCTTGCTGCGATAAAGTATAGCGGCCGCGTCCTATACAGAATTTGGGCCAAAAATCCGATTCTGTAACCGGCGTCTGCAACATGGACGTTGGTTATAGAATCGGGATTACTTTGGGCGGGTTTTGTTCCGATTCTGTATAGGATGCCCGGGACGGGCATCCTATACAGAATCCGGGCCTTAAGGCACAAGTTTTCCTTAAAGAATCAATACCTGGCGGGCCGCAAGTTTGAGACCACTGGTGTAGATCCCTTCCACATTCTACAACCACACACATAAATTGGAGGAATTTTGAATTAGAAAAGGTTCAAAGATCAATGATAAAGGAGATGGAACATCTCTCATATGAGGAAATTCTAAAAAGGTTGGGGCTCTTCAACTTGGAAGAGAAATGGTTGAGGGGAATATGGTTGAGGTCTACAAAATCCTGAGTAGTGTAGAATGGGTACAAAATTAATCGACAAAAATCAGGGGACACTCAATGAAATAATATGGGAATACTTGTAAAACAAATAGGAGGATTTTTTTTTATACGCATAGAATTGTTATACTCTGGTTATTTCCAGAGGATGTGGTTACAGTGGTTAGTGTTTCTGGATTTAAGAAAGGTTTGCCGAAGCTTATGGTGGAAAAGTCCATAACGTGCTATTGAGACAGACGTGGAGGAAGCCACTGCTTGCCCTGGATCAGTAGCATGGAATTTTGCTATTATTTGGGTTTCTGCCATTTACTCTGACCTGGATTGGCTACTGTGGAAACAAGCAACTGGGCTAGATGGACCATTGGTCTGTCCTATTATGCCATGTCATTCTCTAGCATTAATCCCAGTGCTATATGCTATTCTATAAAGGGCATCAATCAATGAATGCCCATTATAGAATATCGATCAGTGCAAATTTTATCGTGCCAAATTTTGAGAGCTATTTATATAATTTCCCTCTTAATTAACTTATGGAATTTCACGTAATTTTGTTTCTAGATGAATAACTACAGATACAGGAGTGCACACAGAAGTACTAGTTGAAATATACTCTATACAAGTGAAAAAAAATCATAGAAGAAAATCACCCTGGTTCATAGAAGAACTACTATCACTATAATGGGAATACAGGATCCTAGAAAGAAAATAGAATAAGTAGCAAATTGAAGAAAACAAAATCTTACGGAGAAAAAAGATCAACCCTTCCAAAACCCAAACAAAACTAGCCAAACGTAAGTATTATTCCAAACAAACTGGAAAAGGAAAACCAGACTTGAAAAAAATTATTTCTAATAACATACTTCCTAAATAATTCAACTGAATTAACAGCCAAATCAACAAATACCCAAGCAGAACCGGCAATTTTTTTCAAAGCAAAAGTACACCACATCAGAACCAACACTAACAATGGAAACACAGCAAACTGCATAGAAGTACTAGGAAACAGTGCAAAATCAAAAGAGAGTGAGAAGACCCTCCACAAACAAAATACCCAGCAGATAGGCACTGGGAGGAATTCTCCCCAATCACATAAACAGAGTTAATAAAATTACTACCCAAATACAGCCTAAACTCTTCCTTGAAGCTGGCTGATGGGGCACATAAATGATTTGTTTGGGACCAAGGCCGGGACCAACTTCCAAGCTGGGGTCTGCTGCAAGAACACACAAGCCAATCTCCTCTCTCCTCCAAGAACTCAGACCACACCAAGTATTGCAATTCAAACTTTTTCTTTTTTTAGGTTTCAAATAAAGAGTAACAAGAAAGTAGATCATTATTCAAAGTAACTGCAACACAAGGTAAACACCACAGAGCATATAAGAACATAAGATTTGCCACTGCAGGGTCAGACCAATGGTCCATCGTGCCCAGAAGCCTGCTCACGTGGCGGCCCTTAGGTCAAAGACTAGTGCCCTATTTGAGTCTAGCCTTACCTGCATATGTTCTGTTCCAGCAGGAACTTATCCAACCATTACTTGAATCCCTGAAGGGTGCTTTCCCCTATCACAGCCGCTGGAAGAGCGTTCCAGATTTCTATCACTCTCTGGGTGAAGAAGAACTTCCTTACATTTGTATGGAATCTATTCTCTTAACTTTAGCAAGTGCCCTCTGGTTCTCTGATCAACTTTAAACTTGACATCGGGAAAGGGAAACATACCAAAACCTTAACCATGACCTTAAACTTTCAAAAGGGAAGATAGAAACATAGAAGATGACGGCAGAAAAGGGCTACAGCCCATCAAGTCTGCCCACTCTGCTTACCCACCACCTGTCTATGCCCTAATGACCCAATTTCCTTATCTTGACCCTCGTAGGGATCCCACATGGGTATCCCACTTATTCTTAAAGTCTGGCACGCTGTCTGCCTCGATCACCTGCACTGGAAGCTTGTTCCAATGATCAACCACTCTCTCTGTGAAGAAATACTTTCTGGTGTCGCCATGAAATTTTCCGCCCCTGAGTTTGAGCAGGTGCCCTCTTGTGGCCGAGGGTCCCTTGAGAAAGAAAATATCATCTTCCACTTCGACACGTCCCGTGAGGTACTTAAATGTTTCGATCATGTCTCCCCTCTCCCTACGTTCCTCAAGAGTGTAGAGCAGCAATTTGTTCAGTCTCTCTTCGTACGAGAGACCCTTGAGCCCCGAGATCATCCTGGTGGCCATCCGTTGAACCGATTCAATTCTGCGCACATCTTTACTGTAATGTGGCCTCCAGAATTGCACACAGTACTCCAGATGAGGTCTCACCATGGCCCTGTACAACGGCATTATGACTTCAGGCTTTTGGCTGACGAAACTTCTATTGATACAACCCAATATCTGCCTTGCCTTAGATGAAGCCTTCTCCACTTGATTGGCAGTTTTCATGTCTGCACTGATGATTACTCCTAAATCTCGTTCTGCTGAAGTCCTAGTTAAAGTTTCTCCATTCAAGAAGTACGTCCTGCATGGATTTCCGCTTCCGAGGTACATGACCTTACATTTCTTAGCATTGAAGCCTAGCATTGAAGCCTAGATACGATAGCATGAGAACCATGGTGAAACAATGGCTCAAGAAAAAGATGGACAAAGTTAAAACGGTAGATCAGGCATGGTCCCTACTGAAAAATACTATCACGGAAGCACAAAATCTCTACATTCCACGGATTTCCAAAGAAAGGAAAACTAAAGGCAAAAGAGAACCGGCATGGATTACTAGAGAGGTGAAGGAAGCCATAAAAGAAAAGAAGGACTCCTTTAAAAAATGGAAACGCACAAAAACAACCAAAGCTTGGAACAAACACAAAGATGATCAGAAGAAATGTCACAAGGCGGTGAGGGATGCCAAAAAGGACTATGAGGAGAAAATAGCACAAGATGCCAAAAATTTCAAGCCTGCAAAAGAGGCGGTGGGACCGCTGGATGGCCAGGGAAGAAAAGGGTACATCAAGGAGGACAAACAAATTGCAGACATACTAAATTCCTTCTTTGCGTCTGTCTTTATGAAGGAGGACACCGCAGCAATACCAGAAGCAGTGAAAGTGTTCAAAGGAGTAATAGAGGACAGCTTCACCACAGTAGAAGTGGACTTGGACCAGATATACTAACAGATCGACAATCTTAAAAGCGACAAATCCCCTGGACCTGATGGAATTCACCCGAGAGTCTTAAAAGAACTGAAGGTTGAAATCGGAGAGCTTTTGCAAAAACTTGCCAACCTGTCAATTAGAACTGGACAGATACCGGACGATTGGAAGAAAGCGAACGTCACACCAATTTTCAAAAAAAGGATCAAGAGGAGAACCGGGCAACTACAGACCTGTGAGTCTTACGTCTGTCCCTGGAAAGATGGTTGAAGCACTGATTAAAGATAGCATAGTCCGGCACTTGGATACACACGACCTGATGAGAGCCAGTCAACATAGCTTCAGGAAAGGGAAATCAAGTTTGACAAATTTACTTCAATTTTTTGAGACCGTGAACAAACAAATTGATAGTGGAGAACCGGTGGACATAATATACTTGGACTTCCAGAAAGCATTCGACAAGGCTCCACATGAAAGACTTCTCAGAAAACTACAAAGCCATGGAATAGAGGGAGATATACTAAGATGGATAGGCAAATAGCTGGAGAACAGAAAGCAGAGAGTGGGCATAAATGGGAAGTTATCAGACTGGGAGAAAGTGACTAGCGGTGTGCCCCAGGGCTCGGTACTTGGGCCCATCTTATTTAATATTTTCATCAATGACCTAGAAGAAAGAACATCCAGTGAGATCATCAAGTTTGCAGATGACACAAAGCTATGCCGGGCAATCAGATCGCAGAAGAATAGCGAGAACTCCAGAGTGACTTGTGTCAGTTAGAGAAATGGGCGGAGAAATGGCAGATGAAGTTTAATTTGGAAAAGTGCAAAGTAATGCATTTAGGCAGAAAGAACAAGGAACACGAGTAAAGAATGTCAGGTGCAACTCTGGGTAAGAGCAAACAAGAAAAGGACCTGGGTGTACTGATAGATAGGACCCCGAAACCATCGGCACAATGCGCGGCAGCGGCAAAGAAAGCAAATAGAATGTTAAGCATGATAAAGAAAGGAATCACGAGTAGATCGGAGAAAGTTATAATGCCGCTTTATAGAGCAATGGTCAGACCACACTTAGAATACTGTGCCCAACATTGGTCTCCCAACCTAAAGAAAGATATAAAACTGCTGGAGAGGGTGCAGAGACGAGCAACAAAGCTAATAAAAGGTATGGAGTACTTGGAATACGAAGGATGACTTAAGAGACTGGGATTGTTCTCTCCTGAGAAAAGGAGACTGCGAGGTGATATGATCGAGACTTTCAAAATACTGAAAGGAATCAAAAAAATAGAGCAGGAAAAAAAATTATTTACAATGTCCAATGTGACACGGACAAGAGGACATGGACTGAAGCTAAGGGGGGGACAAGTCCAGAACAAATATCAGGAAGTTCTGCTTCACGCAACGAGTGGTGGGCACCTGGAATGCTCTCCCAGAGGAGGATATTGCAGAATCCACCGTTCTAGGATTTAAAAGCAAACTAGATGCACATCTCCTTACGAGAGGCATAGAGGGATATGGGTGACTAAAATTATGCCAGGTGTACAGCTGGCTGGGCCTCCGCGTGTGCGGATCACCGGACATGATGGACCGAAGGTCTGATCCGGAGATGGCAGTTCTTATGTTCACCTCGGAGAGGGTGAACAGTCTCTCTTTCTCTACTAAGTCAGTTCCCTTCAATATCTTGAATGTTTCGATCATGTCCCCTCACAGTCTCCTCTTTTCAAGGGAGAAGAGGCCCAGTTTCTCCAGCAACTCCTCCAGTCCTTAACCATTTTTGTCACTCTTCTCTGGATCCTTTCGAGTAGTACTATGTCCTTTTTCATGTACGGTGACCAGTGTTGGATGCAGTATTCCAGGTGGGGGGAGGGGGCTACCATGGCCCGGTACAACGGCATGATAACCTTTTCAGATCTGTTTGTGATCCCCTTCTTAATTGTTCCTAGCATTCTGTTTGCCCTTTTCGCCGCCACTGCACATTGCGTGGACGGTTTCATTGACTTCTCTACAAGTACTCCCAAGTCTCTTTCCTGGGGGCTCTCTCTGAGTACAGCACCAGACATCCTGTATTCGTGCATATGATTTTTGTTACTGACATGCATCACCTTGCATTTATCCACGTTGAACCTCATTTGCCATTTCACGGCCCATTCCTCGAGTGTGTTTATGTCTCGTTGTAGGTCTTTGCAATCCTTCTGTGTCCTCACTACTCTGAATAACTTTGTATCGTCTGAAAACTTAATCACCTCACTTGTCATGCCAATTTCTAGGTCGTTCATAAATATGTTGAGCAGCACAGGCCCAAGCACCGAACCCTGTGGCACCCCACTCGTGACGCTTTTCCACTCTGAGTATTGTCCATTTATCCCCACTCTCTGTTTCCTATCCACCAACCAGTTTTTAATCCACCTGAGTATATCACCCTCAATTCATGGCTCACAATTTTTTGAAGTAGATGTTCATGCAGGATCTTGTCGAATGCCTTCTGAAAATCTAGATATACGATGTCGACCGGGTCACCCTTGTCTATCTGCCTATTTACTCCCTTGAAGAAGTACAGTAAATTTGTCAAGCAAGATCTTCCTTTGCTGAAGCCGTGACAGGTATAATGTAGCAAAAGGAGATGCATCCATTGAGCATGTTAATGCGCATAGAATTGGGTTAAAGGTGACCATATGAGAGAGTATTTGGAAAGAGTATTATTTTTCTCTGCCAAAACCCTATCAAATTTACTGATCATGCAAATATTATTCCACCATGCATGGACATCAACTTTTGATAAGTCTTTCTAATAATAAAGGAAATTTTTGATAGCTATTGACATCAGAATGGTGAGCAGCTTGATCTTATGGTCATTCAAGTGAGTGCTAAGGTCTTGAGACATAAAAATAATAATGGAGAAATTGAGTCATTCTTTGAGATCCAAACTAGAACACACTGTGTTCCAGACCTTTTCCCAATATAATGAGAGGTGTTTGCATGAGAATAGTAAATGTTCCAAGGAACCAGGTGATTACTGACAAGACCAACAGTTAGGAGACATGGAAGGGTCGATCTTGTTTGAGAGGATGGGAGTCCATGTGGCTTTATGTAACAAAAAGAAGGTAGATTGTAATAAAGATGCAGAATTGATGGATTTGAATAAATTGAACCAGATGAAAGACCAATCTATTGCAACTAAAGGGAGATTCAGTTCTTTGAGGCAATTGGATTCCGAAATTGTGGGAGCTCTATAAGTGGAAGTCTGTAGAAGCTTGTACCAAAGAGACACTTTACCCGTCTGGGATGAGAATTTTTGAACTAGTGTCATTAGACTTAGGCAATCCTTCACATTATATGAATCTGGATGAAGTTGCAACCATTTGAAATGTTGGTTAAGAGATAATCTGTAGTGATTGGATAACTCTGCAAAGGACATCCACCAATTATCAATGAGTAGGTCACAGATATTTCAAATCTCACAGTTTTGCCAAATGTGCCACGAAATGACTGCATTTTGTATCTTTATCAAGGGATTATCCCATACTGGCATCATGTTCGAGCTGGACAATTTGATTGTCATTAGAGAGTCTATTTCTATTATGGCAACCTTGGAAGATGAGAGAATATCAGTTCTCTAATTTGGTTATCAGACTTCTTTAATTTGGTTAAAAGTATACTTGCTAGTGATTTTAGGTGATTTTCTCCATACATAAGAACATAAGCAATGCCTCTGCTGGGTCAGACCTGAGGTCCATCTTGCCCAGCAGTCCGCTCACGCGGCGGCCCAACAGGTCCAGGACCTGAGTAGTAATCCTCTATTTATACCCTTCTATTCCCTTTTCCAGCAGGAAAATGTCCAATCCTCTCTTAAATCCCAGTACTGTATTCTGCCCTATAACGTCCTCCGGAAGCGCATTCCAAGTGTCCACCACACGTTGGGTAAAGAAGAACTTCCTGGCATTCGTATTGAATCTGTCCCCTTTCAACTTTTCCAAATGCCCTCTTGTTCTTTTATTTTTTGAAAGTTTGAAGAATCTGTCCCTCTCTACTCTCTCTATGCCCCTAATGATCTTATAAGTCTCTATCATATCCCCTCTAAGTCTCCTCTTCTCCAGAGAAAAGAGACCCAGTTTCTCCAATCTCTCAGCGTATGAAAGGTTTTCCATCATGGCTTGTTCCAATAGTTGCCAAGCTGGTAGATCTTTGCCACCTTGTGAATAGTGCCATTGGGACCATTGTCTCAATAGAAATGCATTGTTGTATAGATAGAAGCAAGGAAAATTAATACTGCCTCTAATTCTAATAGCTTTTAATTTGTTTAGAGCTATGCGAGGTTGTTTTTTGTTCCATAGAAATTGCATTAGAAGAGTCCAAAGTTTTGTATATGTGTTTAGGTAGGCGGAATGGAAGCATGATGAGTATGCAGTTGATTTTTGGGGAGATCATCATTCTGATGGTTTCTAACCTTCCCCACCAGGATAAGTTAAGTGGAGACCATTTGCTAATCAAATCTTTGATTAAGGACGTTAGGTGATCAACGTTATGTTGTATCGTATCGTCAATGAAGGGGCCAAAAAATATACCAAGTTATTTAATTTTCGAGTCTGACCAGTGAAAGCCATGCTGAAGGACTTCGTGTTTGATGCCAGGACAATTAAGAGGCATGACTTTGGATTTATTTGCATTGAGTTTATACCCAGAGATGGCAGAGTAATCTTGGATTATTTACAACAAGTACGGTAAGGAAGATGAAGATATGTAGAGTAAGATATCGTACACGTATGTCGAAACTTTGATCTCTGTATCTTTGAGATGAAATCCATGCATGGCAGAAGGGGTTCCATTGCCAGTTCGAAGAGCAGAGGGGACAGTGGGCATTCCTGTGGGAGATGAGTATAAGACTTTCACCTTTTTTATGAAGATTGGAAAGAACCCAAACCATCTTAAGACCTGAAAGATAAAAGGCCTCTCTACCCTGTCAAAGGTCTTTTCCGCATCTATTCCCATGGCTAAGAGGTGTTGATCTCGGGTATGGATTTGAAAAGATGCACGTGTTATCATTGGAAAAACAACCTGTGATGAAACCGCTCTGATCTGGGATGATAAGTTTGGAGATTATGGAATGAAGTTTGCTGGATAAGATTTTTGTGAATATTTTCACATCAACATTGATTAATGATAGGGGTCTGTAATTTGGAATGAGTTGTTTGTCCTTGCCAGGCTTTGGGAGAATGATGATACTTGATTCGGCGAACATTACCAGAATCAACAAGATAATTTATAAACTGTAAGAATTAGAGAATAAGAACATCTTGGAAAGTTTTGTAAAATTCTGACGTTAGTCCATCAGGGCCAGGGGCCTTTTTAGAGGCTATGGAATTAATAGCCTGAGAGATTTCAGAAGATGAGGAAGAAGGCCTTGACATGTGAGGAAAAATCTCGGTGGATAAGTAAAAAAAACTAAATGGTTGCACCCCGATATGAAAAAAACACCAGAGAGAGAAGGCCCGAAGGCCTGACTGAGAAAAAAAATTAACGGTTGTTTATTTATTTTTTAAAGAAAAAAGAACCAAAGACAGACACTATTATTCTAGATAAAAGAAAAGAAAAATAAGCTGAAAGGCAAAAAGTATGCTAACTGGGAAGGCAATGTGATTTGGACAGAGTCCAAACACAACTACTTTGCTTTGTGGAGAACAAAAAACTGAGGAACCGCAAGCCGACATCGGGCAGGAAGGCACTTGCGTGTGCACGATGTGGGCAATCTCATAGCTTCTTAAAAAGTTTAAAGTGACAGTACACTTTTCACACTGTTCATACCGGGCTCCATGGATGATATCACCCACATGTGAGAATATGCTGCCTGCTTGTCCAATGATAAATATATGTACTTCCCATCCATGAGAAAGTGCTCATGAGAGCAAGAGTAAGGCAAATGTATCTTTAGTTGTCTTTGTCCAGCTGGGTATGGCACAATAGTATTACAAGTATAAAAATTCAGCATACAATTTAAAATACCTTAGACCCAATTTAGTAAAGTTTTACCATGTTCTGTTTGTGCTTCAGGAAAAAAATACCCCTTGGTTAATCAGTTTCTTTGCAGACAGAAATACAAATAAAATACCAAGAGACTGTACCAGAATCTTACAAAGTAATGGGGAAAATAATGTTTTGTGTTTAAAGAACCATACCTCTCCAAGAAATTCACTTTCTTCTTCTTGAATTCTGGGCTGGTCCCACGCTGTTATTTCTAACATTCTTTCTCTAAAATCTTTGCGATGTACATGCGTGTAGAGAAACGTTTGATTCCATTTTGGTTCAAGGCTTTTCTTTACTGTTTTGGTCCTCCTTTTACTTTTATCACTAAAACAAAAACACTGTTGTAAATGGAAATGCTGAAATTAATAGTATGCTGCCACCTAGCTTCAAGCAATATGATTACCGTTTCACCTCAATTTTTTCAAAAATATGATTTTGCAAAAAGGTCACTTTAAATCAGCCAGTTCAAAAAGTCACCCGGCCTCTATTTGCTAATATTATAAAACGCTGAAACATACATCACTATATAGTCCCATAAAACAATGAATAACACTTCCCAGCCAGTTTTTAAAGATTTCAGTTGGTCTCTTTTTTGATTCTACAATTCTATTTTTTGAATTTGATTACCAGACTGTTTCTTTTGATCTTAATATATTTTTTACTAACCACAATTGTATGCTTTTTTTTAAAATAAAAATCTTTATACATTTGTTTGAAATCTTATCATTTGTTTCTAGAGATCTCCTTTCTTCAGGTCATTCTTGAATGTTAATAGTAAATAACAGATAATGGCAAGGAAAGATCAAAATAGCCCATGCAGTCTGCCGTTTATACATTTCTTATCAAGACAGATGTGCATATAAAATTGCTAAATGCAACCCCAGCACTAGCTTCCCTTAGTCGCGTCTTCCCTATGACTCTTCAACCCTCTTGTATCTGTCACAGGCATGGCTAAAATCCATCAATGTTCTGGCTCCTTCAGTCTGATGGAACCAAGGGGAGAACAAGCAGAAGCTCTACCCAGAGCTGGAAAGTGGGCATAGTATACAATTACAGGTCTTTGAGGAGGTGGATTCTAGGAAGGAGAGCCTGTACATGGAACTAGAAAGGGATATGTTTACCTCACCCAGGAAGATCTTTCATCTTAAAGAACTCATTACTGAAAAAAATCAATTTGCCCTAGAAACTGGGAGACTATTTAACTTGGCAAATTGATTATTGCTAAAGGAATCAGAGATACGGATAGAGGGAAAAGTGTGGAGCCTTACAATTTTATAGAACTGAACGACTACCTTAGAACTGTAGAGTTTTGCACCTAAGTTCAGTAAAGGAGTTGGAGCTCCCCACTTCTGCCTTTGAGTGGTCTTTGGGGAAATCTGTACATCAGAGCTTTGAGGGAAATCCCTAGCCCTGGAGAAAATCTGCTCTTTAAGAGAAGAGTGTGCATGCTAGGAGAAAACTGGGGAGCTTCTTGCTTTTAATATACCTAAAAAAGCTTTTACTATTTTTGCTTCCAACGCAATCTTCTTTTCAAGGTCTCTTTACCTTCCTTATTGCATTTGACTTGCCATTCCTTGTGCTGTTTACAATTATTTTCAGTTGGATCCTTCTTCCACTTTCTGAAGAATTCTCTTTTAGCTCTTATAGCTTCCTTCACTTCACTTGTTAACTTCGCCAGATGCCATTTGGTCGTCCTTCCTCCTTTTTAATAAATGTAATACATCTTGTTGTAAAGGATGTACATTTTGAAATGTAGAGGTGTCCTCAGTGTGTCACCTTTTATGTAACTGAGGCCTATGAACCAAACTCTGACTAGGCCTGAACTAAATTGACATGGCTGCCTCCCTGCCTGAACCAATACATACCAGAACGTTCTCCAGGTTTTTTTACTTATAGTATTTATATACTATTTATAACCGAAGTGGTTTACATTCATGTATTCAAGCATTTTTTCTTATCTGTCTCGGTGGGCTCACACTCTACCTAATGTACCTGTGACAATAGGGGATTAAATACTTGCCCAGGGTCACAAGGAGCAGCATGAGACTTGAACCACAACCTCGGGGTGATAAGGCTGTAACTCTAACCACTGTGTCACACAATTCTTTTTAGTATCGTAACTGAATATTTATTCAGTTATCTATTTTTTTATTATGCGCGGTTGTATATATTTTGTATAGCCTGATTAATATTGATTGTGTGTTTGTGTGACATTTTGCTAATTATCAGCAATATTTATTTTTATATAATAAAAAATATATATTCCACCTTGGAATTGTTCATTAGGTACAATTACTGAGATAAACCTTTGGTTATCGCTAGTAGGTTCTGTAGGTTCACATTTCCCTAGACATTTACGTGCCTAGAGGATTGCAAATCAGGGAGTTTCTGCACTAGCAAAGGATACCCAGATTTGTGCAATTGTTTGTACAGCTCCCCCTCCCGATTTGCGGTTTCCCCACTTGTGAATTCGGTTATTTGCAATTTTTATTGCCCCTTGTTTTTTAATGGAAAAACGCTGCCCCCGGACATCCCCCAGACCTTACCTGGTGGTCTAGCGGTGACATTGGGCAGGAGCAATCTTCCTACGCTCCTGCCCCATACAGAGCCGTCATAAAAATAGCTGAACAATATGAGGGGCAATTTTGATAGGACGTGTAAGTCTGAAGTTGGATGTTTTGAGCAAAACGTCCACAAAGGCAACAGAAAAAATGTCCATTTTCAAAACTGCCAGACGTCTATCTTTTATTTCTGAAAATGACCTATGTATAAGTTTTGGTCCTTATGACGTCTATCTTTTTTGGCCATTTTCAAAGATAAAAGCATCCACATGAAAAATGCACAAAAAGCAAGTTTTGTAGACGTACCCAACTACCTTGTCTGATGGCGGAAGAAGAATCTCCATCAGCTGAATTACTGCTGGCTCAGCTGATGGGGATTCCCCTTACTAGTTTCAGCTGAGCTAATGAGCCCTACACCCCTCACCCCAACATCCCCCTGACATCCCCAGACTCCCTGCACCCCTCCTCCCACATCCCCCAACATTGTTGAATCCACCTCCACAGATCCTCCCATACCTGCCGATGACAGATCAGTAGGAGGGAAGCCCACTCCCTCCTGCTCACAGGGCCGTGTGCTGTGAATGATGCAAATGACGGGCCTTCCCCCTCCCAATTTGAGACAATCAGGGCCTTAGGCCCCTCCCACTGCATCCTAAGATGTAATGGGAAGGCCCATCATTCACAGCACACAGCACTGTAGGCAAGAAGGAGTGGGTTTCCCTCCTGCCAATCTGTCATTGGCAGATATAGGAGGGAGTCCAGAGATGTGGGGGGGGGGGGGTCCAACAATGTTGAGGAATGTCGGGGAGGGACCAGGGATGTCAGGGGTAGTCCAGCAATGTTGGGGGATGGGGGGTCCAGCATGTTAGATGATAAGGGGGGATGCGGGAGAGGGGTCCGGGTATGTCAAGGGAATGTCAGGTGGAGGGCTCTACAGCTCAGCTGATCTTGGCAAGAGGAATCCCTATCAGGTGAGCCAGCAGGAATCCCGAAAACCATCTCAGCTGATGGGGATTCCTCTGCTGCTTTCAGCTGATGGCAAGCCCTCAATGCGTTTTTTTTTCCCCCCATCTTTGGGTGGTGGGAGGGGTTCATGACCACTGGGGGAGTAAGGAGGGGTCATGCCTTAAACCCTCATGTCAGTTTGATCACCTTTGGGGCACTTTGACCTGTTTTATTTTGATCTAAGTACTGGCATATAAATTCTGCTTAGGATGTCCTGGAAAAGCTTTGATTATTGCTTCAGGACATCCCGATGGAAGCCTGCCTGATTCCCGCCCATAATACACCTCCCAACACGCCTTTTTGAGCTCTGGATGCAGTTTAGAAGTTCTGCTGAACCTCCAGAAAGTTTGTTTTGAATATCAGCACTTGGACGTCCCTGCTATTAGGACGTCAACGTACCAACTTAGGCAGGTTTTTGGATGTTTTAAAGTTTTGATTATGCCCCTCTATGTATTCTCATCTGAAAAAATATGTGTACATGTATACTTAATTAGCTTATTAGAATCAAGTAACTAATGAACCATTCAACAGAATAAATCTGCATAGCTGATATGGGCACTCTCTCCTTTATAAAGGTCTAGGTTTTGAGTCTATAACGAGGTCTTGTGTTATAAACAATATTTAACTTGCCCACTGTACCTATAGCCTCAGTTCAAATCCCACACCGAGATTTCTGTCAGCCAAGCTCAGCTTAGCACATAAAGATGGTCACCCAATTTATAGAATATGGTCAGTTGCATGTACAACTTCATTTCAGTTCAATATCTTTAATGAATTTTAACAACAGAGAACATAGAAGAAAAAGGAAAACATACAAATCACAGAATAGATAACAACCAGAGTCCAGAAAAATGTAACCTACAATTAATATGAATAAGCGACATTAGGATTACAAATGAGTATCTACATATGAATCTAGAGTGACTATGGTCTTACAGGTCAATAGAAACACTTTAGTTCTAGTTGTACAGGCTGCATCAAATTTCCTGTTAGACATACCAAATTCCACCAATGTCCATATTGCATTCTTGCTATTGATTTCCAATAAGACAGATCAATCCTAAATGCCAAGGATAATAAAATATCAGGAAGTTTTCCAACCATAGGATCCAAATCAGTGATTGCCAGTGATCTCCAGATAATAATTGCAAGTAATATGGGTGCTTTAGTATGACAAATATCTTGAATAGTCAACCAAAACTTCAACCAATATAGTTGTAGGCATTCAAATAGCATGTGGGCCAAAATGCCTATAAACAAGCAATGCCAACAACATTTATCAGAAAAAAGGTGACCAATTTTGTGAAGTCTGACCAGAGTCCATACAGCTTGATAGAAAACAAAAAAACAGCACATGTAATTGTGCTAATGAGGCAGATTTGGTAACTGAATGCTGGCCTCCAAAATTTGTCCCAGAGTGATTCTTCTAAGGTCTGACCAACATACTTTTCCCATACTGTGGGGCTCAAAATAAAATAAAAAAAAGTCTAAAAAGTGGCCTAAATGGGTACTTGGATGATCAGAAAGCCTGATCGTCCAAGTACCCATAACCAAAGCTGGTTTTAGACGTTTCTAAAACCAGCTTAGGCCTTTCCCCTGCCTCTAAACGCATAGAGCGAAAAGAGGCATTTTTAGAGGAGGAGAAAGGGCGGGAGGTGGGCCGACCTAGACCTAGGTGTACAGCAGGTATAACCAAAACTTTTGACAGGTTGCCTAGTTGGCACTTATACGTTTTGACTTAGACCAAATCAAAACAGGTATAGGAGGGGCCTAAGGCTACTGGGCCGATTCCGGTTGGCTCAGGTGCCTCAGGTCCTACCTGTGGGCGGGGTTTGAGCTGCCTGGGCCAATCAGGCCCTAAGGCCCGCCATTCCAGGGATGGCTGGCCGGCCAGAAGGACGGGCTTGGGACCCATCCATTCGACCAACTTGTACAGGTACGGGGAGGAGGATTGGAGGGGGTCTCGTGGGTCATGGGGGGGCCAATCAGGGGTTCGGGGGGGCGATCATGGGAGGGAGTGCGTCAAGGACAGAAGGGTTTGGGATCCCTCCTGCCCATATCTTGGTGGGGGTGGGGGGGTCGCGGTTCGCCAGGGCAAGAGGGCTTGGGCTCCCTCTTGCCCTGATCTTGTTGGAGGGGGGTCGCGGCTTGCCAGAGCAAGAGGGCTTGGGCTCTCTCTTGCCATGATCTTGTTGGAGGGGGGTCGCGACTCACCGGGGCAAGAGGGCTTGGGCTCCTTTTTGCCCTGATCTTGTCGGGGGGGGAGGGGGTCGAGGGCTTGGGCTTCCTCCTGCCCCGATCTTGTCAGGGGGGTCACGGCTTGTCGGAGAAGAGGGCTTGGGCTCCCTCTTGCCCCGATCTTGTTGGGGGGGAGGGGGGGTCACGGCTCACCAGGGCAAGAGGGCTTCCTCCTGCCCTGATGTTGTCAAGAGTGGGGGTGGATTCTGTAACTGGTGTTGTTTTTGACAGCCACCGGTTACAGAATCCAGTTTTTAGGCGAAGGACTGGCTCCTCCTTCGCCTAAAAGCTCTTGTTTTGGGCGTTTGGGAGTTGGGCTTTTTTTAGGTTGATTATATGGTGTTAGTGTAGACGTAGTGGTGCTCTGGGCGTTTAAACAGCTGAACATAGAGGCAGGCCATTATCAAAAAAAAACTCCTTTTGGATGGTTTTTTTATAATGGACATTTTTTCCTGCTTCTACTTTCAACGTTTAGGGCCTTAGGCCGAAAGGGGACTTAGACCTTTTTTTGATTATGCCCCTCTGTTTGTATTTTGCCATATTTGTGTAGTATAACAGCATTATAAATATATGATGCCAAATGTCCAGTAGTCAAAAGTACAGGTACAATGGATAATAGAGACGTGGTACATATCCATGATTTAAAAAAATTTGGCAATGCATGGACACAGGTACTAAGTTGAAGAAATGTTATCTGGGACATGGTGTAATGTTTAGAATTTTTAAAAAGAATGTAATGCAGTAGAAGTTGCTATATGACGAAGAGATAAGACTATAGTTAGCCCATTTATAGCAAAACTGGATATGTGAATTAAACCAAAGTGATTGACATGAAGAAGATATTCTTACAGATATTATCCATTGCAGTAAAAGCCAACAAAATAAAGAATAAGATCGGGTGAGAGATAAGTTTAGTTGGAGGATACATTGCATTAGTGATTTCTATCCGCCATTACCTGCGGTTCAAGACGGATTACATAAGGAGTTATTTGGACATTTCACATGGTATTATGGAGTGGAGCAGGTACTATTGGGGATTGAGATGATTCTTGCTGTGTTAGTTTGTCTTTAAGGATTTCTTGAATAGCAGGGTTTTTATTTCTTTTCTGTAGGTCTGGGGTCCTGATCAGTAAATTGGAGAATTGGTAGTCTAGTTTTGCTGCTTGAGTGGCCAGAAGGCCATCGTACATTTTTTTTTCATTTAACGTTTCTGATTGGAGAGTGCGTGAATGGAGTGTGGGTTCTCCTATGTCTGGTTGTGGTTGTTTGGTTTAGTCGGTTGTTCAAGTAGGCTGGGCAGTCTCCGTTTATGGTCTTAAATAGTAGACAGTAGAATTTAAATAGTATTCTTGTTTGTATTAGGAGCCAGTGTGAATCGAAGTAAGCCGCTGTGATGTGGTCGTGTTTCCTCAGTGAGTAGATAAGTCTCAGAGCTGTGTTTTGTACTGTTTGTAGTTGTTTTATCATGGTTACGAGGCAGGGGAGATACAGGATGTTGCACTAGTCTAGAACAGTGGTTCCCAACCCTGTCCTGGAGGACCACCAGCCAGTCAGGTTTTCTGGATAGCCCTAGTGAATATGAATGGAGCAGATTTGCATGCCTTTCACCTCCATTATATGCAAATCTCTCTCATGAATATTCGTTAGGGCTATCCCAAAGACCCGACTGGCTGGTGGTCCTCCAGGACAGGGTTGGGAAACACTGGTCTAGAAGACCCAGGACTAGGGACCGGACCACAAGCTGGAATTGTTTTCTGTCGAAGAATTTTCGAACTTGCGAATGATTTCTGTATTGTTTTGTTGATTTGTGGCTGCATGGTACAGCCTCTGTGTATCAGCATTCCCAGAAGTTTTAGAGTGGGTTGAATGGGGAATGTGAGTGAGTTTATTACTAGGTTTATTATGGTTGGGGGTTTTGTTATTTTCGAGGAGGATGAATTTTGTTTTGCCAGGATTCAGTTCAGTTTGTGCTCTTTCATCCATGTTGCTACTGTTTCTAGAAGTAAATTTAGTGGGAGACAAATATTTACTTCAATCTGTAGCCATCTAAGAGAAGGCATCCAGGCCAAATCATAAAAGGGCTGGTTGAAATAAAAATGTGAGATGATAACAATATAAATCTGGGAATTTCATTCTGACACTTTATCAAGAAGCTTTTAATTTTTCCATTGCTATCCTTGAAACCATATTGTGCCCTAAAAACTGACTCAATTTCTGCTCCAAAAGTTTATAGAATCTCAAAGGAGCTAAACAGGGGAGCATCATTTTAATAACATTCACCCGTCCCCATCAGAATACATGGATGAAGACCACCACTTAGGGCTCCTTTTACAAAGGTGCGCTAGCGTTTTTAGCGCCCGCACTGGATTAGTACATGCTATAGCATGCGCCTGCTTAAAAGGAGGTGGTAGCGGCTAGCGCGCATGCTAAAACCGCTAGTGCACCTTTTTGCAAGAAGGTTTCTTATTTTTCCCATAATTGTCATGTCTAATCCATATCGAATTCAATTTCTAAATATTGTCTGGTTGAGGTATAGGGAATCAATGATTTATAAATCAAAACTGGAGTTTTGTATAGCAAAGATTTCAAGGTAAGCAGACTTAATTTATACATTATACGGTGCGCGACTGGGAGCCAGTGCGCTTTCTTAAGAAGGGGAGCCACGTGATCGAATTTCTTAGCGTTCATTATAAGTTTGATTGATGCATTTTGGATGATCTGTAAACGTCCAATTTCATTTTGGGCTATTCCCTTAATGTTCTCTAGCAGCAGTTCCATGCAGAACTAGTTATAGAATTTGTGCTTAACTGCCATCTAAATGTTGGCACCATTTATTGAATTTACCCCTAAATGAGTACTCAGAATTAATCAGGAAGTAAAGATGACTGGGGAAGGCAATGAAAATCAGCCTGCTAATAGTCTGTGTGAAGACCACTGCACAAGTGACAGCTCCCATAAGTCATTCGCAACTTATATTTGCATATATGGGACTACCTTTACTTTTAACTCTGGTCTTTATCATAATGGTTAATCAGCTCTCATGGTGATGGGATAATCGCGCGTGAGACACCAGCGCGCCGACAATTCAGCGCAAGACAGAAGCGCGCCGCCGAACGCCACCCAAAAACTTATTTAAGAGCTCTGACGGGGGATGTGTGTTGGGGAAGCCCCACACACTTTAATGCATAGTGTTCGCGTTGTCGTTGGGGGGGGTGTGGGGGGTGCAACCCCCCACATTATAGAGAAAACGGAACTTTTCCTAAAAAAAATCGGAAACTGGTCTGTTTTCTCTATAATGGGAGGGGGTTGCACCCCCCACCCCCCCAACAGCAGCGCGAACACTATGCATTAAAGTGTGGGGGGTCTCCCCAACACCCCCCGTCAGAGCTCTTAAAAAATAAGGTTTTGGGCGGTATGCTTCTGTCTTGCGCTGGATTGTTGGCGCGCTAATGTCTTGCACACCACTGACTATGAACCGCTCTCATCATGCCACAATCAAAAGAAACTTTAGGGGAACTATAAAAAAGAACAGTCAATTCTTGTCTAGATGGGGTAGATTATTCCTAAACATTCGGCGCACCATCCATCTGCTGTCAGACAATCTAAAACTTTTAAAAGATGACTGATGATGATTCTACTCTAGAGTAGTTTTTTTGACAAGATTTCCCCAAAACCTCTTCAGAAATCATCCATGAACTTACAAAGAACCCCAGATTAATCTTTAAAGATCTACAGGCCTCACTTGCTGTGGATGGAGTGAGTATTCCTGTGTCGGTCATAATTGAATTTGTTAGTATTGTATATTACTTAGCACTAATGTATTTAGCGGCATCCCAAATTTATTAAATTCAATCCAATATAAAAAAAGCCAATGTGAATGGGGTTCATGAGAGGATAGCTAGGAAGAGCCCACTGCTTTCTATAACGAAAATTACCTGCCTGGATAATTTTGGTATAATGTCCTCTGGACAGAGCAGTTAAAAAAAAAAAAAAAAGTTACTTTCTTGTTCACAATAATGAATGTTTTGTTGGTTGAAATCAAAACGTATTTAAAAGTAAGAATCCTATCCTGACTACTTGCTATGACGGAGCTTGCTATGATGAAGCTATGAATTCTGCTTTATATCAGAATAGTCTAGAAGGAAATTCAGGCCATCCACCCATGGACTGAAGAAGAGCCAAAAGTGGGTCACACACACAAAACAAAAGCCCTAAATATAAAGGTAAATCTACTACAGAAGGGATGTGACAATGGTCTTTACAAACAAAAAGCAGCCAAATGGATCAATAAAAACATAAACATGTTCATCCACAAAATTGTAGACCTGACACAGCACTGTGTTTTGGCATGTGATACGCCTGCTTCAGGGGTCAAATATATTCTGAACTCGCGTCCTGAGGCAGGTGCATCACAGTGCTGTGTCAGGTCTACAACTTTGTGGATGAATACATTTATGTTTTCATTGATCATTTTGGTTGCTTTTTGTTTGGAAAGACCGTTGCACCATCCCATTTCTTTTTAGGATTTCTGGAGAACATACACTTTCCCTTATGTGAGTCTTGGCTGATATTCAACCAGGACCTGCATGAAATCTGGCAGCCAGCACATGCTGAAATGTCCCAGATATTCATTGCCAATCCACAGAAATGGCCTAGCATTGGATATCAGGGCCTAACTGTGCCCACAGTAGTCAGTTTAAAAGAAACAAATGCTGCACATTTCCAAATGAATATTGAATAGGTAGAGTTTGAAATGCTCCAGTGGGATATGGCATTTGAAATATACAGTGCTGAAAGAGTTTTTGAACCTGCTAGAATGGTCTGTATTTTAACTGAGTTTATGCTCAAAAGATGTCTAAATCCTGATATAATTCCCAGTATGAGAGAAAGAATGGTAGATGGTGTGGGATAGAAAATTTTAAAATAATTAAAAAAAAAAAGGCATATGTATTTTATTCAATAAAAAGATTCAGCAATAGTTATCCTTGAGTGAGAAAGTATGCAATCCCTTTATTTAGTACCTGACAGTACATTCATGAGGGTCAATAACATCTACTAAATAGTTCCTGTAACCATTGATTGTCTCTCGCATTGCCCGTGAGGAATTTCAGGGTAGAACTGTAGCATAAGAATATAAGAACTGCCTTACTGGGTCAGACCAATGGTCCATCCCGCCCAGTTTCCTGTTTTCAACAGTGGCCAATCCAGGTTGCAGTACCTGGCTGAAACCCAGATACTAGCAACATTCCATGCTATCAATCCAGGACAAGCAGTGGCTTACCCACCTCTGTCTCAATAGCTCGCTATGGACTTTTCCTCCCAGAAAATCACGGATTAATCCTGTGCTCTCCTTGCGCATTGTACATTTCAAATATCAATGCCAAATAACAAAAAAAAAATCCAAAATCAAATAAAACTTTTATGGGCCAGCTCTCCCTCCCCCGTTCCTTCCAGCTGGATTGTCGCGCGCATGTGACGTCAGGGTGGTCATTAGTGGTTGCTACGTGCTTCATGGCAGATAGAGCCGCACAGCCTCCTGGGATTCGTAGGCTGTATATAACAGCGCCTGATCCCAACGCATTCAACAGCTGTTAACTGTTGTGCCTTCTAGCAACTTAACAGTACTTTTTCAGAGAGAAATGGACGTCGCTCGTCGGCAAACTTCGAGATCGATCCGTTAAAAAAGGACAAACTCGAAGAATTCAACAGCTCGCTCACAAACCTCCGATGCTAAAAATTTTCAAAAAGCTTGCAACAGTACTTCTGAAAAATAACGGTTGGTAAGAAGACTTCCTTATATTGCCTTTTTTACGACAATAATGCTTTGCGGTAGGCGCATTCAGAGCCCGCTAATGACATCCGCGATTAAACCAAGCCCCATTTCTACGCAGTGAAGCGTTATGAGCTTCAAAACCATGTTTCAGCGTTAATAGCAGCGTGTTTACGATTGGATCATTTGACTCGGAAATGGATAGGACACAAAGCGGATAGATTTTGGGACTTTAGTGAATCCTGCCCTAACTTAATTGCTTTAATTGGTGATAATGTAGTAATTAATTGTCATTTAAAACCAATTAAAAGGTGATTAACAACAAAAAAAATAGCCACGACTAAGGGCTAAATTCACTAACCTGCCTCTCCGTGCCCAATCCATGGCCGATCCGCGGCAGGCCAACCAATTCACCAAGGCTCAGCATGAAAATGGGGGCAGTCGGAGGAACGCCCCCCACTGACCACACGAATCACTAGTGAGCGATCCAGAAGCATGCACATCCAGAAGGTCTACACGTTTACAGAGCTGCAAGCTGCTTTTTTTCTGGGGTTTTTTTTTTTTACTACTACTACTTCGCAAACCCGTGTTTTAATCCATTTTAAACCTGTGGGTTAAAACCACGGGCTCACACTGGGGGGGAAGGGCAGGAAAGTCAGGGCAGTGAGAGGAGAGTCAGGGCTGAAAAGGGCAGGAAAAATCAGGCTGGAAAGGGCAAGACAGGCCGAGAAAAGTCGGGGCTGAAGTCGGGCTGAAAAGGGCAGGAGAAGTCGGTAAAGAGCAGGAAAGGTCGTAAGCAAATGGTCCCCATCAGTCGCTTCTTTTTGGATCAGCCAGCCCAGTCGGTGTTCCTTGAAAAGTTTAGTGAATCGCGTCCTTCCTACTTTGCATGCCGTTTACCCTCATTTGCATGCGCTGATCAGAATCAGATCGGCCACGAGGTTAGTGAATCAGGTCGGGGTCGCAAACTGATCGGTACACGATTGTTGCTTAGTGAATCTAGCCCTAAGTGGCCTCTCTGACCGGTGCCTATGTCCTTGGTGGCTAATGGTGCATAGTGATGCTGAAGCCCGGAAGGCCTTCAAGTCCTCTTTCCTGATCCTGATCTGTCCTTTCCCTGGACAAGATGAGCCCCTGACCAGATCCCTCAACCTTCACCCCTTGGAGGCCCCCAGTAGTATTGTGACAAATAGAAGAGTTTTCTGAACTGGCTAGGGGGTTGAGCCCTTTCCAATATGGTTTTCAAAAAGGGCATGAGCTGGAAACTTTATTGCCCTCTATTTTGGATAAGATCAGAAGAGGAATTGATGGGGAGATGACGTGGAGGGGCATAATCGAAAGGAACGTCTAAGTCTGTTTTTGTCTAAGTCGCAAGTCGTCTAAAGAAAAAAACAGCTTAGGACACGTTTTCGAAAAATACGTCCAAATTTTTTTCCCTTTCGAAAATCATCTAAGTATACGTCCTGCCGATCTGATCGTCCAAGTCGCTAAATCGTCCATCTGTATACCACATTTTCGTCCAACTTTTCGTCCAAGTCAAAAACGCCTAGAACAAGTCCTGTTGGATGTGGGAGGGGTCTGCAAAGTGATGGACTGAATACCCAGACATGGCACCTAAATAGTGGGGTACCTTACAGGGCACTACTGTGAACTTCACAAAAAGGGTGCCATGTCAACATCTCACTACAGTTCCCATATAGGTCACGGTGAGCACCCAAACCACCTCCAGAATCCCCTAGACCTACTTATTTACCACCCTAATAGCCCTTATGGCTGCAGGAGCCACTTATATGCCAGTACAAAAGGGTTTTGGGGTGTATAGGGGAATGCACATGTTTCAGTAACAATGCAGTGATTACAGGGGCTTATGGGCATAGGGCCTCCTCTCCATGGGTCCCTAACCCACCCCCAAGATGATTTAAGCTGCCTCTGTGCAGGACGACTAGGCTTTCCTATGCCAGGCTGCCAGGTGATGATGTTCTGGAGGCTGAATTTTAAAGGTGTGATTAATATTTTTATGGGGGGGGATCGGTGATCACTGGGGTAGTGTGTGGGAGTCTATATTATGTGTTTGCAGTGCTTATCTGGTGACTCTAGGTGGGTTTTTGTGACTTAGACCATATTTTAAATGGTCTAAGTCACAACGTTCAAGTTCCATCTAGGCTCTTTTGTAAAACTTTCGGTTATACATGCTGTACGACTAAATCTAAGCCTGCCCACATTCCATCCAAATCATACCCTCAACACTCCCCCTGAAACGCCCCGTTTAGCTATGGTCGTTCAGCGGCATAATGAAGGCCTAGATCGTTTAGAAATATGTCCAAAACCCGGTTTGATTATCGGCACTTGGACGTCTTTCGTTTATGATCGTCCAAGTGCCAACTTAGGCCGATTTTTGGACATTTTTCTCTTTCGATTATGAGCCCCTTATTGTCTAATTTCATTGAATGTATCTGCTGCAACTGATTCGGTAAATACTGAAGTGCTGTCGCAGAAGCTAACTGCAGCTTAAGAAAATTTTCAAAGCACATTTATTCACCTTAGCTTTTTTGACTACCCAAACGCGTTTGTAAGAGTAGGGAGGTGGCTGCTATAAGTGACTCACTCATTGATGATGGGAATATTGCAAAGATTGCTATGTATCGTATTGTGACTGTTATTGTGTGTGTCATTTTATTGTAAACCAGTTAGTGATAAGCGAGGTATAGATTAAAAAAAATAAAATAAAATAATACAGAAATAAATAAGACTAGTGTCCATTTCCTCCTGTCTGTCATGGCTCCCATCTCAAAAGGGCCACCATAACCTTTAGTGGGGCCTACAGGGGGCAGCGGGAAGGAACACAGAGGATCTAGAATCAGAAAATAATATTAAAAATTGAACTAAGGTCAGTTCTGGGCAGACTTGCACGGTCTGTGTCTGTATATGGCCGTTTGGGGGAGGATGGGCTGGGGAGGGCTTCAATGGCTGGCAGGGTGTAGATGGGCTGGAGTAGGTTTTGACGGAGATTTCGGCAGTTGGAACCCAAGCACAGTACTGGGTAAAGCTTTGGATTCTTGCCCAGAAATAGCTAATAAGAAAAATTTAAAAAAATTTAAATTGAATCAGGTTGGGCAGACTGGATGGACCATTCGGGTCTTTACCTGCCGTCATCTACTATGTTACTATGGAAAGGGAGGGGGCACCAGAAACCCCCACAGGCTGCTACTCAGAAGTTATATGGTGCCCAGCCTATATTATAGTTATATGGTGCCCAGCCTATATATCTGGTACCCAGATATCAAACCAAGCAGATTGCACTACTTTTTAGACAGTCCTGTCAGCATCCACATAACTGCCGACCCCCTCCCCAACTCTGCCCCCGTAATGTCCCTTTCTTTCCTGATTTCAGTTTGGCATCTTCTGTCTGTTTAAATCACTTTGAATATCAACCCCCCCCCCCCCCTGCATTTGGAAAAATAAGTCAAGAGTACATGAATATACATCACAATGAATAAGGTTACTATACATACATACTATACAGAGCATATATAAGTCATAGGCCTGTTGGGTAATTCTGAAAATTTGGCCTTAAAACTTTACCTTCTATCTGGAAGAAAGTACATTTTTACATAAGGATTCCTGGGACGTCCATCTACTCTTGGTGGCAAATCTTTTGCTTGCAGAACGTTTACTGTTAGCCGATGCTCCACTTTGTCATACCATAGTTTCACCTAAGTTACAATTGTTTTAATTAAGTTACAATTTCTTGATACCAAATGCAACAATGCGTTTACAAAATATGGACCATGAAGAGGTCAAGCATTCTCAAACACCCATAGAAAGCATACTCCAGATGTACAAAAGTAAGTTTTGCTTTGTTCATACTTACACACCAAATACCACAACTAGAAAGAAATAAGAGCAATCTCACACAATAACACAAAAAAAAACCCCAAAGAGACTGTTTCAACTACAATTACTTACACCAAAATTAAGCTTACAAGATTATAAATATGTTCAATTAACTTTGAAAATTAAGAATTATAACCTCATAATAATCTTTAAATAATTTTCTACAGAGGTGAAGCATCAGATCTTGAGGTGTTGTTTATCTTTGGTTATTAGGCCTCTCGTGGGACCTGTTTCTGTTTGAACTACTCCACATAAAGTTTTCTATAGTGATCAGTACATGTTTGGGAACGCAAGAGACAGGCAGGCTTTGCATTCTTTTAGAGAGCAAGTTTGTGAGTGTTGAGTGGAAACCACTCTTGCCAGCTGTTCAGTTACAATGCTAAATGCTGTTGTTGTTGTTGTTGTTAGGACATTGTTTTTGGTCTTATTTTCTTTTGTTATTGTGGATATTAGATTTTAGTATATGAATCAGATGTGTTAAAGGTAGTAGTGGTTTTATTTATCTAGGGGGGAAGCAAGTGATAGTGAGGGTGTGTAAGTTGGAAGCTTCTGGTGGGATGTCCCATGAGACACCTAATAACCAAAGATAAATACCACCTCAAGATCTGATGCTTCCCCTCTTTATAAAATTTAAAAAAAAAAGATTATTTTGAGGTTATAATGCTAAACTGTCAAAGTTAATTGAACATATTGTATTTGTAATTTTGTAAGTTTAATTTTGAAATAAGTAATTGTGGTTGAAGCAGTCTTGGGGGGGGGGGGTGTTGATATTTACATGTGCTGTAGCTCTAGACCAGGGATCTTAAAGTCCCTCCTCGAGGGCCGCAATCCAGTCGGGTTTTCAGGATTTCCCCAATGAATATGCATTGAAAGCAGTGAATGCACATAGATCTCATGCATAGTCATTGGGGAAATCCTGAAAACCCGACTGTATTGCGGCCCTCGAGGAGGGACTTTGAGACCCCTGCTCTAGACCCTCACCATATACTGTTTTCTCTTACAGAGTTTGTTTTCAAAGAAAAAGATCTGAGAAACTGAAGTTATTCTGCAACAAATAATGAAAAATAATCTACTGTAGATTTTCTTTTCATAAAGGTAAAAGTACCTCTGGATTTCAACAATTAAAGGAAATGTCCAGTGACATATGTACATCTTACGTAGATTTTCAGTACACTGCAAATATGTATATAAATAAGTGCATACTGATATGTAAACTCTGCACACACAAGTGACAAATATTGGCGTCTCTGCATGCAACCTACACACACAGATGCTAAATATCAGTGCCGATACTTACCAATTACACACTTGGCCTGAATGATACATGTTATATCTAGTTTTGATACATGCATGACAAACGCATAGGCTCAACAAATAAGCATCCAATATTAGCACACCTGCATATAGAACAGGGATCTCAAAGTCCCTCCTTGAGGGCCGCAATCCAGTCGGGTTTTCAGGATTTCCCCAATGAATATGCATTGAAAGCAGTGCATGCACATAGATCTCATGCAGATTCATTGGGGAAATCCTGAAACCCCGACTGGATTGTTGCCCTCAAGGAGGGACTTTGAGACCCCTGATGTAGAATATATGCACAATGGGCACCAGCCCAGAATGCCCCTTCCATACCCATTCCTTCAACATCTAATGGACTATGGGTAGATTCACTAAGCCCACCGATCAAGTCCTGACCCCTTTGTGACCCGCTTTTCCTCTGATCCGATTCATTAACCTCTGTCCCGATCATCCTCTGATCCGATCCGCGCTTGCAAATAGGCAGAAAAAAAAAAAAGAGGGACACCGACTGGGCTGGCTGATCAAAAAGGAGCGACTGCTGGGGACCAGTTGCTAATGTGCTTTCCGATTGTCCTGCTCTCTGCCTCTCTGCCCCCTTCAAGCCAAGGGTTAAAAGCATCTACAAAGACAAGCAGACTTCCTTCTAATGCCCTGGACCAGCCTGTGCAATCCTCTCCTGCTCTGCTGCCCTTTCCCACAGTGCGAGCCCGTGGTTTTAGCCCGGGAGTTTAAAGCGGGGCTGTAGAACACGCTGCGGTGCACCCCGCTTGAAACCTGCGGGTTAAAACCATAGGCTCGCACTGGAGGGCGGCAGAGAGTAGGAGAATCGAGGCGGGTTTGTGTTCTGTTCCATAGCTGCCCAGGACATTTTTCCTCCACTCCCCTCCCAGAACATGAACTGGCTTTTTTAAGGCTGCAGCAAGTCCCGTTAAAGTGATCGGGCCCGGCTCAACCCTTGATGCCTGCCTGGATTACTTTGCCACCCCTCCTCCTTTGTTTTGACCTCGCTGGTGCAAGCACATGTGCAGACCATCTATAGGCAAAGACGATGGTCTGCGCATGCGCCGAGATCGTTCTTCAGCGATCCGTGCGGTCAGTTGGGGGCGTGCCTCCGTTCGGTCTGCTTTGCATGCAGGCATGTTCAAAATCAGTTGCCTGGCTTCGGATTGCCCACGGATCAGATCGGATCGAATCCGTAGGCTTAGTGAATCTAGCCCTATATAAAATAACAGTGAAAATGTTTAAATAATATCTAAATCAGGCTTACAATTTTAGTCTCTGAGGGTCACAGACAGGCCAATTTTCAAGTTATCCTTAATGAATGTGCATTAGAGGGATTAACCATCCCTCTGTTTCATTGTATGCAAATTTCTCTCATGAATATTCATCAGATATCCTGAAAACCCAGCTTCTTTGTAGCCCTTAAGGGTTGGACGTGTTCGACTGGTCCTCAGCAGTCACTTGTTTTGGGATCGGCCACCCCAGTCGGTGTTCCTTTTTTTTTTAATGAATCTCTGCCTGCCTATATTTGAATGCTATTCTCCCTCATTTGCATGCGCAGATCGGGAGGTAGGTTAGTGAATCAGGTCCAGCTCACAAAGGGGTCGCTAAGTGGTCAGGACTTGATCAGTGGGCTTAATGAATCTAGCCCTAGGTCTAAATATTACAAGAAGCCACTATTCAGATTAAGTTAAAATGCCAATGTCATATATTTGTAGCTCCTATCTGTATAGGGGGCAACACAAAAAAATATATATACAGTGGTACCTCAGTTTACGAGTGCACTGGTTTGCGAGTGTTTTGCAAGACGAGCAAAACATTTGCAAAATCGGTGCCTCGGAAACTGAGCTTGCCTCGAATTGTGAGCAGCGCCCCCCGCGATCCGGCACCCTCCCCCCCCCCGTGATCCGGCATCCCCACGCTCGCGTCGCACACACCCCCCCCCCCCCCACCGCCACGATCTGAAATCCCCCAGACTCACCCGAACATGCTGCCTACCCCCATCTGGCCACAGACACCGGCACCAATGCACAGGACATGCCGGTGCCCGAAGATCTGCATCCTCTTCTTTGCTGGGCTTTGAGCATCGGCGCATGCTCAAGGCCTGCGAGTTCACGCTGTCTCCGAGATTCTCGGAGATCTCCGAGAATCTCGGAGAGAGTGTGAACTCGCAGACCTTGAGCAAGTGCAGATGCTCAAGGCCCAGCAAAGAAGAGGACGCAAATCTTTGGGCACCGGCACCAGCATGTCCTGTGCGTTGGTGCCGGTGGCCAGATGGCGGTAAGCAGCGTGTTCGGGTGGGTCTGGGGGATTTCAGATCACGGCGGAGGGATGCCGGATCATGAGGGGGGGAGGGTGGCGGATCACGCGGGGGGGGGCCTTCGGGGGAGCAATGCCGGTTCTTGGGGGGGGTAGAGCAGCGCCGCTGGCCTCGAGGGAGGGGGGGGTGGGAATGTATCAAGCGAGTTTCCCTTAGTTCTTATGGGGAAATTCGCTTTGATATACGAGTATTTTGGTTTACGAGCAAGCTTCTGGAACGAATTATGCTCATAAACTAAGGTATCACTGTATATATATAGGCTGCTGACCACCTGCTCCATTTAGTTCAGGCTTACATCATTCTGTTTGAAAATTGCCCTGATAGTTCTCAGTCACTGCCACCTAATAGAATAAGAACATAAGAATAGTCATACTGATCAAACCAGTGTTTCATCTATGACAATATCCTGCTTCCAACAGTGGCCAATCCAGGTCACAAGTACCTGGGAGAATCCCAAAGAATAGCAAGATTCCACGCTACTAGTCCCAGAGATAAGTAGTGGCCTCCCTGTGTCTATCTAAATAGCAACTTAAGGACTTTTCCTCCAGGAACTTATCCAACCTTTTCTTAAACCCAGATATGCTAACTGCTGTTACCACATCCTCCAACAATGAGTTCCAGAGCTTAACTATTCATTGAGTGAAAAAATATTCTCTTCTCTCTTTTAAAAGCATGTGTTTCATAGATATTTATGCCATTCCAAGAAACTCCAGCTTTAGCAAATGGTTATTTAAGACACATTACCTGAATACCAATACAGTACAGGGTTATATTTAAAACTCTATCTCTGATCTTCAAGGTCCTTAAAGGAAATGGGTCAGAGAACTGAAGAACAGGAACTCCCCTCTATGCACCTCCAAGATCACTAAGGTCCTTCTAACAATTATCCCTAACCATTCCCTCTGCAAAGGAAATCATTCAATGTGATACTCACCAGCGAACCTTCTATGGAGTAGTCCCCCCTCCCCCACCCATATTCCGGAATACACACCCAAAAAGGTTTTGCCGTATGCACAACTGCCATGTTTCCCTGAAAATAAGACAGTGTCTTATATTAATTTTAGGCCCAGAAAATGCACTAGATCTTATTTTCGGGGTATGTATATGATCATCTCTCCCTTCCTCTCCTTCACCCCAATTCTTCCTCTTTCCTTTTCTCCCCCACATGTGCAGTATCTTTTCTCCCCTCCCATCCCTCGGGCAGCAGGACCCTTGCCCAGCTTCTATCCTTCCCTCCCTCCCATCCCTCGTGCAGCAGAATCCTTGAGCAAGCACCTGCACCCGCAGCCGAACCCCCATCCTTCCCTCCCTCTCTCCCATCCGAACCCCGCCAACCGCGAGCGAGCCCTACATACCTCCCTATGCAGTGTCAGACCAGCAGCACTCTAAACAGGCTGCTTTGGCCTTGTCCGCCCGTGAATTTCGCGTTACTGGCTTATTTTTTGGGTAGGGCTTATATTAAGACCTACTCCGAAAATCCTGCTAGGGCTTATTTTCGGGGTAGGTCTTATTTTCGGGGAAACATAGTATCTGTATGAAGGGGTGCTGAAATGTTCCTAAACTTTATTTATTTCCTAAATTACTTCCTAAATTTTATTTATTTATTCAATTTTCTATGCCGTTCTCTTAGGGGAGCTCAGAATGGTTTACATGGATTTACTAAGGTACTCAAGCATTTTGCTCTGTCTGTCCCCATAGGCTCACAATATATCTAAAATACCTGGGGCAATGGGGAACCAAGTGACTTGCCCAGAGTCACAAGGAGCAGTGTGGATTTGAACCCTCAACCTCAGGGTGCTGAGGCTGTAGTTAAACTAAATCTTAGGTTTGTATACCGCGCCATCTCCACAAGCGTAGAGCTCGGCACGGTTTAAAGAGTTAGGATAGAAAGGAACTCCAATGAAGGGTTATAGGAAGGGAACAAGAAGAAAGAGAGGGTCAAGGGTCCCAGAGAGCAGGAGGTGTTAGATTTTTGAAAAGAGCCAAGTTTTCAGGTGTTTGCGGAAGAATTGGAGGGAGAGTGAATTTCTGAGCGGGGATGTGAGGTTGTTCCAGAGTTCTGTGGTTCTAAAGGGGAGGGATGTTCCTAGTTTTCCTGTGCGGGATATACCTTTTGTAGAAGGGAATGATAGTTTCAGTTTTTGGGAAGATCTGGTGGAGTTAGGGTTAGAGGAGTTCCAAAGGAGTGGAATTACGGGAGGAAGGATGCCGTGTAGAATCTTGAAGGCTAAGCAGGCACATTTAAAGAGGACTCTGGAGTGTACTGGAAGCCAGTGGAGCTTGGACAGGAGTGGAGAGACGTGGTCGAACTTGCCTTTTCCCTGTGCTACATTTTCAGACATAGTATGGTAGAAGAGGGCATGACAAACATTGTCTGACATAAATGGCAAAACACAGTTAACCAAGCATGATAAAACATAATCTGACAAAACATGGTATGGTAAAACATAGCACGGCAAACCTAGTATTACAAAACATGGCTAACACGGCAAAAATGGTAAGGCCAGTGTGCATGACTAAACATAGCATGGAAGATATGGAGCGGCAAACATGTGGCAAATATGGCATGAGAGACTGTAGCATGGCAAACATAGTATAGCAGGTCAAAGCTACAGCATGAACCAGAAATAATAGGTGTACCGTTCATCATTTGAGATAAGACTGAGTTTATTTCACTTTGACCACACTGAATTTTCATTGCACCGCACAGAGCTTTTTATTTTCCCAGAGGAGGTTATTTATGCCTTGAGGTTTTTTGCCTGAACACCTTAAGTCACTTCTGTGGCGAGGGTGGGAGGGTTTTCTTCTGAGGCTTTTTCCTCCTGTTTGGGTTTATTTCTGGCTCGTGCTATAGCTTTGACCCTTTACATTACATTATTTATGGAAAAGTGTTATTTAATCTGATATTTGATTTTCACTATATCTTGATGCTTTCGAGACCTAAATGCCCTTTTTAGGGCTACGTAGTTTTAATCAATTATTATTAATATTTTTATTTTTTTTTTAATTTATAATACCCCTTAAAAAAAAAAAAAAAATCTGGGGGCCATTGACGACTTATTGTAATGAGTAGACACCATTTTCTATTGAAAGTATATTTGCAAATGGGGGAAGGAGGGTGAATTAAAGTTTTACTATAAGTTTAATCAATAGTAAAGAATATTTATATTTGTATATTTTTGATTGAATGCTAAAGGAAAGGGTGGATGGGAAGGGAATAAATTTATTTATTTGATGTTATACTAGAAAGAAATTCAAGTGATGTATTTAATTTTAAATGTTTTATTATTTGTACACTTGTTGTAAGATTAAAAAATGAATAAAGAATTTAAAAAAATAATAATATTTTTTTTTTGACACCCTCCCTTTTGTTCTTTCCCTATATGTTCTCTTTCTTACTTGATAAATTGTAGTTCTGTCCTTCCTCCCTCTTGTTTCCGTTTGTTTTTTGAATTGTTTTTAATGTTTTGAATTATGACTGTTGTTTCCAAAGGATACATATATGTTTTTAACATAATGTTCACTGCCTAGAAGGTTGATTGGGTGGTTTATAAAATTTCTAAATAAACTTGAAACTTATTTATAATAAATATAGTATAGCAACCATAGTATGATAAATGTGGTGTAGAGTGTAATATAGTATATAGTATAGTAGGACAGAGATGGCGAACAGAGTGTGGAAGAAGACTGTATGAGAAAACAAGGCATGGTCAGATATAGGACGACGTACATAGCATTTGAAACTCCAGACAGTGGCGGGTCAAGGCACTTTGTCAGAAGGGTCAGGGAATTTGGATTAGTTCACTCTAAGAGAGGGTCAGGGAAAGAGTTGAGTAAACCTTCTAATGATCTTATATGAGTAGGTAGTTTGTTCCAGAGGCAAGGTAGGTAATGCGAGCACGAGTAAGATCTTTTTCAGGTGTTCTCAAGGTGGAGGGCGCATCCTGAGGGCTTACGTAATTGCTTCTCTTCTAGTGAGCGAAACGATCGATTTGGGGCGTAGGGTGGAAGTTTGGAGGCCATATAGGCCGGAACCATGTCATGGAAAAGTTTGTAGGCCATTACTTGGCCTTTGAATATACATCATTTGATGATTGGCCACCAGTGGACAGCATGTAATGCCGATGTGATCAGGTCTCGTATGTGTAGATTCTTCAGAAGTCTGATAGCGACATTTTGTACTCATTGTAGTCAATGGAGGTTTTTTGTAGTGAGTCCATTTAGGAGCACATTGCAGTGGTCTGTATGGAAGAGGACAAATGTGTAAATTCTTAGTTATTTTGCCATTAGGTGAAGAGTGTTATTTTATTTTGCAAATTATCAATCTGCAGACATAATGCTATGTTTTACATTGTTTCAGATCACTGATTGAACCTTTTCAATGAAAAGTGTAAAATTTTCAAGTGTGGATCTCCAAGCATTAACTTTCTATTCCTGCAGAAGAAAACTCCACGGGAAATCCATGAATTATGATGCTAACATAGGTGACAAATGCCCATCATACTCCACAGTGAAGAAGTGGTGTGCAAACTTTCAGCATGGAGATTTTGAGACCAAAGATGCAGCAAGGTCTGGGAGGCCACAAACGGTGTCTGTCCTAAAATTGCTGACCATGTCCATGACCTAATTTTGGCAGATTGGCGAATATCAGCTAAAACAATTGCTGAGATACTACAGATATCCAGGGAATGTGCTGGATGTATAATCCACAAGCAGTTGTGTATGCAGAAGCTATCAGCCTAGTGGGTATCCAAATGTGTGAATGATGAGAGAAATGACGTTGAGTGTACACTTCCAAGTTCATATTACAGCATTTTCAGTGAGCTGGTGCCAGGTTTTTGGATGAAACATGGTAACACCGCTATGACCCTGAGACAAAACAACAGTCTATGCAATGGCAGCATACAAGTTCTCCAAGGCCAAGGAAATTCAAGACCCAAAAATCAGCAGGAAAGATCATGGCCAAAGTGTTTTGGGATCAGGAAGTTGTTGTAATGACCATCTTCCAAGGGGTACAAATAGGTAATTGTAAAAACCCCTAGTAGTGATGTGCTGCAATTACATTAAAGTTTAATTATTACAATTAAATGTATGTGATGCTATAATAATGGACAGATGTTTCAATAGGTTTCCCCTTCAATTCACACCAACATAGAGGTTAAACAATTAAATATTTGTACTTATTTGTTGCAACAAAAAAACCCCTAGTAACAATTGAGGGTGAACGGAAACTAAATAGGTATGTCCAACAATTGTTGTTATCAGAAGTTGTTCAAACAAGGTAAATTACATTTAAATAAAAATGAATAGCAAAGCTAATTTACCATTCATGTGTAAACAAATTTACATTGATTACAACATTTTAATTAGTGATAATATTCAAACCTCAAACAAACATGTCATGCCTTTCAACTTAATACCAAGTATTTAACTAGGTGTCTCTTTTAAAACCGGAGAATGTTTCTCAGTTCCAAAGTTAAATAAAATACAAAAAATTTATATCTGTGTCCACACACAAAAAAATTATTCAGAAAAACCTGTTTTCTCCGGTATCGTCGCTTTCTTGCATTGATCCAGATGTTTGCTACTATCCTATCTATAAACAAATGAAAGGAAGTAAAACCCTAAGCTCCCTGGATGAATGCAGGCTAAAGTCAGTGTCTTCTTAGGCTAAGGCCATGTATTTTTAACTACATGAGCAAAAGAACAGATATTTTATCCCTAAAGCTGACCCTCCCAGGAAAATCCCCCCAAATGCTTCTGATATGAAATCAGCTGAGTTTCAACACATATTCACACAATATCTGCACCATCTTAGCTTTATCTGAATATCCAAGTATCTTTGATTCAGAAATAATGGAACTCCTAAGTAATTATCTCACAGTCCCACAGAGCCTGCCAGTATAATTGAATACTAACTGGAAATAGCTCTGCACCATAGCACTTCTCAGAATTCTAAGACAAGAGATTGCTCTTAAAGTTTTAGACTTTCAGTTCTCAGAACATTTAGCTATCAAAAAATAGTATATACTAGTTAAGAGCTCAGCAGATTAGTAATCAGAAAAGACTACAGGAATGAACTCCAGCAGAAAAACACCACATTAAATACAAAACATTTGCCTAAACACCAATGATACTAGGCAATCTGAGTTGAATCAGTGGTCTTACACAGCGAGGAGATTAAAACTCTCTATTTCCCAGTACTTAATACTTCCTTTTAGCAACAGGAGGCACAAAAATCCAGTATAAACACTCTAAAAGTTCTAATCAATTTTCCTTTGAAATATAACACCAAACTTAATTTAGAAATCTTAATAAATCATGAGAACCAGCAGGTATCGGATAAGTTCTTGATCCACAACTCACACAACTCATCTGTATTTTGTTTTACAGCTTTCACAGTACACACCTTAGCTCAACAGCCCATAAACAGGCTTAATCTGCAGCATTCCTCGTGAAATCAAACATTTGCAGGAAATATTGAAAAAATATCCTTTCCTTCCATACACAATGTCCAGAGCAGACCTAGAAACTTTCACTCAGCAGCCCCACCATTTCCTCACCAATTCCTGGTGCTGCCTTAAGCTATCTGCTCACATCTAGCTCACAGTAATAGTTCTGGGGCTCTTAATGATGAATTATTATGTGCAGCTTCCTGCTGGAGACTCTCTGTCTCTCATCTCTATGATCTTCCTGTAGATCACACAGGCTCTGTGCATGGACTCTTCCACTGAGCAGCCTTAAACACTTCCTGCCAAACAAGTAGAGAAGGCCTCATCCAAGGCAAGGCAAATGATGGGATGTATCAATAGAAGCTTCGTCAGCCGCAAACCTGAAGTCATAATGCCACTCTACAGAACCATGGTGAGACCTCATCTGGAATACTGTGTGCAATTCTGGAGGCCACATTACCGGAAAGATGTGCTTCGAGCTGAGTCGGTCCAGCGGATGGCCACTAGGATGGTCGCCGGACTCAAGGGTCTCTCATACGAAGAAAGACTGGGCAAACTGCAGCTCTATACCCTAGAGGAGCGCAGGGAAAGGGGTGACATGATTGAGACATTCAAGTACGTCACAGGTCGTGTATTCTTTCCCAAGGGACCCTCGGTCACAAGGGGGCACCCGCTCAAACTCAGAGGAGGGAAATTTAGTGGTGACATCAGGAAGTATTTCTTCACAGAAAGGGTGGTAGATCACTGGAACAAACTTCCGGTGCAGGTGATCAAGGCCACCAGTGTGCTCGACTTTAAGAATAAATGGGACATCCACGTGGGATCCCTACGACGGTCGAGTTAAGGAACTAGGTCATTAGCACTCAGACTTAATAGGGTGGGTAAATGGAGTGGGCAGACTTGATAGGCTGTAGCCCTTTTCTGCCGTTATCTTTCTATGTTTCTATGTTTCCTCATCAATTTCTCCTGTTATATAATGTAAATGATACTGTAACTTCCTGAGCCAATTTAAGGAAGCATTGAAAAAAAAGGAGAGGGAAGCTGCAGAAAAGTGTTTTTGAAAGACAATGCACTTGCTCACAAGACTGGTAAAATGATGGATGTTTTGAAGCATTTTGAGTTTAAGTGTATACACCATCCACCCCACTTACCAGATCTTGTTCCATTTGACTATTTTCTGTTTCCAAACAGTTTGAAAGGTTGACAATTTTTGAATGATTTGGAGGTGGTTGCAGCAGCGGAGCAGTATTTCAGTGACCAGATAAGAGTATTTTTTTGGGAAATGTTACAGAAACTTCAGACATGATATGCCAAGTGTGTTGAACTTTGGGGTGGATATGTGGAATAACTTGTAAGTTTCTTGGCTCCATGTCATTCCCTTATTGGTTGGGCTAAGAAATTTTCAGCACTCCCTCGTACTTTAAGAAGTAGTTGTAAACTTGGCTTTTCTTCCACACCTTTAAATGAAGAAGCAACACTGCTGCAGGACTTGATTATCCACTCAGGTGTTGTGTTTTAGTTTAGTTTATTTGATATACCATCCTATACAGTAGGTGAACAATCTAGATGGTTTAGAATACTAAATGACAAGTAAATATGCTGAATTTTCCCCCACCTTTTCTGACTTTGTTGGGCAATCTTTTCTTAACTTTTCTTAAGTTATTTCTAACTCCTGTTACTCTATCTTACCATATATACTCTAATATAAACCAGGATTTTTGGCCCACTGCACCTCCATCAGGGACCAGCAGAGGTATGAAGATAGGGCAGGGAGGGGACGGACGGACAGAGGGCAGAGCCTGGGAGGAAGAGTGTAGAGTCGGACAGGGGAAGGAAGGAAGGGTGCAGAGCCTGACAGGGGAAGGAAGAGTGCTGGGTGCAGAGCCTGACAGGGGAGGGATGGAGGGAAGGGGGCTGGGTGCAGAGATTGACAGGGCAGGACACTTGAATATTAAGTCGCCCGACATATTCGAGTCAACCATTTTTCCTCCTTTTGGGGGGAAAAGGGGGGTCTCGACTTATATTCATATTGACTTATATTCAAGTATATATGGTATCTGTCTATAGGTTCCACCTGCACTTATCCCTGATGTTCTTTATTAAGATGTATTTCGGTGGTTCCCTTTATTGGGAAAGTTATTGAAAAATTGGTGTTACATTAATTGGAAGAGTATGTTCAGGGAACTGTTTGGATTTGTTTCAGTATGGATTCTGTAAAGCATATAGCATTGAGTTATTGTTGCTATCGGTGTTAAGATACGTTGAAGGAAGGCTTGGACGGATGCTGTTCTTTTTGTTTAATTTCATTTGATGTATCTGGAGCCTTTGATGCAGTCAGTCTTTCTGTATTGCTCTCTAAATTGAAGAGTTTAGGTATTCAGGTTAAGGTGTTGGAGTGGTTTTTGTCCTATTTCATAGGAAGATCTTTTTGTGTGAGAGAAGGACAAAATATCTCAAAGAAGAAAATAGTCAGTAGAGATGTGCCCCAGGGGTCAGCCCTGTCGGCATTACTGTTCAACATTTATATGTCATTTCTTGGGCGAGTCTTTCAGCACTTAGGGGTTCACTCTAGGATTTATGCTGATGACATCCTCTTTTTTTTCCCCTATTGACGGGGATTTGAAATGTGCTGAAATAAGATTAAATCGATGTATGACAAAGGTGTGTGAGTGGATGTCACAACATGGATTGAGGTTGAATGTGAATAAAACAGAATTCATGATATTGGGGAAGGAGGATGAGACTAAAGTGATTAAAAGTATGGATGTCATGGGTGAACAGATAAAAGTAAAGGAGCAAATTACAATCCTGGGAGTCTGTTTAGACTTAACTTTGACTATAGGGAAGCAGATAATGAATGTTATTCAGAAAGACTAAGATTAAATGAATAGAAGAAAAAATCTTTTATAAATCAATTCACCTAATAAATAATATAACACTAAATGTGAATCAAAAAATATTTATAATATGTCTTAAATTATTATAAAATAATTTATAGAGTGCTCAGTGTGATATCTTATTCAAAACCAACAGGTTAATAGAATGAAGATGTGATAACATTCCATCATTGCACTCACCTACCTACCAGCCCTATCTAATTTAATAATTCAAGCTGAATAATGATGGTAAAAAATTTATAGATGAATACTTAGCTGAATATAGTTGGTGAAAACATATATATTCACATATATTTCCTTAAGTTCTGCTTATTAAAGCTGGAGGTTGTACAATGAAGTCTTTTCAAATATAAAACTCGTTGGTTTAGTAGAAAATGTGAAAAAAGTGAGTCTCCAAATCCACCGTTAAAAGTTAGTACATTTCAGCATATAGCTAAAACTCCTTGTAGTGAAAGCAATCCAACATTTCCTCAACACCGATCGTGTTTCACTATATCTTGCGTCATCAGGAGGAAACAACTGAAAATAAGAATATAACAGTTCTTGAAAAATCCTCAAAAAATACTGTATAACTTCAAAACTAAAGAAATAAAATACCTTCGGACCACACAATGGAGAGAACACGCCGACATAGGATTCCAACTAGAAAGTTAAATCAACGTGAGACGTCTGACGTCTAAACGTGCCAACGTATTTGAAGATCTTTTAAGGATCACGTGATAAATAAGATATAACATCGTGATTAACTGAGATATAACTATCATCTGGTGGTCCACTCTATTTCTTTGTTGAGACCATTAGGAATCACTGTGTTCCAGGTGTAAATTAGACGTTGTTCATGATAAAGAAGTATATGAGAAATATCACCCTGTCTATTAAATTCAAATTGCCTGATTACACAGAATTTGAGGTCATTAAGAGAATGACCAACTGATTGCCAGTGATCAGTTAAAGGAGCCTCAGATTTGTTGGTTCGAATACTGCTCAAATGTTCTGCTATTCTAAGCTTAATTGCTCTTTTAGTTTGACCTATGTACATCTTGTTACAAGGACAGAAAATTCCATATATTACTTGAGAGGTGTTACAATCTGAATGTCCCCGTAAGTAATCAAATCAAAATACCTAACACTAATAACATTCATTACTTACGGGGACATTCAGATTGTAACACCTCTCAAGTAATATATGGAATTTTCTGTCCTTGTAACAAGATGTACATAGGTCAAACTAAAAGAGCAATTAAGCTTAGAATAGCAGAACATTTGAGCAGTATTCGAACCATCTTGTTACAAGGACAGAAAATTCCATATATTACTTGAGAGGTGTTACAATCTGAATGTCCCCGTAAGTAATCAAATCAAAATACCTAACACTAATAACATTCATTACTTACGGGGACATTCAGATTGTAACACCTCTCAAGTAATATATGGAATTTTCTGTCCTTGTAACAAGATGTACATAGGTCAAACTAAAAGAGCAATTAAGCTTAGAATAGCAGAACATTTGAGCAGTATTCGAACCAACAAATCTGAGGCTCCTTTAACTGATCACTGGCAATCAGTTGGTCATTCTCTTAATGACCTAAAATTCTGTGTAATCAGGCAATTTGAATTTAATAGACAGGGTGATATTTCTCATATACTTCTTTATCATGAACAACGTCTAATTTACACCTGGAACACAGTGATTCCTAATGGTCTCAACAAAGAAATAGAGTGGACCACCAGATGATAGTTATATCTCAGTTAATCACGATGTTATATCTTATTTATCACGTGATCCTTAAAAGATCTTCAAATACGTTGGCACGTTTAGACGTCAGACGTCTCACGTTGATTTAACTTTCTAGTTGGAATCCTATGTCGGCGTGTTCTCTCCATTGTGTGGTCCGAAGGTATTTTATTTCTTTAGTTTTGAAGTTATACAGTATTTTTTGAGGATTTTTCAAGAACTGTTATATTCTTATTTTCAGTTGTTTCCTCCTGATGACGCAAGATATAGTGAAACACGATCGGTGTTGAGGAAATGTTGGATTGCTTTCACTACAAGGAGTTTTAGCTATATGCTGAAATGTACTAACTTTTAACGGTGGATTTGGAGACTCACTTTTTTCACATTTTCTACTAAACCAACGAGTTTTATATTTGAAAAGACTTCATTGTACAACCTCCAGCTTTAATAAGCAGAACTTAAGGAAATATATGTGAATATATATGTTTTCACCAACTATATTCAGCTAAGTATTCATCTATAAATTTTTTACCATCATTATTCAGCTTGAATTATTAAATTAGATAGGGCTGGTAGGTAGGTGAGTGCAATGATGGAATGTTATCACATCTTCATTCTATTAACCTGTTGGTTTTGAATAAGATATCACACTGAGCACTCTATAAATTATTTTATAATAATTCAGAAAGACTATGCACAACTTAGAATGTTGTACAGGCTTAAACCACTTTTGACAATTAGTGATTTCAGAACTGTAGCCCAATGTTTGTTGATAACTAGATTGGACCATTGTAATTCGTTATTTCTAGGATTGGCCAAGTCAAAGTTGAAAGCACTACAGGTACTGATGAATTCAGCAGCTAGGCTGATTAGCAGAGTTACAAGAACAACACATATAACCCCCATACTGAAAAGCCTTCATTGGCTGCAGATCGAACAAAGAATTCAGTTCAAAGTGTTATCTTTGGGGCACCAGATCCTGTATCAATCTGCACCCTGTTTGTATCAGTCTCTCTGGGAGGTTTATAGACCGAACAGAGCAGTGCGATCTGAGGGGGCATGAGATTTGTAGCTCGGACAGCTGAGAATGTAAGATATGTGGCAACGAAACTGCGGGCATGTCTCTTTGGAACAAGCTTACTGGTCAACTGAGACTATGGGCTCCTTTTACGAAGCCGCATTAGCAGCTTTAGCGCGCATGACTTTTCATCATGCGCTAACCCCCACGCTGGCCGAAAAACTACCGCCTGCTCAAGAGGAGGTGGTAGCGGCTAGTGCGGCCGGCGGTTTAGCGCATGCTATTACACATGTTAAACCGCTAGCATGGCTTTGTAAAAGGAGCCCTAAGCTGTTTGCAGATGCTTATTTTTGATCTAATTCTTTTAAATTTGCTCTGGTTCCTCTGTTATATTTTGATTTTTGATTATATTGAGGTTTTTAAGGTTGTATTTTTTTTTTTTGAGGGGGGAATTTGAGTGTGTAGAGCAGGGGGTTTCCAAAGTCCCTACTTGAGGGCCGAATCCAGTCGGGTTTTCAGGATTTCCCCAATGAATATGCATGAGATCTATGTGCATGCACTGCTTTCAATGCATATTCATTGGGGAAATCCTGAAAACCCGACTGGATTCGGCCCTCAAGGAGGGACTTTGGAGACCCCTGGTGTAGAGCTATTGCTTTGAGATGATGTGTATTTATCAACTGTATGATTTATGTTTATTATTACATATGTTGTTACAAGGAAACCGCTGAGACTTCAGACAATATATAAATTTTTAAAATAAGTAAATAAAAATGTGTAAGCTTATTTGAATATTTTTACTGTTACGAGGTATAAATGTTTTATTACTTATGTCAGTCTTATACTTGCTGTACAAAAATGTGACAAATAAAACTTAATAATAAATCCCTATATACGTCATATACAGAATGACTATATTACACTATCATCTCAGATCTAGAACAGTCTTTTGGAGATGGGAATTTAAAAAAAATGATACCAGAAGGCAGCTAACTAATATATTTAAGGATCTACAGAAATATTTATTTATTTAGTACTTTTTATCAAAATATGATTGCAGTTTACTTTTCAACCACAAATTTCTGAAATCTATATCTATTTAGTCATGAATTCCAAGAAATGCATTTTACAGTAAATGATGTCAAAGGCATTCTTAAGTCAATTGCCTACTGAAATATCAGAACATTATAACATTACTGATAACAGAATGGTCTAGAAGGCAGACATCTCTAGCTGGAAGGATCCTTAACCTGACCCTTCCCTTAGCTGCTTGAGATTCATCTGACTTTCATCTGATCTTCTCTCAACTCACTGAACACTTCAGACTTCCTGAGCAAGCATTGCCCTCAAGAAGGCAAACCATGATTCTTCACTATCAACACATGCAGGTGGTACTGATGAAACTTTATAATTGCTGGGCGACAGATTAGGTAGTTGCCAATAGGGTAAAAATGTGTGTTTGTACAAACTAATTTCTGATAAGTCTGAGTTTTCTTTTCAAAGAGCATTATTTATTTATAAAATGGAAAGCATAATTGCTATTCAAAAAGGGAATTATAATAAATTTTAAAAAGATCTGGGGGCCATTGACAACTTACTGTAATGAGTACGGTAGATACCATTTTCTATTGAAAGTATCTTTGCAAATGGGGGAGGAGGGTGGATTAAAGTTTACTGTAGGTTTAATCAATAGAAAAGAATATTTATATTTGTATATTTTTGATTAAATGCTAAAGGAAAGGGTGTGTGGGAAGGGAATAAATGTATATATCTGATGTTATACTAGAAAGAAATTCAAGTGATGTATTTAATTTCAAATGTTTTATTATTTGTACACTTGTAAGATTAAAAAATAAAGAAAGAATTTTTAAAAAAGCATTATTTCTGAGCATTTCTTATATGTCATTATTTCATTCTTGTAAATAAACTGCTTTTATTATAGTTACACGTTCTTATGGTACATACAGTACATATATCAAGAGTCTGAACTCAGATGAGTCCTTTATGAGACATGAACAAGTAATAAATATTCAGAGTGCATAATTTAACCTTTATTTGCCTGTCTCTATTCTACCACTCCTAGTGGTGATTGTATTACGCCTACAATTGCAGCTTATACAAGTATCTTCTCTCCCCTACAGTCAATTTTACTGCAAATGTAAAAAATGCCTTTTTTCAATAATTTTCATTAATGGCCACAGGTTAGTGTAAAAATAAGCATGAGGCTATTTAAAAAGAATTACTGCATGGCCACTTACTGCTACTATTTAGGAGGCAATATGGACTCCCACCATAACAGTGTGCAAACCAGTGAAAGCCCTGAAACACCCTCCCAAAAAATAATTAGCATGCAAACAGAACATGCACATGCCTAAAATAATGTGGAACGCTTTAATGCATCTTGTATTAGGCTTTTTATGCTGCATTAAATGCAGGTTATCGATTAACGCGGCTTAGTAAAAGGGGCCACCCAGTTTAAACTGGGTGGCTAATAACATTGGGCGAAGGCAAAGCCCACAAAGAAAAATTGAAAGGGAGGGGGGGGCAGGAAAGAGCAAGGTTAGGATAGAGACAAGGAAGAGGAATTTGATTGGTGGGGGAATAGGAGATTGGGGATTGGTTAAGAGTGAGGGGAGGAAGGAAGAAAGAAATAGGATTGGTTGTGACATTTGGGCGGATAGAATTTCGTTTGGGAGAAGAGGGTGGTGCGAGGGAGTCGGCGTTCCCCTCCCTCCCTCCCATGTTGATTAGGAGATGGGATGGGTGTACGGGGTGGAGACGGGTGTATGGATTGCTGGGGGGGTGGGGTCGCAGCTGGAAGAAGGGCCTAGAGGGGAGCATTTGATTACAAATAGTTTGAAAATTAATATAAATGAGATGAGTTGAATTATGTCCTCGTGGGCGGCACCGCCACGAGTTGAGGTGACTTGACGACACCGTGGGTCACCGGAGAATGTAAAGGAGAAGACGGGGAGACTGGGGCTAGATCGATACCGATTAGCACCAGGAATGGATTAAAGTAATTTTGAAAATTTGGTTGAGAATTGGTTTTATGTTAAATGTTATAATCAAATTGAGTTTTGAAAATGATGTTAAATAAAGCTGCGGCCAACTTTTGCCCATTAAAGAGTATATTGGTATTCTTTGAAAAGAGTGGGGAATGTGTGATATATGAGAAGTGTGGCTGAAGTACGAGTCCCAATGTTAAAAGATTCCTTAAATGCTTGTTAAAGTAGCAGGCCGAGATCGATGTTCTCATGACTGATTCTATAAAGGAAAAATTCCATGTTCTGGCCAAAACTTTCCATTCCACATACTGTTCAAATGAAAACTTAGAGCAACTTCCACAAAATCTTCCTTGTGACAAGATCTATGTAAATGAAATGAAATTCTGACTACAAATACGTACTGAAGTGAGTATGCGCATAAAGGACAATTCTATATAAATACATCTGCTTTGACATGCTATTTGTGCGTGCAAATCAATAAAGTGCCATATAGAGAATGACGCGGGGGAAAATTTGTCCCCATCCCTACTACATCCCTGCAAGCTCAGCGCCGTACCCACCCCATCCCCGTGAGCTCGATCCCGGTCCCTGCCCCATCCCTGCAAACCATCTGATCCCCTCCGCACAAGCCTCGAATAGTTATGATTTTATACTGAACTTATTTTATTAAAGTATAAAAAGAAACAATATTATGTACAATTGTCATTTTATAAATTACAAATAAGACAGAGCAAGGATCAACATAACCCCTGTCTCCCCTCTCCTCCCCCTCACAAATATCCCCTCCACTATCGAGAAAACTGAAGTTAAATTACTACATAATGCTACGTAGAAAAATCAAGTTAACAGAATACTTCCGTCACACATGGCAAGAATAGTGTTAGGGGAGGGCAACCAGGGCAACTACCCCCGGTCAGAGAGAGCCCTAAGCTATCTGGAAGCTAAAGAAGCACAGCATGGGCTTTGCAGTCCCCAGTTATGTCTAACACCAGCTCTAGCAGGATACATATTTCAAATCTGATATATTCTAATCACAAAATAGAAAAAAAAAATTTCTACCTTTTATTGTCTGGATATTATTCTTCACATCACATTGGTCTCAGATTCTGGTTTCTGTTTCCGTCTGTCTACTCTTAACTCACTTGCTAGGGTCTCCTGACCATTTGACATGTCTTCTTTCTTCAGGCTTACCATTCATGTTCCATCTTTGTATATGTTTTTTCCTCCATGTTCAGCAAGCATCTCCTTTCTCTGTCTCCTATACTTCCCTTTCTATAATTTCCCCTGTGCCCATCTCCCTGCTTTCATCATCAACATTATTCTGTGTCCCAATCCCCTCCATACTCAGTGTCAATCTTGTATCCCTATACTCCCCCCTCCCAAGTCCAACATTTCTCTTCTGCGTTCCTCTTCTCCCTCATGACTAGCCATCTTCTGTGTCCATATACCTTCCTATGTCTGACATTACCCCACTGAAAATATCCATATTCCACCCCCATAAAGCATTCCCCTTTGTATCCCTGTTCCTATGCTTTCATCCATGCCCACCATCTCCCCTCTTTTCGTATATCTCCTTATGTCCAGCTTCTCCCCTCTTACTCCTTTTCACCAAAGTGTCTCTCCCACCTCTTTTTCTTTCCTCCCCTCCACTGTGTTAAATATTTCACTCCCTTCATCCCCTTGGTTCAGCATCTCTTTCCTATCCCTCTCCTCCTCCCTGTGGGTCCAGTACCTCTCTCCCTTCTCTCAACTGGAAGATACATTAAGGAAAGACTCGTCGGCAGAAGGAAGGCCTCAGGATAAGCCTCTGAAGATTTTTCATCATTGGCACGGTTGGCTTCTTCAGATAAAACCGCCACCACGCTGAGAAATCTTCAGAGGCTTGCTCTGAGGCTTTCCTTTAGCTGACGAGTCTCTCCTTGATATAACTTCCGATTTTGCAAAACTGGAAGTTACATCAAGGAGGGGCTAGTCAGCTAAAGGAAAGCCTCAGAGCAGGCTTCTCAAGATCTTTCAGCGTGGCACTGCTGACTCGTTCAAGTAAGCTAGGCACAAGGGGAACTGGGGATTAGACACTGAGCCATGGGGAGAGGGGATATTGTCGTGCTGACAATGGTGCAATTCTTTTGCTGTGGGAACAAGGCCGTTTACCGATCTAGCGGGGCGGTGGTAAGACTTTGTTTCTGTTCCTGCCATGTCAGCTACATCGTTTCCCATTTTTGCGGGCTAACCGTTGTTTGCTGCGGTTTACCGCGGGAAGCCTTCATCATGTCTTTCTCCAGTGCTATAGACACAAACAAGCACCCTAAGCACTATCCTATATTTAATGGTGCATGCAAAAAATTCCAGGAGCGTGAATCTTTTGGAAGTTAGATCTCTGTTGCAGTATTCACCTGTATTCTTTATCTTTTGTGAACTGCACAGAACTTAGCGGTATTTATTTTATTTATTTATTTCTTCCATTTGTGCGTCACACATAAGTTCTAGGCAACATTACAGAGGAAGGGGTTAGAAGAGGGTAGGGAGGACTATGGAGGGCAGGAAGGAGTGGAGAGGAGAGAAGCATGTAGAATATTTCATAGAAATTCCTAACTTTACAGATAGGAGCACCATCTATGTAAATGAATTAAAGGAATATGTAAAAAGGAATAGAAGGGAGGAACCATTAAACAATAGAATTCAGTTAATAAAATAAGAATATTTATGGTATAGAAGTGAGTTTTATGTTTTATATAGCACATAACTGCAAAGGGGGTATGCATGTGGGTAGTGTATAAGCAAGATATGGGCATGTTTTCCAGTTGCATGTGTAACTTACAAAGTACTGTAAGTTACAAGCACCTTTGCGATATGTATGAACTCACAATTATGCCAGCTCTATGGCTGCTGAAACTGTGGCCGAACAGATTTTAGGTGCACCAATGCCGACTTCGCTAGTATTCTATAATGACATCTGGACACCCAGATGTTGTTATATAAAAGGCTCCCCAGGCTACTTCAGTTTGCCTAAAAGGAGATATCCACTTACAGAATTGCCCCCATAGTGCATCTCACTTTGATAAGAGACTAGGATATAGGCAACAAAAAGAGTAAAATAAGGAAAATCTTGGTTATGCTTTTGGAAGATTTAAATGAGTAAAAAGAAAAACAATCGATTAACATCAAATTGAAACTGAGCCATATAAATTGACTTTCTCCAGCATATCCTTCTGTTTGTGTGAGGATGCTTTTTAATTGAGCATTCAATGTTGCGGTTGGGTCAATCTATCTTATTGCTCATCTTCAATGACCTCTTTTACCTTCAACCTTGCCTAACATAATTGCTTTTTTTAGGAGCTCCAACCATCATATAATATGACCCAATGCGATAGTGTCAGTCTAGTCATGTGAACTCCTAGTGAGAATTTGAATTTTATTTGGTCAAAGATCCATCTGTTCAATTTCATGGTATTCACTGAAAAAATTATATCCAGAGTCAAAAGTTAAATGCTTCAGTGCACTTTCTATCCTGCTTTTTTATGGTCTGTCACGCCCATACTATGTAATAGAAAAAAATAATTGTCTATATAATTTGATTTTTTGTTGGTAACAAAACATGACTTCAAAATCTTCTTCATCACTTCGTTGCAGCTCTGCCAAGTTCTATCTTGCAGCCTACCTCTTGACTACTGGAGCCTTTGCTGTCAAAGGTAAAAACTGTTTACAAGTTTGATGTCTTTTCATCATCAATTCTGAAAAGTGACGTTGCTTCTGTTGTCATGATGTTAGTCTCTTTTAGGTTCAGTTTTAGCCTTTTTTTTTTACTTTGAGAGGTATTTTTAAAAGAATGCCCAATTCAGAATTGGGATGCCCTGCTCATAACATCTAAAAAAAACAAAGGGTCCACCTCACAGCCATTTATGAACAGGAAATATACTGGGGGGGTTTCCTGTTTGAAAATATGTGAGAACATCCAAAATGAAGTAATTTTACAAATTGAAACATCCATATTATGAATTATGAAAGTCAAAAATCTAGGGACAAGGACAGCATTTTTGCAGAAATGGCAACACAGACATCCTTGCAGAGCAGAGGGACAATCTAATGATCAGTGGAGTGAATTGTAAACCAGGGCACAGAGGTTCATATCCTCCTACAACTATTATTTTACATGCTGAGTCCTGTAGGAACAAGGAAATACTTACTCTATCCGACTATACAGTATACTACCTCAATAGCCTTCAGGCTTCCAGTTGTAACAAATACTTAGATACAGTAGGTATATATCTGTTTCTGGAGGGCCCACAATTTAAAGGAGAAAAAAAAGAGAGCTGAAGTGCAAATTGAACCTGTGTCCCCTAGTTTACAGTCTACTGAACTGGTTATTAGACTACTCCATAGACTTTTTTTCTGCTTTGTTCAGAATGCCCATAAAACTTGATGCTATCATAAAGCCAGGTATTCCTTTCTGGTTTCACTGTCAGGGGAGTGGGAGGACAGCTAACACTAAGGGATTTATGAGGGTTCATGCCTTAAGCCCTCCAGTGGTCAGCTGCTCAATCAGAGTACCTTTTTGTATTCTGGACATGACTGAAACGTCTATATAAAAACGTCCTTTTTAGACTTGGGTATTTCTTCCTGTTCGAATTATCGCTGTTAGACATCCTAATTTTGGGACTCCGTAGTCTCACCCAAAACTTGCCTACAACAAGCCCTCTTGCTATTTGGACAAACTGCAATGTGGGACATCCAAACTCTGCCCCTCCAAAATCATAATTTGGATGTTCCTGGCAGATAGACTTTTGGGAAGTATTTTGAGACATCCATGAGCTTTGAAAATGAGCTCCTTTGTGCCTTAACTTGATTGTTAAATTCTCTTCACTTTCAACAAGAACACTGTCTTCAACATGTCAAAAATCATTAATATTCCTTACTCCAATTTTAAACACTCTTTCACCATTTTCCAGTCATTGAAGACAAAATATCGATGCTCTTATTATTGGTGATTACAAAGAACAATTGGTAGCACATTTGATTATTATGTATGAGAACTACCTGAACAGATTTGATGTGTGAAATTTTACCTCAGTATTAGTTTCAAACATTATAGTTAATACTGCATGCTATAAAATGTATAAAATACTCTTACAGAAAGTTGTCCAGGTAGGACCTGAGGTGCATCTTTTAATGTTCCAGGACTTGTTGGAGAGATAACCGATATTGAAGGCCGTTCCATCTTTTGAGATTCAAACGAACTTGAACCTAAAACAGAGAAACAGTAGTATATAACATTCTAAATAACCCATCAGTGCTTCTCAGAGTACTAGATAAGATGCAGATAAAGGACTGAATTCTATATATGGCATTAAAAAAAAAAACAGTGCAGGAAAAAAAGCCTGAGCATGATTGTAAGAACAGTGCTTAAAGTTAGACGAAGTGCTTACACCCAGGAATCAAGCCTAACTTTAGGCACATCCACTTGCAACAACTAAAACCTTGCATCAAAAGTTAGCCCTGATTCCACTACTTTAAAAAGTTGCTTTAAAGCTTATAACTGGCTTCATTCCTTCTCTTCCTGTGAGATTATTTTTTTACCTCACTAAATTAATGTACTCATCCCTCTCTGCCTGCTTTCTGTACTCTGAAAAATCTATATATCTTAAGCATGCTCTGTTTGTAAACTGTAAATGCAATCCAGCTATCTGTTAATTGTCTAATTCCATTCCACTGTCTCCACAGATCTCTAAGTTTTTCCCTCAACACAAACCTGTGACATTCTCAGTGACCCTCCTTCATCCCTCATTCTACCATTTATAAAAGATGCTTTAAAGCTTATAAATGACTTCATTCCTTTCTTCCTGTGGGATTATATTTTACCTCACTATATTATGTACTCATCCCTCTCTGTCCGGTAATTATGCTTTCTGTACTCTGAAAAATCTATATGAAAATACATAGAAACATAGAACATGATAGCAGATAAAGGCCAAATGGCCCATCTAGTCTGCTCATCAGCAGTAACCATTACCTCTTCCTCTCTATGAGATCCCATGTGCCTATCCCACACTTTCTTGAATTCAGACACAGTTTCTGTCTCCACCACCTCTTCCATGAGACTGTTCCATACATCTACCACCCTTCCAGTTTCCTTTCAAATTAAAGAGACTCGATTCATGCACATTACATTTACTCCCCTCTCCCACCTTTCCTCTAAAGTATACATATTGAGATCTTTAAGTCTGTTTCCATGCACTTTATCATGAAGACCACATACCATTTTAGTAGCCTTCCTCTGGATCGACTCTATCCTTTTTAAGGTGCAGAATTGTGCACAATATTCTAAATAAGGTCTCACCAAAGTCTTATACAGGGGCATCAATACCTCCTTTTTCCTACTGGCCATACCTCTTCCTATGCATCCTAGCATCCTTCTAGCTTTCACTGTCACCTTTTCAACCTGTTTGGCCACCTTAAGATCATCACATACAATCACACTTAAGTCCCACTCTTCTGTCGTGCACATAAGTTCTTCACCCCCTAAACTGTACCATTCCTTCGGGATTTTGCAGCCCAAATGCATGACCTTGCATTTCTTAGCATTAAATTTTAGATGCCAAATTTCAGACCATTCTTCAAGCTTCACTAGGTCTTTCTTCATGTTATTCACACCATCCAGGATGTCTCTCTATTTGAGATTTTGGTATTATCCACAAAGAGGAAATTCTTACCCAACATCCCTTCAGCAATATCACTTATAAAAATGTTAAAAAGAACAGGTCCAACAACAGAACCTTGAGGCACACCACTAGTAACATCCCTTTCCTCAGAGTGATCTCCATTAACCACTACCCTCTGTTGTCTTCCACTCAACCAGTTCTTGATCCAGCTTGTCACTTTAGGGCTCATCCAGAGGGCACTCAGTTTTTTTAATTAGACGTCTGTGTCGAACACTGACAAAGGCTTTGCTAAAATCTAAATACACTACATCTAGCACACTTCTGCTATCCAATTCTCTGGTCACCCAGTTAAAGAAATTGATCAAATTTGTTTGTAAACTGTAAATACAATCCAGGCTGTCTGCTAACCCTGTATCACATAGCTAAAGGGAAGAAAAACCAATGGGACACTGTGATACCAGGGTACAAGCTACATCGTAGTGATAGGGTAGATCGAATCAGTGGAGGCGTAGCGTTATATGATAAGGATACCTTGACTCAAAAGCACTGAAAATTCAACAGGAGCAGAAACAGACCTTGGAATCCCTATGGGTAGAAATTCCATGTGTAAGTAGGAAAAGGATAGCGATAGAAGAGTACTACCATCCACCTAACCAAAATGCTGAAATGTTATCAGAAATTAGGGAAGCTAACAAACTGGGTAACACAATGGTGATTTCAACAACCTCGCTATTGAGAGGTTGAATGTAATATCAAGGCGTGCTATGGAGAAAAAAATTCCTTGATGAAATCAAGGACTGCTTTATGGAGCAGCTAGTTCAGGAACCAACAAAAGGTGAGGCAATTCTAGATCTACTTCTTAGTGGAGCATATGAATTGGTGCAGAAGGCACATGATAACAGTGATCACAACATGGTCAGATTTGATATGATCCCTGGAATAAGTTTACAAAGGAAATCCAATACAACAGCATTTAACTTTAAAAAATGAGATTTATGATAACACGAGGAAAATGGTAAAAAAGAAACTCAGAGGTGCAGCTGCAAAGGTCAAAAATATATACCGTATTTTTCGCTCCATAAGACGCACCCTAGATTTAGAGTAGGAAAACCAGAAAAAAACATTCTGAACCAAATTGTGTACTAATATATACCAGGCTCTGCACCCAGCCCCCCTCACTCCATGCCAGGCTCTGCACCCAATCCCATAGTCCCTGCCAGGCTCTGCACCCTGTCTCCCCTTCCCTGCCAGGCTATTCCTTTCATTTTTCATATACACACAATACACACAGCAAATATAAATTATCAAAACTTGACACATTTTGATCACTAAATTGAAAATAAAATCATTTTTGGCTGGTCCAAGATGGCCGCGGTCGCAGTTCTCTAAGCTACTGCCCGCAAAGTCTTTTCTTCAAAAAACTTTCCTTCCGACGTTGTCCGCTGGATTACATACCAGTTATGCCGAAGAGGAGAGGGAAGAGCGTCCCTGGAGCCTTGCAACGCTCTGGAGCGGCTCCCTTTGGAAATATTGAGGACTTGGTGAGGCGGATGCAGGGCGCCATAGCTTCATCGGCGTTGCCTATGCCCGAGACTTTTCCGGGGAATGGAGCGGAGGTGTCTCTTCGGGCCTTTGAGACCACATTGAGCCCCGACATGAGAGCTCCTCCCCTTAACCCTCGAGCTACCAGTTCCCCGGGGGTAGAGAGGCAGTCGGAAGTTGACTTGCGTTCTCCCCCAGAGGTTGCAGAGGACGGTGAGAAAAACAGCGACCCAGGCTCTCAGAGTCTTCATCAGAGCCTGAGTACTCATGAGGATGGATTAACAACAGGGTCAGATCCGACCCAGGAGAGACAGAGAAGAGGAGAACCTTTGGTTGGTGAGCAAAACTTTCCATCATCATACTTGCAAACTTTAACATTAGACGCCTTGTGGGATCTGACTGCCAATTTAGTTAAAACAGTGAATACTAATTATCTTCAAATTGAAGGGAAGATAAAAACTCAAGAGAAGGAAGTTTTTCAAATAAAACAAGACCTGGGTGAATCAAAAATAGATATTCAGAATATTAAAGATGAACTTAAATCCTCCAAATTTATTCAGGAGACATTAATAAAGGACAATGTTAATTTAAGAAGGAAGATAGAGACATTTGAAAATTTCTCCAGGAGTAACAATCTCATATTGATTAATTTTCCTCGAATTCTAACAGTTACCACAAGAGAAATGTTAAAATGTTATTTGTTGGAGATATTAGAAGTGCCTGAAGATTTATTGCCTCCATTTACCTAGGTCTACTATTTGCCGAATAAAAAGATGAATCAACAGGAAAGAAATCAAGGACCAATTGATGTATCTGCTTTACTTGAACTATCAGATAAAGAAAGTGCAACACCAGCAACATTAATAGCAACCTTAGCTCTTACTTTGGACAAAAATTGGCTTTTGAGACTTTTCTTTAAAAATAAAGAGAAAAAGTTTCTTGATTTTAAGATACAAATCTTCCCAGATTTGGCAAGAGACACACACAAGCGTAGAAAAGAATTTTTATTATTAAAAACTGGAGTATTAGCTCTTGGGGCGACTTTTTATCTTCGTCACCCATGCAAGTGCACAATACAATATAATTCTCAGAAATATGTTTTTTTTTGAGCCATATCAGCTAACGGCCTTTCTCTCTTTGTCCCCCCTGGAGAAGGAAAAGAAATGAGGACTTTAATGTATTAAACGCTTGTATATCAGTTAATCATGTACCACGCTTCTTATTTTCTTATTATTCCGTTTATATTACATCTTGAATCTTATTGTGGACTTGAGTTGATTAAGCAATACTTATTATCTTATATAACTTGGGGGGGGATTTTTCTTTGTTGTAAATCACTTTCTGTACAAGTTAAATCTTGAATTGAATATTTTGAAAATCATAAATAAATAAAAATAAAAAAATAAAAAAAAATCATTTTTCCTACCTTTGTTGTCTGGTGATTTCATGAGTCTCCTTCCTTCCTTTCTTCCTTCCTTCACTCAGGCCCAATTGTCCCTTTCTATTTCCTCCCTCCCATGTCCCAAGTTTGTGCATCCTCACTGCCTTCCAGCCTTTGTCCTTCGACCTACCTCCCTCCCATGTCCCGAGTTCTTGCCTCCTCACTGCCTTCCATCCTTTGTCTTTCGACCTCCCTCCCTCCCATGTCCCGAGTTCTTGTCTCCTCACTGTCTTTCATCGTTTGTCATTCATTCTCCCTCCCATGTCCCGAGTTCGTGCCTCCACACTGCCTTCCATCCTTTGTCCTTCGGCCTACCTCCCTCCCATGTCCCGAGTTCTTGCATCCTCACTGTCTTCCATCCTTTGTCATTCGTTCTCCCTCCTCCCATGTCCCGAGTTCGTGCCTCTTCCCCCTCACTGCCTTCCAAGCCTTTGTTCTTCCTGCCGCGCTGGACACTGTCTTCCTCCCTCCCTGCCGTGCTAATGAAGCCTGCCTACCCTCCGCCGATTCCGCCTCCTCTGGCCCGGGTCCCCCTCCGCCACGCCGCCACTCAAAGAAGGGAAGAGCCAGCGTGCAGCGATTGCATGTCGCCGGCCCAAAAGCCTTCTCCCAATGTCAGAACTGGCCCTTCTTTGAGTGGCGGCGCAGCGGCGGACCCGGGCCAGAGGAGAAAGAATCAGCGGAGGGTAGGCAGGCTTCAATGCGGAAGGGAGGGAGGAAGGCAGTGTCCGGCGCAGCACTCTGGCCCTTACCTTCCCTTTCTGGAATTGCAGCACAGTGGCAGCCAGCAGGGAGCAGGGGCAGCAGGCATGCGGCAGTCAGCCCGTGGTACATTTTGAAGAGGTAAGGGTGGGTGGGGGTGTTTATAAAAAGTTACCTTCACTTCATAAGACGCACCCAAATTTCCACCCAATTTTGGGTGGAAAAAAAGTGTGCTTTTGAAGCGAAAAATACGGTATCAGGCATGGATGTTGTTCAAAAAATACCATCCTGTAAGCCCATGCTAGATATATTCCATATTTTAAAAAAGGAGGAAGGAAGACCAAATGGCAGTTGGAGTGATTAACAAGTGAGGTGAAGGAAGTGTTGAAGATTTCTGGAATTTACAGGTGTGACAGTTGTTACCGATGATATGAAAACTAAGATTGTGAATGAATCAAACTTAAGTGAATACATTAAAAAATAATTATCTGCACATTGCATTGGAAACTCAGCCGTGAGCCTTGTAATAAATAGATTGCAATAAATAAATTTAGCTAGCTCACAGATTGGCATTCCCTGTCTAAATTGCTGATTCTACATTTCAGCTAATGCTAGGAAGTTCAGAAGATTGATTTTGTGACTCTTAAGAGACATAGATTTATGTACCATTGTTCACATACATCCATAGGGATAAGGTTCTCAGAGGAACAGGAAATTTGGGTGTTTTACAAAGAATCTGTTTCTTATAGATTAGAAAATACAATACTATTTTGAGGAAGTAGGGCTTTGTAATTGACATGATTGATACTTGGAAAGGTCAAAGATCAAAACTGATTTAAGAAGAAAAGTGAAACACTGCCACCTGCTGGGTTTAAAAACTTAACAGAATGGACTTTTAATGTTAATATTGACGTAAGGCATTTTTGGAAAAGAAGTCATGTGATTAACTGTGCCATTGTATTCTAAAGCATGATAATTATTATAAATGATGCCACTTAGGGTATAAATCTGTTTGCCTTGTTTTCTCTCTTTGAAGAGCACTGAAATTTTGTGGAAGCTCTGTCAATAAACCATTTGTTTTTACATGGCTTTTCCTCGTCTGTTATTTGAATTCACAGAACGGAGTCTCCAGCCCAATGATATGGGAAAGAGAATCCATTCTGGCAATTCTTTTAGCCTCAATGTTCGAGTCTCCAGCCTACTTGAACAGAAGGTATTAGAGCTAAAAGAGAATCTTTCATAAAGATGAAAAAGGATCCGACTGAAAATAATTGTAAACAGCACAAGGAATGTCAAGTCAAATGCAAGGCGCTAATAAGCAAGGCAAAGGGAAACTTTGAAAAGACAACTGTGCTGGAAGCAAAAACACAGTAAAAACTTTTTTTAGGTATATTAAAATCAAGAAGCTGAAAAGAGAATTGGTTGGCTGTTAGACGACTGAGGGATAAAAGGGGCTCTCAGGGAAGGACAATGCCATAGCGGAGAGATTAAATGAATTCTTTGACTCGTTCTTCACCGAGGAAGATATGGGGGAAATGGTATTCAATTCTGATGAATAAGAGAAACTCTATTCCTAGGAGATTAGGTGGCCGCTACTCAACCACTGGACACAGACTATAATCTGAGATTGAGGGAGTCAGGCCGCCAAAGAAGAAAACAAAAAACAAACTATCATTCTAACCTGAATCATCTACTGGAGGTAGAGAAATACAAGCTAGCTCTACACTAATGAAGTCACAAGAAATTGTCTTGTTCTTTATCTCCACCAGCTGGGTCAAGGACATAGCCTACTGGTTTGGACTGGTTTAGATGGATAATAAGAAAATACTTTTTAAGGTGCCTATGTTCAGCCTATTTTATAAAGACATTTCCCATGTCCTTTGGGACAGATAGGGAAGTTCTAAGTACCTAATTTTATTTTATTGTAACCCATTCTGGGCTCCTGGGGAGGATGGGCTATAAAACTGAATAAATAATAATAATAATATCTACATTCCTAAAAGAAAATGGCTTTTCTGAAGTCACTATTTATACATATGTGCTAATTTACATGTATAAATTAGGTTTTTACTAAGTGAATGGCACCCAGCCCTTCTGAAATCATTATTATATATCAAGGTAAGCAAATCCACAATTAAGCATATTACTTACTGGATTCCAGTGGAGGATGAGAGCTCTCAGGAATTCTCGGAATGTCACTGAAAGCAGACAGGTATAGAAATATTCAATTAATGTATAAGGTAATTCCCTTGTATAGATTTATATTAAGCAAGCCATCTGACATACATTTGTGTAGCATGTTAACAGAAAATGTCATAAGATTAGCAAATTTAGCAACTAAATCACACAGTGGGAAAATGAAATACTAGACAAATGCAGGGGCATGATAATTACAAAATACTACTGAAATGGTATGATCTAAATACAAAAATGAAATGAAATAAAAAAATGAATGTTGTTTTGCCAAGATCAACTTCTTTATTAGTTCAGTTTATATGTCATACCCTAGCCTCTTTGATAAATAAACAAATATATTTTTGGAAATCCCATTATCTTAATACTACCTATCTTTTGAATGTGCCACTAGATATACCCCAGATAAAAAGCTTTTGAAATATCCTCAGGAGATTGTTGAATTTACATTTGTTACCTTCTTTTAAAATCTGAATAAAATTTATAAATATCTGTGCTCAAAATAGAGCTTTAATAGAGAAGGAAAATATTACATAGTACGTTCCCATGCCATTGCATGTGATATTTCATCCCTACTTACCACTGTCTTGGACTATACTTCCATGAGATGTGTAGCAGACTAAATCTGGAGAATAGCATCTCTGATCAACCATTAATCATGTTCCAATGGAAGGAAAGTAGCAAATCATTTCCCTGAATAGACAGGAACATACTCCAGGGCCTAACCAATTGGACCAAACACCAAGAAAGTATCTTCTGAGCTTCTCCCCCCTCCCCCTCACACACACCCAAAAAAAAAACTGGAGCTAAACTAGAAATTGTTCATACACTGGTGGGCTCTAGTGGCATACCTAGAATATTTGATACCCAGGGTCGATCTTTTTTAACACCCCCTCCACTATGTAAAAAAATATATTTTTGGAAATAATCCAAGAGTCAAACAACAAGGATACACCTAGGAAAAGGCAGCATCTTAAACACTGCAGTGAGCACTAGAACATCAATACACCCATTGTAAAACTAGACAAGCCAGATTAATACAGATCAATCCTGAACAGTCAATGCCAACAGAAAGCCATGTCCTTTTCATACACATAGAATAGAGAGTTGCATGGGGACAGAAATCAAACCCGTCCTCGCTGGAATCAAAACTGTCCCAGCCTGTCCCCACTGGAACTGAATCCATTCCCCACAAGTAATCTCTTCTGTCCCCTCCCATCCCCATAAACTTCAGAAGTAGTTATTTCATTTAATTATTCTACTGAATTAAAGGCTCTGGTAGAGACCCATTTACAAATAAGCAACGGCAGTTTATTAATTTGGAAATATTAATTGGGAATGAGTCTCTATCAGAGCCTCTAGTGTAAATATAAAATGTAAATAGTCCAGCTGATGAGGACCCTCAAGCTATATCAGCTGATGACTTCTTCTGAAGATAGCTGGGGGTCCCTTTTGCCAAGCTGGGCAGGCAGCAACAGTGTCCCTAAGTCACAGATGCTGCCTTTGGAGGAAGTCCTCAGCTGGTAGTGCTTGAGGATCCTCACCAGCCATAGTAAGAGTCAGCAAGTACTCTCTCGAGGAACGTAGGGAGAGGGGAGATATGATAGAGACATTTAAGTACATCACTGGCCGCATAGAGGTGGAAGATGACGTTTTCTTTCCTTCTAAAAGGACCCTCGTCCACAAGGGGACATCCGTTGAAAATCAGGGGGGGGGAAATTTCATGGGGATACCAGGAAGTACTTCTTCACTGAAAGAGTGGTGGACCATTGGAATGAGCTCCCGGAGCAGGTGATCGTAGCCAGCAGCATACAAGATTTTAAGAATAAATGGGATGTCCACATCGGATCCCTACGAGGGTAGCATAGAGGAGGGCAGCTTGGGGACGAGTGATAGAGTGTAGATTAGGGGAGGGTTGTTGGAGTGGGCAGACTTGATGGGCTATGGCCCTATTCTGCCGTCATTTTCTATGTTTCTATGTTTCAAGTACTTCAACACTGGAGAAATAAAACCAGAAATGCATTTCCTTTTCTGTTGACCACAATACAAAAGACATCTTCTATAAGTATATATGTACATTTCCTAAAGCTAACATATTTCAGTCAATAAATTCTTTTTTTTTTTTTACCTTTGTTGTCTGGAGCCTTATGTTTCCATCAAGTTGGTTCCAGTTTCTCCTTTTTCTGCTTTCCTGTCTTCTGCAAATTCTTCTTCAAGTGTTTGCTATCGACTGGTTCTTCCTACCACGGACTAGCATTTCTTACTTCCCATTGTACAGCATCCTTACTCCCTTCTATCCTGGATCCATCCCCCTCTTTTTCCCCTCCCCACTCATGCACAGCGTTTCTTCCTCTCTCTTCCATTTCCCATAAGCAACATGTCTCCCTCTCACTGTTCACCATCTTTCTCCCTCTCATTCCATTCCTTGCTGCAAAGGGAATGAGAAAAGAGAGAGAGATAAATCCAAGGAAACATCTCTCTCACTCTTTCTACAGCCAAGCCCAACATTTCTCCCCCTCTCATCCCCTGGCCCTTGGGAAGTATCTTTTGCCCCTCCCCAACATTACCATGCCCAATATTTCTCCTTCTATCATCCCTCTCCAGCGCCATGACACACTTATCCCTCCATTCACTCCACCATCATGTCCAACATTCCTTCCTCTTGCATCCCTTTCCATCTGGCCCACCCTTCTCTCTCCATCACAACATCCAATATTTCTCCCTCCTCTCTACCACCATGTCTTTCTCCCCCAAGCCTACCGAGGTACCTGGTGGCACAGCGGGGGCCTTGATGGCTGGAATGCGGTCCTTTTGCTCCTGCCTCCTAAAATGGCTGCCATGACCGAGGCATTTCCTGCAGTACCACGAGAGGTTGTGGCACCCATTTCAGAAGGTAGCTGCAAGGAGTCAGGAGCAAAAGGGCCTTGCTCCTGCTACAAAGGCCCTCGCTGAATCACCAGATACTTCGGTAGGTCTGGTGGACCCTAGGAGAAAAGCTTTGAGAGGGTCCAGGGAAGAGCGACTAAAAGGTTAAGGGGCTGGAGAAGTTGCTGTACAGTGAGAGATTAGAGAAACTGGGCCTCTTCTCCCTTGAAAAGAGGAGACTGTGAAAGGTGGATCTGCGACCAACGCATGTAGCTCACTGACCCTCCTGGCAGAAGTGAGGGAGATGAGAAAAACCTCTTTCCAGGTGAGAAATTTGAGATGAGTTGTTGCCATTGGTTCAAATGGTGGTTTCAACAACCTGGAAAGAACTACATTAAGGTCCCAGACGACAGGTTGAGGCTTGAGAGGTGGTTTTAACACTGAAAAGCTCTTTCATGAATCTGGAGACTAATGGATGAGCAGTGAGAGGCTTTCCCTAGACTGGCATGTGAAAAGCTGTAATAGCACCAAGATGGACTCTGATAGATGAAGATTTAAGACCAGAATTGATAATACAGCACCAATTCCAATGACAAGGAAGCTGGATCATGATGATGACGGAGACACCAGGAAGAAAATCGAGTCCACTTTTGTTGATAACACTGTTGAGTGGCTGGTTTACTGGAAGTGTCAATAATAGTGCGGATAGGCTGAGAGAGATGCAATGATGTCAGCCCAAGAGATACCAAACTGTCAGGTGTAATGATTGCAGGTTGGGATGAAGAAGAGCTCCTTGATTCTGTGTAAGCAGAGTAGGAAATATTGGAAGAAATATGGGTTCCCTGATGCTGAGATGAAGTAGAAGGGAGAACCACCTTCTGGGCCACTGAGGAGCTATGAGTATTATGCTTGAGTTTGAAAAGATTTTTCAGGATGAGAGGAGTGGGAGGGAACGCATAGAGGAACAATTGTGTCCAATCCAGAAGAAACGCATCTGCTTCCAAGCGGTGAGGAGAGTAAAGCCTTGAGCAGAAGCGGGGCAGTTTGTGGTTGTGGGGAGCTGCAAATAAGTCCACTTGAGGAGTGCAAAGATGGACTGAAGAGTTGTCGAGCTGAGTGTCCATTTGTGAGGCTGGAGAATTCGGCTGAAGTTGTCTGCCAAGAAATTCTGTTCGCCCTGTATGGAGACTGCTCGCAGAAAAAAGATTGCGGGTGGTCGCCCAAAGCCAAATCTTTTGAGCCTCTTGACAAAGAAGAAGATAACCCGTGCCTCCTTGCTTGTTGATGGAGTACATTGCTACTTGATTGTCTGTGCGAAGGAGGAGAACTTGGTCAGTCAAGAGATGTTGGAAAGCTTTTAGCGAATAATACATCGCTCTGAGCTCCAGCAAATTGATGTGAAATTTGCATTCTTTGGAAGTCCAATAACGCTGCGTTTGAAGGCCACTCATGTGTGCTCCCCAGGTATAGGGAGAAGCATCCATCGTGAGTACTTGGTGATGCGGAGGAAGATGGAAAAGAAGACCTCAGGATAGATTGGAAGAGGTCATCCACCAGTGGAGCGACTGCAGAAGAGATGAGGTTACAGATATATGCTGTGAGAGCAGACACCACTGAGAAGCTAGGGCCCACTGAGGAGTGCGAAGATGCAATCTGGCTAGTGGGGTGACATGAACCATGGAGGCCATATGGCCCAGGAGAACCATCATGCATCTCACAGAGATCGTTTGGAGCTGAAACATCTGTTGACAGAGATGAAGCAAGGCAGCTAGGCGATCTGGAGGAAGAAACGCCCTCATGAGAGAAGTATCCAGAATAGCCCCGATGAACTGAAGACGTTGAGTCGGTTGGAGGTTAGACTTTGAGAAATTGATTTTGAAGTCCAAGGTTTGAAGGAAAGAAATGGTGTGAGTTGTCACCAGGGTCACCTCCTGAGATGATAAAGCCTTGATCAACCAGTCATCCAGATAAGGAAACACCTGAAGTCCCTGGGATCGGAGGGCTGCTGCCACTACAATTAAGCACTTTGTGAAAACTCTGGGAGAAGATGCCAGGCCGAAGGGAAGAACTTTGTACTGATAGTGACGATGACTGATTTGGAAGCAGAGGTATCTTCTGGAAGCCGGATGAATTGGTATATGCGTGTAGGCTTCTTTGAGGTCCAGAGAGCATAGCCATTTGTTCTGAGCCAATAGGGGATAAAGGAGGGTGAGAGAGAACATTCAAAACTTCTCTTTGACAAGCTATTTGTTGAGAGCTTGGAGATCCAGGATGGGTCTCAGACCTCCTGTCTTTTTGGGGACCAAGAAATAGCGTGAGTAAAAACCTTGGTCATGTTGAGAGGGAGGAACTTCTTCGATGGAATTGAGGAGGAGAGATTGAACCTCCTGGAGAAGTAAAGAGGACTGTGTCAGATTTAAAGTAGACTCTTTTGGAGGATGGTCTGGAGGAAGAGTGTGAAAATGAAGGATATACCCTTGATGAATGATGTTGAGGACCCAAAGATCTGATGTAATTAGCACCCAGCAATTGATGTAAATCTGAAGTTGTCCCCCTATGGGTTGAGGCAGAGAAAGTAGCAGAGGAACTCAGGCTATGCTCTGAAAGAACAAGGCAAAAAGGCTGTGCAGGTTTCTGAGGAGCAGCCGGTTGTTTAGGTTGTTGACGTGGTTGTTGTCATTGTCGACGAGACTGGGTAGGTGCCTGAGGATTAGGTTTGGCAACATATCTGCGTTGGTAAGAAGCAGGCTTAAAAGGCAGAGCAGGTTGAGGCTTCTTTTTGGGCTTAACCAACACATCCCATCTGGTCTCATGAGCGGACAGCTTTTGGGTGGCAGTGGAGGCTCCAAAGAGCTCATCATCAAGGCATGGAGCATTAGCCAGATGGTCTTGGTGGTTAACGTCAAGGTCTGAAACACGCAACCATGCCAATCGTCTCATCGCCACCGACATAGCTGCTGCTCTAGATGAGAGTACGAAAATATCATAAATAGAATGCACCATGTACTTTCGAAGTTGCAGAGAGGTAGAGACCAGAAATTGAAATTTCTTGGCTTTACATAAAGGCAGATATTGCTGAAGCGATGAAATTTGCTTATGAAGATACTTCACATAACAGGAAAAGAAAAAAGTATAATTGGATGCTTTGTTTGACAACATTGAATTTTGGTACAGACGCCTACCAAATTTGTCCATTGTCCTACCCTCTCTACCAGGAGGAACAGACGTGTACACACTCGTCCCAGAGGATTTCTTCAAAGTGGACTCAACCACGAGAGACTCATGGGGCAATTGAGGCTTATCAAAGCCAGGCAAGGGTACCACCTTAAAAAGAGATTCCAAATGTTTAGGAGCCACTGGGACAGAGAGAGGAGTTTCCAGGTTTTTATAGAACATTTCCTTCAGAATGGCATGAAGTAGAAGCTTTAACAGTTCTTTAGGAGGAAGATCATAAGCAAGTGTGTCCAAGTACTCTTTGCTGTATTTGGAATCAGCCTCCAACGAAACATACAGATCATGTGTCATCTATCGAAAAAATCTGGAAAAAGAAAATTTCTCTGAAGAAGAAGATGCTCTAGTAGGTGAACGTCTAGGTGACCCAGAAGCAGAAGAGTCCACATCGGTAGTAGATGGCATTTCAGGCTCAGAATCCCCCAATAAATCTGAATCTCTGAAAGGATGAGGTCGGTGTTGACGGCTTGGTGTTAAAGTCTCCAAATGTTTGGATTTACTGGAGACTTTGCCTGACCGTGCCGGAGTAGCATCTTGAGATGTGACGGAGGAGGATCGGTGCCGGAGTGGAATGCTCGAGTCCTGGGTCGAGAATGTCTGCACCGGTGGAGTACCATTAAGAGGAGTGGTCGGTGCCGTGAACAACTCAGCCCACACTAGTTCCTGGAGGGTCGGTGCCATGCTTGCTAAAAAGTGAGCCGGCGCCAAGAGGGTAAAATGCTCTCTTAACTCCTCCCGAAGCAGATTGTCAATTTTATGTTTAAGGGAAAGTGCCGATACTGTTTACTTCTTTTTGGCCAGTACAGATGGCTGGTCAACAAGGTCTGAGGATGATGAGGCCGAAGAACAGGCACTCACTGATATCGGAGCCCTGCGTTTACAGGACTTAAGCAAGATCGGCAGGACTTGACTCTGCAGCTTTGACCTACGTCCCGGAAGGGGTAGTGGAAGGCTTCTTAGCCGGCTTATCCAGAGTGAGTTGTGACACTGAAGTCAAGGTTGGTGGATCCACCCTCGGTGTCGTCTTGGTCGGTGCGGTCTTAGTCGGTGCGGACGGTGTCAGAGATGAACTGGGCTCTGTGTCCACTGCAGCGCTGAAGAGTTGTTATTGTTGAAGCAACCGATTTTTGAGAGTGCACTTCAGAAGGGATGAGCAGCAGAAGCAGGAGTTGGCATGGTGCTTGGGTCCCAGCACTGCAAGCACCAGCGGTGAGCACAGCGACCACACTTTTTGAAACCCGTCGGCAGATAGGACATGGATGGGAAGACAGCCGTTGACAAATCGAACTCTATGGTGAAAAGAGTCCATAAGGCCCCATTGGGCCAAAAGCCCGTGACAGCAAAGTAAACAGAAAAAAAGAGATTTTTTTTTAAATACAGAAAATAAAAGACAAAAAAAACGAAAGAACTATAACAAAAAAGTCACAATCCGCGAGGGCGGGAAGGCAAGCGATAGAAAAAAATTCTACAAAGTATTGGAAAACGCTTCTTTTTAGCTCTGCAGAAACTAGATATCCATTGATGGTCGGTAAGATTTTCTTGGCAAGTCCCAATAACAAGATCGTGAACACCTCCTTGAGACTAAATGGATCAGACTACCCAATTAATCCCACAACCAAAATCCTTGGCATCACCCTGGACCGAAGCCTGACGTTTGAAGATCACACTAATGCTCAAGTCAAAAAATGCTTTTTCACTCTATGGAAACTTCGTACCATTAAACAATACTTTGATTTCTTTCCTTTCGACTGCTGGTTCAATCCCTGATCTTAAGTACCTTAGACTACTGCAATATTATATACTTGCGATCTCTCAAGAAAACCATCAAACGACTGAGAGTCATCCAAAATGCTGCAGTCCGTCTCATTTATGGCCTCAAGAAATCAGACCATGTAAGCCCATATTACAAAAAACTACACTGGCTGCCTGTGGAAGCAAGGGTCATTTTTAAGTTTGCTTGCCTTTGCTTCAAAACCATGACAGGTTCATCCCCATCCTATCTGTCTCACCAATTCGAATTCCCAGGTACAACTAATACACTCAGTACCTACTTGTTCGCTTTTCTATCCCTAAAGGGCTACACCTACAAAAGATACCTCGATAGAACACTATCATTCCAAGCAGGCAAATGGAATAAATGTTTAACCAACTTCATCTCAAATGCACTTTCATACCAAACGTTTAGGAAGTCAATAAAAACTTATCTCTTTGACAAATTTCTCTGACCCCCACTTCAACCCAATGTACTCAACCTGATGTACTTCCAAAACACTTCCAGATAAACCTGACTAAACTTAGCATGCCAATGTAATTTTGAAAGTTCTCCATAATGTCGCTGTCTGTATACAGTCTCTTCCCTTGTAAACCGCTTAGAACTGTTTGTGGTATGGCGGTATATAAAAATAAAGTTATTATTATTATTATTATTATTATTATTATTAAAAGTGAACTCAGGGGAGCCTATAGAAGGGTAGGGGAGAGAAGGGTTCTTTGGAAGAGATTTCTGATGGAGGTTCTTAAGGAGAGTTATGAAGAGGGAAAACTTCAAGAGAGGATTTGTTTGCTGGGAAGATTGGGAAGGGGACAAATTACTTTTATCAAAGCCTAGCCCCTTTAAAATGTGGCCTGGGAGCAATTGGCTGCAGGTTATTGACTTGATGCGTCCATGCACAAAATTAATGCAGCTTGTAGTGTTCAGTGTAATCTGCATTATCCAATTTATATAGTAATAAGGTATTTTGCAAGCATCTGTATGCTTTACTCCTCATTACTATGCATCTTTAGGTAACACAGTAGTGCACTAAGGGCAAATAACATGTTATGGCCATAATACAACTTAATAACTATGCTCCTATGTGTCTTTATAAAATACTAGCACAGATTCTGCAGAGATAGAACACAGAAACATGATGGCAGATAAAGGCCAAATGCCCCATCCACTATCTCCTCCTCTCCCTGAGATCCCACATGCCTGTCCCATACTATCTTAAATTCATAAACAGTCTTCATCTCCACCACCTCCACCGGGAGACTATTCCACGCATCTACCACCCTTTCTGTAAAAAAGTATTTTCTTACATTAATCCTGAGCCTATCACTTCTTTTTTTTATTTATTTATAAATTTAATCATTTATTACAACAAATAAAATTAGGAATACACACTAATATTACATCAAAGAAAATAAATTCAATTCCAAGTCCACATTATTGGGACTGTGACTTCAACCGACAAATCACATAATTACAGGATAATATAAATTTAAATTATAATCTGGCAATCAGGCATATCTATATTCCATTCTTTGCTTTATCACTTCTTATCAATCTCTGTAATAATCTACTTTATGTTTATTTTGTAAGAAAATTTCCAATTGAGATGGATCATCAAAACTATACTTATTATTCTCCTTTGTAACCAAACATTTACAGGGGAATTTAAAGAAGAATAAAGCTCCTACTGCCAAAACTCGCGTCTTGAGTTGTAGGAACTGTCTTCTCCTATACTGTGTTTGCCTGGATACATCTGGAAGAGCCTATCACTTCTTAACTTCATCCTATGCCCTCTCCTTCCAGAGTTTTCCTTTATTTGAAAAAGGCTCACCTCCTGTACATTAATGCCACAGATATATTTAAATGTCTCTAGCATATCTCCTCTCTCCCGTCTTTCTTCCAGAGTATACATATACCGTTCTCCTGGATTTTGCAGCCCAAGTGCATGACCCTGCATTTTTTAGCATTAAATCTTAGTTGTCTATTGCCTGACCATTCTTCAAGCTTCACCAGATCCCGCCTCTTGTTACCCACACCCTCCAGGGTGTCTACCCTATTAAAGAGCTTGGTATAATCTGCAAAAGACATACTTTGCCAGACAATACATAAGGAAGTGGATGCTTACATTTATGTCTGCTTGAAAACAGACCTATATGTTAATTTGTAAACTACACACATTTGGACATATTATACAAAATATATGCCTAAACCACCCACATTCCACTCCTAACTGGGAACACCTAGAGGCACCTAGCCAAATTCTATGCACAACTTCAAATTAGTTAATTTACTTTAACTGGTGTTTTAAGTGAAAGCGCCATTTAAAAGTCAACTTTAAAAACATTCATTTAACATTAATTGAAGTTGCGCGCAGAATTCAATGTTATTGGCACTCAAGTCAAGGTACCTACCTATGCCTTCTGTTGCCTACCTGAAAAGTGGATATGGTTAGGAGTGGAGAATAGGTGTAGTATGAATTAGGTGTCGTTAGGCAACTGTGGTAGGCTAGGCGCCAGTATAATAGGCCAGGAAAATCCTGGCCTATTATACTGGCACCTACCATTAGGATGCCTAGTGACACCTAAGTCAAGTTAGGCACCAACAGGTGTGATTCTGTAAACAGTGTCTAGTGTTCGAGTGACAACTGTGTCAAGTGGTACTTAGGAGTTAGATGCCGTTAGGTACAGTTTAAAGAATTAGGCCCCTACTGTATAAGCATGCATTGGTTTGAACTGTACTTTTAGGCAGGATCAAATGCTAATTTTTACGTGAATAGGTACCTCTTCCAATGAGTAATGTCCAGTTTTACATTAGCTGATATTTATTTCTTACTTGTACATATAATAAGAGCGATTGCAAATTACCATGTTCTAAGAACTACTGCAGTATAGATATAATGCTGTTCCGTACCCAATAGGTCTTGAAACAATAATTTCAACTTGAGGTTCTGCTTTTGATTCTAAAATAATGTTGTAAACATCTTCATTTGTCACTCCAGGCAATGGTTTACCATTCCATTCTAGGACTTCATCCCCTTAAACAAAAAAACAAAAAAAAAAAAGAACAAACAATCAGTATACCAACTCTGAAAAGAATGGACCTAAAACCAGAATATGAAATGTTGATTATTCATATTGTGACAGGAACCCCGCTGAGAATGGATTTAGTCCTGTCCCGCTCCAGAAAGTGAGAACCCAGAGGGAAAGAAAGGCACAAGCTAAAAAAAAAAGTTTAAGTCTTCCCCTTTAAAAATGAGCAGAGAAAATCGGTATCAGGTCAAAAGCGCGCCGGGACAAAGGCGCAAGCAGACAACTAAGCGCAGCGCGGAGGCGCGCACCGAAGAAAAAGACAGTTTTTAGGGGCTACGACGGGGGTGTGTGTGGGGGGAACCCCCCACTTTACTTTATACAGATCGCGCCGCGTTGTGGGGGCATTGTGGGGGTTTTGGGGGTTGTAACCCCCCACATTTTACTGAAAACTTAACTTTTTCCCTGTTTTTAGGGAAAAAGTTATGTTTTCACTAAAATGTGGGGGGTTACAACCCCCAAACCCCCCACAACACCGCCGCTATCTGTATTAAGTAAAGTGGGGGGGCTCCCCAACAAAACCCCCCGTCGCAGCCCCTAAAAACAGTTGTCGGCGCGCGCCTTTGTCTTCCGCGTTACTGTCTATGAACCGAGAAAATCTCCCATTTTGAAGTGCAGGTCCCTTTAAGAACCAATCTGTTCCAACTCATGGAAAGGGGTGGAGTCCAACCTCCTGTTTCACTTTAGGGCAGCCTCCTGCACTAAGCAAAGCAGCTGAACAGGAGCTCAGCCCAGGAGCAAGCAGGACTAGCCTCCGGAAACCCTGCCTGAGGGGGAAGACGAACAGGCGGAGCCACAACACTGGGACAACATGGGAGAGTGTGGAAGAGTGGAAGCCTCAAGGCAGTGCTATGGAGTGGGAGCCATGTTCAATTGCATCTGGAGCACCAGAAGGAGGCATGGAGTGTGAATAATGCTTTTGAACAGTGCACAGCTTTAAAGTTTGTTCTTCTTTTTGGAATGGACAATCTTTAAAGTTTGGTTTGCCATGTGAAGGACTAAGAAAGTGAGAAACCCTAGCTGAAGCACAGGCGTAAACTCTGGGTTTCATTTTTCTTTTGGAGGTTTTTTAAGGTTTAACCTGGCTATCTTTATGATTGCTGACTCCTGGCAATCTGTGCTTTGGTGAGGGGTCCCACATTGTGTTGTCACTGAAATCCCATTCTCCAGTTGGATCCAGACCTCCTTCTGTTTCCTCATTTCAAAAAAGGTTTAGATTTAACATTATAGGTGCCAGAAGATCCACTGCCAACACTAGATGTGTCCAATGAATAAGAAATTATAATCTGAGGTTGCTTGACATCCGTGTACATCCATGAATAAACTAGTTAGATGAATCGTTCTTTTCATCGGGTACGTAGACTATACAGTGCGAGACAATCACGAACAGACATTGCCGGGCAATTGCGCGCAGGACGTCAACGCGCTGGATTAAATCACAATTTTAAAGCACTGAGGGGGTGTGGGGGGAACCCCCCCCACTTTACTTAGAATAATTGGTGCTCCCATTGCGGAGGGTGTTGGGGGAACCCCCCATTATAGAGGAAACAGCTTTTTCCCTCTTTTTTAGGGAAAAATTACAGTTTCCTCTGTAATGTTGGGGGGTTCCCCACCCCCACCCCCAACAGGAGCACCAACAAGTTCTAAGTAAAGTGTGGGGGGTTCACCCCCACCCCCAGGAGTGTTTTAAAATTGTGTTTTAATTCAGTGCGCTGACGTCCTGCACATGACTGTCTGCTTGGCAATTTCCGCATGTGATTGTCTCGTGCGATTTTGACTCTTCACCTTTTATCACGTTTACATTTTTTAACTTTGACTTTGTGGATATCTTCCCGAGCTTGAGAAATCTTATTTGATAATTTGCTCTGTTTATTCACCTCTTCGGCAGAAAACTGGAACTGGATGAGGCCAAGGGGCGGAACAGGGCAGGGCCAAGTGTCCAGTTTTTTAAAAGAGGAAATCTGGTAATCCTATAAATGTCTATCCCATGCAATAAATGCAGGCCAGATGCTTCAACACCCCCAACATTTACTACATAGACTTTGCACTTACAACATATTAAGTGGCTCATAATCAAACTTTAAAGATGTCTAAAAACCCGCCCAAGTCGGCACCTCTGTACCTCAAACACTGTCTATGTACTACTGTGACCCTTTCTGAGCTCCTGGGTAGGACGGGATATAAAACTGAAAGAAAGAAATAAAAGACAGGTCATCCAAATGCCCATAATCAAACTGAATTTCTGGATGTATGGAGGGACTTTTTAGGCCTCTGAATGCCGCTTTGTGCCCAAAGCTGAAAGAGGCATATCTGGAGGAGTGGTTAGGGCAGTATTTGGGTGGGAGTGGGCCAACCTACACTTAGTCATCCTGCAGGGATAATCAAATGTCTTACGAGACTTTCTGGACGAAACTTATACATTATGAGTTAGACAATGTGAAAACAGGTATAAGTGCCAAAAAGGTATTCAAAGTGACCAGATAACCACTGCACAAACAAAGTAAAGAGCTCCACACACTCCCCCAGTGATTACTGACCCCCCTCACACCCCCTCAAAGATCAGAATAAAAACGTACATACCTGTCTCCGGAACATCAGCACCTGGTGTAGGAAAGCCTAGTAGAGCTGAATACAGATGACTTAAGTAGCCTGGGTGGTAGGCTAGTAAACCATAGAGAAGCAACTCTATGGCCATAAGCCATTAAATATCACAAAACCCTACTCTATTGCCATATAGGTGCCACCTGCAGCCATAAGGGCTATTAGGGTTGTAGACAGGTAGGTATAGTGGGTTTGGGGGAGGGGGGCTCATCATAACCTATAAGGGAATTCTGGTGAGATGTTTATCTGGCACCCTTTTTGTGAAGTTCACAGCAGTGACCTTTAAGGTGCCCCACTGCTGTGTTGCCATGTCTGGGTGGCCAGTCTATCACAATTCTGGCCCCTCCCATGTCCAAATGGTCTTGTTCTGAACATTTAGGACTTGGACAAAATGTTGGTTAAAAATGTGGTTTCAAGATAGACATACTGGTGGTATGGACGATCAACCGTCTGGACGTCCAGATAGAGGATTTTCAAAAAAATATATATTTTGGACGAATAGTGATTTGTCTTTCGAGAATGAACATTTTCCCAGTGCCGACTTTGGGCATTTATCACCATACATCTGAATCGGACTTAGACGTATGTTTTGATTAGGCCCCTCCACGTTTACTATTTAATTTGCAGTAAGTGCAAAATCCTACCATACTTCAGTAAACAAGCCGCTTTATGTAAATTTTGTAGAAGACAGCAAGTATGCATTACTTAATTCTAATATTGATTACCTCGATAAATTTAAAAATCTCACTGTTTGATTCTATTAGTAGTAGTAGTCTTGAGTTCTTCTAGTAACAGGGCGTCTCAAATTTATTTTGAGCTCTGGCACACTAAACAGAGCAAATGTTTTTTGCAACACATTATAATTGAAATTATAAAATTGCAAAACCAACAAAAAATTAAATTTGAGAGTTATTTATTTAAAGTTATTTAAGCTATCTATGGGTAACTGTAACAATGGTGAAACTAAAGAAGATAGAATTGCTAATCAATGTGATGAATGTGCTATTTTTTTAGTGCAAATTTTTAAAAAACACAGGCTGTTGGCTCCATTATGTTTAATACTGATTTGCATATAATTATTGCATTAACATTATTTTATTTGTTACCTGCTCTTAGGTGTCCCACAACATCAGCTAGGCTTCCCTTCTTTACTTTGGTGATGAATGCACCAAGGCGACCTGTGTCTGTCATCTTTCCTCCAACAACCTAAACAATTACAAACCCATGAGATGCCAAACAAAAACATTGGGACACATATTCAAAGAAGAATGTGACCAATATGCCTTTTAAACATAGAGCAAAGTTGGTTGGGATAAATACTGGGTCCGATATTCAGCATAGCGGTTAAAGATAGGTCTGCAATTTATGCGGCCTATTTTAACCACTAAACATAACCAGTTTAGCAGCCAGGATTGTTTGCTTTTATTTATTTATTGGGGGGGGGGGGAGTAAGGTTAAAGATAGATACTAAATATGCAGGGAGCCCAGAGAAGGCTGGAAAAGAGCACCTGATTATAGGCCCCTGTCTACTTCATCCTCTCCTTCAGGCTTTTAGCTTTTCCCACAATAGTCCCACTACCACACCTAACTAATTATGTCAGGAGGAGAAACAGAGGAGGGTTCTGACACTGACTGGGGGGGGGGAAAAGAGGTTCTGAGGCTGATTGGATGAGAGAGAGGGATCGGAGGCTTATCAGGGTGTGAGAGGAGAGTCTAAGACTTATTGGGGGCAGGAGAGGGGTTCTGAGGCTGATTGGATGAGGGTGAGGGGTTTGAGGCTTATCAGGGGTAAGGGGACGTGTTGTGGTAAGCAGCTTATGCCTGCTAGCAGTGTCCCGGTGATGACAGAGTCATTTGAGTCTGACATGAACTTTAGTTTGCACCTCAGTTAAACACATGTATTGCTGAATTTGATGATGTTCCCTCTAGAAACACTAGAGGGAGCAAGAGTGCAGTCTTGCCTGTAGCACAGAACACATACTCCACAAGGAGCTATGCTATTCCTTTAATCAACAGGCAGGGAGTTGCAGAATGCCAAGAGGAGCACCTCCACCTGGGGGTTGGGGGCATGGCAGTAACTTCTTAAATGCTGAGGCAGAACTATTCAGAGAGAACACAGGCACAAGCATGAGTACAAGGACAGCAGCAGAGCAGGGAACTCTCAGGACTGAGAGGTCAAGCTGGCATTGAGCAGCCAACTGCTATGGAGTTAGAAGAGGCTGGACCCGAAGCTACAAACTCAGACAGCCTAATAAATCAGCCCTTGGAGGTAGAGATTTACTCAGACCTGCCAAACCAGGGGCAGCAAGAAATGGAAGTTTGCTGACACTAAGGCAAGTGAAAGTTGTTACCTTGCTACAGAACACAGTTAAAGTTTTGTTTTGGGAATTGGAGGGACTTTCTCTTTTGCTTTGCCCTGCCAGTAACCTTTGCAAGAGACTGTTGGCTATAAGAGACTGTTTGCTACAAGAATTTATTTTTTTTTTTTTTTTGCTACCAAAGACTATTTGCTATGAGTGTTTGTTTGAAAGCAATTGAAGGGGGGGGGAGGTTCTGCTGACTTTTGTTTTCCCCTTTTTGGATGTGGGGGATGTGCTGACAAAAGCCCAGTGAGAGTAAACGGGAGCTTTGTGTTTATGTTGTGTTGGGAATGTGGGTTTTATTAATAAAACTTCCAGCACACAAAGCACAACTTTCCAGCCAGCATTGGGATACACTGGTCTGTCAGTGCCTTGCACTGGCACAGGCTGTGCGGCAAAGCACACAAACCTAAGAAAGTTTGGAAAATAGTTTTTCTTTTATTTGCTGTGATGAACTGACACTTGTGTTTTGAAGGCATTGTGAAGTCAGGACTCCTTACTAAGAAGCTTACCTGGGTGTTTTGGGGTTTTTTTTTTGTATTTTGCATTCTCTGCATTTGCTGTGTTCAAAAACTGGCCAGAGCACTGCAGGAATCCATTGGGGCTCAGAGAAGCCCACAAAAACTCATTTCTTGTTTTGTTTGTTTATTACATAAAAGGACCATTTCGGTTTGTGGGGAGCATTCTGACACTAAGAACTATATTTTTTTACTTTTTGGCCTTACCTTTTATGAGCTCTCTTTTGGCTGCTAGAAAACCTTTGATTTTGAACTGAGCTACAATAAAGTGTGGTCCTTGTTAAGCTCCAGATATATCGTTTGTGTGGGTGTTTTTAAAAGCTAGAACTGTTCAGTTTCCTGAAAACCTTGTACGTCCCAAAGAGGCGCATAGAAATCCTGTCACGTCAGCTTGATCGAGGGTGGGAGGAGGGTCTGAGGATGATCACGGTCTAGGAAGGGGGATAGGATCTTGTTGCAATGTGTGAAGAGGGAGGGAGGGAGGGGCCATCAAGCCACTACTGATAGCTAAGCGGGTGCTGGTTGGTATTAAGTGCCAGCACCCTCATAGCTATCCAGGCAAAGTTAGGATTGCTGTTTGTGTTTTCCTACAAGCTGTGTTAGCTAAGAAGGTACCAGCACTGAATATTGCCAATAGCTGCACAACTCTCAGTTCCTTCCTGACTCCGCCCCCTTCAACACCCCTCTCCTGCCCCTTTTTCAACATGCCAGTTAGAGCCAATATTCAGTGGTACTTTCTAGTTACATCTGCCTTTAGCAGCATTTTTCATGTGGGTAGATGGTCATTGACCAATATTAGAGAATGACACAGTGGCGGGTTACCCGCGGCAGCCACATTTAGCCACGGGTAACCCGCCGAAACGGGGAAGAAAAAATAGTGGCCTCTGTGGGACGGGGACAAGGCCATTCACCGCCCCGTGGAGCGGTGAATGGACTTGTCCCCGCAGTGAGGCAATCAAGGATCGCGCGGTCCCCACCATCTCCCTCCCTCCCTCCTTACTGCCGGTTGAATTTTTGCCGGTCTGGCGTGAAAAAAAAAAAAAAAAAAAAGCCTCCTTCCTTTTCCCCTGCTCTTACCGCCATGCTCATGCTGCAGCTACTAAAGCCGACAGGAAGTCTTTCCGACGTCAGTTCTGATGTCGGAGAGGACGTTCTGGGCCAGCCAATCGCTGCCTGGCTGGCCCAGAACGTCCTCTCCGACATCAGAATTGAGTCGGAAAGACTTCCTGTCGGCTTTAGTAGCTGCAGCATGAGCATGGCGGTAAGAGCAGGGGAAAAGGAAAGAGGCTTTTTTTTTTTTTGAGCGGCAGGGAGGCAGCAGGCTGGCTTTGGCTAGGAGGGAGAAAGGTAGGCAGGCAGGATTCGGGGGTGGGGGTGGGACAAAGTGTGGAAGGCAGTGAGAGGGACATAGGAAGGAAGCACTAGGGGCACTAAAGACATGGGAAGGAGACACTGGGGGCACTAAAGACATGGGAAGGAGGCACTGGGGGCACTAAAGACATGGGAAGGAGGCACTGGGGGCACTAAAGACAGGAAGGGGCACTAAGGACATGGGAAGGAGGCATTGGGGCATTAAAGACAGAAAGGGGCACTAAAGACATGGGAAGGAGGCACTGGGGCACTAAAGACATGGGAAGGAGGTACTGGGGGCACTAAAGACAGGAAGGGGCACTAAGGACTTGGGAAGGAGGCACTGGGGGCACTAAAGACATGGGAAGGAGGCACCGGGGGCACTAAGGACATGGGAAGGAAAGAGGGAGGGAATAGAAAGGGACAATTCTTGGGCCTGAGTGCAGAAAGAAAGAAATGAAAGAAAGAATATACAGACAGAAGGAAACGCAAACAGAGACTCATGAAATCAATCACTAGACAGCAAAGGTAGGAAAAATGATTTTATTTTCAATTTAGTGATCAAAATGTGTCAGTTTTGAGAAGTTATATCTGCTGTCTATATTTTGCACTATATTTGTCTATTTTTCTAAAGTTACTGAGGTGACCGAGCTTGCGGAGATGGGGCGGAAACAGGCTTTTAAAATTTTAGTCCTAGTAGTTTGCCGGTCCACAAAATAATTCTTTTATTTCTGCCGGTTCACGGGTGTAAAAAGGTTGAAAAACACTGATGTAGAGTATGCCGGCTTTCTTTTTCGCCCAGCCGCATGCGTTCAAAAAGCCGTGCTTGCGCGGCTGCTCAAGTTGATCAATCTTCTCCTCTCTTACAACTTCCTGTTTCCGGTTGCGTCAGAGGAGAATATTGAACAAATGAGCACCCGTACGTGCGGCTGGGCGAAAAACAAAGCCGGCATACTCTACATCTAAGGTGAGATGGAGGGAGAAAGATGGCGGAACACTGCAATCGGTCGGGTGTCTGCTGTTTTTGTATCACTGCCTACCTGCGCTCACGTTCCAGATCCTCCTGCATTTTTAGTGTGCACAATTGATCTGATTCGAGCTATAGGTGAACATGGGGGACATTGCAAGGGAGGACAAGTCAATTGATTTATTTTATGTTCTGTTATTACTACAGGGCAGAGGCACTGAAACAGATTCTCAGTGCAATAGTAGTAGTGGCAGGACTCTCTTCTGTCTTCATGGTGTTTTGCAGTACTGAGGCTTATATGGATGCTGCGGGGACGGTGACGGGGCGGTGAATGGGATGGCAGTGGCGGTGACGGGGCGGTGAAAGGGATGGCGGTGACGGTATCGGGGCGGTGAAGGGAACGGTGGTGACAGGGCGGTGCAGAGGATGGTGGGCCGGGGACGGTGCAGTGATGGGGACAGATTTTTTCCCCGTGTCATTCTCTAACCCATATGTAAAAGTTTGAAAATTTCACTATCATTATTATCATCATTAGCCCTAATACTTATGCTAAAGATGGGGACCTTGTTATCCTAGGTGATGTGTGGCCAATTTGAACTGGGTGGGGGGGAGTTCTCTTCCTAATATCCTTTGATCAGCTGATAGTGTGAATGGAACAGTTACTAAGCTGCAGTAAAACATCATATTTTACCACAGCTTAGTTTTTCCCAGGAAATACTAACATGTTAACTTTGTGCCATAGGTTAGTAACTCTCATGCTATCAACCTCACAATGAAAGATTAGGTTCTTACCCAGATAATCTTCTTTCTGTTAATCCTCTGAAGAGTCCATACGTATGGTGATCAATCCATTCCCAAAAACTGGACTTGCAGAAGTGTGAATACTTACAGCTTTGAGCACCTTCCTCATGCAGGCAGAACCCAGAGTCCCCTTTCAGTTATATTCCAGAGCAATTGAGCTGCACTGGAATACAAAGAAGAAGGGGAACAGGGAATGATCCCCACATACATTGCACAATTCTGTTCTGCTCTGTAACTTAGAAACAAGAATTAGAACAACAATGAATAGGAATTTGTATAAAACCTTAAAGAACCAACCAGCTGACTGCAACTAGCATTAACAATAAGGGGAAGAATACACTACATATACAAGATTTCTTCACATACAGCTCTGACTTGACAGGAGACGAGCTCTAGGCCTGAAATCTAGAAACATGAGGCAGAAAAGCAGATGAAATAGAATATAGATGTACAGACTCCTGAGAAGATTAACAGAGAGATGATTATCCAGATAAGAACCCAATCTTTCATTCTGTTACTTCTACTCAGGAGTCTGCACGTATGGTGACATACGAGCCTGCCCGTAAGATCAAGGACCCAAAAGCAGCATCCCCTCGAGCTGCCATGTCCACTCTGGAAAATCTGGAAAATGTATGCAGAGTAGACAAAGTAGCTGTTCTACAAATCTCTGCGGGAAGAGCTGCCTGAGAGTCCACCTATGAAGAGGCGACACCCTTGGTGGAATGCCCCTTGAGAGAGACTGGCAGCTCTTTACCTCAGACAATGTATGCCAAAGATATGACCATGCAAATCCATCTAGCTATAGAGGCCTTGGACGCTGGCCTGCCACGCCAGGACTGGCTGGTAAGCCAAAACAGATGGCCTGAAAGGCGAAAATCATTAGTCCCTGCCAAGTACTGGAGCAAAGCTCTCCACACATTAAGCTTTCTCAAAATCCTATCCTATTTGTCTTAGCCTCTAGACTGAAAAACAGACAAACAAACCTCCTGATTGGCATGCAATATAGCAATTGTCATCCAGCAAGATTAAGAACTTCTTTATCTATTGTCAATTGCTTCGCATTCATAGGATCTGTACTTCATCTGAAGAATTTGAAAAGGAGGCCAAGATTTTGGAACACAAATTCTTGGAGAGAGGTTATCCTCAGTTGGTTGTCCACAAGACTTACCTAAGGGCTCTGTTTACTAATCGGGAGCTGTTATTAAAAGACAAACCACAAGATAATTCCAAACAGTTAGTTTGTGTGCTTTCATATTCATTTCATATATGTATACTTTAGAGGAAAGGTGGGAGAGGGGAGATAGATAGAGACGTTTAAATACCTACATAATGTAAATGCGCATGAGTCGAGTCACTTTAATTTGAAAGGAAACTCTGCAATGAGAGGGCATAGCATGAAGTTAAGAGGTGATAGGCCCAAACAGGATCATCCAGGACTGAATCCGCACCCTGAGACAAAAACAGCATGGAGTCTGACCTCCAATCCAGCCAGTCTGGCTCCGAAAGGTCATTGGAGCTCAGGCCAGGCCTGTTCAACTGAGAAGCAGACACTGGAGGAGATGACGCTCCCTGGGTTGATAGCTGGGCACTCGCAGGCTGCACTAACTAACCTGGTCTTGTCAGAAAAGCTCTCCATATCAGAGTTACAAGTTCTGGGGAGAAGCCTTCTGCAGGTGAAGCAAATGAAACCTGCAGAAGCTCCAGCTGGACTTGTGTGGGTTCTGTGGACTCTATGTGCCTCCACTTTGCAACATCACAAGATAGGGGATCCGTACTGGACTTTTTACTCATTTATCAGACCCACAGCGGTTCACCAGCCATGGAGGACATGAATGGGTCTAAGTATGAAGTTCAAACCCTTCCCTTGCATACACTGCAGCATGCAGTACATGGATGCTCCTCTGCTGAATAAGTGGCACAATTTTTACAAGTAATGGTGTCCTCATACCATGAGAAATCCATTCCAGTTGATTACAAATCAAAATCAAGGGGTTTTAAGGCAGCTTGAGGCTTTTGAAAAAAGATTGATTGATTGAAATCCAAGATGGCCACCACAAGTAAAATCGCGCCAAAAACGGCCCGTGGAAACTTATTTGAAAATTGAAAAGCACAGAAAAAGGGGTTTTGGAAATGGAAGACCTAAACCCTAACCCCAGAAACCCTCAAAATCGAGATTTCAGACCCACCCTGATTTTCGCATAGGAAATAATGGGGCTGTACTCACAGCTCTGTAAAGGGCCTGCCAGTCAGCCATTTCAGTGCAGCTGGAGAGAAGGAATAGACTTTCTGCTTCAGATGCTTCCAAAATCCAACTCCAAACTAAGAAATCTTCCGGCTGCCAGTTGGACCGACCCCGATTGAAACCTCCGCCCCCAAGGAACCTCACAGAGTGATGGGGGGTGGGCAATCTATGTAGCTGGCACCCTGATACCTCAAGGGTTCTTACATAGGGCGCCACAGCCTGTGCTCAAGTCACTGAGAGACTCTTAAGGTGAGCTGGCTCCCAGGGGAATGGACCCCGAACCTGAAGACATACAGCAGGCTGGTTTCCCAGATCCAATTGAAGGCTACAGTCCAACTCATTGGAATCTGCAACCTTTCCCAGGTAGAGGATCCCCAAGAATGGGGTCTCAGGGCACTAAATACTCAGAAAAAATAAAAATGAACTTAGGCATTTTCTCTTTCACTCAGGGTAGTATACAGTAAACATACAACAACAATAATATCACATTTTCTACAGTACAAGGTGTGGTAACCATGTACATTTATACAGAGGTGGTGGCATAATGCCACCTAATTAGCCCCTGCAGAGGATGGGAACCCAAGAAAAAAAGGGGGTGAAGGGCACTAATATCCAATGCATCTTCTAAGGTAGATACCCGCTAATTTAGAGGCTTTTTCTGATATTTTTCCCAGGGCTCTTAATTTAAACTTCTGCCACTGGGCCTTCATGGTATTTTGTTCTCTGTTTCTTTTATAGATTAGGGGCGTGTTTACTAAAGTATGGTAAGCTATTATGGGAAATAGCGTGCAGTAACTTAAAACACAACCACATGATGAAAGATAGGCGCAGAAAATGTAGACCACGGTTTTCTAGGCCTATATTTCCAGCACCTATCTTTGCCATGAATCGCACATATGTAGTTGCTTTAGGCTGCCTAAAGCCACTTCCGGTGTTAGCCACAATCATAGTGGCTTTAGGTGGCCTAATACGCCTACATAGGCATGATTCTAGTACCAATATTTTAGGCTTTGATATGCACCTTGAAACTCAGTTAAAAATGTCATTGGAATGGTATTTTTAACTGAGTTTGGGTGCCTGTCTGCGCCAGTTAGAGAATCTAGGCCTTACTGCCTCCTGAAGAGGAGGGGGTAAGTGAATCCACATTATCACTGATACACTTACCACAGCTGGTGCATCTAAAAAAAGAACCTTCCAACCCACTAAATGGCATTCCAGAAACCCCCTCCCAAATGTCTCCAATAAAAACTACAGATACAGTAAGTGGACCTTGCTAAATGAAATCCAACCCAATGAATGAAATTTAACAAACTAATAGGGTTACCGGATTTTTAATACTCTAATCTATTCATACAATTAAAATTTGCTTCCTCATGCCTATCAATTAATAGGAAAATTTAATTGTCCCACTAATAATTTTATCTTACCCTTAATATAGCACAGAACATATCTTAATGCCTTAGGTGATAAACTAGGAGGAGGGTATGTCATATATTGTTGATAACTCTCAGTGCTTAGGACCTCCCATAACCTATGTTTTCTCAGGTCCACATTCTGCTCTCACGATATAATCATCTATACCACAGTTCTTCAACCGCCGGTCCGCGGACCGGTGCTGGTCCGCAGAAAATTTCTGCCGGTCCGCACAGGGCCAGCGAGATCAAGTCAGCAGTTAAATTTCCTGCCGACTACGGTTCCTCCCGACTGCGGTTCCTGCTGACTAATGTTCCTCCCAGCCTCAGGCGATCAAGACAGGCTGCCGACGTCAGGGCCTTCCCTCTGTGAGTCTCGCTTGTTCGGAAACAGGAAGTTGAAACAAAATAGGCGGGACTCAGAGAGTGTAGGTCCCGACGTCGGCAGCCTGTCTTGATCGCCGCCCCTGCTGAGTTGCTGAAGAGGGCCGCGGGGAAGTTGCGATTAGAACGGAGAGAGCTGCAGATTCAGGTGCAGGTGGAGGGAGATGGTCAGTGTGTGCGAGCAAGATCCTGGAAAGCCTTCACAGTGGCTGTCTCCCCTCCCACCAGCTCTCCTATTTGCCAGGGCAGTGATTTACCGGCAAATTCCTGCAGGCAAGTACTGAGAGCTGCTGGAAGGGGAGACAGCCACTGTAGGAGGCAGGGAAGCTGCTGGATAAAGGGAGAGCTGTTACTGGACTTGGAGAGAGTTAGAAGGAGAGATGCTGCTGGGAGGGGAGGAGGGAAAGGGATGGGAAGAGAGTTAATGTTTATGTTGGATAGAGGGAGGAGGGAAGGGAGAAGAAGGAGAGATGCTGCTGGGAGGGGAGGAGGGAAAGGGATGGGAAGAGAGTTAATGATGGATAGGAGGAGGGAAGGGAGAAGGAAAAAAAGGAAGGAGGGAAGGGAGAAAGAAAAAAGGAAGGAAACAGCTGGCAGGGAGATTACAGGAGGGGAAGGGGATCAGGGTGTAATGGAGAGATCAGATGAGGGAAAGGGGAGAGAGAGGAATGAGAAAGTAGAGAGACATTGATGCTGGAAAGGGGGTCAGCAGAGAAATGAGAGAGGGATAAAGATGCTAGATCTGGTGTAGGAGAGATAAAAATGAAGAAGGCAGTGAAGCTGGAATGAATGATGTAAAAAGGAGAGAGGAGGAACAGGCTGGATGGACAGGGAAGAGAGGCCTAGAAAGAAGTCAGATACATATGGAAGGGGGAGTGGGCAGACATTGGATGGAACGGGCAGATGCTGGAAGGAAAAGAGTGAAAAAAAGATGAAAGCAGAAACCAGAGGCAACAAAAAGTAGAAAAAAATAATTTTATTTCTATTTTGTCATTAGAATATATCAGATTTGAAATATATATCCTGCTAGAGACATAACTGGGGACTGCAGTATTCTGTTAGCATGATATTTCTATGTAGCATTCTATAATAACTTGGCTTGTTCAGTTTTCTTGATAGTAGAGGGGATATATGTGAAGGGGAGGGGAGACAGGGGTTTTGTTGGTCCGTGCTCTGTATATTTGTATTTAAAAAATCACAATTGTTCAGAATATTGTTTCTTTTTATACTTTAATAAAATACGTTCAATATAAAATCATAATTGCGGCTTGTGCAGATGGGATCAGATGGTTTGCGGAGACTGAGCTCGCAGAGATGGGGCGTAAACGGGGTTTTTAAATTTTAGTCCTAGTAGTTTGCCAGTCCACAAAATAATTATTTTATTTCTGCCGGTCCACGGGTATAAAAAGGTTGAAGAACACTGATCTATACCATCTCCTCCTTCCCTTACCTTAATGTTCAAAAGCTCACTATTTAATGTTACTAATTTTTCATAATCAAATTTTATTATTATTCCCAATAGTACTCAATTTTATTAATAAAAAACTATTACTACTTCTTCATTTTAAAAAAACCTACAAATTAATTGAAAAGTGTAGGGATGGAGGTCTGATAAGTTCTGATCCAGGGCATCAGAACACAGGCAAGGTCAGCACACAGGCAGTTCTGAACCAGGCCAGGTCAGCACACTGACCTAGGGCCTGTGTATGAATCTAGGCCTGTGTTTGGATCTGAGGCCCTGTTTCTCATTCCCTCTCCCTCCTGCCACGTATACATTCTAAGCAAGGACAAGGTTTACACCTTTTGACAGAATGCTGAGGCATTTCTCCTCCCTTCCTGTCGCATATTAACCTGACACACATTTACCCTTATTCCTTATCTTGTTTAAGCTTCCCTTATATGGGCAACAATCAGACTTTGCCTGAGCAGGCCTTGACTTAAGGCTAATCAAGAAAGCTTAAGGAGTATACATTATAACCTTTGGACTGTCACATGCTATAGTAAGATTTGAGACATATCAGAAATGTACACATTGGGAATCACTTTATTATTAACCATTATATGTATTCAGATGTCATGTGAGATAGTAATTTTGAGAAGCACATGAAATATGTAAACAATGAATTACTATGGTCTAATCCTCACTGTAAATGCATTATGAAATTATAACCTTGTAGAGCATTAATTAAGTAATTAATGGAGCTATGATTCTCAATAAAAAGGGGGAGAGACCATTCATTTGGAGCGCCTCCTTCTTAACTCTAAGACTGCATGTGTATGTTTCCTGTGTGAAATTCCTACAGAAAAGCTGCCTTATAAGAGGCCAATAAAAACTACCCCTGAACTACCTCCAGCTCTAAGCAGACATTCCCTGTTGGCAAGTGAGGGAATACAAACAATCCTTAGATGCTTCTGTATCTATGCCCAGGTTCAAAATGGCACATTTGGCCCCTAGTAGCTCTCTCTCTCAATAGTGCCCCTAGTGATACATTCTTTTATTTGACAGTTTGACTGCTAGCAGTAGTACTACAAAAATACTACTAGGGGGTCTAAGACAGTGGTTCCCAGCCCTGTCATGGAGGACCACCAGCCAGTCAGGTTTTCAGGATAGCCCTAATGAATATGCATGGGGCAGATTTGCATAGCTGTCACCTTCATTATATGCATGTTGTATCCCTGATATTCTTCCGGATATACCTAACCTCTCTCAACTTACTAATGTAATTTGAAAATATTTTCTGTAACATCGCTGTCTGGGTACAGTCTCTTCCTCTGTAAACCGCTCTGAACTGCTTGTGGTATTTGCGGTATACAAAAATAAAGTTATTATTATTATTTATTATTATCATATATATTCATTAGGGTTATCCCAAAAACCCGACTGGCTGGTGGTTCTCCAGGACAGGGTTGGGAACCACTGGTCTAAGACATAATTAGAACCCAAGTGCTGACTTTGCCAAATTTATACCTCTTAGTTAACCTAGCCTCATAAAATTATAACATCTTTTCTTTAATACATATTAATAGATTTCATCAAGTTGGAATATATTTTAGCAAGCAATACTCATTGAAAAGAAAATTATTTGAATTCAAATAGGATGGATAGACTCATACTTACTTTCAGCCCCAGTAGTGCACCTGATTCCTTTGGCATGCTGGTTCTTTTGTTCAGAATAACTCGTCCAATTAATCGATCTCCTTCTTTAGATGGCTGCCACGTTACAGGATGCTTTGAAAAAATACAGTATCAAGGAAAGAGTGGAAATCTCTGCCTAATACAAGAAATAGCAGTTTGGTAGCATGAAGATGCAATACAACAATACTAAGCCCCTCGTACTGTAAGTTTCATGTCAGTGTTCCAGCCAAGTTTAGCACAAAGTCTCTATATCAAAGGGAAAATAATTTTTGAAAGTCTTTTAGGAGTCTACCCCCAATATTCAGCCAGCAGCAGTCAGATTCTTTTTTAAAATTCTTAATGTCACCAGATAAATTAGCCCCCAATATTCAGGGCAGGCCGTATGACGGCATCAGTACTGAAAATCTGGGGCTAATTTTGAAGGGGCTGGCCAATGAAGCTTATATGGGTCACGGCTGATATGGCAGATATGTGGGCCCCAGCTAAATATCGGCTGGGACCTGCATAACTTTTTTTTTTTTTTTTTTACCTGATTCTTTCCCCCCAACTTCCCCCCCCCAAAAAAAAAAAAAACAACAATACTGGATTATAGCATGGTACACATGATCCCATTAGCACAAACACTAGAAAGAATAAAATGATACATGAATTGAGAAATAACATACATTTGCCGAATATACTCGACTATAAACTGAGATTTTTGGGCCCAAAAATGGAGGTCTCGGTTTATATTTGAGCAGTCCCCCCATTCAACTTCCAATGACCAACAGGGCTGTAATCTTCAATAGAATGATCCCTCCACTCTCCCTGCTGAATACACGCCCCCCTCCCCGCCCCCTGATGAATCTCAAAGCCGCTATCCTCCGTGCACACAAACACCTGCCGTCACCCTCCTCCATGCATGCCCCACTCCCTGACATTGCACTTACCATTAATACTGGAAACCTGCTGCCACTGTCAATGCTGTATTCTGAACCGGTACGGAGTTTTGAGCATCTGCGCATGCTCAAAGCCTGCCACCTCCCGCCCTCTCTGAGATTCTCAGAGAAGGCGACAGCAGGCAGGTCTTGAGCATGCACAGATGCTCAAGGCCCTGCACCGGATCAGAATACAGCATTGACGGCAGAACTAATGGTAAGCACGATGCCGGGGAGTGGGGCGTGCATGAAGGAGGCAGTGGCGGTGGGGATTGGGGTGCATGTAGGATATTGGCTACAAGATTTATCACGGGGGGGGCATCGTCCTATTGAAGATTTCAGCCCTGGTAGCAGGGCTGGCATTAGGGGAGGGCAAACAGGACAGCTTCCGTAGGCTCCACAACTCCAGGGGACCCTGCGGTCTGGGCATCTTTTTCCCCTTGTTGGGCCTTATCCCTCCTTCCCTTCACCTTTGCAGCGCTTTTCAAAACCAAAGTTTTCGCTCACAGAGGGTCCCTGACACAGCAGCCCCAATGCTTCTCCTCTGACTCAACTTTCTGTTTCCACCTGGGCGATTCGCATCAGAGGAGAAGCATCGGGGCTGCCGCATCAGGGGCCCTCTGAGAGCAAAAACTTTGGTTTTGAAAAGCACTGCGAAGGTGAGGGGAAGGGAGGGAGATGGCCTAACAAGTGGAAGAGGTTGAGTTGCACTTTAGTTTTATTGTGTGGAGAAAGGGGGAGGGATGAGAGACACTGGATGGAAGACGGGGGAATGAGAGAAAAGCAGATGCTGGATGGAAGGGAGTACAGAGAGAGGGGAGCAATTGCTGAATGGAAGTGGAGGAGCAGACACTGAATGCAAGTGGGGAGGAGAGAGAGGAGAGCAGATGCTAGAAGGAAGTGGAGAGGAGAGAAAGGAGGAAATGCTGAATGGAAGCAGAGAGAGGGGGAGCAGTCGTTGGAAGGAAGTGGGTAGGAGAGAGAGGGGAGTAGTCGCTGGAAGGAAGTGGGGAGGACAGAGAGGGGAACAGACACTGAATGTTAGAGAGAGGGGGAGCAGACGCTGATGGAAGTGGGAAGGAGAGAGAGGGAGCAGACGCTGGATGGAAGTGGAGAGGAGAGAGAGAGATAACACATACTGGATAGAAGGAGGGGATAAAGAAAAAGGGCACATGCTGGATTGGAGAAGAGGATAGAGTTAGTGAGATACTGGAAGGGGTGAGGGAAAGAGGTGACAAGCTGTAGGTAGACACAATGAAGAGAGGGAAATTGAGGATTGGATAGTAAGAAAGTATTTAATCTAGACAGAGGCAGAAAATAAATTGAGAAGGAAGACCATGGAAGAAAAGGGAAGGGAGATCTTGTTGCCTAGTCTCTTAATTAAGAACATAAGAGTTGCCATACTGGGATAGATTGAAGGTCTATCAAGCCCAGTATCATGTTTCCAGCAGTGGTCAATCCAGGTCATAATAATGTGAGAAGATCCCCCCAAAAATAAGAGATTTTATGCTGCTTAAGCTAGAAAAAAGCAGTGGATATTCTTAAGTTTTTGTAGACTGGTTCACCAGGATCACCCAAAATTCTAATCTCGGTTTATACTCGAGTCAATTTTTTATTTTTTTTATTTTTTTATTTTTTGGGGGGGAGGGGGGTTACCTCGGTTTATATTCAAATCGGTTTATATTTGAGTCTATATGGTGAGTAGTACATTTAAAACAAACAGAAGAAAATATTTCTTCACACAAAGTGTAATTAAACTCTGGAATTTGTTGCTAGAGAATGAAGTGAAATCAGTTAGCTTAGTGGAGTTTAATTTCCTAAAAGAGAAGTCCATAAGGCTTGAGGAAATCTATTGTTTATTCCTAGGATAAGCAGCATAGAATCTGTTTTGCTACTTAGGGACTTGCTAGATGCTTGGGACCTGGGTTGGTCACTGTTGAAAAGAGACTTCCAAGTCCTAACTTGAGACCCTGCATTGTCCAAAACTATTTATTTTGAAGGAATAAAAGAACTGAATGCAATCCCCAGTCATCCCAGAATTTCTCTGACTGTACCTCCAGTTTCAGAAGATGAACCTTCCGAGGTGGCACTGTACTCTGAGGGCAAACCCCCATGCGCAATAGCTGGCATGACCCCAGAGGATGCAGCCATACCCCGTTAAGTCATATAGGCTTCAAGCATAATACAAACAAAAACAAGGGCAAAGCCCTGAACAGGATGCCCCAAGGACATCTGGAAGAACTCTCTTTGTCAGGCTTGCATTTTTTGGATGCATGGAAGACAACCTGGACACCGTCTGCAGCTAAGTGTTTGTTCGTTTTTTTCCTGCTTACCATTGACTGTGTTTGAAACTCATATATGTACTGCTTGCTTTACTCACATTTTTTGGAAGTTTTGCAATTTGGCGTGCTAGAGTTTTTTTTGAGGTGGTTCCTACAAGGGCTACTATAGTGTTTCTCACTGCTGAGTGAACTGATACATTTTGGACCTTGCTTAATGGTTGTTTATGAGTGGAGTTTTTTGCCATATGAAGATGAACTGAGGCTTTTTCTCCACTTTTTTTCTTGTTCTTTGTGTGTTAAGTGAATGAGTGGGTCTTTGTATGAGTGCAGTGGGTAGACCTGGTAGTGTCTAGGTCCCTCCTATGGTTTCCAATAGGGCATAATTTATTAGTTTTAGGGATTTTTGACCCCCAGAACGAGCCATCTGTGACTGCATCACCCTAGAAGGACCAGAGGAAGTTAAATCCAGTGCACCCACCCCCTCACATGTCCTACGGCACATGGAAAAGGGATGCTCCTTATCCAGCCATCTAGTGCAAATTTGGCATGAATCAGGGATAAAACAGTCTGAAGAATCCATCTCAATTGATTTTAATCCAAACTGAGGTGTTTGTGAGGCACACAGATGCTTTTACAATAAATTGGAAAATCCAAGATGGCCAAAATTTGGGCATGGATCCCAGATCTACATGCAAATGAATTAGCTGATGAGCTATCTGGAATTGGTGTTACTTGGCACTCATTTGAGTTTGAGAGCGGATCCTCCCTGCGTCCCTATTCTACAAAGTATGCACCAAAATCGCTTACCCCGGGATTCTATATAATAGAATCCAGGGGTAAGCGATTTTGGTACATACTTTATAAAATGAGGCTTATGATTTAGGCATTTAAATGCCAATTTTTTTGTACCAATGGCAAGTGTACAGTACATGCCAGTATTCTATATCCTGTTCCTGTATATAGAGCCTAATCTTAATCACCAACTTATAGAACACTAATGTGTTTCTTTCTGGGCGTATAGGAAATTTTAAGAATTTTACTAAAGATTTGTGCATGTTACCTACAGCAGGGCTCATGTGAATAAAATGGATCTTTTGACAGATAACATTCACTGTTTAGTAAAAGACCCCATTTGGGGGGAGGGGGTTAAAAATAAGAACTACTTTAGCTTTCTTGAAACATACTGACATTATCAATTTTGCCAAGATATAAACTTAGAATTACATGCTTAAATATTTGGTTCTTTCACTTTTTCCATATGGGTTGATCTCCTCCTATGCAGGTTATTTAAAAAAAAAAAAAAAAGCTATTGTAACCTTTTTTCTCCATTTCCCAAGCTTCTTACCGAACTAAGTGGTGATGTCTCTCTGCTGTGCCATGTAGCTGGATCCAGCCAGTAATAATCCAAGTCACCTGAAAACAATAAAGAAATCTTTAAATTGAAGTAAAAGACATATCCGAGCACATTTGGCCTAAATTCACAAACCTGTTGTGTTCAATAATTCTACAAACCAAAACTACCTCATAAGTGCAACAGTAAATCTACAAATCTTTGTAGCTTTGTAAATTGTGCTACTTTTAAAAAGATCAGCAAATAGATGTACATGAGCTTTTGAGATATTGCAAGTCCACTCTTCAAATACTGCTGAACCTTTCTAATAAAAATCAGTCCCCATACCCTTGGGTATTTTAGAGTAAAATAACAGAGAGTGAGAAGGATCTCAAGAAGTTGATCCTGAAGCTGAAAGAAGAAAGTGAGAAGATGGGACTTTACCTGAACATCAGGACCAAAATCATGTCTACCACCAGAAGAAAGTACACATAAAGATCAACAATGAAGAAATTGAAAGCTTCATTTTGCTTGGGTCCCTCAGTAATCACAGTGGCAGTTCAACAACAGATATCAAGCATCGATTAGTACTGGGGCAAGCAGCCGAGCATGGACTAAATATGGAAGTGCAAGGATGTCTCAAGCCACCATTAAACAAAGATTGATCACTGCAATTGTGTTCCCAAACAAAGCATATGGCTGCGAAACATGGACACTCACGAAAGCAGATAAAAGGAAAATTGATGCCTTTGAGCTGTGGTGCTGGAGAAGACTTCTACAAATCCCATGGACATTTAGGATAACCAACAAATATGTTCTTGAACATATAAACCCAGAGTTGTCCCTGGAAGGCAAGATTACCAGACAGAAACTGACCTATTTTGGACATGTGATGAGGGTAAATTTACTAAAAAAGGAGGTGCTATTCGGAATGGTCAGTGGTAAAAGGAATCAGGGGAGACCAAAAACCATTTGGCTAGATACCATCAAGAATGACATGAGAATGAACATCAAGCAATTTAAAGAAGCCATGGAAAACAGGGAAGCATGGTGAGGACTGGCCTACAGTGTATCCAAGGGACGGACACGACTGAATGGATAGTTTTGTTTTTGTTTTTTTGTAATAATTTTTATTGAGAAAGCAGTCAAAAAGAACAAACAACAAGGCCCAATCTAAGGACCAAAGTACTAGTACAAAGGAAGAGTAAATCGCTGGTAAATACAAAACCGTACAACAGGAGAGGTGCATACGAAACAATCGCTTGGGAGGAAGCCAAAATCCGCAAGATAAAATAAATTGGGGAACCCGTCCAATTCGGGCTCAGAGACATGCAGCAAAAGACTCTCCTAAAGATACCATAGACTGCAAAATCATTTTTCAAAAATAGAAACCCCCCACGCAACCAGCCCCCACTCATCCAGCAGACAAAATCATCCCTCTCAATCAATCCACACAGTCCGCACCAAACATACACCAAGCACCCCTCAATCAAACAACAAGCACCCGAGCTCGAGAGGCACCGACCAGTCCTGTAGGGCGAAGTCCCATGAAGGCGGGTCCCCAAGTCTAACGGGGACCAGATTCCAGATTATGGCAAGGGAGCAGAGACTGCAGAGTCAGCTGCAACCTGAAACGCCCTCCATAAAGAAACATACAGTTTTTTGTCATTACTAAGAGGAGCTGCATAGGTCTGGCATTCGAAGGCAGCTAGTTCCCGCATTTTGTTGAGCCACTGACTAAAGGAAGCTCGCGTCTCCACCACCCAATGTAGAAGCAAAATCTTTTTTGCCACCAGGATTGCCGTATATAAGAACTTCTGGGAGGGTGGGGAAAATCCCGCAGCAGACACCTCGCCCAGGTCTCCCAGGAGCAAGAGGCCATAAGACCTGGGTACCTTCCTGCCAAGAAGGCCATCAAGAAAAGGGAGAACCTGGAGCCACAGAGCTGAATGGGGACACTCTAAAAACATATGTACTAGTGTGCCCGATGCCCTCCTACAATGAGAGCAGATAGCATCGGCCCACAAGCCCATAGCCTGTCCTCTAGCCCTAGAAATATAAGCCCGATGCAAGATCCTAAATTGCATCTCCCGGAGTTCCATAGAGCTCGTGAATTGGATAAGATTAGTAAAGAGGGCCAAAAATTTGGACTCATTATAGTCAAGGGCCAGATCACGAGCCCACTGGGCCGAAACCCGAGGCAGATAAGAGGTGGGAAGAGCAGTTTTTAAGAGCCTATACCAAGTGGCTAGGGTGTTAAGGTGAGAAGGAAGAAAGGCCAAACAGGCGTCCAATTTGCCAAAAGGCCACTGCTCGCCCCATTTACGTGTTAAGGAGAAATAGTAATGTCTGGCCTGCAAGTAAGCCCAAAAATGTGAAGCCGGAAGGTCCCACCGGTTCTGCAGTTGTTGAAAAGAAAGAAATGTCCCCTCACCCTCAGCAAGGAGATGTCGCACGCTGACACAGCCCCGGGACTCCCACAGGTGAAACCCCGATGGACCCATTCCCGGAAGAAAATCAATATTACCTACCAGGGGCAAGAATGGAGAGGCCTGCGGAGCCCGCCGTTGCAACCTCCGCCACCACCACCAGGCCTGACGAAAAGGTTTCAGAAAATGAAATCGGAAGTCCACTCCCGGGGAAGACCGAGGATGCAAATGCAATAAAGAGATAAAGGAGTGAGGAATACACCAAGCCGTTATCCACCCCCGGGGGAGAATACCTAAACTGTCCCGAGATGCCCTCATGAACAGAACGCATCAAGGAAGCAACATTATATAGGCGAATATCCGGCAGATTCAGTCCGCCTTGCCTGGTGTCCAAGGATAAGGTAGCAAAACTAATTCGAGCCCTTTTGTTACGCCACAGAAAAGAAAGAAGGAGAGACCGAAAGGCCTGGACATCTTTATTCAGGATCCAAAGCGGGATCGTTTGAAGCGGATATAAAAGTTTTGGCAAAAGAACCATCTTAAACAATGCCGCTCTGCCCCATAAAGAAAGAGGCAAATCTTTCCACTTCTCACAAAGGTGACGTATAGCCTCAATGTGATGAAGAACATTATACTTATAGAGGAGATGATATTGGGTGCTCAAATAGACTCCTAGATAGCGCATGGGTTTCCGGACGGGAGGAATGGGAAGATTGTCATGCCACAGCTCATGTCTATGGGAAGCCAGAGGCAAGAGTTCTGACTTAGCACAATTAACTCGGAGGCCCGATATGGACCCAAAATCTCGGACAAGTGAGAGAGCCACCGGGAGGTGTAAAGGTGCATTCTCCAAATATAACAAAATATCGTCCGCAAATAGATTAATGCGACTCTCTTTGGCTCCCACGTGAATACCAAGCAGGCGTGAATTGGAACGAATCTTAACCGCCAATGGCTCAATAGCCAGAAGGAAAAGAAGCGGGGACAAAGGGCATCCCTGCCTAGTACCGCGTTCCAACGGAAATGGCGAAGTGAGTTGTCCGTTAACCAGCAGTCGAGCCTGGGGCAAAAATAGAGACTGCGCACCCAGTCCAGAAATGCGCCCTCCAACCCGTAGTGACCCATAACCCAAAAAAGGTAGGACCAAGAGATGCTATCGAACGCCTTCTCCATATCAAGGCCCACTATAGCCGCCCTATTGTCTCCCCCCCCGACGAGAATAGATGGCCATCAAAGCTCTCGTAAGATTCATGGAGGCATATCTGCCAGGTACGAATCCTGCCTGATCTTCATGAATAAGAAGGTGAAGATAAGAGTTCAAACGTCGAGCAAGCAGGGCGGCCAGCAGTTTGGCGTCTTGGTTGAGAAGTGATATGGGTCTGTAAGATCCCACCTGCGACGGGTCCTTGCCCGGCTTGGGTAGCAAGATAACGTGCGCCATATTATAGCGGTCCACACCCTTCTGGGAATGCAAAGAATTAAAAGCAGCTGCCAAAGAAGGGGAGACAACGTCAGACAAAATCTTATAATATTCTGGTCCATATCCATCAGGCCCCGGAGATTTAGTTAATTTAAGTGCCTTGATACCCAACTCCACCTCAAGGCGATCAATCGGGGCATTCAAGGCTTGAACCTGGGATGGGTGAAGTTTCGGTAAAAGGATATCCTTAAAGAAGTGGTCCCTGTCCGCATCCGCGAACGGCCGACAAGCATACAAATCCTTATAGTACTTCACAAATTGTTGCTGGATGTGTGCTTCCGTCGTGTAGGTTTGACCCTTTGGGTCGGTAATGGCCGTAATGATTTGACGCTTACGATAGGGACGGACCAGACGGGCCAACAACCGGCCCGCCCGTCCCCCCCACCGATGTAAATTGTAACGACGAAAATACAGATCTCTCTCCGCTCGCTGGGTGAGGATCACATCGATTTGTTGTCGAAGAGTACGTATGCGGATACGATCAGCATCCTGCAAGAGTCCGCTGGTGACGTCTCCGTAACTGCTGCAGTTCGCCCGATAAACTGCAACATATCCGCTTCCAATTTCTTTTTCTTTCCAGCAACGTATGCTATCACGAAGCCACGCAACACCGCTTTGGAAGCCTCCCAGAAAAGACCCGGGTCAAGATCAGGGTCATAGTTGGTACTATAATAATCTAGCCACTTTTCCCGCAGTAAATCTACGAAAAGCAAGATCTTTAAACAGGTATCCCGGGAAACGCCAAGTCCGATCAGAGGAATCAGCAGTGATTTGGAAAGAGAGGACCACAGGAGAGTGGTCAGAGAGCGGGACCTCCACAATGTCAGCAGCATGAACGAGGGGCAACAGCGAGGGAGAGAGCAAGAAATAGTCAAGACGGGTGTAAAGATTATGAGGATTAGAGTAAAATGTATAAGTACGTTCCGTAGGGTGAAATAAGCGCCAGATATCCAGGAGCCCAAGCTGTGTGGCCAGAAAATTAACCCCCCTTTCCCATATGGTCTCGAGGGATGCGCTTCGCGGGGGCACAGTCCTGAGCCGGGTCCGCTGTGATGTTAAAATCTCCCCCCAAAATAACTTGGTATCCCCGGGTACTGTGTCAGCCGCGACATCACCCCTGAAAAGAAACTGTGATTATAGATATTAGGGGCATATACATTACCGAGTAGGTACTTCCGGCCCCAAAGCTCGCCCAACACTAGAACATATCGACCCTCTTTATCTTGTATAACCTTATGCAATTGAAAGGGGAGTTGCTTGTGAACCAAAATAGCTACCCCCCGTTGACGGGCGCTATATGAGGAATAGTACACCTCCCCCACCCAGTCCCTCCTGAGTTTTCTCATGTTCTACTGGCGTGAGGTGAGTCTCTTGCAGGAAAGCAATGTCTATACGTTCCCTACGAAACCAAGAAAGGATTTTCTTCCTTTTGATCGGGGAGGTGGATCCCATTCCACATTGAGTGTGGAAAGTTTCAAATTAACCATTGTCTGCCACGCTTGGAACTGCAAGAGTAAAACGGGCAAGAGAAAAATACAGGGAAGAGGGCCCCCCCCAGCCAGGCCCACCTCCCACCGACCCCCATGGGACTCACCCCGCTGTGTATAGGGAAGACGCTCGCACTCTCGAGACTCCAATCACACTTCCCCATGCATACCCTACCCGACACACTCCCCCCCCCACCCCCTCCCTTCCCAACCCCCCTCCCCAGGAACAATCCAACCACCCACAACATGACAACCCTTCCTGAAAACCATAAACGTAACCAATAGCCCGAACCCCCCCTCCCTCCACTATAACAAAGGTCTGCAAGATATTCAAGTAGTCAGCATAAGTGCAACAGGACCAAGGCCACCAGTCTAGCTCCCGGCCAGAGCGGGCAAAGGGAAAAATGCCCATCAAGGTCTCCGCATCAGGTGACAGTCCAAGAGATGCTGCCCCAGCAGCCGGGACACAGACCCAAGCCCCGCCGATCGATCATCAACCGAGACAGGGTCCAAGGATGCAGCCACGGGCAGGGAAAACCCTCAGGGAGAGGAGGCAAGATCCCTCCCCCCGGCGTTAGTCTCGAAGGTGGAAACAGAAATAAGCAGGTCCCCCTGCCCAGGAAACAAAGAGAACTCCATCCCCCTATCCGGGGGTCGCAGGGCAGAAACCCAAACAAGGACTCCGCCGTCATCAGCCCCTCAAGTGGCCGGCAGCCACCTCCAGATATGAGCGAAGCTCCGCCGGGGTATCCATGGTAACCACACGGTTGTTATGAGAGATGCGGACTTTAGCTGGATATTGGAGGGAGAATTTAACTCCCCTGGCATGGAGCTGGGTGCAATATGGTGCCAGAGCCCGCCGGTGTTCCGACAGCTTGATGGAGAAATCCTGGAAAAGCAGGAGCTTGGTGCCATGGTAGTCCAGGGAGCGGGTGCGCCGGTAAGCCTCCAGTATGCGAGCTTTAATGGCATAATTTAGAAAACGGGCTATGACCGGGCGCGGCCGCGCTCCCTCAGCTCGCGGGGCCCCGATGCGGTGAACCCTCTCCACTTGTACTGGGCCCAAGGAAGATGGAAGTCCCAGGGTGTGGGGAAGCCACGTGGCCACCAATTCGCCCAGTTCAGAATCTCGGACAGCCTCTGGCACCCCAATTAGCCGCAGGTTATTGCGACGGCTGCGGTTCTCCGCCTCCTCCGCCCGTTCTTTCCAGCAGCTTAACTTGTCCCTCCAGGGCACCAATACGAACCTCCGCCGCCACTGCCTGCTCCTCGTGCGCCGAAATGCGCTCCTCCGCCTGCTGCAGCCGCGCCGCATGGCCCGCTATGCTGTCTTTTACCTCCTCCATCACGGTATGCAGTTTGGAAAGTTTCTCGTCCAGGAGCTTGGAGAGATGGCAGACGGAGACCTGCATGTCCGCAATCATGCGGAGGCGGCCCGGAGAGATCGGGCTAGCGCGCGGCCATGTTGGGAGGCTTTGCAGATTTTTCTTTGCCGGGCCTCGTGGTCTTGATCGGCATCCCTGCCGAACGGAACCGATCTGCTTGTTCCGGAGCTCCCGACGCAATGCCACAGCGTTCCCTAGCAACAAGCAGCGAAATCGCCGGGGAGTAAACGCTGACTACAAGCACGGTATTTAGCAGTTATACGGAGGAAGAGCGGAGCCCGAGCCGGAGATGTCCGGTCAGCTCGCTACCATCACGTGACCCCCGAATGGATAGTATTAGTCGTAATCATCTCTCCCCCTCTCTCTTTATTTATGGAAAAATATTTTTCATTTTTTAAAGGCATAATCAGTCCATGCCCGAGGTTGAAATGTTGCTGGATTCTGCAGTTAATATTCCTATGTTTTGTGGTATAAATAGCACATATCCCACTTTTGGAACCTTTTTGCTCAGATATAGAGCCAGATATACACGTGGATACACATGCACATGTGTATTTATACATTTATATACTGTATATATTTAGATATGATAGCTAATCAGATTTATAATAAAATATTGCAGACTAAAAGCATTCTAATGGTATATGAGGGGCCGCTGAAAAATTCTGAGCCCAACCAAGAGAATGATGTGGAGCTATGAAAATTACAAGTTATTCCACACTTTTCTTGACACTTTTCCTTTCAATGATATGAAATAACATGAAAAGTGTCATGAAAAGTGTGGAATACTTGTAAGTTTCACAGCCCCTCATTCTATATGTTTCATGTCAGTGTTCTAGTCAAGTTTAGCAAAAAGTCTCTATATCAAAGGGAAAATAATTTTTGAAAGTCTTTTAGGAGTCTACCCCCGATATTCAGTCAGCAGCAGTCAGACTCTTTTTTTAAAATTCTTAATGTCACCAGATAAATTAGCCCCCAATATTCAGGGCAGGCCGTATGACGGCATCAACACTGAAAATCTGGTGCTAATATTTGAAGGGGCTGGTCAATGGAGCTTATGTGGGTCACGGCTCATATGGCAGTTATGTGGGCCCCAGCTAAATATCGGCTGGGACCTGCATAACTCTATTTTTTGCCCTGATGCTTCCCCCACCCCATCCCCCAACAAAAAACATTTTTCTCTTCTTCCTGTCCCTGCCCATGAGTCGGAAACCCATCTCATCCCTTCCCAAGAATAATCCAACTGGGCCACCAGGGAGGAAGATAAGACCAGAGGACCTAAACTGTGGTAGATTAGGATCAGGGGCCATTCCTAGGGGAGGGGCAGGAAGGTTTTATGACTTGAGGGCTGGAAGAGGGGGAAAAGAGAAGGGGTTTTTTTAGTGGGCAACAAGAGCAATAATAAAAAAAAAAAGTTATGCAAGTCCCAGCCAACATTCATTGCTGAGGTATGCATAGCTAGGTGGGTTAATTTAGAACAGCTGTTCTAAATTAACCCATTTAGGTATGCAGGTCCCAGTAGAGGGTGACCAGAACAGTGATTCTCAGTTTCAACCAAAACTGAACCAGCAACTGAAATTTGCAATTCGGTTTTAGTTTAAACCAAAACCAAATCTACTCCCCTGCATCACTCTTGGTGCCCCCACACCCTCATGATCACTCTCTGCATCGGCCCCCTTGTAATCACTCTCAGTGCCCATACCTAACCACCATCAACCTCCACGAGTCTATCTTTAAATCTCCTGGTAGTCTAGTGGATCTTCAGGGCAAGAGTAATCCCTAATCACTCTCATTCCTGCCGATTCTGCAGCCAAAATGGCTGCCGGAACTTCCCACAGCAGCCTTGCGAGACTGCCGCAGGAGGTCCCAAAGCCATTTTGAGATTGGAAACAGCATAAGTAGAAGTGACTGGATTTCTCTTGTTTATACTGGTTCCAGTCTCAAAATATCCACCAGGACCTCCTGCAGCAGTCTTGCGAGGCTGCTGTGGGAAGTCGTAGCAGCAATTTTGGCTGCAGAACCAGCAAGGGCAAGAGCAGCTGTGGATCGCTCTTGCCCTGAAGAGCCACTATACCACCAGAAGATTTAAAGATTCTTTGGGTGGAGGGTGGTAGTGGTGGGCTGGCGATGAGAGTGATCAAAGTGGGGCTGGGGAGGGAGAGGGTACCAAGAGTGATTGTGATGGGGAGAGTTCAGTTTTAGCCAAAATTGCACTGACATTTTTGACCGAAACGCAAACCCAGCTTTTGTATCAGATTTGATGCCAAAATCACAAACAAAACCAAAATTTGGTTGGCCTCTAGTACTGGCACTGAATATTGCTGGCACCCATATAATTCCTGGCTGTTCCCTGCTACCCAACAAAGAAAAATGGGGAGACCCAATGATCCACAGTGAAAACAATCCACGAATGAAAACAAAAACAAAAACTGTGGATGCAGATTTTCTGGAGATAATTTATTAAACACTGACATATAAAACCACGAAAATTAAATTAAAAAAGTACAATGATTAAAAAATACAGTGATAAAATCTAACCGGACCATCCAGTTTGCCCAATATTCACACCCATATACAGTATATTCGTGATTAAATTGTCTTTTCTTTAGTATTTCTGGGCAATAGACAATAGAAGTCTGCCTGGTACTCTCTTTAGGTTCCCACTTCTGTAGGTGCCATTGAAGCGCACTCCAGCCTATCTTAACCATTCTGTCACTGGAGCTTGTATCAAAGCCCTCCCCAACTTATCCTAAAACAAATCACCATATATGGGACACAGACCGTGAAGGATTGCGCAGTACCGGTCTTAGTTTGTTTTATACAATTCATTTTCTAATTAGAGATACTCTGTGTTCATTCCATGTTGTGTTGGTATTTTTATTCTGTCATTGTTTTAATCTCTACCACCTACCTCGGGAGGGCATTCCAGGCATCTCCATGAAAAATAATTTCCTAATGTTACTCCTAAGTCTTCTACACTGCAACCTAAATTCATGCCCTCTAGTTTTACCATTTTCCTTTCTCTGGAAAAGATTTGTTTCTATCTTCATACTTTCAAGTATTTAAACATCTATATCATATCTTCCCTGTCCCTCCTCTCCTCTACAGTATAAATATTCAGGTCTTCCAATTTCCTCTTGTACATTTTCATCACTTTTCTCTGGGCTACTTCAAATCTTTTTACATCCCATCCTTTCCCAGAGACAGCTTACAAAATTGAACACAGTATTCCAGGTGGGGCCTGTACAGGGGCATCAACACCTCCTTTCTTCTGCTGGTTATGTTTCTTTCTTTACAGACCAGCATTTTTCTGATACAGCCACCGCCTTGTCAAATTGTTTTGTGCCTTCAGATCCTCAGACACTATCACCCCAAGGTTCTTCTTCCCATCCATGCATATCAGTCTCTCACCTCTCAGCACATACAGTTCCCTTGGATTTCTTCTCCCCAAGTGAATCACTCTGCACTTCTTTGCACTGAATTTTAGTTGCCAAACATTAGACCATTCTTCTAATTTATGCAGATACTTTTTGATGTTTTCAACTCCCATTAGGAGTTTCCACTTGCTGAAGGGTTAGAAGTAAGGTTTGCCTTTTTGCAGAAGATACCAAGGTTTGTAACAATGTCACTCACAAATATATTGAACAGAATTGGCCCCATCACCGATCCTTGTGGAACTTCACTACTCACCTTTCCTTCCTCTGAGTGAATTCCATTAACCACCACCCTCTGGCATTTGTCCATCAACCAGTTTCTAATCTAGTTCACCACTTTGGGTCCTACCTTCAGCTGATCAATTTTGTTCAAGAGCCTCCTATGAGGAACCGTGTCAAAGGCTTTGCTGAAATCTGAGTAAATTATATTTAGTGCACTTCCCTCAATCTAATTCTTTGGTCATCCAGTCAAAGAATTCAATCAAATTCATTTGGCACGATTTACCTTTAATAAAGCCATGTTATCTTGGATCTTGTAACCCATTAGATTCTAGGAATTTCACTATTCTTTCCTTCAGCAATGCTTCCATTATCTTTCCAATAACTGAAGTGAGGCTTACAGGCCTGTAGTGAAATAGAGCATTATAATAGATCTTCTCTGCACATAACCTATTTGATTTCCTTGTATAATTTTAGGCAATACTAAAATTGCTAGAATATTGGCATAAATGTTGTAATCTGTTTCATCTATAGCTTTCTACAGAAATAGCATCCTTAAATGGCTTCTCTAATACTATAATCACTGCTTCAGCAAAGTTAGCACTGACATTTTTATGTTTGATCAGATGTTAAAACTATTTCAATAGCCATGGCAAAAGCATTTTACTGATATTCTTATAACACTGAATTTCTGTAAGTTGTAAAGCTGAGACATTTTTATAAAACTTGCCATCTGGCCTAGTGCTTTATTGACTTGTAGCAAATCTATTGCCATTTGAGTCTCTAAATTAGAAAATGGTGAAAAAAAAGTCATTAACTCCTAACTCAAGTCATTATCTCCTGAGATAGAAATTGTTCTACTTTTAGGAAAGACCCAAAAACTACCAAAGTATACAACTCTGAGTAATATTTTTTGAACAGATCCATTCTATTCTCACTAAAGTTGGAAATTTGTCTTTCCTCTGCCTTGAGCACTCCTCCCACCTCATATTTAACTAGCAGTAAGCAGTTTATAAATGATGTCTGCCAGTTAAATTCAGTATTGGCATCCAGATACCAGGTGATGACACAGCATTATCTAGTTAGAGATAATATTCAAGTTACTAACTGGATTATAAAATTATAACAGACTTTTGGCTGTCTTTAATTTATCCTGTTCAATATCCCCACTAACCGGATAACCTTTAGCTCCGCTCAAGCCCTGCCCTGGACTGCCCTGGCACTAATCAGATATTCCCAAGGAGGTCAGAGGACATATTTAGTGGCACTATCCAAGTAGTTTCCACTGACTGCTCACGTGCTCAGCTTAGAGGTAATACGGGTGCTCCTGAGTGCTGCTAACTAGATAAGTGGTAATCACTCATACTTTCTTGGAGTATTGTCATAGATTTTACATGGTTGTTCATGAAAATATTTGCAAATGTGGAAAACTGTTAGTTTTTAGAACTTTTCGCTCACATGAAAAAAAAAATTTGCACACACCCAGCCAAATCCTTAGAGGGAGCACTGCTTAGGAGTCCACTAGTGATGGAGAAAAAGTGTCTGAATGGAATATGTAAACCTGTTTGATTGTACACAGAAAAGCTGTATATCAGATGTGTTATCAAATAAATAAAATAACTGAATTAGTGCATTTGAATATACAGCCCTTTAATTTTAGTTCTAACCTTCCTTTGTTTTAAGTAGCTGGCCCACAGCCTATTATTTTATACTGAATTATACTGCTATCAATCAGCATAAAGTTTTTCCCCATGCATTAAAGTATCAGTATGCTTATTGGTCATGCAATATGATTCTAAAGATTTTTTTTCCAAACCTTAAATCTAAGCATATTTCATTTTGCTATGAAAGCTAGCAGCCTGATTAATTCTCTAACAATAGATTTGAAAGCTTCCCAAAGATAACGAGAGGTGGAAATCTTTAGAATGGAAAAATTATGTCTTACCTGATCATTTTCTTTCCATTAGTCATAGCAGATGAATCCAGAGATGAGCGGGTTATGACTATCCACCAGCAGGCTGAGAAAGAGATCACTAAACTGAGCTCTGACATATGTAGGATGGAAAGCTAGTATTTCTTGTAACGAAGCAACAGGAGCAACATGAAGAGCAAGTTGGCTGAGAACTTCCCTCCTCATAGCTTCACTATACAAAGCCAATAAGTCCAAATCAAAGCAACCTGAAGGACCAACACCCTACGGAACAAAGGAGAAACTAAAGAAAACAGAAAGGGTGAGATTCATCTGCTGTGACTAAAGAAAAGCAAATTATCAGGTAAGACAATTTTCCTTCTTTGTCATCAGCAGCAGATGAATCCAGAGATGAGTGGGATGTAACACAGCAGTCCTCAGTAGGGGAGAGATAGTGAACAGAATGTAGAAAGAACGAGATACCAAGCAGTCCACCATCCCCCAAGAAACAACACAAGTAGTGCCCAACCGAAGGAGCTCTACGGAACTATCTGCCCCACTGAAAGAATGACTGGAAACTACACATCATGCCTTCAAAGGGTGAGACTATTTCCACTCAATCCAAAACACTAAACTGCAAGGACAAGCCTTACAAAGTTTGGTGTCGAACAAATCAAACATGAGCCACCAGAGCACCCAGAGGAGACAAGGGTGCGTGCTTCATGACTCAAAGGGTTGACAGTATCCAAATCCTAGGCGGACAGCAGGGAGAAGTCACGCACACACCCCTTGGCATGGAGCTACACCAAGGATATGCACGACAGCTAAGGAAGGTGTCTTGCTCAGCAGCAAGCAAAGAAAGTGTGACCAACACCCAGACAAGGGGTGGCACTCAATAACAGAAATGGAGTTGTGTGCAGCAGCCTGAAATAGGGCTATGCTTGACAGCCAGTGATCAAGTTGCTCTGCGATGGAGCCACACACAGCCTCTAGTGATGGGTCAGTATGAAACATATAGCAATGGACCAGTGCTCAGCAAACAGCTATGGAGTCTTTCCTTACCCCCAAATGGATCTGCATTCTATATCCAGAGATGAAGCTGTGTTGTCCAACCAGGTGGAGTTGCGCTCAACATCCAGAGATGGATCTATGCTGACTACCCTGGAGGAACCACCTTAACATCCAGAGATGGATCCGTGCCAAACAGCTCAGTGGAGCCATGCTCTACATTCAGAGATGGATCCATGTGGAATAGCCAGACAGGGTCACATTCTACATCTAGAGCTGGAGCTATAATGAACAGCCAGGTGAATACATGCGTACTGCTAGGTAGAGATGTGTTCTACATTCAGAGTTATCCTGCCATTGTATCAGGCGATGGTGCGTCTGCATCTGGAGTACTGCGTCCAATATTGGTCGCTGTACCTTAAGAAGGATATGGCGATACACGAGAGGGTTCAGAGGAAAGCGATGCGTCTGATTAAGGGTATGGAAAACCTTTCATACACTGAGAGACTGGAGAAACTGGGGCTCTTTTCCCTGGAGAAGAGGAGAATTAGAGGGGACATGATAGAGACTTACAAGATCATGAAGAGCATAGAGAAAGTAGAGAGGGACAGATTCTTCAAACTTTCGAAAACCACAAGAACGAGAGGGCATTCGGAAAAGTTGGAAGGGGACAGAATCAAAATCAATGCTAGGAAGTTTTTCTTCACCCAACGGGTGATGGACACCTGGAATGTGCTTACAGAGGGTCCCCTAAAGCTGCATTCAGAGCTAAGTGAACATAGTGGTGGCAGTTTCTTTATGTCAAATAAGAGAAGATATTTCTTCATATAGTGGAAAGATTCTAAGAATTTTGATTTTTTAAAGACAACAATTTTTTGAGTCTTCAAGTGTGACCACGGACTTGTTAAGTTGCTATGACTAGAAGGTGAACTCTTTCTCAGGGAGGTTTAACAGCCTTCCCTTCAGAGTTTCATATCTCTGAGCTTTTTTACAAGTCAGTTGGGTCACACTTTATAGACTTGTTTTCATTAAAATCAGTTTGTCCTATGGTACATCCATCTTTGACATTAACTTTTTTCCATTTTTCTGCTTTATTCTCAAAATCTCATTTTCCATGTCTTGCATTCCCTTCTTATCTCTCTCCTCTCCCATGGTCTAACATCTCTCTCTCCTTCCCTCCCACTTTCTGTGGTCCAGCATCTCTCTCCTTCCCATCCTCCCTCCCAGCGGTCTGACATCTCTCCCTTCCCCCCCCCCCCAGTTGTTCGACATCTTTCTCCTTCCTTTTCCCCCTTCCCACAGTCTGGCATATCTCGCTTCCCCTTCCAGTGCTCCAACATCTCTCTCTCCCTTCCTCCATCACCATTCTCCAGATCTGACTTCTCTCCCTTCCTTAAGTCATTTCTCCTCCCTCCCAGTGTAACATTTCTTCCTCCCTTCCTCCTTTCTGCCCAGTGCAGTCAAACATCTCCTCTCCCTTCCTCATTTCTGGTCCCCTCCAAACCCAACAGTTCTTCCTCCTTTCTCTCCACCAAACCAAAATTTCTTTCTCTCTGCCCTTGCACGCTTCCTCTCCTCCCCCAACATCTCTCTCTCCCTCATGAGTTCCACTTTTCACTCTCTGCCTTCTCCCCCTTCTCCTGAGTGTAACATTTCTCTTTCCCCATCCATCTCTCCATTAGTCAAATACTTTCTGCCTCCTGCACACTTTTTCTCTTTCTCCATAACCCTTCTCTAGAGTGTGACATCCATCCTTCCCCCAGTCCATCTCTCCCCAATACCACTCACAACATTCTCTCTCCCCATGCACCGTCTCTTCCTCCCTTCCACCCCATGTCCATTTTCCCTCTCTCACCATTCTTATTCCACCTCAAACATTTTTCCTTCTTTTCCTCCTTCCCCAGCCCCACTCACAACTAACATGCTCCCTCTTGCTTCAATAGGTTAGCAGCAGCGATTCCTACATGAGACCCAGCAGAGGAGAAGCTCCCAGGTTAGCAGCAGGCAGCATGTAGTAATTGATGCCACTAACCTGTTGAAGCAATAGAGTAGTGCAGGAGAAGCAGGACCACGGGATCAAGACTGCAAAATTAATTACAAGGGCAGCAGCAGTGGTGACAGTGGCTCCACCAAGGGGCTGAAAAGGAAGGAGGGCAGGAGACCCACGCAGTGCCGCGTACCCCCACCAGTGGTTAGAGTACCCTTAGGGGTTCACATACTGCATGTTGAGAACCTCTGCCCCATAGCAGGTAAGTTTGGTTAGAAGCTGTAATTGTATCTAAGTTGGTTCATGCTCAGAGGTTTGTTACCTATAGCCTATAGGTGCGATTAATTGCTTTAATTGTGTCTAAGCGGGTGCCACAAGTGACATCGCTCTATGGTACAGCTGCACCTCGAATACTATGTGCAATTCTGGTCGCCATATCTCAAAAGCGATGTAGTGGAATTAGAAAAGGTTCACAGAAGGGCGATGAAAATGATAAAAGGGATGGGACGACTTCCTTTGAGCTACGGCTTTTCAGCTTGGAGCATAGACAGCTCAGGGGTGATATGATAGAGTTCTATAAAATACTGAGTAGAGTGAAAAGGGTATGTGAATCGCTCGTTTACTGTTCCCAAAAATACTAAGACTAGGGGGCATATGATGAAACTAATAACTAGTAGATTTAAAACAAACCAGAGAAAATATTTCTTCTCTACAAGCAGGGCTGTGGAGTCGGTAGATAAATGTTCCGACTCCGACTCCTCAGTTTTTTGTACTTCAGACTCCGACACCAACTCCAGGTACCCAAAATTTCCTCCGACTCCTCAACTCCGACTCCAACTCCAGGTACCCGAAATTTCCTCCGACTCCTCAACTCCGACTCCACAGCACTGGTTAATTTTCAGATCGTTAAAATGGAATGTCAAGTTGAGAGAAATGAGCATTTTCGACACCACCTTCTTTTTGCTTTTAATCAAGGTTCTAAGGCCACAGAAGCTGCTCGCAACATTTGTGCTGTGTATATAGCGGGTGCTATAGCTGAAAAAATCACTCGTGATTGGTATGCCAAGTTCAAAAATGGAGTCGGTAGATAAATGTTCCGACTCCGACTCCAACTCCTCAGTTTTTTGTACTTCTGACTCCGACTCCAGGTACCCGAAATTTCCTCCAACTCCAACTCCTCGACTCCATAGCCCTGTCTACAAGTAATTAAATTCTGGAATTTGTTGCCAAAGAATATGGTGAAATCAGTTAGACTATCAGGGTTTAAAAAAGGTTTAGATAATTTTCTAAAAGAGATGTTCCTAGGCCATTATTGAGATGGTTTGGGGAAACCACTGCTTATTCCTAGGATAAGCAGCATAAAATCAGTTTTACTCCTTGGGATCTTGCCAGGTACCTGTGACCTGGGACCTGGGTTGGCCACTGCTGGAAACAGGATACTGGGCTTGATGGACCTTCGGTCTGTCCCAATATGGCATGTTCTTATGTTAATGGAGATGATGTTTGAGACAATATCAATGCATGCTTCGAGAGGGAGACATGCTTGTGCTTCTTAGCTCGCTTACAAGGTTCCCCTGATGCCTGTAACACCAATGATAAAGAGGTAGATTGAGTCGTTGACATGGTCAGTGCCAGTGTCGATGCTTAAGTAGTATTTGGCTGTGCATTGAGTTCAGAATCTGCACCCATGCTCAATGTCCTAGAAGTTGTACTGAAAAACTTCTCAACTTGCAACTTCCTGGCCTTGAGCAGAGTGTGCATGAAATATGCTGATGGTCCAGACTTAGGTACTGAACACAAATTGTGCTGGTCAGTACCTGAAATGGTCCTATGACATCAAGTGCACAGTTTGAAGCCGCTAGGTGCCTTGGACAAAATCAAAGGGCTCAATGGCTCGGGGAGGTTGAGTAGATGTTAATCTGAAAAACGATAGACACTCCTGGTGTGGGCATGAAAAATTGAAGTTGGAGGAAAATGAAATTCTAATTGAAAATGAAAGAAAAGATAATATTATGACAAAAATGAAAGGAAAAAATATTGGAAAGGCACAAAACAAGTTTGTTTGACATGCTTTAAGAGAACTTGAAAGACACAGCTTCTCAGCTCCACAGAAAACTAAGATAGCACCAGCATGCATGCAGTATGGTGGTCTTAAAAAATTTATATTGACAGTACACTTTTTGACTGTCCATGCTGGGTTCCATGGATGACGTTAGCCAACTATGAGGATATGATGCCTACTTGTTCTCGGAGAAATAAATCTTTATTTCTGTATCTTGTCTTATATCTCTATCTCTGCTTTTTCTTGCTCCTCTCATGCTTCCTCTCTGCCTTCATGTTTTTTGACTTTTATGAATTCTTTCCCAGTCTTCTCATTTCTTTTATTGACTCATCCCCTCAACCTCATCACATTCATGTCTTTTCCCTCCATTATTATCTTTTTCCTCTTACCTTTCTCTTAGATGGGAGTGTATTTTTGTTGTAGTGGGAAAAGAAGGGCTGAGAGACACCCAAGGGGACCCTCCAACCACAGGTCCTGAAATGCTGTGCTCAATAATACAGCCAAGATGGGAAAAACAGGCCAAGCACAAGATGGATTCTTCTAAGGACAAAATGACAGTTTTAAAACTTATTTTCTGCACATCTCTGTGACTGCTCAACAGCTTATGAGAAACTTTACAAGAAGACTGGGGACATTTCTTCACAGAGCTGGACATCAGATAAAAGGCTAAGAACAGCCCTAAAAAGCAGAAGCTGTGCCATGTTCCATGGTGACAAGATGTTCTGCATGTACTCACTGATGCAACACTTTTCAAGAAGGAGGAGGGGGATTCTGAGAAGGGTCAAGTACATGCCCAGAAGATCTTGTGGTCAGCCTCAGGGACAAAGGTGTGTCGGTCAAATAAGATGATGCTTTTGGGCACCTCCCAAGACTGGTAATGAAGTACGTCAATAATCGACTTGCCCAATTAGAAATTAAGTATATAATGACAGCCAATCATTTAAAATGCAAATGTAACAACTAATCAGAATAGCTAAAGTAATATTCCCCAGATGAGTGGGAAACCCCGGCGCGGACCACAGGTAAGATTTTCAGTGTGCCTTTTATATGGTTGGTGTAAGGAAAACCCAGACACTGGATTTCTTACCAACAAAACTCTACCGGGTTTATTAAGACAAAAGAAAAATTCCAAAATAAACAATGGCGTCTCACAGGCACCAATTAGATAGTTCCTCCCTTTAGATCCAGTGTACTCTATCTGTGCTCAAGTTCAGGGACTGGACAGTCCTTGTCAGCAAACAAGATAAACCAAAATCAAACACGCTTTCCAGTCTCTCAAATGCCCCAATACTCCCTATTTAGGGCAGCTGGCTTCTATTAGCACCAGTTCTGGCCAGCACTGGCTGAGCACTGCAGGTGCTAGCCCTTCTTCCAAGTACTTTTCAGACAGAGAGGGGAAAAAAACATTTTCTTTGCCACCGCTTTCCCTCTCTAGCGCTTTGTCCCCCTAAGGACTTTCACAGCCCTGCTTTGCAGGCTGTGTGGAGCAAGCCTCCCTTTTCACCAAGGTCTTCAGGCCCTTCCAATAGCTACCACAGTCCTAGAAGAGCTTATAATTTCTAAATCAGGTTTCCATACATTCTTCTGGTACACTTAATTCTACCTCAGCCTCACTGCACCCCCCCCCCCCCACCCTGTATCACTGGAGCTATAGTCGTTTTCTGTTTCCATGAATTCCCCTTCTTCACTCTCCACCTCCCTTCCCCCTCTCTGGGTGTTTGGGAAAGCTTCCTGGCCAGGTTCATCTCCCTCTGAGAGAACCTCTAGCCCTACCCCCTTAGGCTCCCCTGGGACATCACAATACCTAGCTGGCTGCTGGGTTCCTGTCCCTGCTTGTTGGCCTGGGGCAATCCTATGTTCCTGGTGGTTTGCACAGAGCGTTGGGCTGCTTCCAATGTGCTCTGTTCTGCTTCTCCAATTAGAGTCAGCTGACGCTCCTTGATCTCCCTGCAGTCTTCCTACTTGAGGCTTATGTGATTGCAGAACTCAGTGGCTAACTCCACCCCCTTTTGGGTTGATCTCACGTTTCTCCCTAGCTTTGATTTCCGATGCATATCTTTTTAAGAAATCTTTTGGAAATTAGATAATCTTGCTTACTGTATTCATCTTGCACACACAAATCTTAGGTGGACCACATAGAACATTTTTGGTATAAATGTTCTATAGGTATGTTATGATTCCCAAGTACATTAGATAGATTGTGAGCCAATCAAGACAGAAAGGGAAAAATGTTTAAATTTCTGAATAAATATAATCTGTCCTGAGTCTCCTTAGGAAATTGGTATAGAAAATGAGACATCTTAGATTAGTACAGTTATGTTTTATACATTATTTTATTATCTTATTTAACATCATAGAAACATAGAAGATGACGGCAGAAAAGGGCCATAGCCCACCTAGTCTGCCCGCTCTAATGACCCACCCCCCTTGATTTTATCCCCCTAGAGATCCCACATGTGTATCCCATTTCCTTTTAAAATCTGGCACGCTGCTGGCCTCAATCACCTGAAGTGGAAGTTCATTCCAATGATCAACCACCCTTTCGGTGAAGAAGAACTTCCTGGTGTCGCCATGAAATTTCCCACCCCTGATTTTCAGCGGATGCCCTCTTGTGGCCGAGGGACCTTTAAGAAAAAAAATATCATCCTCCACCTCAATAAGGCCCGTGATATATTTAAACTATCTCTATCATGTCTCCTCTCTCTTAACATTCCTCGAGTGAGTTTAGCTGCAATTTATTCAGCCTTTCCTCATACGTGAGATCTTTGAGTCCCGAGACTACATGAGTTCATTGAAACATTACAATTTGAATACCCGAGAAACTCTACTAACATATTCTGATGATATATTCATATTACTTGAGGTTGATCCACATCTCGATAATTTGATACCCAATATTAACCATTGTATTACTAAACTTCAGTCCTGGGCGACAATAGTCAAGATGAAATTAAATGCTGCAAAAGCTTTTATGGCTTGGTCCAAAGTTAGATTCTCTCCCTTCTGCTATGATCTTAGACTCAGGAGAATCTTTGAAAATTGAATTTTCATCGTTAATACTAGGTATTGTTATTGATTCTTCACTTACATTTAAGGACCAACTAAACTCGCTTATTAAAAAGTGTTTTTTCAGCCTTCATGCTCTGAGAAGAGTGAGAGCACTTTTTCACCAATAATACTTCTTTGTATTGGTTCAATCAATTATTTTGTCAAGGCTGGATTACTGCAATTCAGTGTATTTGGGTCTTTCAAAGGTCAGTCTGCAGAGACTTCAATTAATACAGAACACTGCAGCTAAACTTATCTTCGGTATGAGTAAATTTGATCACATAACCCCTCTGCTCAAGGAATTACATTGGCTTCCAGTGTGTATCTCAGAATTCAATTTAAGTGCACTTGTATTGCATTTAATATCCTATTTGGCATTTTTGCCACTTTGATTCCTTTAGACTGGAATGTTCATAGATCTCAGCTTGCCAGAAGTTCTCAAAAATTAAATCTTACATTTCCCTCTCTCAGTGGTAAAAACAGAACCTAAGAGATTTAGTTATTCTTTTGCTTTTAAATTAACCAAATTCTGGAATACTTTACCACTTACATTAAGAAGTTTAGGTTCTTTTGCTTTATTCCGGAAAGTTCTGAAAACTTTTTTGTTTGCTAAAGATTTTGGAAATTAACTATTTCAGTCTACTTTTTCTTGTCAAATTTATGTATTATGTTTTACCTTATTGTAAACCGAGTCGAGCTCCTGCTTTTATTCATAATATCTTATTCCTCACGAACCTTTGAGAACTTTAAGATCCGCATCACAACACCTTCTTCATGTCCCATCCCTAAGAATCATTAGTACGCATAAGGCCTCTTCATTTGCAACTTTAGCTTCTACAATATGGAATTCGTTACCATCATATTTAAGGGTGGAGCAAAATCTAGATAAATTTAAGGGCAACCTTAAGCTTCTTATTTAAAGATGCTTATGATTGCTAATCGATCTCTGGCTCCTTTCTTGCCACATTCTGTTTTTATTCATATTCAACATCAATATGATTTCTCCTATTTCCCTTTTGTTTTTAACCTTAATTGTACTCTCTCCTTTTAAAACTGTATTTCTCCCCACTTTCCTGTTATTTTCATGTAAGCAAAGTTGTGTCTTAAGTCCTTTGATTGTTCCCTATTTTAATTTTTATTGTCAAACGCTTAGAGGGGCATAATCAAAAAACCGTCTAAGTCCCTTTTTGGCCTAAGGCCTTAAAAGTGGAAAGCAGAAGCAGGGAAAGTGTCCATAACCAAAACAAACGTCCTGGATTTGATTATGGCCTGCCTCTACCTTCAGCTGTTTAAACGCCCAGCCAACCACTACGTCTACAAGTACACCCCCACGACGTCTACGCTTATACCCCATAATGAACCAAAAAAACACATAAGCCCAAAACGTCCAACACAAGGGCTTTTAGGCGAAGGAGGAGCCAGTCCTTCGCCTAAAAGCTGGATTCTGTAACCGGTGTCTGTCAAAAACAACACTGGTTACAGTATCGCGCCCCCACACATACACACACAACATCGGGGCAGGAGGGAACCCAAGCCCTCTTGCCCCGGCGATTGTGCTCCCTTCCCCCCCCTGCCGAGTACGATCGGGCCAGGAGGGAGCCCAAGCCCTCCTGGCCCCGGCGACCCCCCCCCCCTTCTGACTCTATCAGGCCAGGAGGGAGCCAGATAGTCAGAGGGGGGTCGCCAGGGCCAGGAGGGCTTGGGCTCCCTCTTGCCCCAATATTGTGTGTGTGTGGGGGGGTGAAGCATCGCGGCAGGAGAGATGCCTCATCTCCCCTGCCGCGATGCCATCACTCCTCTACCCGAACTGCCGCGACCTGCGGCAGGAGAGATAGGGCATCTCCCCTGCCGCGGGTCGCAGCAGTTCGGGTAGAGGAGTGATGGCATCGCGGTAGGGGAAATAAGGCATCTCTCCTGTCGCGATGCTTGCGGTGGAGGGGTAGGCAGGTTGCTGGGGCCGCTGAGTTGATCGCAGCAGCCACGAGCAGCTCAGCGGCCCCTTTTTCGGCACTTAGACCAGGTTTGACTTTGTCTAAGTCAAAAAGGTATAAGTGCCGACTAGGCAACCTGCCTATGGTTTTGGTTATACCTGTTGTACACCTAGGTGTAAGTCGGCCCACCTCCCGCCCACCGCCTGCCCTTTCCCTTCCTCTAAACACGCCTCTTTTCTCTCTGTGCGTTTAGAGGCAGGGGAAAGGCCTAAGCTGTTTTTAGATACGTCTAAAAACCAGCTTTGGTTATGGGTACTTGGACGATCAGGCTTTTTGATCGTCCAAGTAGCCATTTAGGACACTTTTTAGATGTTTTGTTTTTTTTGATTATGAACCCCTTAGTATTTATGATTAGCGTTTTATCAAATTTTAACAAACTTGAAACTTGATGACTCGGTCTATAAAACTAAGTTTCAGTTTAGTTTATTTTTAGTTCACTTTTCACTGTAGCAGCAACTTGCTTAGGTTTTAAAACAATACTCAGCCAATATATTAGAGCTTAGCCTATTTAAACTACAGCATACAAAATTAACTTTTATTTTCTTCCTTTGCATTTCTTTGCATTCATTTTCAATGCTGTATATTATGTTAATGATGTATTCACTGAAACAAACCAAATCACAGTTACAAATATTCCTTCCTTATTAATTAAGGATTGCCTCATAAGGATATCTGCAGTATTAAATGAAGCTGTTTGCTATATGTAAATCTAATTTTATATCTTTCTTGTCGTGTTCTAATTACATGTTTTTCAATGTTGCAGTTCTACCAATACCATTTCTATTGTTTATTTTGCTATTAATAATTTACCTGCACAATTATGGACTGAAGCTAATTACTGGAGGTCCTATTTGAGGTATCATCTGTTTAATACTTGTCAATAGCAGACTTGTCAATAGCACCTCCCAAGACTGGTAATGACATATGTCAATAGCAGACATGCTCAATTAGAAATTAAGCCAATCAATTAAAATGCCAATGTAACGACCAATCAGAATAGCTAAAGTAATAGTTCATATAAAGGTATAAAAAAGCTACTTGTTGAAGACTTCCATTTACAGTGGATCCAGAGGAAAGCTAAAACTTCCCTACATTGAGAAGACCAAACAACCGAAGAAGAGACTTAAGTGCCTGAAAAACCTGAACCTTTATAAGAGACTTGGCAGAAGGGCTTCGCGGTAAAATAACATTATTCGCCGATGACGCCAAACTAAGTAATGTAGTGGGCAAATGCACAACGGACGAAGATTCAATGCCCGACAACATGATGCACGACCTACTCCTACTAGAGCGCTGGTCTAGGACCTGGCAACTCAGCTTCAATGCCAAAAAATGCAAAGTTATGTACTTAGGCAGCCAAAATCCATGCAAGACTTATACCCTTAATGGTGAGATCCTAACTAGAACGGTAGCAGAACGAGACTTGGGGGTGATCGTCAGTGAGGACATGAAGGCTGCCAGTCAGGTGGAGCAGGCTTCATCCAAGGCTAGACAGATCATAGGTTGCATACGCGGGGGTTTCGTCAGCCGTAAGCCGGAAGTCATTATGCCATTGTATAGATCTATGGTGAGGCTCCACCTGGAATACTGTGTGCAATTCTGGAGGCCGCATTATCGCAAGGATGTGCTGAGACTGGAGTCGGTTCAGAGAATGGCCACCCGGATGGTCTCGGGACTCAAGGATCTCCCGTACGAAGAACGGTTAGACAAATTACAGCTATACTCGTTCGAGGAGCACAGAGAGAGGGGGACATGATCGAGACGTTCAAGTATCTCACGGGCCGCATCGAGGCGGAGGAGGATATCTTCTTTTTCAAGGGACCCGCGGCAACAAGAGGGCATCCGTGGAAAATCAGGGGCGGGAAACTACGAGGTGACACCAGGAAATTCTTTTTCACTGTAAGGGTGGTTGATCGCTGGAATAGTCTTCCACTGGAGGTGATTGAGGCCAGCAGCGTGCCTGATTTTAAGGCCAAATGGGATCGACACATGGGATCTATTCACAAGGCAAAGGTAGGGGAGGGTCATTAGGGTGGGCAGACTGGATGGGCCGTGGCCCTTATCTGCCGTCTATTTCTATGTTTCTATGTTACCATGTAAAGACTAAGTGACTGTTGCCACCAGGATCATAAGCTTATGACGACAGAATGAACGTTTTGAGAATGGACCCTAAACTTCTACAACTTATTTTGTTTCCTTGCAACTATGGGCTTGCTGTCGATTTACATTTTTAATCTTCCTTACGGACTTATGCAGTACTGACTTATGTGTGCAATGACAAGATAGTGACAGGCCCATTGAAGGATTTTTGTGCTTTACTGAATGCAATGTTTAGAAGAGCCAGTATGTATTTTTTCATCCTGTTTTGAATCCTGTAACTGTACCTTAACTGTTTCCCACTTCAATAGACTCTTCCCATGTTCTTCTTGCTGCTCGACTGAAGTGAAGTGCAGTGAAGAATGCATAAAGATACCGGCAGCAGATGAGATATGGGGGCCATGACTGCTGCTGTGAAGGATACTGCCTCATGACTTCAACCCAACCACCTTTCTGATTCAAAGATGGAGATTTCTGAATTGCACAGTGCGGAACATGAGAGCATGAACCACGTCTGCACTTATCTCAGCTTTCTTGGAAGGGCATGGCAACAATCTAGTTTCAAGTGAAGAGTTTTGTTAACTTATCTCCTTAGGTGCGGTAAGTTCATGACAGGATGAAGCCATGAAGTATTTTCAATGTACAAAAGTATAAGAACAATGTTCACGTGGATATGATGTTTTGATTAAGTAACTATTTTTACCCATGCAAATGTAATTAGATGGTGTCTCTATTTTTCACATGCGATTTGCAACAGAAGAGTTTAGGCCTTGCCTGTTTATGACATCTTGCTTTACTGCCGTATGATATAATTTTGATCTAAATGATTTTATGTTTATAATGTGAGTTCACTACCAGACTGGGACATTTAGCGATAGGGTTGGGATGACCAGCTTCTCCCTGGGTTGCTGCACTGGGTCTGTGGACTATGGACTTTGCCTTTTTATGTGACCCCCTGATACTCCAGCTCATCATCAGACCCAAGCCTACACTCATCTGCTTCAAACACTCACCTGTGATACCTTTTCAAAGCTGTCAAGAGGGGAATGAGAGACCCCCGAGGGGACCCTCTAACCACAGACCCTGAAATGCTGTGACTCCCAGGTACTCCTACTCATCAACTACTACTCATCATCAGACTCGTGCCTAAACCCATCTGCTTCAAGCCACCCACCTGTGATGCCTTTTTCAAAGCCATCAAGAGGGGGATTAGAGACACCCGAGGGGACCCTCCAACCACAGGCCCTGAAATGCTGTGCTCAATAATACAGCGAAGATGGGGAAAACAGGCCAGGCACAAGATGGATTCTTCTAAGGACAAAATGACAGTTTTAAAACTTCTTTTCTGTACATCTCTGCTGACTGCTGAACAGCTTATGGGGAAACTTTCCAAGAAGGCTGGGACTGGAAATGCACACGTCAATAAACGACATGCCCAATTAGAAATTAAGTAGGTAACCACAGCCAATCAATTAAAATGCCTATGTAACAACCAATCAGAATAGCTAAAGTAATATTTCATGTAAAGGTATAAAAAAGCTAGCTAATGAGGAAATGAGCAGAGTAAACTGAGACCTGCCAAGATTGCTACCATCTTCTTGTCTTCTTTGCTTACACAATTGCTGTATATTCCCGTGATCCATGTCATGTAAGCTGCCTTTGCTCTATTATTCATTAAACTTAAATTATTATATGAAACAGCAACTGTGTTGCGTCAAGGTAATTTCATGAAGGGCTAAGCAGCCGGCCTTTCACATCTCTTTCAGCAACTCTTTCCTCTGTATTATGTTCTCTCTACTAAATCATGTCTCTTTCTCACAACTCCCTTCCCCTTTCAAAGCCCAAGTTCTCTCCCTGGATTTTTCTTGTTCTTATAACCTGCTTCTTCTCACTCACAGCTACACTCCCAGTTGCTATCCTCGTCCCTCAGCCTTTCTTCCCTTAAGGCACTTCCAGTTCTTTAAAACAATATTCTCTCTCCCAACCAAGAATCCCATTCAAACCCCTTTATCTCTAATTTATTTATTTTTATTAACCTAAGTGTTGTACATTCAGGCACTCAAGCATTTTTCCCTCTCTGTCCTGGCAGGCTCACACTCTATCTAATGTACCTGGGGCAATGGGGAATTAAGTGACTTCCCCAGGGTCACCAAGGAGCAGCATCAGATTTGAACCCACAACCTCAGGATGCTAAGGCTGTAGCTCTAACCATTGTGCCACACACTTCCTAGCCCCCTCTATTTTTCTATACAGCTCCACTTCCAGTGTCTTTCCTGACCACCCAGCCCTTCGCCCCTTTATAGTTCCAACCTGTTTCTTCCATCCTTTCACAGCAGCATTCTGTCTCCAGGCAGTAACCCCCTTCCTATTCCTCTCCTTTCCAGTAATTCTTTTCAAGCCCCTTCATCCTTTCCTATCCTCCTCTATTTCTGTCCCACAACTGCACTCTTAGCCTCTGTCCCTGTTACCCAACCTCTTACCCATTCAGCAACTTTTAGCCTCTTCCAGGCCTTCACAGCAGAATTCTCTCTGCCTAGCGGGTACCTCTTTAAATCGTCCCTACTCCTTTCCAGACCTCTCTATTCCTCACCCCACAGTTCCACTCCTAGTGCATGTCCTCATCATCCAGCCCTTCCCCCCTTACATCTTTTTTCTGTTACTTCCAGTCTTTTACAGCAGAATACACTCTTCTACGTCTCTGTCCTATGCCAATAAAAGTTATGTAGTTCATCCAAGGTGATACCGTTAGTTCACCCTTTATACCTTGTATCAAAAAAGAGGTTTCAATGTCAGTCTTTTAGCCCTCAGAGACACCACCAGAAGATCACATTATCATATCTTCTGGCTTTACGCACCTAATCGTCATTGGGTCAATATATAGTGTGTATATCAATTTCTTATTTTTTTTAATTAATTAAATTTATTTTAAGACAATAAATAGTTTTAAAGAATATTTTATATGAATTAAATACTTAACTTAACTGGTGGTTGGTGGTTAGCAAGGGATTAATGAGCCAACATGTTTCACCCTTAGAGGGGGTTTCCTCAGGGCTACTATCCCTACAATAAGAAAACCTTATTGTAGGGATTTTCTTATTGTAGGGATAGTAGCCCTGAGGAAACCCCCTCTAAGGGTGAAACATGTTGGCTCATTAATCCCTTGCTAACCACCAACCACCAGTTAAGTATTTAATTCATATAAAATATTCTTTAAAACTATTTATTGTCTTAAAATAAATTTAATTAATTAAAAAAAATAAGAAATTGATATACACACTATATATTGACCCAATGACGATTAGGTGCGTAAAGCCAGAAGATATGATAATGTGATCTTCTGGTGGCGTCTCTGAGGGCTAAAAGACTGACATTGAAACCTCTTTTTTGATACAAGGTATAAAGGGTGAACTAACGGTATCACCTTGGATGAACTATTGGTACTTTTTTCCTTGTAAAAAAACTTTTTTTCATTCTATATAAGCCAGATACACTAAAATAAAAGTTATGTGACATAAGAGGGGCATAATCAAAAATACGTCTAAGTCCATTTTGGGCCTAAGTAGCTAGTCACCCAAAATCGGACATGTGCAAAGTCCATTCTTGAAAAATGCGTCTAAAATCTTTTTTTTTTTTTTTTTTTTCAAGAATCGTCTACTTGTGCGTCCAGCCGTTTGATTGTCCAGACCACTAAATCATCTGTCTTTATACCCCATTCTCATCCAAAAATTTGTCCAAGTCAAAAACACCTAGAACAAGACCTTTTGGATGTGGGAGGGGCCAGCAAAGTGATGGACTGGCCACCCAGACATTGCAACAGAGTAGGGGGGCACCTTACAGGGCACTGCTGTGAACTTCACAAAAACAGTGCCACATAAACATCTCACCACAACTCCCAGTGCCACATAAACATCTCACCACAACTCAGGGAGACCCCCCCAAAACACCCCCCTAACCTACTAGACCAGTGGTCTCAAACTCGCGGCCCGCCAGGTAATATTTTGAGGCCCTCGTATGTTTATCATATTCACAAAAGTAAAATAAAACAGTTTCTTGATCATATGTCTCTTTAGCTATAAATTACAATATTATTATTAAGACTTAGCCAAAAGGAAAGATTTATAAACTATAAAGAGTTTTACCTCATGCAAAATTGTCATTTCTTTAATAAGACATCAACTATTTTTTTCCGAGGCCCTTCAAGTACCTACAAATCCAAAACATGGCTCTGGAAAGGGTTTGAGTTTGAGACCACCTGTCTACAACCCCAATAGCCCTTATGGCTGCAGGTGCCGCCTATATGGCAATACAATAGGGTTTTGGGGGTGCACAAGTTAGAGTGGCTTATGGGCCTGGGTCCTCCTCTCTATGTTCCAGTAGCCTACCCCCCAAGACTACAGAAGCCACCTCTGTGCAGCTCTACTAGGTTTTCCTATGCAAAGTGCTGATGTTCTGGAGGCAGGTATGTACATTTTTATTCCGATTTTTATGGCAGTGGGGAGGGGAGTCAGTGATCACTTGGAGAGTGTGTGGGGGTCTGTACTTTGTGTCTGCAGTGGTTTTCTGGTCACTTAGACCTGTTTTTAGATCACCTAAGTCACTACGTATAAATTCCGTTTAGGCAGTCTCGTTAAACTTTCAGTTATACTTGCAATACGACTAAGTCTAGGTCAGCCCATGTCCCGCCCAAATTCCACCCTTACCACTCCTCCTAAAATGCCCCTTTCAGCTCTGGGCGTATAGCTGCACTAAAAAGGCCTAAGCTGGTTTTAGATACGTCTAAAACTCGTTTTGATTATTGGCACTTGGACAACCTGTCTTTAAGGTCGTCTATGTGCCGATTTGGGCGGGATTTTAGACGTATTTCTGTTTCGATTATGAGCTCCTTAGTCTTCTTTCATTGTTTATTTGTTGCTATTCACCTCCTCATTGGCAGCCGTAGGCAGGAAGTGCCTCTATCCTTAGTTACAGCAGCCTCCTCCTCCCCATGGAGCCCATCTTTCAGATACAGCCAGACAATAGGCTGTAAAACAGCTCTTTCATCCTCTTGCAGCCCATTGGGCAGATATGCTAGGCAATAGCAACAGAAGAAGTCAGGAGCAGTGACTGGGATACAGAAACACTTCCTGTCTGCTGCTCTGCAGCACGGAGTTTACAGATCCAGATTTAATAAAGTATATCATAGAAACATGATGGCAGATAAAGGCCAAATGGCCCATCTAGTCTGTCCATCCGCAGTAACCATTATCTCATTCTCTCTCCCAGAGATTTCATGTGCCTATCCCAGGCCCTGTTGAATTCAGGCACAGTCTCTGTCTCCACCACCTCTTCTGGGAGACTGTTCCATGCATCTACCATCCTTTCTGTAAAAAAGTATTTCCTTAGATTACTCCAGAGCCTATCACCTCTTAACTTCATCCTATTTCCTCTCATTCCAGTTTCCTTTCAAATTAAAGAGACTTGATTCATGCACATTTACTTTAAGTAGTTATTTAAACATCTCTATCATATCTCCCCTCTCCCGCCTTTCCTCCAAAGTATACAGATTGAGATCTTTAAGTCTGTCCCCATACGTCTTATGATGAAGACCACATACCAGTTTAGTAGCCTTCCTCTGGACCGACTCCATCCTTTTTATATCTTGTTGAAGGTGCGGCCTCCAGAATTGTTCACAATATTCTAAATGAGTTCTCACCAAAGCCTTATACAGGGGTATCAATATCTCCTTTTTCCTACTAGCCATACCTCTTCCTATACAACCTAGCATCCTTCTAGTTTTTGCTGTCACCTTTTCAACCTGTTTGTTATTATTAAGATCATCGCATACAATCACACCCAAATCCCGCTCTTCTGTCATGCACATAAACTCTTCACTCCCTAATCCATACTGTTCCCTCGGTTTTTGGCAGCCCAAATACATGACCTTGCATTTCTTAGCATTAAGAACATAAGAACATAAGAAATGCCTCTGCTGGGTCAGACCTGAGGTCCATCGCGCCCAGCAGTCCGCTCACGCGGCGGCCCAACAGGTCCAGGACCTGTGCAGTAAATTTCTATCTATACCCCTCTATCCCCTTTTCCAGCAGGAATTTGTCTAATCCTTTCTTGAACCCCAGTACCGTACTCTGCCCTATAACGTCCTCTGGAATTGTATTCCAGGTGTCCACCACACGTTGTGTAAAGAAGAACTTCCTAGCATTTGTTTTGAATTTGCCCCCTTTCAACTTTTCCGAATGCCCTCTTGTTTTTTTATTTTCTGAAAGTTTGAAGAATCTGTCCCTCTCTACTCTCTCTATGTCCTTCATGATCTTGTAAGTCTCTATCATATCCCCTCTTAATCTTCTCTTTTCCAGGGAAAAGAGTCCCAGTTTTTCCAATCTCTCAGCCTATGAAAGGCTTTCCATCCCCTTAATCAGTCGTGTCGCTCTCCTCTGAACTCTCTCGAGTAATGTCATATCCTTCTTAAGGTACGGTGACCAATACTGGACGCAGTACTCAAGATGTGGACGCACCATTGCCCGATACAGCGGCAGGATAACTTCTTTCGTTCTGGTTGTAATACCTTTCTTGATTATACCTTGCATTCTATTCGCTCTCTTAGCGGCAGCTGCGCACTGTGCTGTCAGCTTCATTGTCATGTCCACCATCACCCCCAAGTCCCTTTCTTGGGTACTCTCATTCAAAACATCCCTCCCATCGCATAATTATACCTCGGGTTTTTGCTTCCCACATGCAATACTTTACACTTCGCAACATTGAATTTCATCTGCCATCTCTCTGCCCATTCCCCTAGTTTGTCCAAGTCCCTTTGCAATTCTTCGCAGTCCTCCTTTGTCCGAGCTCCACTATATAGTTTGGTGTCGTCTGCAAATTTTATTATCTCACACTTCGTCCCTGTTTCTAGATCATTTATGAATATGTTAAAAAGCAGCGGCCCGAGCACCGAGCCCTGCGGAACACCACTCGTGACCTTTCTCCAGTCTGAGTAATGGCCCTTCACCCCTACCCTCTGTTACCTACCTTCTAACCAGTTTCTGATCCATCTATGCACGTCTCCGTCCACCCCATGGTTCTTCAGTTTCCAGAGTAGACGTTCATGAGGCACCTTGTCAAGGCTTGGTGCCTCATGAACGTCTACTCCGGAAACTGAAGAACCATGGGGTGGACGGAGACGTGCATAGATGGATCAGAAACTGGTTAGAAGGTAGGAAACAGAGGGTAGGGGTGAAGGGCCACTACTCAGACTCGGGCCGCTGCTTTTTAACATTAGCTGCCAAATTTCAGACCATTCTTCAAGCTTCGCCAGATCTTTCTTCATGTTATTCACACCATCTGGCGTGTCTATTCTATTGTAGATTTTAGTATCATCAGCAAAGAGGCAAATATTACCTGACAACCCTTCAGCAATATCATTTATAAAAATGTTAAAAACAACAGGCTCAAGAACAGAACTTTGAGGCACACTACTGGTAACATCCCTTTCCTCAGAACTATCTTCATTGATCACTACCCTCTGTCGCCTTCCACTCAACCAGTTCTTGACCCAGCCCGTCACTTTGAGACCCATCCTGAGGGCACTCAGTATATTTATTAGACGTCTGTGTGAAACACTGTCAAAGGCTTTGCTAAAATCTAAATACACCACGTCTAGCGAACAACCTTTATCCAATTCTCTGGTCACCCAATCAGAGAAATTGATCACATTTGTCTGACAAGACCTACCTTTAGTGAATCCATGTTACCTCCGGTCCTGTAAGCTACAGGATTCCAGAAACTTGACCATTCTCTGTTTTAACAGTGTTTCCATTTATTTGCTGACCGCAGAAGTCAGACTTACTGACCTGTAATTTCCTACTTCTTTCTTACTTCCACTTTTGTGGAGAGGGATCACATCTGCCCTTCGTCATTTCTCCGGTACCACTCTAGAGACTCATTGAAAAGGTCAGTCAATGGAGCTACCAGAACTTCCCTAGGTTCCTTCAGCACCCTAAAATCTACACCATCTGGCCCCATTGCTTTGTCTACCTTTATTTTAGCTAGCTCCTCACGAACACAACCCTCTGAAAATTGATCAGGGTCTATTACTCCTCCATCTCTATTCACATTTATCTTCTGCGGTCCTGCTCCCCACTCTTTGGGGTGCTCCAGCACCCACAGCATTCACAGAGCTGGTGCCTATGTTTATCCCGATATGTTATTGGTCAATTAAATTTCACAGTATCTTATATAAATTGGCTGCCATTTTGAAGCCATTTTTTCCTATGGTTGAAGCTTGAGTGAAAGGTTAACCTCCTGATGCAGCTTATTTTAGCAAAATGAGAGAACCTTGTCTGAGTGTTATGCTGATGCAATGGGCATTGGGATTATTTTTGGACTATTACAGATTGAGGAGTGTCATTAAAGTCACTGTGGATGAATTTGGGCTGCCTGTTTGGACATAAACTTGAGAATATGGTGTAAAAAAGGGGTGTCCAACCTCAGCCCTCGCCAGACTAGGTTTTCAGGATTTCCCAAATGAATATGCATGAGATCTATTTGCATACAATGGAAGCAGTGCATGCAAAAAGATCTCATGCAAATTCATTGGGAAATCCTGAACACCCGACTGGACTGTGGCCCTCAAGGACCGATGTTGGACAACCCTGGTGTAAAGCCTTAGAAATGATTGAAGATAGCTCTGTCTAGAAGATTTCCTACACATGTGGTGTTATATATGGGTTTTTATGGATACAAATGGTTTTCTTTTGTAAGATTGGGGCTTTTCTGTATCGTTTTAGTGAGGACGTGGAGATGGCAGAGGACTTCCCAAGCTTGAGCCCAGCTGCTGAAAAAGAGGAGGCAATGGACACTGCTGAAGTGTGTCCCGAAGCTGACTATAACCCAAAGGGAATGGAGGTTAGTCCATAAGCTGAAGGGAAGCCGAGTATCTGTCTCACTAAACTGCGTTTGAGTGCTGGCTCTCTGCAACCAAAGCCCAGGTGTCCCTGATTAGGGAGAGAAGGAAAACCTCTCCGTTTCACTTTGGGACTGCCCGAGGTTGTTGTTTGCTAAAGGAACTGTTTCTTTGATAGTGTGAAGCCTCTGTGTTAAAGCCTTTGTAAACCTACCAGCTTATCTATCCTGCTGTGCTCCGTTGGCTGGGAAGCTCAGCTGATGCTAATGAGCCTGGGAGCCTGCTCTGAAAACTATACATATTACCCAGGTTAGCTGAAAAGCCTTGAACTTTATTTCTAAAGTTTGCCACTTCATTTATCTGCTTTGTGATGCAGTTTGCTTTCATTGTTTGGAAGTTTATTTTCATGACATTTCTGTTTATTTGAACCTGGTGAAGAGGACTATCTTTAAAGCAGAGAAAGTGCCATACTTGGTGCTCAAGCCATTCTGACAACTATATGCTGTTTTTGTTTTATGCTTAATTTTTGCATTCCATGAGGGTGGCTGAAATATTTAGACCCCCCCTGTTCAATAAAGCCTAAGTATGTGAATTTGAACAAACCTGAATCGTGTCTCCTTTTTGGCAAAGTATCTCAGTGTGGCCTGGCAGACTAGGCAGGTGCCTAGGTCTGTTTTACCTGAAAAGCCTTCCTCTTTCCTGGGGAAGCCATGCCGACAGGTCAGGATTCAGCACAGCTAAGCCGCCTGCCAGTCAGAGCAGGGAATAGCTGTGTGCAATATATCCATTAATGCTAGTGAAAGGTAGCCAATGGAGGGAGAAGGCATTTTTATCTAGTTATGTTTTACTAGTGAGCTCTCAAAATTAACTGGTTGAACATTTTTAAAATCTACAAAACTTAGATCTGTTTGTCTACCTTAGCCCCTATTTATCATTTTATTTACTTTGCTAACCACTTAGGGCTCCTTTTACGAAGGTGCGCTAGGGTTTTTAGCGCACACACAAAATTAACTTGCACTAGAGCATGCGGTAGCCGAAAATCTACTGCCTCCTAACAAAGGAGGTGGTAGAGGCTAGCGCGCTCGGGAATTTAACATGCACAATAGCGCGCGTTAAGGCCCTAGTGCGCCTTTGTAAAAGGAGCCCTTAGATTTTCATTATATTTGCAGTACATCAAATAAACTGAATTTAACTTGAACTATATACATATTATCAATTATAAACATTTCTTACCTTTTTCACTGACACTTTCACTTTCTATTTCCACATCTTCACAGCTTGTGTATCCTGGGGTTGATGCTCCTTCTTCCTCTGAGCTACTGACTGACATCTGCCTTCTTTTACCACCTCTTTTTGATCTATGGGGCTTTGGAGGTGATGGTCTCACCGATTCTGACTGGTCAGAACTAAGGGAATCATTCCTTAACATGGTCTCCATTTTTTCCCGCTTTGCTTTCCGCATAAGGATAGCAGAACTAGGATCTAGTCGACTTTGTTTTTTCAAGGTGTCATGGTTCTTGGAGTCTATATGTTCTGAAGGAACAGGGCTGTGTCTTGGAGTTGGTGGGCTATGATTGGATAATTGTTTAGACATAGGAAGTCTTCCATCATCAGTTCTATCTATAGAATATGCTCTTTGATTTTCCATAAGAGTTTTTTTGTCCTGAGTTCCTGGTAACTGTGAAAGTTTCCCGAGTTTGTTTTCAGGTACTTCGGCTTCATTTACTTCCGTGTGTGCTAATGCTACATCACTGTGTCTCCTTTCATAACGTACCTTAGAAACCTTTGCATGCATTCGCATCTGTTGTTCCTCTGGTTGTGGCTTCACTGGATATATTGCTAAATTAGGGTCACTTCTATAACGAGTCTGATAGTCTTTCTCCTGCCTCTGTTTATCAGTGGTAGCTGCCTTGCCTTCTTCTACTTTGTCAGGCATGTCCTGTGACCTCCCTTTCTCTAGTCTTCTATTTTCTCGTCTTTCTTTGTGTTCTCTGTTTTCCATGTGTCCCTCCCCAAGTTGAGGAGAGAATTTTGGCACTCGTTTGCGCTCACTTCTTAAACCCCCTTTCCCACTTAGCTCAGGAGTTGATAAGGTCTTCTTCCTGCAGTTAATAAAAAATGAAAATAAGTCATAAAAATTATGCCTTATATAAATGTTTAGATTTGGTATCATTGCCCTATAAATATAAAAGTCTGCAACTTTTATAAGACAAAAGATTCTAGATAACACACATTAAAAAATGAAAGAAATTAATTAATTTATTTATTTATTTATTAACCACATTTATGAAGAGATTTGCCCAATGTGGTATACAGCAGGTATAGTTTAACATAAAACTTATAATTTTGTTAGAACACAGCAATAGTAAAATGACCAAACAGGTCATGCCATGTCAAGTGGTTAGAGCTCCCCACTCAACCACCTCAGAAATTGATGACATTTTTCAGGGAATATGTTGGGACCTCTAATGAAGATATCCAAAGTTTTGGGGCACGATCTCAACTAGGTTCAAAGTTAGGAGCCCCTTTATTTGGGTCACTTTTTTGTATCTGTGGAAGATCTTGAAATTGGATCAGTTGGCATGAAATTACCAGTTAATGAGGTAAACTTGGAATTGGAAAATTGTAACCTTGTAATAGGACTAACATGATACTGTATCAGAAATATACACATTTAACAATACTGAAGAACAATTATATTAAAAAAAAAAAAAAATCTCAGTACAATAGTAGATGTAATCTACTTAGATTTCAGCAAAGCCTTTGATACAGTTCTCCACAGGAGGCTCATGAATAAGCTGAATGGTATGAAGTTGGCACCCAAAGTGGTAAATTGGATTGGAAGTTGATTGGCTGACAGATGACAAAGGGTGATGGTAAATGGAATCTGCTTAGGAGGAACAGAAGGTGAGTAGTGGAGCGGAATGGTGGTAAATGGAATCTGCCTAGAGCAGGGTTGTCAAAGTCCCTCCTTGAGGGCCGCAATCCAGTCGGGTTTTCAGGATTTCCCCAATGAATATACATGAGATCTATTAGCATACAATGAAAGCAGTGCATGCAAGTAGATCTCATGTGTATTCATTGGGGAAATCCTGAAAACCTGACTGGATTGCAGCTCTCGAGTAGGGACTTTGACACCCCTGGCCTAGAGGAATGGAAGGTGAGTAGTGGAGTGGAATGGGATGACTCATTGCAGCCATTTCATTGCGGGACGAATCATCCTAGTGAAGGGAGGTGAACATGTAAACTTTCCAATCTGCAAGCCTCTTCATGCAAGTACAAAATTGGTCTGGCAAGTGAACAATGACATGGCAGGAGACGTCACTCCACAGTACCTCTGGTCAAGAGTGCACCAGATTTGTAACTTTCAGTGGAGTAGACTTGTGCCCGTCATCGACTCCCAGGTCATCTCTTTTAGAGGTCCTCTTCTCTCCCGCTATGGCGGAACTACTGCCCAGTTACTCTCTGATCTGGGGGAGGGGGGAGAGAAGTATCTCCCTAGATGCTGAATCCACATGATCTGGGAGGAGAGGAAGAGGACTGCCTATTTGGTTGGGAGCTGTTTGTTTCATCGCTGAATGTTTCATGGGATGGTTCAGCGCTGAAACAGCCGGGATAAACTAGATTTTTCTAGATCTCTTTTCATGTTTTCTACTCCCTCCTGGATATCTACTCTGTTTGCAATCTTTGTCATCCACAAAAAGGCAAACTTTTATTTCTAACCCTTCAGCAATATTGCTCACAAATACAAATAGAATCGTCCCCAGCACCGATCCCTGAGGCCCCTGGGGACGATTCTATTTGTATTTGTGAGCAATATTGCTGAAGGGTTAGAAATAAAAGTTTGCCTTTTTGTGGATGACAAAGATTGCAAACAGAGTAGATATCCAGGAGGGAGTAGAAAACATGAAAAGAGATCTAGAAAAATCAGAAGAATGGTCTAAAGACTGGTAGTTGAAATTTAATGCAAAGAAGTGCATAGTGATACACTTGAGATACAGAAGTCCAAAGGAGATGTATCAGATTTGAAGTAAAAGACTGAGAAGAACAATTCAGAAGCAGTACCTAAGGGTGGTAGTATCTTAGGATCTCAAGACAATGAAACAATGTGACATGGTGGTGGCTGTAACCAGAAGGCTGCTAAACTGTATAGAAAGAGGTATAACCAGCAGTAGAAAAAAGTATTGACGTCACTATACATGTCATTGGTGAGGCCCGATTTGGAGTACCATATTCAGGCTGAATCTCTCTACGGACGTCACTACAGACATTAAAAAAACCCAAAGTGGTTCAAAAAAAAGCAACAGAAATTATGTGAGATTTTAATCAAAAGATATGAGAAGAGACTCAAGAATATAAGGAAAACCTTACTGGGTCAGACCAATGGTCCATCAAGTCTGGTAGCTCATTCTCACAGTGGCCAAATTGAATATGTATACCATAGAGCAGGGGTGTCAAACTCCATCCGAGTCTCACCTTCAAAGCAGTCTGCAGAGGATTGCCGGTCGGCTGTAGTGAACCTAGTAGGCTGCTGTCGACCTTCACAGCATGTTTCCTCTGCCGCGGTCACATACGTCAGAGGAGGGGTGGGACCGCGGGAGAGAGAATGTGATGCGGAGGCTGATGGCAGCCTACTAGGTTCACTACAGCCAACCGGCGATCCTCTGCAGGCTGCTATGAAGATGAGAGTGGAAAGCCGGAGGACGCTAGAAATAAGGCGGGCCCTGGTGTAAAGAAGGGGAGAAACATGCAGGCCTTCTGGGGGGGGATTTGCGGTGGCAGGCCCTGTTGTAGACGTACACGGAGGGAGGGAAGGATGTACAGAAGGAGGGGGTCCAAACAGACGTGCATATGCCAGACTGAGGGTGAGGGGAGGGGAAGAAACAATGGGTCTAAAAACAGAGGAGAGGGAGAGAGATGGTAAACAATGGGATGGAGGGAGGGAAGGAATAAAAAAGGGAGAGAAGTTGGACACAAGGTGTAGAGAAGGGGATAGAGATACTGGATAGGAGGATAGTTGGGAAGAGAAAGGGGGTGGATCCTGGGGTGGTGGGGAAGGAGGGAAAGATGCTGGATGAAAGAGTAGTTGAGAAAATGAGAGATGGTGGATCTGGGGCTGGTGGGGTCCATCGCTGCAGCTGTGGGAATGGAGACGAAAAAAAGGAAAGATGTCAAACCTCCAGGAGAGGGAAAGGAAATGGAAGGGGAGGACAGAGATGGAAGAAAACAACAAATGGGCAGGAGATGCTGGCAAGCGAGTTATCAGAAGATAACCAAAACGTGGGACCAACATGATTTGAATAATGACCAGAAAACAAAAGGTAGAAAAAATAATTTTATTTTCTGTTTTGTGATTACAATATGTCAGATTTGAAATGTATATCCTGCCAGAGCTGGTGTTAGAAAGCAAGCATGAACTAGAACCTAAAAGAGAGAGGAAAAGTCTTTTTTTATTTATTTTGTTTACATCATAGAGCCGGCATGGGGTTGGAGAGGTTGTAACCCTATACTTCTACTAAGGGGTCCTTTTATTAAGATGCGTATTTAGCGTGCGTTAAATCGGTTAGTGTACCTTAATAAAAGGACCCCTAAGTATCTTAATAAAATATTTGGCCTGCGACTTAGCCTATGTTTTAGATTTTGGCTCCTTATGTGATTGGAGTTCGACACTCCTGCTATTGAGGATAGGAGGGATAGGGGTGATATGATACAGCACAGTTACTTACTGTAATAGGTGTTATCCAGGGACAGCAGGCAGATATTCTCAACATGTGGGTGACGTCACCGACGGAGCCCCCTAGCGGACGTTTTTGCAAGCAGACTTGCTTGAAGACCTTCAAGCTTGCGATTGGCCCGCGCATGCACGCGTGTCCTCAGTTCAGATAACTAGCAAAGAAGCCAACCACGGGGAGGTGGGTGTGTTGCGAGAATATCTGCCTGCTGTCCCTGGATAACACCTGTTACGGTAAGTAACTGCTTTATCCCAGGACAAGCAGGCAGCACATTCTCAACATGTGGGAGACCTCCAAGCTAACTAGAATGGGATGGAGGGAGAGTTGGCAATTTAGGAAAACAGATTTTGCAAAACGGACAGGCCAAAATGGCCATCGTGCCTGGAGAAAGTATCCAGACAGTAGTGTGAGGGAAAAGTATGAACCGAGGAACAAGTGGCAGCCTTACAGATTTCCTCAAGCGGAGTTGAGCGGAGGAAAGCAACAGACGCCGCCATCGCTCTGACCTTGTGGCCTGTGACTCAACCCATCAGGGAAAGACCAGCCTGAGCGTAAAAGAAAGAGATACAAGCAGCCAACCAGTTATAAATGGTCTGCTTAGAAACAGAGCGACCCAAGCGATTAGGATCAAAAGAGAGGAACAGCTGGGGAGCAGAATGATGAGGAGAGGTGCGCTTCAAGTAGAAGGCCAGCGCACACTTACAATCAAGAGAATGCAGAGCCACTTCTCCAGGGTGAGAATGGGGCTTCGGAAAAAACACAGGAAGAACAATGGATTGGTTGATGTGAAACTCAGAAACAACCTTAGGCAAGAACTTAGGATGGGTACGTAGAACCATCTTATCATGATGGAAGACAGTGAAAGGCGGGTCCGCAACCAAGGCTTGAAGCTCACTGACCCGATGGGCAGAAGTGAGACCAATAAGAAACACAACCTTCCAAGTAAGATACTTCAGGTGAGCCCGCGCTAGCGGCTCGAACGGGGGTTTCATCAAGCGAGCAAGGACTACGTTAAGATCCCAAACCACAGGAGGAGGTTTAAGGGGCGGATGAACGTGGAAAAGGCCTTTCATGAAGCGGGAAACCACAGGATGAACAGAGATAGGCTTCCCATCAATCAGCTGATGAAAATCAGCAATGGCACTAAGGTGGACTCGAACCAAAGAGGACTTGAGTCTAGCGCCAGACAAGTGTAACAGATAATCCAGGACAGCAGATAAGGAGGCAGAGAGCAGCTCCTGCTGTCGAGTAGCACACCAGGAAGAAAAGCGGGTCCACTTCTGATGGTAACATTGGCAAGTGGACTCCTTCTGAGATGCCCCCAGGATGTCCAGCACAGGCTGGGAGAACTGGAACGAGGGCATTAAGTCTCGAGGAACCAAGCCATTAAGTGCAGAGACTGTAGGTTTGGGCTGAAGAAGGGAACCTCGACTCTGAGTAAGCAAAGAAGGAAAAACAGGCAGAAGAGGCTCCCTGGAACTGAGTTGCAACAGAAGGAAGAACCACGGCTGCCGTGGCCACCAAGGAGCTATCAGAATCATGGTGGCACGCGAAGACTTGAACCTGACGAGAGTTTTTAGAATCAGAGGGAATGGAGGGAATGCATACAGAAACAGGTTCGTCTAATCCAGCAGGAAAGCATCCGCCTTGAGCCTGAGAGGGGTGTAAACCCTGGAGCAGAAGCGGGGTAACTTGTGATTGAGGGGGGACACGAACACATCGACGTCTGGAGTCCCCCAATATGCAAACATCTGACGCAGGGTGAAGGCATGGAGGGACCACTCGTGAGGCTGCAGAAGACAACTCAACTTGTCCACCAGACAATTGTGCTGGCCCTGAATGTAGACTGCTCGAAGGAATATGTTGCGGTGGATGGCCCAATCCCAGAGCCGCATCGCCTCTTGGCACAAGGACAGGGACCCCGTTCCCCCCTGTTTTTTATATAATACATGGCGGCCTGGTTGTCCGTGCAAACCAGAACCACTCGGTCATGAAGCAGGTGACAAAAAGCTTTCAGAGCGAGGAAAATCGCTCGAAGCTCCAGCAGATTGATGTGACAAAGGCGGTCTGCACTGGACCAAAGACCCTGAGTGCGAAGACCATCAAGATGAGCCCCCCCAAGCATAGACCGATGAGTCCATCGTCATGAGGCCCTTCTGCGGAGGAGGAGCATGAAACAGAAAACCTCTGGAAAGATTGGAAGAGAGCATCCATCAACAGAGAGACTGCTCCAACAAAGGAGTCACGACAATGAGTCGAGAGACGGGATCCTGATCCTGGTTCCATTGGGACGCTAGAGTCCATTGAGGAATACGGAGGTGAAGTCTGGCAAAAGGAGTCACGTGAACCGTGGAGGCCATGCGACCTAGAAGGTCCATCATGAGCCGAGCCGGGACCGAGGACAGATGGGCCACCCTCTGGCATAAGCGAACAAGGGCCTCCTGACGAGGCCGAGGCATGAAGGAGCGGAGACGAGCCTTGTCCAGGACCGCTCTGATGAATTCTAGAGAATGGGACGGACAGAGGTGGGACTTGAGGAAGTTCACTTCGAAGCCGAGACTCTGAAGGAGCAAGATGGTTTGATTCGTCGCTCGTAGAACTTCGTGGCGAGAGGACACTTTGATCAACCAGTCGTTGAGGTAGGGAAACACCTGCAGGCCGCGGAGATGCAGGGCCGCAGCTACCACAGCAAGACATTTCGTGAAAACCCTCGGAGAGGCCGCCAGGCCAAAGGGAAGAACACGATACTGGAGATGGATATCCCCCATCCTGAATCTCAGATACCGGTGAGAGTCCGGGTGTATCGGAATGTGCGTGTACGCCTCTTTGAGGTCCAGCGAGCACAGCCAGTCCCCCTCGTCCAAGAGGGAGTACAACGTAGGAAGGGTGAGCATTCTGTACCGTTCCTTGACCAGAAACTTGTTCAGAGCACGGAGGTCTAAGATTGGACGCAGATCCCCCGTCTTCTTGGGTACCAGAAAGCACTGGGAATAAAATCCGGTATTCCACTGGTCTGGAGGAACCACCTCGACCGCCCGAAGGCGAAGAAGGGCCTGAGCTACCTGCAGAAGGAGAGGTATCCGAGACCGGGCAGAAGGAAACTCTCTTGGAGGAAGGTCTGGGGGCACGTGACTGAAGTGAAGGGAGTACCCCTCCCGGATGCTGGAAAGCACCCAACTGTCGATGGTAAGACTTTCCCACTGGGTATAGAAATGATGGAAACAACCCCCGATGGGAAGGAGGGAAGGCTCCAGGAGAAAGGGAGCCCGAAGGCTCAGACTGGAATTGTCAAAAAGACGGCCCAGGCTGGGCCTTAGCCTGACGCTGTTGCCAAGAGAACGCAGGAGTAGATTTCTGCGGATTCCTCCGGGGAGGAATTTTGTATTGCTGAGATGGAGGGGTCTTCGGCTTAAATCTCACCAGAGAGGCGAAGGACCGTTCGTGTTCCAAGAGGCGCTTAGTGGCCACCTCTATGGAATCATCAAATAGCTTATGACCCACGCAAGGAAGATTGTCCAGACGATCCTGGAAATTCGGATCCATATCCACAATCCTGAGCCAAGCGAGGCGATGAATGGCGATCGCAAAGGCTGTGACCCTCGAGGACAACTCAAAGGCATCGTAGGCTACCTGAAACATATAGAGGCGGAGCTGGGAGAGGGTCTCCTCGAGGAGGCAAAACTCCTGATGTCGAGAATCTGGTACATCCTCCCGGAATGAGTGGAGAACTTCCACACAGAACCGGAGGTAGGACATGAAGATAAAGTTATAGTTGAGGACACGATTGGCCATCATTGAGTTTTGATAAAGACGGCAACCAAATTTGTCCATCGTACAGCCCTCCCGGCCCGGAGGGACGGCAGCGTAAACCTTCGAGGGGTTGGATTTCTTCAAGGAAGACTCAACCACCAAGGATTGGTGAGAAAGCTGAGAACTCTCAAACCCCTTAACCGGGATCGTCCGGTAACGGGACTCCAATTTGGAGGGAATGGCCGTGACCGCATAGGGGGTCTCCAGGTTTCGGAGAAATGTTTGCCTGAGAACCTGGTGCAATTGCAAGCGCAGCACCTCACGGGGCGGATGATCAACATCCATTTCCGCCAGGAATTCATGGTTATAATGGGACTCAGACTGGAGGTCCAGGTTCAAGGCCCTGCCCATGTCAGAAATGAAATGAGTAAAGGAGGAGTTTTGAGGAGAAGGCTCATCCTCCTGAGGAGACCCCAATTGAGATCTTGACATTATTCCTAAATTGACCCCCCCCCCCCCCCCGCCACCTCAATTCATATCCTCTAGTTTTACTGTCTCCCCTTCTCTGGAAAATATTTGTTTTCATATTAATACCTTTCAAATATGTAAATGTCTTTATCCCAGGACAAGCAGGCAGCATATTCTGAACATGTGAGTGACGTCACCGATGGAGCCCCCTAGCGGATGTTTTCGCAAGCAGACTTGCTTGAAGACCTTCAAGCTTGCGATTGACCCAGGCATGTGCGCGTGCCCCTCCCGCCCGACCTAGGGCATGCGTCTCCTCAGCGGGGCCTCAGTTCTATGTTTTCCGCAGAGCCAGAAGCACTGCTCCCTTGCTTCGCGCAATCTCTTTGTCCCTTTTGCACCGCGGCTTATTTGGTTAATTTCAGTTAAGTCACTGTGCCCGCGTCTTTATTTTTTTCTTTTTGTCCGTTCGTATATTTTTGACCAGGTTAACTGGTCTTGCTCTGGCAGCCTGGCCTCGCGGGGCCGCGGCCGTCTTTTTTCTTATGTTCCAGCCTCGTTCCAGGTTTAAAAACTGTACTAAGTGCAACCGGGTTATCTCCATCACCGACCCTCTTCGTTGGTGTGTGGAGTGCCTGGGTATGGAGCACCGCACTGAGTTGTGTCCACGTGGTGCGACTTTGTAACCGCAGGTTCTTCGTCAGAGGGTGGCCAAGATTCTCCAACTCTTTGGCCCCATGGATCCTGCGGAACAGGCCTCGAGCTTGGCCTTGGCACCCTCGTTGGGTGATTCGGCCTCGAAGTCCCCCTCGGCCTCCAAGGCTCCAGCCTCAGCTCCTCCTGCTACTCCGGTCTCGGGTAAGTCTCCTCTTTCCTCCTCAGGTGTGCTGGCAAAGAAGCCTACCTCAGAGTCTCATGTCAGTGCTGCCTCGTCGGCATCTTCGAGACATCATTCTAAGCGTGCCTCCTCTCGTAGGGAATACTCTTCCTCGAGGTCGCCCCCGAAGGAGCGCATTGCTGCACCTACGATCCACCAGCCTTTGGTCTCGGTGCCTATGTTCGAGGACATGCTTAAGGCTATACTTACCACGCAGCTTACCTCGGTGGTGAGCCAACTGGTCCCGACCTTGACGCCTCTGACCTCGGTGTCGACCCAGCCTTGGTCTGACCAGCCTGAGCGTCCTTCTCTCATGTCTCAGGACCATGCCCGCAAGACTCGTTGGGTTCCCTCGAGCGATTCTTCTTCCCACGAATCACCTGTGACTTTTCAACGGTCCAAGACAAGGGCCCACTTTTCGCCCGCTACTATGTCGAGGCTTGCCCCTCCTAAAAAGCTCCAGTATTCGCCGCCCCTTCGGGGCAGGTCTCCGACCGCGAAGCCTTCCATGCACACCCTTGTCCTCAAGTTGGACTCTAGTGTACATTCCCCATCGAGGAAGCTGTCAGCCTCTAGGACAGGGGTGTCAAAGTCCCTCCTCGAGGGCCGCAATCCAGTCGGGTTTTCAGGATTTCCACAATGAATATGCATGGGATCTATCTGCATGCACTGCTTTCATTGCATGCTAATAGATCTCATGCATATTCATTGGGGAAATCCTGAAAACCCGACTGGATTGCGGCCCTTGAGGAGGGACTTTGACACCCCTGCTCTAGGGGGTCTTCTTCAAAACTGGTGGACGAATTTTCCTTTGCCCCATCTTCTCCGAGGCTCCGCTAGCTGATTCCTTGGTCTCCGGGGTCCTCCCCGATCCACCTTGCACGAGGTCGTTCCTCGATGCCCCCCAGACACTTTAGTTGAACCTCTTTGATCTCCCATTCACTGGATTCTGAGGCCCCAGCTTACTATTCGAGGGAAATTTCGCCCTCTTTTTCGACTGCCCCCAGATCTATGTATTTGTGTTTTTATTGATTAGTCATTGGGTGGGTGGGATAAAATGGTTGCTCATGTATGTCTGTAAGATGAATGTGCTTTTCTTGATTTATTATATGTTTATATACTTGTGTATTGCACTGTTAATATTTGGAAAATCAATAAAGAATTAAAATAAAAAAAAATTGAAAGGAAACTCCAAAGTGAGAGGGCTTAGAATGAGGTTAAAGAGGTGATGATTTTGCCTGTGGTTTGCTACCAAATGGGTATGTTGCCATTTTTTTTTTTTCAGGGGTCATTTTATAAAAAGTTAAATAGTATACTCACCAAATTTATTTGGCTATGGAAAGATACAAGAGTGGCTCTAGTATCTTTACAAAGACCAATTGCGGAGGGTGGGGTAAATTTTCCCAACTTTTATAGGTACCATCAAGCCTATATAATGCGCCAGGATATGTATTGCATCCTCCCCAAGCTCTTGGAAAATCTCCCGGACTGGCTATATTTAGAATGGAAATTGATGTCCCCAATGTGACTGTCTCATGTGTTAAGTATCAAGTTGCCCAGATGGGTTAAGGACAATAGTATTTTATTGGACACTTGGAAAACTTTGAAATTTATTAATAAATTAACAGATGTTCCAGTAGAGAATTATCAATCCTTGTGGTTAAACTCCAAGATTCAAATAAGCGGATCTGGGATTGCCTGGAAGCAATGGATGAAAGCAGGGATTCGAACACTTGATGATGTTATCTCAAATGAGAAAATGCTTGAGTTTTCATGACTGCAACAAACATTTAGTATTGCTAATTCTCAAAATTATAAGTGGTTGGAGTTGAAGCAGATCATTCAGAAGGGGTTCCCTGATTGGCAAAATCTAAAAAATTATTATATTTGCAGATCCTTTCCTTCCAGATAGATTCGTTAGGACATCAAGCTGCTAGGTGGTATAAATTAATATCAGAGTTCTTGAATAAAAAAATCAAAAAATGGTCTTCACGACATTTGGAGCACCGAGATAAAGCAGTATATTTCTGCCTCTGGATAGTCACGAATTTGGACTTGGAGGATGAAATGTCAGCATCTATGAGACAAACATGTTTTTTTTATTACATAGATCTATTTGGACCCCTGTTAAGTAGCACAAGTTAGATAATTCTAAATCTAATAGATGCTGGCACTGTCATTTAGACATTGGGACACTAGATCATCTGTTGTTCTAATATCCTTTGATACTTAGCTTCTGGAGGTCAGTATGGGTTAGAATTAATAACATTTTGGAATCATCAATTCCTCTAACGTATGAGGCAGTCATTTGTGGTACAATATTACATGTTAAGCCCCTTATAGGTCAATATAAAGGTCGTCTTTTCCTTATAATGACTGAGATAGCCATCCAGATGATCGCTCGAAACTGGAAGAACTGTGATCGCTTAAATTTTTCGTTTTGGTGGGCAAGTCTTTGCTCTAGTTATAGATTTGAAAGAATAAATGCTGAGAATTTGGGGTAAGGTAATATATCTAAATTGATATGGGGCCCATTGGCATCAAATGTTACCTCATTATAATTGATTGTTGACTGTGAGTCAGACTTTTGTTTACTTTGGTACATATCCAGGGAAGGGTGGGAGGGGGGTTATTTATAAATTGATTTTTGAATATTCACACTTGGGATGGGTGGGAAGATATCAATATTCAGAATAGGGTAAGGTTTTTATGGTAATATATGTTTTTGTGTCTTATTGGTTGATTATTGGATGGGTGGGTGGTGGGGCAAAATGATTGATTATGAACATATGAAAGTTGAATGTGCTTTTGTTGTATCATTATACATTGCATTTGTTGAAGTTTTGAAAATTAATAAAGAATTTTTTTAAAAAAAGGATTTTTTTTTCACCGGCCACTATGGTAAAAGCTCCAATGCTCATAGGAATTCTGTGAGTGTTGAAGCTTTACTGCAAAAGCCGATGATAAAAAACCCTAATGCAGCTTGATAAAAGGGAGACTTAATTAGTAAACTGACTTCAGTTATGAGCTTTAATGCTTTAATGAGCTCATAACTGAAAAAATTAGAAATTAATCAAGCCTATTTTCTTAGGCATGATTCTACAAACAATGGGCACCTATTGCATTGCGCCTAGCAGCACCTAACTCCAAAGTAGGCATGTTTAGAGGTGGAGAAGGATTTAGGCGCCACTGGGTGCAGTTCTCTAAAGGACTTGAGTGCCTATAATGCAAGTCTTTAAAACTCTGGCCTACATTACAAGCGCCTACGTTTTAAGTTAGACACCGATAAGCATGATTCCATAATAGGCACCTAAGCATGATTGACACCTGATAGGCACCTATCTTTTTAGACACCATTTACAGAATTTCCCCTTAACTGGCTAATGCTGAGTTTACACTCGAGTATTTAGTGCCTACTACTTAGGGGCAGTAAATTTTCTCATTTAAATTTTTGCATGTCCCATGCACTAATTAGCACAGGACCTGCAAAATTAAAAAAAAAATACAAAAGCTCTAAATTCTGCTCTGTTGAATCTGGGCTTAGTATGCAGGAAAGTCCTGTGTTAAGCCCCCCCCCCCCCCTTTTTACTAAACTGCAATAGCGGTAATTAGCGCAGGGAGACGCGCTGCTCCCTACGCTCATATGAACTCGTGAGCGTTGGGAGCAGCGCGGAGCATTCCTTGCGGCTCCCTGTGCTAATAACTGCTATCGCGGGTTTAGTAAAAGGAGGGGAGGCAGATGCGCTAAGTCCAGATTTAAACACCCTTTAGTAAAAGGGCCACTTTGGGCTCCTTTTACAAAGCCGCGCTAGGGCCTTAATGCGCGGAAAAGCACGCGCTAAATTGCAGCACGCACTGGCTGCTAACGCCTCCTTTTGAGCAGGCGGTAGATTTCCGGCTAGCGCGCGCTAATCTGGTGTGTGTGTTAAAACCGCTAGCGTGGCTTGGCAAAAGGAGCCCTTTGTTTTTAGATATTGATTTTGTAATTTTATGTGTGTAAATTTTAATCTACTTAGGTGTTAGATGGAATAGAAATGTTGAATAAATATGTACATAAACTCTTGTTATTTAAATTATATAGGGGCCAGTTTATAGCTTTTTAAGGACAAGACAGCATAAAATAATTTTTGCCTTATGGGGTGATAGAAAGAGCAAGAGTTTTGAGATAAGTACTTACAGAAGGAAAATACAACTTCTTGCAATACAAAACAAGACAACATCCAGGACCTAAGTATAAAGATGGGGGGGAGATAAGAATTTGACAAGTTGCAGCCGCCAATCTATTATGCAAGCCACTATACCAATATAACATGCTTCAGATTCCTTAAGCAAATGAAAGGGCAGTACTATGCCCCTCCCAACCCAATATTGTGGAAGTAAATACTATTTATTTATTTATTTAATTTGTTATCTATCCCGTTTTCCCCAAAGAGCTCAGAACGGGTTACAGGTTAAAAAAACATAAAATATTAATCTTTGTCCTTTTACCACTTATAAATAATAAATTCAAAATTGGGTCAGGCCATACACTGTGGAAGAATGAGTTATGACCAGTTACTGTAAATCAGAACAGTAATATTATTCTCTATAATAGCAATTAGTTTGTTGTTCACTACAATACTAACAAAATCCTAAACCAGGGCTTTCTAAATCTGTCCTGGTAACCCCAGAAAGAGACTTCAAGGAAATCCACAATAATATACGTTTGGAGACAATGGGTCTTCAGTATATGCAGATGTCTCCTTTGTATGTTTATTAAAAATGTTCTGAAAACTTGTTCTGTGGGGTCACCATTACAGGCTTAGAAAGCCCTGGTCTAAATGACAAGTCCAATTTTCTAAGTCCCCATCTTAAAAATCTTGCCCTGCCTTGTCACCCTATAAGGCAAAAAGCTATCTCATGATGTCTTGTTAAATTAAATAGCCGACAACTGGCCCTTACACTGTACAATATATGTAGGTGGGGAAAGCATGCAGAACTTTACAGCCCTTCAGCATATGTGTGTGATTGCAACATAAAGTGGTCTCCAACTCAAACCCTTCGCAGGGCCACATTTTGGATTTGTAGGTACTCGGAGGGCCTCAGAAAAAAATAGGTAATGTCTTATTAAAGAAATGACAATCTTGCACGAGGTAAAACTCTTTAAAGTTTATAAATCTTTCCTTGCGGCTAAGTCTTAATAATAATATTGTAATTTATAGCTAAAGAGATATATGATCAAGAAACTATTTTATTTTACTTTTGTGATTATGATAAACATGCTGAGGGCCTCAAAAGAGTACCTGGCAGGCCACATGTGGCCCCCGGGCCGCGAGTTTGAGACCACTGGTCTAAAGGGTAACATAGTTTTTATGACTTTTAAACATCATGCTATAAGTTCAAAGGAGAAAAGAACCATAACTAATTGGGTTTACTAAATCTTACCTTTCTCTTGGTGGTTCACTTCTGGATCTTGATGCCTGCTTCTGTTCCTGATCCATAGCTTGCTGCAATGTCTCAGGCCCTTTGCTCCTGTCAGAGTGGATGCTGGAAGGAGAGGTTTCTTGTGACCCTACTGTCGCTGCTGCACTTAAAGGAGTTTGAGACCGTGATCGCTCTTGAAGTCGTGCTTTCTTTTCTCTAGGTGCATCAGTGCCACCCCCAGTAGCTGTATCACTCAGGGCTCCATCCTGACTGGACGGCTGTTGTGTTCCACCTCCAGAAAACCATGCTCCAGATTTGGTTAAAATTTCTTGCTGCTTTCGACATAAATTGCATACCCACATAACCTGGTGGAAGACAAGAATACAGTATGACCCTGCAGCCCAAATGTTCCAACCCTTGTGTGTGTGTGTGTTTTAAAAGATAGAAAAAGTTAAGTTAATACCAACAACATACTTATTGTTCAAATATATCTATAACTTCACGGTCCTGCAGTATATAAACTGTTATTATTATTATTATTATCATCATATTAAAATGACAAATCCAGACTCTCAGAGTACAAGTCTTCTGAATTTACATGATCTTGTCTTTGTTATTGGGTTGGGGTAGTGGGGGGAGGGAGGATGGATAGATTCATAGGTGCGGTGGTGTACTTTTGATATTCCATTGGCACCTTTTTTTATTTGATTGTAACTGTTGAAATTTGTTGTTGAACCTTCATAGAAACTGTATCCAGGGAGACTTTCCTATTTGTAAATCACCATTCCCCGAGTGGCTTTGTTCCATTGTCGCTAACGTTTTGGGGATTGGATTGACGATGCTATGACAATGGTTTCTAATGTTTGTGTTTATTGACAATTTTCAATAAAGATTTGAATATAAAATGACAAATCCAAAGCCTTAGCTATGGTTTATACTAGGCCAATGCAAATTAAGACTGGGGTGAGTTGATATAGCTGAATACGAAATTATGACCAGTCTCTTCTGCAGCTATATCAATCCATCCCAATCCCATATACAGGGGTGGATGAGTAGCCTAGAGGTTAGAGCTGCTGCTTCAGCATCCTGAAGTTGCAGGTTAATCCCAGTGTTGCTCCTTGTGACCCTGGGCAAAGTCACTTAACCCTCTATTGCCCCAGGTACCATAGTTAGATTGCGAGTCCACCAGGACAGATAGGGGACATACTTAGAGTACCTGATTGCTATTCAATGTAAACCACTTAGGACATAAGCAGTATATTAAAAAAACATCATTTGCAGTTCGCTTGATTTACAATCTGAAGAAGTATGATCATATTATCTTTGGGCTGAAGAAATTCGACCACGTGACACCCTACTATCGGCAGCTGCACTGGCTACCAACGGAAGCCTGAGTAAGGTTTAAATTTGCCTGCCTCTGCTTCAAAGTACTACCGTATTTTCACACATATAACGCGCGCGTTATACACGATTTTTACAAACCGTGCATAACCTTGCGCGTTATACAACGTTTTTTTTACATAGTTCCCCCCCCCCCGACGTCCGATTCACCCCGCAGGACCGCTCGCACCCCCCCCCCCAACGTCCGATTCACCCCCCCCCCCGCAGGACCGCTCGCATCCTCACAGCCTCCCCACCCCCCCATCATGGAGAAGCTCCTACTGTTCTCCTGCTGCTTCCTCTGCCGGTGGTCCCGGGCCTTCTGTGAGCCCTGCGTCTGCGCTGCTTCCTCTTCCGGCGGTCCCGCCCTTTCTCTGACGTCAGAGAAAGGGCGGGACCGCCGGTAGAGGAAGCAGCACAGACGCAGGGCTCACAGAAGGGCCGGGACCGCCGGAAGAGGAAGCATTTCAGAGCAGGGCTCACAGAAGGCCCGGGACCGCCAGCAGAGAAAGCAGCAGGAGAACGGTAGGAGCTTCTCCATGATGGGGGGGTGGTGAGGCTGTGGGGGTGCGAGCGGTCCTTCGGGGTGGGGGTGCGAACGGTCCTGCGGGCGGGGTGAATCAGACGTCGGGGGGGGGGCATCAGGCTTTCAGGGTGGGGGACAGGACTTCAAGGGGGAGAGGAGAGTCGGGGCGGGCCAGAGGAGAGTCGGGGCAGGCGAAAGGAGAGTCGGGGTGGCCAGAGGAGAGTCGGGCGGCAACGGGAGAGTCGGGGCGGCATGTGCGGTATACCCGTGTGTGCGGTATATAAAAATTTCTTTACATAAATTTGTGTTCCCCGCGCGCTATACCCGTGTGCGCGTTTTACACGGGTGCGCGTTATCTACGTGAAAATACGGTATACGGCCTGACCCCCAAGTACATAACGGACCTTTTCGCATTTTCTAATAACAAACTCAAGAGAAACACACACCACAAACACCTTCTCTCTCACCAAGCAGTCCTATGGGGCAAAGACCTAGACCAACTGCTTTCGCCCACTACATACGGGGAATTCAGGAAACGCCTAAAAACATACCTGTTCCAGAAATACCTAAACAATTGACCCGCGCTCCCTCTCCCTCTCCCTCCCCCTCCCTATTCCCACCTGAACTTACAGCACTGTTATAAATATAATCTGTCATCTTCATCTTATCGTAACTTTACGTTGCTATTTATCCCCAACAGGTCCTGTCGGACATTATCTACTAAAATGTACATATTACATTTTCGCTCAGCAAATTGTATTTCTATACTATTGCCTCCTGAGGTCTCTGATCTCTGTATTTCCTCTGAACATCTACTTATTGTATTTCACTGAATGTCCAGCACTCTTGATTGTAAACTGCCTAGAAGTCGCAAGATTGTGGCGGTATAGAAGAATAAAGTTATTATTATTATTATTATTATATTACACCTTACTGTTGTCAACTGCTTTGGCTACCGACTGAAGTGCAGATTAAGTTCAAGTTTGGCTGTTTCTGCTTTAAGGTATTGGCAGGCTTAATTCCAGAATATTTATTGGAATCATTTACATTCAATAACTCCATACATTCCAGGAAATCACATGCTCTTTTCCATCTGCCAATTGAAAAGATTTCAAGAACGTCTGCACTATGGGATAAGGATTTGACTTTCTTAATTACGTCCATTGACTCTTATCTACAATTTTGACGTGTCTTAAAAACGTATCTTTTTACTGAATACTGTACTTTGAAATTTAGGCATGCTCTGCCTTTCTTCTCATCTTTTGTACACCGCATAGAATTTAGCGGTATTTGCAGTATAAAAGTTTTATGTTATGTTATGAGTTTTATGTTATGTTATGTTAAATATCCAGGTTTTCATCCTGCTAAACATGATCAGTTTTCCTCAACTATGTATTAAGTACCTAGGTTAAACCACCAAAATCATTACAGCCCAATCATTTAAACTGGGTTAAATGGGAAGTAAATCAATTAATTCTGGGGCATCATAGCCTCATCCAAATCATACTGGCATCCTCTTCTCAAAAGTATCTAGTGGGAAACGGTATGCCTGTACATTTTGTCCAGACAGCTGGGAATGGCAAGTGAAGGAAGTGTGCTGGGACAGGGTATGTGGGAATTGAGCAATAATTTGGAACAGCTGGTATGTTTTACTTGTAATATTGTTTTAAACTGATTTTATGTAGAAATATGTATGTAACCTGCTTTGTGAAAGGTAGAATATAAATAAATAATACATTACCAATATAATTTAATTGTTTATGAAAACATGGTTCTCTCTGAAATCCCACTTGTATAACACATTAAACCTTCCCACAGAAAATGTTATCAGGCTGTTGAAAGCTTTGTACCAGCTAAAATATTTTTTTCAAACTCATTATTCAGTACTTCAAAACTACACAACATAATGGATCTGCCAAAGGATTTAAGTGCTGTAGCAGTAAATCTGGGCTCTACAGAAGTCTTTCAGCCTAAGACTGAAGAGACTGTGTGCCAGTAATGCATGGAAATGATTTCAAAGATCTCTGAACAGAGTGGGATGTGTTACATTGAGATACCCGTCCACTACATAAGACTTACACAATAATGACAGCCCCTACTCAGTTCAGACAAGCCAATATTCTCTACCTAGTCTACTCAGTTCTCTTCCAAAGAACAGGGTAACTTAAATACCAGACACAAAAATCACACCTTCAGCTTATTCCTACTAAACTGGATAAAGAGGCAACATATCAATTAATTATTTAAAGACAGCGCCAATCAAATATTTTTCCTATAAACTGAGAAAAAGGAGGTCATCAATGAAAATAATTAAATTATAAATAAAGCAAAATAAAGTTACACGCAGTGGCGGCGGCATAGTGTTGGGGGAAGGTGAGAAGAGGCGCCGGCGTCCCGGGCGCTTTGCGCCTCCCACCCCCCCTCCCCTCGCGGCTTTTTGCCGGCGGGAGCAGCGACTTCAACTGTTGCTGGTGCCAACCTCGGCTCCCCTCTGAAGTCATGTCCTGGTCCCGCGACAGGACGTAACGTCAGAGGGGAGCCGAGGCTGGCGCAAGCTACAGGAAGATGTTACTCTTGGCGGAGAACATTTCAAGGGGTACAAACCCATGAAGATGGCGACCCCTCTTACTATGCCACTGGTTACATATGATCAAACCTTGCTGAATGAAAGCATGCACAAACAGCAATGACTGACAAACTCCTACCGTGTCGTTTGTTAATTAAAAATTTGAATATTTCTAAATCCAAAAAAAATTGAAACCTCACGCTCAAAAAAAAAAATAAAAGCAAATCCATTTCAAAGCACTAGATAAAGATACAATAGCTATCGTCCCTACTATGATTTTTTTTTCCTCATTTATTAAATTATTTAACAAAAATACTAAGGTGCGCCACGGGGGTTAGCGCGTCGGACATTTCATCACGCGCTAATCCCCGCGGCAAGCCAAAAAAACTAGTGCCTCCTCAATGGAGGTGTTAGCAACTAGCATGGCAGGCGGTTGAACGCGCGGTATTCCGCACGTTAACCGCCTACTGCACCTTGATAAAAGGAGCCCTAAAATGTGCACAACTAAAGGCAAATATAAATAATAATAATTACATGTAATAAGCACAGCTAATCCTTTCTCAAAAGAAAAATTCATCACCGTTCCCGTCCCCGCGGATAACCGCGGGAAATAATCCCATGTCATTTTCTAGTGTCTAAGAACATAAGAACATAAGAAGTTGCCTCTGCTGAGGCAGACCAGAGGTCCATCTCGCCCAGCGGTCCGCTCCCGCGGCGGCCCATCAGGCCCATTGCCTGAGCAATGGTCCCAGACTATCCCTATAACCTACCGCTACTTTTATCTGTACCCCTCAATTCCTTTATCCTCTAGGAACCTATCCAAACCTTCTTTGAAGCCTTGTAACGTGCTCCAGCCTATCACAGCCTCCGGAAGCGCGTTCCATGTGTCCACCACCCTCTGGGTGAAAAAGAACTTTCTGGCATTTGTTTTAAACCTGTCTCCTTTTAATTTTTCCGAGTGCCCCCTTGTACTTGTGGTTCCCCATAATCTGAAAAATCTGTCCCTGTCTACTTTTTCTATACCCTTCAGGATCTTGAAGGTTTCTATCATGTCTCCTCTAAGTCTCCGCTTTTCCAGGGAGAACAGCCCCAGCTTTTTCAGTCTGTCAGTATATGAGAGGTTTTCCATACCTCTTATCAGTTTAGTTGCTCTTCTCTGGACTCCCTCAAGTACCACCATGTCCTTTTTGAGGTACGGCGACCAATACTGGACACAGTACTCCAGATGCGGTCGCACCATTGCACGATACAGTGGCAGGATGACCTCCTTTGTCCTGGTCGTGATACCCTTCTTAATGATACCCAACGTTTTGTTTGCTTTTCTTGAGGCTGTGGCGCACTGTGCCGACGCCTTCAAAGACGTGTCCACCATCACTCCCAGGTCTCTTTCAAGGTTACTTACCCCTAGCAGTGATCCTCCCATTTTGTAGCTGAACATCGGGTTCTTTTTCCCTACATGCATGACCTTGCATTTCCCTATGTTAAAGTTCATTTGCCATTTTTTGGCCCATTCTTCTAGCGTCGTTAAGTCCCTTTGCAGATCTTTGCAGTCTTCCATGGTTTCAACCCTGCGGTAGAGTTTGGTGTCATCCGCAAATTTAATAACTTCGCAATTTGTTCCCGCCTCCAGGTCATTAATAAATATATTGAACAGGAGCGGTCCCAGCACCGACCCCTGCGGAACTCCGCTCGTGACCCCATGCCAGTCTGAGTAATGGCCCTTCACTCCAACCCTCTGTTTCCTGTCTGCCAGCCAGTTTTTGATCCATCGGTGGACCTCCCCTTGCACCCCGTGTCTCCACAGCTTTTTAAGCAGTCTTTCGTGCGGTACCTTGTCAAAGGCTTTTTGAAAGTCAAGGTAAATGATGTCAATGGATTCCCCTTTATCCACCTGTCTGTTTACCCCCTCAAAGAAGTACAATAAGTTTGTGAGGCATGACCTACCCTTGCAGAAGCCGTGCTGGCTCGACTTTAGCTGTCCATTATTTTCTATGTGTTCACAGATACTGTCCTTAATCAGTGCTTCCATCATTTTTCCTGGGACCGAGGTCAAGCTCACCGGCCTGTAGTTCCCCGGGTCCCCCCTTGAACCCTTCTTGAAGATGGGTGTGACATTTGCAATTTTCCAATCCTCCGGGATCTCTCCAGTTTTTAAGGATAGGTTACATATTTGGCAAAGTGGCTCTGCTATTACGTTCCTTAGTTCCTTGAGTACCCTTGGGTGAATGCCGTCCGGACCTGGCGATTTGTCGCTCTTTAGTCTGTCTATCTGCCTGAGGACATCCTCTTGGCTTACCTCTAGTTGGACCAGCTTTTCATCCCGATCCCCATTTACGATGTCCTCCGGTTCCGGAATATTGGATGTGTCCTCCCTCGTGAAGACTGACGTGAAGAACTTATTTAACCTGTCTGCTATCTCTTTTTCCTCTTTTACCACTCCTTTTTTGTCTCCATCATCCAATGGCCCCACTTCTTCCCTTGCCGGTTGCTTCCCCTTCACATATCTTAAGAACGATTTGAAGTTTGTTGCTTCCCCCGCCAGTCTCTCCTCATATTCTCTTTTAGCTTTTCTAACCACACGGTGACACTCCCTTTGGTGTTCTTTGTGCTCCTTTTGGTTGTCCTTTGTTTGGTCCTTTTTCCATTTTTTGAACGATGCTTTCTTGTCACTTATCGCCTTTTTCACTGCAGTTGTTATCCACGCTGGGTTTTTTGTTCGGTTTTTTTTGCACCCCTTCCTGAATCTGGGGATGTACAGGTTCTGTGCCTCTTGCACCGTGCACTTGAGTAGGGACCAGGCTTTTTCTACAGACTCCATCTTCCTTGCGCTACCATTGAGTTTCTTTCCCACCAATTTCCTCATGCCATCATAATTCCCTTTTTTTGAAGTTGAGTGCTGTCGCTGTGGATCTTTTCACCTTTGATGGTCCAATTTCCAGCTTGCACTGGATCATGTTGTGATCGCTGTTTCCTAGGGGTTCTAGCACCGCCACCTCCTTTGCAGGTCCCCCTAGCCCATTGAGGATTAGGTCGAGAGTTGCATCCCCCCGTGTTGGTTCCGTGACCAGCTGTTCCATGAAACAGTCCCTCGTGGTTTCCAGGAATTTGGTCTCCCTTGTGCAGTTTGAGTGTCCAATACTCCAGTCTATCCCAGGGTAGTTGAAGTCTCCCATCACCATCACGCTTCCGCTTTTGCATATCTGCCTCAGCTCAGCCTCCAGGTCCCGGTCGAGTGCTTCCGGTTGTCCAGGTGGGCGATAGTACAGGCCCAATTTTATGTCTGCTCCAGCTCCTCCAGGTAGCTTAATCCATAGTGATTCCAAGTCGTCCGCCCTTACTGTTGTTTCTATCCTGGTTGAAGGTACGGAGTCCTTTATATAAAGCGCTATTCCTCCACCCTTCTTGTGTGTCCTGTCCCTCCTGTAGAGTTTGTACCCTGGTATGGCCATATCCCATTTGTTGTCGTCAGTCCACCACGTTTCTGTGACTCCTATTATGTCCAGGTCCTTTGTACTGGCTATGACTTCTAGTTCTCCCATTTTGGCTCTTAGGCTCCTAGCATTAGTGTATAGGCAATTTAAGTCCTGGTTGTTTGCCTTTTCCGCTGGTTTTCCTCGTGGTTTGGCGCCCCTGCCAACCTTCTCATGGGTTGCCAGCCCCCGAGCTTTGTTGTGTTCATCCCCATCCTGCGGTGTGTCTATGTTGTCCTCAGCCTGCTCCCCATGTTTGGATGACCCCTCTGGCTCCTGTTGCTCTCTCTTAATTCTGCTTGCTAGGTTCGTTTGCTGCATTGGCTCCCTGCATTGCGTCCTTGTGTCCTTTTCCCAAAGTTCCCTCTCAGTCCCGAGCCCTCTTTTACAAATTTCTGGTTCAGTATCCTTGTTTGATACTTTGGTCCGATGTGTCGAGGTCAGGTCGACTGCCGGCTTTCCCCTTCTCCTCAGTTTAAAGCCAAGTCTATGCTGCTCTGGACGTTGCGTGCCAGCAACCTCGTCCCAGCCGTGCTCAGGTGCAGTCCGTCCCTCCTGTAGAGCTTGTTCTTCCCCCAAAAAGTTGTCCAGTTCCGTACAAAGTGAAACCCTCCTCTTCGCACCATCTCCTCAGCCAACCGTTTACTGCTTGCAGCTCGGTCTGTCTCTTAGCATCTGCCCTCGGTACTGGCAGGATCTCTGAGAAGGCTATCCTCCTTGTCCTCAGCTTCAGTTTCCTCCCCAGGATCCTGAACTGCTCAGTTAGTGTAGTCCTGTTGTAGCTCCTCCTGCTGATGTCGTTGGTTCCAACGTGGATTATCACCGCTGTCTCCTCTGTTTCAGCTCCGTCCAGGATTCTCTCTATTCTGTCAATGACGTCCTTCGTTCTCGCCCCCGGGAGACATGTCACTAGTCGGTCCTCTCTCCCTCCTGCTATGTGACTGTCCACTTCTCTCAGGATTGAGTCTCCCACTACAATTGCAGACTTCCCCTTCCTTGGTTGTCTCTCTGGTCTCAGGTCCGTGTCGCGATCCACTAGATTTTCCTCTGGGTTCTGTTGGGTCACTATCTCTTCTGTCTGTCCAGCTCCTCCGCAAGGTCCTACTCTCATGGCGTCTGGTGGATTCTGTCCAATTGTTGGTTCCACTCCGATGTGTTGTTTGTCCTGAGCCGCCACCATCCTGCAGGCCTCCTCGATGAATTTCTCGAGCTCTCTTACTTGCTCCGTGACGTGACTCTCTCCGGTGGTATCCTCCGTTGTCCAGCACGGTTCCTCTAAGGTGCACAGTCCTTCCAGCTCCTGGACCCTGGCCTGCAGTCTCCCGACCTCCTTCCTCAGGCTATCCAGTTCCTGACATCGACCGCATATGTACGCCTGCCTCCCAGAGGGGAGGTAGTCATACATATGACACTCGATGCAGTACACTGGGTAGCTCCGCTGGGTTCCTGCAGCCTCCATTTCTTTTTCCCTGCTCCTTTGGTTCCTCGGTGTGTATGAGTGGTGTCCGGCGTGCAGCTAGCTGAAAGGGTAGAGAGAGAAGAGAGTAATGAGAGAGAAAAAAAAAGATTTTTGCTGCTGCTGTCTGGGCTCCTTCTCAAGGCTCCTTCGCAAAGGCGCTCTCGCTAAGGCGAGCGCCTTTGCCGCTCGCCTTCGCTGGGCGCCGTTGGCTCCCTTCTTCTTATAGGGGGAGCCCGGGCCCGATGTAACCTCTGACGCGGGTGGGGGTGGGCGGAGCTAACTCTCGCCGCGACCCCGGTCTAACAGCCTGCTCTGGCTGCTTCCTCCTGCCTTCCCCTCTGCCTCTCCGCTCCTGTAAAGAAGAAAGAAGAGAACAAAAACGCTGCCGAGGTTTGCCTCGTGCCCTGGCTCCCTTCTTCTTATAGGGGGAGCCCGGGCCCGATGTAACCTATGACGCGGGTGGGGGTGGGCGGAGCTAACTCTCGCCGCGACCCCGGTCTAACAGCCTGCTCTGGCTGCTTCCTCCTGCCTTCCCCTCTGCCTCTCCGCTCCTGTAAAGAAGACAGAACAGAACAAAAACGCTGCCGAGGTTTGCCTCGTGCCCTGGCTCCCTTCTTCTTATAGGGGGAGCCCGGGCCCGATGTAACCTCTGACGCGGGTGGGGGTGGGCGGAGCTAACTCTCGCCGCGACCCCGGTCTAACAGCCTGCTCTGGCTGCTTCCTCCTGCCTTCCCCTCTGCCTCTCCGCTCCTGTAAAGAAGAAAGAACAGAACAAAAACGCTGCCGAGGTTCCTTCTACACCAGTATTCTTCAAAGCAAAGCTTGTGGGTCAGTGGTTGTGGCCATTCATACTCTGATTCTTATGTGAGCCAAGGATAATGAAGCCATTGTGACATCACTGATGTGATTGGCTCTTAGGCACTGGTGGAATGAGGCATTATGACATCACAATATCTGCTCTGGATACCAGAGACTGTCATTCTGTAGTGTCTGTTTCAACCTCAGTCCTTCTACACCAGCATTCTTCAAAGCAAAGCTTGTGGGTCAGTGGTTGTGGCCATTCATACTCTGATTCTTCCCTCTCTCTTTAAAGAATGACATGAAGATGGTTTCCCGTGGTTATCCGCGGGGACGGGAACGGTGATGAATTTTGTCACCGTGTCATTCTCTACTCTGAAACCACAAATTATATGTCCATTTTGTACTCGCAGCAAACTGTACTGCTGCCTGTTGAGGATATCCCCAGAGCCTAGCTTTCTAATGGTGTGCTTGCTCTGAGTTACAGTCAGTACAAATAGAAAAATAACAGAAGCTCTTACAGAAGGAAAAATAAAAATCACAGTGCTGTGACACTACAGTCAAAATAAGAAAGCTAAATCCTGGACAAACCTTTTTAAGGAATGTATGCAGCGGATATGATCGACTAACATGCTGGAATGCTATCCTGGCTGAATGTAATCCAAACTAGTCTAAACTAAGGTGGGTCTGTGCAATAACTTATTGTAACTTTCCACAGATGTGCAGAAAGCAATCATGCAGTCCAAGGAAGAATTACAGCAACATAAGTGGTTTGTTTAATCTTCTGTTATGTGTTAAAAGAACTATTTTTACAGTGTCTCTCATACTTTCTCAAGCCGGGACACACTAAGGGCTCCTTTTACTAAGCTGCGCTAGCGGTTTTAGCGCGCGCGAGATGCTAACGCCACTATTGAGCTGGCGTTAGTTTTTACGCGTAGCACCGGGGGGCAGCGCGCGCTAAAAACGCTAGCGCACCTTAGTAAAAGGAGCCCTAAAGGTAGTGGCCACGGCTTGAGGCACCCAGAAGTGTGCGAACATCGCCGTGATGACATCACGCATATGCGTGACATCATCAGGTCGACATCCATGCATGTGCATGTGCCCTCCAGATGGGCCCTGAGATGTCAGTAAGGGGAGCCAGCAGGGAAGAGAGGAGAGGCACTGGCGCAAGCTGATTGCCTACAGCAGTGTTTCTCAATTACTTCAAACTAAGTACCCCCTAAGTCTAACAAATATCAACTGAGTACCCCAACCACAGACCTCCCTAGGCCCACCCAAGCTCGGCCCCAGATCCCCATCCCCTTTACTAATTGTAATGCAATTTTTTCCATTCATTTTTCATATACACAGCAGATATAAATTCTCAAAACTGACACATTTCAATCACTATATTGAAAATAAAATCATTTTACCTACCGGCGATCCTCTGCAGGCTGCCGTAATTAGCTTTAAAGGTGAGACCAGGAGGCCAGGGGGGAAGCCAGAGGACACAAAAGAGAAGAGAGAAACATGCAGGCCTTTGGCGAATCAGGCAGCGCTGGCGTAGTACCACGTAGGGAAGTCAGCTGGCACGCGCTTCTCTTCCTCAGTGAGCCGCAGCACACTTGCAATCTTAGGAGGCACACTAGAGTGTCTCGGCACACAGTTTGAGATACACTGTATTATTACAACATAATAGGCCTTATTTAGTAAATGTTTTTTGCTTGTGTAATTCAGTCTTAATGTTCTCAGTTTGCTCAATTTTCCTTGCAGAAAACATGTCCAAATACAAGAAGATTATGGAAAGAAGATTCTGCTGTAAATAGCCACAGACATTTCTAAATAATCAGCTGCTAGAGCAAACAGGTGGGCATAAAAAAATGAGAAAATATAAACTGTTTGCCCTCGGCATACCCACTAGTTTGGCCATGTTGTTTATAGGAGGGTGGTTTGAAAAGTTTGGTAAAAAAATGCAAGTTAAACAGCATAGTCTCCATTGAGGGCTATACACTAACAGCGGAAGCTGGAATGGCCCGCTTTCTTAATGTTAACATCATCCTACCCCAACAAACCCTTAAACAAATCCCCAAGAAGACACGTAAACTTGCGTGGAGAAACCTGGCCGCAGCCCTGTTTATTGCAAATTAACATATTTAAATAACATTTAAATATTATAAATACATTACAACAACCTTAAATAACAGTTTATCTATTAAAACCTTCACAATGGTATCACCATTGTGACACAGATCCCGAGCTACTAACACAGATGTAAATGGCCCCCGACCCTGCCATCTAAGCAAGGGTCCGAGAGGTGGCATGTCCCCACATGCCCCATTGTCCAAGGTCATCCGACCAACCAGGCACGGCTCCCAACCGGCCCACCGCTCATCCCCATGATGAGACCAGCCGCCAGTAGCTCGGGATACCGCCTACCAAAGCAAACTCTCCCCCCAGATACTAACGGGCGGGAGGGCGGGAAAGTTGTCTCAGAGGACCGGAAACCGTTGAGGTCCTCCGAGACCTCCTTTAAATACACCTCCCACCCCCCCTACCCCCCCAACGGCCGCGACACTGACCTATCGGAGGCCAATCCCTCGGCGGGAAGGCCCCTACCCACCCGATTCCACCTTTTCTTACCTAACCCGCCCTTTTATCAAAACCTACCCGACGGACGGCCCCGCGGGCCTCCCAGCTCCGCGTTAGAGCCGTCCGTCGAGACTAGCTCTCGGACTTTTTATTACCGAGTACGGTAGTAAAGCGAGTCCAGTTTTTTTCGTAAGCTATTTTTCCTACGATACAAAGAACTGAAAACTCATAGGACTACCCAGTAAGTGTATAACCCTCGATGGAGGCTGTGCTGTTTAACTTGCTTTTTTACCAAACTTTTCAAATTACCCTCATATCTGTCTATACACAGCTAGATGTATGTAATGTGTCTGCAGTCGACCCATAACACATGAATTTTGAGTAACAAACAATTATCCCTAAACCATGCACAAAATAATATCAGCATAGGTGTAGAGTCAATAGTGCATAGTGGAACAAGTGCATCACCCCTTTGAAGAAGAACATCTTAAAATTCTTGTCTTTCTGCTACACGGTAGCAGAAATATTTTCAGTGCACCACTAACTTAAGCAGTCACCATATACCACAAGCAGAAAATATACATGATCAGAAAACTCTTTACATTTTCACAAAGATATTATTATTTAACCACCCTCCCTTTTTATCAAGCTGTGCTGCCCATAGGAATAGAATTTATGAGTACAGTAAAACCTTGGTTTGCGAGCATAATTTGTTCCAGAAGCATTTTTGTAATCCAAAGCACTCTTATATCAAAGCAAAGCAAATTTCCCCATAGGAAATAATGGAAACTCAGATGATTCGTTCCACAACCCCAAAACTTTAATACAAAATACTATACGTACTTGTATTGCAAGACCTCGCTCGTTTAGAACAGTCAATACACCCCCGCAGCGTCAGAGAGAGAAGAACCATCGGCTCAGTTGTGATGATGTGACGCGTGTATACTGTATATACTTGTATTGCAAGATCTCGCTCGTTTAGAACAGTCAATACACTCCCGCAGCGTCAGAGAGAGAAGAACCATCGGCTCAGTTGTGATGATGTGACGCGTGTATACTGTATGTACTTATAATGCAAGACCTCTCTCGTTTAGAACAGTCACTACACTCCCGCAGCGTCAGAGAGAGAAGAACCATCGACTCAGTTGTGATGATGTGACGCGTGTATACTGTATGTACTTGCATTGCAAGACCTCGCTCGTTTAGAACAGTCACTACACTCCCGCAGCGTCAGAGAAGAACCATCGACTCAGTTGTGAAAATGTGACGCGTGTATACTGTATGTACTCATATTGCAAGACCTCGCTCGTTTAGAACAGTCACTACACTCCAGCAGCGTCAGAGAGAGAAGAACCATCAGCTCAGTTGTGTTGATGCAACGCGTGTATACTGTATGTATTTGTATTGCAAGACCTCGCTCGTTTAGAATAGTCACTACACTCCCGCAGCGTCAGAGAGAGAAGAACCATCGGCTCAGTTGTGATGATGTGACGTGTGTATACTGTATGTACTAGTATTGCAAGACCTCACTCGTTTAGAACAGTCACTACACTCACGCAGCGTCAGAGAGAGAAGAACCATCGGCTCAGTTATGATGATGTGACACGTGTATACTGTATGTATTTGTATTGCAAGACCTCGCTCGTTTAGAATAGTCACTACACTCCCGCAGCGTCAGAGAGAGAAGAACCATCGACTCAGTTGTGATGATGTGACGCGTGTATACTGTATGTACTTGCATTGCAAGACCTCGCTCGTTTAGAACAGTCACTACACTCCCGCAGCGTCAGAGAAGAACCATCGACTCAGTTGTGAAAATGTGACGCGTGTATACTGTATGTACTCATATTGCAAGACCTCGCTCGTTTAGAACAGTCACTACACTCACGCAGTGTCAGAGAGAGAACCATTGGCTCAGTTGTGATGATGTGACGTGTGTATACTGTATGTACTTATAATGCAAGACCTCTCTCGTTTAGAACAGTCACTACACTCCCGCAGCGTCAGAGAAGAACCATCGGCTCAGTTGTGATGATGTGACGCGTGTATACTGTATGTACTAGTATTGCAAGATCTCGCTCGTTTAGAACAGTCAATACACTCCCGCAGCGTCAGAGAGAGAAGAACCATCGGCTCAGTTATGATGATGTGACGCGTGTATACTGTATGTACTTATAATGCAAGACCTCACTTGTTTAGAAAATCACTACACTCCCGCAGCGTCTGAGAGAGAAGAACCATCGGCTCAGTTGTGATGATGTGACGCGTGTATACTGTATGTACTTATAATGCAAGACCTCTCTCGTTTAGAACAGTCACTACACTCCCGCAGCGTCAGAGAGAGAAGAACCATCGGCTCAGTTGTGATGATGTGGCGTGTGTATACTGTATATACTTGTATTGCAAGATCTCGCTCGTTTAGAACAGTCAATACACTCCCGCAGCGTCTGAGAGAGAAGAACCATCGGCTCAGTTGTGATGATGTGACGTGTGTATACTGTATGTACTTATAATGCAAGACCTCTCTCGTTTAGAACAGTCACTACACTCCCGCAGCGTCAGAGAAGAACCATCGACTCAGTTGTGATGATGTGACACGTGTATACTGTATGTATTTGTATTGCAAGACCTCGCTCGTTTAGAATAGTCACTACACTCCCGCAGCGTCAGAGAGAGAAGAACCATCGACTCAGTTGTGAAAATGTGACGCGTGTATACTGTATGTACTCATATTGCAAGACCTCGCTCGTTTAGAACAGTCACTACACTCCCGCAGCGTCAGAGAGAGAAGAACCATCAGCTCAGTTGTGTTGATGCAACGCGTGTATACTGTATGTATTTGTATTGCAAGACCTCGCTCGTTTAGAATAGTCACTACACTCCCGCAGCGTCAGAGAGAGAAGAACCATCGGCTCAGTTGTGATGATGTGACGTGTGTATACTGTATGTACTAGTATTGCAAGACCTCACTCGTTTAGAACAGTCACTACACTCACGCAGCGTCAGAGAGAGAAGAACCATCGGCTCAGTTGTGATGATGTGACGCGTGTATGCTGTATGTACTTGTATTGCAAGATCTCGCTCGTTTAGAACAGTCAATACACTCCCGCAGCGTCAGAGAGAGAAGAACCATCGGCTCAGTTATGATGATGTGACACGTGTATACTGTATGTACTTGCATTGCAAGACCTCGCTCGTTTAGAACAGTCACTACACTCCCGCAGCGTCAGAGAAGAACCATCGACTCAGTTGTGAAAATGTGACGCGTGTATACTGTATGTACTCGTATTGCAAGACCTCGCTCGTTTAGAACAGTCACTACACTCCCGCAGCGTCAGAGAGAGAACCATCGGCTCAGTTGTGATGATGTGACGCGTGTATACTGTATGTACTCGTATTGCAAGACCTCGCTCGTTTAGAACAGTCACTACTACACTATTGCCACTTCAGAGAGAAGAACCATCGGCTCAGTTGTGATGGGTGTATACTGTACATACTTGTATTGCAAGACATTGCTTGTATATCAAGTTAAAATTCAATAAAAATGTTTTGCTTGTCTTGCAAAACGCTTGCAAACCAAGTTACTTGCAATCCAAGGTTTTACTGTATTTATATACCACTTATAGCCTAAGTGGTTTATATTCAGGTACTCAAGCATCTTCCCCTATCTGACCTGGAGGGCTCACACTCTACCTAATATACTTGGGGTAATGGAGGATTAAGTGACTTGCCCAGGGTCAGAAAGAGTAGCATGGTATTTGAATCCACAACCTCAGGGGGTTCTAGTCACTGTGCCACACAGCACGCTTAGCATTTAACTTGCACTGCTTGGCTGTGCAGCTTGATGAAAAAGGGGTTTATTATTAGCAGGGCTTTTTAGATGCACTTGAAATCCTTATTTATTTCATGTGGAGCTTACTCTAAAACACACTTATAAATACATTTCAATAAAAATGCTTTTATTTTATTCCCTGAAAATTCATGGCTAAGAAAATGTGTCTCTTTGGTACATTTTTAGACACGTTTCCCCCACCACCTGATATTGAAAACTATTCAGGTTTTTGAGAATCCTGGCCTTAATTCCTTATTCTATTATTCCTACTCTGTATTCTTCACAACCGGTACTTCTTCATTTGTAAACACCCTCCGCACCCTAACACACACACACCTCCTGATTTTAGTTTATATTAACAACAATGATCTATTCTGATACTTATTTCAAATAAACTGTCTTTTGATTGTCTTGTGGCATTGTCTGTTCATACTAAAAGATATGCATGGTGATATTATGCTTTTAAACATCTGTCTGTAGGTTACAAGAGAACCAAGGAAGACTTGTGATATAAAATACTTCTTTTCTATAAACCTGATGCAGCTGTTCAGACTTGGATTTGTTAATTAAATTAAATGAGTGCATTCTATCTATAAATATCAGTTAATACCTTCTGTTTATAGGGTGTTTAATTAACACTCAAGCTAAATTCCTAAGACACCCACTAGTGCCATTTTTAATCAAAATGTGATAAGGTATTGAAACTTTCCCTTTTCAGATAAAAACTGTTTAATAGGCCACCTGTAAAGACTTTAAGGTACCCTAGCATATCCAGTAGATTATTTTGAGGTTCATCTACTGTTGTTAGGTGCCATTAACTCATGCTCGAGTCCTAGCAACTTGATGAAATGCAGATCTAAAAAGAAATTGGTTTTGTGCTAGTCCAGAAAGTTCCTCCAGCGTCATCCCCATGGTTGTTTTCAACATGTCAGGACATCGGATTGCAGGTCGCCCTGTTCGCCTGATTCTTTCGATCTTCCCAAACATGATGTCCTTCTCCAGTGATCTCTCTCTTCTGATTGTGTGACCAAAATAAGACAGTCATAATTTCATTATTTGGGCTTCAAGTGACATAGCCAGTTTGATCTCTTCCAGAATCGATATGTTAGTTCTTCTGGCAGTCCACGGCATGCCTAAAATCTTTCTCCAAATTCATAAGGAGAAGTAAGATACTCGGTCCTCAGAGGGTCAAATTACCCAATGGTTCAAATGAGTAGAAGCTCATAGAACCCGATCTTCATGGGATCCAAATGTATCTTTTTTTTATCTTTATATACTTTTTTTCAATTTTCTTTCATCCATAAATCATTAGTAAAAATGGTTTTTACTTAGCTTTTATCTAGTTTATAAAGGGGAGCGCCTCCACCAACATGTCCATGTTTCACACGCTTTCCTCAGGGTCGAGGCTCCCAATTATATCTGTAAAACATTTGAATATCAAACATTACTCCTAAACTATTGTTAACTTATGTTTTTTTAAAAAACTCTTGGTTGTTAATATATTATAGTATGTCTAATCAAGACTTTTAAACTCATAACAACTTACTCATGCACACAGTAGAAATCGCTCCATTCGAAATAATTTCATGCCGGTCGAGAGCGTCTGACGTCAGTTCCGGTATTTAAACCCTAAAAAAGCTTACTCAGCAAAAGACTCATTGTATGTCTTACCGGAAGAGACTGAAATATGGAAGAAACGTCAATCGATTCAAACTAAAGACATCCAGTCAATTTCTTCATTCAATCCGTTAGGCGATAGAGCATTTAATTCATATATCCATCTTTGCTCCTTGATATTAAGAGCTTTTTTATAATTCCCACCCTCCTTCCCTATTATTACAGAATCTATAATACGCCATTTAATATCTTGCCAAGAGTGTTGTTTATTTAGCCAATAATTTACTATGGGTGCAGTGTCCGTTTCAGTATGAACTCTCGATTTATGTTCGTTCAGGCGCGTTTTAATCGAGCGCTGTGTTCTTCCCACGTATGTTTGATCACAAGGGCATTGAATGATATAGACAACATTAGTAGTATTACAATTAGTGATCTCCTTAGATTGTATATTCTTCCCTGTGGATGGATGAGTCCAAGTTTCTCCTGGGATAGTGAGAGCACACCATTGACAACTACCGCAATCTCCATGATATCCACGTTGCTGAGGGGATATAGGACTCCGGAGTATTTCTTCAATGTTGCGATGTCTTCGAAAAGCAAACATCGGTCTTTCTGGTATACCCTCCAATAAGCGGACAACATGCCAATGTTTAAGTAAGATATTTTTTATTTGAATAGACAAAGTAGTGTATTTCTGGACATATACTAAATCACTAGCATTTTGTTGTCTTTTAAAAGCTAACAGTAAATCACGGTTAGCAAATTTAGCCCTTATGTAAGCTCTTTTAATGATATGAAAAGGATAACCTCTATGGGAAAAACGTTGCCACAATTGTTTTGCTTGACTTTTATAATCATCTAGAGAAGAACACAATCGACGAATTCTCAAGAATTGGCTCATAGGGAGGTTTGATCGTAATGACAGGGGGTGAAAACTATGATAATTCAAAAAACTCGCCCTATCCGTATGTTTACGAAAAACAGAAGTATGGAAAATATCTTGTGTTTTTCTTATATGAATGTCCAAAAAATTAATTTCATCCTGATGTATATTGGCCGTGAATTTGATGCAAGAATCAATAGTGTTGATCCATTCTATGAATAATATTAAGTCTTCTTTAGAGCCCGACCATATGAAGATGACATCATCGAGATATCTTTTCCACAGTTTAATATATTGAAATAAAGGATGTTGGTATATATGATGTTCTTCCATGTTTACTACATATATTGTGGCTACAGAAGGAGCCAGGGACGCCCCCATTGCTACACCATGCACCTGAAGAAAATATTCTTGTTCAAACATAAAATAATTCCTTTTAAGCACTAGAGTCGTGATGGTTAAAAGAAACCTAGGGGTGAGACGGGGGATCCATACCCGTGTGTTGAATATCTCTTCCAATATATGCAGTAATTTATCCACTGGAATCATGGTATACAAGGACGTAATGTCCATAGTAACTAACCAATCTTGTTCATTAACATCGACAATGTCATTTAAAATATGAATCATATGGGTGGAATCCCTAATAAAAGATTTGGCTTCTTTAGCTATTTGCTGTAAAAATTTGTCCACAAATTTGGATAAAGGCTCAAGAATGGAAGCTTGCATCGTAACTATTGGTCGGCCCGGAGGGGTTTTCTCATTTTTATGTATTTTTGGAAGGAACTTAATTCTTGGAAGACGAGGATATTGTTCAGTTAAATAAGTAGCTTCCTTAGTTGTTAAAATGTTCTCCTTTAATGCTTTATCAACAATAACTTTGATTTCCTGTTTAAGAGATTCAGTAGGATCCGAAGGAAGACGTAAATAAATATCAGGCTTATTAAGTTGTGAATAAGCTTCCTGAAGGTAGGCTTCTCTAGTTTGAATGACGATGGCGCCCCCCTTGTCAGCCCGGGTGATGACAAGGCGAGATTCAGATCGAAAAGATTGTAAAGCTTTCCATTGTTTTAGAGACATATTGAATTTTTGTCCCAGAGTCTCTCGTTCGATATGTTCTATGTCTCTCAGAATCAATTCCCTATAAGTTTCGATATGATGATTAAACGGTCCCGGAGGGCACCAATTAGATTTCAAAGTTACAAGGGAGCCATCACCAATAGAGTTATGTGTCTGAAAAAATATCTTCAATTGGAGCTTCCGCAAAAATCTATAAATTTCTCGTCGGGTTTGAAAGGCATCATAACGAGGCGTGGGGACAAACCCCAGCCCTAGATCTAATACTTCGAACTGCAATGTAGTAAGTTGAATGGTGGATAAATTGAAAATAGAAGGCTCAATCACTGTTGAGAGCGAGTGTTCGGACGACTGTTGTACTGTGTTCGTCCTTGAAACCCCACTCGTAAAGTGCCCCTATTCTTACTCCTACCTCGTTGTTGTCGAGTATTTTGACCACCTCCATATGAAACATTATCTTGGGCAGTACCATCACTACCCGAATCCGTAGAAGACGAATCACTCTGGAAAGATTGTTTCAAAACCTGTTTGTTATCTTTATATTTAAAAGTCCATGTGTAAATACGGTTTTGATTATAATCCCCTTCATCTCGTTTTAGCTTCTTAATTTTAGATGCCTTTATTGTTTCACGAAATGTATCCAATCGTTGTTGTGTATCTTGTTTGAGTTTATGGAACTGTTCCGTATCTGTACTTTGTTGTATGGTTTCTTCCAAAGCTATAATGTTACTTTTTAATTTTTAATGTTACTATCCCAGGAGAAACTTGGACTCATCCATCCACAGGGAAGAATATACAATCTAAGGAGATCACTAATTGTAATGCTACTAATGTTGTCTATATCATTCAATGCCCTTGTGATCAAACATACGTGGGAAGAACACAGCGCTCGATTAAAACGCGCCTGAACGAACATAAATCGAGAGTTCATATTGAAACGGACACTGCACCCATAGTAAATCATTGGCTAAATAAACAACACTCTTGGCAAGATATTAAATGGCGTATTATAGATTCTGTAATAATAGGGAAGGAGGGTGGGAATTATAAAAAAGCTCTTAATATCAAGGAGCAAAGATGGATATATGAATTAAATGCTCTATCGCCTAACGGATTGAATGAAGAAATTGACTGGATGTCTTTAGTTTGAATCGATTGACGTTTCTTCCATATTTCAGTCTCTTCCGGTAAGACATACAATGAGTCTTTTGCTGAGTAAGCTTTTTTAGGGTTTAAATACCGGAACTGACGTCAGACGCTCTCGACCGGCATGAAATTATTTCGAATGGAGCGATTTCTACTGTGTGCATGAGTAAGTTGTTATGAGTTTAAAAGTCTTGATTAGACATACTATAATATATTAACAACCAAGAGTTTTTTAAAAAAACATAAGTTAACAATAGTTTAGGAGTAATGTTTGATATTCAAATGTTTTACAGATATAATTGGGAGCCTCGACCCTGAGGAAAGCGTGTGAAACATGGACATGTTGGTGGAGGCGCTCCCCTTTATAAACTAGATAAAAGCTAAGTAAAAACCATTTTTACTAATGATTTATGGATGAAAGAAAATTGAAAAAAAGTATATAAAGATAAAAAAAGATACATTTGGATCCCATGAAGATCGGGTTCTATGAGCTTCTACTCATTTGAACCATTGGGTAATTTGACCCTCTGAGGACCGAGTATCTTACTTCTCCTTATAAATTTGGAGTTTTACAATACTGGAATAATTTCTTTTTCTGTCTTGATATAACGCATCAATTCCAGTTTCAGTATAGCCATTTATTGAAGGACTCCAAAATCTTTCTCCAGCACCAAAGCTCAAATGAATCAATCTTCTTTCTGTTTTGTTTCCGTTTTGTCCAGCTTTCACATCCATAACTGACCACTGAGAAGATGAGTGCATGAACAAGTCTGATCTTCGTTTCCTTGCCTTTGAATACTTTGTTAAGAGCCTTCATTGAAGAGCAACCCAGTGCTATTCTGCAGAGTATTTCTTAACTGCTAGTTGTTTCTTTGTTTATGAAAGAGCCCAGGAGATGAAATCATTTCTATTCTATCACCTTCATGCTCAAAATATTCATCATTTTTGTGTTCATGATCTTTGTCTTGTTTATGTTCAGTTCTAATCCCATGTTATGACTTTCGGCCTTGACTTCTCTCAGTAGATACAGCATTTCTTCTTTACTGCTGGTGATAAGCGTTGTATCATCTGCATAGTGCAGGTTGTTTATATTTTGGCCACCAACTTTGAAACCGACACTCTCTTCTTCCAAATTTTCTTTTCTGAAGATGGTTTCACCATACAAGTTGAACAGGTAAGGTGACAAGATGCATTCTTGCCTGATGACAGTGTTGCCATATTCAGTTATCACCACAGCTTCTTGATTTTCATATAAGCTCTCTATCAGCTGAGTTATGTGCTTGGAAGCTGTGGAGCCACGGGGTGCAGGGGGATGTCCACCGATGGATCAAACACTGGCTGTGGAGCCACGGGGTGCAGGGGGATGTCCACCGATGGATCAAACACTGGCTGGCAGGCAAGAAACAGAGGGTTGGAGTAAAGGGCCATTACTCAGACTGGCAATGGGTCACGAGCGGAGTTCCACAGGGGTCGGTGCTGGGACCGCTCCTGTTCAATATATTTATCAACGACCTGGAGACGGGGACGAAATGTGAGGTTATTAAATTTGCTGATGACACCAAACTCTGCAGAGAAACACGGAAGACTGCGAAGACCTGCAAAGAGACCTAACGAGACTGGAAGAGTGGGCAAAAAAGTGGCAGATGAGTTTTAACATAGAGAAATGCAAGGTCATGTATGTAGGGAAAAAGAAACCGATGTTCAGCTACAAAATGGGAGGATCACTGCTAGGAGTGAGCAACCTTGAAAGAGACCTGGGGGTGATGGTGGACACAACATTGAAAGCATCAGCACAATGTGCGACAGCCTCAAAGAAAGCGAACAGAATGTTGGGTATCATTAAAAAGGGTATCATGACCAGGACGAAGGAAGTCATCATGCCGCTATATCGTGCAATGGTGCGCCCACATCTGGAGTACTGTGTCCAGTACTGGTCACCCTACCTCAAGAAGGACATGGCAGTACTTGAGGGGGTCCAGAGGAGAGCAACTAAACTGGTAAATGGTATGGAAAACTTTTCATACACTGACAGGTTGAAAATGCTGGGGCTGTTCTCCCTGGAAAAGCGGAGACTTAGAGGAGACATGATAGAAACCTTCAAAATCCTGAGGGGCATAGAGAAGGTGGACAGGGACAGATTCTTCAGACTGTGGGGAACCACAAGTACAAGGGGTCACTCGGAGAAATTGAGAGGGGACAGGTTTAGAACAAATGCGAGGAAGTTCTTTTTTACCCAGAGGGTGGTGGACACATGGAACGCGCTTCCGGAGGTTGTGATAGGCCAGAGCACACTACAGGGTTTCAAGGAAGGCTTAGATAGGTTCCTAAAGGATGAGGGGATTGAGGGTTACAGATAGATGTAGAGGTAGGTTACAGAAATGGTCAGGAACCACTTCACAGGTCACAGACCTTATGGGCTGCCGCGGGAGCGGGCCGCTGGGCGTGATGGATCTCTGGTCTGACCCAGTGGTGGCAACTTCTTATGTTCTTATTCCCATTTGCACTATTGTTCTCCATAGTTTATTGTGATCCACACAGTCAAAAGCTTTGCTGCAGTCGATGAAGCAAAGGTATAAGAGTTTCTGGTATTCTTTGCTCTTCTCAAATATCCATCTAACATTGGCAATAATGTATCTTGTTCCTCAACCTTTTCTGAAACTAGCCTGAACTTCAGATAGTTCTTGATCAACGTATGATTTTATTTTCAGCAATATTTTCATTTTATTCTTTTTCAAATCTCATCAAAGCCACCTCTCCCGACATGTATGCTTCAAATGAAACTTTCTTCAGAGTGGAGGGGAGCTAGAAACATAATGTAAAAACAAAATCTTACTATCTCTGAGGCACAATATCCAGCCATTAAAAGAGATAGATAGATAGATAGATAGATAGATAGATAGATAGATAGATAGATAGATAGATAGATAGATAGATAGATAGATAGATAGATAGATAGATAGAGACATTTTCAATAAAAATTGGACAGATGAAGAGTTTAGCAGTTGGAAGGATTCAGTGCCCAACTGCAGTCTGAAGGTCCATACAAAAAATTTCTTACATATGTAGCTACGACATGTTTGCTAGTCTACATATAATCTATATAATAAAACCGTAGGCGGCGCATGCGCAGTCTTATCGGCGTGCTTCCGTGATCCGTATGTCCGTGGCCGCGGCACTTCACTCCATTTTCGCCAGAGCGGTTTGCCCAGATAGGGGAAGCTGAACAGCTCACTCCCGCCTCTGCTCGACTTCCTGTTCACAACCCCCCCCCCCCCCCCCCAAACAACCGCATAGGAAAAACTCACTCCCTGCTCTCCTGCCACGGCGGTTTCTCCACATAGGGAAAAACTCAATCAATGCTTCCTCTACTCGGCACGGCACTTTACCCGGCAGACATTGAATAAAAGGTTGCCTCCCCCTGCCGCTCTGAATACCTGACCGGCTAACTTTAAACCCGCGGCTGCAGCTGCTTTGAAGACCTGGCCTGGCCGCCTAACTTTAAAACCACGAGCTAAACAGGTATGTAGTTCTTCCTTTCACCTGAACAAAGCCCATGCAAGTTTGCAGATAAAACTCCCGTCGGGGTAATAGCATGCGCGTTCGGTTGTCAAAGCTATTTCCCGCGAGCTAATAGCATGCGTGTTCCAAGGTTGTCAAAGCAATTTTCCGCATGCCGCACGTTCGCATAACAACGAGTGTCCAGTGCCGGTTTAACCTACACAATTCACTCTGTGCCAATTTACGAGTTTTAAACATTTACTCTGTGAGAATTTACTTTTTAGTACTTTCTCTGTGCAACTTTGAAGTTACTCTCTTCAACTTTCCTGATAAAGAAAAAAAAGGTAGGTGGGAGAAGCCCCATATTCTCACCAAAGCCCCCTGACTTCTCCACACATTACATTACCCTAACATCCCTCTGATATCTCCACACACACACACATAAGGACAGGGGGTTAGAGAAATACATACAGCAGCCAATAAGACAGACAGTCAGCAAAACAAAAAACAATCATACAGCGATCAAAATACACACAAACAAAGGCTAAAGAGACAGAAAGCAAAAAAATATAAACATACAGCGACCAATGACACAGACCAAAATAAGAAACACACACAGACAGCGACCAAGCACATAGAAAGACAGACAGTTGGCAGTGAAAGACTGAAAAAAATTACAAAACATACAGTGCCCAAGGACAAATACAGGAACCCCCCCCCCCCCCACATACAGTGACCAAGGAGTTAGACTGTAAAAAAATATATATACAGACATATAGCAACCAAACACACACCTTTACATTCTTTAATTTCTCAGGGTTTATTATGTTGCCTGGGAAGTATGTCTGTTATATTCAGTTGACTGAGTTTTTACATAGTTTAAACTTTGCTCTACATGTTTGTATGCATTGTTGCTTGGGGAGGGTAGAACATTTTAAAGCTATCATGCTAAGTTTTCTGCAAATTTTATACAATATTAAGATTCCACATCTATTCTAGCACCCGTTAATTTAACGGGCTTAAACACTAGTATATGTAATAAGAGTGCAGCCTATTTAGTACTTCCAGTGATAAAATAGATGACTGAAGTACTAATTAAATGGCGTAGCAATACAGTAGAGAAAGAAATGACACGTTTTGGTGGTCTGTTGGATATATGAGGAGAAGGAGAGAGAAGTCAAAGATGACCCCAAGATTGTAAGCCGATGAGGCAGGGATGATAATGTTATCCAAAAATCAGAGAACGCAGGAAGAGGAGAGGTGGGTTTAGGAAGAAAGCTAAGGTGCTCAGTCTTGGCCCTTTTTAAGTTTAGATGGCAGTGAGTCATCCAGGTAGCAATGTCAGACAGGAAGGCTGAGGCTTAGGCCTGGGTTCCTGTAGAAATTTCAGCTATAGAGAGGTAAATCTGTGAGTCGTCAGCATAGTGATACTGAAAGCCATGGGAGATTAGAGCATCAAGGAAAAAAGTATAGGTGGAGAAAAAGATTATCTCTTTCAGGAAGCAGGTGAAAGTTTGGCTCTTCACCCAAGCCTTTAATGGAAGAAGTAACTTACTAGCCTCACACAAGGAGTAACATAGGCTGTACATTCTGTAGCAGTTTTGTGTTGTTTTTTTACATGTGCCACTGTTGTCAACTCAATTCAATTGCACCTCGTAATGCTCATTGATCATAACACTGAGGCTGTATATTTTTTTCTCAATAGAGCTACAGATAAATGTCATCAATTTTTTGTGTATATATTTTTTTGTATGGACCTTCTGAATGCAGCCGGGCACCGAATGCTACCGGTTGCTGCTGTCTTCATCAGTCCAAATTTTATTGATTTTTATTAATTCAAGTGATATTTTCACTTTATAATTATTCAAAATATAAGAGTGCTACTTAGCTTTATACTGAATTATCACTCTTCATTTACACCATCTCTCCCGACATGCATGTTTCAAATGAAACTTTTCTTCAGGGTCGAGGGGAAACATTTGAGGGAGCCAGTCAGCCATTTGTTTGTGTTGACTCATTCATTTAAGCAAGACGCCCCCGCTTCCATGACCATGATTTCCAAATGGATCCATAGGGCCATTTTGTCAGCCTACATTCTTTCAGAGAAACAGTCTCCTGCTTCCGTTAAGGCACATTCTACCAGTAATGTGGCTTCTTCATGGGCTAGATATATCCCTCCTGAGATTTGCAGAGCGGCGACATGGTCTTCTCGTCACACATTTACCAAGTTCTACTGAGTGGATGTGATGGCAAGACAGGACTCCACCTTTGGGTCCTGGTCTTAAGGGTCGGCACATCAAGCCTTCCCTAGCTTTTTGGGAGACTATTTTTGTACATCCCCACTGGAAAAATGAGATTATGTACTTACCCTGGTAAGCTCTTTTCCAGTAGATAGGTGAGACATTCTAGATTTCCGGCCTGTCCTTCCTGCGCCTGCTTACATTTTTCAGTCTGTTTATGCTTCTCCAATCTGATTCTTGGATGCCTGTCAGCCCTTGTGGGCTGGGAAGAATTTATATATATGTTTCAATTTTGGAGGGCTAGTTTCTGAGCACCTTTAAAGCTAGTGTTGGTGGTTTAGTAACTTTTTGAGCAGAACAATTTCTTTAAGCCTGTTGCTACAAGTGCCTCTACTTCACATGTATTGGGTGGCTGTACGTGCTTGGGTACTAACTGAAGGTGGAGCTAGAGAGCCCAGTGAAGTACAACAGTGATAGAGTGAAAAATCCAGAATGGATTCCTTTTGCAGCAGCTATGGGGAAATAACTCTACTATCTAGAATGTGTCACTTATCTACGGGAAAAGAGCTTACCAGGTTAAGTACGTAATCTCTTTTTCTTCTTGCGAGCAAAGTGGTCGATTTGGGGTAAAGGGCAGAAGTTTGTAGGCCAAATAGGCCGGTACCATGTTGTGGAAGGGTTTGTAGGCCATTACTAGGCTTTTGAATATACATTGTTTGTTGATCGGCAGCCAGCGCACAGCGCTGGAGTGATAGGGTCTCGTATGTGGAAATTCTTCAGGAGTCAGATGGTCCTTCTTTGTTCCTGGGCCTGTTCCATCTCTGTTGGTGTGTCCTTGCATCTCCAGTGGCAGAGAAGGGTTTCCCTCCCCAGATCCTGGGGTTGTCCACACCAAACTGGGGGTGAGGGAGGGAGCTGTTACATCATCAGCTGATACTGGCCTGCCTGCTGCCCTCTGAATTCCCCTTTACTCTGAATTACCCTGACTACTGGGTGAAATATGTCAACTGGCTAGGCATGCCTGCTGACCTGTGTCTGACAGGTTGCTATCATAGGCCAATACATGTCAATGCCCTCTCCTTCATGTTCTCTCCCCATATGTCTCCACCTATTCCCTTTCCCCCTTCAGCTGCACATGTGTAACCATTATGGGATCTATCTGTTTGCATACCCTGTTAACCATGATCTGATATTATATCATGTGCGTATTGTGTAAGAACAAGCGATATATGTTTGCATTACCATTGATATGATGTGATGTGATGTCAAAATAGTCACAGTTGTCTGTAATCTTGGAAACAGTGGTATATCTCCTGACAATTGTCATCTTCATGAACCATCTTACGTCTGTTGACAATCTGGTTTTCACAACAATCATTCTTAACATGTCCCTTTTGTCACATGTCCTGCACTGTTACATGTATCTGGTGACCACCTGATTCTACTGGCTGCATGGCCATGGTTCCTGACGCTGTTTCAATGTCCTTCTCTCTTGTGTCAGATACAAGTAAGTGAAATGACATGAGTGGATAAAAATGGGACTCTCAGTTTGGATGAATAATATTAATGTTTATTTTACTCTTATCATTGTAAAGTATCTAATAATTATAATACATATTTGCAGAAATACAAATGAATGGTAGAAAATCTGTTTACAAAAGAGTGATAGAACAATAGGCAGACAAAATATTGCTTCTGCAAACCAATATGATATCTCTTTAGTGTCGGTTGAATGATACAGGTCTGCCCATTTGCAGCAACATGTCTAACATTGTCCAACCTATGCAAAGAAGCTTTTCATTTCTGACCCTCGCATTGCTGATTTCTTTTAGAGAGGCAATATTTGCTGAGGGGTGGCCTAGTGGTAGAGCTGCTGTCTTTGCATCCAGAGGTTGTGGGATCAAATCCCAGGGCTGCTCCTTGTGACCCTGGCCAAGTCACTTAATCCTCCGTTGGGCAAGATATACCTGTATATATGTAAACCAATTTCAATGTGTAACCTCAAAAAAGCAGTATACAATCCCCATTTTCTCAAAGTGTCATTCATTACTAGGGACTCATCACATTCCATTCAATTATTTGATGTTATCATTTCTAGGAGATTCCAACCCTGCTGATAGCTTACAGTAGCTTATTTTCATAACTCTTTGTGGTGAACATAGGTCCACCAAATCCATGTCTTCCTACTGTAGTTATAAGATTGATACACACATGTTTTCATATAACAATTGCAAACTGCAATCTCCTTAACCATCACCTTGTAATTAGCTTCTCAACATTAGACATCTACACTTGCAGTCATTGGCAAAGAATGTGGGGCCAGCATTTCACACAATAGCCAGTAACATCAAGTAGGCTGATAACATTGCACCACATATATTCATATGTCCTGATGAGATGCGGTTGATAAAGTCCACTGAATATGGAAAGGATAAGCCTCGTGATGTCCTTTACAATCATCGGTATGTTGCCAACTACTTGTGAGCTGGCCTGGAAGCTGTAAGAAATAGGATCTGGCCCTCAAAGCAACCATTACCCTGTCCAGTCTCACAGAGGCTTCTGGAAAATGTGCCACAAAAGCCCCACCATGTCCTGCAAGAGCTGCCTCTGCTGTTCAAACCCCTGCTGCATGTCCTGGTGCGCATGCCTCACTTGCTGCAGGAGCTGCATATGCACCTTGGGGGGGGCACAGTAGGGGGCACCTCCATGACAGCAGTGCCTTGGGGCTGGGTGGGTGGCTCCACAGACCCCTCTTCATCCTCCTCCAGAGGCACCATGTCTGCATATGGGTCGTCTACCTGTAGGGTGTCATCTGGCACCTCCTCCTCCTGTGCTACCTCCTGGTCCATCCCCTCACTGCCTCCTGGGCTAGCTCCTCCATGGCATGCCAACTTTGCTCTATGTGTGGTAATGACATAAGAGGGTGACCACATCATACATAGGTTGCATAGTAGTGCAGCTGGCAGGGAATGTTTTTTTCCATGCACCATGGAGTCAGCTTTGAGGGGTAGCACCAATGAGATGACATAGGATAGAACCCTGACAGGTGGCCTGGCAGTGTGAGAGAGGGTGGGGAGGTGCAGCGATGATGCACAGAAGGGACTGAGAATATGTACTGGGCTACAGGTTTGTCTTACAAGGCAGCATCCCAGTGTGTGGAACTGACTATGGTGTGTGCACTGAGTGCAGTATACAGGGGTGTGAGGGGCCAGGGTTATATTGAGTGCCCTCTGTTACTGTACTGTCCTTCATCCCTTTCCTTTCTGTCAGCTGATTCTGTGGTGGAGCAGTTTGGACTGAGGTGTTGCAGTGCCAGGGTTTGGGGGCTCAATACCTGGTGTTTTTGTATTTATTTATCTATTTAACATTTATATACCATCTATTAACTAGGCAGTTTACATCATCATATACATAATACTCAAAAACAAATCATCAAATAAAAATATTTTTCCCCAGCTGATGGCAGGTGCAGATAAGAGGTAGGTGTGTTATCACATCTAGGACAGGATGGGCGACTAGGGCAGTTGTAGAGTTACTGTGGGGGTACTTACATTGGTATCTGAGGTGCTGTCTCATGCGCTGGATGAGGCCCGGGTTGTCACAGTGCACCCACTTATATCAATGTCTGAGGAATTTGAGGTCTCTGTACACCCCACAGTGCCTGGAAGACACAAGTTGGTAGAGAATGGGGTCAGGTGACAGGCCTTGGAATCCACCAATCAAAAGTGTGCAGGGTTATGAGGGCACTGAGCACATTATACAATATTTCTCATGACTATTTTGATGATGTATTTATGTAATAATATATTGGCAAGAATTATATAATCCTATGCAATACACAAAAGTGGTTTTCTAACTTTGTCCCTTTTGAATTGCAGAGACACTGCAATCCTGCACACATGGCCTTAAAGGTGATAGTAACAAGCTGCTTGCAGAAAAGGTTAAGGGGGCTAGTTCAGGTTGAGATCATTGAGGCCTCTCATATTAGGAGGCCATTCGTGTTATGTAGTCCTCTGACAGCTCTTGAGCCTTAAGGAGCACAGGCTACCTGTGTGTGCTTACATAGTGGAGCATAGTGGCTGGCACTCACCTATGGAGGGTGTCACGGATGCGGGCCCAGGCCCTCATGGAAACTGCGCAGGTGGCCTGCAGTGATGGTGTCCAAAGATATGGCTCTCATTGCCTAGGCAGTGTTCCACTAGAGCCTGTGTCTCCTCAAGGGAGTAATTAGGCTCACGCCTTTCCGCCATCATGCCTACTTTTATTCCCACACTCTCTCACTGACCCACTCTCTGATTCTCTCATTCACTCACTTTGGTGGTCACACTCTTATCACACCCTTTCTCACTGCATGTCTCTCACTCCCTCAATCTCTCACACATTCACATGTCTGTCACTCTCACAGTCTCTCTCGCTTTCTATCACCCTGGCACTCTCTGAATCTCTCTCTCTCTGTCTCAGTCAGAACTCTTTTTTATTTTAGCATCAACAACCACCTACACCACAAAACTCAAAACTCCACTACACTGCACCCACAAAGAATTATCATTCCACATGCAGAGCTATAAATGTACATATAAGATGCTAGTCACATCTCTGCGAGAATGTTTTGATTTCATCTGGGACATTTGCCAGGACAACTAATAAATGGCCTACTTTATACATTGCGAGTCCCTGGGGTGGTCATAGTAGCTTGTAGGCTCTAAAACCTCAGTCCCTAAAACTTCAGAAGGCTGTGGGTTTCACTATGCCAGGGAGGAGGGCATGCTGGAAAGCCAGGAGTAGGAGGTCTGAATGGGAAGGAGCAGGGATAGCCCCTTGAACTCTCTATAAATTACAGCTCTGAGAGTTTACCTTCTACTCTCCCTTAGAATCCTTGTAAGCAGCTTGGTTCTATGAGTGGGGGAAGGGAGAGAGTCTTATAACAGCGGGATAACATTTTTCTGTTCTCTGTTTTATTTGACTGCTTCCTTTAATGGCTGAATACCCCTGTAGCAGTCACTTGTATGTACAGAGTCAGACAAAACCTGTTTCTACTGATGTCATCAGAAAGTGCATTTCCAGGGAGTTAGACACTCCCTGTTTCTGCTGATGTCATCAGAAAGCAGCAAGGGTCATTTCCAGGGGGCCGATACTTTGAGGGTAGGCAGTGAGTGGAGCTACCATCATTCATTCCTATGGGAGGGGAGGAATGTGGGAGGGGCAGTGGATGGGGCATGATTGGAGCATGGGTATGGTGGGTGGGGTGTGGGTGTGGTATGGGCATGGTCTAAACCGGAAGTGAACACTGATTGACAGGTGAAAAAAGGATTGACCAATCAGTTTGACATGTTGTATACCCATTATACGACTCTCATATTATGCAGATTTTGCATTGATTTGGAAGAATTTAATACACAAGGCACACTTATGGCCAATAGATTCACAAAGAAAGGTTAACCTAAGACATGTACAATATTATTAGCTCTTTACCAAAAGCAAGGGCCCAATGTAGGGAATTGCTCCTTTTAGGAAGTCAATCAAAACTTATCTCTTTGACAAATTTCTCTGACTCCATTTCTACCATGATGTACTTCTAAAACACTTCCAGGAAAAATTGATTAATCTTACCATGTTAATGTAATTTTGAAAGTTTTTTGTAATATCGCTGTCTGTATGGTCTCTTCCTCTGTAAACCGCTCTGAACTGTTTGTGGTATTGCGGTATATAAAAATAAAGTTCTTATTATTTTTACTATCCAATGTCAACCTCATCCCATTTTCTGATCTTAAAACTCTCCATGGTCGATATATCTCAAATAAATTTTGAAAAACATGCTGCTGCAGAAAAGTACAGAACCTGGTGAACTATTGACAGCACTTTGTACTGCACTCTGAGATATAGGAAGCCAGTGCTGTTGTTTAGTAATATATGTGCCATCCAAGGGACACCAGTAATCAACCTGGCAGCAGGATTCATTAAAAGCTGCAGAGCCTTACACCTTTCCTTAGTTACTCCAAGGCAGAGCACATTACAATAGTCCAATCGAGACAATATCATGGCTTGGAACACAGATCAAAAATCATAAGGAACCAACATTGGTTTTAACCTATACAAAAGATGTCATTGAGCATAACCTGCCTGGATGGTCTTCATTATTTGATTTCCCATAGACAAGGCAGCATCAAACTGAACCCCAAACACCTTCATCTCTCTTTTCACATTCAATTGAACACCCAACACATTCAAAAACTCTGGCCAAAGTTTACCATTGTCTTGTCCAACAATCATCACCTCAGTCTTACTGACATTTAGGATTCCTTTTACTAAGGTGCACTAGCATTTTTAGCGCACGCAGGAAGTTACCACACGCTACGCTTCTAGAACTAATGCCAGCTCAAGGCTGGCGTTAAGGTCTAGCGCGTGCTATTTTGCGCGTTAAAGCCCTAGCGCACCTTAGTAAAAGGAGCCCTTAATTGCAAATCCATGTCTTGACATCCACATCACAACCTCTTTCATACATAGATTCATTCTCATCTCTATCCCTTGATACCATTTACCTACAGGGAAAAAATAATATAATCAATCACATACAACCTTTATTGTACTCCTAAATTAAAAATAAATCTACCTAATGTTGCCATATAAATATTAACAGTGCAGAAAGAGCTGATTCTTGTGGAACACCTCACTCTAACAAAACTGGCTTCGACACTGCATTCCCAGATCTTACACACAGGGACAGTCCCTGTAAATATGAGGAAAACCATTTTAATATCCCATCTCCATGATCTAAGCCTTTCAACTTTAACAATAACAAATCCAAATTCACTGAATCAAATGCCCCAGACACATCCAGCGATACCACACAGTACGACAATTTCTGATCCAATATCTCCTTCAAAATATTAATTACCGAAACTAACAACAATTCAATACTATGTTACTGTCAAAAACTAAATTACTTAGGGGTACTTTTACAAAGGCGCGGTAGCGGTTTAACGCACAGAATATCGCGCGTTAAACCGCCTGTCGCGCTAGTACCTAATGCCTCCATTGATGAGGCGTTAGGATTTTAGGCTGCCGTGGGGGTTAGCGCGTGATAAGAACATAAGAACATAAGAATTGCCGCTGCTGAGTCAGACCAGTGGTCCATCATGCCCAGCAGTCCGCTCACGCGGCGGCCCTCTGGTCTAAGACCAGCACCCTAACTGAGACTAGGCCTACCAGCGCACGTTCTTGTTCAGCAGAAACTTGTCTAACTTTGTCTTGAATCCTTGGAGGGTGTTTTCCCCTATAACAGCCTCTGGAAGAGTGTTCCAGCTTTCTACCACTCTCTGGATGAAGAAGAACTTCCTTATGTTTGTACGGAATCAACTTTAGAGAGTGCCCTCTTGTTCTCCCTACCTTGGAGAGGGTGAACAACCTGTCCTTATCTACTAAGTCTATCCCCTTCAGTACCTTGAATGTTTCGATCATGTCCCCTCTCAATCTCCTCTGTTCGAGAGAGAAGAGGCCCAGTTTCTCTAATCTTTCGCTGTACGGCAGCTCCTCCAGCCCCTTAACCATCTTAGTCGCTCTTCTCTGGACCCTTTCGAGTAGTACCGTGTCCTTCTTCATGTACGGCGACCAGTGCTGGAAGCAGTACTCCAGGTGAGGGTGTACCATGGCCCGGTACAGCGGCATGATAACCTTCTCTGATCTGTTCGTGATCCCCTTCTTTATCATTCCTAGCATTCTGTTTGCCCTTTTTGCTGCCGCTGTACATCGTGTGGACAGCTTCATCGACTTGTCGATCAGAACTCCCAAGTCCCTATCCGACGCGCTAACCCCCGTAGCGCGCCTTGATAAAAGGAGCCCTTAGTTTCTATACAACACTGCCACAGAAAAGATTTTGAATGTAAAAAGAGGACGATATAACCTCAAAAAGATAAGAAGTCAGGAAAGAAGTGAACCATCTTCACATGAAATCTAATATTGCCAGTAACATATCTTAATTCATTACTTTTTCCTTTTTTAAAATTTGCATAAAATTCATCTAATGTAAATCTTCTAATTCATATTAAATTCACTACTCAATCTCATTTTGGAACACAGAACCGACAGAAAAAAGTGCACGGGTGCTTTAGAAGTGCTGTATTGGAAAGTGCATTCGGTCTGTAAACTTTTTTAATTCATTTCTGCTTGTAAAGCTTAAAGTGCATAGCTCCTGCTCTAGGTAGCCAAGGCCGTTGCTTGTTACTTTTAAACATCCGATGCGGCCTGCTTGGAGCAGCAAATAGAAATAATGTTTCACAGTATATTTATTATTCTTTGAAAAATTATATCCTGCGGTATCTGAAATTCTAGGCAGATCATGATAACATACGTAAAATACAAAACTAATAGAGAAAATCAAGAAAGAAGTTTTAAACAAAAATCAATAAAACATAAAAAAGATATTTTTTAAAAAAGAAAAATCTGCCTCTATTAATAAGTAACATAGAGTTAGGGGTTCTTGAATGCTGAAGAATACATTAATCATAGGACCTCTAACAGATAGCTTTTTTTTCTTTTTGTATTATAAATAAACAAACAAGCATAATTAAGTCATATTTTGCAAGAAAAACAGTCCATAAAATTATCAGAAGGCTTTTGCATGCTGCAACAGAATTACTCTCTGTATTTCTACTTTTAAATGTGCACAAACACAATCACTTAACACATCTGAGCTGAGAAATTAATCATCCTACATGTAATCCTCCATTATTTAAAGTAAACAGGAACTAAAATAAACGTGGAGTATAACTAAAAGCACAGAGATTACAAAGTGGTATGAGAACATAACCATAAATATACACAGATCTATCTAGGTCACAGTCTACTAAAAATACACTGAATTTTTATCCTGACTGAGGATTAAAGTTCGACATGAAGAAACTTTTGTGAAAGACAGCACAAAAGAGAGAAAACAGTTTGCATACATTTCTGTTAATGATTTTGACGGCAAAAAGTAGGCTGACATCTAAATCAATTCTCAAATGCTGGTAAATATTTCATATATGACTCCCAGGGCCACTTAAGGCTCCTTTTACAAAGCCGCGCTAGGGCCTTAACGCTCGGAATACCTCCTTTTGAGCAAGCGATAGATGTTCGGCTAGAGCAGGGGTAGGGAACTCCGGTCCTCGAGAGCCGTATTCCAGTCGGGTTTTCAGAGTTTCCCCAATGAATATGCATGAGATCTATTTGCATGCACTGCTTTCAATGCATATTCATTGAGGAAATCCTGAAAACCCGACTGGAATACGGCTCTCGAGGACCGGAGTTCCCTACCCCTGGGCTAGAGCGTGCGCTAATCCGGTGTGTGTGCTAAAACCGCTAGCGAACCTTCGTAAAAGGAGCCCTTAGTCTCCCAATATTAATCAATAACTTGGGGGAAAAAAATCCTTTCTAAAATAGACTAATCATATCAAACTGATCAGACTAAAGAATAAATTCCTATGGGGCCCTTTCACCAAGCTGTGTTAGACACTAATGCACACCTAACTAACATTGGGTTTTACTAAACAGCGCTAGAGGTTTTTTTAGCATGGTTTGCCCTCTTCTATTATGTATAAGGTTATATTTCTATTCAGGATTAGAGAATAATGTGGGGCTTTACTCTGCATTCATTACAAGACTGTTGATAGTGAGTTTGGGGGGTTAGAGGTGGAGGTTTAATATTGTATATTAGGAGAAGGGTTTTGGGGGATAGGGGCATTTAATGCATGATCAATCCCTAAGATGGGACATAAATGAGGTTGTTTAGGGAGGGGATAGCCAGGGGCGTGCAGGGTAGAGGGATAGAGGGGAGGTTGGGATGAGGGCTGGAAACCCATCAATCAATACGATGGTGGGCGATTGTATTGCAGAACCAGCCAATGGAAAGAAGGCTTGTGTGGCAATACTTCTCCACAAAGGAGTAGCTGATCATATAACTGATATTACAAAAGATCCAGGGGGATAATATGTTTGTTGCAGAGCATCTATATCCACAAAAGAAGTGCTATTGTGAGGCGTTTATGCCCTGAAATGAATGGATGATTCTTTTTATAAACAGCTGGTTATCTTTCTGTTGACTCAAGTTCCAAATACTTTGTTGATAGGAGGGGACTACAAATAAGCTTGGTCCCCAGACTTAGATAAATCCCACAATCGAAAGAAATTAAAGACCAATTGGGCTAGGGGGCTCCTGAACTGTTATAGCTTGTTAGACCCTACTAATGAATGGAGAGTTTTACACCCTTTGGAAAGGGATTTTACCCATTTGTTGCGAGCACACTCTATACAATCATGTATTGACTTTTAGAGGCAAATTCTATAAACAGTGTCATGATTTTAGGCAGCGGGAGGCATCCTACTGCTATCTAACCAGCCATTCAGGACACACATTTTCTAAAAAACAAAAAAAAAGAGGCAGACCAACTACACTGTAGATGTCTGTTGCGGGTGCAGGAAGATGCATTGAGACACTTAAGGTCGCCCAAGGCTGAGCGTGGGTGTGGTTTCACCTGGAAGTGGACTTGGATGAGCTTAAGCGGCCCTAGGCATCTCCCCAGGGCCACGATAGACGCCTGAAATGTAGACCAGCAAAATGCTAGCCTACATTTCAAATAGATGTGGTCGTTAAGCTGATCGCAGCAAGGAAATCTCCCTGTCATGATCAGCTGAGCGGCGGCGGCAGGACCCCCCCCTCGCAAAGTTGACTGTCAAAAGGGATGCCCACTTCCTCCAGCCAGAACCCCCCACTTGCGAAGTAAATCAGCAGGAGGTATGCCCACTCCCACCTGCCCTGGAACCCCACCCCCAAAGTAAGATAGGCAGGAGGGCTGCTTACTCCTGCCCCGGAGCTGCCGCACTCTCCAGGCAAGCCGGACAGGAAAGATGCCTACTCTCTCCTGCTGCCAACCCCCCTGAAATCAAAACCCCCATTATGCACCCCTAAAGCTCAGGCCCCCCAACCCACACCCCTAACTCTATCACATAGAACTTCACGGTCCTGCTGTATATAAACTGTTACTATTATTATTATCCCCAACCCCCATACCTTTCAGGGGGCCAGTCCGGGGGGGAGGGGGCAGGCTTCGGTGCTAGAGGGAGGGGAAGCGATCGCCTGTCCCATTGTCCCCACGGACAGCTTCGGGACGCTAACCCTGAAAACGGAACATTTTGGCGTCCCGAAGCTGTGCATGGGGACAACGGGACAGGGGATCTAAAAAGGGGACAGTCCCGTTCACCTTAGGTAAGACTGCAGCGGCACGGACTGGGGGAAAGGAAGGAGGTGCTGAGGTGCAGGTCCAGTAGGAGGACCCGGACCTGGCGGGCTGTGCATCCCTCAAGGCGTGCACCGGGGGCAGACCACCCCCCTGACCCCCCCCCCTCTTGGTACACCACTGAACGCATGCAGATTGTGAAAAATTGCAGGCAGACTTTAGAAAACTGGAAGACTAGGCATCCAAATGGCAGATGAAATTTAATGTGAACAAATGCACATTGAGAAGAATAACCCAAATCATAGTTACCAGATGCTAGGGTCAACCTTGGGGGTCAACACCCAAGAAAAAGATCTGGGTATCATTGCAGACAATATGTTGCCACCCAATATGCAGCGGCGGCCAAAAAAGCAAACAAGATGCTAGGAATTATTTTAAAAAGGGATGGTTAACAAGACTAAAAATGTTATAATGTCTCTGTTTCACTCCTGTTACAATACCTCTGTATCACTCCATGTTGTGACCTCACCTTGAGTACTGCATTCCATTTTAGTCACCTTATCTCAAAAAATATATAGCGGAACTAGAAAAGGTTCAAAGAAGAGTGACCAAGATTATAAAGGGCCTGGAACTCCTCATGTATGAGCAAAGACTAAAGAGATTAGGGCTCTTCAGCTTAGAAAAGAGACAGCTGAGGGTGGATATGAGCGAAGTCTGCAGAATCCTGAGTGGTGTAGAATGGGTACAAGTGAATCGATTTTTTTACTCTGTCAAAAATTACAAAGACTAGGTGACACTCAATGAAGTTATAGGGAAATACTTTTAAAACCAATAGGAGGAAATATTTTTTCACTCAGAGAATAATTAAGCTCTGAAACATGGTGTGCAGTCTCTTATGCTGTAAACCACCTAGAACTTTTGGTAATAGCAGTATAAAAGAATAAATTTATTATTATTATTATGGTAAGAGTGGTTAATGTAGTTAGTTTTAAGAAAGGTTTGGATAATTTCCTAGAATAAAAGTCCATGGTTTGCTATTGAGAAAGACATGAGGGAAGCCACTGCATACCCTGGAATGGTAACATGGAATGTTGCTACTATTTGGGTTTTTGCTAAGTACTAGTAACCTGTACTGGCCATCATGAAGACAGGCTACTGGGCTATTGGTCTGACCCAGTTAGCTATTCTTATGTTCTTAATAGAGCTTACAAACATCAAACAAACAGGATAAGTAGGGAGTTAGGGAGTTTCTCAGGTTGTCATCATAATTTGCATTTTTCCAAAAAGTTTCCTTCTTAGTTTATAATATGAAAGGCAACATATCAAAAAATCCTTGGAAATTCTTCAATCAGGCCAGTTGCACAAAATAAAATTGGGATAATTTCTATATTTTTCTGCCACAATTTCTTGATTTCTTATTGCATCTTTTGCTACTTGAATATCTTTTTTCCAAAGTACAGAACAGTCACTTGGCACTGACACTTCTTTTACAAGTGCTATATTTGTACTTTTCTTCTTTACCACAATGTTCAATTATCTTACATCAGGCTTTTTATCTGTGAAAACAGAAAGGTAATCACAATTCCATTCTCCACAGTTCTGTCCAGGATGCGAGCCCAGTGTTTTTCTGGCACAGTTTCAGAGGGATGAGATGTGCCACCTTATTTTGCCTTTTTGTATATTTTGTTCTGAAATAACCACATCCCACCCAAAGATGAGATGTGTGTCCATTTTCATTTCAGAGCTGCACAATCTGCGTTTGTCTGTTTGACCACCAGCTCCTTTTACTAAGCTGCGCTAGTGGTTTTAGCGCGTGCTAACACCCGCGCTACGCGGAAAACCTTATGCCAGCTCAATGGAGGCATTAGCGTCTAACGTGTGCGGCATTGTAGCGCGCACTAAGGGGTCCTTTTATCAAGCTGCGGTAGGGGTTTAACGTGCGTTAAACTGCCTGCCGCGCTAGCCGCTAGCGCCTGCATTGAGCAGGCATTAGTTTTTTAGCCGGCCCCAGGGGTTAGCGCGGGATGAAATGTCCAACGGGCTAACCCCGCTAGCGCAGCTTGATAAAAGGACCCCTAAGTGTGTGCTAAAACCGCTAGCACAGCTTAGTAAAAGGAGCCCCATGTTTTCTGTATTTTACTATTCCATGCTGTAATTACGCTCATATTTAGATTTATATTCACTTTTCCTTACCTCTTCTTGCGTCAGATTTTAATCTACCTGTGGTTTCTGAAGTACCTATTTATGCTTAGGCCAGTTCGTTATCTTCACTTAATGGTCTCATTCTTTAAAGAATTTTCTCTCTTTTTGCAAATTTTATTATTTCTATTCCTCCATATGTTAGTAAACAATAACTCCTGTTCATCAGAACACTTATCCAGGTTTAAGGCCCGTGCCATCATCAACTCTTGGGATATAAAATTGTGGCTTGTGAAGGGGCATTAAAAATAAATAAAATTCTAAATTAGAACATCCCAAATGGACGCCTGTCTCACAAGTATTTTCAAATAGGGTATAAGCTGTTCGAAAATATGTGAGACAAATGTCTGTGTGCACATTCATTTTACAAACTGAAACGCACAAATTTTGAATAGGAGAAAACAAGGGACATGGACATCTGTATAGCAGCAGTCTTAGAGAATGACTACAGAGATATCCATGCAGAGCAGAGGGTCATAACAGTGGTTAGTGCAATGGACCGTAAATAAAGGGACCAAGGTTCAAATCCCACTTGAATGCATTTTAAAAATTTTTTTTTTCCAAAATCTGTTTATTAGGTATACTCGCAGTAACATACAGCATCATAGACAAACAAACTTCAAAGTAGCCATGGATAGCAGCAATATAATAGAGAAAGTAATTAAAATCAAAGAAGAATCTAATAGACCATCACTGTTGTTATACTAATATTAATATGGTACCTTATAGTATGATAGCTATTGTCTATATGTAAATTTATACAATCATATTTGTATGCACTCAAGAATGTGATAATATTAATAATACTGTGACAGAACCGAAAACACCAAAGTTACACAGTAATTAGTAATGTATATTACATTACATTACATTAGTGATTTCTATTCCGCTTGTGCCTTGCGGTTCTAAGCGGATTACAATTAGAAGAGATCTGGACATTACCGAGAGAATTACATATACAACGATTCAAGTAAATTACATGTTATGGTAGAATGTTACAGATTTAGAGACATCTGGAATTTTTCTGATAGAATTACATAGCCAGACTCAGGTAGTTACAGGATACAGTGGGGAGTAACAGTAAATTCGGGTAACAGAAGAGCGTTACCTAACATTGAAGGTAGTTTAGGGATAATAGTGGGGAATTTTTCCAGTACAATTACATAGGTAATTACATAGGTGATTACAAGATACAGAGGGGAATAAACAGTGTATTAGGGGAAAAGAAGAAAGTTATCTAACATTTCTGGAGTAGAGGTATTGGGTACAGATGGTAGATGGTTATGTAGGGATCTGAATATTTTTGGTAGGTGTGGTTCGTGGAGTTGTATAATGTGTTGTTAATGGGGGGAGAGCATGTGTAGTTGGGGAGAGATTAGTAAGTAAGGACGTGTTTTTTTAATAAGTATGTTTTGATTTCTTTTCGAAATACTTTGATGTCTGTTGTTTTGATCATCAGATTGGTGATGGTGGGGTCAATTTTCGCAGCCTGTGTCGATAGAAGGCTGTCGTAAAGTTTCTTACGTCGGGTACCGTTAAGAGGGGGGAAGGTGAATAGGTTATGAGTTCTCCTTGATCTGGGTGGTTGGTAGTGGTAAAGGCGGTTGTTTAGGTAAATGGGGGCAGTTCCATGGGTTATTTTGTATAGTAGGCAGTAGAGTTTGAATTGAGTTCTTGCTTTTATCGGCAGCCAGTGTGAGTCTATATAGGCGGGGGTGATGTGGTCAAATTTGCTAAGGGAGTAGATGAGTCTGATGGCTGTGTTCTGGACGGTCTGAAGTTGTTTTGTCATATTGTTTGGGCATGGTAGGTAGAGGCTGTTGCAGTAGTCTAAGGAGCTAAGTATGAGGGATTGTACAATGATCTTGTAGTGTTCTTTGGTAAAGAATTTTCTTATTTTTCTTAGGTTTCGCATGGTGAAGAATGCTTTTTGTATGATTTTGTGTATTTGGGTTTGCATTGTACAGCATCTGTCTAATTGAATTCCCAGAATTTTGAGTGTGCTCTGTATTGGATATTTGGTTGTATTTACTTCTAGATCTATTATGGATGGTTTTTGTTCCTTCTCTAGTAGTAGGAATTTGGTTTTCTCCATATTTAGTTTCAGCTTCAAGATCCTTCAAGATCCTGAGAGGCATAGAGAGGGTGGATAGGGACAGGTTCTTCAGACTGAGAGGGACAACAGGTACGAGGGGGCACTCGGAGAAACTGAAGGGGGATAGGTTCAAGACAAATGCAAGGAAGTTTTTCTTCACCCAAAGGGTCGTGAACACATGGAATGCGCTGCCGGAGGAAGTGATCAGGCAGAATACAGTACAGGGATTCAAACAGGGATTGGACGGATTCCTGAGGGACAAAGGGATCGTAGGGTACTGAAACCAAGGGGTGATTCAGACAGGTCGTGACCTGTTGGGCTGCCGCGGGAGCGGACTGCTGGGCGGGATGGACCTGTGGTCTGACCCAGCAGTGGCACTGCTTATGTTCTTATGGTTCATCATCCATTTTTCTACAGTTTCCAGTATTGATTTCAGTCGTTCGTAGGAGACTGGGTCTTGTATGTTGAAGGGTAGGAGGATGGTTATGTCGTCCGCGTAGCTAAAAGATGTTATATTTAGGGCGTCTAGGGCTGTGCCTAAGGAAGCTATGAATGCGGGATGGTGGTTAACGGCATAAGTGGATCCCTGACGAAGCGGCAGCGAAACATGTCGGGTCCACCAGCCTAAGTACAGCAACACTTTTGAAGATAAGTACACATACTTCATTAGTCGTTTTAAAAGTTATAAAAAGTATCCAAAAACATAAAAATATTGAGCATTAGCTATTAAAATTCAAGCCTTGACCGATGAGGAGGTTACACAAGAATCTCCCCGTTATGAGAACATAACCTGTATGGGACGGAGGAGGAGTGTTTCTGAGGTCTATGGCTAAAACAGAAGCAACAACACCAGATAAGGATCTAAATGTGTAACATAGAAAGAATACTTTAAAGGTTGGAAGCTTGGAATTTGATTTTGGATTTATATTAATAGTAAGAACATTAGAGAATTAGATATTATAACGATAATAATAGTATTGACAACAAATACCATAATTGTATACCCTCAAAAGTTTAGATATTACTACCTTCCTCCCTCCGCACCCCTGGCTCACATTTATTAAAGAATAAGAGAACATAGACCTAGACAATATACCACCAGTATCACCAGTATCATGACCAATATCTTAAAATACAAATCAACATGCCTATAACAAGACAACACTGGATGTAGACATTCGTACTGAGATCCCCAGAATGAGAGAAATAATAATCATCATTCACTCGGGGCTCCTTTTATTAAGGTGCGCTAGCGTTTTTAGCGCAGGCAAGATTTTAGCCCGCGCTAAACCCGCGCTACGCTTCTAGAACTAATGCCAGCTCAATGCTGGCGTGAAGGTCTAGCGTGCGTTATTCCGCGCATTAAAGCCCTAACACACCTTTGTAAAAAGAGCCGTCTCTGAAGCACACAACAGCTTTACCAGCCTATTTGTTAAGCAATAAGTTTCTTTCCCTATTTGGCAATACATTCCAATAGAGTTCTCCGATATCTTGGAAGCACTTCCATTTGTGATCATTCCCATATCCAGCATCTTTCCTCTCTAGTAGAGCGATATCATATAACAGCTATTGCCACTGCTCAAGAGTAGGAGGCATACGATCTCTCCACCGCAGAAATATAACTTTCTTTCCCAAGTCTAAGGGCTCCTTTTACAAAGGTGCATTAGGGCCTTAACGCGCGGAATAGCGTATGCTAAAATGCCGCGTGCGCTAGCCGCTACCCGCCTCCTCTTGAGCAGGCGGTAGTTTTTCAGGTAGCGCGCGCTAAAGGAGCCCTAAGGCTTTAAAGAGAAACAAATGTTGCCTCTTCAACAGCTTTGTACCGTGAGACACACACTGAAATAATACTGCTACCATCTCAAAGTCAAAGGGAGTATTTAACAAGAAACACAGATATTCCAACACCTTTGTCCAAAAAGCCTGGACTCAAGGATATGTCCAAAGCATACGACTAAGAATGGCATGGGCAGCTCCACATTTAAGGCACTACCTTTTTTTTGGCAACTCCTTTTCTACAAGCTCACCACAGGTAAAAATATACGATATGCTCTAAATGTGAATTTATAATACTTTCCCTCCCTGAAATCATATGAGAAGACAGATATGTGTGATAACATGTAAATAATCTTACAGAACAGATTCCTTTATCCATGTCCCCAACTCTTCAGACCACACCTCAGAAAGATAAATAGGTTAAAGATACTTTCTCCTCCACCCCCAGGCCCAAACTAGTATATAACTTTTATGCTGCTAATGCTGTCAAATCTTGTCCAGGGAGTGAGGAGATGTAATAATGAACTTGTAAAAGCATATACAGTAATGATCGACTACATTAAGTTCAAAATATCACACAATATTTCAAAGGGAATTTTTATACCAAATTTATCCAATAATTCCCCACCCATCACCCCTATCTTTCTATTTCCAAAAGATCCGCCCAAATAAACATGGAGTAAACCCCTTGTTCCCAGAAAGGGGCAAAAGAGGAGTAATTAAAGAATTTAGGCAAAGCTTATGACACCAGCGCTTCCAACTGTTCTGCATATACGACCAAAGCAAGTGTCTAGCCCAGTGGTCTCAAACTCACGGCCCGGGGGCCACATGCGGCCCGCCAGGTACTATTTTGAGGTCCTTGGTTTGTTTATCATAATCACAAAAGTAAAATAAAACAGTTTCTTGATCATACGTCTCTTTAGCTATAAATTACAGTATTATTATTAGGACTTAGCCAAAAGGAAAGATTTATAAACTACTAGCTGATGCCCCGGCGTTGCACGGGTATTTAATTATAGCAATAACACTGTAAATGGATTCAAATAAAGATACTTTATAGTGGTGAATGAAAGTATTTTTTACAGCTTAATAAAAAGTACAATATTCAAATTATAAAGTGAAATATTTGACAAAATGAATACAATACAACTAACGCAAAACGTGATTATAAACAATTTTAGTTTCACCTCCTGGAGCAAGAACATATAAATTCTTGGGTGAACCCACCCTTGAGCAAGCAAAATAGAGTTGTGGGCCGTGAGACCCCCAGAACATATCACCCCCAGGTAGTGAGGGATCTGCATACCAAGTTTCGTCCAAATCGGTCAAGCCGTTTTTGAATTACAGTGAGAATGGCAGCTTTTTACATATTTTCCATTGACATGAATGGGTGAAATCTGATTTTCTGTTTGTAGCTCCGCCCATGTGTGCAGGAGGGCCGCGAAACCCCCAGAACATATCAACCCAGGTAGTGAGGGATCTGCATACCAAGTTTCGTTCAAATCGGTCAAGCCGGTTTTGAATTACTGTGAGAATGGCAGCTTTTTACATTTTTTCCATTGACATGAATGGGTGAAATCTGATTTTCTGTTTGTAGCTCCGCCCACGTGTGCAGGTGGGCCGCGAGACCCCCAGAACATATCACCCCAGGTAGTGAGGGATCTGCATACCAAGTTTCGTCCAAATTGGTCACAGTGAGAATGGCAGCTTTTTACATTTTTTTCCATTGACATGAATGGGTGAAATCTGATTTTCTGTTTGTAGCTCCGCCCACGTGTGCAGGAGGGCCGCGAGACCCCCAGAACATATCACCCCAGGTAGTGAGGGATCTGCATACCAAGTTTCGTTCAAATCGGTCAAGCCGTTTTTGAATTACTGTGAAAATGGCAGCTTTTTACATTTTTTCCATTGACATGAATGGGTGAAATCTGATTTTCTGTTTGTAGCTCCGCCCACGTGTGCAGGGGGGCCGGGAGACACCCAGAACATATCACCCCAGGTAGTGAGGGATCTGCATACCAAGTTTCATTCAAATCGGTCAAGCCGTTTTTGCGTGATCGCGGCACATACACACACACATACATACACACATACATACCTCCGATTTTATATATATAGATAAAGAGTTTTATCTCATGCAAAATTGTCATTTCTTTAATAAGACATTAACTATTTTTTCTGCGGCCCTCCAAGTACCTACAGATCCAAAATGTGGCCCTGCAAAGTGTTTGAGTAATATCGGATTGATTTAAATCTTGCCCAAATATTGCGGCTCTCACAGAATATGAGTTGCACAGCCAAATTTTGGACGGATTGGAGGGGAGCGAGATGTCTAAGCAGAAGGTTTGAGAGTAGCAAGTTACAGTAGTCTAAGCACAAGGTGATAAGGGCATGGATAAGGGTTTTGGTAGTGTGCTCAGAAAGGAAGGATCAGATTTTGGTAATATTATGGAGGAAGAAGTGGCAGGTTTTAGCGATGTGTTGTATCTGGGCGGTGAAGGAAAGAGAGGAGTCAAAGATGACCCCAAGATTGCGAGCAGACAAGACAGGGGGATGAGAGTGTTGTCCAGCAGGGAGGTCGGTATAATAATAATAACAGTTTATATACCGCAGTACCATGAAGTTCTATGCGGTTTACAAAAGATTCAAAGAAGGATACAAATTGATTGAACTTAAAAGAGGTGAAAGATGGTGGTTAATAGGTCAAGAGAACCATTATTGAGGAGGAGGATAGGAGGGAAGATGAACATTTTAGCCATATTAAGTTTTAGATGGTGGTGAGACATCCAGGCTGTAATGTTGGACAGACAGGCTGAGACTCTGGTCTAGGTTTCAGTTGACATATCTGGTGCTGAGAGGTAGATTCCTGAATCAATACATCGTGCTCCCTCCCTCCCTAGCAGCGTTCAAATCTAAGATAAAAGCCCACTTTATTTGAATCTATTTTCAACTCTTAACTCCCACTAATGCTGTCAGATACCTATACCCACTGTATCATTTCCTCTACCGTAATCTCCCCAACCCCGAAATGTCCTGTCTAAATTAGATTGTAAGCTGTTCTGAACAGGGACTGTCTATTGTATGTTAAAATTTACAGCGCTGTGTACGCCTTTCAGCACTTTAGAAATAATAAATAGTAGTAATAGTAGATACGGGAGTCATCAGCATAGAGGTGATACTGGAAGCCATGGGAGGAAATCATTGCTCCAAGTGAGCAAGTGTAGATTGAGAAAAGGAGTGGTCCAAGGACAGAGCCTTGAGGCACACCAATCTACAGAGGGAAGGCTATGGAGGAGAAGCCACAGTTACATACACTGAAGATGCGATGGGAGATACAGGAAAGAACAGAGCCATGGAATTCCAAGGAAGACAGGCAGTGTATTAAGGAGTAAGTGGTAATCAACAGTATCAAAGGCAACAGGTAGATTGAGAAGGATGAGGATGGTGTAGAGGCCTTTGGATCTAGCCAGGAACAGGTCACTGGAAACTTTGGTAAGGGCAGTTTCCATGGAGTGCAACGGGTGAAAGCCTGACTGAAGTGGATCCAGAATAGATTGGGAGGAGAGGAAGTCCAGGCAATGGCAGTGAACGGCACATTCAAGTAAGCCAAACGTTGGAGAGGCATTTAGGGTCCAGTAAGGGTTTTTTTGAGCAGGGGTGTGACAACAGCATGTTTGAAGGCCTCATGGACAGTTGCAGAGGAGAGCGATAGGTTGAGGATGTGACAGATAGGAGGGATGACAGAGGGCAAGAGAGCGACGAGTAGGTGAGTGGGAATCGGGTCGGAAGAGCAGGTAGTGGCTGTGGCTATAGCCAGAAGAATGCTAGGCTGTATAGAGAGAGGCATAACCAGAAGAAAAAATAGGAGGTGTTGAAGCCCCTCTACAGGTTTTTGGTGAGGCCCCACTTGGATATTGTGTTCAGTTTTGGAGACTGCATCTGGCCAAGGATATAAGAAAACTTTAAGCAGTCCAGAGGAAAGCAATGAAAATGGTAGGGGGTCTGCACCAAAAGAAGTACGAGAAGAGACTGGAGGACCTCAACATGTATACTCTGGAGAAGAGGAGGGACAGGGGTGATATGGTACAAATGTTTAAATATTTGAAAGGTATTAATATAGGACCAAATATTTTCCAGAGAATGAACATTGGTAAAACTAGAGGACATAATTTGAGGTTGAGGGGTGGTAGACCTAGGAATAATGTTAGATAATTCTTTTTCACAGAGAAGGTGGTAAAGAGGAAAATGGTGACAATTCAAAAAAGCGTGGGATTTTCACAGAGGATCTCTAACTAGAATATGAATGGGCAAACTTTCATGCTCTGAATCCCGCAAAGGAGATGGATTGGATAAAGATGGAATAAGCTTCAATGGCAACTCCAGTAATTGGAACCTAAGGATAGTACCGGATGGACTTCTAAGGTTTGTAGCCCAGAAGAAACAAAGAAAAAAAAAAATACAATTCAATCATGACATTGTAATGCATGTATTTACAGGGCAGACAAGATGGACCATTCAGGTCTTTATCTGCCATCATTTACTATCTTACCCTTTAGATTACATGGGGCCCTGGCTACTTTCCAACAAACCATTAATCATTTACTCTGACCCCATACTATGTATACCAGGGCATATTTGGATAAGTGAGTTTTTTCAGACAAGTGGGAACAGCATTTACAACATTTGGAGGCAATCTGTAGGGCCCTTCGGTAAGTAGGTCTTACAGCAAATCCAAAGAAACGTACCCTGGGAAAATGGGAGGTAAAATACCTAGGGTATTGTGCTGGACAAGGGTAGATTAGGCCATTGTCATCCCATGTATCAAGTTTATCAAGTTTATTAGCAAAATTTGATTGATCGCCTATTAGAATCACTAAGCGATGTACAAATCAAAAATAAAAGAGGTTCACATTTAACAATTTTATGACATAAACATACAAGAAATTGGGAAGGAATGGATGAAAGTTACAATTTTCAAGTAGAGTAGAAAAAGGGAAAGAACAAAAGGAAAAGGGTGGTAAACCACAGCATTTTTAGCAAAACATACTCTGCTTTTAAATATTGAAAGCATCTCTAAATAAATAAGATTTAAAAAGTTTTTTGAATGTTAAAAACATCTTTTTCATTACGAATATATTGTGGAAGGGCGTTCCACCATAGGGGACCCGTCACAGAGAATATGTCAGCCCTTCTCGTACCAATAATTTTTAGGGAAGGGACTGAAAGAAGGTTCTGACTAGTAGAACGAAGTGAGCGTTGAGTGCTATGAGGTATTAAGAGTCTAGATATGAATTGGGGTTCCTCTGAAGCTAAAGTTTTAAAGATGAGCAGCGTTATTTTAAAAGTGATTCTATGGCTAATGGGGAGCCAATGAGAATCTATCAATAATGGTGAGACATGGTCATATTTCCTGGCTTATATATTAATTTTATTGCAGTATTTTGAATCAGTTGTAATCTCCTTATTTCTTTCTGTGAAATATTAAGAAAGAGAGCATTGCAATAGTCAAGTAGAGGCTATTCAAAAGGCTCCCATTCCAAAAACAAAAAAATCACCTATGACAATTTTTGAATAGGTTAGGATACTACCATCTGTTTGTACCCAACTTCGCTGAGGTAGCCTCCAGTTTGACTAAACTATTAAGTAACACCTTCCCCAACACATTAAAGTGGATGCCAGAGGCAGATAGGACATTTCGTTCCCTAAAGGAGTGTTTGTGTGAGGGGCCTGTACTGAAAAATGCTGATTTTACTCCCTCTTTTACGAAGACATAGCGTGGGTTTTAGCTCCGGCAGCAGCCGGAACTGCTCCAATGCTCATAGGAATTCTATGAGCATCGGAGCAGTTACCACTGCTGTCAGCGCTAACAGGGCCGCCATCAGAAATTTCTGGGCCCCTTACTGAGCAATCCTATTGGGCCCCCCACGCACCCCTTTCCCCCCCCCCCCCTTCTTCCATGGGCCGAATACACACATACTTTTCTGCTAATGCTCCACCTAAGCCAGTCCCGTAAAATCTTCTCACGTCCATTGGGTGATTTGGCATAGAGGAGATATTCATAAAAAGAACATCCGTCAAGATCTTTACTCATAGACTGTGCCATTTGCTTTAAATCATCTTCCATCATTAATCCAAATTGCACAATTCTTTCTCTGTCTTTGTCCTGAATGGCATCTGGCCACATTGCTGGATCCTTCCAGTCAACAAATTTATGAGCAGGCGCGGAGAACGCATTTTTAAACAAATGTAGTTTATCCTTGTACTCCTTATGTAATTTTAATCAACTATGGATATGTTTGTATGTTTATTGTTCAAATGGTTTTATTTATTTCCCTAAATTTATTTTTGTTATACGCATTGAAAATATTTGATATTGCGTTTAAATCAAAATCTCAATAAACTTGAAACGAGTGCCCATGAGATTGTGGGAGGGTTAAATACTCAAAACTTAGAAGAATAACAATTTACTTAAAGTTTTTGCTACGCCAGCTTTCTGGTATCTTTACATACAGTGGCGTACGTAGCATATGTAACACCCGGGGCCCATCATTTTTTGGCACCCCCCCCCCATCTGTAAGAAAAACATGATTTTTAGTAACAAACCACACTTCACACATGAGTACCTAGGAAAAGGAAGCATCTTACATATTGCAGTGAGCAGTACATCAAAACACCCATTGTAAACCTAAACAAGCCAGACCAGCACAGATCAATCCTACACCGTCAATCCTAATAGAAAACCATGTCTTTTGAACACAGAAAACACAGAAAACACCTTCGCCTAGTATGGAATATGTCATCACAAACTAACCCCTCACTCTTTTACAAAACTGTAGTGTGTATTTTAGCCACAGTGGTAACAGCCCTGACGCTCATAGAATTCTGAGCATCAGAGCTGCTACCACCACGGCTGGCGCTAAAAAACGCTCCACAGTTTTGTAAAAGGGGGGATAAAATAGAAATACACAGTTTCAACGCTCTAGCTCAGAGGTGCCCAAACTTTTTGAGCTTGTGAGCTACTTTAAAATGACCAAGTCAAAATGATCAACCAACAATAAAATTAAAAAACACAAAGCACACTATACGCTGAGAAAATGTTAATTATCATTCCTATTCTGGGTTTTTTTCAAAGAGTTCAAGGCAGTTGACTCTATGCATTGTCACCTCAGTAACAACCATACAAAAATAGACAAATATACCCTCCATCCTTTTTATTAAACCACAATAGCAGTTTCAGCGCTGCTCTTGACGCTCATAGGCTCCCTGCGCTAAAAACCACTATTGCGGTTTAGTAAAAGGGGACCATATTGTAAAATATAGACAGCATATATAAATTCAGAACTGTGCATTGTAAGTGAAGGGAAGTTTTCATCTCTGGGAATTTACCCAGTTAACTATTAAGTTATTTGGGCAAATTCCTTTGAAAACTGTGGTAATACTGCCTCCACTTTGCTAAATTTAAAATAAAATCATTTTTCCTACCTTGTCTGGTGATTTCATGAGTCTCTGGTTGCACTTTTTTCTTCTGACTGTGCATCCAATCTTTCTTCCCTTCTATCAGCATGTTTGCTTCCTCTCCTCCACACCTCATTCCCTCCCCCAACTTTTTCTTCCTCTCTCCCTGACCTTTCTTTCTGTTTCTCGCTTCGGGCCGATCAGTCTTCCTCTCCCCGACGTCAATTCTGCCGTCGGAGAGGAAGTTCCGCCCAGCCAGGCAGCGATTGGCTGGCCCGAACTTCCTCTCCGACTGCAGAATTGACGTCGGGGAGAGGAAGACTGATCGGCCCAATAGATTAGATCGCCAAAACAAAGTGAGTCCTGGGTGATCGACTCACTTTGCCTTGGCGAGCTACTGGCGCCCCTGCCTTAGAACACTGCCTAGGACCCTGGGGGAGCCCGGGCCCTCTGTCAGCTCCGGGCCCCTGAATGCAGGACTGGTAGTACTGCCCTGATGGCGGCCCTGAGCGCTAAACCCATGCTATGCCTTTGTAAAAGAGGAGGTTAGTCAAAAATTAATACTTTAGACTGATACCTCTGGAATGGGTTTAGGGGTGGTACTGAGCCAGGGGGAGGGAGAGGATGAGCATCCAGTAACGTTCCTCAGTAGAAAATTGTTCACAGCAGAGCAGAAGTACCACCACCAAAAAAGATTGTTTAGCAGTCAATGAAGGCAATGTCCTACCTACTGGATCCATTGCCCTCTAATCTCAATAATAATCTTCACTAGAATCTTTTGCCCTTTACATTAAATATGTTGAATCAGTCTATTTAATAAGTACGGTACTTTCCCTTTCCTTGAATGAGGGCTAGTGTTTGATTGTTACTGAAAACGCCTAATCTTGACTGCTATAATTTTGAACTTTTGTCATTTTCGATCTGCAATTTTCTTCAAAGCTTTTGGAGAAATTTATTTAGATATAATTAAGTAATTTTTCGGAGGCAAATGGTTTTTAGACTAGTGTATAGAACAGATTAGCTTTTATTAATCATGTAAAATGAAATTTGCTACAATTCTGATGCAGGAAAAGCAGCTCTGATCATGTTATTGATTGAACTCTGCAAGAATTCTCATTAATCATTAATTGCTGCATTCATGACTATCTAGCTTGGGACTGAGGGAGGGGGCGCCATGCTCCATTAGTTCTCCTCCTCCTCCTATTTACCATTAGATTCAGCTCTTTCCTGGACCTTTCTTTTAACTAGCTGGGTTTTGCAGGTCTCAGTTCTAGTTCCGGTATTATTCAATCACTTTTTAGCACCACTGCCTACTCTAATTCAGAATAAAGGACTAAGAGGATGATATCTACTTGAAGCATATGGGAGTACCTATCCTTATATTTGCACGCCATAAATAATTGCTTAGATGCAGCAATTAATGGGCTACATTTAAATTAATGGGCTACACTTAAATTTTTAAATATTTGAACAATAAAACTACTATCATCTACTCTATATCCTACAATTAAGGATCACTCCATTTTTCCTTGAGTCCATCTGAACTTTTTGTTGTCCACAGATCATATATGTGGTTAGATCTTTGTTTACCTTGCTCCAGATTCCTTCAATTAAGTTACTTCTGAACTTTAAGAACTTATTCTCTCTATTATAAGCATTTATACTTAGTCACTTGGAGTACTGCAGTTCCATATATACAAGTTTCAAACAACTTATTAAGCTCATTTATATGTTTGCAGGTCTACAATGTTGATGTGTCAGTACTGGCTAGAAGCCCACATATGAAATGAAGTCAGAATTTTGACAATCACATACAATGTACTTTATACAGATATTTCATTACACTTTTCAAGTGCCTAATTCCCTTCACTTAGATTGCATCCATTTCATTTAGATCAGGGGTGTCCAACCTTTTGGCTTCCCTGGGCCGCATTGGCCGACAAAAAATTTTCTGGGGCCGCACAAACGCGTAAGACAGAGGAGGGAGCCGGCAAGGCGGTAAACACTCGGGGGAGCAGAGGAAAACACTGCATCGCCCTTGACCGGGGCCACACAAAATACTTCACGGGGCCACATGCGGCCCTTGGGCCACAGGTTGGACATCCCCAATTTAGATTATGAAAATCTGCTTCCTGTTCAATCCCCTTTGGTTATTCATCTAAAAAGTATATGTTGACTGTATTCAACTGATCTTTTTTGCACATGTGTACACATTTACAAGAATTTTAATAATTTGTGTAGAATGAGTATATAAATGCTAGTGTCTGCTTCACAGAATTAGCACCTTATGCATATACCTCGGGCATATGGATCTTGGCATTTAATCCTCATTTCCTCAAACTTTGATTGTAAGATCTTTCAGTCAGGAGATAATGCAAACATGAATTCTCTTGTATAATGTTTTAGGTATTCATCAAAATATAAAAATAATTCTTATTCTTAAAAAATGTGGTAGGAAGGTTCAGTATTGTTCAGAAGCTGACAGAAGGAGCCAGTCACTAGAGCAGTGTATTGCAAAGTGTGTGCCGTGGCACACTAGTATGCCTCCTGCAATTTCAGGTGTGCTGCGAGACGTAGAGGAGAAGGAGAGGCAGTGACGTCGGCTGACTGCCTACAGGACATGCCTCTCACAGTGAGAGGCACATCCTATAGGCAATCAGCTGGCGCCACTGCCTCTCTTCCTCTCTGCACTTCTTCCCTGCCCCCCCCCCCCCCCCGGTGGCTCAGGGCCCATCTGGAGAGCCTTCGCGCGGACATTGACGTAATGAAGTTGCATACTTCCTTGAGTCACGGCCACTACTTTTAGTATGCCACAGCTTGATAAAACGTTTGCAGGGCACTGCACTAGAGGGAGCCTAAGAACTAGTTTCATTTGTACCACTTGAATCTGTTCTACAGAAACAGAAAAATAGGAAACTAGTTATGTACAAGTCACATGTTATGTTATTTGTGATCTTTTAACCTGCCAAATTTTCCAAAGTGGAGTTTGATGTGGGTTACAACAGCAATTAATGCAACATAAACATAAATCCACAGTTCAGGAAAAAGTCCTGTTGTATTTCTCGCATATATTTCTGATACAGTGAGTTTGTGGGTAGTATTTGCTTCATAAGCAAATGAGGTCTGTTCAAAAAGTTCCAGGCAGTTTGAATTGTGCACCAACCGGAAGTTCTTTTGAGATGCGCTAGGTGGCGATGAATAGCTTGAAAACCTCACGAGTAACCTCCTTTTTTTTGTTTGTTGATATCTGTTTTGTCTCCAAGCTACAGCAGTTTTTGAGAAAGTGTGTTTTTGTGATTGGCTATTTTTCATCATGTGCGACCTGAATGAACAGCGCTACAGCATGAAGTTCTGTTTTAAATTGGGAAAAATCGCTACAGAAACCTATGAGATGTTGAAAGTGGCTTATGGGGAATATGTCTTGAGTCGTGGAAGGTGTTTTGAATGGTATTCACACTTCAAAAGTGGTCATGAATCAGTGGATGGCAGTTCGCAAACCGGAAGGCCATCAACATCAACTGATGATGAGTATGTTGATCAAGTGAGGGTTTTTGTGCACACTAATCGGCAATTAACTGTTAGAGAATTGGCAGAGGAATGCAACATCTCCATTGGTTCATGCCACAGCATTCTAACAGAGAAGTTGGAGATGTCTCATGTTGTGGCAAAGTTTGTTCCATGGTTGATGACCGACAACCAGAAGGACAATCGCAAAAAATATGATGATAGTTCTTCCCCAGCCACAGCCCCTGCTGACTTCTTGTTTCCTAAACTGAAATCCACGCTGAAATTAAAGTGATTTGACATCATTGAAGACAAAGCAAAATTCAACGCAGCAACTTTTGACAATGCCTGAAGATGTGTTTAAGGACTGTTTCTAGAAGTGGAAACGATGTTGGGGAAAAGTGCATATGTAGGAAAGGGAAGTACTTTGAAGGGGACCCAATGGAATAAGTTGTAAGATTTGTTTAATAATTTTTTATAAAATCAGTCCTGGAACTTTTTGAACAGACCCTTGTACAGTTCAAAATCAGAGTCGAGCTAGGCTACTAGCCAGGATTTTTGGAAGAGCCATCAAGTGGATCATATAGAATCCTGTAATTGGAATCCTCTACTACAGAAGAGATCAAAGGGTAATTCTAAGCCAAGATCCTACAAGCCAAGCCTACAAGATCCTGCATGGCATCCTTCCTGCCGTTATCCCTCTATCCTGGAACTCCCCAACCCCTACCTCCTCCAGATCCTCTCAAACTCTTAAACTATCCTTCCCTTCCACAAAAGGTATTTCTCACGCAGGCAAACTTGGGTCATCCCTCCCCTTTAGAATCACTGAGATCTGGAATAACCTTACCTCCCCGCTCCGATCCTCAAGCTCCCTCCAACTTTTCCGTAAACACTTAAAAACTTGGCTATTCTCAAAACTGTAACATTTCCCCCCTCTTAGGCCTCTCCCACCTTCCCCACCCTTTTACATCTAACTCTTAAACTCTCCACTGGAGTTCTCTCTCATCCTAATTCCTGTAAACCGTGCCGAGCTCTGCATTTACTGAGATGGTGCGGTATATAAACCCAAGGTTTAGTTTAGTTTAGTTTAGACCCTTGAAACAATGAACCTTTCGATCCATCAAGGACAAGGACTGAAAAAACTTGTTCAGAGAGAGAGAGAGAAAGAAAGAAATAGAATATGTGCCAGTTTGGGGTAAGGTCTCCAGCTACCTCTGCTATTTAATAAGATGAATCTGAAGCTGATGGTTTATCTCCAATAAACCAAGAAAAGGAACTGACTATCATTGAACAGTTAAAAGCATAAAAACACAAGAAATGTGAAGTTGACAATAGTAGTAGAAGAGTCTAGGAAGAAACGGAGGACAGGTTACACAAGAAGGGATGAAGGAAGGAAATGGCTATGTAACTGGGGAGGTGAAGACTAGAAGAGAAGAGGAAGAAGGGAAACAAAAGACTGACAAAGTGAAATCAATAATGTTGCAGCACAAGAAACTCATTTAAGTCTCCTGCCTTATAGGGTTCAGGTGTGTCAGTGATTCACTCCAGAAAGGAAGTGTTTCACTGGAAAGAGATCACAGTTCAATCCTGGAAGAGATGTCTCATCCATCTCTTTCCAGCAACAGAACTCAAGTCACTTCATCATGCCAGCAGAAGAAGGAAGGTTACAACACTGATTTATTTTCATTAAAGTTATTTCATCCCATGCCTCATAAGTTTCTATACCAGCAAAATATTATTGCAGAAACTAGTCATTAACCCAACGTCATAAAACATAAATCATAAAAACATAATTCTTGTCTTAGAATATATAAACCAAAGCTACATACTACTGGGAGTAGTAATATTATAGAAATAACAAACAGCAGAGTTGTACTTATAAATGACCTAGCAACACAAACATTTTCTTCTGAAGATATATGTAGCTCATGCCCTTTGAGATAGTCAAATTGTTTCAATTAATCATTGTTCTTGATCCATTTATTAATTGCTACTGAAGAAGGAAACAATTCATATGCTCGTACTTCACATCTAGAATAATGGAGGTTGTTGTCATACTATAGGGCTCATTTTCAAAAGAGAAAAACATCCAAACACTGGTAGGGTTTGAACAGCCATGTAGGCATAAAGGGCCTGCTTCTGTATAGGACGCCCGATCTCAGCAACCACCTAAGCAGCTTTTGAGAATCGCACATGGGCGTCCTATATAGAATTGCATCTGTCCTAACAGACAGACGCTTAACTCCACCTAACCACCCCGATTCTCTAACCGGTGTCCATGTCACAGACGCCGTTTAGAGAATTTCAGTTCCGCTGAGCTGATCGTGGCAAGGGAATCTCCCTGCTGCGATCAGCTGAGCAGCAACAGCAGGGAAACCCCACACACACACACACACACTGGAGGGATGCCCACTCCCTTCTGCAGGCACCCCTTACAACATCCCCAGCAGGAGGGATGCCCAATCCATCATGCCGCAAACCCCTCTGAACCCATTCCCCCAAAGCCCACCCAGATCCCTGGATCTTTAACAGGAAGGCCGGCCGGAAGGATGCCTATTCCCTCCAGCCGGCAGGCCCTCCCCTTCCTGATGCATCCTGAGATGCACTGGGGATGGTTCTAAGGCAGGGGTGTCAAACTCAATCACATAAGGGGCAGAAATCTAAACCATAGGCTAAGTCGCAGGCCAACTTTTTTATTAAGATACTTAGGGGTCCTTTTATTAAGGTATGCTAACCAATTTAGTGCACGCTGGTTTGTACCTTAATAAAAGCACCCCTTAGTCTTAGTAGAAGTATAGGGTTACAACCTGTCCAACCCCACGCCAGCTCTGTGAAGGGCCAAAATTAAAAACTTGGACAAATCAGTTTTTGTTCTCTCAAAAGAGACCTTGCTTTTTTAGATCCAAAATATACTCAGATGGCATCTAAGGTCACATTGGTGGGTTTGGACTGCAAACAACCTGGAACCATCAATTCTTTCATCACTAACTTTTGTGCCCCTGCTGTAGCTTCTGCAGTATCTTAGGGTCAACTGAGTGAAGGCTTCCATTGGTTCAACCCTCTCACCTCCTTTGTCTATATTCAAGATGTTATCCGCAATGGGATCTAAGCCACCATTAAAATCACAGATGAACCCCTTTGTGCCAGGCACTTCAGCATCTCCCATCTGAAGCATCATAAATCCCTATACTGGCAAGCTCTGAGCCCTCAAGTGCAATGGGGAAGCTTTCAAACTAGGGCTGAGTGTCACATCTGGCCCAACAATTGCAAATGGTTTGGGAACTCACCTCTTCGATAGCTTTTCTTTTAACCTTCGATACCTTTGATAGCCGGGAGAGTGCAGGCATCCAGGAGGATGAGGCAGCCAGGAGGACTAGGCAGACCTGAATGGCGACAGCAGCCGGGAGGGTGCAAGTGACAAGAGCGTGACGAGCGGTAGCAGTAGAGAGCGTCAGGAGCATAGCGTCACACAGCATGGCGGCCGCAAGATTTGAGGCGCGTGAATCTACAGCTGGCCCGCCAGAAGGCATTAGCTGTAGATTCACGCGCCTCAAGTCTCGCGGCCAGCACGCTGTGCTCCAACGCTCTCTACTGCTAAGCTGGCCCGCCGGAAGGCAGCTGTAGATTCACGCACCTCAAGTCTCACAGCAGAGTAGTAAAGACTTGAGGCGCATGAATCTACAGCTGATGCCTTCTAGTGGGCCAGCTTAATTGCAAATTTTTCATTGTCTGGCGGGCCAAATTTTATGACACTGAGGGCCGGATTTGGCCCACGGGTCAGAGTTTGACACGTCTGATCTAAGGCCATGACTAGCCCAGGCGCTTACCCTCCCATAGGAGGGGCCTTAGGCAACCTGAGCATAACCAGAGTCTTAGGCCTCCTTCCCAGTGCATTCTGGGGAGTACTGGGAGTGGCCTGATTCAGATTGGCCAGATACCTAAGGCCCATGGGAGAGGCCTTAGGTATCTGGCCAATCATAGAGGCCTCCTTCCCAGTGCATCCCAGAATGCTCTGGGAAGGAGGCCTAAGACTCCGGTTGGCCCAGGCGCCTAAGGCCCCTCCTAGTGGTGTCTTAGGTCCCCTCCCCGGTGCATCCCAGGATGTACCGGGAAGTGGAACGTTTGCAATTCTGAAGAGGCGGGCCTGCTGGCCAGAGGGGATAGGCATCTCTCCGGCCAGCCTTCCTGTTAAAGGTACCGGGGGGAGGGGGTCCAGGTGGGTGTGGGCAGGAGGGAGTGGGCATCCTTCCTGCCAGGGATTGTTTTGCAGTTTGCGGCAGGAGGGATTGGGCATCTCTCCTGCTGCGGAGAGTGTGTGTGGGGGGGGAGGGGTTGGGAGTGGCAGTGGGAGGGAATAGGCATCCCTACTGCCGTCTGATGCGGTGGGGCTCAGGGGTTCCCTGCCACAGCCACTCAGCTGATCGTAGCAGGGAGATTGTGATCAGTTTAGCAGCCATGTCTATTTGAAATGTAGGTCAGCAATTTGCTGGCCTACATTTTAGGCACCTATTGCGGCCCTAGGGCTGCTTAAGCTCGCCTAAGGCAACTTCCGTTTAAGCTCACCTAAGCTCACGCCAATGCTCAGCCTTGGGAAGATTTAACCTCCCTAGGTGGCCTGCCTCGGAGTTGTTCTTTTAGGAAACATGCACCCCAATTGGCTGATTAGACAGCAGTAGTATGCCTACCGCCGCCTACAATCAGGGTGCCGTTTATAGAATATAGTCCAAAATGTCAAAAGTAAATAATCAAATATCATTAAAAAACGCTTTCTACGGCATTAGATGCATTTCATGGGCAGCCGGTAGGCATGACTTGGGCGGTGTTAACAGATGAACGTCTTCACGCTTTACAGATAGTAAAAGGATTTGTCTGGGCATTCTGAAACATGCTCAGAGTTAGACCTATTTTAAACAGCAAATAAGGTGAGCAATAATTTGTCTATTGACTCACTAGTGATTTAGTTGTGTTGGAGAGTAGAGAACAAGAATTGAGCGTTTCCCTGAACTACTAGAGAGTTGCTAAGTGCTTTACTGATCCTGTCACAATGCATTGAGGCACAAATTACAGATATGGCGTTAAGCTAAGTGATTTTGGCATTCTTATAAGAATTTATATCAATTATTGATACTAACCGAGAAGGTAGTATTTTAGAGGATAATTTAATATAAAACGAAAAAGACTAAAATATCTATAAAATCATTAAAAATATTTATATATTAAATAAAAGCAGTACAGATGATGAATATATGGCAGAAGTGATATACACAGCTGTTCCAAATCACATATGGTTGGTGGTGGCATGTCTGACAAGTCTGCTTAAAATTGAATGAATATACAGTATGGGGCTCATAATAATAATAAAAAAAAACACCACCACGTCTTAAAGGTGGCCTAAATGGACACTTGGACGATCAAAAAGCCTGATCGTCCAAGTACCCATAACCACAACTGGTTTTAGACATATCTAAAACCAGCTTAGGCCTTTCCCCTGCCTCTGAACGCATAGAGCAAAAAGAGATGTTTTTAGAGGAGAAGAAAGGGCGGGAGGTGGGTCAACCTAGACATAGTCATACAGCAGGTATAACCAAAAGTTTAGACAGGTTGCCTAGTCGGCACTTATACGTTTTGACTTAGACCAAGTCAAAACAGGTATAAGTGCTAAAAAAGGGGCCACTGAGCTGATCGCAGCTGCCGCGATCAGCTCAGCAGCCCCTTTTTCAGCACTTATAGGCAACCTACCTACCCACCACCGCAACGATCACAGTAGGAGAGATTGGCTATCTCTCCTGTCGCGATAGCCGATCATCCCTCTACTCAAACTGCCACGATCCATGGCAGGAGAGATGCCCAATCTCTCCTGCCGCGATCCACCCCTGATCGGATTGGGCAGGAGGGATCCCAGGCCCTCCTGCCCCGATGCAGCTCCCCCCCACCCCGATCGGGCAGGAGGGATGCAAGCTGGCACAACTCAAAAATGATCCGGGGCCGAAACAAAGTAGGAAAATGTAACGAGGGCCACAGGTAGTGGCCATGGCTCGAGGTACCCGGAAGTGCATGGATGTTGCCGTGATGACATCATGCGCATGTGTGACATCATCACTTCAACATCCGGCGCATGTGCAGAGGCCTTCCACACAGGCCCTGAGATACCAGTAAGGGGTGCCAGTAGGGAAGAAGGCGGGAGAGAAGGAGAGGCACTGGCGGCGGCTGATTGCCTACCGCAGTGTTTTTCAACTACTTCAAGCTAAGTACCCCCAACCACAGACCTCCCAAGCTCCGCCCTAAACCCACCCAAGCTCTGCCCCAGATCCTGCCCTCTTTATTAATTATAATGCAATTTTTTCCTTTCATTTTTCATATACACACAATACACACAGCAGATATAAATTCTCAAAACTGACACACTTCGATCACTAAATTGAAAATAAAATCATTTTTCCTACCTTTGTTGTCTGGTGACTTAATTAGTTTTTGGTTGGACCTCCTTCTGACTGTGCATCCAACATTTCTTTCACAATCCAGCCCCATCCCCTTTGGGTCCAGGTCTCTATCTCTTTTCCTTCTGCTTACCCTCCCCAGATCCAGTGTCAGTTCTCCTTTATACCTACCACCACCTTTGTTCCAGGTCTACCTCTCTCTCCTTCCTCTGTTATGATCTTCCACCTCTCTGTTCTTCCTCAGGGTCTCTCCCCCTCTGTCTCTTCTGTCTGCACCTCCCATAGTCAAGCATCTGCCTCCTGTCTTTCCCCTTTGGTCCAGGCCTCTCTCTTTCTTCAGTGAGGTCATGTTGATCTTGAACACTGAATAATTCTTCCAAATTCTCCATTATCACAGTAGTCTGGTCCAGTAGACTGCTTTTGCACTATTACATGGGCAATAGCAAATTCATTATGCCACAGAGAATGCCAAAAGCCTCTTGTTTCTTGTGCTGTGTTTACATCTGCCAGCAGCAGAAACTTGTGAGACAGATCCCTTGGCAATACTACACTTCGGAGCCCTTCGACCATCAGATTCTGTAAAGTGGCTGCAGGCTTTAAAGCTCTGTTTACTGGAGGAGATTGTCCAGCATCCATAGATGCATCACTCTTAGGGATCTGATCGGAGATTGCATTAGACAAGGTGGTATTTTTAGGCATGGGAAAACAGGACATGTTCTCCTCAATCTTCACTGTTCCCTCTAAGCTGAGCAGGAGTCCTCCACCCACAGTCTCACCAATAGAGGGTGCTGTTTTACTGTCACATTTTTCAATTGTGAGGGACATGCAAGTTCTGCAGGACTCCAGGGAACATACCTGTCCTTAGCGACTGAAAATATTCCACCCCCTAGTGGTAGCAATGCAGCTGGAGGACACCTGCTCAGCTTAGAGGGGAACACGGCGGGGCCGGTCGGGCGGAGATGCCTTCAAATGCCCTTTAATGTTCATCTGATCTTGGGCTGCATCTTGCCTCCTGAGCTGATCTTCAAAATAGTTAAACTGTTGCTGCCACATCTGCACAATTTGCTTCTTTTCTTTTTCGATCGTTTGCTGCTGCTCAAATTTCTTTAGGTATTCAGTCTGCAGTTTGTTCCTGGTATTCCATTCCATACTTCTTTAAAATAGATTTCTTTAACTCATCTGTTCGGGGGGAAAGGCCACATCCTTCAATTTTTTCATAATATCTTGTTTCTCCGGTACAGCACACTGCTGATACTCTCGATGACTGGGGAGTTTTTCTACAAACAAGATTATATACTTGTTATAAAGAACTGGGAAATGCATTTGGTTTCCCTCCTCTAAATATACAGCTGCCATCCGTTCCATCTCTACCCTGGGTCAGAAGTAGCGGCGTGGAGTAATGTCCTCACTGATTGTGACATTGATGCCAAGTTTACTTACAGCGCGCACCCACTCTTCAGGACTCAAGGATGCCAGTTTCTTCAGCGAGCCAACAGAAAATGGCTGCTCCATATTGTCTTTTCTGCAAATTTTCATGTTCCCCATTTTATCTTAGATTGTTCATCCAGACCCACACGCAGAGTTCACCTGTTTAACCATCCAACACTAAAGGCCTGCCGTTAGAAAAGATACCTGAACAGAACACTTGCCTTCCAAGCAGGTCAACTAAATGATGGGCTGGGCAATATTATCTCGCAATCCTCATCCTACCTAAATTTCAGAAAATTATTAAAAACAAACCTGTTTAACCGATTTGTATCCTAAGACCTCTTATGCCCAACCTCTTGTTTCCCAAGATCCCTTATGCCTTCCTCTGTATCCTGCTCACCTATATATATTGTACCTGTATCCTGCTTACCTATATAAATTGTATCTATATTCGCTGATGGTACCTATTCGCTGATTGTCCAGCCCTTCTTTGTTGTAAACCGCCTCAAACTACTACGGCTTTCGTGGTATATAAGAATAAAATTATTATTATTATTATTATTATCTTCCCAATCCTTCTATCCTTGGAAGCGTTATTTTCAGGATTTTTCCCTTTCTTGTCAAGAACCTGCTGCGAGGCACAGGATTCTGCACGCAACCTCGAGCCGTTTCTAGGCAAACCGAGATGCTTCTCCTGCTCCCGGGCCTTCCTGCCTCAGTGAAGAGAAAAAGGAAAGGCGTATTTTCACAACTCGCCTTCCCTCCATACCCCTTCTCACGTCGAGGTCTATTGTTGAGGCACGCACGCGCAAGTGACGCTTCCAGTCGATGGTTCCTGTCAGTGGGAGAAGCTGGCACGGTCTGAACCCCCACGGGCAGGAGAGTGGAGTGAGAGCCATATCGGGCGCGGGCCGCAGTGAGAACCTTTTTGGGCCACATGTAGGAATTGAGAAGTACAGATCAGTGTGTGTCACATTTGACATTTTAGAACAGACTCTACCAACATATAGAGCCTGTTTAAAACAAAGTAGAAATGGATGTTTATGTGTCGGGTGCATGCAGCATATACAGTACAGCCAATTTAGAAAAATAAACATAAAATATCAACAGGTTCAAAGCCAGAACATAAACGGTGATGTTCTGGCATATAACTGATTGTCCTGACATTGTTAGAAACATAACCAGCTATTATCACATAGTGACTAGTTGTTCTTGCTAGATAGCATTTGAGGGAGCTGGAAGGGGCAACCCCACAATTCATCGTGGAATGTTGCACAATGGCAGCTGTTTAACAAATCTTAAATATGATTGCTGGCAGCTTTTTAGAAGAGAAACATTTAGTGCCCTTCTGAAATGGGAAATAAAGGTCCGCAATCTTCCCATGCCCCTGTTGCATCCAAGACATGCCCAGATAACACCCCCTTTTCATTTGCACGCACTTGGGTTTGATACATGCTGTTATGCCTATGAACTACGTAATATATCTCCTCAAGTCTGCTTATCTGATCTGGGTGTTACCAAGACAACATCAAAGGTTTCCACAACAAGTATCTGCTATCTTGACCTTTTTGACCTGGGAGTTGCCCAAACAGCATCAAAAGGACAGATGACCTTTTTGACCTGGGAGTTGCCCAAACAGCATCAAAAGGACAGATGGAAAACCGGTCTCTGTAACACCTCCTTGACCTAGGTGTTGTCAAAACAAAGAACAAAAGACCTGAATCGTAACAAAGGACGCTAATTACTGCAGGACCAGCCATTATACTATGAGCTCAGCAGTTTTCCTATATAAGAACGGAATACTGCCCCTAACATTAGAATTCAAGACGTCTCCAGGGATACAGAATCCAAGACGCCTAAAAGGGATAGTCTTCCGTTTTTCTACCCACCTATCAATTGCAGGGGTTCCCATTTGTGAAGGAGGTCGATGCCTGGAATTACGGTGAAGTTATTTAATTCTTATATATATAATAAAGGGTTATTGTTTATGCTTTTATATTGTCTGTGTGCTTTTCTGAGTGTCACTGATCATCCCATCTGTCAGAAATAAGTGGCGGAACAAATTGGTACCAGAAGTGGGGTTGATCAATGTGGTCAGAAAAGCTACCTAGAAAACAAGGTGTTGAGGAGCAGGCTCCCAATCCCTCCATTCCGAATGGGGATGACAGTATAGGTACATTAATGGCCACTGAGTGGTCTGTAGAAGCAGGATTATGTGAATCCTGTACTTTTGGAAGTGGGGATCCACATGAATTATGTGCCTCCTTACAAAAGGTGAAAATCTCAAAAGGAGAAGAGCAAGAAGGAATTTCTAGACAAGAAAGGATGATTTTGTCAGACTGGAGGAATTTGCATGAAGCTAAACAGGAATTACAATTGAAATTAGGAGAGCTGGGAAAGAAAAGGTGTAATCAACAGCATGCCATTAAAATGCTACAATGTCAGAATAAGTTGTTAATGGATAAGATAGACACCTATCAAAATGTAACAGAAAAGGCAGATGTGCAATATGCACAATATAAATATAAGAAACGGAGGCGGAAAGTGAGTTACAGAAAAGTTAAAATCTTAATTTATCATCTGCCGGATGATTGGAATCCAAACAAACGGGATGGGGATATTTGGGATTCAAATTCTAATAACAGTGAGGAGGATATATGTGTTGAAGGAGAACAGGCAGAAAGTTTAGAAGCAGGGCCTGTGAGGAGACAAAGATTACAGGGAAATCTGCAAACAGGAGAAAATCTAACTAGAAATAATGTTATGGAGAATGTTACTCCACATGAAATCATGGATACGATGGCACGCTTTACACAGCAGCCTGGGGAACCACTAATACAATGGGTAATTCGGGTGCAGAAGATGGGCGCAGCAGGGATTATGTTGGATGCCACAGATGCCCCTAAATTTGTTCAAATTAGTCAAGAAGTAGCAGTGAAAAATGCGTTGCGGGAGGATCCTTATCCTGCAAAATATGCCCAATGGTCTTTATTAGAGATAATTAGTAGGGGTGTCACGAGGCGATATCCACTTGAATCTGATTGGCCCTCAAATGATAAAATTTGGTATACATTAAAAGATGCTCAAATGAGAATTAAGGAGGGGGGGAAGTGACGTCATCGTGGCTAATGGCAGCCTAGAGCGATAGCTCCGCGGACCCCGGTGCTGTTTTTCGCTGCCTTCGCGCGATTTTGCGTGCCTGCACTTCTCACTTCTCTCAGCTTACTTGCAAAGCTGTTTGCTGCACTCTGATGGCAACACGGAAGAAACAAATGGACATTAAGGCGTTCTCCTCGCCGCTCCCGCATGGGCCGACTAAAACTGGCTCCAAAATGGCGCCCGACCCGGCTGCAGCTGCGGAGGTTTCGCTTTCGGATGCAGCGTTGCCGACTTTACATCAGGAGATGCGCGGCTGGTTTCAGGACCTGAAAACTGAAATTACAGCGGTTCGGGCTGATATACACACAGTCGTTGCTGAACTGAAACGTGAGGTGGGTGAGATCGGGAGTCGAGTGGGAGAAACCGAGGTTGCAGTGGAGGCTCACAGCTCTGAATTAGCCCAGTTGAGAGGCAGGATTGCAACGCTGGAGGAAAAAGCTGAAGTGAGCACCCTAAAACTGGAGGACTTGGAGAATCGTTCCAGGAGATGCAACCTCCGCTTTCGGGGTGTGCCAGACACTGTCTCTGATTCTCGCTGTATGGAGGTGATTGATCATATCTGTATTCAGGCGCTAGAGACTGCTGGCTTACCTGTGGAAGTGGGAAAACCATTGCTTGATAGGGCTCATCGCATCCCTGGCCCTCGTGATGTGAACCGCCCTCGTGATGTTGTGGCCTGTTTCCATCGCTATATGGATAGGAACATGTGCTTAGGGCGGTGAGGCGTTCTGGGGGAGCTGTTAAATGGGAAGAAGCGGAAATAGATGTTTATCCTGATGTGGCTCCAGCAACCCTGGCCCGCCGTCGCACTTATAGAGACTGTACCCGTATACTGCAGGAGCGCAGTGTTAGATATAGATGGATTTATCCTATTGGACTGGCTTTTACACATGCAGGCAAGAACTACTCTGCATTATCTGTGGCTGATGTTCAATCTCGAATGGTGGAAGCAGGATTGATGACGGCTTCGGAAATGGCTCCACTGCCTCAGAGGTCACCTATACCCAAAGCAGGAAGAGGGCTGGGATGGCAGAGAGTGGCTAGGTCGACTGCAGCCCGTCGCCCTTTGGAAGTGGCCACGTCTTCATCCCTTTGAACTTTTGTATTTGTGGGATGTGTTCCTGAGCTTTTGTGCTGTGTATGTTTCTTATTATTTTTGCAGTGAGGCTTCTGTTGCGAAGGTTGTTTTTAGGGCTTGTTCTGGGGGTCCCTTTGTGAGCTGTTTCTCTACACTTCCTGTACCGTGGTTACCAGGTGCTTTGGTAGCTGGGCCATGTGGGGTGTTGTTGGGGGGTTGGGGGGAGGGGGGGTGGGGGTGTTGGTGTTGGGAAGGGTTGTGACCGAGTGCTCTTTTGTGTGGTTGTATGGGAGTATGTTTGTATATTGTTTTTCTTAAGGTTGCGATTGCAGGGGTTGGTTGACTTGGCTGCTTTGGAACATGGTATGGGTTTGGTGATGAAGTGCTTTTTTTTCTCTTGTATAAATGGATAAACTTACTTTGCTGTCTTATAATGTACATGGTTTGAATTCTCCACAAAAGCGACGCTTGTTATTTAAGGAATTGAGTCGCCTGAATAGTGCTGTTGGATTCATTCAGGAGACCCATTTTCAATCTCACTATGAGAAATTGCTTACACACAATAGCTATCCTCATGTTTTCCTTTCCTCTAATAAGATCCGGAAAAAGACTCAGGGGGTGGGTATTTTAATCCATAAACGTGTCCAGGTAGTATTGAGAGAGGTGGTGCGGGATGTTGAAGGCCGCTACATTCTGGTCAAGGCTGAGTTGGATGGCACCTTATATAGTTTACTGAATGTCTATGCCCCAAATGTTGGTCAGGGGGCCTTCTTTACGTTGTTAGAACGTGTGCTGTTGGATCATGTAGAAGGTACTCTCCTTGTAGGTGGAGACTTTAATCTTACCTGCTATCCTCAGGAGGATAATTCCAATTCTTCCATCCGTTATGCTAGAAGTGACAGAAGGGCTTTTTTGCGCTTTCTGCGTCGGCAGGATTTGATAGATGTGTGGCGTTATTTACACCCTGGCGCTCGAGATTACACCTTTTATTCATCAAAACATGATTCGTATACTAGAATTGATATGTGGATGCTGCCTCGTGTTGCTCTGGCCCCGTGCCCTAGCCTCCCAGTATTGAACCCCGTGTGTGGTCTGATCATGCTCCCTTGACTTTGGAGTTACAAGTTGGACTGGTTAGAGGTGGTCGTCGATTGTGGCGTATGAATGATTCTTTGTTGAAGGATCCCAGTACCTTGACTTTGTTAGAGGCTGATGTTAAGGAGTTTTTTGTTTTTAACGATGTGGCCGGCATTAATGTTGCGATACTATGGGAAAGTTTTAAGGCCACCCTTCGGGGTTGTTGTATCTCGAGAGGGTCGTATCGTAACCAATGTCGAGTTGCTCGTAGATTAGAGCTGGTGTCCCGCCTCCGGCGCTTGGAGAATGCTCATAAGAGAGCCCCGTCGGTGGCTGGTGGTTGTAGCGCTGACGGAGTGACCGGAGGGATTTACAGGAGCTTGATTTAGAGGGAATGGCTTGGCCCTACAGAGACGGAAACAACGGTTTTTTGAATGGGGTGGTAGGGCGGGTCGCTTGTTAGCTACACAGATCAGGCAAACTCAGGCGCAACATTCTATCACACGGATTCGGAATGGGTCGGGACAGCTTTGTGCAGATGATGAGGCCATTCACCAGGCTTTTTTATCTTTCTATCGGACTCTGTACTCTCCGGAGATTGAAGCCACGGAGGGGGAGATAGATGCTTTTCTATCTAACGTAACCTTGCCTTGTTTGGCGGAGGTTGATGCGGAGTGGCTCTCTTCCCCTATTCAACCTGTTGAGGTGGTGGCGGCTATACATCATTTAGCTGCTTCTAAAGCACCGGGTGCTGATGGTTTTTCGCCCCTGTTTTATAAAAAAATGGAGGCCCATATAGTCGCTCCTTTGACCAGATTGTTTAATTCTTTTTTGGAGGGGGATTGTTTGCCGTATTCGTTTCGTCAGGCTGCGGTCTCTCTTCTTCTTAAACCCGGGAGAGATCCCCTCCATTGTGGGTCCTACCGCCCTATTTCGTTGTTAGGAGTTGATTATAAGCTGTTTACCCGTATTTTGGCAGTCCGGTTGCAACGTTTTTTGCCTTTCCTAGTTCATGGTGATCAATGTGGTTTTATTTCTGGGAGGCAACCTGGTGATAATATTCGGAGATGGAGTGGCCCATCAAAATTCTGTTCCAGCTGTCTTGTTATCAGTAGATGCTGAAAAAGCCTTTGATAGGGTTTATTGGCCGTTTATGCTAGCAGCTTTAAAGAAGATGGGCATTTCGGGAGCTTTTCTACATTGGGTGACCTTATTGTATGCTGCTCCGGAGGCTTATTTAAGGGTTAATGGAAGATATACTGCTAATTTTATGATTCGTAGAGGAACTAGGCAGGGGTGCCCTTTATCGCCGCTGATTTTTGCGTTGGTTATGGAGCCTTTAGCAGCTGCTATACGTGCGAATGCTGATATTCAAGGGATTGTGGTGGGTGGCGAAGAACATAAGATCTTACTGTATGCTGATGATATTTTGTTTACCTTGACCCACCCACATCTTTCTTTGACGGAGGTGCTTCGTGTTTTGACTATGTGGGTGTGGTGGCTGGCTTTAAAATTAACATTGAAAAGTCTGAATTGCTTAATGTTTCCCTTCCGGACTTGTTGGTAACGGACTTACGTGCTAAACTTTCGTTTCGATGGGCGGCTAAATCCATTAAGTACCTTGGTGTGCGTATATCTCGAAGACTCTCTGACCTTTTTGAATTGAATTACCCTCCGTTGTTACGAACTGTGTTTGCAGATCTGGATCGCTGGGAAGGATTGAGGTTGTCTTGGATGGGTAGGATTAGTGCTTTGCGTATGAATGTGTTGCCTCGTTTTTTATATTTGTTTTCCTGCCTGCCTCTCTCAATTCCTAAGCGGTTCTTACTTAGGCTACAACGGCAGGCCTTTGCTTATATTTGGACACGTAAGCCTCCTAGGGTGCGGAGGGAACGTATGTATTGGGACAGGTTACATGGGGGAATGGGTGTCCCTGATTTTACTACATATTATTATGCGTCCCAACTGCAAGTGTTGTTTCATTGGGCTTATCCCTCCCAACGCTGGGTTTCTCTGGAACAGGCTCTACAGCCAACCTACCCATTGGCAGCATTGCCTTGGCTGTCTTTTGATATCCTTCGGGATTTGCAGACTGGGACTTCTTATGGGATGGCGTGTACCTTGCAGGCGTGGAGCCGGATTCGACGAGCTTGGTTCCCACGTCAGCGCTATTTTTATGCTACTCCCATTGGATTTGCCCCTGATTTTTTGCCTGCTAGGGATACTGGGATTTTTCGGCGTTGGGAAATGGAGGGTCTTCGGGTCCTGGGTCAGTTGGTAGTGGGTGGACATCTGGTATCCTTTGCTGCCTTGCAATCTTTATATGACCTACCCTCAACGGATTATTTCGCCTATGTTCAACTTCGGGATTTTATGGTGAAGAGGGTGATTCCTGAGTGGGAAGGGGCAGACTCTGCTTTTCTTCAGGTTTTTAGGATGGGATTTGGAGTGGGCCTTATTTCACGTCTTTATAAAGCTCTTTTATACACTAGGCCTCAGGCTCGCACATACGAACATCGTTGGGAAACCTTGTTGGGAAAGACCTTTGATTATCAACAATGGGACCGCCTTTATGGTACATTGCTAAGAGTTTCTTTAGCGTCCCCCTTAGTTGAGCAGGGGTATAAGATGCTATTTCAGTGGTACCTTACGCCGGAAAAGGTGCACCGTTTCTATCATTGTGGAGATGGGCACTGCTGGCGTAACTGTGGGAGTCTGGGCACTTTTGGGCATGTTTGGTGGGATTGTGCTATGATTGTACCTTTTTGGAAGATGGTTCAACAACTGATGATTGATGTGTTACACTTACCCATTCTATTGCGTATGGAAGTATTTTTACTTAATTATCCTTTGGGGAGTTTGGATGTTGATCAGAATCATTTTGTGGCCCTAGTTGATACGGCGGCTAGACTTACTGTGGCCACATATTGGAAGCGTGCTTCTTTGCCTTCTCGTGCTGAACTGTTAAATAAGATTGACCAAATTTACTTAATGTCTAAATTGACTGCTTTGAATAATGATTCCTGTGGTACGTTTCATCGTCAGTGGTCTCGTTATGGCTCCTGGCGGGGTCTTTTTTGAGTTATCCTCTTTTTCTTCTTCCTTTGTTTCAGGCTTATGCTGTATCACTCGGTTGGGGGTGGGGGGGTTATGTTATTTTCCTATGGGCAATGTACTTTTGCTGTTGGCATGCTGCCTGTGTACTGTTGTTTCATTTTGTTGAATAAAATATTAAAATATCAAAAAAAAAAAAAAAAAAAAAAATGAGAATTAAGGAGGAGGCTATGAAGTCCATGAGAACCTGCATACAAACAGGTATGCACCGGCATACAAACAGGTAATGATAACTTTGTTGATCAATCAAATAGACAGGACTATTTTGGAAGCCTTAGAAGCGGTCTGACAGTTAGGAGATCGGGGGGACTGGGGACCTCAAAATACTTTTGATAAAAAGAAAAAAGGGACAATCCAATTCAAACAGGCTATCGGGTGTCTCGGAGGAATATGTTTTTGAAATTAATAAAAGATGGTGTAAAGGGGGAAGAAATAGATGGGGAAAATACAAGGACATTATGGGAAATGTACAAAAGTAGAGGACTGGGAAAGAAATCTATGTCTCAAGCACAAATGAACAAAGGAGAGAGGGAGGATATTTTGGTGCCAACGGCTCCCCCTGAGGAAACTGCTTCCATTCTTTATCCTGATTTAAAAGGGTGGAAGTGTTGGGAGGATCAATAATGTGAATGCCGAGCCTCAGTGTTTGCCTGGACCAAATTAGAACAGCGTCCGCAGGTAGAGATAAATATTTAGTAGAAATCTGGGGAGCAAAAGGTACAAGCTGTAGTGGACACTGGGGTGGAGGAATATAAATATCAGGATTGGGGGGAAAATTATACAAGCAGGAAGAAAAAAAAAAAATTACAAATTTTAAAATTGGACAATTACCAATTTGGGAATAATCAATGAGATTCCTTAAAATATAATAGGGCTAATCTCCACTAAAATTGTAAATTCCTATAGTGGAGCAATGTCCAGAACAATTTGCATTCACTTGGCAAGGGAGGCAATATACATCTACCAGACTACCACAAAAATACTTGCATAGTCCCACTTTTTATCACAAGATTATAGCAGAAAGTGGGCAAAAGGATGCCGAGAGGTGATAGGGAAAGTTAAACAGAAGATTGTAAACTTCCCTTCTCCCCAAAGTAAAAAACAGACTTGGGCCTTTTTGGATTCTGGAGGCAACATATTTCACATCTGGGGTAACATATGAGGTAGGTTGGACAGTAAAAGAGTAGAAATATTGCTAAGTGACCTTTATAATGTATAAAGTTTTGTTAGATAGTATAAGGAAGTTGCACTCCAAGTGATTTTGCAAATGTGTCTTTTACCTCAAACACTAGCATTGTGAACCACTGTACCTGCACGTAAACTTTTCTTGTATGTTTTATAGATTAAAAACGTCCCTGCTTGCATTCTCTTATGATTGTGTGACAGAGCTTTGAAATGGAAGAAAATAGAAAGAAGACCAGTAAAACTATATAGAGCAATTAACTTAAGTTTCTATCTCTCTTTCTTTTAGAAGCTTAGTATCCAGACATGGTCAGGAGAACCAATTTCACTGTGCCATATTTAAAATACTTCCAGCACTGTGACCTGATAGTGGGAATCTAATGGATACCAAATTTGTTTATGACTCTTTTGATTAATAGTGTGCTTATTTACAGATTAAATTCAACCCTGAATCATTACCGAAGGAAGAAAGCATGCCGGAGCTCTGTGTTTGTCTATTTCTGTTATGTGTTGTCTGTTTTAGCTTATGAGGTATCCCCAATACACATCGCACATTGGCCATTTCCAGAGTTTATTCCACCCCTTATATTAGTCCAAATGGTACCATATCCCTTTCCAAAAAAGATTCCCCCACATACAAGAAAGTATCTTATGAAAACCATGCTCACAATTTTATGCGATGGCTCATACAGCCCAATTATATTTTAGTTAGGGGTTATATTATAAGAGGATATCTGAAGAGAAAAAATTAGAAAGCTTTATACCTGGTAAAATGGTGCTCATTGGTATATGATATTTGCTAAATAAAATAAAAAATGGTCTCTCTTTATTTAACTTACCAGGTATAAACAGTGCAGTGCACATCTCTGACATAAGTTATTTTGATATTACCATCAGTACGTGTTTATGGTCTCTTTTAAGTGACATAATAATTATGTCCAGAACATAAAAAGATGTATTTTCTGAATGTCCTACAGAATACCTTTAAGTGCATTAGTGTTGTTTCTCTTATCTCACACAAATACTACCTTACACACAAGTATTGTGTCACATGTTATCACATTCTGTACATAAAGTGGTTTTTCTTCTTTTTCTTTTTTTTCTTCTCGTTTACCACTAGGGGTGTTTATTGTAACTAAAGCATTGAAGCTAAACAGTCATGATGAAATATTTTCCTTGGAAAATCACGTACTGGGAAATGTTATTCCATATAGACTTTCATCCCTTTGTGATAGAATTAGTCAGCTCTGCTCTCTTATTCTTATGATTTGGCTAACATGCTGGGTTAAGAGAAAATTTCACCAGATCGAGAAGATGATGACCCGAAACCAGACATACAGTGCCGTGCCATGACGCTATTATGTGGCACCGACTTGGGAATAGAAGTGAGCCTATATCCTACCACTTCACATTAGGGCTGGTCTCTGGGGGTGGTACACTTGACTCTTACGTGAGTGAAGGCATGTGAGTGGCATAGCAAGCCTATTGAAACTGGAGCATAGCCAGACCCTAATCAAAGCTGCTAAGAAAAACGGGATACCAGATAACTGCAGTGATCGATGGTGAATATGAAGCTACCCTAAATGTATGTAAGCCATGAGTAAGAGCACAGATATAATATTAATAAGATTATTAATTTCCATGATTCCCTATACGTGATACTTGGAAAAATGTAGAACCTGAGGTATAGTAAATACTATTGTTTCTGAAATACTGGCTGGCAAACAAGCATATTTTAGCTCCAGAGTAGCAGATGTATTTAGATGGGAAGGTGAATGGGTGCCAAATGCTGTATCTCATTGATTTAAAACCACATCACATTCTGTACCCTTAGATAGAAAATGGTGTAATTTTGAAATGAAACATTGTGTCCTTTTACGGTGATGCATTTAACATTGGGACCCCAATTAAGGTTTCCCACTTACAATTTGTGCCAATGGACCATTCCACCGCAAGGTTATACCTTTATGCAAAAAATATCACATAAAAATGTTTGTGTTGCTAGCACTACTGTTAAACTTGTGATTCCTGCTATTCAAGCTCCCTTTTCAGTATCAAATGTGAATATTAATTTTTCTATTGCCGATTGCCATCTATAAAGAAATATAGCAATCCTATAGATACTGAATTTTGCAATACTAACTTGCATTCTGTGGCAGATCACATTGAAGCTACCACTGCACACCCTTGGTGGAATGCTTTTACTAGAGAGAGGGCTATGGCACAAAAGGTGTTTCTTCATTCCTTACTCTAACTATCCTTATGTTACACATTTCTTAATTGTGGGTTTACCTATTGTGTATACAAACGGACACTCTCTCCCTTTATTCGGATGATTTCTTTTTGGGAGGTGCAGACTTGAGGATCCAGGGGTGGACTGTTATGCCTATGAACTACGTAATATGTCTCCTCAAGTCTGCTTATCTGATCTGGGTGTTGCCAAGACAACATCAAAGGTTTCCACAACAAGTATATGCTATCTTGACCTTTTTGACCTGGGAGTTGCCCAAACAGCATCAAACGGTCTCTGTAACACCTCCTTGACCTAGGTGTTGTCAAAACAAAGAACAAAAGACCTGAATCGTAACAAAGGACGCTAATTACTGCAGGACCAGCCATTATACTATGAGCTCAGCAGTTTTCCTATATAAGAACGGAATACTGCCCCTAACATTAGAATCCAAGACGTCTCCAGGGATACAGAATCCAAGACGCCTAAAAGGGATAGTCTCCCGTTTTTCTACCCACCTATCAATTGCAGGGGTTCCCAATTGTGAAGGAGGTCAATGCCTGGAATTACGGTGAAGTTATTTAATTCTTATATATATAATAAAGGGTTATTGTTTATGCTTTTATATTGTCTGTGTGCTTTTCTGAGTGTCACTGATCATCCCATCTGTCAGAAATAAGTGGCGGAACACATGCTGTGACAGGGACGCCCCACCCAGGGTACCCTGCCATAAGGAAGAGATAGTTGTGACTTGCACACCCAGATACTGTGGCTCCCAGGCCACCCCTTTGATTAGCGCACATTGATTACCAGTTGAACACAGAATCAGTTATAAAATCCTACTTTTAACATTCACAACAAAAACAAACACCCAACCAGATTTTATCAACAGACTTTTAATTCCCTATAATACATTCAAATCTCTTCGTTCAACGCCTCAGAATCTTCTCGTTATACCTTCTTTAAAATTAATATGTTGCGCTCCAATAATTTTGCCGTCACTGCCCCTACTCTCTGGAATTCGCTGCCTAACCACTTGCGTGGTGAATCCGATTTAAAACAATTTAAGGTAAAATTAAAAACATTCTTGTTCCAAGATGCCTTTGGATAACAACTGTCCTTTTAAGGACAAAATTAAAGTAAACTGTTACTTTTTACCCTAACCTATTGTACTTTCCTTTTATGTTGCACTTTTCTATAACGAATGTAGTTCTTCCCCACTTTCTATTGTTTGAAGTAGGACCAAACGTTTTATCTGTGCTTTATTATGACACTTGGATTTTATCCAGTATCCCTTGTTTTTATATGTTTTTAGGTTTTAATATGTTTTTATGTAATTTTATATTATACAGCTTAGAAACCTGATTAAGCAGTTTAAAAAATCTTTTAATAAACTTGAAACTTGAGGTACTAAGTTCTGCCCAATAACTGCCCCATGTGTTTCCTTAATCCTTAGTAAAAGAAAACAACAAAATAATGTCCATATGAAAAAAAAAAAAACAACAACACACTTTTCTTTGTTTAGGCTTCCCAGTGCATTCTTTTATTCAGGTCAGATTACCTCATGCACCGGCCTTTCAATTCATACATCTAATTTGTAATCCACTTAACAGCAAATATATTTCATCTTCTCAGGTTTGACTTTTCAAACAGACCAACAAAAACTTTGAATCCATACGTACTTATTAGCATGTCAGTTCCTCATGTTTGTCTTTCAAAACTGTCCCCCCCCAAAAAAAAAAAGAAAATAAAAATAAAAAACAAACTTTCCTTCGTCTATGCTGTGTAGCATTAACCAGGCTCTTATTGTAACTGAATTGGTACCAAGCCCACTTTACCAGTCAGCTAGGCAGGGCAGGATTAATTTGTCGAGGGCCCCTAGGCACACAAGTACACTGGGCCCCCTGCCCCGCCCCACCCCACCATGCGCCCAGGCGGAAACAGGAAGCTGCATCAGAGGGAAGCTTTGGGCAAGCAGCACCGCTTGCACAATTACAGTTCCCGTTGCCTTTCTTACCCGCGTTGCTTGCTTGTCTTACTATCCATCATTGGGTTGGGGCCGTGTTGTTGATCGGGGGGGGGCGCGTTACCAATCGGGGGGGGGCCCATGTTGCCAATCGATGCTGGAGGGGCCCATCGCCGTTTGGAAAAAAACAATGTTGAAGTCCTCCTAAATCGGGCCCCACTTACCATTTTGGGCCCTAGGCACGTGCCTACTTGGCCTATTGGTTAATCCTGCCCTGCAGCTGGGGTTTAGGGAGACCTGCGCCCTCAGCTGTAACCTCCCTGTCCCAAAACAGAGCACTGTACTCTCTGTGAGATTGTTGCAGCCACTGCCCACAAACCCCCAATCTCTGGTATTAGTATTGGCCTTAATGCTCTGTAAACTTTAACCACCAAAATCACATTCAAAAAGAAAAAAACTCTCATACAGTTCCTTTAGGCAAAAAAAGATTTCAAAGTTTCAAATGGCTTTGCTGGAGCCACACTTCACAGTATGCAACTCCCAGAGAAAAAGAAACAAAACATTCAAACATTTTAAAGTTCAGGTTACTCTAACCTTGTATTAGGGCAGTCAGCTGATATCCATGGTGTCCTCCACCAGCCACTGGGGATCAGAGGAACTTTCCAACTCCATGTAGTGGTCTGGAGGAAAACTGGCATCCAGCTGCTTTTCCTCCTCATTCCGTTCCTCTTCCATCTCCCAATCATTTAAGCATGGCTGGGGTCTGTTCACAGATTCTTTCTCAGCCAACTTTGGGGAAAAGGAATCTCTCTGGCCTTGACCCTCCCCTTTGCTCAAAGCAGTTGCATTCTTAAAGGGGCCTTCCCTTTCATACCTGGGCTCTGGTCTGGTGTCTCTTAAAGGGACACTATTAAACCTGCAAGGTCCAGGTTGTTTCTGTTTTCCTTCCTGGGGGATTCTAGCCTTTAGGCTGTGCTTAGGGGTAGAACTGGGGAAATGATAAGCACCTGATTCTAAGGTGGAACTATGCTCATAAGAACATAATAGCCTTACTGGGTTAGACCAATGGTCCATCTGGCCCAGTATCCCGTCTTCGGGGAAGCCAATCCTCCCATCGCATTCAAGGCATAACTAGCAAAAACCCAAATAGTAGCAGCATTCCATGCTACTGTCCCATGTCTGTCTCAACAGCAGACTATGGACTTTTCCTCCAGGAATGTATCCAAACCTCATTTTTTAAACCACATCCTCTGGCAATGCATTCCAGAGCTTAACTATTCTCTGAGTGAAAAAATATTTCCTCCTATTGGTTTTAAAAGTATTTCCCTGTAACTTCATCGAGTGTCCCCTAGTCTTTGTAAATCTTGATGCAGTACAAAAAAATCGATCCCCTTGTACTCGTTCTACACCACTCAGGTCCCTGCCACAATGCATATTCCAACTTTGTAAACTAGGGACTTTAGACATACTGTATATGAAACATAAATGTTTACATGTCAGTTTATGCACATATCAAACATGAATAGGATTTGCTAAATAGGATCCATAGTGATGCACACACATATAGAGAAACATATATATATATATATATATATATACACACACACACACACACACATTTATTCATATAGATGTCTCTACCTTTAGTAAAGATTACAGCAATTACACAGACTTAGAAATGGTATATTTGAGAATAACGTCCATGTATAATGTGCTCACAATAGTGTGATTTTTTTTTCTTTTATTTATGTTTTCCACATACCACACAGGGCTTAATTTGTAGAAAAAAAAAAAAAGTGGAACTTTGGATCCCAGAGAGGCTTGGGTGGGCCACGAGCAACAGGAGAAGAGGAACTGGATTAGAGAGTAGTGGTTATTCTTTGCCCTACTGCAGGTTCACCACGTCCCCTTTTCTTCCCTGCAGGCTGCGTGTAAGAGAAGGGATAGAACAGAAGGCTCCTGCTGCAATGGAGTCTGGAAATAAGTGGTAGAACTTTGTCCCTGGTCATTGCATAAGACCATAAGAATTGCCAAACTGGGACAGATCAAAGGTCCATCAAGCTCAATATCCTGTTTCCAACAGTGGCCAATCCAGGTCTCAAGTACATAGCTAGATTCCAAGTAGTAAAAGTGGGAATAAGCAGTGGATTTTCCCAATCCATCTCAATAATGGCTTATAGGACTTCTCTTATAGGAAATTATCCAAACCTTTTTTAACCCCTGCAAAGCTAACTGATTTCACTACATTCTCCGGCAATAAATTAAGCCCTGATAATAACATATCTTTCATATTAACCCCACTAAGCTTAATATCTTATATAAAATTTTTAAATAACAGTATAGTCACAAATAGTAAAAGAAAATGTAGATTCTAACCACTTTGTCCTCCTTTGAGAAAGCATCCAAGGAAGCAGAGAAAAAGAAAAGAGAATAAAAAAGAGAAAAAGAAAAGGTAAGCAGGCTTTAATAGGCAGATATTGGAGGGGGGAAAAAGCAATTTTAATAAATCTCTGCAAAAGTTTACACAAGAAAGAATGTAAATTAATATAATAGCATCAGAGAACCTAAAAAGCAGGCAGTGCATGCACAAAAAAATTAATTTCAATACAGATGTTATACAGTATGTCAGCAAAAAAATGAAGACTACAAAGTACAAAAAGCTGTAGTTCTAATCAGTGGTACTACTTACATAGACAATGGTTTTTAATTTCAACCAATATCTGTTTTAAACCATAGAAAAAAATGTACAGTAAACTCTCAGTTAACCAGCACCCATGGGGATTGGGAAGATGCCGGATAAGTATAGTTTCTGGTTGCTTGAGAGATACTATTAAAAATAGGTCTAACTACTGTATATACTGTACTTGAATATAAACTGAGATTTTTGGCCCCAAAAATGGGCCAAAAATAAGGGTCTCGGTTTCTATTTGAGCCTACCCCTGAAGACCACTGTCACTTCTGTCTTCCCACTTCAAACTCCCCCCTCAAGGCCACAATCAGTGCTACCCTCCATTCCACCCCCCCCCCCATCAAGGCGCTGCTGTCCTCCCTTCGCATTCATGATTGGTGCTATTTTCCACCTCCTCCCCCACTCACCAGCACTGTGCTTACCATTTGCATGCTGGTGCTGAAAGAGCCTACTGCCAATGTTCAGTGATGGACATTGCAGGGCCTTGAGCATCTGTGCATACTCAAGGCCTTCCAGCTCCCGCCCTCTCCAAGATTCTCATGAGATTCTTGGAGAGGGCAGGAGCTGGAAGGCCTTGAGCATGCACAGATGCTCAAGGCCCTGCAGTGGCTCAGCGTTGAACATCGGCAGCAGATTCTTTCAGCCAGGGCTGTGGAGTCGACAGATAAATCTTTCGACTCCGACTCCTCAGTTTCTGGTATCCACGACTCCGACTCCAGGTACCCAAAATTGTCTCCGACTCCTCGACCCCCACAGCCCTGCTTTCAGGACCAGCACACATATGGTAAGCACAATGCTGGTAAGTAGGGAAGGATGTGGACTGCATTGCCATTTTGAGTGCGAAGGAAGGATAGCAGTGCCGATGGCCTTGGGGGGGAGGGAGTTTGGAATGGAGGGTAGCAGCGATGGTGGCTCTGAGGGAAGGGTTTGGAGTGGAGGGTAGCAGTTAAGGTGGTCTCGGGGGGGGGGGGGATTCTTTTGCTGGTTGCTTGAGAGTGGTGGTTAACTGGGATTATCCTATTAGTAGTCTGCTAAAAGCTTTTGATCTAGAAATATTTTGAGCACACTAGAAAGGTTACAGGTATCCTTACCTGTTGTTATGTTCTGAGATTCTGTGAATACCTTGTTTCATCTCATTTTTAGGCTTTTAGATGGTATTTGGAAAAGTAAATTCATGGTTCAGATCAGGATATGGAGAATTCCCACAGTATTTTAAAAGAGCCTCTACTAAATGTGGAGTCTCTTTTAAAATAGATGCAGGGCTGTGTGATTAAGGTTGTCCACATATAGCAGGTGCAGCAATTTCAAAAAGCTGCAAGTTGGGGGAAAAAATGTCATGTTGAGGGAGGAGGAATGAAACTACCAAAACTTGAATCCCCCCCCCCCCCCCCAATAGACTAGTATAGGCTATTCGCATAGTACTGCACTATTGCTGTACTGGTGCTTTTGCCTGTCTCAGCTCACACTGCAGCTGGAATATGGAGAAGACCATTGACTCTAAAGTGTCCACAAAGCTGTGATCTTCAGGCTGCCAGTCGAACCAGGATGGTCTCGGGGCTAAAGGGTCTCTCGTACAAAGAAAGACTGAACAAATTGCAGCTCTATACTCTCGAGGAGCGTAGGGAGAGGGGAGACATGATTGAGACATTTAAGTACATCACGGGACGGGTCGAGGTGGAAGATGATATCTTTCTTCTCAAAGGACCCTCGAACACAAGAGGACATCCGCTCAAACTCAGGGGAGGGAAGTTTCGTGGAGACGTCAGGAAGTACTTCTTCACGGAACGATTGATAGAGCATTGGAACAAGCTTCCAGTACAGGTAATCGAGGCCCACAGTATCCCAGACTTCAAGAATAAATGAGATACCTATGTGGGATCACTGCGAGGGTCATACCAATGAATAGGGTCACTAGGATATAGACTTAATAGAGCAGGTCAGTAGAGTTAAGGGGGCCAGTAGACTTAAAAGGGGGTCAATGGTATGGGCAGACTTGATGGGCTGTAGCCCTTATCTGCCGTCATCTTTCTATGTTTCTATGTTTCTATGAACCAAAGCCAGACTGAGACCTCATAACCCCACAAATCCACACACTGTGACAGGAGGAAGAAAATGCAGCTGGCACCCACTAAAGCCCATTCCAGACCACCACGAGGACAAACACTCAAGTGCCTGATGAATCAGGGGCAAGCCTAGCTTCCAGGGGAATGGTCTCCGAGCTCCATAAATGAAAATGCAGGCCATCTAAACAGGTTCCCTAAAAGGGTTTCCCTGTTAGCTGCAGACTTCTGCTCAGCGAGTCTGCATCTTCTCCCAGGCAAAGGTGCCCCAGGGCTACTAGGGTCCTCTTGAGCACCGAAAGCCTCATAATTTTGATAAAGACCTGAAAATAATAAAATATATTCAGAGCAGTTCAGAAAGACACCTTCTCAACTTGCTAGCAGAAGGAAAAGCTGAAGGGCTGAACATCGCCCAGTGACATAAGGAATACATAAGGAGGCTTGATTGAACAGAACACAATACAGGGATTCAAAGTAGGTTTGGATAAATTCCTGAAGGATAAGGGGATTGAGGGGTACAGATAGAAGTAGTGATAGGTTATAGGATGAGTTTTGGAACCACTGACAGGTCATGGACCTGATGGGCCGCCGCGGATGCGGACTGCTGGGCGCGATGGATCTCTGGTCTGACCCAGCGGAGGCAACTTCTTATGTTCTTAATAGGAGTTGAAAAATGTAGATGATTTCTTCTGCAATACTTGCAGGTTTGCAGAGAGAACTCACTTGTCAAGACTCACATCTCTTTTGCTCTGGAAATTTCCATATTGATAAATTGGGGAAGTGGCAGGGAAAATGGTAGGAACCGCCCCTTATACTCAGCATAAGGTATGATGGCAAGGCCCGCACAGGAAGCAGATTTTCGGGCACAGGACATGCTGATGCCGGCGATGCCGATGCGGAGGGAAGTAAGAAGAGGGTTTGGGTGGGTTGGGGGATCTCAGGTGGCAGCGGGGGGGGGGGTGCCCGATGGCAGCGGGGGGGAGGTGCATGATGGCGGCGGGGGGGTGCCAGATCGTGAGGGGGAGGGTGCCCGTTCACGGGGGGGGGGGCGGCCTTCCGGGGTAGCAATGCCGGTTCTCGTGGGGGGGAAGGTTTGGGGTGGGAACATATCAAAGCAAGTTTCCCTTACTTCCTATGGGGAAACTTGCTTTGATATACGCGCATTTTGGATTACGAGCATGCTCCTGGAACGGATTATGCTCGTAATCCAAGGTACCACTGTATATGATATTGCAGTAATCTAAGGTGCTTAAGATTAGAGACTGGACCAGCAATCGAAAGGAGAGAAGTCGAAGTAGTGTTTAATAGTACAGAGTTTCCAGAGGGTGCAAAAGCATTTTTTAACCTGAGCATTGGTATGGTCGTCAAAAATCAGGCATCGGTCCAGGATGACTCCAAGAATTTTAATGGTGGAATTCATTGGGTAAGTTAGCCCGTTTAATTTTAGAGTGGTATTCGTTAGTTTGTGGTTGGGACTTGCGAGGAAAAGCTTAGTTTTTTCTGGGTCTAGTTTTAGTTTGAATTGTGTACTACATGTATTTCCTCTGGATTAACTACATGGGCCAATGGTGAGTAAAACAGTTAACATACAGGATTTGTGGCTGCCAAATGGTAATCTTGGCAGTCATCATGCAGTAACTACAAAATTTTACTACACTTTGGTGCTTATTTTAAAATAATTATTTGTATTTTAGATATTCATAAACCGGAGCTTAGATCTTCAGACTGCATAGACATCTAAATCCCAATTATATGAACGCCCAAAGCTGTAGAAAGTGCATCTGGAAGGGAGTTTGGTCTGAGCATGTTTTGGGTAGAACCTGGGTGAGATTTGGGCAGGCTTAAATTATAGTTGTTCATTCCCTATTGCAGAAGAGGAAGGGATGCCAATGTCCAAAAAGGTACATGTTGGGAGTTATGCCTGCTACTTTGAATACCCAGGAGGCTCTTTAGGTAGGATTTGTAATTGTTTGCACTCACCCTGTGTTAACAGCAAAACAAAACATTGGGTAAATACAAAGCTTCTGCCCACCATGTCCCCTTTACTGATTGAAACTTCACAAAATAGATCTAATAAAATAAAGTCCATTTCAGGAACATCGTCACTCCACAGTTTTTTTTTTGGTCTCTCTTGGATTTTTTTCTCTGTGGATCTTTTGGGGTCAATTTTCTTTGATTTTGTCTTGTTTGTATCACATTGACCCATCATGGCCTTCCAAACTTGGGACCACATACTTAGCTTCTCAGAGGAACAATTACAGAACCTTTTGATGGATCTACCCCCTGATGAAAATGCACCTACTCTTTTAGAACAGTGGGAGGACATCATCTCACTCAATAAAGAAGTCATCAGACTAGATTTATACCATGCGTTCCTTCTAGAGTACTGCAGAAAACAGATAATACCACGTGGCCTGAGGATCATAAAGAGCCCGATGATGTTCACTAATAAGCAGGACTTTTTAAATGATTGGCGTAAGATTTTAAATAAATGCTCCCTATATTTGATGATTTTACTGATTCAAACTTCACAAAATAGATCTAATAAAATAAAGTCCATTTCAGGAACATCATCACTCCACAGTTTTTTGGTTTCTCTTGGACAGCTATCAGTTGAACAAGCAGCTGGCTTAAAAACCTTTAGGTAAGGGGAAGATGTTTCAATGAAACATTTGTTAAACTGAAGTGGGGTTTTGATTTTAACATATATGCTTCTGTTGCAGTGTGATTATCTATATTATCACCCCAACCCTGCGGAAAGACATTGAAACGCGTCAGAAGAGGTGTAGCTGCAAGAAAGCTGTTATAAATTAATCTCATGCTATATATAAGTAAAGATTCAAATAAACATAATACAGCAAATTTAAAAATTTAAAGTAAAAATTATACAAAAAATAAGGATCAATGAAGAATGGAGTCTTCAGGGGTTAAGCTGCTCAGAAGATTATTTGAGGATCCTTGTAGTAATAAGTATTATATAATTTATTAGATCTGCTAACAAGAAAATCGAGGGTTCGTTTGAAAATAAATATATGTGTGATGTTTACTCATGTAATCCTAAGCATTTTGTGAACACTCTGGGTGCTGATGCCAATCCAAATAGTTGCACTTTGTACTGGAAGTGGCAAGTTCCCACTTGAAAGCAAAAGTATTTCCTGTGGGCAGGTAGGATGGAGATATGGGTATATGCTTCCTTGAGATCCAGAGGGTAGAGCCAATCATTCTTGTCTAGCAGTGGCAGTAGGGTTCCCAGAGAGATCATGTGAAACTTCTCCTTCACTAAGTATCTGTTGAGAGCATAGAGGTCTAGAATTAGATGGAGACCTCCAGTCTTTTTTGGTATCACATAGTATTTGGAGTAGAACCCTCTGCCTTCTCCCCCAGAGGAACTTTTTCTATGGCATTGAGCTGGAGAAAGGGGATCTTCTGATGGGAGTTGAAAGAGACTCTTTTAGAAGATAGTTCAGATGTTTTCTCTGAAACAAAGGGCATAGCTATGGCTCACCACTTGAAGGACCCAGTGATCTGCTGTTGTAAGGGCTCAACGATGATAAAAGTGGTTGAGTCGACCTCCTGTGGGTACAGGTTGAGATATGCTGGCAATGCTCTCTATTATGGAGTTAAAAGGACTGTTGTTGTTTGGATTGAGACTGTGACTGTTTCTTCTGCTGATTCTGTTGTCTAGGATGGCTCTGATTTGATGAGCGAATGGATAAAAAGGTTGGTTATACTTTTGTTTAGAATAGTAAGTTGAACATTGGGGTGGTATTAGGATATATCCTTGTCTGGTGAAACAGTCAACTTGGTAGATGACAAGGTCATCATGCAGTCAGTGTGTGTTTTGATTTTTTGTGTTGGCTCTTCAATACAGTCTCCAAAGAGGTTATTTCCTATACAGGGAATGTTGGAGTCTAAGTCTGAAATTCAAAGCTATGTCTGCCTACGCATGGCTATAGAGACTGCTGAGGTGCGAGAGGTGAAATCAAAAGCATGAAAAGTAGAGCGCTCCATGTATTTCTTAGTCTCCAGGAGATCGTTTGTCAAATATTGATAAGACTTAAGATACTCCAGTGATATATATTGCTCATATGATGACATTTTTTGGATGAGTGATTTCATATAAAATGTCATATAGAAATTATAGTTTAAAATTCAGTTGGCTAACATAGAGCCCTGGAATACTCTCCTTTCAAACTTTTCTAAAGTTCTGCCTGATGGAGTACTTGCATAAGTTCTGGTACTGTTTGATCATTTAAAGATAGACTCTGTGACTAAGAACTAGTGTTGTAACTGTGGTCTGTCAAAGCCTAGACGAGATTGATTTCTGTGAAGAGTGTCCAACTTATATGGAGCCACTGGGATAGAGTAGTGACTTCCAGTTTTTAAATATGGTTTCCTTTATTAGATTATGGAGTGGAACCTTTATGCAATCCTTAGGCCACTAGGTTTTGATTCAGATTTTCATGAGGTGATCTTTGATGAGGAGGTGGAGGAGATAGATCAGAAGGAATCCTGTAGGATTCATATGCAGAGAACTCAGGATAGTCACTAGAAGAGCATAGTGACAGATCTGAATTATGCTCCTCGATGTCAGCCCTTGCAGTTGTAGATCATCTAAGTAAGCGTCAAGGAGAGTGTGAAGGTGAGCTTCAAGAACCACATTGAGGTGAACGTTGAGAGGAACATCAAGACGAGCATCAAGAATATGACCATCAAAGAGAGTGTCAAGATGAGCATCAAGGAGAGTGTTGAGGCGAACGTTGAGATTAACATCAAGACAAGCGTCGAGAATATGACCATCAAGGAAGAGTGTTGCCTGGAGAGAAGTAACTAGATCAGCATTAAAAAAGTGTGGCATAAACTTTGGCTATTAACAATGTTTGATGAAAATGAACCTGAAGGGGAAGACTTTGAAGGTTTCCAAGTTAGTGATAAAACAGTGATTATATCAAATCTCATTGCTTATACCAGATGTCTATCACCTGAAAATGTTAATAAGTTAGAGGCAGCTGATATTAATGATGTACTGAATATTGACAAAGATTCACCTGTTGTGCATTCTTTCAGTGATGGCGAGATTGCTGAAATGGTGCTAAATAGAGAAAAGCCTGAGGATAGTAGTGATGATAAAGACCTTCAGAACACCAGAGAAAAAATCCCTATAGATGTGTGATGGGGTATATGTCCCATCACGTGAGAGAGTGCTTCCTCAAGGGAGGGGCCTAAGCCTCTGATTGGCCCTGATGCCTAAGGCCCCTCTCATAAGGGAGGTTTTAAACAACCTAGGCCATTCAAAGCCTTAGGCCCCTCCTAGGGGAAGGCCCACCATTTTGAAGAGGCATGCCTGTTGGCTGGAGGGAGTAGGCATCCTTCTGGCCAGTGATCATACGCATGGTAAGGGGGAGGGGGTGGGGGATCTTTGGAGGTAAGGTGGGTGTCGGGGGGCATTGCATGGCGGGAGGTAGTGGGCATCTCTCCCGCTGCCAGAGCGGTGTCAGGTGGGTGATTGTTTTGATGTCAGCAGCAGGAGGAAGTGGGTATCTCTCCTGCTGCAGGGGAAAGAGTAGAAGTATCGGGTGATTGTGCAACGTGGCAGGAGAGAGTGGGCATCTCTCCTGCCGATCTTCAATTTGGGTTTTGTTTGGGAGGGAGAGGTCAATTTGGATTTTTATTTTAATTTGGGGGGAGGGATCTGAGCTGTCAAACCTTATTTTCCCGTCAGTGCCTGAGCCAATCAGCACTCAGGCACTGATCAGAAAGTAAGGCAACAACAGTTCAGACATGTCGGCAAATTTTGGCTGCAAATGTGGCACAATGAGGTTAGAGAATCATTTGGCGATTATAGAGAATTGCTCGGAGTGATCATTTTAATTTTGATGACCTCATTGTGCTACATTTGCATGGCAGTATCGAAGACTGCTAGAAAACTCAGAAAAGACCTTGGTGAGCTGTTTTGATAATCTGCCACTAAAATACATGCACGCTAAACCAACCGGTTTAGCAAGCACGTTAAAGGCAGAATTTAGTTATGAGAATCTGCCCTTCAATGCTGAAAGTTACAAATCAAATATAGAACCTTAGTTTGTTTTAATGGGAACAATCTATTCTCTGTACAACAGCACTGTATAACAATTGTATGGGTGGAAGTGATATAAAAATGAACAAGAACAAATCAAAAATATTCAAAACAAATATTAACGTACTTTACATAATGAGGGAAATTTTATAACAGGGCATCTGGTAAGAGTCTATTCATAGTTTAAAGGAACATAGGTGCCTACTTTCCTTTATAAAATACTAGGTTAGAAACACCCAACATAGAGCTGATATAACTGAATGTGTCTACGTGTTGAAGATACATGTGTAACTTACAATATGATATATGTTATGTCACGGTCAACAAATCCTGGGCACCAGGTCGCTATGGTGCCTAAAAACTGTACCCTGGTGTCCGGGATTTCAACAGAAAGATAGTTTCCCTCCTTTTGCATAAGGACTGCTTCTCCTGCCTCGGCACAGCAATCAGGTTCTCCATAGACTTGAACCCCATGGTGCAGGAAATTTGGAAAGTCATGTGGTTTCAAGTCTCGTGGGACTTGAAACCCCAGACTTCCTGAACTTCCTGCATCACGGGGCTCAAATCTATGGAGACAGGTGATAGGTGAACAAAAAGGCAATTGCCTCTTTGCTTCATCTATCTAGAAGGTGCTGTCACATGCTTTGGGAAGGGAGACTATTGACTTCTGCAGTGATAGCATAGGCACCTTAAGGAACTGATTTACTAAAAAAATTTTGCCCACAGGAACAAAATAGAGGGGGATGATGAAACCTTAGTAAGTCAATTTCTAAAAGAGCTACTGCTAATCAATCTGGGAGGGGATTCCAAACCATCTTCCTCCCTCCAAAAAAAAAAAACAAACCCTTCACTGGAGACAATGTTGTTGGAGAAGCAAGACAGTTCTTAAACATTGGCTCCTAAGCTTTTGGTCTGAAAGGGATCCTAGATTTAATGAAAATTTGTTGAGGCTGGCCTGTGTTATGCGCATAAGTAATGTAATGTAATGTAATTTATTTCTTATATACCGCTACATCCGTTAGGTTCTAAGTGTAAGTCCTATCCATGCTCTGCCCAGACTCTGTGTGCTCCCACTCATAAACGATACATTATGGAGCCCTTTTATTAAAGCATAGCATATGATAATGGACATTAGCATGCGCTAAGTGCCATGTGACCCACATGTATAAAATAGGATGTGCAGCATTTAGCGAATACTAATGTTTACTAAGCTTTAATTAAAGGGCCCCTATATAAGATATGGGCATTTTTATAGAATGGTGCTTAGGAAGAAAATTGGCTTTTACATGCATATGTGTACACACGTGTGTATACGCCAGTATTCTAATGGCATGCATGCATATCTGGTGCCACAAAGATGTCTTCTTCATCGAATTGCCACCATTATGACAAGCTAGCACTTAATCCACACTTACGTTGTTTGATCGGAGAGAAACACGGCCTCCACATCGGGCACAAAATTTTGTCCGACAGTAAGAGCATAAGTGACCACAGCCATCTGCAAACTTTGTTTTGTGACAGATTCCACACGTTGGCGCATCATCCTTGTGTTCTCCTGGGTGGCGACGGGTATCTTCACCTATTTTTTTTATTTGCTCTTTGTAGCTCTCAAACTGTTGATGTAATCTCCTGTACGGAAGAACAATACATTTACAGTAAGAATATCCATATTTGCTTTTGGGAGAAGCATATTTGTATACTTTGGGACAGAGGTATCAACAAAAGAGAGGCAGTTGCGATCCACAGAATGTAGTTGCAAAGAGTAACAACTGATTGAATTGTAATATAACGCCTTCTAAAACTATCTTCAGTACTGAATCTATTTCATCTTCCAGTTCTATAATAGGATCTCTACTCAATTTTTAGTAAAATTTTCTGTCTGTATTTTGTCTAACTTCTCTCACATAAACTTCCATGTTCATGTTGCTAGGTTGGGTTTGTTTTTTAAGTTTCTCTCTCTTTTGAATGTTTTAGCTATTATTATAATCTGTTGGTTCAATAATTTTATTATTCGCTTGCTATGTTATATCATGTTACTACCATGCTTGCTTTTACTATGATTTTAATTAAATTTAATTATTATAGTGGTTTGTTTGTATGCAATTCTATTATTTATTGTAGTTTGGTTTTTCATTTGAAATTTGTTAAATTAACAGTTGCTTCCCCCTGAAGCAGCCTGCCATAGGTGAAACATGACCACATTAGGCAATTTTAACAAAAGTATGCTTTGCTTTTTTTTTTTATTTTAACCTCTTTGATCCATTGTTGCTCTTCGCAATTTTGGAACAAATATATCAAGGTCATATCTCAGATATTAGACAAGTGAATAGAAGAAGAGTCTTAGGGAGTCAATTTTAAAGCCATCTAGCTAGCTAATAGGGAATCAGATGGCTGCATCAAAGCTGCAGCGACTTCGGGGAAGTCCTGCTGGCTCAGCAGATCGTAGAGTCCCCTGCACTCAATCAGCTTAACCAGCAGGCAGGGGCTGCTTTTTTTTTTTTTTTTTTTTAATTAAATAAAGAAATTGCATGAGCCCAAAACCAGCACCCCCTGACCTACCCCCTATGACACCATGCCCCTAATACTCCAGACATCAAGCCCCCCTTTCTGATACCCCTGACCCCTCCCCCCACTCTCCCCAAAAAATCCTGGTGGTCTAGTGGGCTAGAGTATTAGGTTAGACCCCCCAACTCAAGGACCCTCCACCCCTGACATCTCCCCCACCCTATACCTTTTGTCGAAAATCAGGCATGAGGGATACCCACTCCCTCCTACCTCAAGGGCTGCTTCTTTCTCCTGGGGCATCCTGAGATGCACTGAGAGGGGCCTAAGGCTCTGATTGGTTCAGGCACAAAAGGCCCCTTCCCAAGGGAGGAACCAGGATGCATAGGGAGGGAGAAGGGCTTCCATTTTGAAGAGGCAGCCCTCCCAGTGTATGCCTCCCAGGATGCACTGGGAAGGGGAAGGGCCAGCATTTTGAAGAGGCGGCCCTTCAGACAGGAGGGAGTGGGCATTCCTCATGCCTGATTTTCAACAAAAGGTACAGGGGTGGAGGGTCATTGAGATGGGGGTCTGACACGACACCTTCCCCCCCCCCTGAGCTCAAGTGGCAAAGTAAAGAGGTGGCGATGGGACTTGAAGTGGGGTGGTTCCCGATTTTGGGTCCCTCTGCCAATAGGGCTGCGTTTTGATTTTTTTTAATGCAATTGTGCATGTGTTGTGTGTCAGAACACATGCACAACAGCTACTGGCAGTTCCAGAGCTGCTGGTAATTATCAACTGGAAATGGGATGTTCCCTTTTGTGCATTGCTAAGGGAGCTCATTTAAATACTAATGAGCTCCTAGCAGTGAATTTGCATAGGGTTCTCAGTGGTAAAGGGGGGTTTAGGAAGGGGGTATATAGCTGGGGGGCGCTCCCAGCATTCCCTAGCCTCGCTACACCACTGTATCAAAGGATATGAATATTGACTCCTGCTTGCCTAAATTTAGTTGCTCAAATTCTTAGGGAAAAGGACCAACACTTTTGTAAACTGACCAAACTTACCAGCTAAACTTATCCCCCTAATTTTCACTTGGCATATTGATTTTTAATTTTAGCTGCCTAACTTGACAGCAAAATCTGGGTGCTGACAAAGCAGGCCTAAATCTAGCAAAATTCCTGACTGCTTTCTTGATCCCAACAATAACTACAAAACCCCAACACACCATTACCAGACACTTCATTTTGAGTTTAAAAGACTACTGCTGGATTGAGATACTTTCCCTGCCCCCTTCCCAACTGCCACTCCCTCATGCCTTCTTCTTGCATCTTTTAACCTCCCCAGTCTCACCTCAACTAGAGCCAGCAGGAGAAATCACTTTTATTTGAAAAAGTCTGTACCATCCTATGTTTCTAGGGTACTCACTCCTTTCTGCCCCTCCCTTAGAGACAAAGTACCCACACTCATAGAATATGATATGAATGTGACATAAAGCACCTCAGCACAGCTGCTGACTCTGCTCTAGAGCAGTGTTTTTCAACCTTTTTACACCTGTGGACCGGCAGAAATAAAAGAATTATTTTGTGGACCAGCAAACTACTAAGACTGAAATTTAAAAAACACATTTCCGCCCCGTCTCCGCAAGCTCAGTCCCCGCAAACCATCTGATCCCATCCGCACAAGTTTCAGTTATGATTTTATATTGAACATATTTTATTAAAGTATTAAAAAAAACAATATTCTTTACAATTGTCATTTTATAAATATAAATATACAGAGCAAGGACCAACAAAACCCCTGTCTCCCCTCCCCTTCATATATATCCCCTCTACTATCAAGAAAACTGAACAAGCCAAATTATTATAGAATGCTAACACAGAAATATCATGCTAACAAAATACTGCAGTCACACATGACAGGAATAGTGTTAGGGGAATGCAACTAGGGCAACTGCCCCCTGGTCCAAGAGAGCCCTAAGCCAGCTAGAAGCTAAAGAAGCACTCCGCACTCCCTGGGCTTTACAGTCCCCAGTTATGTCTCTAGCAGGATATATATTTCAAGTCTGATATATTCTAATGACAAAATAGAAATAAAATGATTTTTTTCTACCTTTTGTTGTCTCTGGTTTCTGCTTTTATCTTCTTTTCACTCTTTTCCTTCCAGCGTCTGCCCTGTCTCTTCAGTCCAGCATCTGCCCGTTCCATCCACTGTCTGCCCCTTCCAGAAACTGTCTGTCTCCCCCCTGCCATCTCTCCTCTAGACCCCCCCCCCCTTTGGTCTGGCATCCATCATCTTCCCTCTGTTCCCTCATGGTCTGGCATCTTTCTCCTTTCATCTCTCTTTCCCTCCCCCCTGTGGTTTTTAGCATCTCTCTCTTCTCATTTCCTCCGCTCAGATCTGATATCTCTGGCATCTCTCTATCTCCTTTCTCTCTTCCCTTCTCTGGTCTTCCTTCTTTATTTTCTGCCTCCATCTAAATTAAATTCTTTCTTACTATGCAGTCCTCAGTTTCCCTCTTTTCATTATGTCTACCCACAGCATGCCACCCCTTTCCTTCACCCCTCCACTATCTCACTATCTTCTTCCCCCATCTAGCATATGTCCTTTTTCTTTACCCTCCTTCCATCCAGTATGTGTTCTCTTTCTCCACTTCCATTCAGCATTTGCTCTCCCTTCTTCCCACTTCCATCATCTGCCCTCTTTTCTCTCCCTACTTCCATCATCTTCCCCTTCTCCCCACTTCCATCATCTGCCCTCTTCTCTCTACCCCTTCTCTCCTCACTTCCATCATCTGCCCCTTCTCCCCACTTCCATCATCTGCCCTCTTCTCTCAAACTCTCCATCTACCACAGACCCATCTTTCTCCCTTCCTCACCTTTCCGATTTTGGCAACAAGATCGGCAACGCCCCCTCCCCCCCCCCCCCCCCCCCCGCGATGACACTTAAGATCAGCAACGGGCCTCCTTCTACCCCCGGCATCAACAGAACTTCAGATCGGCAACACGGTGCTCAGTCAAAAGCGGAAACAGGAAGCTGAGTCAGAGGGAAGCTTTTGACGTGAGCACTAGAGAATGACCCAGGGAAAAAAATCTGTATCCGTCACTGCACCATCCCCTTCACCACTCTGTCACCGCCATTCCCTTCACCGCCCCATCACCGTAAAGGTCGCCGTAAAGGTCATTTCTGATGCAACTTCCGGTTGCGTCAGAGACGACTTTTACAGCAGCCATATGCAACTACAACACTGCGGCTGCCATAAGAAGACAGTTTAGACATCGCCGGCACAGGGCAGGGAGGTTTGTCGGACCAGACCGGGCCTGGGGGGGGGTGAAAGCGTCACAAAGGTAAGGGGGTGTGTGAAAGCGCCACGAAGGTGGGTGGCAGTAAGGAGGGAGAAAGCGCGATAGGGACCGGGTCGGCTGTGCACCCCCCCCTAAGGCTGTATCCGGGGCAGACCGCCCCCCTCTCCTCACCCCCCCTTGGTACGCCACTGGTGCCTGCTATCCTTGGATATCACCTGCTACAAATAACTATGCTTTATCTGAGAACAAGCAGGCAGTATATTCGGTGACACGTCAAAACCGTGCGGGACATTGCCATGCAGACAATCGCGTGCAGACAATCCTGCGTGTCGCCTAAAAACTGTTACTGTTCGCGCTCAAAGGGAGTGTGGGGGGGGGAAACCCCAACTAAACAGACAACTGTTCGTGCTCACATTAGGGGTGGGGGGAACTACACTGAAAACTGCCGATTACCCAAAAACCGAAGGAAAATGGCAGTTTACAGTGTAAGGGGGGTTTACCTCCCCCCCCATGTGAGCGCGAACAGTTGTCAGGTTAGTTGGGGGTTACACACACACACACCCTCAGCGCTAACATTTACAGTTTTTAGCCGGCATGCAGAAGTCCTGATGTTGGCACATCAATGTCCCATGCTGTTTCATTACGGAACCATATATTCTCATGTGGGTTTCCCTAGCTGCCAAGATCATGTTTATAGGAAGATGTGTTGGTTTTAGCATGAGCTTGGCAAAACCAAAAGGGTTGGTAGGGAAGTTGGCATTTAAATGGAAAATATATTTTGAAGAACTGCTTGGCTAAACCGACTATCCCTTTTGGAATGATTGTGTAAGCAATAGTGGGATGTGAATGTGTGAATTGAGGACCAGGTGGCTGCCTTACAGATGTCCACAATAGGAGTGGAACGTAGATGAGCCACTGAAGTTGCCATCACTCAAACTTTATGAGCAGTGACTCGGCCTTCTAGCGACAGCTCAGACTAAGCATAGCAAAAGGAGATACAATCTGCTAACCATATTGCGATGATTCTCTTGGTGACAGGAGCTCCAAGTCTGTTGAAATCAAACAACAAGAATAGTTGAGTGGAAGTTCTGTGAGGTTTGGTCCATTCCAGGTAAAAAGCAAGAGCATTTTTGTAGTAGAGAATGACACGGGGACAAATTTTTCCCCGTCCACGCGGGAACTCATTTTCCCCATCTGTCCCCGTGAGTTCTTTTCCTGTCCTTGCCCCATTCTTGCAAGCTCCATCTTCATCTGCACAAGCATCAAACACTTTAAAATCATAAATGTTCGAGGCTTGTGTGGTTAAGGCAGAGCTTACAGGAATGGGGCAGGGACAGTGACAATGGCAAAACTCATAGGGACGGTACAAGGAAATTGAGTTCCTGCGGGGATGGGGACAAATCTGTACCTGTGTCATTCTCTAATTTGTAGTCCAATGTGTGGAGTGCAGCATCACCAGGGTGAGAAGATGGTCTTGGGGAAAAAACCCAGGAAGAAATATAGACTGATTGAAATGAAATTCTGAGATGACTTTTGGGAGGAATTTGGGATGAGTGCAAAGAATATTGTATAAACTGGATCTGACACAAGTATTTGAGGTTCTGACACAAGTTCTTGAGGCTCACTGACTCAGGGTACAAAAGTGATGGAGATGAGAAATACTATTTTCCAAGTAAGATGCTTGAGAGATGGTTCAAAAGGAGGCTTCATCAGAGTTGGAAAGGATAACATTAAGATCCCAAGCAATTGGAGAAAACTTGGACTGGGGGGTTTGGTATGAAAAAGGTCTTTCATAAATCTGGAAACTATAGGATTTACTGATAATGGCTTTTTATTCAGAGGTGTATGCAAAGCTGTAATAGCACCGAGATGAACTCTGTAGTTTTGAGTCCAGAGTTAGAGAGGTGCAGAAGATTGTCCTCTCCTATCAGTTCTGGACTATTTTTTGGCTCTAATGAGTGAAGATTACACCGCAATCCACTTAGTGATAACAGCGTTATGTAAAATTTTTTCTAGAGCTTGAATGATGGATGACACTGGTGCAGATAGTGGTAAAGTATCTAGTTGCTGAGAGAAAGATACCATGATGTGAGAGCTAATGAACGTAGATTGGAGAAGAGAGCCTTCATTCTCTGTCAGCAACATAGGAAATATTTGATGTGTGATGGGATCTTGTACACTGAATTGTAGGAGAAGAGGGAACCATGGTTGATGGGACCACCGAGGTGCTATGAGAATCATGGTGGTCAGTTCTTGGTGAAGTTTGAGGAAAAGCATACAGAAATTTTCTCACCAGTTGAAGAGGAAGGCATCTGATGCGAGGCAATTGGGAGTGTACATTCTGGAACAGAAGACTGGAAGTTTGTGATTGTGAGGGAAAGCAAAGAGATCCACTTTTGGAGTTCCCCAATCCTTGAAAACTTGATGTAAAACAGATGAATGGAATGACCATTCGTGAGGTTGTAGGAGTCTGCTCAACTTGTCTGCTAAGATATTCTGTTCTTCTGCGAGATATACTGCTCTGAGAAATATGTTGCAAGGAATCACCCAGGACCAAATTTTGATCGTTTTTTGGCAAACTGGTTGAGACCCTGTGCCTCCTTGTTTGTTCACATAGTACATGGCTACCTGGTTGTCCATGCGAATGAGAACTACTTGATTGAGGAGGCGGTCGTGGAATATGCATAGAGCATTGTGGATTGCTCAAAGCTCAAGGAAATTGATATGGAGAGATTTCTTTTGAGGATTCCAACTGCCTTGAATATGGAGGCCATCAAGGTAGGCTCCCCCAACCAAGTGGCAGAGTGTGGAAGAGAAGGCCTCTGGATAGATTGGCCAGGGCTATCCACCACTGAACGGAATGATGAAGTGTTGAGGTTACTTGCATTCTTTGGGATAGTAATCAGTGGCTTGAGCCCTTTGGGTTGAAAGTGTCCACTGAGGTTCTCCGAGATGCAGATGAGCAAATGGAGTTACATGAACTGTAGATGCCATGTGACCTAGAAGTTACATCATTTGATGTTCAGTGATGCTTTGAAGAGAGGAGAACTTCTGGCAGATATGAATTAGTGTCCAGTCTCTTTTGTGGTAGAAAGGCATGAGTTTAAGTTGTGTCCAAAAGTTCCCCAATGAACTCTAGAGTTTGAGTGGTTTATAGATGAGATTTCTGGTAGTTGACTGCAAACCCCAGGAGTTTAAATAGATGAACTGTTCCATTCATGGCCTGGTGAGCTTGTTGAGGCCTTAATCAACCAGTCATCTAGATAAAGGGAACACATGGAAACTGCAAGAGCAGAGGATTGCAGCCACTTCAACTAAACATTTTGTAAATACCAGAGCTGCCCGATTCAGGGAAAATTTTTCAATTCGATTTGATTTCATCTATTGGATCAATTTTTTGATTCAATTCACTTTCAAAGACACAACTTTTTAAAGTTGAATCAATTTTTATTGTAAAACTAAGCAAGCCAGAAGGAGGAGCTTAACTAAGATGGCTGCTTGAAGTGCTTACAGAGACGCCATCAAGATTTCCTCTCTCTTTACTGATGGTGAAGAGGAAATCAAAGACCTGGGTTTTCCCAGATGCATCTACAGATGTTACATTATCGACTGGACCAATGGATGCTTTTATGGAGTGTAGCTCTGGAGTGCAGCGACCGGAGGAAGCTTCAGCAGGAGGAAGCACGCAGATAGAGGAGCAGAGCCCACCGACACTGCCTCTGGTGACGACGACAACTTTGGATGCTGAACTGGACTGACATGTTTCTTTGCCATCTCAGCGGGGTGGGACTGGAAAACAGTCCGTGGTCAATTTGGAGCAAGATGGGTCAGCGATAAAGTCGGTGGAGTAATTGAAGAAATCTCATGGAGTGGAATAAGTGAAAGTTTCCTTACCAAATGTGGCTCCAGGTACTCAAATCTCCTTAGAAGTTTCCGGAATGGAAGTTTCTCCACTGCAAAGACCGAAAGTCTTTAATTTTGAGTCTATTTGGGATGCTATTTCTAATTTGCAATTCTCTCTTAGTAACCAGATACACATACTTTCCTCCTTCTTAGAGAACTTAGATGTTAATAAAATATCAACTTTGGAGAATAAAATTTTGGACTGTGAGATCAGGTTGAATGTATTGGAAGCTCAAGCTTTGATATGGGTGAAAGACAGTGGGACTTTACATTTTAAACAAGAGATGTTGGAGAATGCTGTCAGAAGGAGCAATCTCAGGATTATAAATTTTCACAAAGTTTTTTCAGTTATGGGTCAAGATATGTTCAGGAGATATTTAACTGAGTTACTGAAAGTTGCAGAGGCCTCATATCCTCTCTCAAAAATCTATTATTTGCCTGAGAAGAAAAAGAGACAGCAGAATTTGTGTGAAGATAATTTGGACTTAACTGATTTCCTTGAGAGATCAGATATTGATGCACAGGTTCCCGCTACCCTTTTTATTCAATTTACCATTGATTCTGATAAGAGAATGGCTGCTTAAATCTCAGATAGTGCAGTTAGGAGCTACTTTTATTCTAAGATATCCTTGCAAATGTGTAGTTGCTTATTTGGAGAATAGATAATAATAATACTGTAATTTATTCTTGTATACCGCCAAAGCCATAATAGTTCGAGGCGGTTTACAATGAGAAGTACTGAACAATCAGTGAAAAAAATACAATATAAATCATCAGAAATACATACAAAATAAAAGGATAAAAGATTAAAAACAGTGAATCAGGTTACAAATTGATCAAACAACTGTGTTTTTACTAATTTTCTAAAAGTAAAATAAGATGGAGCACGTATAATAATATTATCCAATCAGTCATTCAATTTGCTTGCCCGAGATGCAAGAGTTCTATCCAGAAATCTTTTAAACCAACAAGCATTTGCTGTTGGGTAAGCAAACATATGGATTCTGCGTGTAGGCTAAGTTTTTTTTTATTTCTGTTTACATTGCATAATTTCTCTTTGACTTTTTTGTTATTGTCAAATATAAAATTGCATAAATAATAATAATAAATCAAACAAGCCAGATTAATACAGATCGATTCTACACAGTCAATGCTAACAGAAAACCATGTCCTTTTCATACACCACAGAACACAGATACACCTTAACCCAGTATAGAATGCAATCACAAATTAAAAATAGAAATATGTAGACAAAAGTTAAACTAAACGGCCAAGAAGCCAGACTCTGCATACAATGCAACATCACAGAAACAGTAGCACATGTCCCCTAATACTATGCAAAATATAAAGATAGCAGATATAAATTTGAAAAAAAATTGACAAATAACAATCACTACTTTACAAATTAACAAATCAAAATAAAACAAAAATGGAAAATACCATTTTATTTGAGTAATGCATTGTTGAATTAGCTTTCAGAGGCCAAAACCTGACCTGGTTAGTAAAAAAAATGTATTAAAATTAGTCCAATAAAAAGATTATTTTATTTCCATTTATAAACATTTATCAATACAGCTACAAAAAAGCAACAAAAATCTTTTTTCTACCTTTTGTCATTTCTACTTTAATCATCTTCTTCACTCTCTTCCTTTCATGTATCTGCCCTCTCCATCTACTGTGTCCCCATCCCTTCCCCTGTGGCCATGCTTCTCCTTCTGTTCCCTTTCTCCTCCTACACCCTCATCCCAGGGCAAGCATCTTTCTCTCTTTTTTCTCTCCATTTGTGGATTTAGCATCTTTCCCACTCTTCTCTCCTCATTTTCTATCTTTCTTCCCTCTGCTCTCCAGCTCCCCTGTCCCAGCATCTCTTTCTCTTTCCTCCCTCCATGACTTCAGCCTTTCCTACTCTTCCCCATTGCCTTATCTAAGCTCTCTCTTGTCTCCAGGCTATCTTCTTCCCTACCTGCCCTGTAGTAAGGCATCTTTTTTTACCTCTCCCCTCCCCCATGAGATCCAGCACCCTCATATGCTCCCCCCCCCCCACTGAAGTTTGATAACTCCCCCCTATTCTGTTCTCCTCCCCTTCCTGTCTTTCTTTGTTACCCACCAACAACACACACAGTCAGCAGCGCAGCCTTTACAACTTGCTGCTCCTGCTGACATCGGGCTTTTCTTTCTGCCGGATCCAGCCTACTTCCTGTTTCTGTGAAGGCAGGACCTGGCAGAGAGGAAGGCCCAATGCCGGCAAGAGCAGCATGTTGTGAAAGCTGTCACTGCAGAGAAGCTCCTGGACCATGACAATGGTGAGTCTGATTTTTTCTGAGAACATATTGATTTGAATCAATTCAGAGGGTTCATCCTGAAGTACCATTTATATAATAATACTAAGGGCTCCTTTTACAAAGGTGCGCTAGCATTTTTAGCGCACGCATAAGATTAGTGCGCGCTATAGCACGCGCTAGCTGAAAAATTATCGCCTGCTTAAAAGGAGGCGGTAGCAGCTAGTGCATTTTAGCCCACGCTAAGCGCGCACTAAAACCGCTAGCGCACCTTTATAAAAGGAGGCCTAAGTGCTGATTTTTCCCGACACCTATTTTTCAGTGCTATTTTGTGAATCTGGATCAATGTGAGTCACTTTGATTTTGCATACACTTAATCTTTTAAGATGTGCTAACAAATTGTGACCGGGCATGGCCGTGCTGGAAGCGTCCAGGATCCAAGCTCAGGTCACACAAACCTCAGCCAAGTGAAGGCAAGGGAGTTGGTAGCTTGAGTTATTGCAAAAAGATTTTAAAAAACCAAGCCAAAGTTCAAATAAACTGCAAAGATTTTGCTTTTATATAGTTTATCACATAGGCATGTGGAAACCTCAAAACATAGTGCATGGTCCAAGAAAACACAGGGACTTTTCCTTAGGCCAATCCAGTGAATGCCTTTCACCTCAACAACAGTAGATATTAAACATTACAAAATATTTTCCTTTTGTCCCTATTTCCTGCCTGCTTACAAACTTCAGTCCAGCCTTAGGCAACTGTGCCAGACCATCACTATCACACAATATCTTGCAAACATGGAAAACAACTTCTTAATCTTCCAGCTCCGATTAAACTTCACAGTGTCTGCAATCCTCAGAACTGAAAACTTTCCTTGGGTTTGACTTTTATCACAACCCCTAAGGCATGGGATCTATCCGCCCAAATGATCAGCTTGAATTAGACCCCTCCTGAAATCCCAACTGGAATTTACATCTTTACAGTATCCTTTTCAATTGCAGTGCCTGTTCCTAACACAAGCTTAAGCTGGCAGGCATTTCCACCCCCCCTCAAAAAAAAAATAAAAAACCCACACCAAAAATATTTTTTCCTTTCTTGCCAAAACAATATGGTTTGCTTTTAGACCTGCTCCCTGTAAGGTCGCCTCTTAACAAAACAGTCTCCTTTAGCACTGGTTTGTATATTATTTCCAGTTTGATACAAACATACAGCATTTCTGTCAGCCACTTGCTTTAACTGGATTTAGTTCATCTCCATTTGCTCACAGTCTGGAGTTACTGAATAATTATCTTCCCCCTCAAAGAAACTAAGGCTCTCTTCCATTTCTATATCATCTTGGCAAACAGATAAAATGTCCTCTAGAGCCTCCCATTCCTGGGTTTCTACCTGCTCCTGCTGCAGTGGTGATCTCTGTTGCTCCACTGTACTTAACTGCAAAGGTCTGACTTCCTTAGACTTGCTAGGAGCTCTCCAGTTCTGTGGCTGCCTCTTGCTGCTAGGGGCTCCACCCTTTTCTTTGCCTGCAACTAGGTAATTGGTTCTAAGTGCAGGTGTGTTCTTAATCCTGACTGCTTTAGCATTCTGGGGCTTGCTGGGCTGGTTAAAACCAGTGGTGGCTGAAGCTACTCCATCCCTGGGTTTTGGTTTAACCTGCCCCTACTTAGCTGCAACTTGTAGTTCTGTCATTACTTCTCTAGTTTGTGTTCCAAGAAATGATAAACAGGTCTTGGGAGGCTCAGACTAAGTCTGAGGACTGCATTTCAAAGGGATTTTGTTTCCCTGCAGTATCCTAGGTTGTAAACAGGCCCTGATATGTGTGAAAGCTTGTGCCAATTCCCTGCCTCTGGCATCTGCCCCCCGATACTGAGGCTGTTCCTTTGAGCTCACAGGATCTCTTCCCTGTGACAAAATACACAAACCTAATGAACTTCCATTTGTGTAATCATTTGCTGGAAGACTACAAGAATACTCACCCACTTTTCTTTACATAATTCTTATGAGCAACTTCTCCTGAAAACACATAGGGCTTCTTTTACTAAGGTGCGCTAGCATTTTTAGCGCACACAGGATTTTGGTGCACGTTAAACCCATGCTACACTTCTAGAACTAACGTCAGCTCAATGCTGGCGTTAAGGCCTAGCGCGCGGGGCAATTCAGCGCACGCTATTCCGCGCGTTAAAGCCCTAACGCACCTTTGTAAAAGGAGCCCATAGTTACTCTCCATCTAAAACAATTCACCTACATCAAAATGAATATTCAATGTTTTCTTGGCAAATCCTTTTTCTGTAATTCTGTCTCCAAGTTCACTAACTCAGAGACTTGCAACAACTGATATATGTGTGTCATATCCTCTCTCAGCAACTTCTGTTGATTTAGCAACAGATGATGTAATACTGCTAAACAAAACCTGACCCATAATATCACGGCCAGCACCATTAAAAACCCTAATAAGCACAGGCACTGCTCTGCTACTAACAATCTTTGAAATCTTATGTACATACTTTGCTCCATCAGATGAGTCACCTACCCTTCTGGCAGCATTAACATATTGTTTAAATGACAAACCTCACTGCCAGATGACACATATCTTCAGATGGCTGCAAAATATAATTTCTTCCAAATGATAATCTAGACACGATCTTGTTGAAATTGTATAACCTTGTCTTTCACTTTAGTTGTTACAGAAAATGATATAACTTACCAGTACAGGATCGCCTGGTCACTTGCCTGCCTGAGCTTTGATAGGTTTGGGGAGAAAAGCTCAATTGTAGGTTACATTACATTAGAGATTTCTATTCCACCATTACCTTGCGGTTCAAGGCGGATGACAAAAGAGTTATAAACAGTGGGTTACCATGGAAGATCATTGGTCATTTCTAGAGACAGTAAAGAGTAGATCAGGTAGTATCTGTGTGGCAGGAAGAAGGAGGGAGGAAGGAAGGTAGGTATTTCTGATGTTAGGACTGTTTCAGGAATTTCAGGTTCCTTCTAAAGACAGTTTAGAATAGATTTTAAAAGAACAAACTTTACTTAGCTAGTCTACATAGGATAATACTGGCTGGCAGGCAGAGCAGGGTCTGGCTTAGTCTCCATTCCCACCCACCCCTAGTTCATTTCTATACTTATAGTCTTATTTTATTGTCAATTATTCTAATTAGGAGAACAGGCGAGCTCTTTATATTTCATTACCAGTAAAGAAACAAACAATAAATTAGCATACAACATACCATATTTTTCGCTCCATAAGACACACTTTCTTCAACCCTTAAAAAGGGGGTGGAAAGTAAGTGCGTCTTATGAAGCGAAGATACAAATTTAAGCCCGCTGCTACCGCCACTGCATATTTTAACCCCCTCCCCCTGCCACCACCGCATATTTTTAAACTACCACACCCGCGGCTGCTGCATATTTTAAACTCCCTCTGCCGCCACCACTGCATATTTTTAACCCCCCTGCCGCCGCTGCATATTAAAAAAAAAAAAAACCACCACTGCTACAACTTTAATCCCACCCGCTCATCTGCCCGCTCGCTGTCATACTTGGTGGTCTAGCAAATTTCCCATCCAGAAGCGCAGAGATCAGGAGTAATCTTTCACGCTCCTGCCTGGGCCTGCGCCGATCTCTGAATGGCTGCAGTCAGTTCTTGCAAATCCCGTGAGAGCTGACTGCAGCCATTCAGAGATCGTCGTGGGCCCAGGCAGGAGCACGGAGGACTTGCTCCTGATCTCTCTGCGCTTCTGGCCGGGAAATTCGCTAGACCACCAGGTACGACGGCAAGCAGGTGGGTGGCTGGGATTAAAGTTGTAGCAGTGGTGGGGTTTTTGTTTAATATGCGGCGCTTCTGGCCTGTGCGCCGCTGGCTGGGAAAGATGGGAGGAATTAAAAAAGGTACCGAAGGGGGATGATTAAAGGTATGGGTGGATGATTAAAAAAGGTACTGGGGGTACGTGGGGATGATTAAAAAAGGTACTGGGGGCATGTGGTATGGGGGGATGATTTAAGGTACTGAGGGCACATGGGTGTATGGGGATGATTTAAGGGATTTGGGGGATGATTTAAGGTAATGGGGGGTATGTGGTTGTATGGGGGATGATTTAAGGTACTAGGGGGGTGTGGGGCCTGCCTGCCACTAGGCCTGCCTGCTTGTCACTAGGCCACTAGGCCTGCCTACCTGTCACTAGGCCACTAGGCCTGCCTGCCATCAGGCCTGCCTGTTCTGTGCCCTGCCCCGGCCTACCACTAGACCACCAGAGGGGAGGGGCAGGGTACAGAGCCTGGCAGGGAGAATTTGGTTCAGAATGTTTTTTTTTCTTGTTTTTCTCCTCTAAATCTAGTCTTATGGTCAGGTGCATCTTATGGAGCAGAAAAATATAGTAACCCTAAGACTATCTAAGAAACAAACACTAAATAAAACATTTACTAAAATCCTAAAGGCTCTCTATACTAGTCTAATATATTCCTAGTAGCTTAATAAGGTTAATTAATTAATCATCTCAATAACAAGATGCAGACAGTAGTCTAGCAGCAAGAGGGTTGCCATCCAGTCTTTTGCATTGAGTGTCACATGTATGATTTTCTCCTGGTTGATGAGAAGTTATATGTGTGTGCTCCTAGCTCTCAGAGAATGAGTATGTTCCCTTGAGGCTAGAGTAGCAGACTTGGAGGAGCTGAGGGAGACAGAGAAGTACATAGAGGAGACCTACAGGGATGTTGTATGTAGAGAAGTCCCACCTCCAGTCTGGTAGCCCCTGTGTTGCCTTGGAGGAGAGAGGTCTCCTAGAAGGAGAGCATCACCCTGGTGAAGTAGGAAATAATCATGTAGCTAGGACCTGCCACCAGGGGACGCAATATCCTCTTTCACCAAGGATGTGTCTCCAGGGGCTTCTGCCCAGGAGGGAAAAGTTAGGTCATCGGATAAAATTGGTGATTAGATTATTAGGCATGTAGATAGCTGGGTGGGTGGTGGGCGCGAGGATCGCCTGGTAACTTGCCTGCCTGGTGCGAAGGTGGCAGACCTCATGCGTCACTTAGATAGGATTTTAGATAGTGCTAGAGAGTAGCCAGCTGTCTTGGTACATGTAGGTACCAATGACATAGGAAAATGTGGAAGGGAGGTTCTGGAAGCCAAATTTATGCTCTTATATAGAAAGCTGAAATCCAGATCCTCCAGGGTAGCATTTTCAGAAATGCTCTTAGTTCCACATGCAGGACCCAAGAGGCAGGCAGAGCTCCAAAGTATCAATGCATGGTTGAGACAATGGGGCAGGGATGAGGGTTTAGAGTTTTTAGGAACTGGGTAACCTTCTGGGAAAAGGGGAGCTTGTTCCAAAAAAATGGACTTTATCTTAACCATGATCGAACCAGGCTGCTGGTGCTAATGTTTTTTAAAAAGGAGATAAAGCAGCTTATAAACTGAGATGGGGCGAGGGGGGGGGGGTTGAGCTCACAGTCACCCAGGACTGGATGGTTGGTGTGAAGTATCCTTGAAGGATACTATTGAAACAGGATATTTAGGAAGACAGCCCTTCAGCAATATCGCTTATAAAAATATAGCCTAATCTAATATAATAAAACGCTAGGCCGCGCATGCGCAGTTCCATCGCATGGGTCCATTTTCCGTGAGATGTACAGCATCTCAGATAGGAGTGCGCCGGAAACACTCTCTCTCTCCTCCCCAGAGACGGATGTCGGACACGGAGGCTGTCGGCCCGTGCTATTTTTTGATCTGCCCTGCTCCTTGCCTGAAGTCCTCTCTCCTCCCCCGAGGCTGATGTCGGACGCATCGGCTGTCTCCCCCGAGGCGTATGATCTTATGGGAATCAATGTTCTTCGCTCTGCCCTGCTCCTTGCCTTACTATATTTTTAAGTTGAAAGACGAGGCAGCGGCTCCTCTCAGCATCCCCACCTGCGTCGGAAGTCCAATGCAGTCGGGGATCTTGAGAGGAGCCGCCGCCGCCGTGTCTTTCAACTTAAAAATATACTAAGGCAAGGAGCAGGGCAGAACGATCGTCAAAATGGCGGCAACTCGATCTCCGTTTCTCCGGGGGGGGGGTCTGGGAGGAGAGGGATCGCGGACACTCAGCGCCCCCACCGAGGAGCCCAGCAACTTTCCGCTGTCCGGGACCCGACTCATTTGCCGCCCCCCCCCTCTTCCCTTACCGTGGGCCCGACTGGCGATTTAAGCAGCGTGTCAGCAGCACTCTTCACACGCTGCTTCGGGCCCTTCTACTGCCCTGATTTACTCTGGCACGTCCGGAGCAAATCAGGGCAGTAGAAGGGCCCGAAGCAGCATGTGAAGACTGCTGCACACATCGCCAGTCGGGCCCGTGGTAAGGGAAGAGGGGGGAGGCCGCCAAATGACTCGGGCCCGCGACTGTTTGTAGTCGCAACTGTGGGAAGGGAAAGAGGGTAGAGGAAATGCTAATGCAGGCACAGGGAACTGGTGTGGGGGGAGGGAATGCTGCTTTGGACAGACAGACAAAGGGAGGAAGGGACACAGAAAGACAAGAGGAAAGACACAGGGGCAGGTGCACAGGGAACTGGTGTGGGGGGAGGGAATGCTGCTTTGGACAGACAGACAAAGGGAGGAAGGGACACAGAAAGACAAGAAGAAAGACACAGGGGCAAGTGCACAGGGAACTGGTGTGGGGGGAGGAAATGCTGCTTTGGACAGACAGACAGAGGGAGGGACACAGAAAGACAAGAAGAAAGACACAGGGGCAGGTGCGGGACAGCGGGAGTCGCGTCAGGAGGGGTGCGGGATGCCGCAGAGGGAACTTTTCCAATGGGTGCAACTGGGCGGCTGTCGGGAGCCTCTGATCACGGGCAGAGCAAGGTAAGTGTATCATAGGGATAAGAAGGAGGAGGGGGAGAAAAAGGAAGGGACGCCTACTGCTGGACAGGGGGAGAAGGAAAGAGGTGCTGATGGACCGGGGGGGGGGGTGAAGAAAAAGGAGCGGAGGCCTAATGTTGGACAGGGGGAGAAGGAAGGTGCTGCTGGACAGGGGGGAGGTAAAACAAAGGGAGAAGGGCTGCTGCTGCATAAGGAGACCTGTGAAGGGGTGGTGGTGGACACAGGGGAGGTAAAAGGAAGGGAGAATGGACAAGGGGAGCAGGCAAGGGGTGGTGATGGACAGCCAAGGAAAAAGAAAGAAAGAAAGCAGCTAAGGAGAGAGAGAGAGAGAAAGAAATAAAGAGAGACACACACACATATATTCTAGCACCCGTTAATGTAACGGGCTATAAGACTAGTACATAATATTATTAGGCTACAATAACATGAAAGAAACAAGGAAAACAGAACAGGAAAACAAATATATATTGGTGATAACAAGTTGCATCATAAAACACCTCCCTACCAGGGCTCCTTGTATCCTTAGATAATATATCTCAACAAAGTATTATAATCATGCTATCACTTTCATGTGTGTTAATTTATAGGACAACAAAGAAAAATGGGGAGACCCAATGATTTACAGTGAAAACAATCCACTAGTATTTAGTTTCAGTCTCCCCACTGGATTCTCTTCTTAGCATTTTTTATTTTATTTTTTTTTTTTTGCTACTTCAGTTTGTCTGCGGTGTTCTTTGCTCACATGTTTAAACAATAAACTCTTTTCAGTCCAATTCTTTATATGTGAGGTTGCAAACCATTGGACCCCTGAGGAAGGTGTGTTTGCCAAAACACAGACCGTGTAGGGTCTGGTTGGATTTTTATCACAGTATTTTTTATCATTGTACTTTTTTAATTGAATTTTTATGGTTTTATATGTTAGTGTTTAATAAATTATCTCCAGAACATCTGTATCCACAGTTTTTGTTTTCATCGGTGTTAATTTATAGGTTAATGAGTATTAATTCAATTTCATACACACTACATTATTAAGGTGTGTTCAAAAATTTGCACATCCCCAGAACCGGACCTACTGAGACAGTAAGAGGCTGATTCAATGAAGTGTGCTAAGGTTTTAACACAGAAAACCTGTATTTACCACACAAAACATTTTATTCAGTGGGGACTATTCATTTATAACATATGTAAAATTAGTTTCATTATATTCATGGTGTAAAAATGGGACCATTCCCCAATCAAATCTGATTTAAAAAGTATCCAAGTCAAAAGCAAACATGACATCCATTCATTTGCTTTGAAACCTGGAGCATGGGTTTTGTTTCATAGTAATGTGGAGGGAAATTTTCATATGTTCCCAGAGGTCAGTTGAGAACTTTTTTCTTATAGATCAGGAAAGGACCATGAAGGACTCATGAATTCACTGACCAATGTCTACAATATGATATCGTTAGCAAAAAAAAAAAAAAAAAAAAAAAAACCACCAACAACCCAAAAACTAAAGTTAAAATTAAACCAAATATTATTTATTAAAAGGATAAAGCACACTTTGCTAAAAGAAGCTGAGCTGCAGCGGTGATTGGAAAAAGGACATTGAATTGAAGATACTTAAGATGCCAAGATGTATTTACTGCAAGTCATAGGAAACACATTTTTTAAAAAACCAACTAAACTAAAGGAAAGTCCCATTTGCCTTTTACCCTGCAGACTAGGACAAAAGTCTGAAAAGCGATTTTTAAAGGAAAGATAGGAAGTGACAGATGATATTTTACAAAGGGCTCCTTTTAAAAAGTCACAATAGTGGCTACTGCTGCATTAATCACTCTGATGCCCAAAGGGATTTAATGGGCATTGTAGTGTTTGTCGCAGCTTTGTAAAAGGTGTAGTAAAGCAGGTAACATAGAAGACAAGCTAAGATTAACAATGAAAAATACCCTGTTTGATCACATTTTAGAATGATCAGATTTTTTAGGTCATCGAATTATATTTTCAAAAAAATGTACCGTACATGTCTAAGCTATATTTGCATCAGAATTCATTTTTACTAAGCTGCATTTTGTGCTAAAGCATGCCTAATGCAGGAAAATGAACTAACAAGGGATGCGCTAAAGCGTTCTACATTAGTTCTTTCATCTGCGTGAGCTAAGTGCATAGTATTTATTTTTTTATATTTGTTTGGAAGGGGCATATTAGGGTAGAAAATCGGTGTGAATGTGCTAATCAGCTAATGCACTGGCATTACCTCTGTGCTAACTCACTTGCACATCCATGACTCTCAGTCTAAAGAGTGCATCTACCGCTGGCTGCTTAGAAAAGCAACGCCAGTCACATATCAGTCACATGACTGCACTGTTTGGAGACTCGCAGCCACATCGAGGGAGCCTGGCAGTGGAGCATTAGTGGTGCAGTGGTTAAAATTAGGGTTTTTTTTAGAGAGCAGGAATATATGAATAGGAGGAGACCAATGAAGAAATGAGATTTGTGGAATTGTTATTTGTGCAGCATGTGATATTTGTGATTAACGTGGATTTTATGTATGCTAGTTATGTAACTCGCTTAAGTTTTAACCCGGTGATAATTTTTTAAAATAAATAACTCCCCCCCTCCCCTTTTTACAAAGACGCGTTAGAATTTTTTATGACTGGCTGTTTCTGACGCTCATAGGAATTCTATGAGCGCCGCAGCCAGTGATAAAAAAGCCTAACGCAGCTTCATAAAAGGGGTGGAGGGTAAATAAATTACCACGTCTTTTATCGTCAATTAAACCACTTAAGTTAGGTGGCAGTAGGGTGCCAACCACTGCCTAACTTTCAGTGTAGGTTTGAGAATTTGGGACTTAGTGCTTCCTAAATAAGCTCCCGCATTAATTTTTTTTTTAATGGCTTTACACTAATGCTAACATTAGCACACAGTCAGAAATAAAACAGACGGCCACACTGGATATAGAATACAGGGAAGGCCACGTAAAAATGTGCAAAGTCCATTTACTGGTTCAGCTTAATAAAAGGACCACTACCCCTCCCCCCCTTTTACTAAACTAAACTAAACCTTAAGTTTATATACCGCATCCTCTCCACGGAAGTGGAGTTCGGCACGGTTTACAAGAACTTAAAATATAAGAGAAAGGAAAAGGTTTATATGAGCTTATATATAGAATGGAAGAGTAAGGGGGAAAATAGAATTACATGTTAGAGAAGAGCCAAGTTTTCAGTTGCTTGCGGAATAGCTGGAGAGAGCCCAGGTTCCACAACGGGATAGTAAGGTCATTCCAGAGATTTTGAAGAGAAGCGATTTTCCCAGTTTACCTGCATAGAGAATATCGCGTAGAGAGGGGAAGGATAGCTTATATCTTTGGGCAGGTCTGGTGGAGTCAGGACTCGAGGAGTTAAAGGATAGTGGGATTAGGGGAGGAAGGATGCCGTGAATGATCTTAAAAGCCAGGCAGGAGCATTTGAAATGGATTCTGGAAATCACTGGGAGCCAGTGAAGATTGGACAAGAGTGGAAGGAGACTTAACCTGTCTTGTCCCTCTGGGTAAGTCCTAGGAGTGTAAAGGGATCTGGGAGGGACTAGGGGGTATGAGAATGGAAGACTGGAAAGTGTAACTGGAGGGGTTAAATTGGACCCAAGGGGTATAACTGGAAAGGATATTTGACATGGGGGGGAAGCATCAGGTGGTAACTAAGAATTTGTGTAGGCACCAGTCAGTATTTAGTGCTGGCACCAGCATAGCTAGGTGGCTCTAGTCAGAACCACCTTTTCTGTGGTCCTATCTAGCCACTTAGCTGACCAGACACCTGCACTGCATATGATCTGTGCCTGCATAAATCCTGGCTCCTCCCCAATTCTGCCCCCAGACCACCCTGGGATTAACTGGGCAGTTCCTGGGTGGTCAGAACCCAGTTTCAATGGCACTGCCCAGTTGACGTTGAATATTGGCAGCTGCCCCATTCAGTGTGATTTAAGTGGGAAAGAGCCTTTTCTGCCCACTTAAACCATGCCAAATATAATCAACCTCCTTCTTTTTAGAGTTCATTTAGGTTTCATTGCATGGAACAACCCAACACTTTTTCTGAACTCTAGAAATTTTGCTTTAATCTGGAGAAAGAGGGGTGACAGGTTGTGGACCTGATGGGCCACTGCGGGTGCGGACTGCTGGGCACGATGGACCTCTGGTCTGACCCAGCGGAGGCAAATTCTTATGTTCTTATGACTGATGTAGCTAGTGGAGTCTAATTTTATCAAAGTTGGGTAGGTACAAGGATATTTTTGTCTCATAATAATGAACACCTTCTTTCACATCAAGCAGCATTGTGGGGTAAAGACCTAGATCAACTGCTTTCACCCACTACTTATGAGGAATTCAGAAAATGTCTAAAAACTCAACTGTTCTTAAAGTATCTAGACAACTGACCCACTCATCTTCTTTCTCCTCCATAGTGATTCCTCTGTCCTATTAATCTCTTTCTCCTTAACAACGCATTTCCGGTCCTATTAACTCTCCTCTTCCCCCTTCTTAAATTCAATCAATTTGTACCTCGCTTAATCTATTGTAAACCGCATAGAACTTAACGGTATTGCAGTATATAAACTGTTATTATTATTATTATAACAACTCTGAGTGGCATGTAACATGATTATGGAAAAACACAAAAAAATCTCCACCTAACTAGAATTTCCAAACTTAAATGTAGCAGGCAACCTGGTATAAACAGTTGTAAGAGCTGGACATTTGCCAGCCCTACTGGAAGAGGATTACTCATAAGAATTCCTATTGGTGTCGGAGCTGTTACCGCTGCAGCTGGTGCTAAAAAAACGCACTACAGTTTTGTAAAAGGGGGAGGGGGTAAGTGATTAGGATTGTCTTATTTTTTTTCTCTTTTTCCTCTCTTTCACATAGGGGATGCAATGCCTTTGTTAGGGCTTGATATCGTTCAGTTATTTCTTTAATTGTGTATGTGTGGGGGAGGGTTTCCAATGTCATGCAGTCAATGAAAGAAAAAAGAATTATATAAGTGAAATAAGACAGAGTGCCAATCTATTCAGATATACCATAGGTGTCCTTCTCTGATGATGAATGAACTTGGTTACAGTACATAAAGTCCATATCTCTATCAAGTGATTGCAAATAAATATGTATAGCTCAAAAAGCAGACATAATTTATCTTCTATGTCATAGTGGAAACAGCAAAATACTTTGAATAATTGCTATATTATATGAAAGACATCAGAACAAATATAATAGTGTCATTGCCTAATTCAAAGGTATAGCAGCAGGACCTCAGGCAATTGCCTTCTCCACCACTTTGGGCTCAAACCCCCTCCAAAAATTGTGGCACCTAATACATGGCTGGTGGGGGTGCTCAAGCTCTCTGAGCAGTGGCTTCCCTCATGTCTGTCTCAATAGCAGACTATGGACTTTTCCTCCAGGAATTTGTCCAAACCTTTTTAAACCCAGCTATGTTAACCACTCTTACCATATCCTCTGGCAACCCATTCCAGAGTTTGACTATTTTCTGAGTGAAAAAATATGTCCTCCTATTGGTTTTAAAAGTATCTCCCTGTAACTTCATCACATGTAACCTAGTCTTTGTAATTTTTGATGGAGTAAAAAAATTGATTCACTTGTACCTGTTCTACATTACTCAGGATTTTGTAGACTTCAATCATATTTCTCCTTAGAGGTCTCTTTTCCAAGCTGAAGAGCTCTAACTTCTTTAGTCTTTCCTTATATAAGGAGTTTGATCCCCTTTATCATCTTGGTTGCTCTTCTTTGAACCCCTCTAGTTCCGCTATCTCATTTTTGAGATAAGGTGACCAGAACTGAATGCAGTACTCAAGGTGAGATGGAGCGATACAGAGGAGCGATACAGAGCATTATAATATTCTTAGCCTTGTTTATCATCCCTTTTCTAATTCCTAGCATCTTGTTTGCTTTTTTGGATGCCCGCCGCACATTGGGCAGAAGGTTTTGCATATTATCCACAATGACACCTAGATCTTTTTCTTAGGCACTGACCCCCCAGTGTGAAACCTAGCATCTGGTAACTATGATTTGGGTTATTCTTCCCAATGTGCATCACTTTTCATTTGTCCAAATTAAATTTCATCTGCCATTTGGATGCCCAGTTTTTTTCCTAAAGTGTGCCTTGCAATTGTTCACAGTCTGCACGTGTTTTAACAGCCTGAACAGTTTAGTGTCATTTTGCAAATTTAATCACCTAACTCGTAGTCCCAATTTTCAGATCATGTATTAATAAGTTAAATAGCATTGGTCCCAGAACAGATCCCTGTAGCATTCAACTATTTCCCCTCCTACACTGAGAAAAATTGCCATTTAACTCTACTCTCTGTTTTCTATCCGATAACCAATTCTTAATCCACAACTGAACATTGCCACCTGTCCCATGACTCTTTGATTTTCTCAAGAGCCTCAAGAGCCTCTCATGAAGAATTTTGTCAAAAAGCTTTCTGAAAATCTAGATATACTACTTCAACCAGCTCACCATTATCCACGTTAAGAACATATGAATAGCTGTACTGGATCTGACCAATGGTCCATCTAGCCCAGTATCTCATCTTCACGGAGCTCAATCCAGGTCACCTGGCAAAAACCCAAATACTGTGTTTCCCCGATAATAAGACAGTGTTGGGCCAGCTGCACACTAAACAGGCTGCTTCGTGGCCTTCTCGCAGGGACCTTCTGTGTGCCATGTTACTGATGACATCATCAGTGACACGACAGATGGAATTCCCCAGCAAGAAGGCCATGAAGCAGCCTGTTTAGAGTGCTGCGGGCCTGAACCTGCTCTTCAGGAAGGTATTTATGGTCACGGTCAGCGGGGTTCAGATGGGAGGGAAGGATGGAGGGTCAGTGGCGGTTCGGCGGTTCGGCTGCGCAGTGGGGGCGGGGCAGGGGGAAACGTGGCTGCCAACGACTAGGGCTTATTTTCAGGGGTAGGGCTTATTATTATTAATAATAATAATACATTTATTCTTCTATACTGCCATTACCCAAGAGTTCTAGGCGGTATACAGCGTAAGAAACTGAACAATCAGCGAAGTACATACATATCATAAGATTTTAAAAAACAAGATTAAAAATAGTAAAATAATTACAATGTTAAGAAGGCCTAATTATGTGATAAAGACCTACCCTGAAAATCATGCTAGGGCTTATTTTGGGGGAAACACGGTAGTAGAAGCATTCCATGTCACTGGTCCAGGGCATAGAAGGGAGGGAATAGAAAGGGAGAATTGTTGGGCATGAGTGTGTGAGTGAGAGGTAAAGAGATGGTATACATGGGGAAAGAAAGAAAGGAAAATTGGGCACAGAGAGAGAAAGGAGTGAGGCAGAGATGCATAGGTAATAGAAGAGAGGGAGAAATGTTGGATATGGTGGTGGAGAGGGAACAGATGACAGATTGAAGGGGATGCAAGAGGGAGGAATGTTGTATATAGTGATGGAGGGAGAGATGTGGCATTCTGCTGAAGAGGGGTGATACAAGGAGAAATGGGCATAGGGCTGGTTGGCAGTGGTGGAAAATGCTGTACATGATCTGGGGGATGAGAGAGGGAGAAATGTTAGATGTGGCAGTAGAGGGAGTGGGAGAGATGCACCCGGTATCTCTCTCTCTCTCTCTTTCCCCAATCCCTTTGCAGCAAGGGAGCGAATGAGATAAGGACAGTGAAAGAGAGAGAGAGAGACATGTTGCCAATGGGGGTGGAGGAGAGAGGAAGAAAAGCTGGACTCATGGAGGATCAGAAAGAGGTGTTGTTTGGGTGAAGGAAATGAGGTCTGGAGGAGAGGAAGCGTGCAGGAGGCAGAAAAAGAAAGGAATATTTGCTGCACAGTGAGAAGGAAGTGCAACCAGAGACTCATGAAATTACTAGACAACAAAGGTAGGAAAAATTATTTTATTTTGAATTTCGTGATTGAAATGTCAGTTTTGAGAATTTATATCTGCTGTCTATATTTTGCACCATATTTGTCTATTTTTCTATAGTTGTTCCTGAGGTGACATTGCATATTTTAAAGTCATCTGCCTTGACCTCTTTGAAAAAAACCCGAATATAAATGATAATTAACATTTTCTCTGCGCACAGTGTACTTTGTGTTTTTTTAATTTTGTAGTTACCATTATGTATTAATAAGATTATATTGTGTGTATATGAAAAATGGATGGAAGAAATTGCATTACAATTAGTACTATTATAACAGGAGTGAATTCAGGGGTAGAGTTTGGGCGGGTCAGGGGCAGAGTTTAAGAACATAAGCATAGCCCAGTAGCCCATTCTCACGGTGGCCAATCCAGGTCACTAATACCTGGCCAAAACCCAAGGAGTAGCAATATTCCATGCTAACGATTCAGGGCAAGCAGTGGTAGGTCTGGGGTGGTCTGGGGTAGAGCTTGGGCAGGGGTACTCAGTTGATATTTGTTAGACTTAGGGGGTACTTGGCTTGAAGAAGTTGAGAAACTCTGGTATAAACTGTAAACTGTAAGTATCCAATCATTCAATAATTTAAAAGTCTTAAAATATTCCGGTCGCCGCTGCTGCTGATCTATCAGGACTAGCAAGTATCAAAGGCAGCAGCAAGCAGGTATGTCTTCAATTTAGATTTAAATTCTCTACAAGTAGTTGTAGCATGTAGCGGCAGTGCAAACTATTCCACAAAAAGGTGTGAAGTGGTCAAACTTTCTGATTCCTATAACAAGCTTAATTCACCTAGCTGCATTCCGGATGAGTTGCAGTTGAAATAATTCAACTTGAAATAATTCAACTTGAAATAATGCCTTGATATAATGCATTGCAGTAGTCCAAGCTGCTATAACCAAAGGGTAAACTAGTACCTGAAGGACTGACTGGCTAAGCAAGAGCCTCACTTGACTGGCTCGGTCTGTGAAAGCAACACACCACTACTGATGAGATCTATGTCTTAAAAGTATGATGTTAGCATACATCGTGGTCGATTTGAGTAGCAAGGAGAGCGATAAGGGAAATGCAGCCTTGAAAAAACTGTTTGGTGAAACATGTCGGCTAAGCTATCTCTGAGAGAACGATCACAGAAGATAAGTCACTAGTCATTTTAATATTTATAGAAACATCATATTTATTTATTTATATGATTAAGGATTTAAATGAGGTTATCACTGCTTAGGTGACATGCCCCAGTGAAGAGACAGCACTTAAAGCCTAAGACAATGAATATTATGAGTCTCAGGTGGTGTTTCTGAGGGGCATTTAGCAGTGTTAGATACACACCAGATGTAATGAATGAGAACGGGAAGTGGGAACAAGCAAGAGTTTTCCCAGGACTATATTAAAAGTAAGGGCATCATCAAGAGTAACACCTAAGATTTTAAGTGTTGGGACAATAGGGAAAATGGAATCGTGAATGGCAATTGGCTTTGAGAAAGTTAAAGGACTATTTTCTGTGATAATAAGAGCTTTTGATTTGTTTGAGTTCAGTTGAGGAGAGCTATTTGGCAACAGTTCAAAATCTTTCATTAAGGGCTCCTTTTCCAAAGCCGCACTAGCGGTTTTAGCGCACGCCCCGGATTAGTGCACGCTATAGCGCGTGCTAGCCAAAAATCTACTGCCTGCTCAAAAGGAGGCGGTAGTGGCACTTTAGCACGCGCTATTCCGTGCATTAAGGCCCTAGGCCCGCGCGGCTTTGTGAAAGGAGCCCTAAGAGATAGAATGCAGTTTGAATTTGTAAGTTCTATACAGGTCGATTTGGTAACTGTCCTATCAAATGACTGTATAAGTGTAAAACCATGCAAGGAAGATGTCCAACAGTGTCAGAAATATAGAGCCTTGTGGAACGCCACAAGGTAATAAATATGGTTTGGATAGTGTTTACTGCTAATTTTAAAAACTATTCCCTCTCAGTTAAGTAGGAAAATGTAAGACATAATTCAAAAATACAAAAGAATTGCCATTCTAGGTCAGACCACATGTCCATCAAACCCAGTATTCTGTTTCCAACAGTGGCCAATTCAAGTCACACATAACTGGCAGAAAGCCAAAACAGGAAGATTCCATGCTAGTTACCCTCAGGGATAAGCAGTGGCTTTCCTAGGCCTACATAATAAAAATCTATTAACTGGAGAAGAATTCTGCACATATTCCACATTGCACAGTGTTGCAGAAATCTCCCATGATTACCGTAATAACATATGTTACTTAAATTTTCCAGATATTTTGAGTTTCGAACTTTCATGTACAGCTTATTGCTTGGTTTCCTTTGTTTTATTATAAACAAAGAGGAAAACAAAAACAAATCAGCCAAAACAAGTGATTACATGATTTTCCTATGCAAAATACATGAGAATATCTTGGTGACAGGGTAGAATTATACAACAGTCAAAATATTAGTCTTCTGATGAAACGGTTTTCTTCAATGTGTTCCTGGTGTCCAGCAGATGGCGATGCAGGCTATGCCTTAAGTTTTTCTATGCATATAGGAATTTGCTCAGGTCTACACATTGTTTGATGATGTCAGGAACTGAGTTATTCAGGCTTTTACTAGTAAGTTCCTACTTAGGATTGTGACATTTCAGAGTATATATAACCCCACTTCTTGCTTGTCCTAACTGCAACATATTGATCCTCAAAAATAAGAGTCCAACCATAGGGTGTGTATATTCTGGATTGTCTCTCTGCTTTCCCACCAGCTCACACTGTCTCCAACCCTGCAACAAGTATAGTGTTTGTAATTTATTTTATCCCAGGACAAGCAGGCAGCATATTCACTACATGTGGGTGACGTCACCGACGGAGCCCCCTAGCGGATGTTTTCGCAAGCAGACTTGCTCAAAGACCTTCAGGCTTGCGATTGACCTGCGCATGCACGCGTGCCCCTCCCGCCCTGCCTAGGGCATGCATCTCCTCAGTGTGTCCTCAGTTCTATGTTTTCCGTGAAGCCAGAAGCACTGCTCCCTTGCTGCGCGCAATCTCGTTGTCCCTCTTGCACCGCGGCTTTCTTTCTTCTTTTCATTTCCCCCGCTACTGGGGCGAGGCTTGCCTCTTCTAAAAGGCCCCGGTCTTCCCTGCCCTGTGTCTACACACACACTTGTCCTCGAATTGGACTCTAGTGTATATTCCCCATCGAAGAGCTTACTGGCTTCTAAGGGGCCTGCTTCTAAGCCAGTTGGAGATTTCTCCTATACCCCGTCTTCTCTGAAGCTTTCTCAGCGATTTCCTTGGACTCCGGGATCTTCCCCGGTCCATTTGACATAGGGGCCATTCTTCGATGCCCCCTACACGCCTTAGCCGAACCTCTTCGGTATCCCATTCATGGGACTCCGAGGCTCCGGCTTACTATTCCAGGGAACTTTCTCCCTCTTTCTCGACTGCACCCCGGCTAACTGGTGATTTTTAGTAGTACTTAATCAGTTAGCACCAAACTCAAAGCTGGCTATTTTGAGGGCATTCTGGGGGCAGATTTGGCATTGGCTGGTAAGTGCTCATATTCAAACTTAACAGGCCAGGTTAACCACATAACTAGGACAGCATAAAAGTCAGTCCTATCTTTATGCATAGCCCATAGCCAGTGCTGAAAATCACACTTAACCAGTTATACAATCCAATGCAATCCAATAAGTACTTAGACCCTGCAAAGTCCCATATGAGTTCTATGTGGTTTATAATGTAAAGAAGCTGGGAATACCCAGGAAAACTACAATCATATTTGATAACTGTATGTTGGCAATATATTACTAGGATGATTTATTAGAAAAGAGATGAGAACTCTTCTAAACAAATTTTAATGCGTGAGTTTCAAGTATCCAGTGATAAAAAAATTCCAATAAGTGGATTGGTATGAAAACAAACCTCTGAGCTATGTGCTAGCCAGCTTTGTTAGCCAGGCTATGTCCAAGCACCAGCATTAAATTTTTAGGGGGGGGGGTCACGTGATGCATCCTGCCTGAGGAGACGTGGGAGCTCCGCAGTTACCGACAAAATCAGTTATAATTACCTCAAAATCTCATCAGATTGTCTACTTTTTGCTTCTGGAGAAGAGGCAACCGGTCCTTAACTTGGCGAGAGAGAATCGGGCAGTGAGGATGCTTTTCGTAAGTCCATAAAAGCTATGAAAGCCACCAGAGACAGGCCTAACCCAATGCCAGCCAAAATGGTGGATGAGCCTGCATCTTTTACCATACCCACAGGAGATTGGATCCAGGAGATCAAAAGATTGGTCTTAGCAGATCTGATGGATCACCTAAATAAACTGCACTCTGCTGTAGATGAAATGCATGAAAAGTTTGATTCACAACCGGCACCTCTCCGAGGTAGAACAGAGAGTATCCGTCCAAGAGGACATGTGCAACAGCCTGGAAATGCAGCTCACGGTGCTGAGAAAAGAAGCTGTGATGATGCAAAACAGACTTAAGGAATAGGAAAATAGGAGTCAATGCAACAACCTCCAAATAGTGGGGCTGCTCGAGAAGGTCAAAGACAGTGATCTGTACGCTATCTTTAGCAAATGGCTGCTGGAGAAGCTAGGCCTTCATGAGGGCAGTACTGCATGAGGGCGGTACTTGGAGAGACCTCACAGGAAAGATACTTGGGAGTTCTGATCAAGTCAATGAAGCTGTCTGTGCAATGTGCGGCGAAAAGGGCAAACAGAATGTTAGGAATGATTAAGAAGTGGATCATGAACAGATCGGAGAAAGTTATCATGCCGCTGTACGCCCTCACCAGTACTGGTCGCCATATATGAAGAAGGACACGGTACTACTCAAAAGGGTCCAGAGAAGAGTGACTAAAATGCTTAGGGGGCTGGAGGAACTGCCGTACAGCGAGAGATTAGAGAAATTGGGCCTCTTCTCCCTTGAAAAGAGAAGACTGAGAAGGGACATGATAGAAACATTCAAGATACTGAAGGGAATAGACTTAGTAGATAAAGACAGGTTGTTTACCCTCTTCAAGGTAGGGAGAACGAGAGGGCACTCTCTAAAGTTAAAAGGGGATAGATTCCGTACAAATGTGAGGAAGTTCTTCTTCTCCCAGAGAGTGGTGGAAAACTGGAATGCTCTTCCAGAGGCTGTTATAGGGGAAAACACCCTCCAGGGATTCAAGACGAAGTTAGACAAGTTCTTGCTGAACCAGAACATACGCAGGTAAGGCTAGTCTCAGGGCACTGGTTTTTGACCTAAGGGGCCGCCGCGGAGCGGACTGCTGTGCACGATGGACCACTGGTCTGACCCAGCAGCGGCATTTCTTATGTTCTTATGTTCTAACAGTGCCTTCTGTTCCATCTTTCTGCCTCACTATTTCCCACAAGTCCAGTATTAGTTACTTGGATCTCTCATTGTGGAATTCTTTACCACCTCACATCCGTGGAAAACCTTCCTATCCTAAGTTCAAATCATTACTCAAGACCCATCCGTTTATTGGATCATTTGGTTCATCTCCATTATATGTCTCCTCCTCTCCTTGTTTGTTTCCTCACCTGATTTTACATTTTTCTAATCTGCATAGTTGACATTTTTTGGATCAGTGAAGGTATATCAAGCACATGGAAGAAAAAAAATTAATATCTTAACATACATGTTTTTGATAATGTATGTGACTGGCAGGTAGGCTGAATGGACCATGTAGGTCTTTATCTGCCATCATATTACTATGTATTCCATACAGAAAACTAGGAACCTACATTTACTTCTAGAATAGGCTTAAAACAGGCACCATAAGCAGTGACTATTGTGCACACATTGTTAAAGAATTATCTTCCACAAACCTATATTTTTTTTCTTGCTTTTCCGAAGAGATCTGGCAGTATTTTCTTTGCTTTCCAGTGGTGTCACAAGCAGGAGAGGCAGCAGCAGTGTAATTTTTCACATCACAATTATTGCTCCATCTAAGGATTGCTGGGTGCATGCAATATTTTTTTTTCTAATTGAAACTACATTAGCTGCCCATAACAGCAAGGATCAAGGTTAAATTAGGCATCACTGCCTTTAAGATCCTGACAGAAAATGCCCCCGACTACCTAACAGAGTTGGTTGGCTGCCCTACTTCAGGGTGCCTCCAACAGATATTCCACCAGAAATTTTTTCCACTTAAAATTCCCAGCATGCAACAATATAAAGTCTACTGGGCAAATTACCTTAACCATCCAATATCAATTAGCAAAATGCTGGAACCAACCTACCACTTACACTATGATCTTAAAAGCATTTCTGTACCAAGAGGGAGCTAACCCTGAAGTAATGGAAATGATCATTGTAAAAGCCCATTTCTAAACTGTTCAATGCAACTCCTCGGACATAACAATGAGCCAAAGATGACCTTAAACTTGTAACTATGTATTTGTAACTATGACCTAAATGTATTAAAAACTGTACTGATCTATCTCTACTACTAACTCTATTGAATGTCCATGTCAAATTGTCCATTGTAGCTTCCTGGGTATCTGACCCCCAGCCTCTTGTAATGTAATCTGACCTTGAACTGAATAGGTAAAGGCAGAATAAAAAACATGATTAACATCAACATCTGAGCAATAAGTTCTAAAAACCAACAATTTTCCAGATTTGCAAGTATTTTTGTGGGCAGATCTACCACCCTCTCCTCCTCCGTAATCACATCTTTTCTCATCTTCCAAACCCACTACCTGCTCCTCTGATCCGATTCCTACTCATCTACTTGGCGCTATCTCACCCGCTGTCATCCCTCCTATCTGTCACATCCTCAACCTATTGTTTTCCACTGCGACTGTCTCTGATGCCTTCAAACATGCCTTTGTCACACCCTTCCTCAAAAAAACCCCTCACTGGACCCCACGTGGCCCAATCTCCCTCCTCCCCTTCTTATCCAAGTTACTTGAATGTGCTGTTCACCACCGTTGCCTGGACTTCCTCTCCTCCCAAGTTATTCTAGATCTGCTTCAGATAGGCTTTCACCTGCTGCACTCCTTACCAAAGTTTCCAATGACCTGTTCCTGGCCAGATCCAAAAGCCTCTACTCTATCCTCATCCTTCTCGATCTATCTGCTGCCTTTGATACTATTGATTTCTGACTACTCCTTGATACGCTGTCCTCGCTGAGTTTCCAGGGTTCGGCTCTCTTCTGGTTTTCTTCCCATCGCACTTTCAGTGTATGTAACAGTGGTTCCTCCTCCACAGCCTTCCCGCTATCGATTGGTGTACCTCAGAGCTCTGTCCCGAGACCATTCTTTTTCTCAATCTACACTTGGAGCGCTGATCTCCTCCATGGCTTCTAGTATCACCTCTATGCTGGCGATTCCCAGAACTACCTCGACTACTACTACTTATTACTTACAGTATATAGTGCTGAAAGGTGTATACAGCACTGCTTGGAAGAGCTTACAATCTAACTTGGACAGACAGACATGACATATAGGGTTGGGGATGCAGAACCCAAGATGATAGGAGTTAAGAGTCGAAAGCACTCTCGAAGAAGTGGGCCTTGAACACTACCAGAGACTGTCAACTGAAACCCAGACCAGAGTCTCTGCCTGCCTGTCCGACACTGCCGCCTAGAAGTCTCACCACCATCTAAAATATGGCTAAAACTGAGCTGCTCATCTACTCACGTAAACCGACCTCCCCACTTCCCCCATTCTCTGTCTCTGTGGACAACACTCTTATCCTCCCTATCTTGTCTGCTCGCAATCTCAGGGTCATCTTTCACTCCTCTCTCTCCTTCATCACCCAGATACAACATATCACTAAAACCTGCCACTTCTTCATCTATAATACGAGCGTATTACCAAAATCTGACCCTTTTTGAGCACACTATCAAAACCCTTATCCACGCCCTCATCACCTCACACTTAGACTACTGCAACTCACTACTCTCAGGCCTTGCGCTTGGACATCTCGCTGCCCTCCAATCAATCCAGAATTCGACTGCATGACTCATATTCCGTGAGAGTTGTTATATTTACATTACCTCTCTCTTAAAGTCACTTCATTGGTTTCCCATCCATTTCAAAATACAATTCAAACTCCTCTTACTGACCTACAAATGCACTCACTCGGCTGCCCCTCACTATCTCTCTTCACTTACCTCCCCCTATATTCCCCCCCCCACTGTTCCGCTGAGCTCTTCACTTTTCTCCCCTTATATTACTCCCCATGAGCTCCTGTCTATGCCCTTATCTTCCTCTGCCAACTCCAGACTCCATCCCTTCTACCTTGCTGCACCGTATGCTTGGAACAAGCTGCCCGAATCTTTACGGCGGGCTCTGTCTCTAGCAGTGTTTAAGGCCCAGTTAAAAGCCCACTTCTTCAAGACTGCTTTCAACTTCTAACTCTCTCACCTTGGGTTCCGCATCCTTAACCCTAAATGTCATGTCGTGTGTCCAAGTTAGATTGTAGGCTCTTCTGAGCAGGGATCATCTATTAAATGTCAAAATGTACAGTGCTGTGTATGCCTTTCAGCGCTATACAAGTGATAAATAGTAGTAGTAGCTGAAAAGGTATGGAAAAAAGAGGTTAGCTTTCATAAACTACAAAAGATCACAGAAAGAGGAATATGGGGTAAAATATCTGGAAAAATTAAGAGAAGCTGGTTAAGTAGTCAGGAAAGCAAAGATACAAATGGAATAAAAATGAGCCGACACGTTAAAATGGGTATATTAGTGATAGGAAGAAGTGCAAAAGTGGCATTTTGACACTCAAAGGTAAAGGAGAGAAATATGTGGAAGCTGCTAAAGATAAGGCTGAATTGCTTAACAGTTATAATAATAGAGGTGTGGTAGACCCTAATCAAGTTTCAGAGAACTGTGTTTGTGAGGAGCTAGCTAAACTGAAGATGGGCAAAGTACTGGGGCCAGATGGTATAAGAGCATAAGAAAAGCCTTACTGGGTCAGACCAATGGTCCATCTAGCCCAGTTTCTCGTCTTCGCAGAGGTCAATCCAAGTCCCAAGTACCTGACAAAAACCCAAATAGTAGCAGCATTCCATGTCAACAGCAGACTATAGACTTTTCCTCCAGGAATTTGTCCAAACTAAGGGTACTGAAGGCACTTAGGGAAGTTCTGACTGCTCCACTGGCTGACCTTTTCAATGCTTCTTTAGAATTGGGAAATGGTACCAAAGGACTGGAGAAGAGTGGATGTGTTCCCTCTTCACAAAAGTAGAAGTAATGAAGAAGTAGGGAACTACAGGCCGGTAAGCCTGACTTCTGTGGTAAGTAAATTAATGGAATCACTTTTAAAACAGAGAATAGTGAAGTTTCTGGAATCCAGTGGATTACAGGACCAGAGGCAACATGGATTCACTAGAGGCAGGTGTTGTCAGACAAATCTGACCAATTTCTTTGACTGAGTGACCAGAGAATTGGATAGAAGGAGTGTGCTAGATATGGTGTATTTATATTTTAGCAACATCTTTGACAGTGTTCCACACAGGTGTCTAATAAATAAATTGGTTGCCCTTAGGATGGACCCCAAAGTAACAGACTGGGTCAGGAACTGGTTGAATGGAAGGCAAAAGAGTGTAGTGATCAATGGAAATCTCTCTGAGGAAAGGGATATTACCAGTGGTGTACCTGAAGGTTTGGTTCTTGGGCCTATTCTTTTTAAATTTTTGTAACTGATATTGCTGAAGTGCTGTCAGGTAAGATTTGCCTCTTTGCAGATGATAACCAGAATCTGCAGTAGGGTAGGCATCCCTGATGGTGTGAATAACATGAGGAAGGACCTAGCGAAGCTTGTTGAATGATCTAAAATGTGGCAGCTAAGATTTAAAATTAAGAAATGTAAGGTCATGCATTTGGGCTGCAAAAGCTCAAGGAAACGGTAAAGTTTAGGGGATGAAGAACTTTTGTATATAAAAGAGGAGTGGGACTTGGGAGTGATGTGACATTCTTAAGGTGTCCAAACAGGTCAAAAAGGTGATGGCAAAAACTAGAAGGATGCTAGGGTGCAAAGGGAGAGGTTTGGCCAGTAGGAAAAAGGAGGTATTGATGCCCCTGTATAAGACACTGGTGAGACCTCATTTAGACTATTTATACAATTCTGGAGACCGCACCTTCAAAAAAATAAAAACAGGATGGAGTTGATCCAGAAGAAGACTACTAAAATGGTCAGTGATCTTCATCATAAGGTGTAATGGGACAGACTTAAAGATCTCAATATGTATACTTTGGAGGAAAGGTGGGAGAGGGGAGATATGATAGAGATGTTTAAATACCTAAGTAGCATTAATGCTCATGAGTCAAATTGCTAACATTTGAAAGGAAGCTCCAGAATGAGAGGGCATAGGATGAAGTTAAAAGGTGATAGGCTCAGGAGTAATTTAAGAAAATACTTTTTTTTTTACAAAAAGGGTGGTAGATGTATGGAATAGGCTCCCGGTAGAGGTGGTAGAGACAAAAAATGTGTCTAATTTTCAAGAAAGCATGGGACAGGCACGTGGGATCTTTTAGGGAGCGGAGGAGATAGTGGATGCTGTGGATGGGCAGACTGGATGGGTCATTTAGACTTTATATGCCATCATATTTCTATGTTTTACTTAGTAGGAAGCTGTAAGTTCCCATTTCCAAAATGTAATGCTTCATGTCTGTTACTACATCAACATTAAAACATTCCCAATGTCTTCTCTGTGCCTATGGCAGACAGTCTAACCTGTCCTTTCAGCTTTATATGATAATCTCAAATACAGCACAAGAAATGTCTCAGCCTTTTAGAAAACTGCGAAACCACTCAGCTCATTACATTGTTCTGTGATTTTAACCTCCTTTTGGCCAAACGAGGCATCAACATTTTTTTTTTTTTCAGAATGCCAGGCGTGCTTTAAGGAAAGAATGCTCTCCTATGGAAAACCAGTCTTTTTTTAGTTAGTTAGTTATCTGGGCTTGGTAGACCACTACGAGGGGGTGCTGAAAGGTCTTCAGCCCAACCAACCAACTTCCTAAATTCTGAGCAGCATTTTGCCACCGTAGCTGAAAGGAGTGTTATTTCATTATGTGCCAATTTGCAGAAACGAAATTCTATGTTTTGACAATGTTTCAGATCATTGATTGAACCACATCCACGTCATTCTCTTCTTGGCTGGGCTGAGAATTTTTCAGCACCCCTTCGTATTCAAGTAATCATCATAGAGGTGAACAGTATCAGTTGCCTCCTCAGCTAGCACATGCCTCTTAAGCAGCCTCCCGGGAACAAAGAAGAAAAAAAAATCTAACAATTACATCCTTGCAAATAGCAATAAAAGAGGAAGTGGATTATTACTAATACGTTACTAACAAGCTTCTGTTAACTCTCCTCCTACTCCTCAGCTTAGCACTGAATGCTTGAAAATGTCAAGACATCGTTTGCTCATCAGTCATCACCATCAATTAAGCTAACACAAAATGGAGGTGCATGCCAAAATAAGAATTGCTTTTATCAGTATATTAAAAGTAATCTTTCACTCTGATGACAATTTTGTATTAAAAATAAAGCACTGAATTGCACACAGTGTATATCAGTTTCCATAGAAGTTCTTTTCAGTGAAAGACATGAGTGATAAAACATTCAGAAGTCAGCCCAAAATTTTAGGAGACAAAGAAATTGAATTGTTTCACTTTTTTCATTTGCTTGCTCTTTCTTGCTTGTTTGTGTCCCTGATATATTAATCATGGCCAGTTTGGTCCTTGTGAGTCTGAAAAAATGGTATTAGTGAAGTCCCTTCATTATTCAAGTCTGAGATGCATAGTTTGGGTATCCATAGAAACATGATGGCAGATAAAGGCCAAATGGTTCATCCAGTCTACCCAACCACAGCATCAACTATCTCCATCTCTCATTAAGAGATGTTTTAGACCTCAGATGCACTCCAGAGGACAAGAATGTCTTAGAGTCATCCTTTGGTCAGACACCATTCTAATAGACTTCCAGTACCAAAGTAATCACTCATACATTCTGTACAGATAAACTCTCATTTTGCTCTTTTTATTCTGGAGGAAATCAAGCTATGAATACCTTTTTAAATTAAATTTACTGTAAATGTGAGAGCTAAACCATTCTGAATGTGGAGACAGGGGCAGAAGCAACTTGGGATAAATTCTTCCCTGACTAAGTACTAGACCACCAATGCAGATGACGTTTAATGTGAGCAAGTGCAAAGTAATGCATGTGGGAAAGAGGAAAATGAACTATAGCTACGTGATGCAGGGTTCTATGCTAGGAGTCACTGCCCAGGAAAAGAATCTAGGTGTCATTGTTGAGAATATGTTGAAACCCTCAGCTCAATGTGCGGTGGTAGCTAAGAAAGCAAATAGAATGTTAGGAATTATTAGGAAAGGAATGGAGAGCAAAGATGAAAATGTTATAATGCCCTTCCTTGTATCCTGGTACGGCCGCAACTTGAATCTGATTGTCGTATCTCAAAATAGATGTAGCGGAATTAGAAAAGGTACATAGAAGAGAGATGAAAATGATAAACTGTTTGGAATGACTTCCCTATGAGGAAAAGCTAAAGCAGCTAGGGCTCTTCAGCTTAGAGAAGAGACGTACGTCCTACCGCTGTCTAACCAGTCAATTGGGATGCACATTTTTAGGAAAACCTACCCGAGGCAGGCAGCCCTAGGCATCTCCCTAGAGCCACGACAGACGTCTGAAATGTAGACCATTAAAATGCTGGCCTACATTTCAAATAGATGCAGCCACTGAGCTGATCGCTGTCATGATCAGCTGAGTGCCCACGGCAGGGAACCCCCAAACCCCACCGCAAGTCAGCCAGCAGAAAGGATGCCCAATTCCTCTTGCCAAAATACCAGAAACAACCCCCTCCAACTGTGATAGGCAGGAGGGATGTCCACTCCCTTCTGCCAGCAGGCCCCCCCCCCCCCGAACCCATGACTCCTCCAATCTATGCCCCCAGACCTCCACCCTGGCAACCCCCCATACCTTTTGTAGAATGGGGGGCCAGAGGGATGCCTACTCCCTCCGGCTGCCAGGCCCGTCTCTTCACAATGGCGGGCGTTCTGCTTCCCGATGCATCCTGGAATGCATGGGGAGGGGCAGAAAACTCCGATTGGGCTGATACCAAAAGCCATAGGCTTGGCTTTTGGCATCTGGCCAATCAGATTTTTAGGCCACTCTCAGTGCACTAGAAAGGAGGCCTAAGACTCTGGTTGGCCCAGGTGCCCAAGGCACCTCCTATAGGAGGGGCCTTAGACGCCTGGGCCAATCAGGGTCTTAGGTCCCTCCCTGGTGCATCCCAGAATGCACTGGGAAAGGGAAGGCCTGCCATTGTGAAGAGGCGGGCCTGGCGGCCAGAGAGAGAAGGCATCCCTCTGGCCCGCTGTACTATAAAAGGTACTATAAAAGGTACAAGGGCTTTTAAGGTGCGGGAGTTGAGTCTGGGGGTTCATAGATTTGGGGTCATGGGTTCAGGAAGTCCTGCAACAGGAGGGAGTGGGCAGCCGTCCTGCCTATTGCAGCTGGGGGGGGTTGTTTCAGGGGCTCTGGCAAGAGGGAGTGGGTATCCCTCCTGCTGGGGAACTTCAAAGGGGGGTGGGTTGGGATTAGTGGTAGGAGGAACTGTGCATCTGTCCTGTTGCGGACAGTGTCAGATGGGGATTTGGTGATGGCCGCAGGAGGAATTGAGCATCCCTCCTGCAGCAGACAGTGTCGGGGGGATTGCTTCCGCTAGGTTGATCGCAGCAGGGAAATTCCCTTGGCACAATCAGCTCAGTGGTAACGCAATTCTGTGACATGGGCACCGGTTAGAAAATCGGGGTGGTTATGCGGCGTTAGGCATCTTTCCCTTAGGGCAGGCACAATTCTGTATAGGACATCGGTATACGATTCTCAGCTGCTCCTTAGATGGCTGCAGAAACGGGTGTCCTATATAGAATTTCCCCCTTATCGTGCACTAATTCCGTTAGCATGCCTCTACCCCTAAGTTCTCTCTGCCTATGTGTTTATGATGGGCTTGCCCTGCCACTGTATTTTAGTGATTTATGAGTAGCTTCTTATCTCTAGTTGTTTGGGACTTTGCCAAGTTTCCATCTGTTAATTTATAAAGTTACCTTTTCATGCTGAAGTTTGGCTTGTCTGGCAATGCTCATGTGGATACTGTACCCAAAAGTACTTTGCTCCAATTATAACAGGGCTTTGTTGCGTAGTCAGCTCAGCCAGTACTTAGAGATGTCTCATCTCTAAGTACTTATTTATTTGTATTGGTTTTTTCATTTTACCTTTTTATATTATGTTAAAAATGTAAATGTTGCTATGACACCTTATTACAGGCAGCTGCATTGGTTGCCGATGGAAGCACGCGTAAAGTTTAAATTCGCCTGCATCTGTTTCAAAGTACTTTATGGACTAGCCCCCAAATACATAACGGACCTTTTCTCCTTTTCCACTAATAGACACAAGAGAAGCACACATTCAATCTTCGTTTCCCTCCAGTTAGAGGTTGCAAACTGAAAAAACACCATGAACACCTTCTCTCACACCAAGCAGTCGTATGGGGTAAAGACCTAGACCAATTGCTTTCGCCCACTACTTACAAGGAATTCAGGAAGCACCTAAAAACATACATGTTCCTGAAATACCACAAGGAATTCAGGAAGCACCTAAAAACATACATGTTCCTGAAATACCTAGACAACTGACCCGTTCCTCTCTCTCTCCTCAATAACGGTCCTCCTGACCTCTTACTCACTTCTTCTTCCCCACTTAAGTCCAACTATTCTGTACCTTTTTAATCTTTTGTAAACCGCATAGAACTTCACGGTATTGCGGTATATAAACTGTTATTATTATTATATCCTTATAATGTTATTTTTTCTCTACGTCCTTCCTAGTACCTGGGTAGTATATTGAGTCATACATAGTGCTAATTCAGGCCTTTTTGACTCCTCCAGCTTACCAGTAATATCCTAATTGGCTAGTTTTACTTTTCCCACAACAGGCAAGTAGTGTTGCCTGAAATAAATTTTTTCACTGGAACAGATAGGTTTTTCTCTTTTAAAAAAGTTGGCAACTCCAGTGCTCACTAGCCTATTACCTGATGCCCCCATGCCCCCAATTGCCCCACTTCATGCAGTGCCCCTATCCCATCCCACATTACTGCAGCAAGAATAGCCGTGCAGTCTGGGGACGTACAAGAGATTGTACTCTTCAGTCCCCGTTGAGCCACAGAATCCTAATGCTTCCCCCATATGGTATTAAAGCCAAATAAATTATGCATTCATAGAACTCCTTGGCCCTCCCTCATCCAAGGATGCAGAACATAAGAACATAAGAATTGCCGCTGCTGGGTCAGAACAGTGGTCCATCGCGCCAAGCAGTCCGCTCACGCGGTGGCCCCCAGGTCAAAGACCAGTATCCTAACCGAGACCAGCCCTACCTGCGTTCATTCTGGTTCAGCAGGAACTTGTCCAACCTTGTCTTGAATCCCTGGAGGGTGTTTTCCCTTATAACAGACTCCGGAAGAGCATTCCAGTTCTCTACCACTCTCTGGGTGAAGAAGAACTTCCTTATGTTTGTACGGAATCTATCCCCTTTTAACTTTAGAGAGTGCCCTCTCATTCTCCCTAGCTTGGAGAGTGTTAACAGTCTGTCTTTATCTACTAAGTCTATTCCCTTCATTATCTTAAATGTTTCAATCATGTCCCTTCTCAGTCTCTTCTTTTCAAGGGAGAATAGGCCCAACTTCTCTAATCTTTCACTGTACGGCAACTCCTCCAACCCCTTAACCATTTTAGTCGCTCTTCTCTGGACCTTTTCGAGTAGGGCATCATGTCTTTCTTCATGTATGGTGACCAGTGCTGGACGCAGTATTCCAGGTGAGGGCGTACCATGGCCCGGCATGATAACCTTTTCCGATCTGTTCGTGATCCCCTTCTTAATCATTCCTAGCATTCTGTGCGCAGACGGCTTCGACACATAACTCACTATGTCAAGAAATTACCAATTCTAGTATAATCTTAGTAACAGCAATATGAACCCTCACAGTATCAGGCAAATTGTGAAGCAATATACTGTATAACTCCACGAAAAAAGATAATCAGGACATAGGGCAAATTTACCATACCAGCACTTTCTTCCAAACAAAGACCCTGCCTACAAAAAGGTAATATCTTAAATATTACAGTGGACTCTAAGGGGTCCTTTTACTAAGGCGCATTAGCCGTTTTAGCGCAAGCTAATATTTAGCGCGCACTAAAACAACTAGCGCGCCTTAGTAAAAGGACCCCTACAATACCAATACATCTATCAGGAAAACTGAACAAACCAACATTCTACAGAATGCCACACAGAAGATAAGATAAAGATAAGAATAAGGGGGCCTTTTACTTAAGTGTGGTAAAATCTGGGCATAGGGCATCCTAATGTGGGATTTTCTAGCGTGCTTTGCCCAGATTTACCACCTCTGTAATTAGGGCTTTATACTTTTTTTTACAGATCTTGTACTAATTTTTCCATTTGCATTTAGGACTTGCAAAAAAAAAAAAAAAAATCATGGGAGCACTGACCATTATCCAGATACTAGACAATACACCAAAACCTTCCGCCCAATGTGCGGTGGCAGCCAAAAATCAAACCACATGCTAGGAATTATTAGAAAAGAGATGGTAAATAAGACTGAGAATACTATGGTGCCTCTCTACTGCTCCATGGTGCAACTTCACCTTGAGTACTGCATTCAGTTCTGGTCACCATATATCAAAAATATAGCAGAATTAGGAAAGACTAAAGAGGTTAGCGCTCTTCAGCTAGGAAAAGAGACGACTGAGGGGAGATATGATTGAAGTCTACAAAATCCTGAATTGTTTAGAGCAGTGTTCTTCAACCTTTTTACACCCGTGGACCAGCAGAAATAAAAGAATTATTTTGTGGACCGGGAAACTACTAGGACTAAAATTTAAAAACCCCGTTTACGCCCCATCTCCGCGAGCTCGGTCCCTGCAAACCATCTGATCCCACCTGCACAAGCCGCAATTATGATTTTATATTGAACGTATTTTATTAAAGTATAAAAAGAAACAATATTCTGAACAATTGTGATTTTATAAATACAAATATACAGAGCACGGACCAACAAAAACCCTGTCTCCCCTCCCCTTCACATATATCCCCTCTACTATCAAGAAAACTGAACAAGCCATGTTATTATAGAATGCTACATAGAAATATTATGCTAACAGAATACTGCAGTCCCCAGTTATGTCTCTAGCAGGATATATAATTCAAATCTGATATATTCTAATGACAAAATAGAAATAAAATTATTTTTTTCTACCTTTTGTTGTCTCTGGTTTCTGCTTTCATCTTCTTTTCACTCTTTTCCTTCCAGCATCTGCCCGTTCCATCCAATGTCTGCCCTCTCCCCCTTCCATATGTATCTGACTTCTTTCTATGCCCCTCTTCCTTGTCCATCCTCCTCTCTCCTTTTTACATCATTCATTCCAGCTTCACTGCCTTCTTCATTTTTATCTCTCCTACATCTTTATCCCTCTCTCATTTCTCTGCTGACCCCCTTTCCAGCATCAATGTCTCTCTACTTTCTCATTCCTCTCTCTCCCCTTTCTCTCATCTGATCTCTCCATTCCACCCTGACCCCCTTCCCCTCCTGTAATCTCCCTGCCAGCTGTTTCCTTCCTTTTTTCCTTCTCCCTTCCCTCCTCCCTCTATCCAACATTAACTCTCTTCCCATACCTTTCCCTCCTCCCCTCCCAGCAGCATCTCTCCTTCTAACTCCCTTCAAGTCCAGTAACCTTCCCAGCCTCCTACAGTAGCTTCCTCCCCTTCCAGCAGCTCTCGGTACTTGCCTGCAGGAAGTTGCCAGTAAATCACTGCCCTGGCAAATTGGAGAGCTGGTGGGAGGGGAGACAGCCACTGTGAAGGCTCCCCAGGATCTTGTTCACACACGCTGACCATCTCCCTCCACCTGTAACTGAATCTGCAGCTCTCTCCGGTCTAATCGCAACTTCCCCGTGGCCCTCTTCAGCAACTCGGCAGGGGTGGCGATCAAGACACGCTGCCGACGTCGGGACCTTCACTCTCTGAGTCCCGCCTATTTTGTTTCAACTTCCTGTTTCCGAACAGGCGAGACTCACAGAGGGAAAGCCCCGACATTGGCAGCCTATCTTGATCGCCTAAGGCTGGGAGAAACATTATTCAGCAGGAACCGCAGTCGGGAGGAACCGCAGTCGGCAGGAAATTTAACTGCCGACTTGATCTCGCCAGCCCTGCACGGACCGGCAACGGTCCGCACACCGGCGGTTGAAGAACTGTGGTTTAGAGTACAAGTGAACCGATTTTTGTACTCCATCAAAAATTACAAAGTCTAGGGGACAGTCAATGAAGTTACAGGGAAATACTTTTAAAACCAATAGGAGGAAATATTTTTTTTACTCAGAGAATAGTTAAGCTCTGGAACACATTGTCAGAGGAAGTGGTTAGAGTGGTTAACATTATTGGGTTAAAAAAAAGTTTTGGACAAGTACCTGTTGGAAAAGTCCATAGTCTGCTATTAAGACAGATGGGGGATGCCACTACTTGTACTGGGATCGGTAGCATGGAATGTTGCTACTATTTGGGTTTTTGCCAGATACTTGTGACTTGGATTGCCCACTGTGAAAACAAGATACCGGGCTAGATGGACCATTGGTCTGACCCAGTATGGCTATTCATATGTTCAGTTATTGCATGCTAATGTGAAAGTGCTAGTTGACACCCTCCCCAAAATATGTTAAAAAAATAAAACATGATTAGCATGTGGAAACTGGAATATTCCCCCCCCCCCCAACAAAAAAAAAGATTTTTCTCATATGCTAAGCACATATTAAGGCTTAGCACCTTTTAGTAACAGAACCCCTAGGTGACCACAAACTAGAAACAGAAATATGTTATTTACAGTGGTGCCTCACACAACGAACTTAATCCGTTCCAGGAGCAAGTTTGTTATGTGAAACGTTCGTTGTGTGAAACGCGTTTTCCCATAAGAATACATGTAAAACAAAATAATTCGTTCTGCAGCCCTGTTTTCCCATAAGAATACATGTAAAACAAAATAATTCGTTCTGCAGCCCTACATTTCCCTCCCTCCACCTCACCTTATATGCAGAGTTTGCCAGCTTTCTTTTTCACCCAGCCGCACGCTTTCAAAAAGCTGTGCACGCGCAGCTGCTGAAGTTGATCAATGTTCTCCTCTCCTGCAACTTCCGGTTTCCGGTTGCGTCAGAGGAGAAGATTGAACAACAGAGCATGCGCGCATGTGCTGCTCTTTGAAAATGTGTGGCTGGCTGAAAAAGAAAGCCGGAAAACTCGGCATCTAAGGTAAGGTGGAGGGAGATGATGGAACACTGCATTCAGACAGGAGGGTGCTGCTGTTCCCGGCTCACATTAGGAAGCGGCGAGAGTAGTTCCGCCCCCCCCCCCGGGCCCCTCGGGCGACTTCGTTGTGTGAAACGAAGTTCGTTATAGGGAGCAAGACAAAAAGTTCGTTATGCGCAGCGTTCGCTGTGCGAGGCGTCCGTTATGCGAGGCACCACTGTATTTATTTTTATTTATTCAATTTTCTATACTGTTCTCCCAGGAGAGCTCAGAACACAAGCATTTTTCCCTGTCTGTCCAGGTGGGCTCACAATCTATCTAATATACCTGGGGCGATGGGGGGATTAAGTGACTTGTCCAGGGTTAAAAGGAACGGCGTGGATTTGAACCCACAACTTCAGGGTGCTGAGGCTGTAGCTTTAACCACTACACCACAAACTCCAAGAAGCCAGACTTTGAATGTAGTAGTACTACATCAGAGAAACAGAAAGAGATTAATTTCCTCCTATACTTTACAAAATATATACATAGCAGATTCAGGGATGGTGTTAGGGGTTGAAATTAGGACAATTGCCCATGACCCCCTACCAGAGAAGCTGATGAAAGCATAGCCTTGTACTGAGCTTTGGGGTCCCTCCTCAAATTTCTGTCCTGGGCCACAGCTATGCCTAATACCAGCTATGGTAGAAACAACATTTCAGAAACTAGCATTTACTAATCACAATATATACAAATTTTTTTTTTTTAACTGTGCTTATTATTAGAAATTTTATTTAAATTAAAATACAAAGCCCCCCCGGGGAGCCCCGAAGGGATTTCGAGGCTTTTTGGCCCGGACTTTCCTAATGGGAAAGAAAACAATACTGCATAATTGGATTACATCAGATCCACCAACATTGCCATTCTGGCGAATTCTGATGATTCGACAAGCATCGCTGGAGCGTATGTCTGTAACTTCTTTGGACTCTCCCAGGGGTCAAGTATTTTGTTCTGTTTGGGAACCCTTTTGGTTAACGTTGAATCATAGAGCCCGTAGTAACCTATTGAACTCGTAATGGATTGACAGCTGGAGGATTCTTGCTATTGTAGGAGGAAGTTGGGAAGGTGGGTGTTGGGGGGAGGGAGGGGAAGGGGGGGGGTTGATAAAGATGTGACTTGTGTATTCCTTTTCTTGTAAATTCAATAAACATATTTAAACATAAAAAAAATACAAAGCCTGGCAGGGTACATCTAGAGCAAGGGTGCCCAAAAGGTCTATCATGATCGACCAGTAGATCACGAAGGCAATAGACTCCGTGATAGACGAAGGCAATAGGCTTCGTGATAGACGAAGGCAATAGGCTTCGTGATAGACTTGCGTTGCCTTTGCATTCTATCTGCATCCCGACGCCATAAACAGGATGCAGAAGCTCCGGACCAACCAGCCTTCCTCTCCCCGACGTCAATTCTGATGTCAGAGAAGAAGTTCCGGGTCAGCCGATCATTGCCTGGCTGGCCCGGAACTTCCTCTCCGACGTCAGAATTGACATCGGGGAAAGGAAGGCTGGTCGGCCCGGCGCTTCTGCGTCACGAAGCAGGGAGAGCTTGGGGTGGCAGTGGCTTGGGGACTTGTTCCCCAATGGCGGCGGCACTGAAATGGGGCAGGCAGGGAGACAGAAAGAAGGGGGCAGGGAGACAGAAAGAAAGAAGGGAACAGAAATAAAGAAAGAGGAGGGACAGGGAGACAGACAGAAAGAAAGGGGGCAGGTGGGGGGACAGGGAGACAGAAAGAAAGAAAGGGGGCATGGAGAGAGAAAGAAGGAAAGGGGGGCAGGGAGACAGAAAGACAAACAGAAAGAAAGGGGAGGGGGGCAGGAAGATAGGAAAAAAAAAGTTGGGTGAGGGAATGAGGTTTAGAGGAGAGGAAGCATACAGCAGGCTGAAAGAAGGGAAGAAATATTGGATACACAGTCAGAAGAAGAAAGTGCAACCAGAGACTTATGAAATCACCAGACAACAAAGGTAGGAAAAATGATTTTATTTTCAATTTAGTGATCAAAATGTGTTTGTTTTTAGAATTTATATCTGCCGTCTATATTTTGCACTATGGTCCCCTTTTACTAAACCACAATAAGGTTTATTAGCGCAGGGAGCCTATGAGCGTTGTGAGCAGTGAGGGGAATTTCATGCAGCTCCCTGCGCTAAAAACTTCTATCACAGTTTAGTAAAGAGGGAGGGGGTATATTTGTCTATTTTTGTAAAGTTGTTACTGAGGTGACATTGCAAAGTCATCTGCCTTGATCTCTTTGGAAAAAAACAGAATATAAATGATAATTAACATTTTCTCTGCATACAGTGTGCTTTGTGTTTTTTTTTTTTTAATTTATTGTTGGTAGATCATTTTGACTTGGTCATTTTAAAAGTAGCTCGCAAACCCAAAAAGTGTGGGCACCCCTGATCTAGAGTAACAACAATAAAGTACAAAATAATCTAATCTAATCCTTAGGTTTGTATAGCGCATCATCTCCACGTTCGTAGAGCTCGATGCGGTTTACAGTAGGAGAAATAGGAAGGAACTACAACAGAGGGTTAGTGGTAGAAGTGTGAAGAAAATTTAGAGGACTTGGGATGCCAAGTTATAAGAGTTTCCTTGATTCCTAAGTTGGAGGGAGACTTACATTTTTTGAGAAAAGCCAGGTTTTCAGATGTTTGCAGAAAACTTGGAGAGAGCTCAAGTTCTGAAGAGGGGAGGTAAGGTTGTTCCAGAGCTCAGTGATTTTGAAGTAAAGGGAGGTCCCTAGCTTTCCTGTGTGGGAAATGCCTTTTAGCGAGGGGAAGGATAGTTTTAATTTGTGGGAGGATCTGGTGGTATTAGGGTTTGAGGAATTCCAAGAAAGAGGGATAAAGGGAGGGAGGATACCATATAGGATTTTGAAAGTTAAACAGGCGCATTTATAGTGGACCCTGGCGATTATCGGAAGCCAGTGGAGCTTGGCCAGGAGCGGGGAGACATGGTCAAATTTACTTTTAGCGAAGATGAGCTTGGCCGTGGCATTCTGAATCCGTTGGAGTCTGTGGAGGTTTTTCTTAGTTAGGCTTAAGTAGATAGAGTTGCAATAGTCCAATCTGGAGAGGATGATGGATTGGACAAGGAGGATAAAATGTTTTTGATGGAAGCAGGATATAACTTTCCTCAGCATGTGAAGGCTGAAAAAGCATTTTTTTACCAAGGATTGGAGGTGGTCATTGAAGGACAATGTGGAATCAATGATGATGCCCAAGACCTTGCTCGAGAATTCAAGCTGCAGAGAGGAGCCAGAGGGTAGTGGGATGGAGGTGGGTAGGTGATCTAGTTTTGGACCGAGCCAAAGAAGACTTGTTTTGGACTCATTCAATTTCATTTGCACAGTGTGGGCCCAGGATTGTAGGTTCATTGTACAAGAGGATATGTTCTTAGACAGGTCGGTGAGGTTCGAATCGGTCTCGAGGAGGACGAGTATGTCGTCTGCATAAGTGTAAATTGTTTCAAGGGGGGATAGGTGGAGGAGTTTTAGGGAGGACATATAGATGTTGAAAAGAATAGGGGATAGTGGAGAGCCTATTCATCCACATCTTCCAAAACTACCTCTCTTTGTTCCCTCCCACCTCCTATCCCTTCTCATCCCAACTCCATCTCCTCCCACCCCCAATTTCCCCCCTCAGTGAAGCATGAAATTCTAATTCCTTTACATAACATTTTACCATGTGGTGCAGAATTGATGGGCAAACCTTTCTCTATATTTCAATTGTCAAAATAACTTAAGTGGGACAATCTAAACAGAAATTGATGACCAAATGTGTGCATGCTCATTCCCTTTATCCCGAAGATCTAGGATAAGCTTATCAAAGGACTTAAGCTCTGCAATTACTTGATACCAAGCCTCCAAAGTAGGACCAAGGGTCTCACTATGCACATCTTAGCTGTCAATTTGTGACACATTAATTGGTAATTTCCCTCCTACCAGCTGCTGGCATGCTATACCCAGTTTGTACATCCCTTTATTTTCCCTATAATCTTTTCCAGTCCAATGGCGGATATAGTCTAAAATTCATATCCAGAAATTCTGTATAATAGGACAATCCCACCACATGTGTTCTATAGAGCCTGGTTGCCCACAATTTCTCCAACACAGCCCCCTATGCTCTGATGTAATATGCAACATGCAGGAAGGTGTCCAATATGCCCTATGAATGATCTGATATTGAAGTTGTTTATAGTTTGTAATAAGAGTAATCATAAAATACAGTGGTACCTCGGAATCCGAACACCCCAGAACTCGAACGCTTTGGAATCCAAACTTTTTTTTGTAGTAAATTTTGCCCCAGAATTCGAACGCCCTGCACATTGTATACGTATGTTTGTGCCTCAGAATCCGAACTCTGCTTTGGAATCCGAACGTCCTGCACATTGTATATTGTCACCTGCCGGGGTCTCTGGAAGCTTGTGGAGGACCACCGACAGGCGGCAGCACGACCCTGGCGTGGCCCCCAAAGTGGAAGACCTCACTGGTGTCCCAATACTCTGGGCTTCGCTACAATAAATCACAGCGAGAGCCAAGTCAAATCAAAAATGTCCAAAGTTTAATTTGTCATCAAAACAAAACAAAAAAAATAGAAAACCAAAAATCATACAAGGAAGCACTAGCGCACTATCTTCCTTTTGCTCCAAAGAAAAAAAAAAAGGTTTCTATGCTCCCAATACAGTTCAATGGAAGAATAGCAGTTCTTATATTAGGTAAGTTCATAGAAGTCCACAATAAAGGTTCAAGCGGCTTCACCCAGCACTGAACCACACGCTCAGCAAGAAAAAACAAAACTAGTCCCAAAAAGGAAAAGTCCTCAAGAATATTCTTGAGTCCTGGACTTTTCAGCATATACTCCTGTTTCTTCACCAGGCTCTTATCATTCCAGCAATAGCTACTCTCCAGTCCTTCTCACTGTTGGGCCACAGAATTGCTGGTTCCCCTTTATTCAATAGCTTTAACAAGCTCCCGCAGAATCCCAACCCTTAGATCTTCGGGGATCCTACCCCAATTCTGAAAGTCCCTTGGAGTATAACAGGAAACAGGGAAACTGCTCCACAAGCCCAAAAGAAAACTCCTTTCAGTTTCCCCTGGCTTTTGCACACCTGGAGTGCAGCAATGTAATTAATGCTGAATGCTGCAGCAGCACTGCTCTCAGCTTGGTTTTTCAGTAGAACCAAAACTTTTATACCAAAACAAACAGTCCCAATAACTATCTCCTTATGGAAACCAGTACCTCCAGTCCTTAGTGAGAGATTGCCAAGCTGACATCCATGGTTTCCACGTTCTCAGCTCCAGGCAGCACCCATTCAGCCGTGTCCATGTTTTCTGGAACACCCAACTGCTCTGCTGACTCTTGGTCAATGGAATCCTCCCATTCCATAGGCTCCTGTGTGAGGTCTGGCCTTTGCCTGGCCCGGAGAACCTTCTCTGCCAGGTCCTCATGTGCAGCCTGCCTTACTGCCTTGGAGAGCTGCTTAAGAGAGTTTGTGCCACTCCCTGTTCTAGGTGTCTGTGTTCCTAGCTTTCCTGCTCTTTGGCTCCCCCCTAGGTTGCTGGGCAGAATACAACTGGGAGCCTGATTAAACCTCTTAAGGGAGCTGGTTTTTTTACTGGGACGTGGAGCTAACCTATATTCTGGCTCCTGCTCAGGTTCAGATGGCTCAGGATAGGCAGCTCTGCTTTCAGGATCTCCTGCCTGATCATCCTCAGTCAGTCCCTGGTCTCGGACAAAGGATTTAGTATTGGGTTTCACTCCGACATGACCGTCTCAGGGAGCGGAAATGTCACAATATGTATGTTTGTGCCCCAGAATCTGAACTCTGCTTTGGAATATTTAATATTTTACCTTAAAATCCAGTGTATTTACTGTTAAAATTTGAGTTTATGGGACCCAGGAATGGATTAATCCAGTTTCTATTGTTTTCAATGGGATAAATTGTCTTGGAACTCGAACGGGGTTCTAGAATGGATTAAGTTCGGATTCCAAGGCATCACTGTATATAATTTTTTTTAGAATTTATCTTTGCTGTCTGGTCATTTTATTCTTCTAATTATGTTGATTCCAGTTGCTGGTTTCTGTTTTCCTCTGTCTTATTTTAAATTCTCTTGTCAGGGTCTCCTTTTTAATTTACATTTCTTCCATCTCTATGTCCCCATCTTTCCCTGTGGCCAGCATCACTCCTCTCTATTTCTGTCCCTCCCTGTGTCTAGCATCACCACTGTGTCCCTGTCCTTATGCGTCCCCGTTGAGTAGCATATTCCCTCGATGCTCCTGTTGTCCCCATGCCCCTCTGCTTCCATGTACCCCCTACACACATTTCCAGTGTTGTTTCTTTGTCCATATCACTCTCATGTTCAGCATTGTCTCTTTGAGACCATATACTCTCACTTGTGTCTAGCATTACTCTTCTGTGTCTCTATGCCCCCAACCATGCCCTGGATTGCTCCTATCCTCATCCAGCAACTCCCCTTTGAGTCCCTGTCCCTATGATTCCCCCATATTCAGATATAAAGGTTAGAAAAGTGTTTGGCATCTCTGACATCTTTCTTCCTTCCTCTCTCCTGTCCCTCCAACAGTCCTTCAACACTATACTATCAATGGCAGAAAAGACTTACAGAGACTGCCTTCAGCCAGCTCTAGGGCCTTGTCTCTGCCATTTCATGCCTAGATTGATACAACTTTGTTTCCACTTAGACATGACATGATAGAAGCAGGGGTGCGCATGCGGCCCCGTGAAGTATTTTGTGCGGCCCCGGTTGAGGGCATTGCAGTGTTTTCCTCTGTAGCTCCCGGGTGTTTACCATCTTGCCAGCTCCCTCCTCTGTTTTGCTGCAGCGTTTGTGCATTTGTGCGGTCCCAGAAACATTTTTTTCAGCCAACGCGGCCCAGGGAAGCCAAAAGGTTGGACACCCCTGTTATAGGGGGAAGGTCTGAAGCCAGATATAAGCAACCAGTATGAGTCTCTGCTGCTGCCAGCAGGCTGAAGGAGGCAGGGAGAAAGATGGAAAGATGCCAGGCCACAAGAGGGGAATAAGAGAAAGGAGAAAGAGATACCCTCCTCTGGGTAGCCCTGCACCAAAAGTGGGTGGGCCCTGGCACTCAGTGGGTTGATATAAATGCATAAAAGATGAAGCTGAATGATATAGAAATGCTTTAGAGTTAAGAGCAAAAAGGATATTGCTTGGTTAGCATTATTGGCAAGCTGTTAAAGTTTTTAAATAGATGTTTTGTCCCGGCTGCTACTTCCTGTAAGGTTGGATCCTAGAATTAGGGAACAGGTCACCGTGCCCTAACAAGATGTCCAATGCAATGAAATGAGTAATGATCTCAGCTAATCTAAATGTAAATGTTGACAGGAGCAAAATCAATAGTGCATGATTTATAAGTCATTATAAAGTTGCTAATGGGGTGGTCACGTGATGCTGTCTGCCTGAGCGGTCGCACGCCGGAGAGCTCCTGCCTCACCCCTGCTAAAACCGGCTAAAATACCGACTCCTTTGTGTCCCCACGGCAGAAACGAGCAGGTGGGACAGGGACTGACACCCCGCTTTCCTATTTTCTATTTTTGATTGTCGGGAGTGACTGCAGCGGCGGGGGGGGTCCCGTGGTGCTGCCTGCCTGGACGGCCGCGTGGCGGTGAACTTCGGCCTCATCCCCGCCAACCTCGGCACTCATACCGCCGATTTTGAGTCCCCACGGCAGCAACGAGCAGGTGGGACGGGGACTGACATCCCGCCTTTCTATCTCTGTTCCTCGGGGGCGACTGCGGCGACGGGAGGGTCACGTGGTGCTGACTGCCTGGACGGCCGCGTGGCGGATAATTCCGGCCTCTCCCCCGCTAAGCCCGGCACACATATCAACTATATTGAGTCCCCACGGCTGAACCGAAGCAGGTAGGAAGGGGAATACCTCCCAGTTTTTTGTTCATCAACCGGGGAGACTGCAGAGGCGGGGGGGGGGCCACGTGGTGCGGCCTGCCTGGGCGGTCGCGTGCCGGAGAGCTCCTACCTTACCCCCGCTAAAAGTGACGGGCACTACGGGCCGTTTAGCGTCCCCAAGGCGGAAACGAGCAGGCGGGCCGGGGACTAACAGCCCGCTTTTCCCTTCCTGGTCCTCGGGAGCGACTGCAGCGGCACGGGGCATGCCCATAAAAACGGCAAAGGGCGCCCGGGACAAATCCTCTCTTACCCCCTCCAAGATGGCGGCGGAGCAGGCCACATTCACTATCCCCGCCGGCGACTGGATCACAGACATCACGAGGTCGGTCACGGCGGCGCTGGCAGATAAACTGAATAAAATTCAATCAGCGGTGGATGAAATGCACGAGAAATTTGACTCCCACAGCCAGCGCCTAACAGAGGTAGAGCAGCGCGTGTCCAACCAGGAGGACACGTGTGTGACGCTGACGGCCCAGGTGGAGGAACTCACACGGACGTCTCGGGAGTTGCAGGCGGCCCTGGAGGAGCAGGAGAACAGGAGCCGACGGAACAACCTGCGGCTGGTAGGGCTCCCGGAGACGGTGAGTGACCAGGACCTCTATATGATTTTCAGCAAGTGGCTTCCTGAGACCTTGAACCTGTCGGGGGGAGCGGAGGCCTTCGCCTGCGAACGGGCGCACCGCATTGGAAATCGACCTCTGGAGGGGAGTAGGGCGAGAACCGCCATAGCCCGCTACTCTAACTGGAGGGAAAAAGAACTCATACTCCGGGCCTTCCGAAAGGCGGGCACCTTGGATTACAAAGGATCCCGAGTGCTTATCTTCAATGATTACTCTGTGCGGGTGGCGGCCCAACGCAAGCTTATGGCGCCCTCCTGCACTGACCTCCACAACAGAGGTGTTAAATTCGCGCTGGTCTATCCGGCGAAGCTCCGAGTCTGGCATGAGGGCAAAACTCTCACCTTTAACAGCGGAGAGGAGGCCAGGGCGTTTCTGGCAACTTTACCCGCCTAATGTTACCTTAAACCGGAGGTGGCTGCTTTGCGGCTCGCCTGTAGATGCGGCTCAGTACTCCTGGGAGCTGTGTTGGAGTCCTTTTGAATCTATCCTCTGCGCGTTCAGCGGAACCGTGAGACCAAGCCGCTATTGCGGTGGTGGGGCTCCTTTCCTCGACTTGGATATGTTTCCCGAACCCGAGCGGCTGGAGTGACCTGAGTGATACGCGCTTGGCAGTGAGGGGCTGCGGTGCTTACGTCTTTCCAGTGGACTCCTGTATCTCCGTCGGCTAAACTCACCCTTGAATGACTCTCTTTGATCTTGGTGCGGGCCGCCCTGGATGGAGGGGATCCCTTTCGAAGTGGCATGCGGCAGCTCTGGAGCACTTTCTTGGACTTCTTGGTATCACCTATTCCCTGTTCACTGTTTGTGTTTAACTTCCTGTTTTTGCATTAAATGTGGGGACTATATGTTAGGGGTATTGTTATGTGGGTGGGGGGGGAGGGCTCCGGGCAGGTTGGGGGAACTGTATGGGTTTGTATGCTGATGGGATGGGATCAGCCTGGGGGGTAAGAATGGGGGGGGGAGGGTGGAGGGAGGGTTCAGGGGGGGGGAGTGAATGGGAGCGTGTGGTTGTGTATGGGATGAGTGCACAGGGGGGTAGGGTGGGGGTCTGGGGGGTGGATCTGGAGGGCACAGAGGTATCGGGGACAGCGAAGCTTAGCTGGGAGGCTTCGCCTGGGCCCACTTATTCTTTTTGTATTGGACGAATGTGTATTTGGCGGATGGAGAATGGATGAGTTCACACTCTTTGGGAGGGGTGTTTCCTTCTGGATTGTTGTGCTGCATAGAGCTACTCTCTCACTGTTATGGCTGATTTAAGAGTTGTAACCTTTAATGTCGATGGCATCAGGTCCCCGGTAAAGAGATCCCGTATTCTTACCAGCTTGCGACATTTGAATGCGGAAGTAGCGTTCCTGCAGGAGACCCACCTCACTCAGATCGAACACTCTAAGTTGCGAAGAACTTGGGTTGGGGATGTTTATTCCTCCTCCTCCGGGGGCAGGAAATGCGGGGTGGCGATACTGTTGCACAAGAGACTACCATTTACCTTGCATAAACAATTGATCGATCAGGAGGGGAGATATGTAATTGTGCTGGGGGAACTTTGGGGTTTAAAATTGTTACTCTGTAATTTGTACGCCCCCAACTCTTACTGTCATAAATTTTTCTCCTCTGTTCTCTCCCTAATTTCGGCTTACCCGGATTATCAGGTGGTCCTGGGGGGGGACATGAATATCACTGCGGACCCGGGGGTGGATTGCAGACCTCCCAGGAGCAGTCTGAGGGATCATGATAATAAGGGGGTGGGCTTCCTGATGCAGCATTTAGGTCTGGTGGATGTATGGCGGACACTGCACCCATATGACTCGGAGTTTACTTTTTACTCTCATGTACATAAGGTGTATGCCCGCCTGGATTATATACTACTAGACCAACGGCTGTTCTCTAGGGCTACTAGATCGGAGATAGTGGATTCCACGGTCTCGGATCATGCTACTGTGGATCTCACATTGACGCTAGCAGCTGGCAGGAAGGCCTCCTCTTGGAAAATGGCATTACACCTGTACCAAGACCGGGAATTCCGGTCGTATCTTCGGGCACGTTGGGCGGATTACCAGGCTACAAATGACACCCCGGATATTGGACCAATATCTTACTGGTATGCTTCCAAGGCAGTCCTGAGGGGGCATGTGATTGCATACACTGCGGCTAAACGCAAGGCCCGGGGCGCTGAGCTTCTCTCACTCACGAGACAGCTGCATGGTTTTCGCAGGGCACACATCTCCTCTCTTTCGGATAAGGAGCGACAGGAATACAAGATTATACGTGACCGTATTGAGACTCTACTTCATCAACGAGCGGAGCAGACCCTTGCGTTTCAACGGTATAACATGCATAGATGGGGAGGGAAGACGGGGAGACTTCTGGCGAACCTAGTGAGACCTTATAAGAAACGTCAAATTATTACGGCAATCCGCGATGCTGGGGGCACTCGACATGAAGGGGAGAGCCGAATTGCGGAACAATTTGTTAACTACTATGAAACTCTATACGGTAAGAGACCTCTAGATGAGATGGCCCTTCAGGATTTTTTCAGGGGGTTGTCACTACCTCGCCTGGAGGAGGATCAGGCTGCCTCTTTGAGCCTGCCGATTACCGAGGCTGAACTCCGTGTCACCATTCGGTCCCTTAAATTGGCAAAGGCGCCCGGCCCGGATGGGTTTGGGCCCGAATACTACCGCATTCTAGAAGATCTGGTGGCGAAACCCTTGAGTGCAATGTATAACGAAGTGGCAGCGTCAGGGGGCTCCTTTCCGGATAACATGGCTCATATAGTTCTACTCCCTAAGCCGGGCAAGGATCCGGATCTGGTGGGGTCGTTCCGCCCGATCTCCCTACTAGATCAGGATATTAAGCTTCTGGCTGCGACTTTGGCGAGACGTTTGAATGGTCTTCTTCCCGATCTCATTCACCCAGATCAGGTTGGGTTTGTGCCGGGTCGATACGCCTCTATGAACTTAATGAAGGTCTTGGGAGCGATTCATGACAGGGTAGGCAGGGGGGGACAAGAGGCGGTGGCGGGACTGGATATGGAGAAAGCATTCGATAGCATCTCTTGGGATTATCTCTTTTGGGTCTTACGTCGGGGCGGATTTCGGGGTGCTTTTCTGGCCTGGGCCTCTGCCCTATATCACAACCCCAGGGCGCGCCTAATGATCAATGGGGGTTTGACGGAAGATTTCGGTCTGCAGAGAGGAACTAGACAGGGGTGCCCGCTCTCACCGCTCCTTTTCCTACTGGCTATCGAACCCCTAGCGGCGAAAATCCGGCAAGATGTGACAATTCAGGGAGTTGTGGTACGGGGACAGGAATGCAAAATCAGCCTGTTTGCTGATGACATCTTACTCTACTTGGATCATGTTTCCGTGCATTTGCCCAGAGCTCTGGAGGTGATTCGAGCCTTTGGAGCACTGTCGGGATTACAAGTTAACTGTAGTAAATCGGAACTTCTGCTACTGGCTGGGGGCCGGGCGGAGACCTGGCACGCGGTGTTGCCTATCGCACCCACGACTAAACCAATGAGATACCTCGGCATATACCTCAGCACTGATCTTCCCACGCTTTACAACGCGAATATCCGCCGGCCCCTTGAGGCCATAGCAAAACTGTGCCAAGCTTGGCAGGACCTGCCACTGGGGATTCTGGGTCGGGTGGCCTTAGTGAAAATGAGTCTGGTACCGAAACTCTTGTATCCCTTGCAGGCCATGCCACTGTGGCTTACCAGGAGGGATGAGCTTGTCTTTAAATCTACTATCTCTCGATTTGTTTGGAGGTCTCGCACTCCTCGGATAGCGATGTCCAAGCTTATCTTGGATAAATCACTGGGGGGACTTAATGTCCCGGATATTCGGCTTTATAATGTTGCCTCTCTCCTCCGTTGGATTCACGAGGGCTATAGTGAGTGCCCCCGCTACTCCCCTCGAGGTTGGTTGGCGAGCTGGAGTGCCCCCTTTCACTTTATGAACCTCATACATCGACATGATGATCCTGGGAGGCGCTATACGGTTTGTTCTCGTTTTCTGCGCCCGTTCAGACTGGCATGGCGTTGGTGGAGGCGACGACAGCAACTACCACCGGACATATCCCCTTTTGTGCGCCTGGAGGGCAACCCCAGGTTCCCACCAGGCAGGGGAAGATCTGTATTTCAGCATTGGTCGGCCCAGGGTTGTAGGTTGATGGAAAACGTACTTGACCTGTCTCCGTCTGGGTTTCCCTCCTTCCAGCAGGTCCGGGACGCGTGGGGTCTTCCCTCGAGCTATATGTTCTCTTATTTTCAGGTTCGTCACTACTGGGAGACGGAACGTAGGGGAGTGGCGGGGGCCTGGGTCAGGGGCCCCCTGGATATCTTGTTCTCGGCCACCCAGCCCGCGCTAAACTCCCTGGCGCGCTGGTATCGCGTCCTTAAGTTGTCTCTTGACACGTCGGTATTTACACCGGTGCGTACATCCTGGGAACGAGACCTGGGGCAGGATATTTCTGAATCACAGTTCACTGCCTGCTTTACAACACTATATTCCTACACTAAATCAGCAGACTTCCAGGAACTCCAGTATAAGATCCTTCATAGGGCATACTTTACGGCACAGAGGGGAGCGCGAATGGGAATATGGGAGAGCGGTCTTTGTATTAAATGCAAGAGCAGTGCCGGAACATATATACATTCCTTTTTGGAGTGCACACGGCTGGATGTGTGGAGGGAAGCCCTCCCCTTGTTGGAACAAGTGGTGCAGCGCACTGTGGAATGGGACTATGGGTTCATACTCCTGGGTCTGCAGACATCCCTCCAGGACCAGGGATTCACCATACCCCAATGCAGGTTTCTCTATAATGCTATTTTAGTAGTAAAGAAACTGATCTTGACATACTGGATGTCTGAGGAGCCCCCTCCGCTGCCGCACTGGAGGTGCCGGCTTCGAGAGGTAGCTCTGTTTGAAATTGGATCCCAAGCGAGAACAACGAGCGTGCTTAAGCAACATTACGCTGGATTATGGGCGAGACTGCGGGACCTGGTGCCGTCGACAGCACGAGAGGGGGACCAGGGGCCTTCTTAGCAGGGAACTGATTTTCCGTTTCTTGGCCGGCCCTTGGGGTTTTGCCGCCTTTATCTGACTCTTTACAGCCTTCTTTGTCTCTCTCTTTTTCTTTTGCTTTTCCTTTCTATACTTTAGTGCCCTGGGATGGGGGGGAGGGGAGGGGGGGAGGGAGCTTCCTGGGATATGAGTGAATGGTCTGTATGAATGGCTGCAGATGTGTGCGCTTGATGATCTGAGTGTTGCGTGGGTTTTTTGGGGGTTCTTCTCATGAAAAAATGGCGGGAGATCACTGCTCCAGACGGGTGACCTTCCTTCTCGAATGTTCCTCTCAGCTTATGCCCTCAATGCTCTTTTTGTCCTGCTCTGTTTTTTGTCTATCGCTTGCATGGGGGGGTACCCTGGGGGACGTATTGCTATTGTTGATGCCTGTTTTGAGTGTTGGACTGTTATTTGTCTTTTCAAATGATTGCTGTTGCGCCCTGCTGGGCGGTGTATTCTCTCTCGCTGTCAATAAACATATGTTTAAAAAAAAAAAAAATAAAGTTGCTAATGTTAGGGAAAATTATAATGACAAGAAATCACAAGACCAATGAACCATATATGGACCTACTGGCAAAATGCAGTCATATGCAATTTATCATTGGATCTTAATTAAGTAATTGTATTGTATTGGAAAATACACTAACTTATATGTGAATAATAATGAATGAAATGATGTCAAGAAGCTAATAAGATGGACCCATGGTTCAGGGAGATTCTTGATTGAGATTCTTCCAATTAGTAGATCACTAAAATCTCCCATAAGGCCTTATTGTTTTAACCTGAATTGGTCTGGTTATTATTATTTGGTCTCCCTCAGAGATGGAAGAAAGGGCAAGGTGGTAGGGGGGGTAGGAAGTTTGTCCATATAGTTTTCAAAGCAATTATATCCAGATAATGCCTGGAGCTGACTATCCAGGCATAAAATCGCACATCAGCCATCAAGATATTAGGAATATAAAGTGTCTTTTATGTAAAACTGTGCTGGCTAGTTCTCTGTTATCAAACTTCTAGGATCCCTAACTCCAGAATAATGATATTTTGGTAGAATGCTCTATATAAATGATTTTTCCAGTAAAAAAAACCAAACTAAGCTACTCCATAAATCTTCCAACTCTATGTTGATTGCAAATAAAATGGAAATGTTAACTAGATTCATTATTTATACAATATCTATCAACCAATAAAAAAATCATTTAAATATGATACAATAATATAATATTCCCCAAGGCTAAATAATGCATATTTTGTCTTAACTCCTTAAAGATGTTAATTAATTCTATCAAATATATTCCACATTTCATTATCTAGACTGAGTCTTATGTATATTTTAATATGTTCTTATCTTTAGGAAGGTAAATTATTGTTCTATTCTATGGCAATTTTATATTTCTTATAACCATCTTTCCTGGTAGTCTTATCTCTAATTCCCAGTGCTCAGTGTTACTATTATTGCTATAGATATCATTTATATCAACTTACATTTAATATCAGGCATCAAAGGCTAATTTGGAAAACTACCAAGAAAGAATTCTGCTGAGTTTTAGGACATATTAACAAAGCAATAAGTCCTTTCATACCACTATCAAGTCAAAAATGTAGTCCAAAAATATAAACAGTTTGAGGCATGGCAATTAGGTTTACACTCTTCTGTACATCTAATGTGTTCAGAAATATTTTCCAATTAAAATCCTATTCCTATTTCTATTTTGTTCACAAGAATGTGACATGAGAAGGAAGCAGATGGCAACATGCTTTAAAAGCCATCCTTTGCTATCTGATATTGTTGAGTACAAGGTATTTAAAGAATCCTGTAATAATGAGCCTTTCAACTCAGTGAGAACTCCATAAATGACAGCACTGTGATTACTCTTCAGCTTTTGGAAGGAAGCGCAAAAGGAAATCTTTTCAATTCCACCACAATGAAAGAAGAATCAAAGAGAAAAGAAACTAGTAGGATGAGCAATGAGATTCTCATTCCCTGATGAATGGTCATGATGTGTTCAAAAAGAGGGACATTGTCTTTTAGACCCGGTAGCCAGAACATTCAGGTAGCAGAATCTGACTGAGCAGCTCTCCACTGGAGAGATTAAGGGACACAATGAAAATGTTGATCAGTGTTTCCTGACATGATTCCTCGTCCACTGGACAACTTTGCCAATCTGATACAAGTCTCATAAAATTGTATATAAACTTTTATTGTTTTATACCTTTTTTCCTAATTTTAAAGTCCAATCTTTCAATTTTGTGGTATAATAGAAAATCTTTTCAGAATGCCTTGGTTGTGCATTGACATTTTGTTCAATAAAGTTTGCTGATGACATCATCACGTTTCAGGGAGTGCGTTTGCCTTTCGCGGGGCTTTTTAATCACGTCAGATTTTTTCAGCCGCCATTAATTCCACTGATTTTGGGCTACAGAAGTAGTAAAATCTGTTGTAAGCTCACCTCCAATGCCTTTTTTCAGATAGGTTTTTCCTACCATTTTGAATCTGCAATGATTTGGACCATATAACACAGAAATATTTTCAGAAATATTTACTGTAAATTGTCATTGTCTACCTTAATATAAACCACATATGACCTTTTTAGGAAGTCAACGGTCTAAAAATACCTTGATAAGAGTAGATATGCAAGGGAAGATAAAAATGGAGGGGTTAAGGTGAAAGGGTAAATAAATATAGGAGGAGGAGGTAAGTGGATGGATACTAGAGAAGGCAGTATGGGAGAAGAGGCAGGGCAAAGGATGATGGGGCAAAGGGGAAATAAAAAGGGAGGGTTATGAAGAGGGTGAGGGACAAAGGAAGAGGACAGATCTTTTAAGGAAGTGAGAAAGAGTGAAAATATGCGACCCTTATTTGATTCAGGCAAGAATCTAAATTAAAATTTTTAATTTGTATATTCACGAAAGATTTTGTAGCAATTTATACTCCCTCTAGGTGTGTTCATTCTTTGATTGAGCTGAAATTGGTCAAACCATCCAAAGTTTTATGCATGTATAATATCTGGGGAAGAGACATCACCAGACAAGATGGACAGTTGAGGGCTTAGCTTTGCTTGCTCCCAAGCATAATTCTCTGCAATGCACCCAGAGCGATACCTACATTGCTATTAAAGTTATCTGCATGAGTAGCTGGAAGAACGCTGATCTGTTTGAGTGTAAAATGTCTCACTCTAATCGACGGACTCTCAAAGATTTTGTGTTTCAACCACTGGGACCCAACAGCAACAAAATGGTGGAGAAAAATGGTCATGGGGATAGGCCCACAGAGTGCAATAATACAGAGGAACCTACATGCTGTCCTGTTAACCTGGTAATGCAAATACAAGAAATATTCTGCATGATAAAATCTGATGTAAAAGCAGTACATGATGAACTTACTAACTTAGCGGCTCTGAGGAGAGATCACGGATTTGGGCAAGCATGTGGGTGAAGTAGAGGAATGCATGGAGGAAGATCAGGAGTTTATTGCCACAGCAGAAGCACAATATAAGGAATCGCAGAACAATCAAATGTATATTTTGGACAAACCTGAAGATCTTGAAAACAGGAGCCGGAGGAATTATCAGGAAAGGAATGAAAAACAAAGAGGAAAATGTTATAATGACCTCATATTGCTCTATGGTATGGCCGCACTTTGAATACTGTGTGCAGTTGTGGTCGCTGTATCTTTAAAAAGATGCAGCAGAATTAGAAAAGGTACAGAGAAAGGTGACAAAAATGATAAACGGTTTGGGACGACTTCCCTATGAGGAAAAGCTAAAGCAGCTAAGGCTTTTCAGCTTGGAGAAGAGATGGCTCAGGGGTGATATGATAGAGGTCTATAAAATAACGAGTGGGGTAGAAAGGATAGATGTGGATCGCTTGTTCACTCTTTCCAAAAAATACTAGGACTAGGGGACATGCGAAGAAGCTACTAAGTAGTAGATTTAAAACAAACCAGAGAAAACTCTGGAATTTGTTGATGTGGTGAAATCAGTTAGCTTAGCGGGGTTTAAGAAAGGTTTGGACAATTTCCTAATAGAGAAGTCCATAGGCCATTATTGAGATAGCTTGGGGAAATCCATTGCTTATTCCTAGGATAAGCAGCGTAATATCTGTTTTACTACTTGGGATCTAGCTAGGTACTTGGGACCTGGGTTGGCCACTGTTAAAAACAGGATACTTGGCTTGATGGACCTTTGGTCTGTCCCAGTATGGCAATTCTTATGTTTTGATGAGAGCAAATTTGCATATACTGGGTATACCTGAGCTGCCAGAATTCACCAATTGTGTGTGAGTGGTGCAACAAATAGCTAGCATGTTAACTTTCTGTGGATGCAGACCCTAGAACTCTGGACTCTTATTACAGTGTTTCCCTGAAAATAAGCCCTAGCATGATTTTCGGGGTAGGTCTTTAATATAAGCCCTACCCCCAAAATAAGCCCTAGTTGAAGCGCTTATTTTTGGGGTAGGGGAAAGCAAAATAAAAGTCCACTGCTGATACCGGGATCTTCCTAAATGCCACAGCAGATCCTTCTATCTCTCCCTCCCCATGCCGACCACGAGACTGACATATTATTACCTACTTCCAAAAGGCAGCATCGCGGCAGCAATCTAAATGGGCTGCTTCGGGCCTTCTCACATCGGGATGTTCTACTGCAGTGTTGCTGCTGACATCATCAGTGATGCGGCAGAGGAATGCTCCGATGTGAGAAGGCCCGAAGCAGTCCGTTTAGATTGCTGCTGCAATGCTGCCTTTTGGAAGTAGGTAATGATATGTCAGTCTCGTGGTCGGGAGGGAGGGAGGGAGGGATAGAAGGGTCGGTGGGGGTTCGGCTGCATGGCAGGGGGGATAGAAAGATGCTGTGGGTTTGTGATTGGGCAGTTTCCCCGAAAATAAGACCTAGTGCATTTTTGGGGACCAAAAATAATATAAGACAGTGTCTTATTTTCGGGGAAACACGGTAGTTTAGAAAGAGCACATCGAGCCTTGAATGCTCCATGGGGCAATAAACCAAGAGACATTATTGCTTGCTTTACAGACTTTAAACTGAAAGAAGAGGTAATGGCAGAAAGCACGCTCCAAACCAGCTCTCCACTGGAACACTTATCATATTGAAATTTATTGGGATTTGGAAGCAGTTTGAAACCCTTACTTTTGTATTTGAAAGAGAAAAATATTCACTATTGTTTGCTCTTTTGTTTTACTTTGAGGGCACGCAGCATACTATTAAGACACTTGAAGAGGCCACTCGGATTTTTCTGGAAATACAGTTCACATCTTCAGCACAGCCACAGACAGTGAGATCCACTAATGTACATCTGAGCTCACAGAGTTCTTAACATCCGTATTGGCAATGCTTGGTGAGGGTCAGTGGAAGGCTCAAGAGACAATCCCTGGAGTCTCAGTCCCATACAATGGAAGGGTCTTAAATATCTGGATGTTAGACTTTGGAGCATTTGATGTGACTTAATTTCACCTCTCTGCAGAGATCTTTGGCTGTTAAGTTGATCAGTTATATATAATTTTTGAGAAAGGATGTTTACGTGAAATGGACCTCTGTACTTTGTTGATATGGAATAAGGTCACTGGTGGCATGTAGAGCTGACCACTTTCCTCTGTGGGTGGAGAGTACCCATTGTGTTGGGCTCTGCTGTGGAGGTGGTTCTTGTTGGGTGGTATAAGACAGGGGGGTTTTGACGGGGGGAAGGGAGGAGGGATATTGCACCCTGTGGTTTGGGTCTGATGAAGGGAGACCTTAATAATTCGGCTAGCAACCTTCTCTTAGGAAGAGGGGATCCTTTTTTCAATAGCTTAAGCGAGAAGTTGTTTAGTACTGTCCCAGTTTTCTAAGGACTTCAGATTTCTCTCCATAAATGGTAGGGTCTTAACACACCATCTAAATGATGACTGCTTTAAAAACAGATTTTACAATTACAAGCCAATATTATTTTGGGGCAGAGACGCATCTCTTAGTTAAACATGAATATTTACTTACATACCCGAATTCCCTTGGATATTTTGAGCTTCCAATACGCAAGGGAAAAAAAAAATGAAATGGGTAGGTATAATGCTAGCAGAAGTCCTGGGGTTATCCACCTTGAAGACAGACAGAGATCCAGGAAGCAGGTATTTATTACTGCATGTACAAATGAGTGGACAAATCTAAGTTGGATGGGGCGTATTTCTGCACTTAAGATGATGTTATTACCTAAATTATTTATTTCTGGCCCTCCTGCTCCTTATACCTAAACAATTCTTCTATCTTCTAACTTGTAAAGTTTTTGCATACATCTGGCAGAAGCAACCACCTAGGGTGCGGCGTCAAATACTTTATCAGGCTAAACAAGATTGAGGCATGGGGGGTCCCAAATGTTTATCTTTATTATAAAGCTGTGTTACTACAAGAAGTGGTGCTATGGATTACATGTGTAGGCTGTCCCTGGATACACATAGAACAGAAATTTATTTTGGATCTATCACTTTGGAGACCCCCATGGGCCCCAATAGCTGTACTTTGTGCCTGTCAGAACCAAATCCATTTTTAGCAGCCATATTGAGTACTTGGGATGATATACAAATGCAAATGTTTCTAGAATGACAGTATTTCTCACAGACCTTGGCATTAGACTTTTAACCCAGGAATGAGGACCCCTTTAGATGCAAATGGGTCACAATGGGATTGTGAACTTTGGGGCAACTATGGGCAGAGTCACATATAATACCTTTTGAATTGCTACAGGAAAAGCATAGGTTGGAAGCTAAGGATTGTTTCTTCTATGCTCAGCTTCGCACCTTCTTATATAAAAGGGCCTCTTGGGACCTTTGTTTAGGAGAGACCTTGCTTGAAACTAAGTTGCGGGCTGGTAGAAGGAAATGGGTATTTCTCACTTATACTGTGCCTTATTAAAGAGGGAATCCCCAAGGGACCTGTATAAGTTACAATGGGAGAAGGACTTGGGGTTCACTAATGAGTCTACAAATTGGGGGTTGGTTTATAATTGTTTAAACTGACAATGTCCACAGCATATGCTGTATTGAGAATGAATACAAAACGTATTACATATGGTATTATACCTCATGTAAAATGTAAATTATTTATGGTAATCGCACTGCCCTGTGTTGGAAACACTGTGGGGGTAGGATGGAGGTTTTCGACATGTGTGGTAGTCATGCTCCCAAATGCAATAAATTTAGTTGGAGATGGGGTGCCTCCTGGTCCGTATTACGTGTTGATGGGATATTGGGGGGTTTTTATGTGCCAGTCCCAGGTCACATCACTGATGAACAAAAATTTGCAGCTTGTATATTTACTGTGGCTAGCCTAGTACTTGCTAAGTGTTGGCATTCTGACACTATCCCAGATGTACAATGGATACTGAGCAGGTTAGATTATCTTCAACTCATGTCTAAATTGACAGCATTGAGACATAATAAATTGAACTTGGAGAGAACATAATTGATGATACTTGCTAGTTTGTCTGGAATGTTTTGTAATGGTCTCTTTTGAGAGTTCTGTAGAATAAGGGTGGGGCTAGGGGGGGAGGATACGGGATAATTTCACAAAATGAAAGAATTCTGTGCTGTGTATACTTAAGGTGACCATACGTCCCGTTTTGAATGGGACCGTCCCGTTTTCAGACCCCCTGTCCCGTTGTCCCCACACACAGCTTCGGGATGCCGAAATGTCCCATTTTCAGGGACAGCATCCCGAAGCTGTGCGTGAGGACAATGGGACAGGCAATCGCTTCCTGTTCCTGACCCTGCCGCCCAAAAAAAACAACAAAAAAGCCTCTTTTTCTGGCCTCTTGTAGCACTGGAGGAAGAGAAGGGCAGAGATGAGGGCTGAGTGACGCACGGTCTTCAATCCCTTTCAGTGCTGATTGGTCAGAACAGTTCCTGGGGCAGGGAGAGTCATAGAAGGGTCCGCCCTCTAGCTCTGATTGAGGAAGAAGAGAAAAGAAGGTGTCAATCTCAGCTCCTTCTGCTACTCATAGTTAGGGCGGGAGGAGGAACCAGGGCTGGATATGGAGCTGGGAAGATGGGCGCCTGATTTAACCCACCCCCCCAACTACCCATCGGCCACCGCCGCTGTTCTCCTTCTTACCTCCCTGCTGCTGCTGGTAATCGTCCCTCAGATGCCTTCTTCCAGATGTCAGTTCTGACGTCGGAGAAGATGTTCTGGGCCAGCCAAGCAGTGATTGGCTGGCCCAGAACGTCCTCTCTGATGTCAGAATTGACATCGGGAAGAAGGCTTCTGGGCAGCGATTGTAAGCAGCAGCAGGGAGGTAAGAAGGAGAGTAGCAGCGGCGGGGGGGCTTAAATTGGGCGCTGGAGGGAGGCTTTTTTTTTTTTTTTTGCAGCGGCAGGGAGGGAAGGAGGTAGGTAGGCAGGCAGGTTAGCTTCGGTGGTGGGGGTGGTACAAAGTCTGGAAGGCAGTGTGGGGGGGATTATGGGAAGGAGGCACAGGGGACACTAAGGACATGGGAAGGAGGCACTGGGGGGCACTAAGGACATGGGAAGGAGGCACTGAGGGCACTAAGGACATGGGAAGGAAGGAGGGAGGGAATAGAAAGGGACCATTGTTGGGCCTGAGTGCAGAAAGAAATGAAAGAAAGGATGCACAATCAGAAGGAAACGCAACCAGAGACTCATGAAATCACCAGACAGCAAAAGTAGGAAAAATGATTTTATTTTCAATTTAGTGATCAAAATGTGTCAGTTTTGAGAATTTATATCTGCTGTCTATATTTTCCACTATATTTGTCTATTTTTTTTATAATTACTGAGGGGACACTGCATATTTTAAAGTCATCTGCCTTGACATTTTTGAAACCCCCCAAATATAAATGATAATTAACATTTTCTATGCGGATAGAATGCTTTAAAAATTTTATGGTTACCATTATGAATTAATAAGATATTATGTGTGCATGAAAAATGAATGGAAGAAATTGGGGGCGGGGCTAGGGCGGGAATGGGGAGGGATGAGGGTGGGATTGGGGCGGGGCTAGGGTGGGATTAGGGGCGGGACTGACAAATAATAGATGTCCCCTTTGGATGAAAAAAATAAATGGTCACCTTATGTATAATGCATGTGACCTAGTTCTGGTTATGCTGGTTCATTGTAAGTGGTTTGCTGGATATATGTATGTTGATCATTTGTATTCCTTAATAAAAATAGATTGGGAAAAAAAACATATAATACCTGTAAGCAGGAGACTGAATGCTGAAAGTTGTATAATTTAAGAAATATCATGGGACAGAATGGCTGAAGAAGTACATGGAGTGACTGATGCAGTACATGTGATGAAAATGAGCTACTGGCAGAGCAATAGTGGAAAGTCATATAGGGCTCCTTTCACAAAGGTGTGCTAACTGTTTTAGTGCACGCTAAATTGCCAAGCACACTAGCCGCTACTGCCTCCTTTTAAGCAGGCGGTAATTTTTCAGCTAGCGTGCGCTATAGCATGCGTTAATCCAGTGCGTACGCTAAAAACGTTAGCGCACATTTGTAAAAGGAGCCCATAGTTTAAGTGAAACTGTGGAACATTGTATGTGATGGACTGGATTGAATGCATGCAAACTGAATGGTACATATATATATATATATATATATATATATATATATATAAAAAGAAAACAAAGAGAAGAGATGATGAGATGATTTGTATGCAGACAGGAATGCAAAGAGATACAAGTGTTAACAGGAATACAAGGGTTTCCAGGGATACTGAACTGGAGGTAGAACAGAATAGGTTTGTTACACGTGAGGTTGGCCGACAACAGATCATAATTACAGGACAGAAGGCTTATGCTAAGTGTACTTATTAACTAGGAGCGTTGAGCTTTCGGGAACTAATCAAATTTGTGTGTCTCAGTTAATTTTGCTTTTAGAATGCCACAACGCAGGAAGAATACCATGACGTTGGCAGAGACTCCAAAGGCAGCAACAGCGCAGAGGCGTGGAACCAGAAGATCCAAGAGGGGAGCAGCAGCAGGGTCCGGGCAGTGGCAGGTACCTACGTGGAATTCCCTCCCCATTCACTTAAGGGAAGATCGTCATATAGACAGATTTAAGAGCAAGTTAAAATGCTTTCTTTTTAAAGATGCTTTTGACTGTTCCGTATAACTAAGATTTCTGGTCCCTCCTCATTCTTCTGCTTATCCATCCCTGTTGTTTTATCCCTTACTTGTCTCATTTCCTATCAATTATTGGATTTGTGACCCTTTTTTCCTTTTGTTGCTTATGTCCTGTACGTCAAATCTACGTTATATGTATTGTTCCCCTGAAAGCTGTAAAGTTTTTAAACTATGTATATCGCTTAGAAATATGATTAAGTGATTAATCAAATTTTAAATAAACTTGAAACTTGAACAATGGGTTGGTGTCTCAGTCTTACAGAGTGTGTTGGGAGAGGCAAAAAGTGCCGAGTGCCAGATTTGAGGATTTTTTTTTTTTTTTTAAGGAAGGATTAGGTCTAAGAAATATTATGGTGGGAAGCATCTGTTTTAAAATTGCAGCCCAAACTTCCTATTGGCCACATTGGAAAGGAGTGAATAGTTCACTGATATATTCAGATATTTTTTTAATGTATTTTGCATCTTAAAATCCTTTTTTGGGGGGGATAAAATCTTTATTCGTTTTAAAACTTACAATAAGTGTGACAGTGAGTTAAAACATTTTAACATTAAATAAAACATTTAATAATCAACAATAGTCCAAATCATATAATTTATCTCCCTCCCTCCCCACCCTTCCATAGCAAATACAAAACATATGTATCATATGATAAAATTTTTCCCCCTATTATTCTTATAATCCTGTCCTCTGACAATATTCTTTGAATTTTTTTATAAATCTTTTGTTTAGTTGCTTTAAAATTAGGGGCTCCTTTTACTAAGCTACGATAGCGTTTTTAGCACACGCAGAATTTTAGCGCGTGCTAAACCCACGCTATGCGGCTAGAACTAACGCCAGCTCAATGCTGGCGATAGCGTCTAACGCGCACGGCAAGCGCTAAAACCGCTATCGCAGCTTAGTAAAAGGAGCCCTAGGTATTTGTGCATGAACCATGATAAAGATGCTGCATTTGCAGGGGTCAGGCTATGGTACTGCAGTGTAAATTGTTTTCACTTAACCCCTTCCCCCCTTTTACAAGTGTGGTAATGGCTGCCGCGTGGCAAACGCTGTAATGCCCATTGAATCCCTATGGGTCATCGAAGTGATTTCCGTGGCCTGCTGCAATAATCGCCTTTGTAAAAGGGGACCGTAATATGGTCAGTTCATGATGACTAAGTAAACCAAACCTTCAGCTAAGGTAGTCCTGAGAAAATTCTGAAAAGGGTTTTAACCTTATTACTGTAGATGTTAAAAGCCGCTACAAATATTCCTGGATGTATAGAGAAAAGCAAGCCACAGCATTGATTGACCCACTATCCTCCCTACAGAATTCATCTTTTCAGGAAGCAGCTATTTCTGGAAACACAAGAGGCCGAGCCCTGTTGCAGAAATGTCGAGGGTGAACCATCCCAAGGAATGAGATTGAAGGCCAAAGAGTGAAATTTTTCAGAGGGTGCATCCAGGGTATAAATCTAATATGATTTAAGTGTAGCATTTCTTTGCAAATCAATCAAGGCAGCATTAAATTATATTGATTATTTTTTTTTTTTAGCCTCTGACAAATTGCAGACAAAGTGGGAAGCTATCAACCTCTTCTATTATGAGTTATTAATTGGCAATTATCAGCATCAATTAGGCCTATTATTCAATTAAGTTATGCATCATATATAGAATGTGTATACATAGTGTCCAAAAAACATACAGGTTAAGATTAGTGCTAAAATCCAGTACTCCACACTAAATCAACTTAACTTATTGCTCAGAAAATAAAGTACTACTACTACTACTACTATTAATTATTTCTATAGCGCTACTAGACGCACGCAGTGCTACACAGAGTCACAAAGAATAAGAAAACAGTCCCTGCTCGAAAGAGCTTACTATCTGAACAGGCAAGACAGACAAACGATGTCATGGATACAGTTAAGGGGAACGGTTAATCAGCAGGCTGGGTTGGAGGGCAGAGGAACAGGGTTAAGGATTGAAAGTTATATCAAAAAGGTGGGTTTTCCCCAGCATTCATCTCCCGCCCCCCCCCCCCCCCCCCCCGACAACCATACATCTACCCAGGGAAGAAAGGAAGGAGCAACACCAGCCCCTAGAAGTGAGTGATTGTTGTGACTTGAGGCCGGTTGTCTGTGGTTTGGCTGTGTCTGGATGGGGGTTCCATATTACTTAAAATGTCAATTGTGCTGGGCATCCAACTGAGGGTTTATTGTACCTTGTCTCATTGTTGCCATGTTCTTTCTCTTGTTGAGTTACTTGACAGTTTTGCACTGATTCTATTTGATTCCCTTTTGGTTGTATGTTCCTTTTGCAATTGCTAATAAATATACTTAAAAAAAGGTGGGTTTTCAGACTCCTTTTGAACAAGGGAAGGGAAGGGGCTTGATGGACAAATTTGTGTAACTTATTCCAGGCATAGGGGGCAGCTAGATGAAAGGAACGAAGTCTGTAATTGGCAGTGGAGGAGAAGGGTAACACTAAGAGTGACTTAACTGAGGAACAGAGTTCTCTGGGAGGGGTATTAGGAGAGAGAAGAGAGGAGAGATATTGAGGGGCAGCAGAATGATCACACTTGTAGGTCAGCAATAAGATCTTGAACTGTATTCGATGGCAGATAGGGAGCCAGTGAAGTGACTTAAGGAGAGGGGTGACATGAGCGTAGTGAGGTTGGTAGAAGATGAGTCGCGCAGCAGAGTTTTGCACAGATTGCAAGGAGGAGAGGCGACACTGAGGGATACCAGTTAGGAGTAGATTGCAGTAATCAAAGCGTGAGGTTATGAGAGTTTGGACAAGGATTTAGGTAGTGTGCTCAGAGAGGAAGGGGTGAATTTTGATGATATTGAAGAGATAGAAGGACAGGTCTTAGCAGCTTGTTGGATATACTTAGAAAATGAGAGGTCAGAAGATGACTCCAAGGTTGCGAGCAGAGGAGACTGGAACAATGACAGTATTATTTACAAAGATGGAGAAAGAAGAAGGAGGAGGCGAGAGTTTAGGAGGAAAGAGGAGCAGCTCAGTTTTGGACATATTTAGTTTCAGATGACGGCAGGACATCCAGACAGCAATATTAGTCAAACAAACAGAGAATTTTTCTTGGACTTTAGGTGAAATTTCAGGTGTAGAGAGGTAGAGCTGGGGGTCATCAGCATATTGGTGATACTGGAAACCATAGGAGGAGATAAGTTATCTCCACTGCAGGCGCTAAAACACACACTATGCTTTCGTATAAGAGAGGGTAAATTTATTTTCGGTAAAGGACAAATGATAAAAAGTATGAGAATTGACTTCATTTACTCTTGGTAATTTTTCCAAAACTACTTCAAGCTCCATCTTTATTTTATTACCGGTTTATTCTTTAGTTCTTAGCTCCTCCTCCTAAGATTGTGGGCTAACAATTACAATGTAGGATTGGAAATTTTTCCTTGATTAGTCTAATTTGACAGAACATTATTGTTCTTTGATTGTTGACTTCTGATAAGAACATAAGAACATAAGCAATGCCTCTGCCGGGTCAGACCCGAGGTCCATCGTGCCCAGCAGTCCGCTCACGCGGCGGCCCAACAGGTCCAGGACCTGTGCAGTAATCCTCTATCTATACCCTTCTATCCCCTTTTCCAACAGGAAATTGTCCAATCCTTTCTTAAACCCCAGTACCGTACTCTGCCCTATTACGTCCTCTGGAAGCGCATTCCAGGTATCCACCACCCGCTGAGTAAAGAAAAACTTCCTAGCATTTGTTTTGAATCTATCCCCTTCCAATTTTTCCGAATTACAATGTATTACAATGTATAATTCCTGTTGATTGATTGTCATTGTAAAATGCAAAGTTGTACAAATAAATTTTTTTTTTTCAAAAAGTCTGGTATACTCTTGTCTTCCATCTCTTTGTGCTACTTATTATTTTATGAATTCACAAACATTACCCTCACTGTCATTCTGCTGTAAATAGTTCTTCCGCAAACAACTGAAAACCTGGCTTTTCACTAAAATGTAATTCTATCCCCCCTTACTCTTCTCTTCTATATATAAGTTCATGTAAACCTTTTTTTCCTTCTCTTCCTATATTTTAAGTTCTTGTAAACCGTGCCGAGCTCCACAACATCCGTGGAGATGATGCGGTATATAAACTTAAGGTTTAGTTTAGTTAGTTTAGTTTCATTCTGTTTGTCCTTCCTTAATGAAAAAAGAAAACCAAAACTCATTTTTCATCTTCTTTCTGTCTTGTGCTACAGCTTAATAATCTACTATAATAAAATGCTAAGCGCGCATGCGCACTCCTACCTGTGTGTTCTGTGATCCTTATGTCTGTGGCAGATAGGAGTGTGCATGCGCGCCTAGGGTTCTGTTTTCCCGTAACGCAGTTCGTCGTTGTCGCCCAAGCCACGCCGCACCCGAACCCCTGTTGACCCTCCAACCCGACCGTCCCACCGCGAGATGACCACAAACTTCCTGCTTCCAGCAGCATCCGCAGCACTCCGAACACACTGCCTCGCGGCCCTCCACTGCCCTGATTTCCTCTGCTGCGTCCCTGATAACATCATCAGAGACACGGCAGAGGAAATCAGGGCAGCAGAAGGCCGCAAAGCAGCGCGTCCAGAGCGCTGAGGATGCTGCCGGAGCCAGCAGGCCCATCGGTCGACTTGCAATGGGAGGGTCAGTGGGGTTGGCTGCATGGCAGCGGTAGTGAGGGGAGGAGGGGGGAGATGGAAACATGCTTCTCAAGGGTTATACTGCAAAGAGGGATGGGAGGGAGGCAGGCAGGCTGGCTTCGGAGGGTGGACACCCCAGAGGGAGTGGAATACATGGAAAAGGAGCTGCAAAAGTTAAAAGAATGATCTGTTTGGCAACTAAAATTCAATGCAAAGCAGTGCAGAGTAATGTAGATGGAGAGTAGAACTCTGAGGGAACCGTATGTGCTGAGAGGTGAGAAACTGATGGGGAGAGGGACTTTGAAGTGATAGTGTCTGAGGATCTGAAGGCAAAGAAACAGTGTGACAAGGCGGTGGCTGAAGCCAGAAGGATGTTGGGATGTAAAGAATGAGGTATAACCAGCAGAAGAAAGAAGGTGTTTATGCCCCTGTAAAGATTGTTAGTGAAGCCCCAACTGCAGTCCTGTGTTCAGTTTTGGAGGCCATATCTGGCTAAGGATGTAAAAAGACTTGAAGCGGTCCAGAGAAAAATGATGAAAATGGTATGGAGCTTGCGCCAAAAGACATACAAGTAGAGATTTTTAATGGTTAAACTAGAGGACATGAATTGAGGTTGCAGGGTGGCAGACTTAGGAGTAATGTTAGGAAATTCTTTTTCACGGAAAGGGTGGTAGGTGCCTGGAATGCCCTCCCAAGGGAGATGATTGAGATGAAAATGATGACAGAATTTAAAAAAGAATGGAATTTCTAATTAGAAACTGAATGGTATAAAACAAACTAAGGTCGGTAGTGGGCAATTCTGCACGGTCTGTATCACATATATGGTGATTTAGTTTAGGATGAGCAGGGGAGGGCTTTGATAGAAGCTCCAGTGACAGGATGGTTAGGATAGGCTGAAGAAGGCTTCAATGGCATCAGCAGCAGTGGGAACCTAAAGACAGAACCAGGCAGACTTCTATGGTCTATTGCCCAGAAATATTAAAGAAAAGACAATTTAGCCATGAATATACTGTATAATGAGTGTGATTATCTGCTGTCATTTGCTATATTACTAATGAGTGTGACTATTGGGCAGACCGGATAGCCCATTCAGGTTGTTATCTGATGTCATTTACTATAAAACATTAAAACACCAAATTTTCATCTTTTCAGTCTTATAAATTCATAAAAAGCAACATATGAATCGCAATTAACATGTGTTTACATTGAAGTTATACAAAGATGACCACAGAAGAGTTAGAAGTGAGTAGTTTTTCGAGCTTTCCGATATATTGTAAGTCACTTTCATGAATCAGCCCCCGGATGTAGTCTCCCATCATGTTCTCATTATATTGTCCTTGGTAGCTGCGTTCAAAGTCCAGTATATCTTGGCAGAAACGCTCACCTTGCTCCTCTGAGTATGCTCCCATATTCTCCTTGAATGTCTCAAGATGAGCTCAAGAACATGAACTCTGAGAGATATCCTATAGCCCATTTTACTGTAATTCACCAGATTCTGAACCAATTCCATGTAGTTTTCAGCCTTGTGATTGCCCAGGAAGCCCCAAACCACTGCAACAAAGCTGTTCCAAGCCACTTTCTCCTTTCTAGTTAGCTTCTTGGGAACTTCCTTGAACTCCAGGATCATCTTTCTGTGGTCTGACAAATACACCAGCTTTGACCTTTGCCTCAGACAGATTAGGGAAGATGTATTGAAGGTATCTGAAGGCTGCCGACTCCTTATAATTGTTTCATTAGGCCCAATTTGATGTGCAGTGGTGGCATCAGTACCTTCTGGGGGTCCACCAGTAGTTCCCATTTGACATTGTTTCTCCATACAGAGAACTCGGTCCGTTGCGGCCAGTCCCACCTTTGGTAGTTCACCTTTGTTTCCCTGCTGTCCCAAAGGCACAGATAGCAGGGAAATTTGGTAAAACCACCTTGGAAACCCATTAGGAATGCCATCTTTTTGAAATATCCAGTGCCCTCCCAGCCATAGTCATCATACTTCAAGGTGCCTAGTAAGGTCTTGATGCTTTAGTAATCCTCTTTGAGGTGCACTGAGTGAGCCAGTGGAAGAGATGGGTACTTGTTTCCATTATGGAGAAGCATGGTTGTGATGCTCCTAGATGAGCTGTTCCCTGTCACAACCAGGTTGTCACTCCTCTCCTCTCTCCTCACCTTGAGTTCTTAATCAGCATAATTATTGTTAGCGAATACTAGCATAAGTCTATAGCTATATGCTTAACTTGAGGCATGAGTACTTATGCTAGCTCAATGGCTGGTATAAATGCTTGCTCCTAATTGCTGTCATAGATACTGTATATATATATCTCCAAGATCATCCATAGTTACAAGTTGGTTCAAAAATCTCACAGGATCCCACCGAAATCAGTCCAAAATTGATTCTGAGGCATCCACTCGACCATGCTTCTGGTGAGCATTGAAACATTTGGGAACCCATTTGGCTGACAGCTTTCTCATGTCTAAAATCTTGTGAATACTATAGCCTACTTATTCTCAGGATTTTTCTAGGATCTCTGCTATCTTTTTAGTGGCTATTCTTTGATCATCCAGGATCACGGAATGAATGGCATCCATGTTTTCTGGAACTGTCACTTGAGTTGATCTCCCTGAATGTTCTTTGTCTTCTGTGCTCCAATATGCTGTTCTAGATGCAATTACCCAGTTCTTGATTGTGGAATAGAAAGGATACTTATCCCCCTAATGTAACTGATATATCATCATAAATTTCTTTGGCTGAGTTTCCTTTTAGGAAAAGATATTTCATCACCACTCACCACTCTTTTGCAGTGGAATCTCTGCTTTTTTGCACCATTTTCAATTCCGATCTGCAAAGAAATATTAAATAAGCAAGCTACAGTTATGAAATTTATGTCAGACACATACGAAACAATAAACTTTGATGTGATAAAAGGAGGTAAAATAGGAAAAGCCTCCTACCATGCAAGTTTGATTTTAAACAGCTGGGCCATGACATATCAAAGTCCACTGTTCTGTAATTTCCCACATCTTTGATTAAAAATTGGCAGTACTTTGGCCACCCTCCAGTCCTCAGATACTGTAGCAGACTTTAATGAGAGATAACAGATTATCATTAGCAGGTCTGCAATTTCATATCTGAGTTCAGAACTCTGGAGTGAAACCATAACATCCTCTTGATTTATTGCCATTTTGCTTGTCAGTTTGCTTTAATATATCTTACAATTTAACAGTCATTTACTGCAGTTACTCTAATCATCACTTTTAATAAATGAGTCCAGTGTGAATATCTCCCCAGCATCCTCTTCAGTAAAGTTTGACGTAAAGAATTCATTTAGGGTGAATATTTCAGCCCATGGTAGTCAGCACTTTTGTAAGTGCTGACCACTGTGGGCTGAATTAGGTCCAGATATTCAATATCTGATGAAAATCTCAACTTCAGTGGTTTGCAATAATTCAAAGCTAAAGGGAAAATTGGAGTCACTGATTTTCTAGGTAAGTGAAATTTATTGTTCCCATTGCCTGAATAATAGATTAATGAGATAACTTGTATTTCATCTCTAAAAATGAAAAATATAGGAATAACACGACTCAGCTTTGGATTTAGAATTGCATGTGTTGCATTTAGCCAAGAGAACTTTCTGGTAACTGAATTTATTTATTTATTTATTTTAATACGTGGAGGGGTATAATCAAAAGAAACGTCTAAGATCATTTTTGGCCTAAGTCGTTAGGCACCCAAAGTCAGGAAAATGTCCATTCCCGATAAATATATCCAAAATATTTCCCCCCCCTAAAAAAAAATTGTCTAGTTAGATGACCAGCCATTTGATCGTCCAGACCGCTAAGTCATCTATTGTTATACCCCATTCTCTTTCAAAAATTCCTCCAAGTCAAAAACGCCCAAAGCAAGACCTTTTGGATGTGGGCGGGGTCAGCAAAGTGATGGTGTTGTGTGTGGGTGGGGTCAGTGATCACTGGGACAGAGTGTGGGGGTCTGTACTTTGTGTCTGCAGTGCTTATCTGGTCACTTTGGATACCTTTTTGCCACTTAGACCTGTTTTTACATGACCTAAGTCACAACGTACAACTTCCATCCAGGCAGCCTCATTAAAGTTTCGGTTATACTTGCAGTATGACTAAGTTTAGATCAGCCATCTCACAGCCGGGTTGCATAAAAGAAGTGTAAGCTGGAAACTGAAAACAGCAACCAAACTACTTAGCTTTTTATGGTTGACTTTGCTGACTTTGCTGATTTGTCTTTATAGAAGAGTGCAGTCACTAGTGTAGATTTGCCGACGCGGCCAGCGTTTCGCGGAAATAATTAATCAAAAGCATCCGCTGCGTCAGGGCCACCAGGACATTCAAAAAGTCAAGGCTTCATTTTTAAAACAATCTTCAGTGAGGTATCTTCATGCCTATGCTTGCTCTGGCTGTAGGATCAAGCAGCAGCCTCACAGCTGAAGGATGTGAGGCTGCTGCTTGATCCTACAGCCAGAGCAAGCATAGGCATGAAGATACCTCACTGAAGATTGTTTTAAAAATGAAGCCTTGACTTTTTGAATGTCCTGGTGGCCCTGATGCAGCGGATGCTTTTGATTAATTATTTCCGCGAAACGCTGGCCGCGTCGGCAAATCTACACTAGTGACTGCACTCTTCTATAAAGACAAATCAGCAAAGTCAGCAAAGTCAACCATAAAAAGCTAAGTAGTTTGGTTGCTGTTTTCAGTTTCCAGCTTACACTTCTTTTATGCAACCCGGCTGTGGGTTAGCTGTTTTAATTGCTTTTTGAAAATGCCTTAAAAAAATATATGTGGGTCAATGATTGGAGTTGGAGCGATTGTACTACGCTGATTTTCTCCAGTTTGTGAGTGTCACTGCTGTGTGTAGGCTCCGTTTCTGAGACCCGAGCCCTTCCAGCTGTCTGGGCTTATATTTAGAAGTGTATTGCTGGGTAATAGCAGTATTTGGATTGGTTCTCTATTATATATATATATATACTGCTGGGGTATTTTGTTGTAAGTTTAGATCAGCCCACGTCCCGCCCAAATCCTGCCCTCACCACTCCTCCTAAAACGTCCCTTTTAGCTCTGGTCGTACAGCAGCACTGACAAGGTCTAAGTCGTTTTTAGGTATGTCTAAAACCCGTTTCGATTATCGGCACTTGGATGACTTGTCTTTTAGATCGTCCAAGTACCAATTTAGGTGGGTTTTAGACATATTTATTTTTTTTATTATGAGCCCCTTAACGTATACACCACATATAGCCAAAGCGGTTTACATTCAGGTACTCAAGAATTGCTCCCTATCTGTCTAATATATTTGGGGTGATGGAGTGTTACGTGAGTTGCCCAGGGTCACAAGAAGCAGCTCTGGGCTTGAACTTACCTCAGGGTGCTGAAGCTGCAGTCCTAACCACACATACCAGGGATCTATGCCCCAACTGGACACACGGATTACACCTAGTTTTAGCAGGCATAAGCCCTGGTGCCCAAATTTGTACCCCAAATCAGCATTTGGGGCCAGATTATGTAATTAGTGCCTTTCACATGTCAATCGTTCTTTGGCCCGCTAAGTGCGATTCTGTAATGGACACCTAACTTAAAACTTAGCTGCCTATAATGTAGGTTAGGGTTTTAAAGGTTTACCTCGATTTTCAAAAGGCTTTCGACAAGGTGCCACATGAAAGGCTGCTTAGGAAGCTGTGGAACCACGGGGTGGGAGGGGATGTGCACAGATGGATCAAGCACTGGTTGTCGGGTAGACTGCAGAGGGTCAGAGTAAAGGGCCAATATTCTGACTGGCGGGGAGTCACGAGCGGTGTGCCACAGGGATCGGTGCTGGGGCCGTTACTCTTCAACATATTTATCAATGACCTGGAAAAGGAGGCAAAGTGCGAGGTTATAAAATTTGCAGACGATACCAAACTGTGCGGCAGAGTTAGGTCCAGGGAGGAGTGTGAGGACCTGCAAAGGGACCTGGACAAGCTGGAAGACTGGGCAAACAAATGGCAAATGCGCTTTAACGTGGAAAAATGCAAGGTCATACATATAGGGAAAAAGAACCCGTTGTTCAACTACAAATTTGGGGGGGCATTGTTGGGAGACAGCAGACTTGAAAGAGACTTGGGTGTGCTGGTGGATGCATCACTGAAGCCATCTGCACAGTGCGCAGCAGCCTCGAAAAAAGCCAACAGGATGCTGGGCATCATAAAGAGGGGCATAACAACCAGGACGCGGGAAGTCATCATGCCATTGTATCGAGCGATGGTGCGTCCACATCTGGAATACTGCGTTCAGTATTGGTCGCCGCACCTCAAGAAGGACATGGCGGTACTTGAGAGAGTCCAAAGGAGAGCAACGAAACTGGTAAGAGGGCTGGAACACTGCCCATACGCCGAGAGGTTGGATACGCTGGGGCTCTTCTCTCTAGAAAAAAGAAGGCTCAGGGGAGATATGATAGAGACCTTCAAGATCATAAGGGGCATAGAGACAGGGATAGGGACAGATTCTTCAGACTGAAGGGGACAACAAGTACGAGGGGGCATTCGGAGAAACTGAAGGGAGATAGGTTCAAAACAAATGCAAGGAAGTTTTTTTTCACCCAAAGGGTCGTGGACACTTGGAATGCGCTACCGGAAGAAGTGATCAGGCAGAGTACGGTACAGGGATTCAAACAGGGATTGGACGGATTCCTGAGGGAAAAAGGGATCGTGGGATACTGAGGGAGGAGCTGGGATGTAACACAAGTATAGAAAGCTAACCAGGTAATAAGTATAGAAACCCAATCAGGTCGTGCATGTGCAAGACTGGAGGGTTAGGACTTCGATGGGAAGCTAGGACTTAAATGAGAAACCAGGGTTGCAAGGGGACCCCCTCTGGGGATTCAGACAGGTCTTGACCTGTTTGGGCCACCGCGGGAGCGGACTGCTGGGCTGGATGGACCTGTGGTCTGACCGGGCGGAGGCACTGCTTATGTTCTTATGTTAATACATGGTGATCTGACCAAGGCACACGCTCAGTAAAGATTTCAACCTGATTATTTAAAGCTAGTTTTCTTCCAAAAATCAAAGATGTAATGTGCAAGACCGGAGGGTTAGGACTTTGATGGGAAGATAGGACTTCAATGAGAAACCAAGGTGGCAAGGGGGCCCCTTCTGGTGATTCAGACAGGTCGTGACCTGCTTGGGCCGCCGCGGGAGCGGACTGCTGGGCAGGATGGACCTATGGTCTGACCCGGCGGAGGCACTGCTTATGTTCTTATGTACATTATAGGCGTGTACTTATTTATGCACCTAACTAATCTGCTTCTTTTTTTTTTTTTTTTTTACATCATGCGATAGATGCCTATCTTTTTTGAATTGCGCCTAAGGCGCCCATCACCCAATTACTTTTATTTTCAGTTATGAGCTTATTAAAGCTCATAAATGAAGCCAATTTACTAATTAACCCCCCTCCTTTACAAAGCCGCGCTAGCGTTTTTAGCACTGGCCATGGCGATAACAGCTCAGACGCTCATAGGAATTATAAGAGCATTGGAGCTGTTACCACGATGGCCAGTGCTAAAAATGCTAGTGTGGCTTTGTAAAGGATGGGGGTAAGATAGGTGCCTATTTATGTGCATAACTTTAGACGTCTCTTATAGAATTTTCCCCTCGGCGCTATTTCATATGGGTGCCCATTATGGGACAGTACTGAGCACTAAGCTTTTGCGGCACTGATTTTTGAGCACCATATACTGAATCTAGCCCTTAGTGCAGGAAAAAGGCTTACCACAAAATACATTTAAAATGTTTTTGCGATAGTTTGCCTCTCACTGTGTTCTAACTTGCACATTAGCTTTTCAAAAAAAAAATATTTTTTGCTGGGGGCATGGCATGAATGCAGAATGGGCACAGAAGTATTAACCAGCTAACATATATGCATTAGCATGCACTAACTGATTCAGGCGGAGTTAACCTGAGTACTTAGTATCTCCTAAACACGAAGGAAGAAAATGCTCCCAAGTGGGTTTTACAAAGCTGAGGTAGACCTGTGAGGTAAATGCTCTGATGCTCATAGAATTCGAATGAGCATTGGAGCATTTACCTCGCCAGCCCGCAGTAGAAACCTCTACCGCAGCTTTGCAAAAAGAGTTCTTAATGTCTCTTACTCAGATTCAGAAAAATTGTGAATGCTCAACAATTTTTAGATTACTCCAAAAACATGCCTATATGGGAGGGTGGCAAGAGGGAAGCCACTGCTGATGAAAATCCTGATGTCACCACACAGATGACACTGCACACTAATGAGAGGTGGTTTTTGTAGTCTGATGTAGTCTTGAAGCAAAGTCAGATATGTGATTGAGGGGTACAGATAGGAGTAGAGGTAGGTTATAGAGATAGTCAGGGACCACTGCTCAGGCGATAGGCCTGATGGGCCGCCGCGGGAGCGGACCGCTGGGCGAGATGGACCTCTGGTCTGCCTCAGCGGAGGCAACTTCTTATGTTCTTATGTAAAACAAATATCACATCACATCTCAACACTATCTCTACAGGCAGTGGTAGTATTATGTTGTGGGAATGTTTTGCTGCAGTGGGAACAGAGAGAAACGAAGAGGGAGAGAAAGATGGATTGTGCAGAATTCAAGCAGAGCTGAAGAAAAACACATTCCAATCTGCTATCAATCTGGGTTGGGGAGAACATTTACCTTTCACCAGGAGAGTAATCCTAAGCACAAAGCCAAAGCTTAGGTGAGGTGGCTCGGCAAGAAGTGAATGTCCTCGTGTGGCCCAGTCAAAGCCTAGACCCGAATCCAAATCTGTGGTAAGGCATGAAGCCTGCAATCCACAGATAATTAATTTAAAGAGTCTGAGCTAATCTGCCAAATATATTGGGGGGGGGGGGAACTGCACCATCCTGCTGTGTAAAGAGACACTTATACTAAATGACTCATGGCTGTTTATGCTGTAGAAGAGACTTCTAGCAAGTATTGAGTCAAGCTGTACAAAACTCATTAAGTAGCCCATCTGTTGCTCACCGAGCAAACCAGGGTTGCAAATATCATGTCCAAATACACATTGAAAATCCACCCAGTTAGTACTGGGACTAAAAACTGGATTTGGGAGTCAAAACACACCCAGCAAAAGAAAGGAATGTCATAAGAGTATAGTTATACCATTTTACCTTAGACTGTAAAAGTTCAGCTACTAAGCAGGTGCACAAGAGGCAATTTTGTACTATATATAGTGAGCCAGCAGCCGAAGATATGCATTGCCCAATTCTAAAAACTCAACAGGGAATAGCAGCAGTTTCATGGTGTTTGAAACTCTTTTAGAGACTTCTGCTGGTATTTCTTTTGGAAGTTCAAATGTCCTGCCATTTCCCACAAGAAAGCAGAATCAGCAAGCTTGCACAGGGACATGCATAGCAATGTGAGAGTTTCAGGCAGAAATAGTGTTATAGCCCACTCAGTCAGCAAGCACCAGAATACATGCTTAGGTCTACAAATTCAACCCACACCCTGGAAGACTAGCACCATTGTTTGGAGGACCCCAGCCAAACACAATAGAAGTATCCTAACATCTAAACAGTAAGAGTAGGCTTTAAAACATAAGAATAGTCATATTGGTTCAGACCAATAGTCCATCTAGCCCAGTATCCTGACGGTGTCAGGTCAAAAGCGCGCCCAGACAATTGAGCGCAGTGCGGAGGCGCACACCGCAGAAAATTACTGCTTTTACGGCTCCGACGGGGAGGGCGTGGGGGGGAACCCCCCCACTTTACTTAATAGAGATCGCGCCGCGTTGTGGGGAGGTGTGGGGGGTTGTAACCCCCCACATTTTACTGAAAACTTCACTTTTTCCCTGTTTTTAGGGAAAAAGTTAAGTTTACAGTAAAATGTAGAGGGTTACAACCCCCCAAACCACCCACAACGCCAGCGCGATCTCTATTAAGTAAACTGGGGGGGCTCCCCAACAAAAACCCCCGTCGGAGCCCCTAAAAACTGTAATTTTCTTCGGCGCGCGCCTCCATCTTGCGCTCAGTTGTCAGCGCGCGCCTTTGTCTTTTGCGGGGTTGTCTATGAACCATCCTGACTCCAGGTTATGAGTACTTGGCAGAATCCCAAACAGTGGCAAGATTCTCTGCCTTTAAAATTCTGGTAGTCATTGCTTCTCAGGCATTTTGATTATTGGAATATCATCTATTGGACAAACACTAAGAAAAATCTACTTAATATGCAAATAATCCACAATACTGTGGTTAGGCTCATGTATGGACTGAGAAAATATGGCCACATGATCCAGTGTTCCCTCTAAGCTGCGCTGGCGTGCGCTGGCGCACAAAATATTGCCTCGCAGCGCACAATGTCACGTCACAGCGCACGGCGTACGGAGATGGCAGGCCGCGGCGAGAGGAGAATCGGGCGAGTTGGCGCTGGCGCCCGATATTTTTAGCGCACGGGGAAAAAATTTTGCTCACACCACCCGCCCGCTTAGAGGGGACACTGGCCACATCCCATATTGTTATCATGAATTGCATTGGTTACCTGTGGAGGCACGAATTCTTTTTAAATTGGGGTGTCTCTATTATAAGGTATTAATGGGTTTGGTTCCATCCTACCTAATTGAGTTGTTTTGTTATTCTTCTACACAACACTTGCTTATTGCCAAAGCCTTTTTTGATTTTCCTCCATCTAAGGCAGGGGTGCCAAAGTCCCTCCTCAAGGGACCGCAATCCAGTAGGGTTTTCAGGATTTCCCCAATGAATATGCATGAGATCTATTTGCATGCACCATCCATTTCATACCTTCATTACAGGAAACAACTTAAGACTTTCTTGTTTATTAAATTTCTTAGCTCTTAATACTAACATATTCATCATGTTGATTTATGTATCGAAGCTAGTCTTTTGTAAAAAGCATTGAACTTTACGGTAATGGCGGTCTAGAAATAAATTCTTATATTATGTTATTCCATGCTATGGATCCCAGGGATAAGTAGTGGCTTTCCCTATCCCCCTCTTTTATGAAACTGCAACTGCAGTTTCTAGCTCAGGGAGCCACGCTGAATGGCCCGCGCTGCTCCTGACGGGCATAGGAACTTAATGAGCGTCGGGAGCAGCGCAGGCCATTCAGCGCAGCTCCTCGCGCTAGAAACTGCTATTGCAGTTTCATAAAAGGAGGCCCATGTCTCTTATAATAGCAAATTATGGACTTTCTCTCCAGGAACTTGTCACCCTGAGGCCTGCCTCCCTTGCAAAACAACACTTAAAAATCTAACTATATTAACAAAGACCATTGAAATGGATCATCATTTAAAGGCCCAAGTCCTCCTGTCAAAAGAGGGAGGTAAAACCATGAGATATCTGAAGTGTCTGTAATGTTTGTACCAGAGCCCAGTTCCTATTGAACTGCACTACTGTCAGTGCAGTGAGTTTTTTTGAGGCAGAGGATCCTTCTGACTTATGTGAATGAAAGTGGTCTCTGGCGTCAACCTGGAAGAATGACAACTGTTCCAGAAAGCTGTATGGAAGAATGTTCAGCTTGGAGAGTAAAGCAAGCAACTGAACAAGTGCCCTGGGACCAGTAGAGTGAGTACCAGGGAGGGGCCTCTCCTTCTCCCTAATATAATCCTTTCCCAACCTGAGTCATCTGGCATGGAGGGTAGGACCGTCAGAAGTGGGAGAAGACAGGGAACAGAGGGTGCTCGGAACCAGAAGGAGTCCTCTAGTCCAGCCTTGCAGCCTACAGCACATCAAGAAAACCCCCTTAACTGTCCTTCAAGCCCCAGGTCTGGGGAGAGAAACCATAAAGAGTATGTATAAACATACTTTGGAGAAGCACAACTTTTTCTGCATACCTCCATCTACGCTGCAGCAAGTACTACATGAATGAACATCTTGACTCAAGGAAGTGAGCTCCTGCACTTTTATAGCAAGTAGCAAGTTGCCTTAGAACTGTAAGGACATTAAGAAGGGTTCTATACGACAATGTGATTTTGGCAGTGGGGACTCTAATGAAGAGCTAATCACCTAGGATCTTGCCAGTTTGGAGTATTCCCAGCCAAGAAGTGGAACAGATCATTCTGGATAGTAGTAGTGAGCCAACTAGGGACAGAGAAAGTAGCTGTATATAATATGTAATAATTGTAGCAGTATATCAAATGCATGACCTATATACCATACTCACAGTTGTACACTAGAAAAGGCTAGCAGCAGCCATGGATCCCCCCACCCTAAACCAGCAGGATCACTAAAGGGACTCAATCTAGTTACTATGCCCATACTAACTAATTGCAAAGGGACCCATGAACTGAGCAAGGGAAAGCAGGAGATAGACTCCCAAACTGCTTATGAGGGACTTGTGGAAAGTCCACTTACCCTTATGTTTATTTGGCTGTAACAAGCATGGTAGAACTAAATATGTCCAGATTTTACTTATGCAATAACACAACCTATATATTCCACAAGGGTCCTCAATCATCAATATAACTCAAATGGTAGCAAAACTTTACCACCATTAGAATACCCTTATGCATTAAACCTTTTAGTCGAAGTTTCAAGGATCCTCAGCGGCACCACTTGGAGCTCAATAACATTTCATTGCGCCAAGCTTTATGTGTCTACTCGTCATCGGGTCCCGTTATTATATTAATTATCAAGTACTATTCTTCACTCTTGCATTATATCAGACAATTTTTTAAGTTTATATATTTTTTAATCAGTATTTAAAAGCTGTTACTTAGCTTTTTCGTGTGGTCTCTGGCAAGGGGAATGTCATACCGACATGTTTCGCTATAGATAGCTTTATCAAGGAATACCCCCTACGAAAACAGCAAAAGTTACATTAATATAAATACATCCCACTATTGCTCTCCAAGTGATCCACAACCCTTTAAAAATCACCCAGATAGCAAACATCTTACCCTAGTATTAAACCGCCAGCGCATACGACCACTCAGTCCTAAGAGTGGTCGTATGCGCTGGCGGTTTAATACTAGGGTAAGATGTTTGCTATCTGGGTGATTTTTAAAGGGTTGTGGATCACTTGGAGAGCAATAGTGGGATGTATTTATATTAATGTAACTTTTGCTGTTTTCGTAGGGGGTATTCCTTGATAAAGCTATCTATAGCGAAACATGTCGGTATGACATTCCCCTTGCCAGAGACCACACGAAAAAGCTAAGTAACAGCTTTTAAATACTGATAAAAAAATATATAAACTTAAAAAATTGTCTGATATAATGCAAGAGTGAAGAATAGTACTTGATAATTAATATAATAACGGGACCCGATGACGAGTAGACACATAAAGCTTGGCGCAATGAAATGTTATTGAGCTCCAAGTGGTGCCGCTGAGGATCCTTGAAACTTCGACTAAAAGGTTTAATGCAGATTTTACTTATACCACTTTCAGTTCCAATGACCCTTTGATAAAGAAAAACTACTGAACAATTAAAAAAAAAAAACTGGCAGACAGACAGATCCATAAGGAAGCACTCCATTCAAGTGGCAGATCAAGGGTTGAGGGTGAAACAGCATTCAACTCCCCAGATTCTGTCTGGGAAACCAAAAATGAAGAAACCTGACCTAAACTGGAACACCTTGTAACCAGCAGGAGAAGACAGAGACTACTGCACAGTAAGGGTAGTGGGGATCCTAGGACTGCAAAAAACAAAAACAAAAACAACCCCACCCAACTTTCAGTGTTACGGTAAGTGCTGCTTTATCTGTAACATTTGTGGGGGGGGGGAGGGGGGATTCCCAACTGCAGCAATACCTTGTAGCAGGGAGCAGCTGTGGGATCACTGACTGCCCAGAAGAAAAGGTTCTTTAATAAACTGAACATTTTGCTCTGAGATTAGGTAATGAAGAGAGATTTTTGGGTGTTGAAACGATAAAGAGCTATTGTTGATTGGTGTTCTGAATGCAGTGTATTGCCTACTCATTTCTTTAACAGAAGGCTAAATGGAGAATTTTTACAAATTTACTGTTCATTGCTTTCTATACTACCTCAATACTTTGTACCCATCGGAGAGTTAATTGTATAATTTTCCAAAATTCTACTGCTACTACTATTAATCATTTCTATAGCGCTGAAAGGCATACGCAGCGCTGTACATGTAACATTCAATAGACGGTCCTTGCTCCCTCCAAAGAATGGAGAGAGAATACATGTGTATATATATATATATATATATATATATATATATATATATATATATATATATATATATACAGTATATATATTGGAGTGTGCCACAATATTATCTTTTGCCCCACCAGTCTTAATAAAGGAGCGCTTTTACTAGAGCTTACTGCATGCCAACAGACTTAGCATATGCTAAATGCTAAGCATCCTATTTTATACCTATGGCCACATTACACTTAGTATATGCTAATGTCTGTTAACACATATTAACCCTCTCTTCTACAAAGCCACAATAGCGGCTGCTATGCAGTAACGGCCCCGAAGCCCATAGAGATTTAAAGGGCTTCGGGGCTGTTGCTGTGCGGCTTTGTAGAAGAGGGGATAAGTCTAAGAACATGGGTCCCTAAGTGAAAGAAAGTTGAGTCATGGGCTGTCATCCTAAATCTGAATATTGCACTTAAAATATATATTTAAGGAATGTGTACGGTGATGACTTCCAGGTAAACCATAGTATGCCTGTCTCCATCCAGGAGATTTACAGATATGAAATATAGAGTATGTGGTTAATGAAGTTATGTTACATGTAATATCTTTAGCAATGATGGACAGGAGCATTGTAATACAGCAGTGTTTCTCAACTCACTCCTGTCAGGTTTTCAAGATATCTACAATGAATGCTGAAGGGTTAGAAGGAAAAGCGTGCCTTTTTGCAGATGATACCAAGATTTGTAACAGAGTAGACACCGAAGAGGGAGTGGAAAATATGAAAAAGGATCTGCAAAAGTTAGAGGAATGGTCTAATGCCTGGCAACTAAAATTCAATGCAAAGAAATGCAGAGTAATGCATTTGGGGATTAATAATCAAAAGGAACCGTATATGCTGGGAGGAGAGAAGCTGATATGCACGGACGGGGAGAGGGACCTTGGGGTGATAGTGTCCGAAGATCTAAAGGCGAAAAAACAATGTGACAAGGCAGTGGCTGCTGCCAGAAGGATGCTGGGCTGTATAAAGAGAGGCGTAGCCAGTAGAAGGAAGAAGGTGTTGATGCCCCTGTACAGGTCACTTGGAGTATTGTGTTCAGTTTTGGAGACCGTATCTGGCGAAGGACGTAAGAAGACTTGAAGCGGTCTAGAGTAGGGTGACGAAAATGATAGGAGGCTTGCGCCAGAAGACGTATGAGGAGAGACTGGAAGCCCTGAATATGTATACCCTAGAGGATAGGGGAGATATGATTCGGACGTTCAAATACTTGAAGGGTATTAACGTAGAACAAAATATTTTCCAGAGAAAGGAAAATGGTAAAACCAGAGGACATAATTTGAGGTTGAGGGGTGGTAGATTCAAAGGCAATGTTAGGAAATTCTACTTTACGGAGAGGGTGGTGGATGCCTGGAATGCGCTCCCGAGAGAGATGGTGTAGAGTAAAACTGTGACTGAGTTCACAGAGGATCTAGAATCAGAAAATAATATTAAAAATTGAACTAAGGCCAGTTCTGGGCAGACTTGCACGGTCTGTGTCTGTATATGGCCGTTTGGTGGAGGATGTAGATGGGCTGGAGTAGGTTTTAACGGCGATTTTGGCAGTTGGAACCCAAGCACAGTACCGGGTAGAGCTTTGGATTTTTGCCCAGAAATAGCTAAGAAGAAAAAATTTAAAAGAAAATTTAAATTGAATCAGGTTGGGCAGACTGGATGGACCATTCGGGTCTTTATCTGCCATCATCTACTATGTTACTATGTTACTATGAATATGCATGAAAGAAATTTGCATATGATGGAGGCAGTGTATGCAAATCAAGTTTATACAAATTCAATGTTGATATCCTGACAACCTGACTGGCAAAGGGGTACTCCAGGACCGAGTTGAGAAACACTGTAATAGAGGACTCTTCTGTCTAGGTCTATGTTTTATCATCCCTACAGCCAAAGATTTTGGAGAATAAAATGAGTGACCCACTGAGCGAAAAGGTTCTAATAGTGAGGTCTGTGACTTATTTATATCACAAGACAAAGGGATAACTACATAATCCTGCAAAATGTCAGCCTCAAGTATGGACTAATTGTGAGATACAATTATCAATTAAAAGTAATTACCTCCAGAAATTGCATAACCCACTTTAGGTATCTACAGTTTCTAAGCTATAGAACATAACAAAATATCAAAGTTGTGAAAAAAAATTGCATAGTTCCATTCTTATCGAATCTAATATTTGCGTGTCTTACATCAAGAAATGAAGAATAAAATTAGATCATTACAGAAAGATAGTACGTTAGACACTACATAAAGAAGTTTTGAAATTTAAGAAGGCATTATTGTATAAGGATTATGGCTGATTGCTTCCATGACAAGATCATCCTTGAGTTCACTACAAAGTCAACTCCTTCTCCCTTACCTACCATCCACTCTCCTGAACTTCAACCTCGCACCTCCCACCACCTTCATCCTTCACCCAAACAGCTCAGGAAACTGTCTGGCCCTGCCCACTTGTCGTCGTCCCCCCCCCATCCCATCAACTACTGTTGACTTTTCTGCCTTCTCTGTAATCACAGAGGAAGAAACTGCTCAACTTCTGTCTTCAGCCAAGCCTACTACATGCCCCTCAGACTCTATTCCCACCCCTCTACTCGACCCCATCTCATATACTGTTATCCCTCCCATATGCCATATTCTCAATCAAACTCTTTCCACCTCAACTGTCCCTGCTGCTTTCAAACATGCGGTGGTTAAGCTGCTTCTCAAAAAACCCTCGCTGGAACCATCCTGCCCTTCCAACTATCGCTCTGTCTCCCTTCTTCTGTTCCTATCCAAGATACTCAAGCGTGCTATTCTCTGTCGCTGCCTGGACTTCCTTTAAACTCAACAGATTCTCGATCCTCTACAATCCGGTTTTCGCCCCCAACACTCCACAGAGACTGCCCTCACTAAGGTCTGCAGTGACTTGTTCATGGCCAGATCTAAGGGCCTTTACTCTATCCTTATCCTTCTTGGCCTGTCTGCTGCTTTTGATACTGTAAATCACAGCTTACTCCTTGATATGCTGTCCTTGTTTGGATTCCGTGATTCTGTCCTCTACCGGTTTGCCTCCTACCTTTCCCAATGCACTTTTAGTGTATGTGTTGGTGAGTCCTCTTCTGCTGCTACCCCTTAAGCAGTTGGTGTACCCCAGGATTCTGTCTTAGGACCTCTTCTCTTCTCTCTCTACACCTCTTCCCTCGGTGCCCTGATCTCCTCCCATGGCTTCTGGTATCACCTTTATGCTGATGATTCCCAGCTCTACCTCTCTACACCTGAAATTTCACCTAAAATTCAAGAAAAAGTCTCTGTTCGTTTGGCTGATATTGCTGCCTGGTTGTCTTGCCGTCATCTGAAACTAAATATGGCCAAGACTGAGCTGCTCTTCTTTCCTCCTAAACCCTCTGCTATTCCTCCTTCTTTCTCCATCTCTGTAAATAATACTGTCATTGTTCCAGTCTCCTCTGCTCGCAACCTTGGAGTCGTCTTTGATTCTGACCTCTTATTTTCTACGTATATCCAACAAGCTGCTAAGACCTGCTGCTTCTATCTCTTCAATATCATCAAAATTCACCCCTTCCTCTCTAAGCACACTACCTGGATCCTTGTCCAAGCTCTCGTAACCTCACGCTTAAATTACTACAATCTACTCCCGCAAATGAGGCGGTGGGACCGCTGGATGACCAGGGAAGGAAAGGGTACATTAGGGAAGACAAACAAATCGCAGACAGACTAAATTCATTCTTTGCGTCTGTCTTTACAAAGGAAGACACTGCAACAATTCCAGAAGCAGTGAAAGTGTTCAAAGGAGTAACAGAGGACAGCCTTACCACAGTAGATGTGGACTTGGACCAGATATACCGCCAGATCGACAAACTCAAAAGCGACAAATCCCCTGGACCGGATGGAATTCATCCGAGAGTCTTGAAAGAGTTAAAAGTGGAAATCGGAGAACTATTCCAAAAACTTTCCAATCTGTCAATCAAAACAGGGCAGATACCAGACGACTGGAAGATAGCAAACGTCACGCCGATATTCAAAAAAGGATCAAGAGGAGTACCGGGCAACTATAGACCTGTGAGTCTCACGTCGGTTCCTGGGAAGATGGTTGAGGCGCTGATCAAGGATAGCATAACCCGGCACCTAGACACACACGACCTGATGAAAGCCAGCCAACATGGATTCAGGAAAGGGAAGTCATGCTTGACGAACCTACTTCAATTTTTTGAGACAGTGAACAGACAAATTGATAATGGAGAACCGGTGGATATTATATACTTGGATTTTCAGAAAGCGTTCGACAAAGTTCCACATGTAAGACTCCTCAGGAAACTGCAGGGCCATGGAATAGAAGGAGATATACTAAGATGGATAGGCAAATGGCTGGAGAACAGAAGGCAGAGAGTGGGCATAAATGGGAAGTTCTTGGACTGGGAAAATGTGACTAGTGGTGTGCCCCAGGGCTCGGTACTTGGGCCCATCTTATTTAATATCTTCATCAATGACCTAGAGGATGGAACATCCAGTGATATCATCAAGTTTGCAGATGACACAAAGCTATGCCGGGCCATTAAATCGCAGAAGGACAGTGAAGAACTCCAGAGTGACTTGAGCCGATTGGAGAATTGGGCAGATAAATGGCAGATGAAGTTTAATGTAGAAAAATGCAAAGTGATGCACTTAGGCAAAAAAAATAAGGAACACAAGTATAGTATGTTAGGTGCAACTCTGGGAAAATCTGAACAGGAAAAGGACCTGGGAGTATTAATCGATAGGACACTGAAGCTGTCGGTGCAATGTGCGGCGGCAGCGAAGAACGCGAATAGAATGCTAGGCATGATAAAGAAGGGAATCACGAGTAGATCGGAGAAAGTCATAATGCCGCTTTATAGAGCGATGGTCAGACCACACTTGGAATACTGCGTCCAGCATTGGTCTCCATACCTAAAGAAGGATATCATACTGCTAGAGAGGGTGCAGAGACGAGCAACAAAGCTGGTGAAAGGTATGGAGAACCTGGATTACGAGGAAAGACTTAAGAGACTGGGGGTTGTTCTCCCTTGAGAAAAGGAGACTACGAGGGGATATGATCGAGACATTCAAAATACTGAAAGGAATCGACAAAATAGAGCAGAAAAAAACGTTATTTACAATGTCCAATGTGGCACAGACAAGAGGACATGGGCTGAAGCTAAGGGGGGACAAGTTCAAGACAAATATCAGGAAGTTCTGCTTCACACAACGAGTGGTGGACACCTGGAATGCTCTCCCAGAAGAGGTAATTGCGGAATCCACCCTTCTAGGATTTAAGGGTAAGTTAGATGTACATCTCCTTATGAGTGGCATGAAGTGACATGGGTAGGGGTAGGCTAGATGCACTTCTCTTTACGAGAAGCTTGGAGCGATATGGGGACCAAAACTATGCCAGGGTACACCTGGCGGGGCCTCCGCGTGTGCGGATCACCGGACGTGATGGACCTAGGGTCTGTTCCGGAGATGGCGCTTCTTATGTTCTTAACTGGTATCTCTCAGTGTCGCCTCTCCCCCTTGCAATCTGTGCAAAACTCTGCTGTGTGACTCATCTTCTACCAACCTCACTACGCTCATGTCATCCCTCTCCTTAAGCCACTTCACTGGCTCCCTATCTGCCATCGTATACAGTTCAAGATCTTATTGCTGACCTACAAGTGTGATCATTCTTCTGCCCCTCAATATCTCTCCTCTCTTCTTATACACGTCCCAGAGAACTCTGTTCCTCAGATAAGTCAGTCTTAATGTTACCTTTCTCCTCCTCTGCCAATTTGACTTTGCTCCTTTTACCTAACTGCCCTCTACGCCTGGAATAAATTACCTGAGTTTGTCCGTCAAGCCCCTTCCCTTCCCTTGTTTAAAAGCAGACTGAAAAATCACCTTTTTGATATAGCTTTCAATCCTTAACCCTATTCCTCTGCCCTCCAACCTAGCCTGCTGATTAACCGTTCCCCTTAACTGTATCCATGACATTATTTGGCTATCTTGCCTGTTTAGATTGTAAGCTCTTTCGAGCAGGGACTGTCTTCTTATTCTTCATGACTGTGCAGCGCTGTGTGTGTCTGGTAGTACTATAGAAATAATTAATAGTAGTAGTAATAAGATCTTAGGATTGCTTAAGTTCTGTAAACTGGACTTAGTTGCTGGAAGGGTTCAAGGGGCATTTTCGATAGAATATCTAAGTCTGTGTTTGGATGTTATGGGAAAGACGTCCAGAAATCCAGCAGAGAAAATGTTCATTTTCAAAACTGCAAGATGTCTTCTTCCTTTTTTTTTTTTTTTTAAATAATCTAGTACGTCTATCTTTTTGGCCATTCCCAAATATAAAGACGTCCACATGAAAAGTGCAGAAAAGCAAGCTATCCCAATGTCCAGGCAGCCTAAATTCTTAGCATACTGTTCAGACAGCTTAATCAGTTTTAATCCAGTCCATCACTTTAGGTCCCATACTGAGAGCATGCAGTTTATTTATCAGCTGCCTATGCAGAACCATGTCAAAGGTTTTGCTAAAATCCAAGTGCCCTTCCCATATCCAACTATATGGTCACTGTATCAATTAGATTTGTCTGACAAGACTTGCCTCTTGTAAAACCATGCTGCCTTGGATCCTGCAGTCCATTTGATTCTAGAAATCTTACTATCCTTTGCTTAAGAAGCATTTCCATTAGTTTACTCACTACTGAGGTCAGTCTAATAGGCCTGTAATTCCCAACCTCCTCCATACATTTGCTCTTGTGCAGAGGGACCACATCCACCCATCTACAGTCCTCCGAGACCACTCCATTCTCTAAAGAAGCATTGAATAGATGAAACAACAGAGCTGCCAGAACCTCTCTGAGTTCCTTGAGTACCCTCAGATGTATACCATCAAGCCCCATCGCTTTGTCTATTTTTAATTTAGCTAGTTTCTCACAAACACAGTCTTCTGACAATCTGAGGAAGGGGAAATCTGCTGTTGTAGTAGGAGACTCAATCCTGCGAGAAGTGGACAGTCACATTGCCGGAGGAAGGGAGGACCGACTAGTGACATGTCTCCCGGGGGCAAGAACAACGGACGTCATCAGCAGAATTGATAGAATCCTGGAGGGAGCCGAGACAGAGGAGACGGCAGTTGTAATCCACATTGGAACCAACGACGTCAGCAGGAAAAATTTCAACCGGACTACACTGACTGAGCAGTTCAGGATCCTGGGGCGGAAACTGAAGCTGAGATCAAATAGGATAGCCTTCTCGGAGATCCTACCAGTACCGAGAGCAGACGCAAGAAGACAGAGCGAACTACAAGAAATGAACGGATGGCTGAGGAGATGGTGCGAGGAGGAGGGATTCCACTTTGTTCGAAACTGGACGACCTTCTTGGGGAAGAACAAGCTCTACAGGAGAGATGGACTGCACCTGAGCACAGCTGGGACGAGGCAGCTGGCAAGAAACATCCAAAACGCCATAGACCTAGCTTTAAACTGAAGAGAAGGGGAAAGCCGGAAGTCGATCTGGCCTCGACACACCGGACATTGGTATCAAAAAATGATACCGAACAAGGACATTGCAAAAGAGAGCTTGGGACCGAGTGGGATCTTTTGGACAAAGGGACTGAGAGAAAATTCTTGGGCAAAGGGACTATGAGAGGCTTCTTGGATAAAGGGACTGAGGGGACACTTTTGGGCAAAGGGACCGAGTGGGAACTCTTGGACAAAGGGGCTGAGAGGGACTTTTTGTACAAAGGGACTGAGGAGACACTTTTGGACAAAGGGACCGAGTGGGAACTCTTGGACAAAGGGGCTGAGAGGGACTTTTTGGACAAAGGGACTGGGAGGGAACTTTTAAACAAAAGGGCTGAGTGGAAATCTTCAGAAAAAAGGCCCACAGATGCAATGCAGGGGCCCAGTGCACAAACGAGCCTAACAGGCATGGTTGAAAGAGAACAATGGGAGCAAGAGGACCATCCAAAAAAGGAGATACTGGATGGGGGCAAAACGGACACGCCACGGGAGGTGGATGACCGAGTAAAGGCAAGCCAGGTGGGAGCGCCGAGCCATGGAAAGAAAATAGCAGGGCGGGCGACAAATCAGGACCTATATTGCCTCTACACAAATGCGAGGAGCCTCAGGGCCAAAATGGGAGAGCTGGAAATTATAGCCAGTCAAAAAGCCCTGGACATAATTGGAATCACAGAAACGTGGTGGGCTGAGGATAATAAATAGGATGTGGTCATACCAGGGTACAAACTTTACAGGAGAGACAGGACACACAAGAAGGGTGGAGGAATAGCGCTATACATAAAAGACTCCATACCCTCAACCAAAATGGAAACAGCAGTAAGGTCAGAAGGCTTGGAATCAATATGGGTTAAGCTACCAGGAGGATCTGGAGCAGACATCAAATTGGGTCTATACTATCGTCCGCCTGGCCAATCGGAAGAAATCGACCGGGACCTGGAGACGGAACTGCGGCAGGTATGCAAAAATGGAAGTGTGGTGGTGATGGGAGACTTCAACTACCCTGGGATAGACTGGAGTATCGGGCACTCAAGTTGCGAGAGAGAGACCAAATTCCTGGAAGCCACGAGGGACTGCTTCCTGGAACAGCTGGTCATGGAACCTACACGAGGAGAAGCTACTCTTGATCTAATCTTCAGTGGACTGGGGGGACCTGCAAAGGAAGTAGCGGTATTAGACCCACTGGGAAACAGCGATCACAACATGATCCAGTGCAGACTAGAACTGGGATCATCCAGGGTGAAAAGAACCACAACAACAGCGCTCAACTTCAGAAAAGGGAATTATGATGCAATGAGGAAAATGGTGGGGAAGAAACTCAACGGCAGCACAAGGAAGGTAGAGTCCGTAGAAAGCGCCTGGACCCTGCTCAAGCGTACGGTGCACGAAGCACAGAACCTGTACGTCCCCAGGTTCAGAAAAGAGTGCAAGAAAAATCGAATAAAGAACCCAGCATGGATAACGGCAGCTGTAAAAAAGGCGATCAGTAACAAGAAAGCATCGTTCAAAAAATGGAAACAGGATCAAACGCAGGCCAACCAAAAGGAACACAAGGAAAGCCAGAAGGAGTGCCACCGAGTGGTTAGGAGAGCAAAGAGGGAATATGAAGAGAGACTAGCGGGAGAGGCAAAAAATTTCAAATCATTCTTCAGGTACGTAAAGGGGAAGCAACCAGCGAGGGAGGAAGTGGGGCCCTTGGATGATGGGGATAGAAAGGGAGTAGTGAGGGAGGAAAAAGAAATAGCTGACAAGTTAAATGACTTCTTTACGTCGGTCTTCACGAGGGAGGACACATCCAACATTCCGGAACCAGAGGAAATAGAAAATGGAGATCAAGATAACAAGCTGGTCAAATTAGAGGTGAGCCAGGAGGATGTCCTCAGGCAGATAGACAAGCTAAAGAGCGACAAGTCGCCAGGTCCGGATAGCATTCACCCAAGGGTGCTCAAGGAATTAAGAAATGAAATAGCAGAGACACTTCAGCAAATATGCAACCTATCCCTAAAAACTGGAGAGATCCCGGAGGACTGGAAAATAGCTAATGTCACGCCCATCTTCAAGAAGGGTTCGAGGGGCGACCCGGGAAACTATAGGCCGGTAAGCCTCACATCGGTCCCGGGAAAGATGATGGAGGCACTGATTAAGGACAGCATCTGTGACCATATCGAAAAAAATGGACAGCTAAGGTCGAGCCAGCATGGGTTCTGCAAGGGTAGGTCGTGCCTCACAAACTTGTTGTACTTCTTTGAGGGGGTAAACAACCAGGTGGACAAAGGAGAACCCATAGACATAATTTACCTAGACTTCCAGAAAGCCTTCGATAAGGTACCACATGAGCGGTTGCTCAGGAAGCTATGGAACCATCGGGGAGGTCCACCGATGGATCAAAAACTGGCTGGCAGACAGGAAGCAGAGGGTTGGTGTAAAGGGCCATTACTCGGACTGGCAAGGGGTCACGAGCGGGGTTCCTCAAGGATCGGTGCTGGGACCGCTCCTGTTTAACATATTCATTGACGACCTGGAGGAGGGAACAAAATGCGAGGTCATCAAATTTGCAGATGACACCAAACTATTCAGCAAGGTTGAAACCACGGTTGACTGCGAGAATCTCCAAAGGGATCTTACGACATTGGAAGAATGGGCGAAAAAGTGGCAAATGAGCTTCAATGTTGGGAAATGCAAGGTCATGCATATAGGGAGAAGGAACCCGATGTTCACTTACAAAATGGGGGGATCAATGCTAGGGGTCAGTAATCTGGAAAGAGACTTGGGAGTGATGGTAGACACGACATTGAAGGCGTCGGCACAATGCGCCACAGCCTCGAGGAAAGCAAACCAAATGTTAGGTATCATTAAGAAGGGTATCTCGACCAGAACGAAGGAAGTCATCCTGCCACTGTACCGGGCTATGGTGCGCCCGCATCTGGAATACTGTGTACAGTACTGGTCACCGTACCTCAAAAAGGACATGGCAATGCTTGAGGGAGTCCAGAGAAGAGCAACTAAACTGATTAAGGGTATGGAAAACCTTACATACACTGACAGACTGAAGAAGCTGGGGTTGTTCTCCCTGGAAAAGCGGAGACTCAGAGGAGATATGATAGAGACCTTCAAGATCCTGAGGGGCATCGAAAAGGTTGACAAAGACAGATTTTTCAATTTGAAAGAAACCACAAGAACAAGGGGTCACTCGATGAAATTGAAGGGGGACAGGTTTAAAACAAACGCAAGGAAGTACTTTTTCACACAGAGGGTGGTGGACACATGGAACACCCTTCCGGAGGCCGTGATAGGAAATAGCACAGTACAGGGTTTCAAGGAAGACCTGGATAGGTTCCTGGAAGACAAAGGGATTGAGGGGTACAGATAAGAGCAGTGGAAGGTTTAGAGATAACTGTAGAGGTAGGCAATAAAATTAGTCAGGGACCGCTGACCAGGCAATATGCCTGATGGGCCGCCGCGTGAGCGGACCGCTGGGCTGGATGGACCTCTGGTCTGCCCCGGCGGAGGCGACTACTTATGTACTTATGTACTTATCTATCCTGGTCTACCACACACCCATTCCCATTTGTTTTCTGCAAGTCTTTCATCCATGAACACAGAACAGAAATAAACAGTTCAGCTTTATCAGCTTCTACATACATTATTTTTCCTGTTCATTTTTGAGCCTCACAATGCTATTTTGACAAGTCTTCCTTTTACTTACATACCTAAAAAATGTATTGTCTCTCAATTTTACCATATTGGCTAACTGTTCTTCCATTTGCATCTTCGCTTTTCTGTCAGCTTTTCCCAATACTGGTAGCTTTTCCATATATTTTTGCCTGCCTTACTCTTTCTGTGATGCCTTGTAGTTTATGAAGGTGAGCCTTCAGCTAGTAGTCTTTTAGTACATATGAAAGTAGACCAGCATAAACAGTGTTACAATAATCCAAACACAAAGTAATCACAGCATTGCAGAGATCTAGGTGAGCTGGATGGTCACAGCAATGATGGATCACCTGCAATTAATGAAGGGTATTGTGCTAGTAGCAATCCCCTCTGAACAACATGCTCTCCAAGCAGGTAAAGTTTCCTTCACTATCTCCTACTGAATTCCTATCTTTCTCCTATCCGCTGAATCTTCTGGGAGGAAAGTAAGCAATGTGCCCCTTGTATGATCTCTGAGAGTAATTCATAAAAGCCAAAGAGTGATACGGAAGGACAGGCTCAAGTCTAACTGACCACTTTGAATTTGGTTATATACTCTAATAATGTTCTTCATTGCTGATTATGCACATAGCTCTCTAAAAGCTAAAAATAGAGCATAATTAATTTCCCAAACATCTTTTTCCAAAAGACAATAACTTATTTCCTCTTCAAGTGCTGGACCATTATTTATTGCAAAACTGCTTGTCTCCTTTAAAGGAATGTTGCTTCCCACTGCCTATACTTTGCCCTGTCAAGCTGATTAACAACCCTAGTCTTAAGAACTGTCTTAAGAATCTTTCCTGGAACAGATGTCAGTTTCACTGTGGTCAGCAGGTTCGGGTCTAGACACATTCTTAAAAATGCATGATAAAGTCAGGGCTTGATAAAACGGTAGTAAAATGAAGATGCTATTTGAGCTCACTGAGCTGCATTTACTATGGCTTCAGTGGCTCAGTCTGAGTGAATAAATTATATATGTTACTGAGAATTTCACTGGGAGTGTTAGAAATCTATTGATTTTCTACAGAAGACAAATCAAACTCCATTATGGACACGAGACGGAAGTAGAGCTTTGTGCATATGCTACTAATGTAGTCCTTTAAAGGCTTTTGTGCCTTACAGTACCTCCTATCACAAATTATACTGGAAAAGCGGTACTTCGCTGCAGTCCCACATACGGCAACATGCCAACTTTCTCATAAAAGCCTCATCAGTTCTCTACATACTTGTTAACAGGGGTGGGCCTGGCTGGGCCCACCCAGTTTGGGCTCAGGCCCGTCCACCCAACAGCCACAGCTGCTGGCAGCGGTTCCTACATGCTGCTGGTGGCTAACCCAGAAGCCTACCCTCTGATGCGTTTGCATTTTGCGGCAGAGGTAAGGCTACTGGATCGGAGCCAGTAGTGTGTAGGAACCACTGTCAGAAATCTAAAGAAATGTGTGTAAAATGGTGGTGGCCACATTCAGTGCCAGTGGCTCACACCATCCCCTTTTCTCCTACCAGCTCCCTTTCTGCCTGCAGCATCACTTGCCCATCATGGGTATCCTGGGTAGTTGATTGGTGCGATGCTTAAAGGAGGGGGCAGAGCTAAATGTGTGTTGAGGGCCCAGTACTACTGATCATTTCTATAGCACTGCCAGATGTACACAGCACTATATATTAAACATGTAAGAGACAATCCCCGCTTGATAGAGCTTACAATCTAATCAAAACCAGACAAACGGAACAAATAAGGGTTAGGGAATTTCTCACAGAGGGAATGATAAAACAGACATTGGTAAGAGTTAGAAGTTAAAAGCAACCTCAAAAAAGTGGGCTTTTAGCCTAGATTTAGATTTAGCCTAGATTTGGAGCCTAGATTTTAGCCTAGAGACGGAGCCTGACGTACTGACTCAGGCAGTCTGTTCCAGGCATATGGTGCAGCAAGATAGATGGGACAGAGACTGGAGATGACAGTAGAGGAGAAGGTTGCAGATAAGAAACACCTATCTGATGAACCAGCTTAAAGAGTGGAGGAGTGGCCTAGTGGTTACCTATAGCCTTCCCACTCCCCTAGCCCGTGCAGTAGCCTTTCTCTATCCCTCCCCCAGCCCTGCAGCCCATGTCTTTCCCTTCCTTTCCACACTTTTCATGGTTGTCAGATAAAGGATATTAGACAACTACAACTAATCCAAAATACAGCTATTAAATTACTGACCAATAGCAAGAGATATGATCATATAACCCCTTTACTCAAAGAACCACCCTGGCTCCCTGTTACTCATAGAACTATCTTTAGACTCTTGTCCACAAAATCCACCATACCTGCTTTCCATTGTATCTTTCTTGCCTACTTATTCCTTACACACTGTCATGTACACTCCAATCATCATCTCAAAATCAATTAGTAGCATTCAAACAATACAGCTTTTACCCCCTTTCTGAAATGCCAAATCTGCATAGAAGGACTCTTCCTTAAGTGGGATATTAAATGATAATAAACCTAATCTTAAAACTTGAAACTTGAGCTAAAGCTTTAAATTTAATATGCTGGACAACTGATAACCAATGAAGTGTGGTCAGAATGGGTGAAGTAAGATCCCTGAATTATCTTCCTGGTCAAGCAGTCTGTTTAACCATGACATTTTAATTTTTCTGTAATTGTCCTGAATCATATGCTGGAAAAGCCAAGTACAAGATGTTACAGTAATTGATGAGCAACAGTGCAAAGGCCTGAGTTAAAAAAAATGGCTTGAGTAACTCTCAGCTGTTACAAATGATTAAAAAAACCCCAACACATTTTCACAATGGAGAAGATTTATGGATTCCATGTTTAAAAAGCATTCATTGGCTTGCTCTTTTTCTTGAATTATGATCACGTCCCTGAAAAGGTTCAGATACCAATACTGCCTCACACACATACTCTGTCTTTTCTGGTATCGATGCATCGGGGGGGGGGGGGCATCTCATTAGAAAGAAAAGAACACACATGCAGTTGTATGGCCAAAGAAATGTCCCGTTTATTCAGAGCACTGACACATATTTATAGCATTTCACATGGGTCAGTTTTTTCAGCATATGACTGTAGGAAAGACCATATTTGGTAACAGGATACATAAAAGCAACTAGAAAGAGGTAGCAAACATAAGAGGGGGAATAGTGGGAAGTTTCCATTATAGCATATAATACTGTCTTGTCTAAGGTCTACTAGCAATGTTTCTTTTTTAACAAATGTTTCTTATCAAAACAAGTCAACTGCAGAACAAAATAGGGACACAGAGCTCAGAACACAAGAAGAAAAGACCTTGTGGTTTCTTGGCAAAATGATACACAAGCAGGAATAGAAAAACTTACAAAGAATATATGTGCCCCTTCAATCCTATATAACACAAAGGTGTGGCATTGTACATTTTCCTTTCTCATGGAGACAGCCTCCATGTTTTGGGGATTTCTTTTCCGTGTTTTCATATTTAGCCATGGACTAATATTGATTACGCCAGCGTTTCCCAAACTTTTAGTGGCCTCATTTTTGGACTGGAAAAGTCACATGATTCTAGACTTGTAACAGACTATAATCTGTGATGTGTTTTTATACTATTATTATGTATGTTTTGATTGTACTCCACTATGAAATGCAGAATAGAAATGTTTTAAATAAATAAATAATTCAACTTTGATGCTGGCAGTAAAAAGTAGAATATCAAATTAATAAATTAAGTCAATACAAATTAGCCATTCACAGCTTGTTTCTTGTGGGCAGTACAGACAAAAGACAGAGAGGGATCCCTTAATGTCTTGTCTTATCGTTGGGAAAACTCCTGTGGGGTTTACCTCTGTCCCCCACTTTGTTTAATATTTATCTTGCTTCCTTGGGAAATTTGTTGCAAACTAAAAGCTCAAGTTCTACATTTATGCAGATGACATTACTATACTCATCCTGTTAACTTGTCTGTCACCGGAGTTCATAAATTTTTTAGCGATTATTTTAAGTCAGATTGAACTTTGGATGACTGCTTATAAATTGAAATTAAAATGCGGAAAAAACTAAATTTTTTTAGCAACTTCCAATGATAAGATTAAAGAAACAACAATACACGTGAATGTGTTGGACTATAATATAGAACAATCCATAAAAATATTGGGTGTGACTCTGGATTAACATCTCACATTGGAACAACATACGGATTTATTGTTTAAGAAATGTATCTCTGTGCTTTGGAAGCTTCGTACCATTAAGAAGTATTTTGATGAAACTTCTTTTTATTTACTGGTACAGTCTTCTATCTTAAGTATTCTCGATTATTGTAACATTATATATCTAGGTGCTTATAAGAAAATTTTCAAAAAATTGAGAGTGATTCAGAATACTGCCATTCGCCTCATTTTTGGTTTAAAAGAATGGGAGCATATCACTCCTTTTTATTTGAAACTCCATTGGTTGCCGATAGGAGTCGAGAATTCTGTTCAAATTTTCTTGTATTTGTTATAAATCAGTTTCGGGTTTCGTTACCAGGTTATCTTGTGTCTCATTTTTCTTTGAAATGTGAACTCTGGCACTCGATTAATCCACTAGGAAATGAAGATATTAGCTAGTATCTAAATTCAGCTGGAAGAAGTTATCTAGCAGCCTTAATCAACTTCATTTAATAAACTTTTTCTGTATATTCACTGGTCCTCAGCGGGCCACCATACACTCAAGTACATTCATAGTGAATGGCTTTACGCTCCCACTCCTCATTGGAACCAGCCCGACCTTATATTAAATTTTGAATTTTAACTTGCATTAATGATGGTAATATATAAATACTAAAAGTACTTAGCTTCTAGTAGAATGCTGTGCAGGGAGAATGTGTCTAAGTATCAACATGTTTCGCCCGTTAAACTCATTGGGCTTCATCAAGATGTATACTCCCTTTAGATAAACCTGCAGCCACCATTGTGCAATGGTGGCTGCAGGTTTATCTAAAGGGAGTATACATCTTGATGAAGCCCAATGAGTTTAACGGGCGAAACATGTTGATACTTAGACACATTCTCCCTGCACAGCATTCTACTAGAAGCTAAGTACTTTTAGTATTTATATATTACCATCATTAATGCAAGTTAAAATTCAAAATTTAATATAAGGTCGGGCTGGTTCCAATGAGGAGTGGGAGCGTAAAGCCATTCACTATGAATGTACTTGAGTGTATGGTGGCCCGCTGAGGACCAGTGAATATACAGAAAAAGTTTATTAAATGAAGTTGATTAAGGCTGCTAGATAACTTCTTCCAGCTGAATTTAGATATCATTTTTCTTTGAGTCACGCCAAAAAGACCACACGTAGAGTGCACTTGTTTTCATATCCCTCCATAAAATCCTGTCATTATAAGAAGTTCCTTGAGAGAAGCCTCTCATTTCCAGCCGCTAAACTGAATGCATGGCTTGGAAAAATTGTTAGAGGTCTCTTCCTATCTTGCTTTTAGAAAATTGTTAAAAACTCAACTCTTTGATAGGCTGGTATCTCTTTCATTTTTTCAATCAAGTTCTTTATATTCAACTTGATGTATTTTAACTGTTCTATGTATTACTTCTTTCACTGCCATGCCGGTATTTTCTGCATTATATTGTAAATGCTTTCTGTCTTTATCTGTTTTTAAGTCCATTATTCTAGTTTGTATTTTATCTGTATCCCATGTATTAGCTCACCTTGTTGTGAATTGCCTAGAACTTTTTTGGTATGTTGGTATATAAGAATAAAATTATTATTATTATTATTATTATAATGATGACAAGTTCAATTCTGGCTTGTCTATCGATATATAGCCACAATTTATCTTTTCAAATGTGAGACGGGCCATTGGTGTGCTAGTGGCAGGCCAAATGTTGATCCAGACGACACTGATATTCAGCCCTGTTTGGATAAACATATATGATTAAGTCTGACCACAGATTCAGCAGATCTAAATCCAGATAAAGATATCTGGATGTTTTTAACCGGCTGTATTCAGTAGCATGGATTTAACTGAATAAATTCATCAGTATCCAGTTAAAGTTAACCAGATATGATGTCAATGAATAGTGCATCCATAATACTGTATGTCATATGCATATTACAGTGTTTTGGTTCACTATTGAACCTTCTTTCAGAATAATAAAACACAGAAATTGCAGAGTGAATCCAAGCTATTAGTACACAATGAAATCCCTATTTGCAATCTCCTGCAGGGCAGCACTGAAAAGAAAGGAGCCCCATAGGGACCTGTCTGATGTATTATATTTCTTTCCGGCCAACACCGTATTTGTAATTACGAGCAATGCCTCTCATTGCTTCTCTTATAACATTTTTTTTACTCTTTTTTTCCAGAATTGCTGAATAGGTTCTCTGCAGTTTATTGTATAGTCTATGTAAGTCTCCTCACTTACACTTCTTTAAAAGAATGTTTTTTGTACCATTTAGGAATAAAGGTGGCATGTGATCTCAGATGTAGCCTGAGCTGGTCTGTCCAAAATCAAAACTTATTCTTGCAAAATCAGATTTTTAGAATTAATAATATGCTCATACCTAAAATTAAAGGGTTTGATATTCAAAAGCAGGGGTGTACAACCTTTTTGCTTCCCTGGGCCGCATTGGCCGGAAAAAAATATTTTCTGGGGCCGCACAAACGCTACAGAGGGAGCCGGCAAGACGGTAAACACCCGGGGGCAGCAGAGGAAAATACTGCATCGCCCTCGACCGGGGGCTGCACAAAATACTTCACGGGGCCGCAGGTTGGACACCCCTGTTCTAAAGGGTAGGCTATTAGTACACAATGAAATCCCTATTTGCAATGTCCTGCAGGGAAGCACTGAAAAGAAAGGAGCCCCATAGGGAAATGGAATTGCAGCCTCTCACATTTTGAAAAGCCATCCGGACAAAAAGGAGGAGATGTCCGGGGAAATCCAGACGTTTGGTAACCCTAGATTTAACCAGCTAGAAGCTGTTTCTGGCCAGTTAAATCACATTGAATACATCAACCACAATATTTATTCACAACTTCAAAGGTGGAAACTGTTGCTCGGGTAAGTAGTCACAGTGCTGGAATCTGTGCTAAATCCAGTGGCCAAAGAATTCATAGCAATTCTTAGAAACTCATTGACTAACGGCCTCTTTTACCAATCAGCGCAGCAACAGCCCCGAAGCCCTTTAAATCTCTATTGGCTTTGGGCCTTTGTAAAAGAGGCTGCAAGTTATTGTGCATTGCTGTACTGCAGTCATCGCGCTGCACCTAAACCAACGCTGTGATCTCTCAAGCTCATGCAAATAAGCATCTCCAACAACCGTCTCAAAGCCTGTTCATTCTGCCTCTACCACTTTCTGTGCCGCAGGTTTTATGAATGACTGGCAATCAATGAGAGTGAATGACTGCCAACTGCCCACTCAACCCTTTTTTTACTCATCTCTGCATGCACACACTACAGAACTGAGCGCTGCTCTGCGACTGCAGATGAGACTTCTCTGTACAATTGAAAACACTTATATTTCACATTAGAGCCAAATGGGTCTCCCAGTATGTAGTGCATACAAAATTATGCACAGGGAAGATAATTTTCAAGAGGGTATATCTGGGTAACTGATTTCCCCCACTGTTAAAAAGGGCAGTTCTGGGAGGAAAGGCAGAGCCACCTGATAATATAGGGGAATTTTGTTCTGAATTCCCTCTTCATTATTTATGGTGCAGGTGCAAAGTCCACAGGTACTAATGTAAGCACTTTAGAAGCCAGCCCCAGATTTTCAAAAGGAAACTCTGCAAGGAGGCTTTTCTTTGAAAACGTGCTTGTAGGCCTGCAGGTACAATGTCCTCGACAGCCTATAAAGCCCCATGCTTGTTTTCAAACTTGCTCCCATATTGAGCCAATTTCCAAAATAGCTAATGGTGATTTTAATATGTTACTTTTACTATTTGGATTTTATAGATACTTTTGGAAAGAGAAGCAATCTGAAGTTCTAAACAGATTACAAAACATCCCTAAAATAAACCAAAGTGGAGGGGCATAATCAAAAGAAACGTCTACATCCGTTTTGGGCCTCAGTTGCCCAAAGTTGGCAGTGTCAAAAGTCCATTCCAAAAAATAAGTCCAAAATATTTTTCTTTTTCGAAAATCGTTTAAGTATACGCCCAGGCGTCTATCGTTATACCCCATTCTCATCCCAAAATTTGTCCAAGTCAAAAATGCCCAGGACAAGACCTTTTAGACATGGGCGGGGTCAGCAAAGTGATGGACTGGACACCCAAACATTGCACCAGAGTAGTTGGGTAACTTACAGGGCACTGCTGTGACCTTCACAAAAAGGGTGCCACATAAACATCTCACAACTCCCTTATAGGTCATGGTGGGCCCCGCAAAACACCCTCAGAATCACCTGTCTACCACCCCAATAGCCTTTATGGCTACAGGTGCTACTTATATGTCAGTACAAAAGGGTTTCGGGTAGTTTTGAGGGGTGCACATGTTTCACCATGAATGCAGTGATTAGAGTGGCTTATGGGCCTGTGTCCTCTTCTCCATGGTTCACTAACTCTCCCCCAAGACCACATAAGCCACCTCTGTGCAGCTCTACTAGGCTTTCCTATACCAGGCTGTCAGGTGCTGATGTTCTGGAGGCAGATGTGTGTGTTTTTATTACAATTTTTATGGTATGGGAGGGGTCAATGATCATTGGAGCAGTGTGGGGGGATCTGTACTTTGTGTCTACAGTGCTTATCTGGTCTCTTTAGATACCTTTTTGCCACTTAGATCTGTTTTTACATGGCCTAAGTCACAACGTACAACTTCTGTCCAGGCAACCTCGTTAAAGTTTTAGTTATACTTGCAGTATGACTAAGTTTAGATCCCTCTTGCCTTAACACCCCCCCCCCCCCCGACACTCTCCACACCCTCTTGCTGGTCTTCCAGTAAAGATATGAGGAGTGTCGAGGAGGTGTCGGGGGAGGACGTTCAGGCAGGAGGGAGTGGGCATCTCTCCTGCTGATTTCAGGTGTTGGGGGTGTCATGAGTGTCCTCAGATAGGGGAGCTTCTGCCTGCCGCTACTGCCCTCATTGTTTGCTGAGCTGATTATGGCAGAGGAATCCCTGATCAACTGAGCTGGCAGGTTGTAGTGCACCAAATTTGAAAATCTAGCATTGCTCTTTTCTCAATAGTTGTAGACAACGATCACCTCTTCTCATATCAGAAAGAGCATGATCTACTGGAAAACATTTAAGATCATCAAAGACATGACTGAAAGTCTTACAGTGCTCCACTAGGGGCGTCTCTCTAATGTTTCTATGCAAAGTACTGCAGTGCTCAATTAGCCTCATTTTTAATTTCCTTGATGTCTGCCCCACCCATAACTTCAGACAAGGACATTGTATACAGTAAATTCAAAATCTGAATCATATGTAGCAGATTGCCTCAAAGTGTATACTCTTTGGTCACTAGGGTTCACAAATGTTAAAGATAGTGTAAGTATTGCATGAACTATGGCTGCTTACTCTTTCATCAACAGTTCTTTGATCCTAATAGGGAAATGTGAGAGATAAAGAGAGATATTTTTTGATTGACGTCCAAATCCGATTTTGGATGTTTTGCAAAAAATGTCCAAAAATCCAGTGCAAAACCTGGTCATATTCGAAACAGATAAACATCTATCTTTTTTGGTTTGAAAATCATCCTATTTTAGATGTTTTGTATGCCTATCTTTAAGGGCCATTTTCAAACAAAAAACATCCAAGGGAAAAATGCACATAAACAAACCATTGGGATGGTGTGAAGGCCAGCGAGACGATGGTGGGAGGCTGGTTTCGTTGTGCCATTGGCTGCCCAAAGATTTTAAATTTCAGTGCTGGGGAGGTGGTAGATGGGAGAGTCGGGACTCAAGGAAGTTCCTGGAGAGGGTTTTCCTACAGTATAGTGTCAGGCATGCCGGATTTGGCCTGCGGGCCTTGTGTTTGACACATGTGCTCTAGAGGAACCAGAAGAAGATAAGAACTGGCTAGTGTTGGTAGTAAAGAGAAAGGAGAAGGGGTCAAAGAAGTCTACAGTGTATTATTAGAAGATTTTGTCTGTGTGTTGGCCATTTAGTTTGAAGAATTCACAGCAATTAATGTCTGTGAACTTTGTAATGTCCCTGAGGAGTGACTCTATTAGTGAAGTCAGCAACCCAATGAAGTAACCCAGAAATGTAGAAACAGGGTGGCAGATAAAGTCCAAATGGCCCATCTAGTCTCTCATCTGCATCCACTATCTCCTCCTCTCCCTATTGGCTAAGGCTCTTAACATTTGCATCTCCTCTTCCTATAGGCTAAGGCTCCTTACACCTGCATTGTGAGGTCATAGAGCTGCCCATCCGCAGTAACTATTATCTCTTTCTCTCTCCGAGAGATCCCATGTGCCTATCCCAGGCCCTTTTGAATTCAGACACAGTCTCTGTCTCCACCACCTCTTCTGGGAGACTGTTCCATGCATCTACCACCCTTTCTGTAAAAAAGCATTTCCTTAGATTACTCCGGAGCCTATCACCTCTTAACTTCATCCTATGCCCTCTCAAACCAGAGCTTCCTTTCAATTGAAAGAGACTTCACTCATGTGCATTTACGCCACATAAGTATTTAAATGTTTCTATCATATCTCCCATCTCCTGCCTTTCCTCTAAAGTATACAGATTGAGATCTTTAAGTCTGTCCCTATATGCCATATAATGAAGACCACATACCATTTTAGTAGCCTTCCTCTGGACCGGCTCTATCCATTTTATATCTGTTTGAATAGGGCCTTAAAAGTTGTATCCCTTGCCCCACCCCAAATATGCCTTGGGGGTCAGATGCACAGAGCTTTGTAGCCTACCCTGCACAGTATACCTAGTATGCATCTCCCCCCCCCCCCACCTTCCCAGTTACCCAGGTACTACCTATGTTTTTCTGCTTGCTTCAGCATAACAAGCGAACCAAGAAAGAGCAGAGCAGTCCAAGTCTTCAAACCGATGGGAAGTTAATAACAAACATGCAAAACAATATCGAGTCGAGTATTGATATTGCCTTGCACGTTTGTTGGACTGTTCTGCTGTTTCTTGGATTGCTTATCATGTGTATGCAGAGGGTGACATTACCTATTTTGGGGTGGATTGTGTGTTTCTACTTAATACCAGCATTACTGAGTGATAGAGACGGCAGCATCTTAAGTGGTGTCTACAAAATACTTGAAGCACATCTGAGTGTGCTCCCCTAATTTTACAGTATCCGGTAATATATTCCAGGGGTGTCAAACTCAATCACATTAAGGGGCCGAAATCCAAACACAGGCTAAGTTGCGGGCCAGACCCCGCCCAATCTCTGCCCCAGACCCCCACCCCCATAATAATATTAATTATAACACCATTTTTTTCCATTCATTTTTCATATATCCACACAAAATATAATCTTATTAACACTTAATGGTAATGGTTAAATACAAAATTAAACTACACAAAACACACTGTATGCTTCTCAACATTCATTCCTACCAGAACACTGATAACCCTTATGCAAATACGGGACCAAAAACTACAAGAACTAATATAGAAAAAAAAAAAAACCACCCTAAGATTCAAGATTCTGCATGCAGTACAACCCCCAGAGAAAAAGAAACAAATGTATTTCTTCCTAAGCAGTGCTAAAAATAGCAGATTAAAATGCTCAAAACTGATGCAATTCAAACACTGAAGGGAATAGACTTAGTAGATAAAGACAGGCTGTTCACCCTCTCCAAGGTAGGGAGAACGAGAGGACACTCTCTAAAATTGAAAGGGGATAGATTCCGTACGAATGTAAGAAAGTTCTTCTTCACTCAGAGAGTGGTAGAAAACTGGAACACTCTTCCGGAGTCTGTCGTACGGGAAAACACCCTCCAGGGATTCAAGACAAAGTTAGACAAGTTCCTGCTGAACCAGAACGTACACAGGTAGGGCTAGTCTCAGTTAGGGTGCTGGTCTTTGACCAAGGGCCGCTGCGTGAGCGGATGACTGGGCACGATGGACCATTGGTCTGACCCAACAGTGGAAATTCTTATGTTCTTACTAACTTGAAAATACCTACCTTTGTTGTCTTCCTCCATGCTGTGCCTCCCTCCGGCGGGTGTCTAACCTTCTGGCCAGCTCCAACCTGGCCGTTTTATGCAGCCCGCAGTCCGATGCCCCCCCCCCCCCCCGGGTGTCATCTTGTGGCCTGCTCCCTTCTCCTCACAGATGTAGTGTGCACAAAGCTGCGTACACCGGCTCCTCGTGCGTCCTGAACCTGAACCAGAAGCCTTCTCTCTGATGTCGCAACGTCAGAGGGAATGCTTCAGGATGAGGTGTGGGACGCGGGAGGAGCCGCTGCATGCAGTTCCATGCACATTACTGCTGTGAGGAGGAGGGAGCCGGCCACAAGGTAAAACTGGGGGAATCGGACCGAGCAAAAAATGACCAGGCGGGCCAGATTTGACACCTGTGATCTGTTCAATAATGGGCTCAACACCACTGCCACTGGATGATGCTGCCACTGCCTGCTCTATCTAATTATTCAGCACTGGCCACTATCCAGATACCAGCACTGAATATTCTGATTTTATTGGCCACAACAGCCAGCATTAAAAAAACCAAAACAAAATCTGACCACCACAGCTCAATTGACCCATAAAAGTTCTGGCTCATTACATATCCAGTAAAGACAGCGTATTAAAGGAAAATGTAATATTTTTTTCTTTTTGTACCAATATAATGTGATTTCTGTTCCACCCTGATCATGCAACAATCAGCAGCTGTGAATTAGTTTGTTGTATATATAAAGTGCTGTAACATGGTTTTAAACATAGCAACACAATTTTTTTTAGCTAAAAAATGTCCCTGATGAATAGCTAATTAAAACATAATAATACAATGAAGCATGAAATCTATTAAAAGGACAAACCTGATTTTGTTAATAGCTTTTTTATGCACCAAAGTAATGTTTAGTAGATTTGTGCTGTGTCTAGGAGATATGGAGCTAGCATTTTCAAATGCATCAAAAGACATATTATGATGACTAAATTGCACAAAGATAAGCATTTCTAGTTTTGCAATTTATTGTGCTGAAAAGCTCCTCTACGTGACAGTATAAGGGCAGTAATGTAATGATTTTAGAATATTACAGACCTGGTTCTGGTGTGTTATTAGCTGCATTTATACAAATAATAGAGATGTGTTTACTAAAGTGCAGTAAGCAGTTTCCCCAAACTCTGAATATGGCACTAGGATGTGTCAATTTTGGAGATGTCATAATATTAAAAAGCAGTGAAGAAATGGTAGAATTTCATGTAGAAATTCAATGCTGGTGGCCAGATAAGGTCCAGACGCTGAATATCCAGGATTGCTGCTGACTATGGGAGGCAGCTGGACTGCTTCCTGTGGTTGCAATATCGAGCCCATAAATTATAGAATACCATAGTTTATGCATGTACTTTCCCAACCATGTACACGTATTTGCCTGTTACACTAGTTCTTTATAAAGAAAAGTACTCGTAAATTGAGTGCATATACTTCACCAGAAAAGTAGGCATCTGCTGAACATGTCCTAATAGAATAGGCTCTGATTCGGTCTGTCCTGAGGACACATGTGTCCAAGTCAACTTTGGACATCCCGAGTAAGACGTCCAAAACCCAAATGCTGAAAACGTCCATTTTCAAAACCACTAGCCATCCAAATTGGGTTGTTTTTTTAAAAACTGCCTATTTGGACGCTTTGGCCGTCAGGACGTCCAACCTTATGGAATGGGCCGATTCATTGTGGCCATTTAAGAGCCCATTCAACATGGAACAATTCAGAACAGCCATTTCATCATGGAACTATTCAGTACAGTCCTATTCATCGTGTGGCCCTTCACATGCTGAATCATCTGGGGCTGGATCGTCCCTTCACATGGCCTTTAAGAACATAAGCAGTGCCTCTGCCGAGTCAGACCACAGGTCCATCCTGCCCAGCAGTCCGCTCCCGCGGTGGCCCAAAAACAGGTCAAGACTTGTCTGAATCATCAGAAGGGGCTCCCTTGCCACCTTGGTTTCTCATTTAAGTCCTGCCTTCCTATCGAAGTCCTAGCCCTCCGGTCTTGCACATGCATGACCAGGTTGGTTTATACTCATTACCTGGTTAACTTCCTATACTTGTGTTACATCTCAGCTCCTCCCTCAGTATCCCACGATCCCTTTATCCCTCAGGAATCCATCCAATCCCTGTTTGAATCCTTGTACCGTACTCTGCCTGATCACTTCCTCCGGTAGCGCATTCCAAGTGTCCACGACCCTTTGGGTGAAAAAAAAAACTTCCTTGCATTTGTTTTGAACCTGTCTCCCTTCAGTTTCTCAGAATGCCCCCTCGTATTTGCTGTCCCCTTCAGTCTGAAGAATCTGTCCCTATCCACCCTCCATATACTAAATCTTCTCATTTGAGTCTGGATCATCTCTTCACATAAATTGGAGGGGGGGGGCATTGTCCCCACACACACTCGCTAGATTGTTGGATCATCTGATTTAGGGCTGGATTATTTGATTTGGGAGAGGGGACACTGCCTCCCACCCACTCGCTGGCTCATTAGATGGTCTGGAGTGAGATTTGACAGAGACTTCAGTAGTTGGAACCTAAGCACAGTACTGGGCAGAGCTTTTGATTCTTGCCCAGAAATAGCTATGAAGATGGAAAAAAAAACACATTTAAATTGAATCAGGTTGGGCAGACTGGATGGACCATTTGGGTCTTTATCTGCCGTCATCTACTATGTTACTAGAAGTGATTAGTAGTAAAGAATAAGCAACTAGGCTCAATAGGAAGCTAACACTAGAATCACAATCAAAGTAGCCATACACATAGATCTGTTCCTTGCCATTTTACAATCATTTTAGCTTATTTTACATTATTCTAGACTATTTATGTTTTGTTCCCCTTCCTTTTTTTTTTTTCCCCCTCTTCCCCTCTCTTTCTTTTTATATATATTGTATTTCTGCCCATTTCCATCCTGTATCGGTAAGTCAATGTTTGTCAGTGTGTCTGATCGTTTGAAGCATTGTTTTGCTATTTGTTTTTAATTTACGTTTTTATTATACTCTCTTTTTATATATTATGTAAAACCACTTTGAATTTTGATAAGGCAGTATATCAATTTTAAATAAACCTGATATCAGTGTCTTGCAAACTGTGCGAGCAGGTGGCATACAAAATCGGGGGCCGTGGCTCAAGGGCATCCGAAAGTGCGTGGATGTTGAGGCAGTAACATCATGCACATGCGTGACATCATCACACTGACATCCATGCATACACGGAGGCCTTCCAGACGAGGCCCTGAGTGTGTGTGTGGGGGGGGGGGGGGGGGTTTGCTGAAAAAGAAAAGGCACAGAGAGGAGGAGAAATGCAAGGAAAGAGGAGAGGTGCTGGTTCTCACCACAAGAGGCACATCCTGTAGGCAGTCAGCTAGCATTGGCACCTTTCTTCCTTCCCAGCATCTGGTAGCACACCTGGAATTTCACGAGGCACACTAGTGTGCCGCAGCATACAGTTTGTAATACAATGAGTTACATTAAGAGCAAAATAAAGGAGTGGGATTGTCCTAAATAGACTGGTGGACACAATTTATTACATAAATGTTATTTTATTCATCCAATAACTCAATGACTCAGGACACCTTTTGGCTCCTGCAACTTCTTTCAGAAGACCCAATAACAGTATTAGTGACTTGAAAATTTGCATATTAATGGATACATTATTTGACGTTGCCCTGAAGACTTTTGGCTGAAACATGTATATGTCGAGACAGCGTATCCTGATTGTTCCCGAAGAGAGGCAGCGTGGGAGCCCTGCTCCGCCCCTCTCCCTGACCGAAAGGGAACATTTAAAAGAGCACAGCAGCCAGCCGGGCCCCCTTTCAGGCCACCAGCGGGAGACAGCGTATCCAGATTGTTCCCGAAGAGAGGCAGCGTGGGAGCCCTGCCCCGCCTCTCTCCCTGACCGAAAGGGAACATTTAAAAGAGCACAGCAGCCAGCCGGGCCCCCTTTCAGGCCACCAGCGGGAGACAGCGTATCCAGATTGTTCCCGAAGAGAGGCAGCGTGGGAGCCCTGCTCCACCCCTCTCCCTGACCGAAAGGGAACATTTAAAAGAGCACAGCAGCCAGCCGGGCCCCCTTTCAGGCCACCAGCGGGAGACAGTGTATCCAGATTGTTCCCGAAGAGAGGCAGCGTGGGAGCCCTGCTCCGCCCCTCTCCCTGACCGAAAGGGAACATTTAAAAGAGCACAGCGCCAACGGCGCTCAGCCGTTCGGCGCGCCGACAAAGGCGTATGCGCCTTAGTGTGCGCCTTTGTGAAGCGCCTGCAGTGACGACAGTTGGATTCTGAAGCTAACAAAATAACAGGCTCCAATCAGCAGGAGCACACCAGCACTTTACGAGAGCGATGGAGGACCCAGGATCCCAAAGGTACTTTCCGGTATACTGCACAGAGTGCAATATGTACGACTACCTCCCCTTGGGAAGGCGGGAGTACATATGCAGTCGGTGTCAGGAACTGGAAAGCCTGAGGATGGAGGTCGGCAGATTGAGGGTCAGGGTCCAGGAACTGGAGGGACTGGAGGGACTGCGCACCACAAAGGAGATGAGCTGGTCAACCCAGAACACAGACGGAGCAGGCCCCATTGTGGACCAGGTGAGGGACCTCGAGAGATTCATCGAGGAGGCCTATAGGAAGGTGGAGGAACGGGACCAGCAGCTGCACAGACGGATGTCGGCAGACGAGACCCAGGATCCACAAGGCGACACCGGGGAAGGACCTAGTGGAGGAACCACGCAAGAGGAGGAGACCGCGACTCACCGGGACCCCGAGGGAGAGACACCGCACTACACCAAGGACACGGACCTGAGGCAGAGGAGGTTGCTGAGGAAAGGGAAGTCTGCTATTGTGGTGGGAGACTCGATCTTGAGAGAGGTAGACAGTCACTTAGCTGGAGGAAGGGAGGACCGGCTAGTGACTTGTCTCCCAGGGGCCAAGACACGAGACATCACTGATAGGATCGAGAGGATCCTGGACGGACCAGAGACAGAGGAGACTGTGGTAATAATCCACGTCGGAACGAATGATGTGAGCCGGAGGAACTTCAGCATGGCCACACTGACTGACCAGTTCAGGGTCCTGGGACGAAAGCTGAAGCGGAGCACACGGAGGATAGCATTCTCTGAGATCCTGCCTGTACCGAGAGCAGATGCAAAGAGGCAGGCAGACCTCCAGGCTGTGAATGCATGGTTGAGGAGATGGTGCCAGGAGGAGGGCTTCCACTTTGTGAGGAACTGGACGTCCTTCTGGGGAAAGAGCAAGCTCTACCTGCGGGACGGCCTGCACCTGAGCACAGCGGGAACTAGACTACTGGCAGCCAATGTGAGGAAGGAGATCGAGAGGGCTTTAAACTGAGGAGAGGGGGAAAGCCGACAGCTGATCTGATGTTGACGCTTCGGACAACAGTATCCAGAACAGATGCTGAACGGGCTGACTGCAGGGAGGAAGCAGAGGGACCGGAGGATCTTATGATCAGACAGCGAGGGAAACATCAGGTAAAGGGAGCTTGCTGGGAGAAGACTAAGGGGCATGGAGACACAGGGGGACTGGGTGGCACGAGGGCGAAAGCTGAGGGCAATATAGAGGTACCACAAGGCGAGGGGGATCAAACAGAGGCTCAAGGGATGATAGCCCAGGAGGGGGCCGGTAGGGCTAGAAAACCCAGAGGAAAAGCGGGGAAGTGGGGTGGCGGGAATGTGGGGAAGCTGAAAGCTAAGAGGGTAAAGGCTGAGGGCAAAGCAGAAGCACAGGGAACGGGAGAACTGCCCGAAATCCAAGGGCAGGCGGCCCAGGTAAATGCAGAGGTGGAGGAAAAACGACGGGACCTACAGGACCTGCGGTGCTTATACACAAATGCAAGAAGCCTCATGGCCAAGATGGGTGAACTAGAAGTCGTGGCCAAGGGGGAGGACCTAGATATAATTGGAATTGCAGAAACCTGGTGGACAGAGGAAAATCAATGGGATGTGGCGCTGCCGGGGTACAAGCTCTACAGGAGGGACAGGACCCACAAGAAGGGGGGAGGCATAGCACTATATATAAAGGACTCTATCCACTCGGTCGGGATGGATATGGCAACGAAGGCAGAGGGGCTGGAATCGCTATGGGTCAAATTGCCGGGAAACAAGGGTGCAGGCATAAAACTGGGGCTGTACTATCGCCCACCTGGTACACCAGAAGGAGTCAGACACGACTTGGAAGTGGAACTGAAACAGGAATGCAGGACTGGAAGTGTAACAGTGATGGGGGACTTCAACTACCCGGGAATAGACTGGAGTACGGGTCACTCCAACTGCACTAGGGAAACAGGATTTGTAGAAGCTGTGAGGGACTGCTTCATGGAGCAACTAGTCAAGGAACCGACACGAGGGGGTGCTACTCTTGACCTCATCCTAAACGGATTAGGGGGCCTGCAAGAGGGGTAGAAGTGGGAGAACCACTAGGCAACAGTGATCACAACGCGATCAGATTCACATTAGAAAGGGGGACACCCATAGTAAGGAGGACCGCAACAACTGCGCTCAACTTCAAGAAAGGGAACTATGTTGCTATGAGGGAAATGGTGGGGAGGAAGCTCAGAAACATCTTTAGGATAGAGACTGTGGGAAGCGCCTGGACCCTATTCAGGGACACCCTGCAGGAAGCACAAAGAATGTACGTCCCCAGTTTCAGGAAAGGCTGCAAGAACAAGCGATCAAAGGACCCGGTTTGGATGTCAACTGAAGTAAAGAGGGCAATAAATGACAAAAAAGTATCCTTCCGGAGATAGAAAAAGGACCCAACGGAGGAAAATCACCAGGCGCACAGGAAATGCCAAAAGGAATGCCACCGAGAGGTTAGAAAAGCGAAAGGGGAATACGAAGAGGGGCTGGCCAGGGAGGCGAAAAACTTCAAGGCATTCTTCAGTTACGTAAAGGGGAAGAGACCAGCGAGAGAGGAGGTGGGGCCGTTGGATGATGGGGATAGGAAGGGAGTGATTAAGGAGGATAAAGAGGTAGCTGAGAGGTTGAACACGTTCTTCTCGTCGGTTTTCACGAGCAAAGACACATCTAATATACCGGACTCAGAGGAGCTCATGAGTGGGGAACAGGCTGAAAAATTGGAGCACATAGAGGTAAGTAAGGAGGATGTCCTCAAACAGATAGACAGGTTAAAATGCGGTAAATCACTGTGCCCGGACGGGATCCACCCAAGGGTTCTGAAGGAACTAAGACAAGAAATAGCGGGCACAATCCAGCATGTTTGCAACCTATCCTTGAAAACTGGTGAGGTACCAGAGGACTGGAAATTGGCGAATGTCACACCTATCTTCAAGAAGGGATCGAGGGGTGACCCCGGGAACTACAGGCCGGTGAGCCTGACTTCAATTATAGGGAAGATGGTGGAAGCTATGATCAAGGACGGCATTTGCGAGCACATCGAGAGGAATGGCCTACTGAGAACAAGCCAGCACGGATTCTGTAAGGGAAGGTCGTGCCTAACAAACCTTCTGTACTTCTTTGAGGGAATAAGCAGTCGGGTGGACAATGGGGAACCCATAGACATCATTTACCTCGATTTTCAAAAGGCTTTCGACAAGGTGCCACATGAAAGGCTGCTTAGGAAGCTGTGGAACCACGGGGTGGGAGGGGATGTGCACAGATGGATCAAGCACTGGTTGTCGGGTAGACTGCAGAGGGTCGGAGTGAAGGGCCAATATTCTGACTGGCGGGGAGTCACAAGCGGTGTGCCACAGGGATCAGTGCTGGGGCCGTTACTCTTCAACATATTTATCAATGACCTGGAAAAGGAGGCAAAGTGTGAGGTTATAAAATTTGCAGACGATACCAAACTGTGCGGCAGAGTTAGATCCAGGGAGGAGTGTGAGGACCTGCAAAGGGACCTGGACAAGCTGGAAGACTGGGCAAACAAATGGCTAATGCGCTTTAACGTGGAAAAATGCAAGGTCATGCATATAGGAAAAAATAACCCGTTGTTCAACTACAAATTGGGGGGGACATTGTTGGGAGACAGCAGACTTGAGAGAGACTTGGGTGTGCTGGTGGATGCATCACTGAAGCCATCTGCACAGTGCGCAGCAGCCTCGAAAAAAGCCAACAGGATGCTGGGCATCATAAAGAGTGGCATAACAACCAGGACGCGGGAAGTCATCATGCCATTGTATCGAGCGATGGTGCGTCCACATCTGGAATACTGCGTTCAGTATTGGTCGCCGCACCTCAAGAAGGACATGGCGGTACTTGAGAGAGTCCAAAGGAGAGCAACGAAACTGGTAAAAGGGCTGGAACACTGCCCATACGCTGAGAGGTTGGATAGGCTGGGGCTCTTCTCTCTGGAAAAAAGGAGGCTCAGGGGAGATATGATAGAGACCTTCAAGATCACGAGGGGCATAGAGAGGGTGGATAGGGACAGATTCTTCAGACTGAAGGGGACAACAAGTACGAGGGGGCATTCGGAGAAACTGAAGGGAGATAGGTTCAAAACAAATGCAAGGAAGTTTTTTTTCACCCAAAGGGTCGTGGACACTTGGAATGCGCTACCGGAGGAAGTGATCAGGCAGAGTACGGTACAGGGATTCAAACAGGGATTGGACGGATTCCTGAGGGATAAAGGGATCGTGGGATACTGAGGGAGGAGCTGGGATGTAACACAAGTATAGAAAGCTAACCAGGTAATAAGTATAGAAACCCAACCAGGTCGTGCATGTGCAAGACCGGAGGGTTAGGACTTCGATGGGAAGATAGGACTTCAATGAGAAACCAAGGTGGCAAGGGAGCCCCTTCTGGTGATTCAGACAGGTCGTGACCTGTTTGGACCGACGCGGGAGCGGACTGCCGGGCAGGATGGACCTATGGTCTGACCCGGCGGAGGCACTGCTTATGTTCTTATGATGAATAAAAGGACATTTATGTAATAGACTGTGTCCACCAGTCTATTTAGGACAATTCCTCTTCTTTATTTTGCATCTTTGAATTTGTGGATTTGCATTAAGAGCATCCAGGATCCAAGATGGCTGCTGCAAGCTGGACGCGCTGAACTGTTCGCGTTGGGACAATGATTTTTATGAAGGAATTTTCTTAGCGGTAATTACTTACAGCAATGCCTAAGAGAAGAGGCTGGAGCACTGCTTCTGCCTTGCGCCACCCCGGAGTTCCAGGTCTTGGCAATATTGAGGAACTCCTGAGCTGAATGCAGGAGGTCTCGGTGCCATCGAACGGTAGGACACAGGGAGGTGAACCCATAGTGGATCCTCTTGGGCCTGATATTACCCTTAGCCCCGATGTTAGGGCACCACTCCTGCAGCCTCAGGTTACCAGCTCTCGCAGGGGTGGGGAAACTCCTAAGCCCGAGGTGTTCTCTTCTCCAGAGGCAACTTTGGATCCGGTGGAGAGTCTGGAGGTTAGGGCTCGTTCTCAAGGAGCCCAAATGGAGATATCTGGGGCAGATTCATCTCTGCATGAGGGTGATGCCCAGAACACAAGCCTTGAAAAAATCTCCAGAATGCTGAGCACTCTATGTCGATACAAGTTCCAATTTCATTGATTAAGCCCGCTGAAGTAACTCTAGATTCTTTATGGGATTTAATGGCTGACTTTGTAAAGTCTATTACTCCTACTTTTCAACATATTAAAGGGAAAATTAAGGAACATACTAAAGAACTGAATGACTTAAGAAAGGAAATGATTACTTCTAATTCATCTATACAGAAAATTGAAAAGGAAATTACTACATCTAAACAACTTCAAGAGACTTTAATTAAGGACAACATTAATTTAAGGAGGAAAATTGAAATGCTTGAGAACAATTCACGTAGTAATAATTTAAGGTTAATTAATTTTCCTAGGCTTGAGATGGTAACACCCAGAGATATGCTTAAGAGATATTTAGTGAAAATGTTGGAAATATCTGAAGAAATGTTACCACCATTCTCACGGGTATATTATCTGCCTGATATAGGCCGTAATCAACAACAAAAAAAACAAACCTCAGTTCAAGAACCTTTAAATGTTTCAGAAATCTTAGATTTCTTACTTAATAGGGAGAAAAAACTTAGTATTCTGTGACAAGAATTACTCTATAATATTGTGATCACAACTATAATCTATTGTTAATAATATTACTTTCCTTATATTATTTTAAATATTATTGTGAAGTGCTCAGACCAAGTAACCCAAAATATAGTGAAGTCACTACAATGAGGTTAACAAGGGGACCATCATCACCTTCACCTGTCCCCTGCCCTCCCTAGATGACCACAAACATTTTCAGGTCAACTTAATGTACTTATCTGAATAGGGGGGTAGTTGGTTTCGTTAATTCTCATTGATGACTGTGTGCTAATAAAACTCTTGTGCTCCGTTTAAAATCCTAGAACTGTTCATTCATTCTTCCAATCCCATCCCCCCAACTCGAGTTTCACCTCTTCATCAGGGAGGAACACTAAGGAAAAATCAAACCAAGTTCAAAATTCACAGCTCAAACTACTTGGAACTTATTGTGATAAATCAAATTAACCCTAATGGTTCTGAGTACCATTTGCTAAATTCCAATGTATTGACTTAATCTTAAAGCTCTTAAAATTCCTATATTACCTGGTGATGGCTCACTGAGACCAGACTCATTCAAAGCAAACGGGCCAACTGAATCTGTCTGCTCAGCTTCTGAGTTTTTAAAGAGAACTAACTGGAAGAGGCTGCCAAGGCGACAACCGGAAATCAACACTATATTCGATTGCATTCACTAAAAGAGAAGTCATACTTTTAAACTGCTAGCCAATCTATGTCTAAATTTAAACCCTTTGGCGCCAGGGTCTGCCAGTTATATATGAAGCGTTGCTCTTTTTACATAAGAACATAAGAACATAAGAAATGCCTGCACCGGATCAGACCCGGGGTCCATCTAGTCCGGCGTTCCGCACACGCGGAGGCCCAGCCAGGCACACCCTGGCGAATACAATGTCACTCGTATCCCTCAATGTCTTCTGCAAGAAGATGTGCGTCCAATTTTCCCTTAAATCCTAGAACGGTGGTTTCCTCCACCAGCTCTTTCGGGAGAGAGTTCCAGGCGTTCACCACTCGCTGTGTGAAGCAGAACTTTCTGACGTTTGTCTTGGCCGTGTCCCCTCTCAGCTTCAGGCCATGACCTCTGGTCCGAGACTGGGTTACATTTGCCAATGTGAATAACGCTGTTTCTTGCTCACCATCCTTTCCCCCTGTTGGTGAGTGAGCTTGCTCCATTATGTCAATTCCTTTTAGCAATTTAAAAGTCTCTATCAGATCCCCTCTCAGTCTTCTCTTCTCAAGGGTGAATAGTCCCAGTTTTCTGAGGCGATCTTTGTAGCTCAAGTTCTCCATACCTTTTACTAGCTTCGTCGCTCTCCTCTGCACCCTCTCCAGTAGTGTTATATCCTTCTTCAGGTATGGAGACCAGTGTTGGACACAGTATTCCAGGTGTGGTCTGACCATTGCTCTATAAAGCGGCATTATGACCTCCCTTGATCTACTCGTGATTCCTTTCTTTATCATGCCTAACATCCTGTTAGCTTTCTTTGCCGCCGCTGCACATTGAGCCGATGGCTTCAGGGTTCTATCTATCAGTACTCCCAGGTCTTTTTCTTGATCGCTCTTCCCCAATGTTATACCTAACAGTTTGTACCCATGCTCCTTGTTTTTACTGCCCAGGTGCATCACTTTGCATTTTTCTACATTAAAACTCATCTGCCAATTTTCTGCCCATCTCTCAAGTTGCTTCAAATCTCTCTGGAGTTCTTCGCTGTCTTTTTGTGACCTGATTGCTCGGCATAGTTTTGTGTCATCTGCAAACTTGATGATAGCACTGGTCGTTTCTTCTTCCAGGTCATTTACGAAGATATTGAATAAGATAGGCCCAAGAACTGAGCCCTGAGGCACACCGCTAGTTACTTTCTTCCAGTCTGAGTACTTCCCATTTATGCCCACTCTTTGTCTTCTGTTTTCTAGCCATTTTCCTATCCATCTCAGTATATCCCCTTCTATTCCATGACTTTGTAGTTTCTTGAGAAGTCTCGCATGAGGTACTTTGTCGAACGCTTTCTGGAAGTCCAAGTATATTATGTCAACCGGTTCTCCGCTATCGACTTGTTTGTTCACTCCCTCGAAAAACTGAAGTAAGTTTGTCAAGCATGACTTCCCTTTCCTGAAGCCATGCTGACTACCTCTCAGCAGGTCATGGTTATCCAGGTGCTGTACAATGCTGTCTTTAATCAAAGCCTCAACCATTTTCCCAGGGACCGATGTGAGACTCACTGGTCTATAGTTTCCCGGTTCTCCCCTTGATCCTTTCTTGAAGATTGGTATTACGTTCGCTATCTTCCAGTCTTCTGGTATCTGTCCGGTTATAACTGACAAGTTAGCGAGGGTTTGCAGTAGTTCTCCGATTTCCACCTTTAGTTCTTTTAATACTCTCGGGTGAATTCCGTCTGGGCCAGGGGATTTGTCACTTTTTAGTTTGTCAATCTGATAGTATACCTGGTCCAGATCCACCTTCACTGTGGTGAGGCTCTCCTCTATTTCCCCCTTGAATACTTTCACTGTTTTGGGTATCGATGTGGTGTCTTCCTTGGTAAAGACAGAAGCAAAGAAGGAATTTAATCTGTCTGCAATCTGTTTGTCCTCTTTGATGTATCCTTTTCTTCCTTGGTCGTCGAGAGGGCCCACTGTCTCCTTTGCAGGTTTTTTCCCTTTAACATATCTAAAAAATGGTTTGAAGTTTTTGGCCTCTTGGGCTATCTTTTCCTCATAGGCCCTTTTAGCTTCTCTCACAGCCTTGTGGCACTTCTTCTGGTCGTCTTTATGACTGTTCCAAGCCTCAGTTGTTTTCTCACGCTTCCATTTTTTGAACGAGTCTTTCTTTTCCCTAACTGCATCCTTCACCTCTTTGGTTAGCCAAGCTGGTTCTCTTTTGGCTTTAGTTTTCCTTCCTTTGGCTATCTGCGGGATGTATAGATTCTGTGCTTCGGTGATAGTTTTTTTTAGTAGGGACCATGCTTGTTCTACCGTTTCGATTTTGGATATCCTTTTCTTGATCCGTTTTCTTACCATGGCTCTCATGCTATCGTATCTTCCTTTTTTAAAGTTGAAGGTCTTGGTTAGGGTCTTAGTTCGCTTCCCCTTCCCGATGTCGAGTTTAAAATAGATCATACTGTGGTCGCTCGTTCCTAGCGGGACCGTGACTTCTACATCTTTGGTTTGCCCAGTTATGCCATCTAGGACTAAGTCCAAGGTGGCGTTTCCTCTTGTCGGTTCTCCTACCATTTGTTCTAGGAAGCAGTCTCCCATCATTTCCAGGAACTTTATTTCTTTGCCGCAGCTTGAGGTTACTAGGTTCCAGTCTATTCCTGGGAAATTGAAGTCTCCCATGATAGTTACATTGCCCGTCCTACATTCACGTCTTATTTCATCTATCATATCCGAGTCTGTTTCCTCCGTCTGACCTGGAGGTCGATAGTAGAGACCTATTTTTATGTCTGCTCCGTTTTGTCTGGGGATCTTTACCCAGAGGGACTCCAGTTTCGTTTTCTCCTCCGCCTTCCCTTCTCCAGTAGATTCTACTCCTTCCTGGACATATAGGGCAATGCCTCCCCCTTTCTGCCCTGTTCTGTCTCTTCTGTAAAGCTTGTATCCCTGTAGTACTGTATCCCATTCATTTTCCTCGTCCCACCATGTTTCTGTTATGCCAATGATATCTATTTCTTCGCATCTAGCTAGTGTTTCCAACTCCCCCATTTTATTTCTCAGGCTTCTGGCATTCGTGTACATACATTTAAGCTCCCTTTGTGTTGCCTTCTTAGATTTTCTGGGCTTCACAGGCCTTATTGTATCTTTTGCTGCATCTATTTGCGCTCCATTGTTGTCTCCCTCATTTGCGTCGAGTTCTTCCTCTTCATCTGAGCGGATGTCCTTATTTCCTGCTGTCCGGGCCATCAACTGGTTGTCGACTGTCCGCTCTCCCCTGATCTTCAGTTTAAAGTCTTCTCAATGATCTTCTTCATGTTTCCAGCCAATATTCTCGCCCCTTTTGTATTAATGCTTTGGATATGTCACCCTCGATATTGTGTGTTTGAATCAATACCGTGTATTTCAGATCTTCTAGTGAGTGTGACTGCTCCAGCCAATGGGAAACCAGGGGGGTGGAGATTCGGCTTGTCCTGATGATACTTAAATGTTCTATGATCCGGGTTTTAATCATTCGGATCGTTTGCCCTATGTATATTTTTTTACATGGGCACTGTATATAATAGATCACCCCCCTGGATTCACAATTGGTCCCTGTATTCAAAATAAAATGTCGTCCACCTGAACACGGTATTTCCACAAAAGTGGCATCCAATATATAACGGCAGACCCTGCATTTGCCGCAGGGCTTATGGGGAATTTAGGAATTTTAAGAGCTTTAAGATTAAGTCAATACATTGGCATTTAGCAAATGGTACAGAACCATTAGGGTTAATTTGATTTATCACAATAAGTTCCAAGTAGTTTGAGCTGTGAATTTTGAACTTGGTTTGATTTTTCCTTAGTGTCCCTCCCTGATGAAGAGGTGAAACTCGAGTCGGGGGGACGGGATTGGAAAAATGAATGAACAGTTCTAGGATTTTAACGGAGCACAAGAGTTTTATTAGCACACAGTCATCAATGAGAATTAACGAAACCAACTACCCCCCTATTCAGATAAGTACATTAAGTTGACCTGAAAATGTTTGTGGTCATCTAGGGAGGGCAGGGGACAGGTGAAGGCGATGATGGTCCCCTTGTTAACCTCATTGTAGTAACTTCACTATATTTTGGGTTACTTGGTCTGAGCACTTCACAATAATATTTAAAATAATATAAGGAAAGTAATATTATTAACAATAGATTATAGCTGTGATCACAATATCAGAAATCTTAGAGACATCTGATAAAGGCTTAGCATTGCCAGCCACTTTGATTATAACTGTAGCCCTACCAATAGATAAAACATGGTTGTTAAAACCTTACTTTAAAATCAGAAAAAAAAAATTTCTTGGTCACAAAATACAGATGTTCCCAGATCTTTCACAGGAGACGCAAAAGCACCGCCGTGAATTTCTTGTTTTGAAACCTCGGGTTATATCTTTGGGGGCTATCTTTTATCTGAAATACCCTTGTAAATGTATTGTGTGTTACCGTACTGTTAAGTATGTGATCTTTGAACCATCTCAATTGACAACTTTTGTGGCAATGTCTCGTTTGGATGGAGGAAAATTTTGAGCCCTATAATTTGATTAAGTATGGGATCTCATTTTCAGTGCTATAGGTTTCAGCATTTTGGTAAAATACTTTGTATTTTCTTTCATACTTCGCTGTTTCTGGAGTCTTGGATCCAAAGATGAGGACTTGAGCATAAATAGTTAAATGTTGTTTTCTTTACTAGCTGTAAATTCAAAAGTACTCTACTATTATTGCTTTCTGTACAAGTGTAATACTTGAACTTTAAATTGAAAATCAATAAAGATTTAATTATAAAAAAAAGAGCATCCATACTTTGACCTAATCTTTTTGGACATGTTGATGTTCTTCATTTCTAAAGACAAATAATAAAGCTTCATTATAGTGGTACTAACGCATAAGGGATTTTCAGATTCTCAGTCAAATATCTTTTAAACATCTTTTGGTGATACTGCCAACAATTATGGAAAATTAATAGCAAAGGTCGCAAGATCTAGAAGCATTGTCCAACATTTCTACTATAGTCTGCAAAGCAGTTAAATCTTTAATAATATTAGGATTTATAGTTTGTAAACTCTGAAAAGTACGTGGTCAATACTGTCATTTATACATATAAATGAGCTTTCAGAGTCTATGTTTTGGAGCCAGTATTTCTGCACCACTATCATGCACAGAACTTTTGGCCATCCTGGAATTTTGGGCAAGGCCAAAATTATTGCTCTTCTCATGCTGGCACCAAAATAGCAACTCCCCCTGCCAGATCTTTACAGTCCAGCTCTCCATACTCACTCTGCCGATGGTGTGGGAGACTGATGTGCACTCCATTCCGCCAACAGCACATCTACAGGGAATAGCCATGAGACCTTGAGTAGAAAAGAAATAGCTCATATTTCCTTTCTGCTCAAGGACTCCAGGTTGCTCCCTGTAGATCAGTGGTCTCAAACTTGCGGCCCAGGGGTCACATGTGGCCCGCCAGGTACTATTTTGAGGTCCTCGGTATGTTTATCATAATCACAAAAGTAAAATAAAAGTTTCTTGATCTGAAGAGGCCTGGGTTGGCGCATACTACGCAGAAGCGTTAGCAAGGCGTGACAGAGACCTTCCTAGTCCTGATCAGAGGGTCTTATATGCATGCAAACACATTTAAAACTTTGAAAAAGTCAGGATAATAAACAAAAGACCAGGAAACCGATATATAGCATAGGAAAAGGGGAATTCACTATTTGTGTGAGGTGTTAGGTGGGGCAGAATCATAGAGGAAATCAGGTAAAGAACTCTAATGACTCCATTTTAGGTTCTGTCTTTGAGTCTTCTTTGTTCTCTCTGCTTTTCTTGTTCAGGTTTTCCCGCTTTGAGCTTCATGATCTAATTGATGCCAGATGTGCTTGAGCTGGTTAGGAGCATATTCGATTACATATCCCAAAATGGGGTATAACTAGTGTTACCATATGGCTCCAGAAAAAAGGGGACGGATTGAGACATCCAGGTTTTACTTCCATTGGTAACCTTAGCGTATAACCAAGAAAGCCTTCTTGTATTAAGTATGAATGCAATATACCGTGTTGTGTGTGAATGGGGCCCCGAATGAATGATGGATGCTATGAAAGACATGTGAAAGAATGGTTTGTACTTAATTTCCAATATTTTATATATTTTAAACCTAAAGAAACTCTAAGGAGAAATCCTGAGGCAACATCTGGAAATAGTTAGAATCAGAAACAGTGTACCAGTCTTTGAGAGACTCAGAGTAGGGGGAATAGCTCCTCCTCTTTCATTTAGTGCTGACAGGGACATGAACTTTTCAGCAGGTTGACTTTCACACAGACGAACTGTCTGATTTAAGTTTTGAGTATGACAAAAAGAGTATTGGGTATGTTATAAAAAATGTTTATGAATTTGATAATTGGCTTAACTGGTAATTAATACAAGGTGAATAAAAGTTGTAACTATGGGTGGTATTCTAAACCTCCCTTAGATGCCTTGTATCAAATGTCTGATTATCGTTTATCTTCTCGGCCCTCAGAGATGCCACCAAGGGTTCACATGATCATAACCCCTGGCTTTATGCACCCAATTGTCACCGGGTCGGTATTAGTGCAAAACTAGTATAAAGTCTTAAAATGAGCTGCTTTAATTTACTTATATGTTCATTTAGAATAATAAATATTGAGAACTTAGATCGGGTGGTCACGTCGTGAATAGCCAGTAATAGAAAGCGATAGTAGCCCTGAGGAAACCCCCTCTACGGGTGAAACATGTTGGCTTTCATATCCCTTGTCAACCACCATCCCGGTTAAGCTAAGTATTGATTCAAAAATTTATTATCAATATTTATTATTCTAAATGAACATATAAGTAAATTAAAGCAGCTCATTTTAAGACTTTATACTAGTTTTGCACTAATACCGACCCGGTGACGATTGGGTGCATAAAGCCAGGGGTTATGATCATGTGAACCCTTGGTGGCATCTCTGAGGGCCAAGAAGATAAACGATAATCAGACATTTGATACAAGGCATCTAAGGGAGGTTTAGAATACCACCCATAGTTACAAATAAAAAATGTTTATGCATATTCAGAAATTAATGTAAACAAAAATATGATTTTAAAAACTTTGTCTTTGAGTTTTGGAAAACTTGTAAAGGAATTTCTTTGTCCAAAGCTAAGGACAGCCTCTGTTAGTGGATTGGCTGACAAGTAATGATGTCATGCAGGACAAAAGGTACATATTGGGGAGCAACGAATTCTCAGGTTGAGATCTTTATCAGAAAGGCCAGCATTTGGCATCTGTAACGATCTCCCGGTGACACAAACAATCTTTTGAGGATCATTATGGCAATTAATAAATGAAATAACTATTTTAATAAAATTTGCGTCATGTGTCATTTTCCATGTACTTCTTACCCACCTATTAGCAAACCTGGCTGCTCAGATCATATGTTTCTTTAGCTATAAATTACAATATTATTATTAAGACTTAGCCAAAAGGAAAGATTTATAAACTATAAAGAGTTTTTTACCTCGTGCAAAATTGTCATTTCTTTAATAAGACATTAACTATTTTTTCTGCGGCCCTCCAAGTACCGACAAATCCCAAATGTGGCCCTGCAAAGGGTTTGAGTTTGAGACCACTGCTGTAGATGTACTGCCAGTGGAATGGAGATTTTTTCAGTAGGCTTTTCGTCAGATTTGGAGGGAGGCTCCACCTTTTTGCTTGTGGCCTCATGTAACCTTCCTCCTGTCTTAGAGAGACAGGAATAGATTTTGAATGTTTCTCCTGCTTTTGTAGTGAGTGTTTCTTTGCTTCCAGGGTGGGTGGGGTGCCCCTAACCCGCCCCTAAATTTGTTTTAGCCATGTACAAGGCTTACTTACAGGCGGTAGGTGGTCCTGTTTCTTCCCTGGTGGTCTCTAGTTTTTTGTAAAGGCTTTTGCCTTCCATGTCTGTCCCCGTTTAGCTCCCCTCGGCATCGGCTCCTGCCCAGTCTCCCTATCTTCAACCAAGCAGCTGAGGATTTTATGAGACAAGGATTTTTTTATTTGCAGAAACGTTTTTGCCTGATGAGGACATGGACCCTTTGTTGGATCCCCAATATCCTCTCGGGGGGCCAGATGATGAGGGTGTCTGTTTTTCTGAAACGCTGGTTGGCAAGGATGTGTCGGTAGTGCACATTTTTCATCATGAAGAGCTGCAGGAACTTATTCTTCAGACTTCCATACCAGACACGGTGAGTGTAGGGAGCAAGCTGTAAAGATCTCGCAGGGGGAGTTGCTGTTTCAGTGCTGGCATACTTCCAAGAAGCAATAATTTTGGCCATGTCCAAAATTCCAGCATGGCAAAAATGATTGTTGTCAAAAGTTCTGCGCCATAACAGCGGTGCAGATATGCTGGTGCCAAGACACCAATGGCCAAAAGTCCTGCTTCGTATCAAGGTACTCAAACCTGTCCTGGGATCCTGCCTAAGCTCCTGAAGATGCTTATTAGCAAAACACAATCTTGTGTCGAGCCTGGCTGATCACAGAACTGCTTCCTGAGCTTGGCTGATTAGCGAACTTTTTTCAGCATGAGAATTATGAAGAATTACAGCTTATCTAATGAATAAAGTGATTTGCAACAAGGTGTTCTGAAAAGACTTGGAAAATGGTAGTATAATTAGTATGATATTTAATTGGAAACTTTAAGGTGAATTTATAACCATGGAGAGGCAGGGAGGTTTCTTGCTATTTGTAAGACTGACAAAAAAATTTTTTTTGTATTGTGTGATTGATATTTATAACTTGATTGTATGGAAAAGGTTGTAATAAATAATTTTAAAATAAATAAATAGCTTTTTCAACGATATGTTAAATAATTGAATGTATTTCAAAGCTATTTTAACAAACTGAGAAGTCCCGTTGTATATGTCATTTAAAAATATGCATGAGATAGATTTGCATGCCTATCACTTCCATCATATGCAAATCCGTCTCATGCATATTCATTAGGAATACTGTATCCTAAAAACCCAACTGGTCAGTTTGAGTACTCCTGCACGTGTGTTCACATATCCACATAAATGGCTAGAGTATGTGCATTTTTGCCACTTAAATCTGAATGGCTCCTTATAAAATTACCCCTTTACATGTGGAAAAAAGGTTTAGAAAATTACCCTTTTAAAAGGTGCGAGAGCATCCTGAGGAAAACAGACTACAAGGAAAGGCTAAGAACAGCAAATTAGAATAAGGCCTGCGAACCCCATGGACTTTCCTTCACTGCAAGCAGCTAAATTATTGCCCCCTAATTATACCTACCATAGCATTTAATAATGAACATTTTTTATTATTTTTACAAGAAGTTTTGATTTGTTTAGGTTTATATGATATATATAATGCTGTAGCATGGCATTAAGGGCCTCTTTTTCAAAGCCATGGTAGTGAGTACTAGCACAGCAAATGCAATACAGTCCATAGGAATTAAATGGGCTACATCACATTTGCTGAGAATCGCTACCACAGCTTTGTAAAAGGGGCCCTAAATCTGAATATTAAGATGTTCTCAGAAACTATTTCTGTCTATATATTCAATCTTTTCTATTTGTTTAATCGGAGTTAACCAGTAAATAAGTTCAGAAAACTTAAGAAACTTTAGTTTGAAAAACATCAATTGTCAACAGAATTCATTTTATTACATGTGGGTGGAAGCCATCTGGCATGTTCTATTCACAGAAATGTGCCAATTTTTCAAAATCTGTCAGAGCAGATTTTTTTCCTTCATTTTTAGTACAGGTGTCATACATGACTTTCAATTATAGTTCTGAAGAGGAATACTAACATCATCTAGTTGGTATTCAAATGAAACTATTTCCTAAAGATAGCGTAATCAATTAGCTTGAGATCATAAAAAACATGTTTATTATAATTCTATTCTTGGAAGAGCTCAATACAAGTTGAAGTATTTTTCTAGCTCAGGATTCAAGCACTTTACCAGATATTTTTGAAAAAGTGATCATTTTTAGATTGCATAATGTGATAGTTTGCTGGATTATTTTTGTTCTTTGATTTCCTGAAGTGAATTTTAGGAGGAAAGAGGCATGATTGGTTATTATATCTTTCCCATTTTTAATATGAGAAGTTCAATGGGAAAAAGCCAGCAACACTATTAATCTGAAATCTAAGAAATTCTGAGATGTTAGTTCCCTCCATCCAGTCTGAATTCCCACCTTCCTCACCTTTCAATCTCACAATATAGATTAGCCCACTAATTGAGAAGTTAAATTAAGCAGAATTACTTAGCATTGGTTAGAAGGAAAGCATAATATAAAGTAATTTAGATCAACTCTTGGTCATCTATGAAAAGAAAATATTTAAATTATTTTTGAGGGGGGAGTTTAATTTAGTAATAAATTATTAGATATTTGAGCTAATAAGGTTTAGTCAGAATGTTTTTGTACCCTAGGCAATAGGATTCTACCAAGGGAACCACACTAAACTATATACCATTACTAGCTGGTATATAGTTACCATTACTAGCTGGGGACAGGCATCCATGTCCACGGAGGGCACACTGAGCAATCTGGAGTGACAGGCACGTGCCACAAATGAGGCAGCAGCCACTGCCTTGATACCTGAAGAAGCCACTTCAAAAAGCTTTTTCAATATAACGTCCACTCTGTGATCCTGGGAGTCCTTTAGCACTACTCCCCCATCGCTAGGGAGGGCCATGCATCAGGTAAATTGTGCCATGGCAGAATCCACCTTAGGCTACTCAAAAAACTGCTGAAAATCAGGAGCCAGGGGATAAAGCTTAGTCAGAGCTTTCAAGAGCCGGAAAGAGCTTTCTGGTGTATCCCATTGTTCTCTAACCAGACCAAAAGGAGCCCTTAGGTGTAGGCATTCAGGCCAAGAAAACCCTGACATAAATAGGTTGTGCCTAAAGTGAGGATGTCAATTGATCACTATTCCTTCTAAGCCAGTGGTCTCAAACTCGTGGCCCGCCAGGTACTATTTTGAGGCCCTCAGTATGTTACCATTGTTCTGGAATGTTGCCTGCTTCTGATTTAAGGCTTTGTTTGGTTTAGCTCCCAAATACATAATTGAGCTTTACTCTTTTGCAACCAAGAGACATAAGAGAAACTCATATCTGAATTTTGTTTTACCATCTGTTAGAGGATGGAAACTTAAAAAAAATCATCAAAATTTTTTTTCATATCAAGCAGCGTTATGGGGTTTTGAAAAATTGCTTTTGCTTACTGACATTTGTGGGGAATTTAGGACAACATCTAAAAACATATCTGTTTTTAAAATATTTAGGTAGGTAATTTGTAAAAATTTTATTATGCACTATTTTGATCATTTTAGTGTCTCTAATTATTGGCTTTTAACTTTTTTTAGTTCTATTCAACTTCTTTTATTGTTTTGGTTTTTTTTTTAACTATTGTAAACCGCATAGAACTTTACGGCCTTGCAGTATATAAATTGATGATTACTATTGTTATTATTATTAATATTATCACTGCTGTAACCTCACACAAGCACTTTCCTGCATCTTTCTTCATGTTGCACTGCTTTCAGCTGTGTATAGCTGAAATTATCAGAAGCAATTAAGGAAAGATTTATAAACTATAACGAGTTTTACCTCATGCAAAGTTGTCATTTCTTTAATAAGACATTATTTTTTTTTCTGCGGCCCTCCAATTACCTACAAATCCAAAATGTGGCCCTGCAAAGGATTTGAGTTTTAGATCGCTGCTCTAAGCTGATTAGGAGTCCTCCACTTACAGAACTGCCAGTGGGTGTTGCTGTTTCTCTATCACTTTTTCAATAGCGAGTGACAGGCAAGTCCTGCAGGACTCCAGAGAATCTGCCTGCCCCTAGCGATTGGAAAATAAAATATCAAAGCATTACCTCCTAGCAGCAGTGCTGTTAGAAGACTCCTGCTCAGTTTAGAGGGAACAGTACTGGTGATGCCTAAAGCCATTTAGAAACATAGAAACAAGATGGCAGATAAAGACCAAATGGCCCATCTAGTCTGCCCATCCGCAGTAACCATTAACTCTTTCTCTCTCTGAGAGATCCCAAGTGCCTATCCCACGCCTTCTTGAATTCAGACACAGTCTCTGTCTCCACCACTTCTTCCAGGAGACTGTTCCACACATCTACCACCCTTTCTGTAAAAAAGCATTTCCTTAGATTACTCTGGAGCCTATCACCTCTTAACTTCATCGTATGCCCTCTCATTTCAATACTTCCTTTCAATTGAAAGAGACTCAACTCAAGCGCATTCATCATGTAGGTATTTAAATGTCTCTATCATATTTCCCCTCTCCCGCCATTCCTCTAAAGCAGGGGTGTCAAAGTCCCTCCTCGAGGGCCACAATCTAGTCGGGTTTCCAGGATTTCCCCAATGAATATGCATGAGCTCTATTTGCATGCACTGCTTTCACTGTATGTTAATAGATCTCATGCGTATTCATTGGGGGAAATCCTGAAAACCTGACTGGATTGCGGTCCTCAAGGAGGGACTTTGACACCCCTGCTCTAAAGTATACATAATGAGTCTGTCCCCATATTCCTTATTACGAAGACCACGCACCATTTTAGTAGCCTTCCTTTGGACCGACTCCATCCTTTTTATATCTTTTTGAAGATGAATTCTCCAGAAAAGCGTGATTCTATACAGTATGTATACTTATAGAACTGCGCTTAGCACTTTACTAGTCAGTGCTGATTTTAAGGGACATTACTCCACAGGTTCTACACTTGCTCCTTGTGATCCTAGAAAGTCAATTTAACCCTCGTCTGGAACCATGAAAATAATTACATTATCAGTACCATGGGGCCAGTTTTAACCCCGCCATATAAAAGGCACTATTCCACAAAATAAAAACTTTTTTATTGAACATTTTATTGCATTACTAACTTTTTAGAACACAGTTGTGGATATATTTCTCATAACATTGAAAAAGAAATTAACAAAAGTATTGAAACCGACAAACTGAAACGTAACTACCTCAGAAATGTTTTCAATATTTTTTTCCTGAAAACATGAAGCTACATCGCAAAAAGGTACAGAAAAAGATAGATTAAAAAACTTTCTAATACTACAGGTTTGACTTTCTGATAAGGTCAAACATTTAACTCCTGGCACTGATTCTTCACACAATGTGTAATTAAACTCTGGAATTTGTTAATGGAGAATATGGTGAAATCAGCTTAGCAGGTTTTTAAAAAGGCTTGGCTAAGTCTATAGGCCATTATTGAGATGGCTTGGGGAAATCCACTTCTTATTCCTAGAATAAGCAGCATAAAATCTGTTTTACTGCTTGGGATCCTAGGTTGACCACTGTTGGAAATAGAATACTGGACTTAATGGACCTTCGATCTGTCCCAGTAAAGCAATTCTTATGTTCTTATTGCAAATCCACTTGCTGTGATCTTTACAAAGTTATTGCATGTGAATTTTGTTTCTTGTCCTTCGATCTGGGACATATGAAGCATCTCTTGCACTGTGCTGAATGCCATTGAGTGTTACTTGGGCCCACTAATGATGCCTCTGGTAATATTCCACAGCTGCAAATGACATATTTCACATTTGGCGGGGTTTGTTGTGCTTCTAAGTGGTGTCGAGTGTTTGGAGTAATCAAAGCAATCACTAGTTCCTTCAATAATTTTTGTTGCTTGTCTTTTTTGTTCCCTTCAAAGGTAGGGTCATTGTGAGTGAAAATGATAAATGCATTGAGAGCAGAGCTGTCAACCATTCCATAAAAAACCCTCATTGGCCAATGATTTGTTTTCCTCGCCTTTGTATACAAGACACACTTTTGATCATGGCTGTCCACACCGCCTTTTTCCTGGTTTTAAAACAGATTTATTTCTTCATTTCTGGTATTCTCATCTGTATTCTTTGTTGAATGCAGCGTGGACAGGAAGAGTACCCTCTTGTTGGACTGGAGCAAATGAGAGCAAAGGCTTATTGCACTGTTTCCTCATTCGCTTTCACCAAGAAGCTCAGTCGTATGCACCGTTTGTTTTTTTCATTGTACCAACCCAAGTTAGATTTTGAGAATTCAGTTCCATGGCCAATTAAATTGATGTATAATAACTGTCAGTGGTTATGTTTCTATTTGTTCCTGAGACTGTCTGAATCAAATCCAGGACAGCTTGGGTTGGCACTGGCAATCCTGTTGCATTAGAGCCAGCTCCTGCATAAATTTTAGAACAAATCGAGTAGAAGGATTTGCTATTAGCCAGAACATTCACTTTGATGCCGCATTTGGCCGATTTATTTGGTATGTATTGTTGTAAACTACACCTACCTCTGAAACCAAGGAGAGATTCATCAACTGTGCAGCCCGGTCCTGGAGTGTATTTTGCTAACAAGCAGAGACAAACTTTTCGTATATGTTTCAAATAGGCACCAGCTTGTCATTGACTCTTTACTGTTCTCTCATGGTTGAATCATTGAAGCGCAAACAATACAGAAGAAACAAGAAACACTTCTGACTCATCGCTGCTGTACATATTGACTTCCCCGTACCATCTTTGGTCCAAATGCTTGCAGTACTTTCTTTTGAGCTTTTTGAAACACCCAAGAACATCAGGATGCCTATTAGTGCATGAACTTCAGTCACGTTTGTATTGCATGCAAATCCAGGATTGCTTGTGTAATTGGTTGTCACTTATTCAATCTTCTGGTTCGCCCACATCATAATTTCTATTATCATAGATTCATCAAAAGATTTCAGGGGTGTATGTGCTTTACGCCCATTCCCTTTTGGTCCTTCTTTCTGTGCTACAATATTTCGAATTGGAGTTCTTACAGTTTTTTCCTTACTTGACCACAAATACCCACCTTTTCTTAAAATTTGCATACTGTCACCATCATGCTCCTCTTCAAAATCTTCCTCACCAATGTGGCAAGAATTCTAGGAAATAAGCATTTAATCGAGCATGGCAACTGACACAGACTAGGATACCAATCGGCAACCCTTTTACCGAGTATATGTTAAATCCCCCATTGTGACCTCAAAACATTCAAACACATCCAAATTACCTTCATCTCTCTGTGTTTTAATGATATCTAAAAATCAGATGATTCATTATCCATTTTGGAAGTCAGTTTATATTTCACATAGGAAGGAAAAATGGATGGGCTAGATTGGTATCTTAGTCTTTGTCAGTTGTCATACTTGTTTAAATGCTTCTTTCCTAGAATTCTTGCCACATTGGTGGGAAAGATGTGTAAGTACAGGACATAACCTATCTTTAGTAGTAATAAAAGATAGAAGGCATTATAGTCCCAGGAAACAACACAAAAAATTATAAGGGGTGTTGAGTTTTCATACTGACAGACAGATAGATAACTGTCAAGGCCACCTCAAATCAATGAATGGGTTTGGAAAAGGTTGTTACTACTGAGTCATGCATTCTGAATCACCTTAGATAAACAAATAAAAGGCTAAGGCCATCGAGAGACATGAGTAAGGCTGTGAAATACCTGTAGGACATTGCTTTATGTGAAGATGTCACTTTTCCTATCATAATTCCTTTATCTTTTAAGCAGAATATTTTATTTATTTTTAGACCCTGTTTCTGTTATGTTTTGCACAATACCATTGTTATATCATTTTTGTACTCTGTTGTTGTAGCACAAACTTTGTATATTGTTGTACTCCACCTTCAATAAAAATGATTTTTTAAAAACACACAGAGAAGAGAATATTTAAAGGGAACTAGCGGGCTAAGTAAAGGATTAGCTGATTAAACTGAAGCCTTTTGAAAACTGACTTTCAGAACTAGCCGCCTAACTTCATCACCTAAATCTAGGCTCTGCAACCATCCTCCCTCCCTCATACACAAAAAAATATCCTTGAAATCCCATTGCCTTCCTTCACTCCCTCCTGACAGTGATTCTTCTGAAAGATAAATTCTCCCGGCATTTCTTTCTCTTTCTCTACAGAAAGTGGTTCTCAACCAATGTTTTGGGACACACTGGGGTGTCACCAAAATTTTGACAACTACCTATATATGCTGCAGGTTGAGGGAGAGTTGAGAACTAGGAAGATAGGTACTTGAAATCTCTATAATAATAATAATAATAATAGCAATTTATATACCACAGGACCGTGAAGTTCTATGCGGTTTACAATGATTAAAAGGTATCGAGTGGAAGTTCAGAGTTAGTGAATAACAGTTCTAAAGATCAAAAGGTATGTTTTTAGGCGTTTCCAGAATTCCCTATAAGTAGTAGGCACAAGCAGTTGTTCCAGGTCTTTATCCCATAATGCTGCTTGATGTGAGAAAAGATGGTGGTGATGACTTTTAAATTTACAACCTCTAACCGGTGGAGAAACAAACTTCGGATATGAGGTTCTCCTGAATCTGTTGGTTGTGAAGGAGAAAAGGTCTGTTATATATTTAGGGGCTAAGCCGTAAAGTACCTTGAAGCAAAAACAATCAAACTTGAATTTCACATGTGCCTCCATCTGCAGCCAGTGTAGAAGACGATAGGAAGGTGTCACGTGATCAAACTTCTTCAGTCCACAAAGTAACCTAACCACTGCATTTTGTATCAGTTGCAATCGCCGCATGTTCTTCTGGGAAAGTGCCAAGTAGGCGATGTTACAATAATCGAGTTGACTCAGTATGAGGGATTGTACCAGAATTCTAAATGATGAGACATCGAAGTAAGCTCTGAAGGACCCAAGCTTCCAGAGGGTCTGGTCCAGTGTTACTCCCAATATCTTCATAGTGGGTTGAATGGGATAACTAAGGTTACTGATGTACAGTGATGCTTTAGTGTCAAGTGGGCATGGCGATGCTATAAAAAATTTTGTTTTCTCTGAATTTAGCTTTAGTATGAATTCAGTCATCCATTGCTCCAAACGATTTAGTGCTTCTGTTGCTTTGGGGTTGACTTCTGAGACAGAGGTAACTGGTCCCTACTTCTGTCACCAGCCCTAGATGAAAATGTTGCAGTTCATCTCTCTCACCCTTGTGTTAGTATTTCCCTTATATCATTGTTAGCAACAATTAAATGATATATAGGTTTTTTCTTTGTTCAGCTACATGTTGTAGTGTTTAGTGTCCACAAAAATATATGCATAGAAAAGTCTTCATTGTGAAAACGGATGACTCTTCATCGGGAGTCTGCCCAGTACTGGCCTTAGTTCAATTTTTAATATTATTTTCTGATTCTAGATCCTCTGTGTTCATCCCACTTTCTTTAAACTCAGTCACAATTTTAGTCTCCACCACCTCTCTCCGGAGCACATTCCAGGCATCCACTACCCTCTCCGTAAAGTAGAATTTCCTAACATTGCCTTTGAATCTACCATCCCTCAACCTCAAATTATGTCCTCTGGTTTTACCATTTTCCTTTCTCTGGAAAAGATTATGTTCTACGTTAATACCTTTCAAGTATTTGAACGTCTGAATCTCCCCTGTCTCTCCTTTCCTCTAGGGTATACATAGTCAGTGCTTCCAGTCTCTCCTCATACATCTTCTGGCACAAGCTTCCTATCATTTTCGTCGCCCTCCTCTGGACCGTTTCGTCTTCTTACGTCCTTCGCCAGATATAGTCTCCAAAACTGAACACAATACTCCAAGTGGGGCCTTACCAATGACCTGTACAGGGGCATCAACACCTTCTTCCTTCAACTAGCTATGCCTCTCTTTATACAGCCCAGCATCCTTCTGGCAGCAGCCTCTGCCTTGTCACACTGTTTTTTCGCTTTTAGATCTTCGGACACTATCACCCCAAGGTCCTTCTCCCCGTCCGTGCATATCAGCTTCTCTCCTCCCAGCATATACGGTTCCTTCCGATTATTAATCCCCAAATGCATTACTCTGCATTTCTTTGCATTGAATTTTAGTTGCCAGGCATTAGACCATTCCTCTAACTTTTGCAGATCCTTTTTTATATTTTCCACTCCCTCTTCGGTGTCTACTCTGTTACAAATCTTGGTATCATCTGCAAAAAGGCACACTTTTCCTTCTAACCCTTCAGCAATGTCACTCACAAACATATTGAACAGGATTGGCCCCAGCACCGAACCCTGAGGGACTCCACTACTCATCTTTCCTTCCTCCGAGCGACTTCCATTAACCACCACCCTCTGGCGTCTGTCCGACAGCCAGTTTCTAACCCAGTTCACCACTTTGGGTCCTAACTTCAGCCCTTCAAGTTTGTTCAACAGCCTCCTATGAGGAACTGTATCAAAGGCTTTGCTAAAATCTAAGTAAATTACATCTAGCATATGTCCTCGATCTAGCTCTCTGGTCACCCAATCATAAAATTCAATCAGGTTCGTTTGGCACGATTTACCTTTTGTAAAGCCATGTTGCCTCGGATCCTGTAACCCATTAGATTCAAGGAAGTACACTATCCTTTCTTTCAGCAACACTTCCATTATTTTTCCAACAAATGAAGTGAGGCTCACTGGCCTGTAGTTTCCTGCTTCATCCCTGTGACCACTTTTATGAATAGGGACCACATCCGCTCTCCTCCAATCCCCAGGAATTACTCCCATCTCCAGAGATTTGTTGAACAAGTCTTTAATAGGACTCGCTAAAACCTCTCTGAGCTCCCTTAGTATCCTGGGATGGATCCCGTCTGGTCCCATCGCTTTGTCCACCTTCAGTTTTTCAAGTTGCTCATAAAAACTCTCCTCCGTGAACGGCGCAAAATCTACTCCATTTTCTCGTGTAACTTTGCCAGACAATCTCGGTCCTTCTCCAGGATTTTCTTCTGTGAACACAGAACAGAAGTATTTGTTTAGCACATTTGCTTTTTCCTCATCACTCTCCACATATCGGTTCCCAGCATCTTTTAGTTTAGCAATTCCATTTTTCATCTTCCTCCTTTCACTAATATATCTGAAAAAATTTTTGTCTCCCTTTTTTACATTTTTAGCCATTTGTTCTTCCACCTGTGCTTTCGCCAGACATATCTCTCTCTTAGCTTCTTTCAGTTTCACCCTGTAGTCCTTTCTGCACTCCTCTTCTTGGGTTTTTTTAATATTTCACGAACGCCAACTCTTTCGCCTTTATTTACTCCGCCACTAGTTTGGAGAACCATATCGGCTTTCTTTTTCTCTTGTTTTTATTTTCTTCACATAAGGGTCCGTAGCCATTTTTATCGCTCCTTACAGCTTAGACCACTGTCTTTCCACTTCTCTTATGTCCTCCCATCCTAACAGCTCTTTCTTCAGGTACTCTCTCATTGCATTAAAGTCCGTACGTTTGAATTCTAGGACTTTAAGTATTGTGCAGCCGCTCTCCACTTTAGCCGTTATATCAAACCAAACTGTTTGATGATCATATTTCTTCTCTCTATAGCCATTCTCTTATCCTTATCTTCTTCCTTCTAACAACCACCTCTTCCTTTTATCAAATGTAACTTCAAGAACTTGATCTAATTTTTATTGTAAACCGCATAGATTCCTTGCAGAGAATTGTGGTATATAAGACACTATACTGTAGTGTATGGGCTCCTTTTACAAAGGTGCGCTAGAGTTTTTAGCGCATGCACAAAATTACCGTGTGCTATAGCGCGCGGTAGCCGAAAATCTACCACCTCCTAAAAAGGAGGCGGTAGTGGCTAGCGCGCTCAGGAATTTAACGCACACTATTGTGCGCGTTAAGGCCCTAGCGCACCTTTGTAAAAGGAGCCCTATGTCACTTAAAAAAACAGTGCCGAAAATAATATGCATATAGCACTATTCTATAAACCACTCCAGTTAGGCACAATTTATAGAATATGCGTAGCAGCTGTTTTTCCTTTTTCAGATCCACCACTTTACAGAATACACTTAGAAAGTTGTACGCTTAAATTCTAATTAGTGCTATAGTGCCAATAATTGCTTGTTAATTGGCAATTATCAGCGCAGATTGATTGTTAACTAATTAAGTTGTGTGCACAAATTGGGAATACACACAGATTTGATGCATAACTTTAGTAACAGTATACAGAATCTGGGAGTTGTACCTCTATTCAGGCACCTGGAGAGAGGTTATGTGGTACCTATTCTAAAGGAAAGTAGATGCCCACTTTCTTTTATAGAATACTAGCATATCAGATGAAATACATGTCTATAATTGAGCAATCATTTATGCCAGCCATAGAGTCATATTTCCAGTAGTTTTTAGCATTCTGTAAGTTATGCATATAAATGTGAATCCTGCTTACACTCTGCCCAGATGCTAGGGGGCTCATAATCGAAACAAAAATACATCTAAAAACCGGTCTAAATCGGCACTTGGATGATCAGTAAGACAAGTCATCCAAGTGCCAATAATCAAACCGGGGTTTAGACGTATCTAAAACAACTTAGGCCTTTTCAGTGCTGCTCAACGCCCAGAGCTAAAAGAGGCATTTTAGGAGGAGTGGTGTGCAGGATTTGGGCGGAACATGGGCCGACCTAGACTTACCCCCCTCGTCTATTAAACTGCGCTAGCAGTTTTTAGCGCAGAGAGCCACGCCGAATGGCCCACGTTGCTCCCAACGCTCATAGGAACTCTAGGGGCGTCAGGAGCAGCACAGGCCATCCAAAGCGGCTCCCGCGCTAGAAACTCCTAGCGCAGTTTATTTATTTATTTTTTTAAAAAATTTTATTATTTTATAAACTACATTAGTGTATTACATTTGTTAAAATACACTACAATTTTCATAGAATACACCACTTCATACAATTAATATAAAAAGCATTACTTTACCCACCTACCCTTCTATCAAATAATGATAATACCAAGTAACTTATTACAAATAAAATGAAAATGAAAATTTTATATATATATATATTTTTTTTTTTTTTATTTTTTTTTACAATTACCTCCCACCCTCCCAGATGTGTAATGATAAAATCTTAGAACAACAAAAATTCTTAATGTGAATCAGCAAATAAAGCCAATGGATCCCATATTTTATTTAAAAAAAAACCTGTATCTCAAACAATCAGCATTCATTTTCTCATATTTGTATGTATTACATACATTTGTCCACCAAAATGTATAGTTTAATCTATCATAATTTTTCCAATTTTTTGTGATCATTTGAACAGCTTTTCCAGTAAAGATCAGGAAGAGACGAGGGGAGATTTAACGTGTAACATAGTACCACATATAATGGCTTCATATGTTAGTGAAATATCAGATTCTAATATAGTATTTATTTGTCCCCAAATCAACTTCCAAAATTTAAATATCAGTGGACAAAAAAATAACAGATGATCTAATGTACCTATGTCAGTATTACAGTGCCAGCATCTATTAGATTTGGAACTATCTAATTTTTGCAAACGAACTGGGGGTCCAAAAAATCCTATGTAATAAAAATAAACATGTTTGCCTCATGGATGCTGACGCTGTACACTTCAATCTCCAAGACCAAATTCGTGGCCGAGATCCAGAAATATGCTGTTTAATCTCGAAGCTCCAAATATCTCTGAGACTATTTTTTGGTTTTTTATTCAGAAATTAATTTATACCACTGAGCAGCCTGATGTCCTACTAAATCTCTCTGGTAGCATAGGATCTGTAGGCTATAATAATTTTTAAAAGTTTTCCATTCAGGGAACCCACTCCGAATGGCCTGCTTCAACTGCAACTATCTATATTGTTGAGATTTTAAAATACCAAATGATTGTTGCAGTTGTGAAAATTCCAGCAGATTCTCATTGGCTATAACATCATCTAATGTTCTAATTCCTGCCTGCATCCAGTTCTTCCAGGCGATCCCAGCACTGCCCACTTGAATCTTGGAGTTTAACCATAAGGATTGTAAAGTTGATTTCAATATAGGAACATCTGTTAATTTATCAATGAATTTAATTGTTTTCCAGGTATCCAATAAAATTATGTTGTCTCTAGCATATCTAGGTAATCTTATACTTAATACATGAGAAAGTCGCATTGGGGACATAATTTTCAATTCCAAATGTAGCCAATCAGGCAGATGCTCCATGAGCTCTGGGAGGATCCAATATATTCCCTGGCGCATAATATGGTACCTATAAAAATTGGGAAAATTTACCCAACTAGAGCAGTTTAATAGACGAGGGGGTTAGTCGTACTGCAAGTATAACCAAAAGTTTAACGAGGCTGCCTAGATGGAACTTATACGTAGTAACTTAGGCGATTTAGGTCTAAGTGCCCAGAAAGTATCCAAAGTGACCAGATAACCACTGTAGAGACATGGTAGAGACCCCCACACACTCCCCCAGTGATAACTGACCCCACTCCACCGTCATAAAAATCGTAATAAAAACTTTACATATCTGCCTCTAGAACATCAGCACCTGGCATAAGAAAGCCTAGGAGAGAAGCACAGAGGTGTCTTAAGTAGTCGGGGGGTGTGGGCTAGTGAACCAAAGAGAGGAATACCCAGGCCCATAAGCCACTAACCACTGCATTCATGGTGAAAAATATGCACCCCCCAAAACCCTACTGTACTGCCATACAGGTGGTACCTGCAGCCATTAGGGGTAGTAGACAGGTGGCTATAGTAGGTTTTGGGGGTGTTTGAGGTGGCTCACCATGACCTATAAGGGAGTTGTGGTGAGATGTTTATATGGCACCCTTTTTGTGAAGTTTGCAGCAGTGCCCTATAAGGTGCCCCACTACTGTGTTGCCATGTCTGGGTGTCCAGTCCATCCCTTTGCTGGCCCCTCCCACATACAAAAGGTCTGGTTCTAGGCGTTTTTGACTTGTACAAATTTTTGGATGAGAATGGGGTACAAAGATAGATGACTTAGCGGTCTAGCCGATCAAACGGCTGGATGTATAATTAGGCGATTTTCGAAAAAAGAAATATTTTGGACGTATTTTTCGGGAATGGAATTTAGACACTGCCGACTTTGGGCGACTAGTGATTTAGGCCCAAAACGGACAGACATATCTTTTGATTATGCCCATTCACCTATGTGCATGCTGTGAGCCTGCCGGTGCCGGGTTTTGCAAATGGCCACCAACCAGGGCTCAGCAAAGACCGAGCTCTGCCGTGCCTTCAAAAGAGGTTGAAGGTCCTGCTGGTTCTTATGAGTGAAACAAAAACATGGCAGGAACAATAAAGCTTTTAACAAAACTGAGTCCAACTTTATTTCCCTCAAATAGCAAATTGTCCCAATTTGGACTACGAATTCAAAAACAATCATAAACAGAAAATTTGGGCATACAAAAAAAATACAGCCCCCACCTTTCGTGCAGGTAAGTTCAAAATGGTTCTATTGTAGCCTTGCCCTAACAGTCTCACAATCAAAGAAGGCAAAATACGGCTACCGGAACACCCAGCCTTTTCCCTGGTTATTCCCAAAGGTTTTAAACAGTCCAGAACATGCTGCCTAGGCCTGGTCTTTAACAGGCCTTCCCCAACCAACTTCACAAACAGCTGGTAGGGGAGGGGAGTAGCAGAATCCACTTAATTAAAGCTTGCCAAAAAATTGGCCCCACAATCCCGCCCTGAGGATCTTACGTGGATTCTCCCCACTACTATCCCTTTCGCCCGGCTAAGTCCAAAGCAACATCCAAACAGGAAAAAAAACAAAAGTCCAAATGTTCCACAAAAAAAAAACCTTCTTCACTGTCCCAGGCAATAAGGCACACCTGCAGCCGTGAGCCTAGCACTGCCCACGCTGCACACACTATCCTGGTGCTTTCAGACAGCCCCAAAAGAAAACCAGATTCAAAAGACAATAAAGAAAATAGCAAAAGAGTCCAACTTAGCTTTGGTCCATGTAGCTTTCTTCTGGTTCCAGGGAAGTATCCATGAATTCTATGGTGTCCTGGCTGGCTGGCTGGTTGACCTCAGGGACAGTGGATGCCTCAAGCATTTCAACATCCTGACACAGTGAGGATTCAGGAGCCCAGTCACTCGAGCCTCCTTCCTGGGCTGACCCAGGGCAGACTGAATTGTTTCTCTTCAGCTCAGCCTCTAAAGCCCTGAGTTGGACACGCCCTAACCTGTAAGGGGGAGGTACAACCTGTTGCTTCTGCTGAGCTTTTTGATTAACCAACAATCAACAACAACACACTCCTAATTTGCCAAACAAATCCTAAACTAGAAAAAACAAGGAAGGCAACCAAGTCACATCAAGGTCTGCGTGGGGGAAGCTCAAAGTGCCAAACTTGGCTCACAACTTACAAGCCAAATGCAGTGTGACATGTCAAAAAGCATGTCACACTGTATAATGTTGTAGGGCGCTCTCAGTGTGAACCCTCAGTGATAGGAGCACAGCTCCGACACTTCACTTCTGGGTCAAGGCGATAAGCCTCCACCCGCACACCATCATCGAGCGCCCTGTGTGTGCAAGAATCAAACCAATCAACAATCAAAGTGAGTAAATGAAACTCAACACAAACAACCTGAGCGACCCCCACACAAACCCTGCCAGCCAAACCCCCTCAAAAAGCACGCACAAAATCACAAACAAAATCAAAAACCATACCAAAAAGTGAAAAACATATCCAAAAATAAGCAATACTTATCCAAAACTGTCACACAAACGGAAAAACCGCGCCAGGAGGAAAGGTTCAACCGCGCTGGTTTCGGAAAGAGCCCTTCTTCAGGAACCTGGCCTCCAACAGAACATGAGCAGAGAGGACGGCTGGAGGGCGGGGTGCCCGGGAGGGAGAGCACACCGGCTAAAACAGATCCACAGGTGACATCATGCACGAACCAACCAATCATGCTGTGCCAGCACTCAACACAATCAGAACCACAAAAAGGAAGAAAAAGAAAGAGGGAGGGAACAAGGAACACCCACCAATAGGAACACCACAATCAAAAAAGTTCCCCCCCCCCACACATAAACACACACACCACACGCTGCATCCAAAATCCACTATCCAAAAGGAGCCAAAAACCTTATTAAACAATGGTATTCCATTCCACACTTTCGTTAAGGCCATTCGGCTGAACAGATTGTAATTGAAAAATCCAATATTGTTCCCTGAGATTCAGATGAGCCTGTCGATCCCCCCTGAAGTCCCAAGGGACTTGCTCAAGCACGAACCAAGATAGGTCAGTAAAACAGTGACCAAAATCAGCACAGTGGGGTACCAGAGGGGCAGACTGAGATCCAGTACGGATCCGGCTTCTGTGTTCTTGCAGTCTGACCCTAACACTTCTGCTGGTCCGTCCCACATAGCACAAACCGCACGGGCAGATGATAACATAAACTACCCATTTAGAATCACACGAAGTTTGCGCTCTGAGGTGGTAAGTGCGTTGAGTCCGGGGATGTTGCCAGGTAGAAATTGACAGAGATAAATGACACATATCGCAATGTCCACATGGTTGATGGCTGCCCCCACTGTGGGCCCGACTCCTGGTAGCCAAAAGGTCCTTCAAGTTCTTAGAACGAGCGAAAGCAATACACGGGGTCTCCTTAAAAATAGTATGATGTCCCAAAACATGCCAGTGCTTCCTCACAATATTAGCTATCTGGTGGGCTTGATTAGAAAATGATATGACACACACCTGTTGCTCTAAAGGTAGCCAAATGGCAGGAGCCCTTAGCAATTCAGGGTTAGCATAGCGGGCTCTGCGGTACGCTCTTCTGATAATCCACTCAGGATAGCCACGAGCCTTAAAATGCAGGGACAGAGCCTTTGCCTGAGCCTTATACTCTCTCAATGATGAGCAAATCCGACGAATCCTGAGGAATTGCCCCACGGGCACCGACTGGCGCAACCGGACAGGATGGCAACTAGTATAATGTAAATATGAAGTCCGATCCGTGGGTTTGCGAAACACAGTAGTGACCAGTTTACCCTGCTCTTTGCTAACCCTGGTATCCAGATAGGTGACGCTGCTTGTGTTGACAGTGGCAGTAAACTTTAAATGCCTGTCAAGAGTGTTAAGCCAAGTCAGAAACTCATAAAGCCTGGCCTTGGTGTCAGTCCAGATGAGGAACACATCATCAATAAAGCGGAGCCATGTGGCGATATGGATCATCCATGCAGATGGGTATAACAGACGTTCCTCAAAATTTGTGACGTAAAGATTAGCCACACTGGGGGCCATGGCTGTACCCATGGCTACCCCATGTGTTTGGAGATAAAACTCCCCACGCACTTCAAAAAAGTTATTTTGTAACACCAAGGTGGCCAATTGCATGAGGAAAGCTTTGGTTATACGATAGTGAGGCCCCGTTGATAGATGATGTTCAACAATCTTTAAGGCTTCAGTCTGAGGTATATTGCTATATAGAGCTTCCAAATCCATGGTTACCAGAAGATCGGACTGCTGCACCTGGATAATATCGATTCTATTGAGAAAATTGGTGGTGTCCAGCAGTGTTCCCGCTAAGCTGCGCTGGGGTGCGCTGGCGCACAAAATATTACCTCGCAGCGCACAAGTTTCTCGTCACAGCGCACACAGTGTAGAGCACAGTTCTTCAACCGCCGGTCCGCAAACAAAATCTTGCCGGTCCGCGAAGGATTCGGTCCCCGCCGCAACGAAAGGCCGGCGTCAGCTGACTTGCAACTTCCTGTAGCAGTCGCTGTGCCGGGACTCCTGCCTTCGCCGGGACTCCTGCCTTCCACCGCGTTTGCCTCCTGCCTTGTCTCCGCACCTCCAGACCAGCAGCGGCAGCTGTGTATGCTTTTAACTTCGGCACAGAGCTGCCCCTAATCAATAGTTTAGCGCGGTTTCATAAGGCAGCCTCGGGGCCTTTGCTAGGCCGGCCCACATCGCATCATCGAAGCGGGCCGGCTATCAAAGGCCCCGAGGCTGCCTCATGAAACCGCGCTAAACTATTGATTAGGGGCAGCTCTGTGCCGAAGTTAAAAGCATACAGAGCTGCCGCTGCTGGTCTGAACTCTTGGGCCGCTGAAGGAGGGCAAAAAGCAGCTGTCCTGGAGGTTTCCCTTCCTCTCGCCTTTACAGGTTCCTTTTTTCCACCTTTTTTTTTTTCCTTCAAACGGCAACGGGCCCCAGCATCGACATCAATCAAGTAAGTTCCACTGTCAATCAAGCGGTTCTGCTCGGCCAAAGCTTCCCCTGTGACATGAGCCACCCTCAGGGGAAAGAAAGTGACCCACAAAGGTGAGGGGAAGGGGGGCAGATGATGGAAGTTGGGGGGGGGGAAAGAGAGAGAGAGAGAGAAGGGGCAGATGATGGAATGGAGGAGATGAGAGAGAGAGAGAAGGGGACAGATGATGGAAGTGAGAAGAAGGGAGAGAGAGCAGAAGGCAGATGGATGTCAGTTGAGAAGGGAGAGCAGATGCTGAATGGAAGTGGGGAAAGAACACATACTGGATGGAAGGAGGAGATAAATAAAGGGGGAAGAAAATAGTAAGATAATGGAGGGGTGAGGGAAAGGGGTGACAAGCTGTGTGTAGACACAGTGAAAAGAGGGAAACGGGACTAAATAGTAAGAAAGAATTTAATTTAGATGGAGGCAGAAAATAGAGAAGGAAGACCAGAGAAGAAAAGGGAAGAGAGAGCAGAGAATGATCAGATCTGAGTGGAGGAAATGAGAAGAGAGATATGCTAAAAACCACAGGGGGGAGGGAAGGATAGAGATGCCAGACCATGAGGGGAACAGAAGGAAGATGATGGATGCTAGACCAAATTGGGGGGTGGGGGGGGCAGGAGGAGAGATGGCAGGGAAAGACAGACAGTGAATGGAAGGGGCAGATGCTGGACTGAAGAGACAGAGAAGGTTATCATGCTGCTGTACCGGGCCATGGTACGCCCTCACCTGGAGTACTGCGTCCAGCACTGGTACTTTAAGAAGGACACGGTACTACTCGAAAGGATCCAGAGAAGAGCAACTAAAATGGTTAAGGGGCTGGAGGAGTTGCCGTACAGCGAAAGATTAGAGAAACTGGGCCTCTTCTCCCTTGAGCAGAGGAGATTGAGAGGGGACATGATAGAAACATTCAAGGTACTGAAGGGAATAGACTTAGTAGCTAAGGCAGGGAGAACGAGAGGGCACTCTCTAAAGTTGAAAGGGGATAGATTCCATACAAACGTAAGGAAGTTCTGTGGTAGAAAGCAACATATTTATTTGGCTCATAACTTGCTGGCGCCTGATATTTTTAGCTCACAGTGAAAAAAGTTTGCTCACAACACCCGCCCGCTTAGAGGGAACACTGGTGTCCAGTACAAAAGACCGTGCCTGAGCAACCTGGGGTTTCAAAAAATGGTCAACCATTTTGGACAAGGGTTCAAGGATAGTACCCCGGAGCGACACAATAGGTCTACCCGGGGGATCATTAAGAGTTTTATGAATTTTGGGTACAGTGTAAAAGTGGGGGTTGCGACTGGGGGCCTGGGATAAATATCTGGCCTCAGATTTAGTGATAATGTTATTCTGCAGTGCCTCCTGCACCACTACTGCAATCTCCTGACGCAGAGCGGGGGAGGGATCCTCCTCAAGTTTAACATACCAGTCTGCGTTGGAGATATGCACGTCCACCTGAGCATTATACTGGGTCAAAGATTGAATGACCACAGCTCCGCCCTTATCAGCGGGTTTGATGTCCAAGTCAGGGGTATCTCTAAGGGACTCCAGAGCAAGCTGTTGCACCCTGGTCATATTAACAAAGTGACGACCAGGAGGAACCTGTCCAAGCTGATCAATATCACATAATATCAAATCACGGAATACTTTGATATGAGCATCCATGGGCCCCGGGGGGGTCCAATGAGATTTGACCCTAAATAAAGAATCATCCCGGGTACCCACCTGAGAAGAGAAAAACAGCTTGATCTGGAGACCCCTCACAAACCGAGCCATATCCCTATGTGCTGTAAAAAGATCCAACCCAGTAGTAGGAACAAAAGACAGTCCCTTCTCCAGCACTTGAGTCTGTGCATCGGAGAGGGCAACCCCCGATATATTGACCACTAAGGACCCCTCGCTGCTTGCGAACGAGTTACTGGAAGGTTGTATGTTGGGGCTGTGTTGCGGTTTGGATAACCCCTGCGGCCCCGGGACCGTCTCCTTGGGCCTCGCCTGGACCCTCGGCCTAAAAAACGCCCTGACCCCATGTACAGATTACGTCCACTAGAATCACTAGAGGACGAACCATCATCAGATGGATATGTAGAAACCTGTGGTATCACCAAAGAGGACCCCTGAGGCTGCATCCAGGAGTATACATACCCCGACGCATAATCCTCAGCGTCCCTGTGAAATTTCTTAACCTTGCCCTGCTTGATTTTATTACGATACTGGTCATGTGCTGCCTGCAAATCAGGCAAACACAGGTGCTGAATTGGGGTCAGAAGCTTTTTGATTAGCCTTCATTGGGCCCAGCAGTTGTGCCTTAGCAGTGCTGTGAGCCTGCCTCTTAGGCTGTTCTTTTTTGTAAGGCACCTCCTGCTGCTCCAGGCTGTTCTACCTCTCATCTTCCCCTCCCCAGGGTTCTGTAACCTGGTGGTTTGATAGGAACTCAGACCCTATCTGTTTGTCTGATCTTAGCCTATCACCCTGGTTAGCCCTTTTCAGGGTAAGGCTTGTATTTGGAAGAGATAGACCTGGCACAACCCTAGTCTTGAGGCTGGGATTGTGACAATGCCTATCTGTCAAGTATGTGCTACATAAGATATATACATATTTCCTAAGTTTGGCTTTAAATAGGGAACAAATTTAGGAGCCTAGCTCAAGCGCATTTGTTGGTTTTTTTGGGGTTTTTTTTTTGAATATCGGACCTCAATAAATAAATTTGTCAGACCAGACTACTTGTTCCAGCCCTTTATAGATCCGTCAGATAATAAAGCCCCTTAGTTACAGCTAGGATATTCAGGTAGAATCAAATAATGTGCACAGGCAGCTACACAGTTAAAAATTACAAAGACTAGGGGGGACACTCGATGAAATTACAGGGAAATACTTTTAAAACCAATAGGAGGAATTTTTTTTTTTCACTCAGAGAACAGTTAAAACTCTGGAACGCATTGCCAGAGGTTGTGGTAAGAGCGAATAGCGTAGTTGGTATTAAGAAAGGTTTGGACAAGTTCCTGGAAGAAAAGTCCATAGTCTGTTATTGAGACAGACATGGGGGAAGCCACTGTTTGCCCTGGATCAGTAGCATGGAATATTGCTACTCCTTGGGTTTTGGCCAGGTACTAGTGACCTGGATTGGCCACTGTGTGGATGGGCTACTGGGCTTGATGAGCCATTCGTCTGACCCAGTAAGGCTATTCTTATTCTTATTTATTTCATATGAACACAGTGCTCATTTTCCTTTTGTTACCAATCTGCTTCCATTTCCCCACTGCATCTGGAAAGGAAGATGGAGGTTATTGCTAGCTCTAACAAGGCAACTTTTTTATTTTTGTTTTGTTTTTCTAAAGAAAATCACTACTGTATGCAAACTCATCTTTATCTAATTCACTCAATCTATTGCACTAGCAAGCTCGCTAAACAGAGTAATTTGAGGAGTGATAATAATTACCATTTGGAAAAGAATATTAGGTAATTTGCTGATTGAACAATGAGCAGGATAAAAAAAGGGAAATATACCTCTTTCACATGTTATGTAGTTTTCTACCTTAGCTATAATTTAAGTATTATGAATTCAATTGAACATCGTGTTAGCATAGATATAACTTCTGGTAATTTAGCTATTATCCAAAACCTGAAGATGGTTAAGCAAAGATGTGTAAACACAAAGTGAAGCTCAAGCCAGGTACATTTCGTGTCAGGTTTGAGAAGAATACAGGTAGACTATAGATTTTTTGAAGATTCACTGTGAAAATCAGTTGGACTTTTCCCTGACAGAACTGGAACATATGCAGATATGCAAATATCTGAATTAGATTTGCTGGCCCAGTTTCCTTGGATCTACAGAAATACAGGATATGGCACTGGCGTTGCTGGTGTTCAGTTGTGATGGAGTAAGCACACCACTACCAATATAATTCATCCTAGCTATTGGAAAAATAAAAATCTTCAGGCAAGCAAACCAAGATCTCTCTTTCTCTCTCTCATTGTGCTGGTAGAATCCAGCCAATGCTCCCTATGACTCTGCTTAAAACTGAAGGCAGAAGGATCACATACATGATAGTTTGTGCAAAACCACTAGCATCATCCCTAGAATGGAAAGTTAAGGGTTGTATGTTCTATTGCTCTACGTGTAGATGTCAGCATTTGCTGTGGTGTTGACAGACTAGGTCAGGACCTGGTTGAATGGAAGGCGACAGTGTGTAGTGGTCAATGGAGATCGCGCTGAGGAAAGGGATGTTACCAGTGGTGTGTCTCAAGGTTCGGTTCTTCAGTCTGTTCTTTTTAATATTTTTGTAAGAGATATTGCTGAAGGGCTGTCTGGTGAGATTTGCCTCTTTGCGGATGATGCCAAGATCTGCAATAGAGAAGAAACTCCTGATGGTGTGAATAACATGAGGAAGAATCAAGTGAAGCTTGAAGAATGGTTTGAAACTTGTTAGCTAAGATTTAATGCTAAGAAATGAAAGGTCATAAGAATTGCCATACTAGGACAGACCAAAACTCCATCAAGCCCAGCATCCTGTTTCCAACATGGACAACCCAGGTCCCAAGTACCTAGCTAGATCCTAAGTAGTAAAACAGATTTTATGCTACTTATCCTAGGAATAAGCAGTTGATTTCCCCAAGCCATCTCAATAATGGTCTATGGACTTCTCTTTTAAGAAATTAATCAAACCTTTTTAAACCCTGCTAAGTTATCTGATTTCACCACATTTTCTGGCAATGAATTCCCAAAGTTTAATTACACATTGTATGAAGAAATATTTTCTCTGGTTTCTTTTAAATCCACTACTTAGTAGCTTCATCATATTCCTCCTAGTCCTATTATATTTGGAAAGAGTAAACAAGCAATTCACATGTACCTTTAACATAAGAACATAAGAATTGCTGCTGCTGCGGTAGCCCCTAGGTCAAGACCATTGCTCCAAATGAGTCCAGTATTTTATAGACCTCTATCATATCACCCCTAAGCCATCTCTTCTCCAAGCTTAAGAGCCCTAGCCACTTTAGCCTTTCCTCATAGGGAAGTCATCTCATCCCTTTTATCATTTTCATCGCCCTTTTCTGTACCTTTTCTAATTCCGCTACAGAGTGATACAAAGGCATTATAACATTTTCATCTTTGTTTTCCATTCCTTTCCTGATAATTCCTAATATTCATTCTATTTGGGGGGGGAGGTTAGCTGCCAACACACATTAGGGCTGCCTGACTCAGGGAAAATTTTTTTAATTTGATTTGGCCCATTGAATTGATTTTTCAATTTGATTCGATTCACTTTTCCTGCCCAATCAGGTGTTTGGGTTTTTTCAATGATGAATAAAAATTAGCTAAGCGATTCTTATCCCTGAAGGGAATATATGAAAATTAACAGTGTGTAAGAAACTAACTGAACAGCTGGTCACTTAAATAAATTATCAATATAAATAAATTTATAGAAAATAATAATAACATAAGTCACTAAAGGACATCAGTATGAGCCTTGAGTAGGTAGCATACGATACATAGGCTCAGGCTATTTCTCATAGGTGACTAGCACCAGAACCTCGGTCCAAATGAGAATCGCCTCAAACATCATTAAGTCCTCTTAAAGTGACCAGAAGTGCTAAAGTGAAAAGTGTTGGAAGTAAAAGAAAAACTTAAAGTTCAGGGGAAGGATCTTCAAGATAATTAACTAATTGAAAATAGAAAAACTCCCCAAAAACATCACAAAGTGAGGAAAATGTGCTTCAAAGTGCTGAGTGCAAAAAAGGAAAAAAACATCAAAAAATATCAAAAGTACTAAGACTATAAACACTCCTATTAGGTAAAAAGAGTATATAAATAACATCAAAAGTTCATAAAAGCTCAAAGTTCATAACATGCTATAAAGTTCATAACGTTGTGTAGCAAACATAGCACCAAACAATCAAAAGCACCACAAAGTCCTAGCACCATGTAATAGAAACATGTAATAGAAACATGGTGCTAGGACTTTGTGGTGCTTTTGATTGTTTGGTGCTATGTTTGCTACACAACGTTATGAACTTTGAGCTTTTATGAACTTTTGATGTTATTTATATACTCTTTTTACCTAATAGGAGTGTTTATAGTCTTAGTACTTTTGATATTTTTTTCCTTTTTTGCACTCAGCACTTTGAAGCACATTTTCCTCAGTTTGTGATGTTTTTTGGGAGTTTTTCTATGTTCAATTAGTTAATTATCTTGAAGATCCTTCCCCTGAACTTTAAGTTTTTCTTTTACTTCCAGCACTTTTCACTTTAGCACTTCTGGTCACTTTAAGAGGACTTAATGATGTTTGAGGCGATTCTCATTTGGACCGAGGTTCTGGTGCTAGTCACCTATGAGAAATAGCCTGAGCCTATGTATCCTATGCTACCTACTCAAGGCTCATACTGATGTCCTTTAGTGACTTATGTTATTATTATTTTCTATAAATTTATTTATATTGATAATTTATTTAAGTGACCAGCTGTTCAGTTAGTTTCTTACACACTGTTAATTTTCATATATTCCCTTCAGGGATAAGGATCGCTTAGCTAATTTTTATTCATCATTGTATTGGGCAGTATTGGCTATTCTAGTCCTTCCGGGTTGCAAATTCTTTTTGCTGTTTGGGTTTTTTTCAAACATCCTGATGGATTTATTTTGTAGCCTCTTTACCTACTCTACCCCCTTTGCCTTCTCCAACCCCAAGCCGGCACTGTGGTGTAAACAAAATAAACAAAAAAAGACTTTTCTTCGCTCTGTTAAGTCCTAGCTCACCCTCACTAACAACAGCTTTGGCAGGATACATATTTCAAATCTGACATATTGTAATCACAAAATAGAAAATAAAATTATTTTTTCTACCTTTTGTTGTTTGGTCATTTTATTATTCAAATCATGTTGGTCCCAGGTTCTGGTTTCCGTTTGTCTTCTGTTAACCCACGCGCCAGAGTCTCCTGCCCATTTGGCATTTTCTTCTTTCTCCTTTTCACCATCCATCTTTCATCTCTGTACCTTCACTTCCATTGCCATCTCTAATATTTTTGTTTCTTCCCCACTGTCTACCATACCTCTCTCTCTCTCCTTGCCTTGTGCCCTGGGTGAAACCTCTTTATTCCCCTCCATCCAGCAACTTTCTCTTCCTCCCCGCCATTATCATGTGCAACATTTCTTTCTCTCCCAATGCACCATCTCTCCCTGCCCTCCATCCTATGTCCAACATTTCTCCCTCTCCTCCACCACATGCAGGATTTCTCCCTCTATCTTTCTACCTCTTAGTTGCATCTCTTCCTTCCTCTCCTTTACTTCATTTCCAACTATTCTTTCTCTCCCCCCCCCCCCCTTGTGTAGCAGCTTTCTATCCCTCCTATATCCCTGTGCATCAGTTTTTCCTCCCTCCTATCCCCTTGTGCAGCACCTCCTGACCGACCCCCCTCCATCATGAGATCTGACATATGGGCCTCCCATAGCAGCAGCAGTGGTGGCGGTGACCGGCAGAAAGAAGCAGTGCTCGAAACAGGCTGCTCCTGGCCTGCCCCACCAGGGCTTCCCTCTGCAGTGTCATCAGTGACGCTATCAGTGACATGGTAGAAGAAAAGCCCTGGTGGGGCAGGACAGGAGCGGCCTGTTCCAAGCACTGCCGCTTCTTCCCACCGGCCACTGCCACCACTGCTTCTGCTTTAGGAGACCCAAAGGTGTCAGGACTCATTGAATTGGTGAATCTGATTTCACTGGACAACAATTTTTTCCAAAGGTTTTGCTTCCTTAAAACAAACTGCTGATTATGATAGATCCCTTCAAAATAAAAACAAATGTAATTTCCCATTGACTGTATCACGTAGGAATTTTGAGAAACATGATGTTATCTTTAATTGACTATAATTTCAATGCACAGTTTCTGATAAGCTATAATAATTCACCACGGCCAAAAATGTTTTCCTGCTGTTTTTTGCTTGTACTCCGTGTCCGGTGCACCTCGTTGCAGTGGCCAACAATAGTCAGCCAGCATTGATGGATTCCAGTTGCCTTAATATCTTTTTTCCATATTGGCAATGTCCTGGTGAAACCTTTTGCCAAGATTTGTGAGGAAGAAGTCTAAGTGTGAATGTGGAGAGTTCATCTTCAGGGGCATGTTACACTTCATGGTTTTGTATGCTCTAAGAAGTTTGTCAACCAGTTGAATATAGTTTGGTGCTCTGTAACTGCCAAAAATATTCTCAACAATATCCTTGAATGCTTTCTAGGCAATTTTCTCTGGCCCGATTAACAGATCTTCAAATCTCTCATCATTGATGATGTGTCTAATCTGTGGACCGGCAAAAATGCCTTCCTTAATCTTGGCGTCAGTTATTCTTGGAAACATCTGTCTTAGATACAAGAAAACCTTTGCCTTCCTTGTTTATTGCTTTTACAAAATTTTTCATTAGTCCAAGTTTTATGTGAAGAGGAGGCAAAAATATCTTTGTAGGGTAAACAAGTGGTTCATGTACCAAATTCTTATGGAGTGGCCAGTTCTTTTAAATGTAATGCAACTCCTTAGCACAGCTGTCCCATTCACAAATAAAATAACAGTACTTGGTATATCCAAGCTGCATTCCAAGTAGCAGAGCTACTACGTGTAGATCACTGCAGATATTCCAGTTGTATTTTGTATACTAAATATGATTTAACACCAATTCCATGTTTTCATATGTTTCTCTCATGTGTGCTTTAAAAGACACAACTACTAGGCAGAACCAGTCTATGGGTTCTGAGAGTGATAGCTCAATGATGAGTAAACCTGTGAAGAATTAACACACTTTCAAAAACAAAGTGAGAAATACATATACTAAATATTAATGAAGTGGGTAACCTCAGTGTGGAGGGTCAGCGAAGGGAGAATTTCTCCAGCGCTTCACACAACAAGGCAAAGGCAAACATGCCCACGCCTGCACACCATCATCGAGTACCTCACATGTGCTTAAATCAAAAATATGTGATAAACCACAGTGAAATAACTAATAACACACACGTGTAAATCAATCAAGGAGATCACTCTGAGAAACCCCCCCAGCCAACTCCCCCCCAAAATATATACAGCCGACTTAGCTTCAAACAGTCTTCATGAGTCTTGCTATGAGAACGAAGGGGCCGTGATAATCCAACACCCCACAATGCCAGATTCGAACCTGTAGGCGAAAGTTGGCGATAACACAAGTCCGAGCCGGCTGGGAGAAGGGTAGAATGGTAGAAATGGTGATGGTGAAAGATAGAAGGATGCTAGGGTGCATAGGAAGAGATATGGCCAGTAGGAAAAAGGAAGTATTGATGCCCCTATATAAGACTCTGGTGAGACCTCATTTAGAATATTGTATACAATTCTGGAGATTGCATCTTGCAAAACACTCGCAAACCGGGTTACTCGCAAACCGAGGTTTGACTGTACTTTAGAGGAAAGGCGGGAGAGGAGAGATATGATAGAGGCGTTTAAATACCTACGTGGCGTAAATGCACATAAGTCAAGTCTCTTTCAATTGAAAGGAAGCTCTTGAATAAGAGGGCATAGGATGAAGTTAAGAGGGGATAGGCTCCAGAGTAATCAAAGGAAATACTTTTTTACAGAAAGGGTGGTAGGATGCGTGGAACAGTCTCCCGGAAGAAGTGGTGGAGACAGAGACTGTCTGAATTCAAGAAGGTGTGGGATGTGGTGTGGGAACACATGGGATCTCAGACAGAGAAAGAGATAATGGTTACTGCGGATGGGAAGACTAAATGCAGTTTCTTTTTTTTTTTTTAGTTCAATAAATTTTATTTAGTATTTTAAAAAATACAAGGAGCAATTCAAATACATAAAAGTAGTATAACATTTTGCATTAATATACAGTTAATTATAAAGGCCCATATTATTAAGAAAAGCTCAGAGTTGTTTTTGGATTTGTTTGTGGTGATGTATGACAATAGAAAGTGAAATAGGACAAAGTAAAAATTGAAAGAGAGAGGAAAAAAGAAGAGAGAAAGAAAAAAAAAAAATATATATATATATTAAATGCAGTTTCTATACAACTAATTCACACTGTGTTTGGCAGTGTACGCTGTACTGCACTCTTTCTGTTAAGGGACTGAATTGGATTAAATCAACATCTCAATAAATAATCATTTCACTACATAAGATAAATTTCATTAGCACGGTTAGGACTTTAAACAATGCATATTCTTCACATCACTTTATCATCTTTTTATATACAGTACATTAGATGGGTACTGCAAACTAACTTCTGATTCAACTTATTTTGACTTTATATATTTTGGGATTAAAATGGCTACCATGGAACTACCCAGCTGTGTTTGAAAACTAATTATTTCAAGCTCAGCGGTTGGTTAAACCTCATTTCCTTTTAATAAAGACTTAAAAGTCATAAATATTTTAGCAGCAACAGTGTGGAATTGAGACCAATTAATCTGAACAGTGACCCTGCCCAAGCTTATATAGTAGCTCAAGTTGATTCAAAAACATATTTGATACTTGTTCCATTCTATGCTTTGCTATCGCTTGCACAACATCTTTGACATAATATAATTTATTTATGATGCATATATACTTTTATCAATTTCAATATTTCAAGAGATAGGTTTAAGTAATATTGTATGCACTCAAAGTCTGCATGACCTGAGAACTTCATACTGAGAAGACATAGAAAGAATTAATACAGTCTTAAAAGCAACAAATTTGTATCATACCACAGAAAAGTCTTGATCCTAGATACTTGGTAATATTTTGGTCTTGTTTGATTTCTCCAGTCTAAAAGGTAAGTAACTTGGGAATCCCTGTAAACATTTTACAGACTACCAACATGAATGAAATGATAATTGTGAAGATGGAGCAACCAGGGTACTTTGTCACAAGTCCATAATGCAGTATACAAACTTATTTTTAGGTAGACGAGGACCATCCAGGCCTGGTGCAAGAGATTAGTTTCCAAGTTTATTTTCCACATTTATTTAAAATTTTAAGAAAAATCACTTTTTTATAAATTCAAAGCGATGTACAATAATAAAAAAAAACCCAGAAAACAAGCGGAGACAGACAATTTTGGGACGATATTGACTTACTGCAAATGAGAGGGAGGTGCAGGGAAGAACTACAATCGATATAGGAAAGAGAACAAAAAAGGGACTAAAACATAAGGGAATAACATAGGTGGTGCTATACATTAGTCACCTAGGCAAAACCTTTTATCTTGTGCCCTACCCCCCTTCCACACACACACAACTAACTTTCAGCTACTCCACTCAAGATTGTAAAAAAATTAAACTTAATGATCATATTAAACCCAACACTACCAGCCCCTAGCAGAGTCCTGTAAAAACCCATAATTGGACATCATTCTTTTAAGTTCCAAGTTTCCAAGTTTTATTAAAATGTGTTATTCCACTTATTGATTTTCTAAGCGGTATACAGAGATAAAATTATACATAAAAAAATAAAAGGGGAATACAGAATGAAAGTCATTGACAGACAATATACATGTACTTATAGATAGTACAGACTAACAGCAGTTACAGGGTGGTAAAAGGGAAGAAATACAGTTTTAAATAGGATAGGGAGACATAAAAGGATACGGGATTGATATTCAGGATGGCTTAAGCCAGGGATCTCAATGTCCCTCCTTGAGGGCCGTAATCCAGTCAGCTTTTCAGGATTTCCCCAATGAATATGCACTGAAAGCAGCATATGCACATAGATCTCATGCATATTCATATCATGCAATCAGCAGTGATAATTGCCAATTAACAAATAATACCTGGCATATGTTTGAAATGACAGAGGAAATGCTAATGACATATCCCATGACCATAAAGAAAGGGATAACAAAAGTGCAAACTACACAGAATCCTCTATAATAAAATCCTAAGCGCGCATGCGAACTTAGGAGGCTGTGATCCCTGCCGCCGTACTGTGTGCTTCCTTGGCCATGTTCGATTTGCGTCGCATGTGGCATGCATGGGGTGTGTGGCGGCTTGCGGCACGTGCGTCGGTTTGAGCGGCGCCAAGAGCAACAGCAGGAGGGTGTCCTTCAGCCTGGACGAAGCGGATAGGTTGTGGGTGCTGCGAAGTGTCCGGCTGCTACTGCTGTACAGGAAAGTGGAGGGGGAGATGGAAAGGGGGTTTCTTTGGGGGGAGGGGTGTGCTGGGGGGGCAGGCAGCAATCTTGGTTTGCTTGGGGGGGAGACAGAAGGGGGCCTCGGAGAGACAGGCAGGCATGGCGCAACAGAGAGAAATAGGCAGGCAGGGGTCCAGGGAGAGAGACAGACAGAAAGAAAGACAGACAGACAAGGGGCCAGGGAGAGACACAGACAGAAAGAATGACAAACAGACAAGGGGCCATAGAGACAGACAGACAGCGGCCAAAGAGAGAGAGAGAGACAAAGAAAAAAAGACAGATAGACAGCGGCCAAGGAGCGAGAGAGAGAGAGAAATAAAGAAAGACAGATAGGGGGCCAGGGAGAGACACAGACAGAAAAAATGCCAGAGAGACAGACAGAAAGACAGACAGTGGCCAAAGAGAGAGAGGCAAAGAAAAAAAGACAGACAGACAGCGGCCAAGAGAGAGAGCAGAAAGAAAGACAGACAGAAAGCGGCCAAGGAGAGAGAGACAAAAAGAAAGAAAGACAGACAGATAGACAGAAAGCGGCCAAGGAGAGAGAAAGAAAGACAGACAGACACATCTATTCTAGCACCCGTTAATGTAACGAGCTTAAAGACTAGTAAGCAATTAAAGCACAAATGGCCTAAATAATAGGGACAAAGATCATTTCCAAGTTTATTTAAAAATTTGATTAAACGCCTATCAAATACTAAGTGTTTTACACACGTAAAATTAAGGGGAGACACAAATTTAAAAACAAAAAACATATGACAGGACATATAATAATGGATACGTTTAACACTAGGAAAGGGGGGAGAACTACAATGGTTTATAGAAAAGAGAACGAATAAGGAAAAAAGTTATAGGGACAATGGGGGGGAAAAGAGAGAAAAAAGTTGGAGTCAATGAAAAAAAAAGAGAGGAGAGTTCAATCTGCAAAGGCATCTTTAAATAAGAAGCTTTTTAAGCCTCCTTTAAATTTGTCAAGATTTTGTTCTGCTCGAGTATGAGTAGGCATGGCGTTCCAAATTGTGGGTACAGTAATTGAAAATATTGATGTCCGGCGAGTATTTATAATTTTCAATGAGGGGACCCAAAGCAGGCATTGATTGGAAGATCTTAGGGATCTGTTAGATTCGTACGGGATATGATATTTATCAATGAATGCCGGTTCCTTTGATTTAAGAGTTTTAAATGATAACATGGAAATCTTGTAAGTTATTCTGTGTTGTTCCTATTCTTAATGAAATATCCCATGCCATTTCAAGTTAGTGGAAAAGGAAAACAAAATTACAAAATGTGGTGTGGTTTTTGGGGGTTTTTTTTCATGTGCCATATATAGTGTGCACTCTCTTGGAAACAGCATGCATTCTTTCAAAAGCGTGATCACTGTTAGGAAAACTGTGCACTATTCAGGAAGAGGGCATACTCTTTCCCAAAAGTGCACGCTCGCAGAAATGATCACACATAATGGACAAATAGCGCATGCTCTTTCAGAAGAGTGGCCACTCTTAAAAACTGCACTCCCATGACAACAGAATAAAAAAAAAAAATTGAAAACAACTACAAAGAAAAACAAACCTTCCTGGAAACAAAAATGTTCTGGCAGCACACCCTTAATTTATTATATGTCATTCTGCTTTACAAGGGTGGAAATGACAGAAGAACTAAACTCCTCCACGAGTAAAGTCACAGCAAACAACAACCGAGTGGACTGTCTGTACGCCTTTCAGCGCTATAGAAGTGATAAGTAGTAGTAGTAGGCTTGATATGAATAAGAAACCAAGCTTTTCTTGATAACAGTGTCATTTAAGTTGTTGCAACACCGTGGTCCAATAAAGCTCAGTTTGTTCTTCACATCAAACCTACTTTGTTTGCCATCCACTCTATTAGTGTATGTACCTTTAAAAAAAGGGCTTCGAGAAGACCTCCCATCAAGGCACTAATGATCATGCACAAACCTGCATCTTCTCTAAGTCAGGCGCAACTACAATATGGGTGTATACTCTATCACCTTTCCAGAGAAACATTACTCTCCCAAATGTCTACATACAAACTGCATGTAAGTATGCATAAGCTCTTGTCAGTCTGTGACTGAGTTCAAAGAAGCGTGGGATGAACACAGAGGATCTAGAATCAGAAAATAATATTAAATATTGCACTAAGGCCAGTACTGGGCAGACTTGCACGGTCTGTGTCTGTGTCTGGCCGTTTGGTGGGGGATGGGCTGGAGAGGGCTTCAATGGCTAGGAGGGTGTAGATGGGCTGGAGTAGGTTTTGACAGAGATTTCGGCAGTTGGAACCCAAGTATAGCACCGGGTAGAGCTTTGGATTCTTGCCCAGAAATAGCTAAGAAGAAAAAAATTAAATTGAATCAGGTTGGGCAGACTGGATGGACCATTCAGGTCTTTATCTGCCGTCATCTACTATGTTACTATGTCAGCATGTACATTTGTATGTAATTTCCCACCCACAGAGTTTTTAAAAAGCCAGGGCTCTCTATTCAAGTCTAGTTGACTGGGTAGAAGAGGCTTTTTAGCCAGTTACCTAGTGCTGACAGGGCCAGGCACTGATATTCAGTGGCACTTCACCACATAGGGTTGGTGCAGTGGAGAGCATCAATAGGTTGTTTATGGTGCCTCCTTGTCCTGTGCACGCTACATATCTTTTAGGGGTCCTCTTACTAAGGCGCTAACTGATTTAGCATGCCCTAATCTTTAGTACATGCTAAATCAGTTAGCACACACTAAATCGGTTAGCACGCCTTAGTAACAGGACCCCTTAGTGAGCAATACTAATTATTTTCTTACAATTGCTTTCTGAGTCAAATCAAATATTCCTTAATATCTGCCTGCCAAAAAGCACACTTGTTTTGTTTTGGATGAAATAAGTCCCAGGTAAGCGAGAAAATCTATGATCTGATAGTTGCAAGCAATTTATTTGCACGTATTTGATATACCGAACTTAAAACCAAAAATGCAACAAAGGAATTAATTCTTAGGGATTTTCTTAGAAACATGATGGCAGATAAAGGCCATAAGAACCATCCAGTCTGGTCATACACACCACCTACTATCTCCTCCTTCCCCTAAGAGATCCCATGTGCATGTTTTTCAACTCAAATAGTCTTTTCCTCCGCCCACCTCTACATCCACAAAATGTATTAATCTTAGATTAGTTCTGAGTCTAAAACTTTTTCACTTCATCCTAGGCCCTCTCATTCTGCAGTTTTCTTTCAACTGACCTCAATTTACAAAGTGTACATATGCCAAATCATAAAACTGAACCAAAAGATCCAACAAGAGAGTTAATTTTTGTCTCCTAACATGACTGCACCCAGGAGTATAGAGGAACTGCAGCAAGTAGCAAAAAATAATTTTAGAAATAACTATTCAACAATAAAATTTTAAATTGTGTATGGTCAGTATTTAATTCTTGTCCTGTGTACTTCAGAAATCCTCAAGAGAACATCCCAGAATACTTAGAGCTCGAGAAAGTGCTGACGGTACCTCTCACAACTCTGCCCAACTTATCTTTGAAGACAGGGAAGGTTCCAAGGGACCGGAAAAAAGGCAGATGTTGTCCAATTCCACAAAAGTGGAAACAAGAAAGAGGCAGGTACCTACAAAATTATCACTCTAATTACAATAGTAGCAAAGCTATAAAATTTCGGAAAAATCACGTAAAATGTGTCTATTCCTGGTATAAAGTGAAGGCAGTTGGGAAACCAACATGTGAATAGAGAGGTCTACTTTGTTGTTCTCGCAATTTTTAAATGGTTTAACTACAGCCTCAATGAAATGATAATATTCTAGTTATTTTTCTTATGCTTGTTTTTAATTAGTTCTTCCTTCTCCTATGATTTCTGCTATGTACTCTAGTCTTAATTATATGTGAACTGAATTGAGCTCCACTGGGAGATCACCCGGTATATAAACCAAAGATTAGATTAGATTAGATTAGGAGAGGATATGTCAGTAATAAAGGATGTAAACTGCTGATTTACAAATGGGTGATTGTTGATGTTTTATGTCTATTTGTTCATTTTGAATTTATGATTTTGTTGTTTTGTTTTTCAGCAAGTGCCCCAACTATCTGCAGATGAGGGTGACTCCTGGAGCAGATACACACATTATTTTAAGTGGCTGTGATTAAAATGCCTCCACTCTATTTCCAAGCACATAGATCATGTAAAAACAGTCCCTATAGGCTGACTATATATCCTCTCGACAGCCTCTGGACTAGAGTTGCGCGGGGACAGAAATTCCACCCATCCCCACCCGTCCCCGTGAGGAATCCCTCCGTCCCCGCGAGGAATCCCTCCGTCCCCGCGAGGAATCCCCTCCGTCCCCACCCATCCCCGCCCGTCCCTATAAACTTCAGAAATAGTTATTTCATTTAATTATGCTACTGAATTATAGGATCTGGTAGAAACCCATTTACAAATAAGCAAAAAGACTTTATTAATTTGGAAATATTAATTGGGAAGAATACATACTTTGTAAACAGCTTTCTACCAGAGCCTCTAATGTTTATAAATTTTTATCAATACAACTAATATACTACATTATCCTGAAGCAAAAAAAAAAAAATAGAAATAGAATTCTTTTCCTACCTTTGTTGCTTGGTTTCTGCTTTCCTCATGTTCTCATTCAATTCCTTCCATACACTGTCTCTCTTCCCTCTGCATCTTCCATTTGCTCTGTTACTTTGCCTCTCCCTTTCTCCCCCCTTCCAAATTGGTCTGGCACCCATCTTCTTCCCTCTGCTCCCACCATAGTCTGGAATCTCTGTCTTCTTCCCTGCCAGCGTCTTCTCCCCACTCTCTCTTCCCCAATTCCTTTCAGCGTCCTTCTCCCCCCCATCTTCCCCATGTCCTGTCAGCATCCTTCTCCCCCCTCTGTCTTCCACATGTGCTTTCAGTGTCCTTCTCCCCCCTCTGTCTTCCCCATGTCCTTTCAGCGTTCTTCTCCCCTTCTGTCTTCCCCATGGCCTTTCAGCGTCCTTCTCCACCCCCCTCCCATCTTCCCCATGTCCTTTCAGCATCCTTCTCCACCCCTTTGTCTTCCCCAGTGCTTTCAGCGTCCTTCTCCCCCCTCAGTTTTACCCATTTCCCTTAAGCGTCTTTTCCTCTCCACTCCACCTTTCCTCCCTTTCTCTCTCCCTGCCCCCTTACCTTCGTGGCGCTTCCCCGCCCGCCCGACAACAGAACAGGCCCGGTCCGACAAACCTCCCTGCCCTTAACCACGAATCTAAATTACCTTCTTACAGCTGCTGTAAGAAGGTAATTTAGATTCGCGGCTACAGGGCAGGGAGGTTTGTCAGACCGGGGCTGTTATCGGTCGGTCGGTCGGGGAAGCGCCACAAAAGTAAGGGGACCTGGCCGGCTGTTCTGCACCCGGGGGCGGACCGCCCCCCTCCCTTGATATGTCACTCGAGCCGCGAGGCTACTCTCCTTCTCCTTACCTGCCCTGCCTGCAGCACAGAGCCGAATGGAAGTCTTCCCGACTTCAGCGCTGAAGTCGGAGGGAGGGAGGGCTTTGTTTAAGCCCTCCCTCCCCTCCGACGTCAGCGCTGACGTCGGGAAGACTTCCGTTCGGCTCTGTGCTGCAAGCAGAGCAGGTAGGGAGAAGAGGAGCCGCGCGACTGAGTACATCCAGTCCCGTAGGAACCCCGCGACCCTCGGAGGCGTCCCCACGGGATCCCCACGACCCGAAGGGGGAACCCGCGGGATTCCCGTCGTCCAAGTTACCTTGCAGCTCTCTACTCTGGACAGGCACATATAACCCACACTGCAAAAATAATAAAGGGAGACTGGTAAGAATTTGTGCAAAAATTCCTAGTTATTGAACTATGGAACTCCTTGGTGGGGCAGATACGGAATTGCTGTGAAAAGGGTAGCTTTAGAAAATTACTAAAGACGCAGCTATTTGTTAATGCCTTTTTTTAGACATTTCTGACAGAGTTAATGAATTAACCATGATCTTCTCATCCATATTATGGTATTTCCTGAAGATTGTTTTTATGCTTATTTTATTTTTTGCTTTTAACTATTCGTTTGTTTTTATTATCTGCTCATTTTAAATATTGGTTATATAAACTCTGTCCTTTTACTAAGGGCTCCTTTTACTAAGGTGCGCTAGTGTTTTATAGCACACGCAGGATATTACCGCGCGCTACGCAACTAGAACTAATGCGTTAAGGTCTAGCGTGTGCGGCAATTCAGTGCGAGCTATTCCGCGCGTTAATGCCCTAACGCATCTTAGTAAAAGGAGCCCTAAGCTGCGGTAGCGTTTGTAGCGCATGCTGCAGACTAGTGCGTGCTAACCCCGCGCTACACGCCAAAAACTAACACCAGCTCAATGGTGGCATTAGCGTCTAGCGTGCACAGCAATGCAGCGTGCACTAAAACCGCTAGCGCAGCTAAGGAGCCCTTAGTTTTAAACGGTATATAAATTCTTAAAATAAATTGAGCCCTCCCCAGATGCACAAAAATATACAAAAGTGGAGCATAAAAACAATAAAAACATATAAAGTGCAATTCTGCAAAGGAAAGTAAACACATAGAATACTAGCATAACAAATTTATTTAGCAGCAACCACTTACTCCAGCCACAGAGCTGATGTAACTGCAGGCTTGGTGACAGGACTAGAGAAGACGGGGGAGGCAGGTTTTTGTAGAAGGGGGATATTCAGAGGGGGCATCAGAAAAGGGGTATGTGCTGAACCTAGGGTTCTTCAGAGCATATGTGATGGGCGGTATTGGGAGGGTAAAATGTGATGGAGTATTAGGAGCAGGACAGTGTGATGAGGGGTGTGTTGGGAGGAAAGGGGACCTTTTAACTAGATTGGTTGGCCCATGAGCAAAAGGAAAAATGCTTTATGCTAGCATTATTTTTCAAAGAATAATGCAGCTTTCAGTGTTCACTGTAGGCTTTATTATTCAATTTGCATTGTAATGAGGTGTTTCGAATAAGAACATAAGAATTGCCATACTGAGACAGATCGAAGATCCATCAAGCCCAGCATCCTGTTTCCAAAAGTGGCCAACCCAGGTCCCAAGTAGAAAACCAGATCTCAAATAGTAAAGCATATTTTATGCTGCTTATCTGGGAATAAGTGGTGGATTTCCCCTAGTCCATCTTAATAATGGCTTATGGACCTTTAGGAAATTATCCAAACTTTTTTTAAACCCTGCTAAGCCAACTGCTTTCACCAAATTTTCTGTCAATGAATTCCAGAGTTTAATTACACGTTAAGTTTAATTTTCTTCGGTTTATTTTAAATCTACCGTACTTCTTAGTAGCTTCATCACATGCCCCCTAGTCCTGATATTTTTGGAAAGAGTAAACATGTGATTCACATCTACCTATTCTACTCCACTCAGTATTTTATAGATCTCTATCATATCTCCCCTGAGCCATCTCTTCTCCAGGCTCAAGAGCTCTAGCCGCTTTAGCCTTTCCTCACAAGGAAGTCATCCCAGCCCTTTTATCATTTTCATTGCCCTTCTCTGTACCTGTATATTTCATGGTACCTTAAATTAACAGTAATATAATGTACATTATTGCCTTTTAAAGCGTACCTTAAGGGCAGAGGGGTGGTCTAGGACTAAATTTCTACGTAAGGCACCCAAAATGTAGGCACCCAAAAAAAGTGTTATTCTATAAGCCACGCTTACAGGGTCCTCTTTTACAAAGCCACAGTAGTGATTCTCTTGCAGCAAATGCACTGAAGCTCATAGGAATTGAATGAGCTTTGCTGCATTTGTCACGGGGGAAAAAGGAGCCCAAAGTTAGGTATATTTTATGGAATAGCATTTATACCTGAGAAACTATATTTAGGCACGGCCATTTGCACCAAGGAAAATGTGGTGCAAATACCTCTGCCTAAATTTAAATGCAAGGTTCATATTATATAATTACACATGGAACTGAAAGGAATGCCTCCATGGCCTGGCCATGATCCAAAGAACAAAAAAAAGAAGGAACATGATCCACCCATTTCAGCATCCCCTTTTTTGAGCCTTGATTAAAATTTATGCACTTAACCATTAACTGATTCTCATTAACGCCAATATTGCTTGTTATAATGCCAATTATAGGCAGTAATTAGCTTGTTGTTCAATCAAATAGTGCACACAATTTGGTTATGCGATCACATTTGCACATGCAATTTTTGGCGTTTTATAGAGATTTAGGGGGCTAATGGTTAGTACAGTGATTTGAGAACCTGGGGAATTGGGGTTTGATTTTCTCTGCAGCTCTTTGTGATCCTGGGCAAGTCACTTAGGCCCAAATTCTGTAACCAGCACCTAAAGTTAGGCACCTATTTCAGAGGCGACTAACTAGATAGGTGCCTATCTAAATTGAATAACAAGCTGAATTAAGCTTTTTAACCAGCACTGATTGAAACATAGGTGCCTATCAAGAAAGCGCGATTCTGTAACAAGGCGCCTGTAAAAATTTAGACGGCCTAAAAAAAAAATAGGCGCTATGCATGTTGGGTGTGGCTACGTGTTAGTCGCCCTCGTATAGAATCACTGCTCTTAAGCGTGCTTAAGCGCTCGCATGGGCGCCTAACTTTTAGTTGTGCCTAGAGCTGGCCTATTTAATGGGCGCCTCCAAAATAGATGCCGCTCAGCGTGATTCACTAAACAGCACCCGATTTTACTTGAATCGTGCTGAACAGTGCCTATATCGGCGCCTAACTTTTGGGCGCATCTTATAGAATTTGCCCTTTAATTCTCCATTGCCCCTGGTACAGAACTTAGATTGAGAGCCCACTAGGGACAGAAAACAGTGCCTACATATAGTACTGTACATGTAAACTGCTTTGATTGTACCCACAGAAAAGTGACATATGCACAGATGGGGAGAGGGACCTTGGGATAATAGTATCTGAGGATCTGAAGACAACAAAGCAGTGTGAAAAGAAGGTGGCTGTAGCCAGAAGGATGCTAGGCTGTATAGAAAGAGGCATAACCAGCAGAAGAAAGCAGGTGTTGATGCCCCTGTACAGGTCATTGGTGAGTACTGTGTTCAGTGGAGTATTGTGTTCAGTTTTGGAGGCCGTATATGGTCAGGGATATAAAAAGACTTGAAGAGGTCCAGAGGAAAGCGACAAAAATGGTAGGGGGTTTGCCCCAAAAGAAGTACAAGAAGAGACTAGAAGACCTCAACATGTATATTCTGGAGGAGAGGAGGGACAGGGGTAATATGATACAGACATTTAAATATTTGAAAAGTACAGTATTAATATAGGACCAAATCTTTTCCAGGTAAGGGAAAATTGAGGTTGAGGGGTGGTAGACTTAGGAATAATGTTAGGAAATTCTTTTTCACAGAGAGGGTGGTAGATGCCTGTAATGCCCTCCTGAGAGAGGTGGTGGAGAGGAAAACTATGATGGAATGCAAAAAAGTGTGAGATGAACACAGAGGATCGCCAATTAGAATATGAATGGGCTAACTTTCACAGTCTGAATCCTGCAAAGGAAATGGTTTGGATAGCCTGGAGTGAGCTTCAATGTTAACTGCAATAGTTGGAAACTAGTGTCAGTACCGGGTAGACTTCAAAGGTCTATGGCCCAGAAATAAAAAGAGACATTTTAATTTAATCATGAAATTGTGATTACAGGTAGACTGGATGGACCATTCAATCTGCCATCATTTACTATGTTACTATGTTCCATGACCCATTACCCCCTTTATGAACTACTCCCCTTAATTACTAGTGGTCAGTTCTAGATACCATATCTTTTGAAGGATATTTAAATGATGGAAGAAGTTCAGAGAAAAACTGTAGGTATTTTCTAAAAATCCTAAACTGAGAAGTTTAAATAATGCAAATGAACTCACGAAAAGAAGTAAAAGTGGGGGTATGACAGAAACACTTAAATATTTAACAGGCTTTTCTATACTGTAAGGAGATGAGATTTTCTATAGAAGAAATTCAATGACAAAGGGTCATGATGTACAAGTGAAAGCAGGGAGGATTACAGGAAATGTTTCAGCTGATGGGAAATGCCTATGGGTGTCTTGAGCTGGGGATGAGGGTCCTATTTTAAAGCTAGTTTCTACATTGCTTATTTTATATCATCTTATCACAATTGGTGGACTCTAACTGATGTGGTCTTAAGTCCAGAGTTGGATAAATGGAGAAGGTAATCCAATACTGAATAAAGAGAAGATGTGGAGGGATTGAGTTGATGGAGATTACACCATGAAATGAAATGTGTCCATTTAAGCTGATAGCATTGCTAAGTAAAAGGCTTTCTGGAAGCAGCTATAATGGCTTCTACCTTTTTTTTCTACCAAATTTAAGATTGTAAACTTTAACCCTTCCCTACCCCTTCATGTCTGTATTTTATGTAACTTTATTGTCAATCGATAGTTTCGCTGTATCACTTTCTATATGGATTTTGTACATCGCCTAGCAATTTTAATAGGCGATTCATCAAATGAATAAATAAACTTGAAACTTGAAACTACTGAGTCAGAAAGATTAAAATCTGCTGAAGTCAGGTCAAGAGGTAACAAGCTGATAGGTGAAGAGATTGCAGATTGGAATACAAAAGAGAGCCTTGACTCTGAGTGAGTAGAGATGGAAAGATCTGTAATGGAACTGGATCCTTGACACTCAGTTGAAGTAGGAGGAAAAACCAAGGTTGTCTGGGCCACCGAGGAGCTATTAGGATCATGGTGGCTGACTCTTGTTTGAGTTTGACTAACGTCTTTAAACCAGAGGGATTGGCAGAAACGCATAAAGGAACTTGCAGGACAAATCCAGAAGTAATGCATCTGCTTCCAGACAATGAGGAGAGTATTGTCTGGAACAGAAGAGAGGTAACTTGTGGCTGAGGGGAGATGCAAACAGGTCTATTTGAGGAGTCCCCCGAATCAAGATGTGGCGTAAGAGTTTGGAGTTAAGAGTCGACTCGTGCAGCTGAAGAAATCTGGTGAGCTTGTCTGCTAGGTCATTCTGTTTGCCTTGGACATATATGGCTTTGAGAATATGTTTCAAGGAATTGCCCAGTTCCAAATGTGTTTGGCTTCTTGACATAGAGGAAGAGAGCTCATTCCCCCTTGCTTGTTGATGTAGTACATAGCCACTTGATTGTCTGTTCGAAGAAGGAGGACTTGGTTGGAAAGATGATCCTGAAATTTCCTCAGGGCATTGCGAATTGCTTGCAATTTGAAAAGGTTGAAATGAAGTGTCTTTTTTCAAGCAGGTCACAGTCCCTGAGTCCGGATGCTGTCCAGGTGAGCTCCCCATGTATACGTGGAGGCGACCAACATGAGTACTTTCTGATGTGGAGGGATGTGAAATAACAAACCTGTGGAGAGTTTTGCTGGATTCATGAGTGTTTTGTCTTTGTTGGGATAAGAAAGCTCATAGAAGAGTCATGTTGAGCAAGGTTCCTATGAACTCCAACACTTGAGTGGGTTGAAAATGAAACTTTGGAAAATTTACTTCGAACCCTAGAAACTGGAGAAAAGCTATGGTTACTTGTGTAGCTGAGTGCACTGCTTGAGACGATGCAGCTTTTACCAACCAATCGTCTAGATTAAGAAACACTGTGGGAGTACAGGGTTGCTGCTCAAGCACTAGGCACTTTGTGAATACTCTTGGAGCTGAAGTGAAGCCAGAGGGTAGAACTTTGTATTGAAAATGATGATGACCTACACGAAAATGAAGAAACTTTCTGGATGGATGGGAATGTGTTTGTAGGCCTCTTTGAGGTCTAGAGAGCACAGCCAATCGTTTCATTCTAGAAGTGGGTTTAGAAATCCCAGGGATAGCATGCAAAATTTCTCTTTGACTAAATATTTGTTGAGAGCTCGGAGGTCGAGAATGGGACAAAGACCTCTCATCTTCTTTGGAATTATGAAATAACTGGAGTAGAACCTCTGTTTTTTCTGAGAAGAGGGTTCTGACTCCATGGCATTTAGTTGAAGAAGAGATTCAATTTCCTGAAGAAAAAGGGACATCTGTTGACATGTGAAAAAAGACTCTCTTGGAGGGTTGTTTGGAGAAACAGTTATACAATGAAGAGAGTAATCCTCCTGTATGACTTTGAGAACCCAGGTGTATGTGGTAATGAGACTCCAGCATTGATTATATAAAAGAAGGCCTCTGATGGGTTGGGGAGGTGGCTGAGATGGGGATATGCCGCAATACCCCCATCTCAGCCACCTCCCCAACCGATCTAGAAGCATGTCAAAAGACTGAGCTGGTTTCTGAGGAGCTGAAGTCTGAGGCTTTTGAGGCTTCTGTGATTTCTGCCTCTTCTGTGATGGGGGCTTGGAAAATGATGAGGTAGTTGGAGAACACCTCTTATAGGAAAAGGAAGCAAGTCTCTGGGAAGACTTAGATGGCTGAGTCTTAGCTTTGGAGCCCATTAAGGTGTTCCAACTTTTTTCATGTCTTGTAAGTCTTTGGGTGGCATCCTCGACTTTGTCCCCAAATCGTTCTTCACCAAGACAGGGGCTATCCGCTAGATGATCTTGAATGTTAATGTCCATGTCAGAGACTCACAACCATGCAAGACGTCTCATAGCAATAGACATAGCTGATGCTCTGGATGTCACATCAAAGGCATCAAAAGCTGATCTTGCTAGAAAAATTCTGGTCTGAAGTAGGCTACGCTCAGATGGGATGTATTGTTCAAAATCAGCCAACCACTTTATGAGTTGTTTATGATAGAATGACATATAGAAGTTGTACCTGGGAACTCTAGTCAACATAGAGTTCTGGAAAAGGCAGCGCCCAAACTTATCCATGGTGCAGCCTTCACATCCTGGTGGTGTCGTAGCATATATTCTTGTGCTGGAGGATTTTTAAGAGTGGATTCAACCAGCAAAGACTGATGTGGCAATCATGGCTTATCAAAGCCGGGACAAGACTGTATTCTGTACAGAGAGTCAATCTTTCCTGGAGCTTTGATAAGGATGAGAGGAGTCTCTCATTTCTTAAACAGAGCTTTCTTAAGTAGATTGTGAAGAGCCAATTTGAGAAGCTCTTTAGGAGGTTCATTAAAATCTAACACCTTAAGGAATTCTGCTCTGGGTTCAATGTCTGACCCCAGTTTAACAGGCAAAGCTTTCCCATCTGCCTGATAAACTTAGTGAAAGAAAGTCCTTCTGGAAGAGATCTGCATCACGGTGGTGGAGGAGATAGATCTGATGGGATGCCATATGACTCTGGAGCAGAAAATGTGGGTTCAAGATCAGAATCAGTGTTTCGTACAGAAAGATCAGAATCAATGTTTGCAGCTCCAGGAGATTCTCTATAGGAAAGATGCTTCCTAATCTGAGGAGTATGATAAGAGCATGATAAGAGTATGATAAGTGTGAGAGCATTGAGAAGAGCTCCTTCGATGCCATCGATACTGGTCCAATGAAGATGATGATGAAGATTGACGTCGAGAATGTCTAGATCTTGATTTACATCAAGATGAACGTGAATCGGTACTGTGCAATGCTCATTTGGATGTAGAGGAGCGGGCATCAGTACTGTGGGATATCGATGTCTGTCAATGCTTCGATGGAGAGCTGGATTCGGTACCCTTGGGCCTCTGTGCCATGCTCAGGCTGTGCCGGTACTGAGGGAGTCAATGTACACAGCTTAAAGAGGTCACTGAACTCCCTCTGAAAGAACTCAATCAGTTGTAGTCTCCAGACTACAATGGGAACTCACGGCAGCCATTTTGATAACGGCTCTGCACGGGGCAGGAGCATAGGATAATCGTCGCTGCTAGACTACCAGGTAAGGTCGAGGCCGCAGGAAGGAGGGGGTGGTGGGTCAGAGTCAGCCCAAAAAAATTATTCACGATTTTCCCTATTTGTGGGCCAGCTCTGCCCCTAACCCCTGCGAATATTGAGGATCTGCTTTAGCACTGTCCGTACCTGGCTCCGTGGATGATGTCACCCACATGTGAGAATATGCTGCCTGCTGGTCCAAGGATAAATGATTTTACAAGTCTGAATTAGATTTTAAACACTGTCTTAACAACCCCCTCCCCCTTTTTACTAAGATTCAGTAGGGGTTTCTACTGCGGTTCAGGGCACTAAATGCTCTGACACTGCTCTGACGCTCATAAAATTCCTATGAGCGTCAGAGCATTTAGCGCTTTCGTCCATAGTAGAAACCTCTACTGTGGCTTAAATGAGGTTGTATGGCAGCACAGCAAACAGGTGCACAAGGGCAGACCCGGCAAGGTAAAGTAAGAAAGAGCTGAATTACAAGCCCCATTCAAAACTCTGCCTTACTGAATTTCTAACATTTCTACATCATCACCAGTCATCTTTTCTGTTTAATATGCCAAGCACACACCTTTAACCGGCAGCTCATCTAAAGGGCAGCTCTTTACCAGGGTGCCTACAATAAGGTGCCTACTTTCCTTTACAAAATTATAGCTTAAGCAGGTATATGCATGCCTAGGCAAGAGGTGTAACTGGGGGGCACCTAAATGGTGAACATAGGTGCATACTTTACAGTATTCTAAAAGGTCTTTGCATAAGTATGTACCCTGCCCATGCAGGTTTTGGGTAGAGCAGAGAAAGAGGCATATAGGGGCCAAACTGCAGCAAAAGGTGGCCTCAGTGCGCCCTTACATGGATCCTGTTTTCTCTATTAATAGCCACACGCTAATTTTCCCATTAGTGCATGAGCCCTTAACAGTACTTATTTTGGTGGTGGAAAGAGCTCACTCATGAACCATTTGCTAATCGATCAGTGTGAAGAACAGGCCTACTCTCTGCCCCACAGAACTAAGAGTGTGTGGTGCGGTGGTTGAAGCTATAGCCTCAGCACCCTGGGATTGTGGGTTCAAACCCCGCGCTGCTCCTTGTGACCCTGGGCAAGTCACTTAATCCTCCATAGCCCCAGGTACGTTAGATAGATTGTGAGCCCACCGGGACAGACAGGGAAAATGCTTGAGTACCTGATTGTAAAAAAACCGCTTAGAAAACCTTGATAGGCGGTATATAAAATCCTAATAAACTTAAACTTAACTTAACATCTGTTCTGTAGCGTGCGCACATAGCAAAATTACTGCAGGGCATCTTAGCGTGCCCTGCAGTATGCCATTTTAAGCTGCAGTAAGCATGCATTTATGCTTACCACAGCTTAATAAAAGGGCCCCATAATTTATAAAATATTTTGCACGTAAATGTTTACACCTGTTTCGAGCAGACATAAAGGTCCGCACATTCACTTTAGGTGTGATTTCTGAAAAATATGTGCTGGCATTTTATAAAGACACACAGGCACCTGTTTGTCCTCTCAAACTAGGTGACCTGTTCTAAAATTAGCCTCTGTGCAAGGGAAGGAAGGCACCTCTTAGCAGCCTACTTTATAAAGACATATAAGCGCCCAAGCATCTTCGTGAAGTTGCCCCAGAAACGCAGCAGAAATTGCGACGATCTTGAATCCAAAGACATGCCTATTCAGGAGCAAGTGTAACTTAAAGTAAATGCAGACATGTATTAAATGAAGACGCTGTCTGTGTTTGTCCTAAAACCTGCCCCTGAATCATATACAGTACTGTATACGTATTCCTCCATATTCACGGGTTTGGTAATCGCGACTTCGATTATTTGTGTTTTTTTGCTTTGCTGGATCCGCCCACCGAATGGCATCATCCTGGAGTGCCGAGAAAAAAGTTCAGTGCTTTTTTCAGTGTGGTCGAGCAAATGGCAGCATCGGAGAAAAGTGGGCAGAGAGAAAGTTCAGCACCTGCTTCAGTGTGGTCGGGCAAATGGCAGCGTCGGAGAACTGCAATATAGTATATACTGTAACTTGTTTTGGGTTTTTTTTTTTAAACAATCACGAATGTCAACGATAAGTTTTATTCATGATTTCACAGTATTCACAAGGGTTATACCACAAACTCCACGAATATAATAGCACAAAGTTATTTATGATTTTTTTTTTGTATTCCCAGGCCGTCTTTGACTCTAACCCCCGTGAATACGGAGGGAGAAGTGTCAAAGTATATGAGTTCTAGTCATCGCATATACGAGCGGGGTCATTTTATAAACAGTACTTTACACACATGAAAATGCCTTTATAAATTACACTCGGCAAAAATACATATCAATGCAAATCTAGTTTTTCCTTTTTTAGTGGAGGAGTGGCCTAGAGGTTAGGGCTGCAGCCTCAGCATTTTGAGGCTGTAGGTTCAAGCCTAGAACTGTTTCTTGTGACCCTGGGCAAGTCATTTTAACACTCCACTGCCCCAGGTATGTTAGTCAGATTGTGAGCCCACCAGGACAGGTAGGCAGAAATATATACTTGAGTACCTAAATGTAAACCACTTTGGGCTCCTTTTATCAAGCCGGCCGCACTAGCCGCTAACACCTCCCTCGGGCAGGCGTTAGTTTTAGGCCAGCACGGGGGTTAATGCATGATGAAACGTCGTGCATGTTAATCCCACTAGCGCAGCTTGATAAAAGGAGCCCTTAGGCTATAAGTGGTATATAAATGCTAAAATAATAATACTATTATTATTTCCAAAATTCATAAACTGATATTTCCAAATGATCAATGTAGGGTACAACTGGAACATATAAAAACTATTTACATATAACAAACATAAAAATCTTTAAATGTCAAATACACCAAATACTTATATAAAATAAATACAGTGAAAATAAAAAAATGGAATATATAACAAGATAGACAAAATAAACAAATCAATAATGAATGTAAATTGCCTATCAGCTGTGTCTGTAGTTCAAACGTTTGCCTGAATAAGTGTACCTTTAGAAGTTTTTGAAAGGATAGCATATCTCTAAACATATAAAGTTCATTTGAAATTCAATTAACTAATCAATTAATTAAGAAACAGTAGCTGCTGATTCACATCCAAATCAATGTTCCAGTTTATAGATTCTGATATTAGAGGAAGAAAATATAACTGCAAACCTTAACCAGGAAATGTCTGACCTCTGTGGTCTCGGTTAGCCAGGCACCCAAAAACAGAGGAGATTCTCCAATCTTTATTTCGTTTATTCTTCAAATAAATTAATGCGCCATCCCTTACTCTTAAAATATTTGTGCCATAATTTGACAGTAAAAGTTCGATCATGTAACACCTTCCTATAGACTTCTATACTGGCTGCCGATGGAGGCGCGTGTGAAGTTCAAGTTTGGATGTTTTTGCTTTAAGGTACACTAGAACATAAGCATCGCCTCTGCCGAGTCAGACCATAGGTCCATCATGCCCAGCAGTCCGCTCCCACGGCGGTTCTCCAGGTCAATGACCTGTAAGTGATCCTTTACTAAGATATCTTATCCTGTATAGTATTCCTCTAATTATACCCTTCAATCCCCTTTTCCTTCAGGAATTCGTCCAATCCCTTTTTGAAACCCAAAATTGTACTCTGCTCTACCACTTCCTCTGGAAGCGCATTCCAGGCATCCACCACCCTTTGAGTGAGTACTATACGGTTTGGCCCCTAAATATATAACTGACCTTTTCTCTTTCACAACAAACAAACATAAGAAAAGTTCACATCTGAATTTTGTTTCCCCACCGGTTAGAGGATGTAAATTTAAAAGTCATCATCAACATCTTTTCTCGCATCAAGCAGCATTATGGGGTAAAGATCTGGAACAACTGCTTATGCATACTACTTATGGGGAATTTAGGAAATGCCTAAAAACATATCTGTTCTTGAAGTATTTAGGTAACTGACCTACACAATCTTAGTCCACAACTACTGATCCCCAGAACTGTTAATCACTAACCCTTAACTTTGTTAAATCTACTCAATCTGTAACATCTTTTAATCATTGTAAACCGCATAGAACTTCACGGTCCTGTGGTATATAAACTGTTATTATTATTATATAATAAATATATGCACAAGAACAGGACAATACCCAAAGTAGAAGCATTTGTTAACATGATTGTCAGGCTGAGCCCCCGCCCAACTGAAAGCACATAAACAATATCATTCAAATTGTTCACATTTGTGATAAATCTGATAAAAGTAGAATTTAGGTTATTGAAATATTTGAACGCAACAAGTAAATAATGGACAGTCAGTGAAAGCAGTTCTTTCCTCACCTATCATAATTTCACAAAAGCCAAGTGATAGTATATAAAATGAGAAATGAATGAAAGGAAAAGAAGTATTACCAACTGGGAGACTTCTATGACAAAGCCAGTGATGCTGCCAAAGTAAACACACCAAATAGGCGGGAATTGAATGGGATTTATTTACTGCGGCAGCATCGCTATTGGGGCTTTGTTTAAGGGGCCCTTCAATGGTGTTTATTTTTGTGCTTCTCTTCCTATATTTTTCCACATTTATATTTAAACATGAAATGTAGTTTTTTACTTTCTTGATGAGAATGATAAGACTCAGCACCAATATTTTTCCACATTTTTGACATGTTATTTATTCATTTCTTAATTTTCAGTTTTCACAGTCGCTTATCAATCACTGACCTGCACTCAAGTCTTTCAGTCACTCTGGCTGATCTAACACAAAACCATTCCTTTCGATACCAGTGGAATGGTGGATGTTACCATGCTAGACACCCTCTACTGTGTCTACAAATATCCCTTCCCTTTGCTTTTATGTGTAAATAGTTTACCAAGACATTCTTAATAATACATATTTTTCTCAGATGTCTTTGAAGTCAGTTACTCTGCTATTTAAAAGGGTGTTTCTCTAAAAGATAAGGTTTTAAAGAAGTCGCTGACTCATCATGTAAACAGCAAAAAATGCATTTATCGTTAAAAAATGTGCATGAAATATTTTTGTTCAATATTTTCTGTACGAACATTTTTGGCATTACAGAAAAACATAATGTGGCACATTTTAACTGATGGAAACTCAGAGTCTGTGAATCTTAACACTGCTGCAGGGGCATAGCTACTAGAGCTGCCCAATTCAGGGAAAAGTGTTTTGATTCGATTTGGCCTATTGAATCCGTTTTTTTATTTGATTCGCTTCGCTTTCAATGGCACAGCTTTTTAAGTTTAAAGATGAATCCATTTTTATTGTAAAATTATACAAGTCAGATTAATACAGATCAATCCTGCACAGTCAATGCAAAGAGAAAACTATGTCCCTTTCATATACACAGAACACAGATACACCCTTGCCCAGTATAGAATAAGTACCATATTTTTTGGTGCGTCTTGTGAAACGAAGGTACAAATTTTGTTACCCTCCCCACCCTGTACCACTGTAAAACCCGCCCCTGCTGCAGCACCACCTTTTTTTTTTTTTTTTTTTTAAGAGCCCCCCCCCTGTCCATCCGTCTGTCATCGCCGTTCCACCTTTTTCACCCGGTGGTCCAGCGTTCTCATCTTACTTCCCAGCCAGCAGTGAAACAGATTAGCAACGCGGACGTCAGGAGCAAGCTTTATGCTCTCCCGCTCGGCCCCCGCACTGCTTTCCGAATGGCTGCCGTAGGTTCTCGCAGGACTCACGAGAACTTACGACAGCCATTCGAACTTGAAGAATTAGATTGGTAATTACAAACTAAAGATAGAAAGTGAGATCCTGCTTCCACCAACAACATTTTGCTGTCCTCGTACAATCAATCATTCTTTCGAGGTTGGATTATTGTAATTTGGTCTATCTAAGTCTAACCAAGAAAAGTCTTCAAAGATTTCAACAGATCCAGAATACTGCAGCTAGGTTGATTTTTGCAAAAAGCAAATATGATCATGTTTCCCCGCTTTTTTTAAAACTTCACTGGCTCCCAGTAATCTCTAGGGTTTACTTTAAATGTGCCTGCCTAACATTTAAGATCTTGCATGGCACCCTTCCCCCCTTTAATTCCTCTATCCTGGAACTCTGTGAGACCTGATATTACCAGATCTATCCAAAAGCTTAAATTATCTTTCCCCTCGTTAATAAGCATTATCTATATCGGAAAATTAGGGAAATCTCTCTACTTTAAAATTACTGAGCTTTGGAATAACTTTCCTGTCCAGCTGCGTAATTTGGGCTCTTTCCAATTATCTCAAAAACTTCTGAAAACGTGGCTATTTTCAGAAATGTAATTTCCACTGCTCTCTATATAATCACTAATTCTTATATTTTCCTTTCTTAAACTCTTGTAAACCATGTCGAACTCTATCCTTATAGAGAAGATGTGGTATATAAGCTTAAGGTTTAGTTTAGTTAGTTTAGTTTACAGTATACTGCCTTTACAGTATCCTGTCCTGACCTGGATAGTAAGAAATGTATTAAAATTAGTCTAATAAAAAGATTACTTTATATTCATTTTCTATTAAGGCTCATAATCGATTGGAAGATAGTTGGAAAAAAGGGGGGATGGAAGACCTTCTTTGTAGGCTGGGCTCGGTACTGATTTCAGAGGGGGGGTTGGTTGGAGAAAAAAAAGGATTAAGGATTTTATCTTCATTGTTCTCCATTGTGGAATCCTGTATACTTTGTTAGCTGTTTATTCTCTTTGGCTGTATTATCTATATCTCTCTTTTAAAAAAAAAAAATCTTTATTCATTTTCAAACTTACAATAAGTGTGTCAATATGTTAAAACAGATTAACAATAAATATATCACTTAATAATCATCAACAGTACAAATTATATGCTCTTATCTCCCACCCTCCCCACCCTTTCCTATTATAAAATCAAATTGTTTAAATATAAAAAATGTTATCAACTAGTTTTTTAGCCTGTTACATTTACGGGTGCTAGAATAGATGTGTAGACTTAGGCATTTCTTTATTTCTCTCTGCCCTCCTTTGTTTTCCCTTCTCCCTTACTTTTACCTCCCCCCTGTCCAGTAGTACTCCTTCTCCCTTACCTGCTCACTGTTCAGCATCCGCTAGGCCGGGCAGCCTCGGAGCTTTTGCTAGGCCAGCCCATTTCGCATTATCGAAGTAGGCCGGCCTAGCAAATGCCCCGCAGCTGCTGCAGCTGTTGGTCTGGGAGTGAGGAGAGGTGTCGTCAGAAGTCAGATGGTGTCGGAGATCGGGGCAGGAACGTTGCTGGGGAAACCGCCGCATGCGTCGTAAACCACCGAAGGCTCCTACTGCGCATACGGTGACACGGAGCCACAGATCAGGGATCACGGCCGCACAAAGTTTCAACTGTGCATGTGCGCTAAGGGTTTTATTATAGCAGATACAGCTACAATAAAGCAACAACAAAAAAATTTGTTCTGCCTTTTTGTTGTTTCTGCTTTGATCATCCTCTCTCTCCCTTTCATTCATCTTCTCTTTCTCTCTCTGCCCCTTCCATCCACTGCGTCCCCATCCCCCCCTTAGCCCCCCACCCCATGTCCCTGCCTCTCCTTCTGTCCAGCTTTTCTCCTTTTGTTTCCTTTCTCCTCCTATACTCCTCATACAAGGGCAAGCATCTCTCTTTTTTTTCTCTCCATTTGTGGATTTAGCCTCTTTCACACTCTTCTCTCCTCATTTCTTTCTTTCTCTCTCTTCCATATGCTCTTCCAGCTCCCCTGTGCCAGCATCTCTTTTTCTCCTTCCTTGACTTCAGCCTCTCCCACTTTTCCCCACTGCCTTATCTAATTTCTCTCTTGTCTCCAGACCATCTCCTTCCCTGTAGTAAGGCATCTGTTCCCCCCTCCCAGCGATATTCAGCACCCTTCATCCATGCCTCCCCCCCTGAGGTTTGAAAACTCCCCCTATTCCCTTTCCCCTCCCCTTCCTCCCTCTCTCATTTCCTCTCTTTCTTTGTCACCCCTCACACACACACACTCTATCGGCAGAACATACTGCTCTTGCCAGGGTCGGGCCTTTCTCTATGCCGGATCCCACCTACTTTCTGTTTGCGCAAAGGCAGGACCCAACAAAGATACTGGCAAGAGTAGCATATTGTGAAGGCTGCCAGTATGGAGAAGTTTCTGGACCATGATGATGCTGGGTCTGCGCTGAATCGGTGAGGTTGATTTTTTCCCAGATTGAATCAATTCAACTGAAGTGAATCGATTCAAATTGGGAATTGGGCAGCTCTAGTAGCTACCATTGCGCGAGCTCAGCAAAATGTTAGGACTACCCAATGGTAGGGGCCAAGGTACTCTAGGCTCTGCATCCCCACTGTCTGACATCTCTCTGTCTCCCTTCCTCTCCACCTTCCGTCCCCCTGGGGTCCTCGAAAGTCATGGTGGATAATTAGCATAGGCAGCAAAGAAAAGATGCCTCTGGTCAGCCCCACCAGGGCCTTTTCTCTGCTGTGTCCCACCCATGATAGTTACATCAGAGGAGGCAGGACATAGCAGAGGAAAGCACTGGCAGGGCTGGCTAGAGGCAGCCTGTTTACTTTGCTACTTCTGCCAGCCATCAGTCACAATTTTGAAGGGCTCCAAAGGGAGTGGAAGGGAGATGGAGAGATACTAATCCCATGTGTAGCTATGGTTTCCCGCCTCTATCACACAGCATGGGGCTATATGGCCAGCTCATTGGGTCAGGGGGGAGGGGATGCTTGACTGTCACCAGGGCTCACAAAAGGATAATTGATGTCTTACTTGCAACAGCAACACAGGGGTAGTTGCAATCATTCAATGACTCACTCTCGAGCTGAGTGTAGGCCGGGGCTGGATTACTCTGGTAGGCCAGAGGAAGGGCAACTCTGAGGTCTTACTCCACTTGAACCTTTTGCACTCTCTCCTGGGATGGACCGACAGCTGAGCCAAGGTATGAGTGAACCAAACGGGAACTTCATTTGAAATTAATTCAGGAACAGTCTTTAAATTATTTACAGTCTCTCAATAGGCAGATAATATCCTCAGATTATCCCCCTTTCACCTTCAAATTTTCTTTGCAGTCTTCACTATTTACATCAAATGTCCAGTTCCCTCCCAAATTGCTCTGAGAATTTCCCTTGGTCTTGGGGATTTGGTTGGTGAAGGAGCAACCAAAAGCCAGGAACTTCTTATTGCACTTCGTTTTATAGTCTCCCCCTCTCTTCAGGGAAAAGGCTCTCCAACTCCTCTCCTTCAGTCTATGCTAGCCACAGACTGAAACCTCAGTGACCACCTGAAAATTCCTCCACACTGTTTTCACAGTGGGGCATTTTTCAGGGTGGGGCACATATGCATGGAAGTGAAGAGAGGAGAGATGCCAGACCTCCATGAGGGTGAGATGAAGAGAAGCCAGGGTGGCCAGGGTTAAAGAGAAGCCAGGGTTAAAGATGGAGAGATGTAGTATACAAACTTAAGGTTTAGTTTAGTTTAGTTGGCCTGCAAAGGGATAGAAAGAGAGGAGAAGAAATCCTGGATGGGGAGGATCAAACAGGAAAGAGAGTCCCAGATCACAAAGAGGGTGAGTCACTGGAGCAATGGAGAGAGAGTAAGAGATGCCAGATCATGGGGGAGAGAGGGGAGGAGTACAAGAGGGAAAGATGCTGGCCCAGTAGGTGAAGGAGGCAGTAGTGGCAGGGATCAGAAAGGGAGAATGCTGGCCCCAGATTAGGAAGTGCAGGAGGAAGGGGAGAAAAAGGAGAAGCTGATCATGAGAGGGAACGGAACACAGAAAAGAGATGCTGGGGCATGGAGGAGGCAAAGAGAGAGGGACACAGAGGGACAATGCTGGACACAATGGAAGGGATACAGACACTGAGGGAGGATGCTAATTATGAAGGGAGGATAGGGACACAGAGGGAAGATGGATGACAGACATAGAGAAAAAAGGAATGCTGGAAAGAGTTAATAAAAACCAAAGGAAAGCAGAAAAGAGAGTGGGACTAAAACAATGCTGAGACAACAAAGGCAGAAAATGCATCTTTTTTCTCAATTTATTAATTGTAATATATCAGCTTTGGGAAGTGTGCATCTCTGATAACTTGCATTTCCATTTCAATTTCTATTACTCTGACAGATCTGGAATGTGTTTGCTTTTTGCAGCCTTGAAGGGTCTCCCCTTCTCACCCCCAAACCCTATTACCTTGGGAAAGATGGTGTTATAAGGACCCATCTTAATTTGTCCACCGAGGACTCATTCAATGCTAGCTACACCACTGCATTGCACCGCAGTATGCGTCGGAGTCAAAGCCGGCACGAACAAGGCAGGCTTGAGCAGACTCGAGGCCAAAGATGTAGAATCGGAAGTCGAAGGTGTGGCGCTCTGTGAAGAGGGCAGCACTGGGGACGCCTCCATGCTAAACAGCAACTCCCACAAAATACAGCGACGCTTAAAAGCACGTGCTGTAAGTGTGGAGCAAGGCCGGCACGATTTCGGAAGGTGTTGAGGCCCGAGACACTGAAGACAGTGTCGATGAGGGTCCGTTAACGAAATCGCGCGCTGGCACTTGACACACTTTTTAAAACCGGTAACAGGCCGGGACATAGGCCGAAAAAGCTCCGCTGCAAGGTCGAAGCCGCGGGGCCGCGGCCATGCAACCTGCCCGGTCGACCGATTGAAAGGAATTTTTTTTTTTCCATAAAAACAACAAAATGCAACGTGAGCCAACGAGAATGAGCTAAAAAAACTCAAACCCGCGGGCACAGAAGGCACAATAAAGGAACTTCACGCAGAGAATTTCAAAGGCAAACTTCTCAGCTCCGCGGAAGAGAAAGAACTGAGGAGACACGCCCGGTGCATCGGGCGGGAGGGCACTCGCGCATGCACGGTGTGGGCAACTCGAAACTTCTAAAAGTTTCTACAAGCAAGTATGCTTGAGAGATGTCCGCATCGGGGCTCCGTTGGATGACATCACCCACTAGTGAGAATACCTGCCTGCTTGTCCTGGGATAATGAAAAATCTATGATCACTGGGACAATTCCATGCCAATTGAGAAGTTTAGTACAAGAAATCCAAATATAGGAGTAAAGGATAAATACATGACCACCACCAATAATGGAAGTTTTGTGCTATGTGTTTATTTTGGCCATTGGGAGTAACAGGACACCCAAATTTCAATGCCCAAAGGCATTGAAGAAATAAAGAAGAAATAAAGTACCTATTTTATAGAATTACTCCCTGTATGGAGACAGACTAAGAAAATGTGGTGATAAGAAAAATAAATATGTCACGTCATATTGGGTTTCACTTGCTTGATTATAAAGGCAATTTCCAAGCAAACCCTGACAGGTTGCCTATTACATTTTATGAACTCCAGAACTCTGGATGGGAACATCTGAAAGGAGTAGAAATGCAGTGGGCAAAACTGAAAGGAGTTATTGTAAAGGCAACAAACCTTTTTGTGAGGCAAGTAAGTAAAAGTAAGAGGAAAAGAAGGCCACTTTGGTTCTTAAAAGTAGTAGCTGAAAAGATAAGGAATAAGAAGTTAGCTTTCACAAGCTACAAAAGATCACAGAAAGAGGAAGACAGGTAAAAATATCTAGAAAAGTTAAGAGAGGCTGGTCGATTAGTCAGGAAAGCAAAGATGCAAATGAAAGAAAAAAATTGCTGACATGGTAAAACAGGGAGATAAAACATTTTTTTAGATATATCAGTGATAGGAAGAAGTGCAAAAATTGCATTGTGAGACTCAAAAGTGAAGAGGAGAAATATGTAAAAGCTGATAAAGAAAACACTGAATTGCTTAAAAAATATTTGTTCTGTGTTCAAGGCTGTAGTGCTGGGAGTGGGACCACAAAACACAAACGCAAATAGGGATGGAGGAGTGGTAGGCACTGATCAATTTTCAGAGTGTTGTGTTCGTGAGGAGCTATCTAAATTATAGGTAGGTAAAGCGATGGGGCCGGATGGTACACAGTCAAGGGTGCTGAAGGAACTTGGGGAAGTTCTGGTGGTTCCACTGACTGACCTTTTCAATGTTTCTCTAGAGTTGGGAGTGGTACCAAAGGACTGGAGAAGGGTGAATGTGGTTTCTCTCCACAAAAGAGGAAGTTAGAAGTAGGGAATTACAGGCCCGTAAGTCTGATTTCTGTGGTAAGCAAATTAATGGAAACGCTTTTAAAACAGAGACTGGTGAAGTTTCTGGAATCTGGTGGATTACAGGACTGGAGGTAACATGGATTTACTAGAGGTAGGTTTTGTCAGACAAATCTGATCAATTTCTTTGACTGTGTGACCAAAGATTGGATAGAGGGAGTGTGCTAGATGTGGTGTATTTTTGGTAGTGTTCCACACAGACGTCTAATAAATAAACCGAGTGCCCTAAGTGATGATCTGGGTCAGGAACTGGTTGAGTGGAGGGTGACAGAGGTTAGTGGTCAATGAAGATTGCTGAGGAAAGGGAAAGGTTCTGTACTTGGGCCTGTTTTTAATGTTTTTTGTAAGCAATGTTGCTGAAGGGCTATCAGATAAAATTTGCCTCTTTGCGAATCATACCAGAATCTGTAATAGAGTAGACACCTCGGATGGTGTTCATAACATGAAAAAAGACCTAGCTAAGCTTGAAGAATGGTCTGAAATTTGGCAGCTAAAATTTAATGCTAATAAATGCAAGGTCATGCATTTGGGCTGCAAAAGCCCAAGGGAATGGTACAGTTTAGGGGGTGAAGAACGTATGTGCACAACAGAAGAGCGGGATTTACAATAGGTGTGATTGTATGTGATTATCTTAAGGTAGCCTAACAGGTTGAAAAGGTGACGGCAAAAGCTAGAAATTTGCTTGGGCGCATAGGGAGAGGTATGGCCAGTAGGAAAAAGGAGGCATTGATTCCCCTGTTGAGACCTCATTTAGAATATTGTGTGCAATCCTGGAGACCGCACCTTCAAAAAGACATAAAAATGATGGAGTCGGTCCAGAGGAAGTCTACTAAAATGGTGCGTAATCTTCGTCATAAGACGTATGGGGACAGACTTAAAGATCTCAATCTGTATACTCTGGAGGAACAGTGGGAGAGGGGAAATATGATAGAGACGTTTAAATACCTACCTGGCGAAAATGCGCATGAGTCGAGTCTCTTTCATTTGAAAGGAAGCTCTGGAATGAGAAGGCATAGGATGAAGTTAAGAGGTGATAAGCTCAGGAGTAATCTAAGGAAATCCTTTTGTACAGAAAGGGTGCTAGATGCGTGGAACGGTTTCCCGAAAGAGGTGATATAGACAAAGACTGTGTCTGAATTCAAGAAAGCGTGGGATAGATGTGTGGGATCTCCTAGAGAGAGGAAGAGATAATGGTTATTGTGGATGGGCAGACTGGATAAGCCATTTGGCCTTTATCTGCCATCATGTTTCTATATTTCCATGGCATGTCTATAATCCCTTAGCTGCCTGCTGTGCTTCAACAGTGCCATAACCTTCTAACCTGCCTATGCTGTATGATGCTTACTGAAAGCATCTGAACAAATTAGGCATCTAAATTATATTCAATATATAGAGTGAAAAAAACCAATACATATCCTGAGACCAGAATCAAGTAGGGTTCTGTCTGAAAATATGGTATAATTACAGCTGCTAGACTCCACAGACTTGGAAACATTACCAGGGTTCATGGGCTCTTGACAAAGCAAATCATTAAGGAATAAAATTGGTCATGATAGAATTTCATTCAGTTTATAATAGCTATTTGAGAAACGCTGTGTTATAATGATTCTATTATTGTCAAAATATTTCAGTGGGTTTGCAAATATGTGCATCTTTCTTTAACCTGGGACATCAGAATGCCTTTGATAACTGTTGAACTGATTTGAGTTGATATAGGTCTATAAATGGAAATATAAATGGAAACTGAAATTTTCTATCTGCATGTTGAGTAGGTGGGACCTCAGGGTCTTGAGGTATGCTAGGAACAAACCTTAACATATTCTGTTTGGAAATAGAGTATATAGAAAGTGCCATTGTAGGGTCCCTACTGTCCCAACACCAGTGTACCGTATTTTCACGTAGATAAGGCGCACCCGTGTAAAACGCGCACACGGGTATATCACGCGAAAAACACAAATTTATGTACAGAAATTTTTATATACCGCGCACAACCGTATACCGCGCATGCTGCCCGACTCTCCTTTCACCCGCCTCGACTCTTCTCTGGCCACCCCGACTCTCCTTTCGCCCGCCCCGACTCTCCTCTCCCCCTTGAAGTCCTGTCCCCACCCTGAAAGCCTGATGCCCCCCCCCGACGTCCGATTCACCCCCCCCCCGCAGGACCGCTCGCACCCCCACCCCGAAGGACCGCTCGCACGCACCCGCACCCCCACCCCGAAGGACCGCTCGCACGCACCCGCACCCCCACCCCGAAGGACCGCTCACACGCACTCCCACCCGCACCCCCACCCTGAAGGACCACTCGCACCCCCACAGCCTCCCGACCCCCCCATCATGTAGAAGCTCCTACCGGTGTCCTGCTGCTTCCTCTTGGCAGTCCCGACTCTCCAACACGATCGGGGCAAGAGGGAACTCAAGCCCTCTTGCCCCCCCCCCCCCGACTCCCCGGCACGATCGGGGCAAAAGGGAGCCCAAGCCCTTTTGCCCCACCGACTCCCCAACTCCCCGACAATATCGGGCCAGGAGGGAGCCTAAGTTCTCCTGGCCACGGCAACCCCCTACCCCCACCCCGCACTACATTACGGGCAGGAGGGATCCCAGGCCCTCCTGCCCTCGACGCAAACCCCCCTCCCCCCAACGACCGCCCCCCCCAGCCGACCCGCGACCCCCCCTGGCCGATCCCCACGACACCCCCACCCCCCTTCCCCGTACCTTTGTGTAGTTGGCCGGACAGACGGGAGCCAAACCCGCCTGTCCAGCAGGCAGCCAACGAAGGAATGAGGCCGGATTGGCCCATCCATCCCAAAGCTCCGCCTACTGGTGGGGCCTAAGGCGCCTGGACCAATCAGAATAGGCCCGGGAGCCTTAGGTCCCTCCTGGGGGCGGGGCCTTGGGCACATGGTCGGGTTGGGCCCATGTGCCTCAGGCCCCGCCCCCAGGTGGAACCTAAGGCTCCTGGGCCTATTCTGATTGGCCCAGGCGCCTTAGGCCCCACCAGTAGGCGGAGCTTTAGGACGAATGGGCCAATCCGGCCTCACTCCGTCGTTGGCTGCCTGCCGGACAGGCGAGATTGACTCCCGTCTGTCCGGCCAACTACACAAAGGTATGGGGAAGGGGGGTGGGGGTGTCGTGGGGGTCGGCCAGGGGGGTCGCGGGTCGGCTGGGGGGCGGTCGGAGGTTCTTGGGGGGCGGTTGTTGGGGGAAGGGGGTTTGCGTCGAGGGCAGGAGGGCCTGGGATCTCTCCTGCCCGTAATGTAGTGCGGGGTGGGGGTAGGGGGTCGCCGTTGCCAGGAGGGTTTGGGCTCCCTCCTGGCCCGAACAACTAGCGGGGGGGGGGGGTTCGCCAGGGCCAGGAGGACTTTGGCTCCCTCCTGGCCCGATATTGTCGGGGAGTTGGGGAGTCGGCGGGGCAAGAGGGCTTGGGCTCCCTTTTGCCCCGATCGTGTCGGGGAGTTGGGGGGGCAAGAGGGCTTGAGCGGTCCTTCAGGGTGGGGGTGCGGATGCGGGTGGGAGTGCGTGCGAGCAGTCTTTTGGGGTGGGGGTGCGGGTGCGTGCGAGCGGTCCTTCGGGGTGGGGGTGCGAGCGGTCCTGCGGGGGGGTGAATCGGATGTCGGGGGGGAACTATGTAAAAAAAATTTTGTACAACGCGCTCACGCGTATAACACGCAAGGGTATGCACGGTAGGTAAAAACCACGTATAACATGCGCGTTATATGCGAGAAAATACGATAACTTGTGAGGAGCTTTTAAGCTATACACTAGGGAATTATGCATAATTCTCTAGGGTGCTTCTGAAAGCACTGCTATAATCCTTCATCTGTCTCCCTTACTCCCTCTGAAAAATAGAATAATGATGGCCCCCTTGTACCTCCCAGCCACCACCCCCCTTTCTCCCCACCTCCCCCTCAAAATCTATGAAGACCCTGTGTGGCTCCCTTGTACCACCTACCCTCCACCTCCCTGTCAGTGGCAGCCCCCTTCCCGGGTCTACCATGTTGTTAGAGGCAAATAGGGGTAGGAATTCCTGCCTGTGCTAACTCCTGCATCAAAATGGCTGCTGGGCTGTCAAGCAGCAGTCTTGTGAAACTGTCACTGGAGGTCCTGGCAGCCATTTAGAGATTGGAGCTGACAAGGGCAAGAGTGATATGCTATTGTTCCTGCTCATGCCAGTTTCAATTTCATGATGGCTACTCGAACCTCCAGTGACAGTTTCACGAGACTGCCACTTGAGATCCTGGCAGCCATTTTGACTCAGGAACAAGTATAGGCTGCTCATACCATGACTAGCCACCAATGACAAGGGAGGCCTGGGAGGGGGGCTGCCACTGATGGGTTCAAGAGGTGGGTCTTTCTTGTCAGGATGGGAGGAGAGAGGAAGTGGGAGCTCCACTGCACAGTTTTAGTTTCAGTCAAAAATTAATTGGCATGATCAGCGCTAAAACAAAAATAAAGTCATCCTCTCTCCCTCCCTCCCTGCATCACTTCCCCTTCATCTCTCTCACTCTGTCTATGTGTGTGTGTATATAAATATATAAATATATATATACACACATACACACACAAGATTGCATCAAAAAGTAAAGGCAAAATAAATTTAACAGCTTTAATAGAAGCATATGTGAGAAATTGAACATATCACTTTTCCACAAGGTCCCCATGCAAGATGATGGATGCATTTGTTATATCATTCAACTGGTTTCTGCATTCCTGCACCGCTTCCTTTACTTCATCATGCTTTGTCTTTACTCAACAGGTCACAGTAATGCACCCATGTCTCATCGCTGATGACAATTTTCTCCAGAATACTTGGTTCTTCTTCACACCATCTCAGGAACTAGGTCACAACCAGTAAGCTGTTTGAAAACTCATCGTGCGAAGGGCAGTGTATTATGAGAAAGAAGCTCATTTCTGTGTAGGGAGATCTGTGAGGAAAACAGACCTCTAATTCTGTGTAAATAAAAGCCTATTCTCCTACCTCCCAAGAGTGCGTGTTAGCATTTGTGTGACTCCTGTTTGGGCGACGGGCTACGGCTGTTACAAAGTGGAGACACCACTGAAACTAGGTCTCTGGTGCAGAGAGAACAGCCCGGTATTACTAGTGGGTTTGGAGCCCTCAAGACAGAAAGAGGATTTTTTTTTTTTCTCTCTTTCTTTCTTGGCACAGCCCAAGGAGATAGCTCCACCTAGAGTTAGAGAGGGATTTCCTAACTGGCAGGTCTTTATTTTGGAGTTTGGTGGTGTCCAGCAATAACCCTAGGCAGAAAGAATGGGAAACATGGAACAGCTGGTGCAGGTGGTACTGGAAAGCCAGCAACAATGGCGTCAACAACAGCAACAGCTACTTCAAACCCTCACAGGTTTACCCCAGGCCATACAGGCCCAAGGGGCCCATTCCCCAGTGCCAGTGCAAGCTGCACCCCAACTAAGTCCGCCAGCCACAGTTTTAAAGAAAATGGTGCCAGAAGATGATCCAGAATATTTTTTAAACCAATTTTGAGCAGGTAGCACAGCTGGCAGACCGACGAGAAACTTCCTGGACTGCTTATTTAGGAAACTTGTTGATCGTCAGCAGCCAAACAGCAGAATGTCAACTCCACAAGTTTAGCCATCTATGCCCAAGTGAAGAAGGAAATTTTAACCCGAGCGGAGTGCATGGCAGAAGTATACTGGCAGAGGTTCAGGAAAGCTTTCTTACAGGAGAAAGAGAATCCCCATAGTTTCTTTTTTAGACTCAAAGAGCTCGGGTGGAGATGGCTCCAGCCCAAGAAGACCAGACCACAAGATGCCCAAGAGATTCTCCTGGAATAGTTCCTGGAGGGCCTGCCTCAACCTAATCAACAATGGGTCCAGCGGCACCCAGACTTAAACCCAGAGAGCATCATGAAGGTAGATGAAACTTATTATCAGATGCAGCAAGACCCCAAAGGTTTGAGCCTTCAGGAATCCAAGAGGAAAGCGAAATTTCGGAGTAATGGGATGCCAAATGTTCCAAACCCCAGGCTCTACCCCCAGCCCTTGGAGGCCAGAGTCCAGACCAAGGGAGACTGACTCCACCCAAATCTTGTTAGCCTCCCCGAGAACAGCCTCGGAGAGGTTGGCGGGCCCTCGAATTCTGCAGCCTCGTGAAGGACAAGGAACAGAAACCCCACCACCAGTTTGTTTTGCATGTGAATCCCAAGAACATTTTGCTAGGGATTGTCCAGGAACTGCCCAAGAAGAGATGGATGTAAAATTCACTGTTCATGCTTGTATTATAGTGGAAAAGTCCCTGCTCCCGAGTTCCACCAGGATAAGCGAGGTTTACCTGAGGGTGAAGGCATACCTGGCTTTCTTCAACTTGGGAAGCATGAAAACCCTAATCAGAAGAGACCTATTAGAATGGTCCCAGATAAACTATACAAAACTTGTGTGCATGGAGAGGTCCAACAATACTCCATGGTGCTAATCAGCCTGCTGACCCCTGCAGGGTCAGTCCAACTAGAAGCCACTGTCCTGCCATGGATATCCTACCCCATAGTGTTGGGAAAAAGACTCCCCGTTTGAGTCTTGCTTGGAAATGATTACCAGACAATCTAGCGACCAGGATGAGAATCCTCAAGAGTTCTTTCCTTTACATAACCCAAACCACTTTGGGGAAGAAAGTGAGAGCAGGTCCCAACATCGGATGTCAAGTTCAACCAAGCAGGGATCCAGAACTCTGGAAGCTGCTATGGACTTGGCCCCTCAGCCAAGAGCCTGCAGAACTGAGCCTAACTAATGAACCTTGGTTGGGGGTGATCTGGGAAACGCAGAGGGATTTAAAAGAGCCGAAGCAGAAAATGAATCCCTTTGGGAAGCAAGAGCCTGGGTAGTAAGCATAGATGACCCTATAGGAAGAGGGCTAAGCTCAGGGAAATCCATATCACCCTATTTCATCATTAAGTCCTGGCGGCTAGGGTCCCCTGGAAGGAGAGGAAGTAGAGCAATTGCTAGTCCCTCACCCATTCAGGCACAAAGTTCTACAGTTGGCCCACAGTCACTTGTTAAGAGGCAACTTAGGGAAGTATAAGACTTGAGAGTGCATTATAGCCCGCTTCTACCGGCCAGGTATCTATAAGCAGGTGGACCTCTTTTTTCAAGCCTGTCCCACCTGTCAAGTGAGTAATCCTACACGCTCCACTTGTGTCAGTACCCCTGGTCGATGTCCCTTTTGAAAAGTGGGGCCACTGGAGTGGACAACCCATGGGAACATGTATGTCCTAGTCATCCTTGACTATGACACCAGGTATCCCGAGGCGATTCCTTTACGAAATATGAAAATTATAACGGTAGGCCAGGTTTTGTGGGAGGTGTTTGCCCACATGGGCCTTCCAAAGGAAATTCTCACAGGCCAAGGCACCACTTTTATGACAAGAACAATGAAACAGTTATGTACCCTGTTGCAAGTAAAGACCCTGAGAACTTTGATCTATCACCCTCAAAATAATGGCCTGGTCGAGTGGTTTAACAAGACCCTCAAGCACATGCTTAGGAAGTTTGTGACAGAATACATGAAAAATTGGGATTCACTCTTGCCTTACATAATGTTTGCCATCCGAGAGGTGCCCCAAAGTTTGATAGGATTTTCCCCCTTTGAGTTGCTTTACAGGAGGAGGCCCCACAGCATGCTGGATGTGGCAAAGGAAACTTGGGAAGAAGAACCCAGCCAGGAAAGAAACTTGGCCAAATTCATACTCAAAATGCAAGACCGAATGAAACAGGCCAAAGAAGTTGCTACCACTTTTTTTTTTTTTTATGGCTGTATACTAATGCTCTAAAACAGTGTTTTTTCAACCATCGGTTGAATTTTCTGCCGGTCCACAGGGCCGCCGTACATCAGACCCAAAACAGTGTTCATCAACCGCCGGTCCACGGTGCGATCGATGCGGCGTTATCTTTAAGCCAGCTCCCTCTTCCTCACTGATTCAATGCACAAAGCCATGGGCAGTGGCTCCTACACGCGTCCTGCACCTGAACCGGAAGCCTTCTCTCTGACGTTGCAATGTCAGAGGTAAGGCTTCCAGATGAGGCATGGGACGCGCAAGGAGCCGCTGCCCGCAGCTTTGTGCACTGCATCAGTGAGGAAGAGGGAGCCTGCCTGAAGATAACACTGGGGGCAGCATAAAATGGCCAGGTGTGAGCAGGCCAGAAGGTAAGGCATAGCATGGAGGGAGGGAGACAACAAAGGTAGGGGGGAATGATTTTATTTTTGAATGTAGTGATTGAATTATGTCAGTTTTGAGAATTTACATCTGCTGTCAGTGTGCTTTGTGTAGTTTAATTTTGTGGTTAACCATTATGTGTTGTTAATAAGATTATATTGTGTATATCTATGAAAAATGAATGGAAAAAATAGTGTTACAATTAGTACTATTATGGGGGCAGTGTCTAGGGTGGAGACTGGGTAGAGATGGGCGGGGCCTGGCCCATGACTTAGTCCAGTGTTTTTCAATCGCTGATCCGCGGACTGATGCCAGTCCACAAAATAATTCTTTTATTTCTACCGGTCCATAGGTGTAAAAAGATTGAAGAACATTGCTCTAAAACACCTATAACTAACAAGCTGTTGCTAAAAAGAAGAAATATTAAGAATAATATTCTTAATACAGAGACAGAGGATCTCAAGGGGCTGCAGTTATTACCGGTAGACCAGGTCTTAATACATAACCACCATGCAGACTATCATCGGACTATCCGGATAGCTGGGTAGAAAATTTACACCCAAGCTAAGTGCCATTCAGTACTGCTTTGAATTGAAGGAAAGTTCACTCATATGTACAGTGCATATAAAACCATAGGAATAGATGCAGAGTAACAATTGCACGGGTTACTATTCAAAAAACTCCTAAAAATAGGGTATTAGAATGATATAATTAATAAAAATTATTTTGATATAATCATCATATTAAACTGAGACAAATAGGACCAATGATAGTCTGCATGGTGGTTATGTACTAAGACCTGTTCTACCCGTAATAACCGCAGCCCCTTGAGATCCTCCGTCTCTGTATTAAGAATATTATTCTTAATATTTCTTTCTTTTTTTTTATTAATTTGAAAAATATCACAAGTAATACACTTGTTGCAGAAATACAGAAAGTAAAAAACATCAAAAGGAAACAAAATTATAAATGTGGCATTTCAATTATTATCCTTCTTAGACCACTAATTTCAAAAGAGGGAGATCCATAATTCCATGGAGAAAAAAAACAGGCAATCTATTATTAGGAAAGCTGACTACGCTAAACAGCCCCAATTATTTTCTTTCCAGCAGATCAAATACATTATTTATCTCTAGAGATCTTTTTAAGGTCCAGAAAGGCTCTCAATTGTGATGGTAAAAAGAAAGTGTACTTAATCCCCAGGTAACGAATCAAACATTTACAAGGATATGCCAACAAAAAAGAAGCCCTCAAACTTTTTGTCTCGTCACGCAGAGCCAGGAATTCTTTTCTGCGGTCCTGTGTTATTCCAAATTCTTTGTCCTGAAAAGTCTTGATGTAAATTCCGAAAGTAAAATTTCATTATAAGATTTAGGTCTTGTTCAAATACAAAGGAGACTAATACCGTCCCCCTTTCTTTAATATCAGCAAAGGATTCCTCCAACATTGCCGTCAAATTTTCTTCCAACATCAAATTCCCAATATTTCTTCTTTTTAGCAACAGCTTGTTAGTTATAGGTGTTTTAGTGTGTAACACTTGAAGTATTGGAGTTATTATGTGTACTAATGCTAACATAAGCACACAGTCAGAATTCAAACAAAAAGAAAAATGTCTGTTTTATGGCCACACTAGAAATGGGCTTAGCACATAGGAAAGTCCCATTTAAGGATATTCCAAGCCCATTCACTAGCAAAGCCTAGTAAAAGAACCCCTTACACCTTATTCCTCATTCTGTATTTCTGGGGAAAGACCTTGATGAATCTTACAAGAGTGGGTCTAATCTAATCTAAGGCTTGGCTTTATCTACCGAGACATCATTCCAAGAAAGCTCGACTCGGTTTACAATAGTTAACGTAACAAATAAAAAGCATAAAGAACAAAACTAAGTTTCGGAAGATTAATTTTCAAAGTGTTTAGCAAATAAAATGACTTTTAAAGATTTACGAAAAAGTTGAAATGAACCAGAACTCCTTAAAAGGAGTGGGAGATCATTCCAAAGTTGAGAAAACTTAAAAAAAATCAGAGATTGACTGAAAATCTTCACTCCTTTAATCCCTTTCTTAGAAGGAAGAGATCAATTAAATTGTTGATTACCTCTTGCAAAGGAGAATCTGTAAACGTTCCAAGATAAAGGAAGGAGAGGAGTAAAGATACCATATAGGATTTTAAAAAACAACACAAGCACATTTGAATTGAACTCTACAATAAACCGGGAGCCAATGGAGACTCTGGAGCAGCGGAGGTCACGTGATCAAATCTACGTTTCCCAAAGATCAATTTCGCAGCATGTCTAAGATAAAACTCTCCCTTTTTTAACTAAAACGAAATATTTAGGGAGGAATTCATCAATGAGCACTGGGCGATTTAATACACGCTAATTATGTTACTGCTTACTAATGATTAGCATGCATGAAACGCTATGACGTCCATTATATTCCTATAGCCACCTTAGTGTTTAGCACGCACTACATTGCTTAGTGCCAGTTGATGAATTCCCCCTATTTAGGGCTCCTTTTACTAAACAGCACTAGAGGTTTTAAGCACGGGCCAGCAAGTTAAATGCTTCAGCGCTCATATGAGCATCAGAGCATTTACCTCACCAGCCAATGTTAAAAACCTCAAGCAACGTTTAGTAAAACCCAACATTAGTTAGTTAATTTAATTTCTTATATATCACCTGCAAGCCCAAAAGCTATGCAAATGGCATAGTAGGTATTTTTCTGTCCTTGAAGGGCTCACAATCTAGCTTTGAATGTGAGGCAGAGGAGAACATAAGAATAGCCTTATGGGACACACCATTGGTCCATCAAGCCCAGTAACACATTCTTACAGTGGCCAATCCAGGTATCTAGTACCAGGCCAAAACCCGCTCTTACTACAACCTCTGGCAACGCGTTCCAGAGCTTAACTATTCTCTGAGTGAAAAAATATTTCCTCCTACTGGTTTTAAAAGTATCTCGCAGTAACTTTATCAAGTGTCCCCTAGTCTTTGCAATTTTTGATGGAGCAAAAAATCGATCTACTTGTACCCATTCTACTCCACTCAGGAAGGTTAAGTGATTTGCCCAAGATCACAAGTACCCTGTTTCCCTGAAAATAAGACCTATCCTGAAAATAAGCCCTAGTATGATTTTTTAAAGATGCTCATAATGTAAGCCCTATCCCAAAAATAAGCCCTAGTTAAGATGAACTCCCGAAGACCCCCCTCTCGAATGTCCCTGACACTCCACAATTCCATCCCTGACAACAGTGCTGCCCAATTCACCGGACTAGTCAATTCAGCAACCCTCCACCCTGGTGAGACCTGACATACCTCCACTCTGAGGCATCCTAAAGCAGCAGCAGCGGCAGCATTCTAAACGGGTTGCTGCACGGCCTTCCCCACCGGGGCCTTCTCTCTGCCGCATCACTGATGACATCATCAGTGATGTGGCAGAGGGAAAGCCCCGGCGGGGAAGGCCTCAAAGCAGCCTGATCATAGTGTTGCCGCTACTGCTGCTTTTGGAGGCCTCGGAGCGGAGGTATGTCAGTCTCACGGTAGGAGGGTGGGTGGGGTTCTGCTGCACAGGGGGATGGAGGGATGAATAGATGTTGCACAAGGGAATGGGTAAAAGGGGAGGAAATATGCTGCACATGGGGGGAGGAGAAAGGAAAGAGGAAGAATTGGGGTGGAGGAGAGGAAGGGAGAGATGATTGTTGTACATGAAAAAAAAATAAGACATCCCCCCCAACTAAGCCCAAATGCAGTGGTTCCCAACCCTGTCCTGGAGGACCACCAGGCCAATCGGGTTTTCAGGATCGCCCTAATGAATATCCATGAGAGAGATTTGCATATAATGGAAGTGACAGATATGCAAATCTGCTCCATGCATATTCATTAGGGCGATCCTGAAAACCCGATGGCCTGGTGGTCCTCCAGGACAGGGTTGGGAACCACTGCCCTAATGTGTTTTTTGGTCCCCAAATTAATATAAGACACTGTCGTATTTTCGGGGAAACATGGTAGCAGCAGCAGGTTTTGAACTGATTCTCAGTTCCCGGCTCTAACCATTAGGCTACTCCTAATAAGGAGAGAGAGGAGTTAATGTAATCAAATAATCCTGGCAGACAGCCAAAATAAATGACTCTTATTCAATCTATTAACATGAGATCCCAGCATTAATTAACAAATCCATACTTCTGTACAAACAAGAAAAAAAAAAACCTTCTATGCAGTAGTTCGGTGCTTAAATACAGTAATACCACCGCCACTATTCCACTCATGATCAAGTGGCAGCACAGTTCACCCAGTGCCCACAGACAGCAGCGGTTTCCACACTTGATGGAGGCTCACACCAGAATGTGAATTAACATTTATTTTTGCCTGGCAGCATGCTGTATTAGATGGTCCACCGACAAATGAGCGCAGGACAATTGCGCTCTGACAAAAGTGTCCCGACAATTGAGCGCAGGGACAAGTGCGTGCAGGATGACTCCTCAAGCCCCGTCCCTTGGGCCTAAGGCGCCTCAAGGGCCTCCCAAGGGACGGGGCCTGAGGAGTGTCAGCAAATCAGGGCCTTCATGTTAGGGTAAGGTATATATATCACGATTTTCCCATAATCATGATATAAATCTTACCCTAACACTAGATAGCAAGTGAATTTTTAAAGTGTAGTTGGGGGCCCCCCACCCCCTAAAAAAAGAGGGTTACTTTTCAACCCTCAAAAAGACAAAAAAGTATCCACCGCCGCATTTGTCCTGTGCGCACTTGTCCCTGCGCGCAATTGTCGGGGTACTTTTGTCGGAGCGCAATTGTCCTGCCCTCATTTGATGGGTCACCTTTACAGATAGCCAAAAAGGGCAGGTCTAGAAAGAATGATTATTAACAATATTTTCTTATCTGAATAATAATGAGCTGTTTCATTTACTTCCCCCCCCCCCCATTTAAGAAACAGGATGGATTAAAAACAAAAATCAAGGAATAGTTACAGTGCACAGCTTCATAACTGTTGTTGTTATTATTATATGTCCTGTCCTGTCTTGTCACACATAAGCACATTACGTTCTTACAAGATGATGGGTAAAGCCCAAATATAGGGCCTGTTTTGCCATGGGATTTTTCTATCCTGTATCCCCTGAGAAAAAGAACAAAGCTTAGTTAAAAAGGCCCTCACACCTTACAATGTGGAGCAAAATCCAGTTCTTTCAATAGAAGTCAAATAAGCATGCCAGAATTAGAGTCTCCTCCACATTCTATATATGGAGCCCAGTTTTGGGCATGCTTCTGAGCGTGCACACATAATGGCTAATGAGCCATTAACTAGCAATAATTGGATGCTAACAACTAATTATTGACTCAGGGTTCGTGCATGCATCTGGCTGTTTGCTATTCTATAACACGGGGCATCTAAATCCCACAGGGCACAGCCCGAGAGGAGGTGTGGCCATGGGAGGGGCATGGGCAGGTCAGGGGCATACCAAGACGTTGCCCACAGTGTTATAGAACAGTGTCCCAAGTTGGTCCTGGAGCCCCCCTCCCCTTGCCAGTCAGGTTTTCAAGATATCCACAATGACTATGCATGAAATTGATTTTGCATATACTGCCTCCACTATATGCAGATCTCTTTCATGAATACTCACTGTGGAAATCTTGAAAACCTGACTGGCAAGGATGTGCAACAAAGGAGCCGTGAGGATGAGATGCCAATAATTCAGCCACGGGTGTGCAGTTCAAAGTTCACTTTATTGAGAGTAGACACTGGCAGGGTTTCGGCATCTATGCCTTTGTCATGAGTTTCAAACGGCCGGTGGTTCTATCACATAAAAAGAGCATTCAATACAGGTCAAATTTAGAAGCGAGAAAAGGAAAATATCTTTGCACACATATGGCCTGTATTGAATGTTCTATTTATGTGATAGAACTACCAGCCGTTGAAACTCGTGACAAAGGCATACATGGCGAAACACTGCCAGTGTCTAGTATCCATAAAGTGAACTTTGAACTTTACACCCGTGGCTGAATTATTGGCATCTCATCCTCACGGCTCCTTTGTTGTGTCTTGATTGTTTCGTCATTGAGGCCTCCTTGGGCTCCCTTTTTGGTGGCAAGGAGGTACTCCAGGATAGAATTAAGAAACACTTGGGCACTGGGATTTACACCAAGTTTCAGTAGGTGTAAGTGTGGTGCCAAAGTGGTGTCTGTCAAACCGTGTGCCCCGAAGAGATTCCGAGTGTACCACGAGAGATTCCAGAATTTTACTTTATTTTAAAAAATTATCTTCATAAATATACACTAGAATTGATGATGTATACGTCACGTACGCAAGAGTCTGTCAGTGTTATGAGCATCTGTGTTTAAGGATACAACCGCCTAGGCAAGCATCATTCTTTGACATGATTGGTCCTTGAAAACTAACGGTAAGTAATTTTAGGGTTTTTTTTTGAGCAACAAAGCAATGAAGACTTTGTTACTGTCTGGATCTTCTTATCTTTGCAAACTTGGATTTTCAGCTCTGACAGAAATTAAATTTAAAAAGAGAGAACTGCAGATGGTGGACAATGAAATGTGTGTTTGCTTGTCAACTGTCGAACTGCATTTGAATTAATTTGCACTCAAAAAAAGCACATCCATCGCATTGATTAGCAATTCTATTCTATCTACTTTAGTTTCACCGTTGTTACAATTACCCATACATAGCTTAAAAAACTTTAAATAAATACTGTAACTCTCAAATTTAATTTTTTGTTGGTTTTGCAATTTTATTTCAGTTTTAATGTGCTGTGAAAAAAACATTTGCTCCGCTTAGTGTGCCAGAACTAAAAAAAAAGTTTGAGAGACACTGCTGTAAAGGGTGCACGGCCTTTATAGAATAGCGCTTAGCGCTGATCGCTTCCGGCACTCATTTATAGAATTCCCCCCTCTATGACAAAGAAAGGAAGACAGAACAAGAGTTTACAGACAACTGGGAAATAAAAGTTCAATCCTTGTATATCCTAAGTGAAATAACAGCAACAAGCTACATATGGAATTTGAAGGGTGAGAAATACTACTTTATTCAAGAAAGATGAGGCAAAAACTACAAAACTCATAAATATGTTTCCTGATCTATGACATTCGTTATCTAGCGGTTAGACAATTAATTAAATTGTGCTTTTTGCCTAAAGATATTGTTGAGGTGGAAAAATAGATTGTCCCTCTTGCCCCCCTCCCCCCATCCTTAGACAGGAGAACTAAAATATGAGGAGACACTGTTTTCTCTCACCACAACCAACAAACTACTGAAGGAAGAGCAAACCAATATATTGAAGATACAGTAGGAAACGTTGTACACAGGGAATATTATTCTGTGGCAATGAGCTACTGGTATTAATACCACACTTTCTTTTAATATTTGGATCTGTTTGTGCTATTTCACAATGCAGAACCTTATTCAATCCTAAAGAAAAGGGGGCAAAGCTGCTGAAACAAATAGTTAAGAAGCAGTATGATTATGGAAGGCATGAAGGCACCCTCAAGTGAATTTGTCTGTACACAAGAACATAGAAGGGGGGTGCTGAAAAGTTCTCAGCCCAACCAACCAACTTCTTAAATTCTGAGTGTTATTTTGCCACTGTAGTTAAAAAGTGCTAATTGCCAATTTGCAAAAACAAAATTCTCTGTTTTGGAGTTTTTCTTTTTTACATTATTTTTAGATCATTGATTGAACCATATCCACGTCATTCTCTTCTTGGTTGGGCTGAGAACTTTTCAGCACACCCCCCCCCTAAGCTATCCAAGGTTCACTGTCTGAAAACGTGTTGTCTATGGACCTCCACAAATCATCTTAATACAGTATCTCTCAGTTATACAACATGTTCATTATGAATTATATATGACGATTTTTCCGGTGCAGGAACATTAATACTTTGTATTCAACATGGATTAAAATTTTAGAAGGATATGCTAACAACAACCATGTTTTGTTTTTTGTTTTTTTTAAAAAAAACATTAGACGGATTTTCAAGACTAGCACAAATGCAGAATAATTACATTTTCCTAGGGAATCCATTCAGGTTTTGCCTATGCCATGAACGCATTGGAAGTTCCTCCTCCCCCACCCTATCCATGTCAGGGGGGAAAAAAAAAAACTTTTCTCAGATTTTCATTGCCCTTCTGGAAAAAAAAACCAAACATTTTTTTAAATCTATCCTCCCAGCTTTCTTAAAACAGTAACAGTCTGGGTGTTAAAAGGAGATGATTAAGGCTTATTCCATTATAAGCCTACATGTCCACGGCTGCTCTTGAAGGGTGTTTCCAGGATCCGGATCTACAGCCGAGATCTCAGGCATCTAATCTATGGCAGAAGCATCCCTGTAGCATTACAAAAGTTAAAGCGTACACTGAATTCGATTCTTGAATCGTGCTGCCATCTGCCCATCTACATCTAGCAAATAAGGGCGGCAGTCGGAGGTAGCCATGGCCACCCGATCTGACAATACCAGGAGGAACGAGGTATAGATAATCTTTTGCATTTATTTCTTTAAACCCACTTACTCAGCCATCGAACACCTCATCGCTAAATTGCTGGTCCACATCCTACAGTGCATCTTTCTAACTGCCCTCTGGTCATCCAGCCACACCCCGGGACTCTTAGGGAAAATCGGCCAGCGGGCTTTACGGCTTTGCCTTCTCCTCGGTGCCCGATCAAAGCGGGGGGGGGGAGGCTCGCAGTGCCCGCCCTGCCTTCTAGCGCTACCCCGACCGCTCCGGTGCCCACCCGAATGAGCAGCCCGGCAGCTCCACCTGCATGGACGCAGAGAGCAACCCTCAGCCGCCGAGGGAGGGAGGGGGGAGGGGGGAAAGGCTGACAGCCCCTCCTGGTGAGAAAGCTCCCAGCGTGTCGCTATAGCATGCATCCCGGCTGTCAAAAATCACGGCGACCAAGTGGCCGCCAAAACACGCACAAAGGCAGTGCCACACCTTGTCCATCCGCGAACTACACAGAACGCGCACGAAGTGCGATCCCTTGCGCTCAGAATTTTTAGCGCGGCCTTAACCTGACCTTTCGCTATTAGCCCAACTAGGTCTAACAGTCTCATCAGCATCACTTCATCTCCAGACATGAAGGCCTTCAAAATGAATACATTTGAGACAGAAAATCCTGATGATCTGGCACAGGCCCGTAATCTGCACACAGTACATACAGCGATGTGGACAATTTTCGAAACCGCACACTTGAACCGTGTATTCTGGGTCTGAACTTACGACATCTAAGCCACGGGGGGAAGGGGGGGGTGCTAAAGGTTTACAAAGATGGCATCGACCACTAAAATCCCTGACCTATGCGATGCACAGGGACGATCATTCAAGCCTGTCATTTGTACAAAATCGTTTGTCACGAACACATCGCCAAACACCTGGACGGAGCAAAGTGGGGGGGGGGGGGAGGGGGCTGTGCCGAATGCGCGACACCCACCTACAGTTAAAATCATCGTCCTGCCTCGGAAGGGTCCAAATGAAATACATGAACTGATGCCGTGTCCTTACTTTAGCATGGCCTCCTCTTTCTCTTCCTCGTCTTTCTGCCGGTCCATCACGGCCAGGATGATTTTCCTTTCTTCCTCGGTCAGGTGGCTCAGGTCGGGGATTTCTGGCATCTGGGGCGGCAGGATAGGCGGCGGCCGAGGGCCGCGGGGCCCTAAGGAAGAAGACATTTTCGGCGGCAGTCCCCCCCCCCCCTCTTTTTTTCTCTCTCTCTTTCTCTCCCCCACCCCCCCCCCCTCTCACCTTTGCCAAAGCGAAAAGGCTCGTCCCCCCGCCCCCCACCCCCGGTTATAAGGTAGTCCTCGGCCGGCCGAGCAGCTCTCTCGCATAGCAAATCGAGCTCGTCACGGCCGCTCGCATCCGGTCGGCGCTCTTTGATTTGCCGGGCTTAGTGACATGGGCCCTCCCGTTGCCCCCGATGCACATCCTAGCCCATTCTCGCTAAGGGACTGACACACAGCAGCGCCGCTCTCGCGCTGCAATCAACATGGCAGAGTGAAGCCGGCTCTTCCTCCTCTCGTTTGCCTTTCACTCCCAGCTTCCCTCCTCCCCCTCGTTCGCTCGCTCGCAGCTAATAGGTGTGAAGCAGCAGGAACCAAAAAACCCAGCAGGGAAGGGAGGCGAGGAGGTCAGGGCGGGGACAGGAGAGGGCGCCAAGGCATCGGCAGCGTGGTCCGCCGCCGTCTCTTTCCCTTCAGGCAAACTTCCGGCAAGATTTGTAGCTGGTATTCTTAAAACATGTGGAGGGGCATAATTTAAAAAAAAAAAAAAAAAAAAAATGTCTGAGGCCACCTAAGGCCCTAAACGTTGAAAGTAAAAGCAGGGAAAATGTCCATTATCAAAAAAACGTCCAAAAGGTGTGTTTGTTTGTTTTTTATAATGGCCTGCCTCTACGTTTAAACGCCCAGACCACCACTACGTCTACACTTACCACATATAATGAACCCCAAAAAAGCCTAAGTCCCAAATGCCCAAAGTCAGGCCTTTTAGGCGAAGGAGGAGCCAGTCCTTCGCCTAAAAGCTGGATTCTGTAACCGATTACAGAATCCACACACCCCCCAGCAACTATCGTGGCAGGAGAGATGGCTCATCTCCCCTACCGCGATAGCGATACCACCAAGTGCCACCAAACACGGCACTTGGGATCGCTATCGCGGCAGAAGAGATGAACTATCTCTCCTGCCGCGATGGTGATTGTCCACGCCCCAAACCGCAGGAGTGCGCCGAGGGCAGGAGGGCTTAACCTCCCTCCTGCCCAGATCATAGGGGGGTTGCTGGGGCAGGAGGGCTTAGGCTCCCTCTTGCCTCATCCAATCGGGGGAGAGGGGTGTATCACTGCAGGAGCGATGGCTCATCTCTCCTGCTGCGATAGCGATCGCCCACCCCCCTGAACCATGGCATTTCGGGGTGAGGATCGCCAGCAGGGGAGATGCCCTGCCGTGATACCCACCCCGAAGTGCCACAGTTCAGGGGGTGGGTGATCATCATCGCAGCAGTTGAGATGAGCCATCTCTCCTGCTGCGTTAGTTGCAGTAGGCGGTAGGCAGGTTGCTGGGGCCGCTGAGCTGCTGCGGTCAGCTCAGTGGCCCCCTTTTCAGCACTTATATCTGTTTTGACTTGGTCTATGTTAAAACGTATAAGTGCCGACTAGGCAACCTGCCTAAACTTTTGGTTACACCTGCTGTACACCTATGTCTAGGTCGGCCCACCTCCCACCCTTCCCCTCTAAAACGCCTCTTTTCGCTCTATGCGTTTAGAGGCAGGGGAAAGGCCTAAGCTGGTTTTAGATACGTCTAAAACCAATTTTGGTTATGGGTACTTGGACAATCAGGCTTTTTGATCGTCCAAGTACCCATTTAGGCCACTTTTTAGACATGTTTTTTTGTTGTTTTTTTTTAAATTATGAGCCCCATAACCTCTTCCTACACACAATGAAGGAGCACAGAACTCACTGGCACCCACAGAGTTAGCACCCATAAATTTATTTTTAAAATGTATCACCCGTTTAAAACTTAAGTGAGTTACAGTAAAAAAAAACAAAAAAAAAAACAACCCATGCATAAAATCAATGCCAAACGCAGACATCACATTCTAAAAGGAAAATATACAACTATTCTACTACTGAAAGGTCACTTGGATACACAAAGTCAGAGGTGTGAAGAAAGTACAAGAGTTTTTTATTCACAGCATGCCGGGACTCTAGTGCAGTTAATAGCCTGCCTACTAGAGTGTCAGAAACAGGAAATACACGGACTTTTATGCCCTTTTCGCAAACTAATATATGCAAAAACTACAATTTTCATTTGTTACTTCTATAACTTTCTACAATTATTATTGGTCCTAAGCCAGCACTTATAATAGGCTCAGGGATACAACTTATAGTCCTATAGGAAACTAGCTCATTTCTCTGCTTATCTAAATCTTACAGGTCTAAATGCTACATGTACAGAAGGGCAGGGCACATCATGGCTCAAACTCTTATCTATTCAGCTTACAATGTGGTAGGGCAAGGACATACATTTCAGGCAGATGCAGTCAATAGATTATACACTGTTTTTAGCTATGTAGGCCAGAGCAATATTTTAAACAACAGTTAACTATTTCATGACCCTACATTCCCCCCTTTCAGGCTGGCGTACCTAAGGAGCCAAGCCTGACAAAATAAAGTTAGGGGTCAGGAAAGTCGGGGTCCCCAGTGGGTAAGGGACGATACTGGGAGAGGGCAAGGGCCAATGCAGCAGTGGAACGTTTGACAGCAGAGTCCATAGTTCAGTGGAGCAGCTTTATGGCTATGGGGACCATACAGGGCAGGCAGCAAAGGAGCAGAGAAGACAGGGCAGCAACCAGCAAGATGATCTTCAATGCTGAACCAGAGGGCAACCAGGAGCTGAAGATACCAGAGATCCAGTCTGCAGTAAGGTCACGCCAGGTCTGGTCAGGAACATGAGCCAGTTTGGTGATACGATCCACATCGTTCTCAATCACTTTACTCAAGTTCAAGGCAGCAGTTGGAGAGGTTGAATTTATCACAGGCACAGCAGCTAGTAAATAGTCCAAAGCTAGACGATTCTGATAAATAGCAGTGCACATTTTAGCATTCGCTCTGCCAATGGTACTCAAAGCTCGGGAGGTCTCATTGGTTATCAGTTCAAGTACAGCTTATAGACAAATAATGCAGTTCAGCATATAGATTGGGGTCCGATAGCCCCAGGTGTCATCCTCGGTCCATGTGGCAGGTCCATAAACAGCAATGATCCATTCTGCAGGCCAGTCATCACCCCATTCACCTATTTTAAGGGAATTGGTGGAAGTAGACCGCTTTTGGCGACCTCTGGTGTTGAATACAGGGGCTCCCAGGTGTTCACCATCGGCCAGCGGTAACAGGAAGAAGCTGGGACGGATCATGCAAAGCACACATGTACTAGTCCATTAAGCAGGCAACCAAGAGTAGGCAAACGGATCACAGAGCCAATATCAACTAACAGGAGCTGACTATAATTCATAGGAAGTTCCATTAAGCAGTGTCTGAAGGGCTGAAGACAGTGGGAAGCAACAATGGAGGTTCACAAGGCCCATCGTGAAGGTCGTGGACCTGACGTAAAAGTGAGGGTCTGTGAAGTCAGGTTTAACATGTCCAGCTGCTTTGCCTCCCATAGCCACTGTTCTCCCATACCAGTCCCTCCTCATACAAAATAATTGCTAACATTAAGAGTCTGACCTATAGTTTCAGCAAACTATATAAACAGATTTCTAGTGATTACAGGATATTAGTATCTACTTTCATAATTTCATAAAACTGGAGAAACACCACAGAGTGATAGACAGGAGCACATGAGTGGAATACAATTCGGACATATACATCAGTACCTGAGTCTCACCTTTTACCATCAATATACAATGCCATGCAGTCTCTGGCCTTCTGGACTTGGACATTGGCATTCCAGTTATATGGGTCAGTGATAGTGAAAACCATGGGATTACAGTAGCCTGTAGTACACAAGGGGCCGGAGCTAGGACCTATAGTAAGGGAGGCAGACGGGGTATTAGGGGGATATTTGTGTGGGTTATTGTAGGTGGCCCACAAGACACTTTCTCATAAAGGACAGGCTCCACCATTAGTGAAGGTTTCCTCATAGGGGCAGTTCTTAAAGGCATCAGGTTATAATAACACAGTTAATCTACGGAGCCACACAAAACTGTATTAGGGGTAGTACCATGACCTTGAGAAACATCAAATAGCACACATGTATCACAATACAAAGACACCGGGTGAGTGGGGTCTACAATAAGAGTCTAGTTGATAAGTGGACCCTCAACATTATAAATGCAGATTTCCGCCCACTTTTAAACTTCATCACCAGTAGGTTGGAAACAGAAAATACCCTCAAATGTTTGACACTGTACTTAACTCCTTCATGCAAACAAACATCAGGCAAAGGGGCTGCACTTGTTAAGTACAAAATACAGAAGAAAGAAACATAAGTGAGGGCAACACAAATATCATATCTATATATACTAACATAGGAAACTCATTTTTCTTTCAGGACAACTTAGAAAACTTCAAACAGTTATACTCAAGACACTTGCTAAAGGCAGTGGTGAACCACAGGCAGTCAATTAAACTCAAACACTTATAAAGAATTATATTCAGAACACCTGCTAAGTACAGTGGTAAATATTCAGAACTTTTGAGGTCTTAGAAAGCTTCAGCTGAAGATCCGTGTTGTAGTGGAACCAAGTTTCATGTCCGGACACCTTTGACAACTGTAAGAGAAGAAATTAGGACAGTAAAAGGACCTATCCACCTAGGTTTCAGGGGGTCTGACTTCCAAGTTTTAGCCATACTGTATTTCCATGGAATTACCCATGGACTTGTGTAGCTATCGGTAGTGGGGCCCTTTCCAGGACCCATTTATGGAGCTCTTGAAGGGCTTTAGCTAAAGACTGGACCTGACTCTGGAGGATATCTGATCCCAGAGTAGCAAAGGAACCAGGATCTGGGTTCACAATGGGTGGTTGCCGGCCGAACATGAGCTCAAATGGGGCTTAGATGGGATGCATCTAATCTGAAAAAGAACAGAAGGCAGCAGGACAGGTCAGGACAGATTAGTTTCTTCAATTCATTTTGTGAGAAGGGTCTTAAGAGTTCTGTTTATTCTTTCGACCTGACCAGAGCTCTCAGGATAGTAAGCAGCATATAATTTCTATTCAATTTGGAGGGCCTGAGCAATTTGTTGGACAACATTGACAATGAAAGCAGGGCCATTGTCACTGCCTATAAAAACAGGGAGACCAAAGCACGGAATTATTCAGGAGGTGTTTGGTTACTTCTCTGGTGTGTTCAGTGCAAGTAAGGAAGGCTTTGACCCATCTAGTCAGGGTGTCTGTGAAGACTAGGAAGTGACTGAGGGAACGGAAATGGGCATGTGGGTAAAATCTACAGACAGAACCTGCATCGGATATGTTCCAATAGGTTGGTATCCAAGTGGTGGCAATTATCTGATTGGGAATTTTATTCTAGAACCGACAACACACTGTCGGACCATATTCCAGACTAGCTGATCAAGGTGATTGATAAAGAAATGTCTCTTGAGAATCAATTTTCATAGCGGGTTCTCCAGAGTGTGCCAAATCATGGCATCTTTTGACAATCGTGAGGGCCAGGTGTTGAGGAATGAATATGAGGGTACCCGCTGTGCTTGCGTTTGAAGTATCAGTGTGTGGGTCTGGATTGGCACTTGAATTGGTGCATTTTGTATCCACCCCCCTTTCAGGACAGACTGGCCCAAAATAATGCATGCCCAAGTCTGTTCCTGAGAAGCGTACTGGGGTGTAAGGGAATCCAGAAAAGGAATGATTGTATACAGAGGGGCCGAAAGAGGGGGCAGAGACTGGCAGCTCGGGCTGTGCGGTTGGCAAGGGCATTGCCACGAGAGACAAGGTCCGTCACGCGTCTGTAAGCATGGCAGTGCATAACAGAAACACGTGAGGGTAGTTGTACGGCCTCAAGAAGGTCAAGAATGAGGGGAGCATGATGGATCAGTCGGCCGGAAGCTGTAATGAAACCTCGATGTTTCCAGATGGCCCTATGGGAATGCAAGTTAAGGAAAGCATATTTGGAGTCAATATATATATATTGCAAGACTGAGAGGCAGAGTGGCGCAGGGCAAAAGTGAGGGCATAAAGCTCAGCTTCTTGGGCAGAAGGGCCAGAAGGCAGGGGCCTGAGTCAGAAATTTTTGGAGGCAGCGAAAAGACCGCTCCTGAAGTTGGGTCCAGACAAAAGGGGCTGAGTCAGCGCCTTTGGTGGAATCATACAGAGGACGAGCAATAGTAGAGAAATCAGGGATCCAGATGAGACAGTATCCTGCAATACTGAGAAAGGTGCTCAGAGCCTTGCAGTTATCAGGGACAGGGAGACTACAGACAGCCTGGACACGGGTGTAGGAAGGGACCTGGTACCCTTGGAGATTTGAAAGCCAAGGTAGGTTACACGAGGAAGGCATACTTGAAATCAATGTAAATATGGCCACAGGAAAATTTAAAAGGCAGACCCACTATCTGAAAGACTCAGATAAATAATAATAATAACAGTTTATATACCGCAATACCGTGAAGAGCTATGTGGTTTACAAAAGATTAGAGAAGGTACAAAATAATTGAACTTAAGATGTGTACTAACACATAAGAATTGTTCTCAATCCCTATTCTATATCAGGTTCCTACCCCAAAGAGCTGACTTATAAAATTAAGCTAAAAGCAGTTCTGGATCCACCCACTAAGCAGGGTAGTCTGACACAAGCGCTCTCTAAAGCAGCAGTCCCTTCACTATCAGCTGACTGGCAAAAATATTTACTTCAATACAAAAGCATTCCTAAAATTTACATTGTTATACCTAAACTTACATTTTTTATATACAGAAATACAAAACAAAGATTGGAATATACAGTAAAACTTTGGATTGCAAATAACTTGGTTTGCAAGTGTTCTATAAGACAAGCAATGATTAAATTTTAACTTGCTATACCAGCAACGTCTTGCAATACACGTACATACAGTATAGAAGCATCACATTTTCACAACTGAGCCAATGGTTCCTCTCTATATGACGCTGCAGGAATGCAGTGACTGTTCCAAACGAGCAAGGGCTTGCAATACAAGTATGTATATTTTTGTACACTAATGCCCTGGAATACAAGCATACTTCTGGAACAAATTATGCTCCCAAACCAAAGTTTTACTGTACTCACAAGTTTAAACATTGTTCATTTTTATTTTTTTTTACAATCAACATGGGTCTCAGTAGAGACTTACTCCCCCTTCCTACAGAATTTCACAAAGGAGAGAGAGTTGCTTAAAGATCAAAGAGATCAAATTACAGATGTAGTCCTTTTCAGAACTTTTAAATTTAGACAAATAACTACTAAATTTGGACAAAGAACTTCTTTTTAGCATGGAATATAAGTTCCAAAAATCATATTTTTCGTTTATATGCATTTCTGAATATGCATATACATTTTATAACATAGCCAAAAACTTCAAATGCAAAACCACTTATCTGTTTCAGGAGAAACCACATTGGAAGTGCTACACACTTCATGGCCCTTATCAGTACAAAAGGAAAAGTACTCTCCTCTCATGCTGTGAACAACTGACAGTTTAAACTTCACTGATACATTTGAACAGACAGAAGTCATAAAGAACCCGGGATACTGCAGGACTTAGGAATCAGATGAAGGGAAGAATTTGGCAAGGTCTGAAGCAAGGGCAGTGCTGAATAGAGAGGGGCTAATTTTAAAGCCCTGGGGTAGACGGGTCCAGGTTACTTAGGAGGTTTGTCCAGTGGAAGGGTTTTCCCATTGGAATGCAAAAATTGGCTGACTGGAAGAGGAACTGACAGCAAACGAATGCATAAAAACCTGACGAGTTATGTCCTCTTCCAGGGAGCCAGAGGGGGCCAGCCCACACCAAATATCGGCCATTCTAACTGGCACAGACAAATAAGGGTTGATTTGTTAAGTATAATCAAAGACAAATTCCTTTTTTAAAATTAGCTAACATATCAAGGGATCCCCACAGGTAGAAAGACATCCCCCCATTGTGCAATGGAGGACAAAAACACTTCCCTGAATTCCTGGCCCCGCCCGTCTCCGGACTAGGGAAACGCAGTACTAACAGGTCCACACTCGCTTCGTCCTCAAGGACGTCTCAGACACTCTCAAACACACAAAACACAACAGATTTCAGTTCAGTTACTCAACCAGAAAATAACAGTTCCTAGAATCCCTTTCCCACAACTTTTCAGCGACAGATCACGTGGCTTACTAGGCAGGAGACGAGAGACAGGATAGGGATGATCAATCCCCACTTACCAGATAGTGGCCACTCCAGGTACAGATACAGATACAGATTCTTGTACTTTAAACTGAGACTAGATAAGTCAGTTGAAGCGGTCCAACGTCCTGAGGTCTGCCAACCCCCCAAAAGGAAGGCAGCCGGCTAAGCAGACATATCAGCCGTAGGACCAGAAACAAGTGACCAATCGAGTAACCAGTGGTCAAGAGACCTTCAAGTCCCTGTTCGGGCGCCAAATGAAAGGTCACTTGGATACACAAAGTCAGAGGTGTGAAGAAAGTACAAGAGTTTTTTATTCACAGCATGCCGGGACTCTAGTGCAGTTAATAGCCTGCCTACTAGAGTGTCAGAAACAGGAAATACACGGACTTTTATGCCCTTTTCGCAAACTAATATATGCAAAAACTACAATTTTCATTTGTTACTTCTATAACTTTCTACAATTATTATTGGTCCTAAGCCAGCACTTATAATAGGCTCAGGGATACAACTTATAGTCCTATAGGAAACTAGCTCATTTCTCTGCTTATCTAAATCTTACAGGTCTAAATGCTACATGTACAGAAGGGCAGGGCACATCATGGCTCAAACTCTTATCTATTCAGCTTACAATGTGGTAGGGCAAGGACATACATTTCAGGCAGATGCAGTCAATAGATTATACACTGTTTTTAGCTATGTAGGCCAGAGCAATATTTTAAACAACAGTTAACTATTTCATGACCCTACACTACATATAATTTCTTGTTTCCTCTTATTCATATATTCTTCCTGAGTGTCAGCAATAAATTAACACATAAACACCCGCACAAATAAATACGTTTTAAATGCCTAACGGAAGCTTTAGAATAGGTTATTTTAGCTGATGTGCAGCGATGTATACTGTAGATGTGATTTTCTAGCAAAGCCAGAGAAAACTCCCAGATTGAAGGGAAGGCTCCCTGGTTGTCCTCCTCTAATGATAGTATAGGCACTAATATTTCAAAATGATTGGAGTACCAAACATCATCTGGCTGATATTCATCCCGCGGCTGTGAGCATTTTGTAAAATGTTGGTGGGCAGATTTAGCCCTGGATGTTCAATGCTGGACAATGTTTAGGCACTGCCATTGAATATCAGGGACTAAAGGAATATAAAGTACCACCGGGTTTATGCGGGTCACAGCTGATATTCAACTGGGACCCGCAAAAGATATTTATGTGGGTCCGGGCTGAATATCAGCTGGGGTCCACATAAGGTGCCATTTGGTCCTTTAAAGCCTCCCTCCCAACCAAAACATCTTTAAGGACTGACTAAACCCTGTCCCCCACCCACCCTCACCCTATAGGCCCTTCCAGGCCTATCTTTATGTACCTAGTGATCCAGTGGGGATGTATGGGCAAGAGTGATGCCCATTCACTCTTGCCTGTCATGGCAGCTTTTCTACCCTGGATACCGTGACAGGCAGGAAGGAGTGGGTGGGCATTGTTCCTGCCTCTGTGCGAATGATACCAAAATCTGCAATAGAGTAGACATCCAGGATGGTGTGAATGACATGAAGGAAGATTTGGTGAAGCTTGAAGAATGGTCTGAAATCTGGCAGCTAAAATTTAATGCTAAAAAATGCAAGATCATACATTTGGGCTGCAACAACCCGAGGGAATGGTACAGTTTAGGGCAGTGGTCTCAAACTCATGCAGCTCGCCAGATACTATTTTGAGGCCCTCGGTATATTTATCATAATCACAAAAGTAAAATAAAACAGTTTCTTGATCATATGTCTCTTTAGCTATAAATTATAATATTATTATTAAGACAGCCAAAAGGAAAGATTTATAAACTATAAAGAGTTTTTACCTCATGCAAAATTGTCATTTCTTTAATAAGACATTAACTATTTTTTCTGAGGCCCTCCAAGTACCTATAAATTTATTTATTTATTTATTCCATTTGTGTGTCGCACATACCTATACAAGCTCTTGGCAACATTACAGAGGAAGAGGTTAGAAGAGGGTAGGGAGGAAAATGGAGGGCAGGAAGATACAGGAGGAGAAGAGGATACAAGTGATTAGGTGTCAAATAGATGAGTTTTCAGTTTCTTCTAGAATTTGGTGTGGTTAGGTTCCGTCCTGGTCATTTTTGTAAGGTCATTCCAAGTTTTTACGCCTAGAAAGGTGAGCATGGAATGGAAAACAAGTTTGTATTGCAGATTTTTTGTGGAAGGGAGATTTAGAAGTATTCTGTTGAGGGTTCTGCGGGAAGTAGACCACGCCTTGGAGAAGAGCTAGATGAGAGGAGCCGTGGAGTTTCCGTAAAGTATACGGTGAATGATGCATGAAGTTTAGAAGGTTATTCGTGATGGGATAGGTAGCCAGTGCAGTTGCCTGATGAAGGCTGTAATCGAGTCATATTTTCTCAGGTTGAAGATTAGTCTGACAGCGGTGTTTTGGATGAATTGCATTTTGTGAATCAGATGTAGATGGAGTTGCAGTAGTCAAGTTGTGGAAGTATCATCAGCTGTACAACTAAGGCAAAATGGTGTTGGTGAAAGTATGGTCTGATTAGTCTTAGTTGTCTCAAGGTAGAGAGGGATTTCTTTCAGAGACTAGAGATTTGAGGTTCCATGGTAAGTGTGGAGTCCAGGATGCAACCCAATATTTTGGAAGATTCTTCTACAGAGAGGGTCTTGCCCAATCGAAGAGTGATGCTTGTTGTTGCCATTTGTTGGGGTGTGTGGAAGTATAGAACTTTGGTTTTAGTTGTGTTTAATTTTAGTTTGTTGGTAGTCACCCAGATTTGGATTCTTTCAATATTATGTGAGACTTTGTTGGTGAGTATTATGTGAGTGATTGTTGGTTATGGGAATAAGGAGAAAGATGTCATCTGCGTAGGATAATATGCTCTCGCCAAAATGTGGCCCTGCAAAGGGTTTGAGTTTGAGACCACTGGTTTAGGGAGTAAAGAACTTATGTGCATGACATAAGAGCGGGGTTTGGGTGCGATTGTGTTTGATCTTAAGGTGGCAAAACAGGTTGAAAAGGTGACGGCGAAAGCTAGAAGGATACTAGGGTGCATAGGGAGGGGTATGGCCAGTAAGAAAAAAGAGGTATTACCGTATTTTCACGCAAATAACACGCACCCGTATAAAACGCGCACACGTGTATAGCGCGCAGAAATCACGATGATAAGCACAAAAACTTTGGTATAACGCGCTCACGATTATACCGCGCATGCTGCCCGACTCTCCGTTCACCCCCCTGACTTCCGTGCACTGCCCCGCCTCTCCGTGCGCTGTCCCGACTCTCCGTTCACCCCCCCTGACTTCCATGCACTGCCCTGACTTTCCGTGCGCTGTCCCGACTCTCCGTTCACCCCCCCTGACTTCCGTGCACTGCCCTGACTTTCCGTGCGCTGTCCCGACTCTCCGTTCACCCCCCTGACTTCCGTGCACTGCCCCGCCTCTCCGTGCGCTGTCCCGACTCTCCGTTCACCCCCCCTGACTTCCATGCACTGCCCTGACTTTCCGTGCGCTGGCCCGACTCTCCGTTCACCCCCCCTGACTTCCGTGCACTGCCCTGACTTTCCGTGCGCTGTCCCGACTCTCCGTTCACCCCCCTGACTTCCGTGCACTGCCCCGCCTCTCCGTGCGCTGCCCCGCCTCTCCGTTCCCCCCCCCCCCGACGTCCGATTCATCCCCCCCCCCCCCCGGCAGGACCATTCGCACCCCCACCCCGAAGGACCGCCGACTCCCCGACAATATCGGGCCAGGAGGGAGCCCAAACCCTCCTGGCCACGGCGACCCCCTACCCCCACCCCGCACTACATTACGGGCAGGAGGGATCCCAGGCCCTCCTGCCCTCGACGCAAACCCCCCTCCCGCCCAACGACCGCCCCCCCCAAGAACCTCCGACCGCTCCCCCAGCCGACCCGCGACCCCCCTGGCGACCCCCACGACCCCCCCACCCCCCTTCCCCGTACCTTTGGTAGTTGGGCCAGAAGGGAGCCCAAACCCTCCTGGCCACGGCGACCCCCTAACCCCACCCCGCACTACATTACGGGCAGGAGGGATCCCAGGCCCTCCTGCCCTCGACGCAAACCCCCCTCCCCCCCAACGACCGCCCCCCCCAAGAACCTCCGACCGCTCCCCCAGCCGACCCGCGACCCCCCTGGCGACCCCCACGACCCCCCCACCCCCCTTCCCCGTACCTTTGGAAGTTGGCCGGACAGACGGGAGCCAAACCCGCCTGTCCGGCAGGCAGCCAACGAAGGAATGAGGCCGGATTGGCCCATCCGTCCTAAAGCTCCGCCTACTGGTGGGGCCTAAGGCGCGTGGGCCAATCAGAATAGGCCCTGGAGCCTTAGGTCCCACCTGGGGGCGCGGCCTGAGGCACATGGGCCCAACCCGACCATGTGCCTCAGGCCGCGCCCCCAGGTGGGACCTAAGGCTCCAGGGCCTATTCTGATTGGCCCACGCGCCTTAGGCCCCACCAGTAGGCGGAGCTTTAGGACGGATGGGCCAATCCGGCCTCATTCCTTCGTTGGCTGCCTGCCGGACAGGCGGGTTTGGCTCCCGTCTGTCCGGCCAACTTCCAAAGGTACGGGGAAGGGGGGTGGGGGGGTCGTGGGGGTCGGCCAGGGGGGTCGCGGGTCGGCTGGGGGGGCGGTCGGAGGTTCTTGGGGGGGGACGGTCGTTGGGGGGGAGGGGGGTTTGCGTCGAGGGCAGGAGGGCCTGGGATCCCTCCTGCCCGTAATGTAGTGCGGGGTGGGGTTAGGGGGTCGCCGTGGCCAGGAGGGTTTGGGCTCCCTTCTGGCCCGATATTGTCGGGAAGTCGGCGGTCCTTCGGGGTGGGGGTGCGAGTGGTCCTGCCGGGGGGGGGGGGGGATGTATCGGACGTCGGGGAGTCGGCCGGGCAAGAGGGCTTGGGCTCCCTCTTGCTCCGATCGTGGATGCGGGTGCGGGTGGGAGCGCGTGCGAGTGGTCGTTCGGGGTGGGGGTGCGAGTGGTCCTGCTGGGGGGGTGAATCGGGCGTCGGGCGGGGTGGGAACTATGTTTGAAAACTTTCGTATACCGCGCTCACGCATATAACGCGCGAGGGGTATGCGCGGTAGGTAAAAACGCGTATAACGCGCGCGTTATATGCGTGAAAATACGGTAATGCCCCTGTATAAGACTCTGGTGAGACCTCATTTAGAATATTGTGTACAATTCTGAAGTCCACACCTTCAAAAAGATATAAAAAGGATGGGATCGGTCCAAAGGGAGGTTACTAAAATGGTGCAAGGTCTTCGTCATAAAGCATATGGGGACAAACTTAAAGATCTCAATCTTTATACTTTGGAGGAAAGGCAGGAGAGGAGGGATATGATAGAGACGTTTAAATCAAAAAACCCAAAAAATATATTACTCACCAGCGACGGGCTCAACACCCCCGATAAACATTGCGTGCAAAACGATGGAGAAAAAGCCTCAAAACTTTCAAATACTTCAGCAGTAAACACTCAAACTGATATAAGTTTCAATCTGCTTAATTTCCTATCATCGGCAAAATACTCCACCATCCTGGTGAATAATATAGTTTTGGGTTTTTTTTAGTTATTTTGTTACTCTTGTTTTTTCTTGAGAGACGTTTAAATGCCTACGTAGCATGAATGTGCATGAGTCAAGTCTCTTTCAATTGAAAGGAAATTCGGAATGAGAGGGCATAGAATGAAGTTAAGAAGTGATAGGCTCCGGAGTAATCTAAGGAAATACTATTTTACAGAAAGGGTGGTAGATGCGTGGAACAATCTCCTGGAAGAGGTGGTGGAGACAGAGACTGTGTGTGAGTTCAAGAAAGCTTGGGATAGGCACGTGGGATCTCCTAGAGAGAGGAAGAGATAATGGTTACTGTGGATAGGCAGACTGGATGGGCTATTTGGCCTTTGTCTGCCAACATGCTTCTTTGATCATTATTGGAGGTGCTCAGCTCCCAGTGCACACACAGAGCTGGCTTGTATGACTGATAGCAGAGGGTTTCCACCATATATAATTGATAGGAAGTGCTAAGGGCAAAGAAGGTAATGCAGTAAGCTTGCATTAGTGCTAATGCTTAGTGCATGACTTCCTAATGAAAGTCTTAGGCACAAATATAGCTCCAATGTTATAAACATATAGTATGCAAGTTACAACAGTGTTAAAAAGTGTGTGCTGTCAGAACCCCCCCCCCCCAAACAAAATGGTACACTGCTGCACTACTATGCTGCTATTTGCTGTATCCATTGTAAAATGTTTCCCTGCATATCAGCAGGAATTGGCTCACACAAGGACATTATGAAAAAAAACAGCCTGCCAGGCTCGACATCCTCTCTCAACTTCAATACCACAAAAATAATCCCCGATGACCTAGTAGATTCTTCCCCCTCCCACTTCTCTCTCACCCCAACACTGAAAAACTGACAACCAAAAATAAATCCCTGGTGGTCTACTCAAACCATCCCTTCCAACAGATCTCACAAGACATGACCCCCTGACACATTTTAAATAGGTATGGTAAATAGCAAAATTTGACTATCCTGGTCACAAAAGCAAAGTTTTATGGAAATAACAGGCATTTTCTATACGCTTTAGGCATGAACAATTAGTAAATTACACTTAACAAAGAACAAAAATTGTGGTACATAGTGTATTCACTGTTAACATATCCTCTGGCAGCGAGTTCCAGAGCTGTGGAGGGGCATAATCAAAAGAAACGTCAAAGTCCATTTTGGGCCTAAGTTGCTAGTTGCCCAAAGTCAGCAGTGTCTTAAGTCCATTCTCAAAAAATACATCCAAAACATATATATATATATACTAGTCTTATAGCCCGTTACATTAACGGGTGCTAGAATATATGTGTGTGTGTGTCTTTTATTTTTTCTCTCTCCTTAGCTGCTTTCTGTATTTCTGTCTGTCTTTTTTTTTTTTTTCCTTGGCTGTCCACTACCACCCCTTGCCTGCTCCCCCTGTCCATTCTCCCTTCCTTTTACCTCCCGTGTCCTCCACCACCCCATCACTGCTCACCTTTTCCAGCAGAAGCCCTTCTCCCTTTGTTTTACCTCCCCCTGTCCATCATTACCTCCTTCCTGCTCCCCCTGTCCAGCAGTAGGCCTGTCTTCATTTTTCTGCCCCCTCCCTGTTCATCCCTGTCCATCAACCCCTTTTCTGCCCCTCCATTTCCGTGTGTAGCAGCATTTCCCTCCCACCCCACTTCCCTGTGCAGTATTTTCCTCCCCCCCATATCTGCCTCCTGAACTCCATGCCCTACTTATGTCGACATCCGCCTCGGGGGAAGGGGGGTGGGAGGAAGAGAGAGAGCGAGCTTCGGGCGGCCAGCAGCCACCGCGGCCGACATCCGACTCAGGCTGCCGCGGTCGACATCCGCCTCGGGGGGGGGGGGAGGAAGAGAGAGAGCAAGCTTCGGGCGGCCAGCAGCCGCCGCGGCCGACATCCATCTCGGCGGGTGGGGGAGGAAGAAGACCGTAAGCCGCACATGCGCACATACTAGCTACAGCTCACGGAAAACGGACGCACGCATAGGAACTGCACATGCGTGGCTTACCATTTTATTATATTAGATATATATATATATATATATTTATTTATTTTTTTATTTATTTATTTTTTTCCAAGAATCGTCTAACTTTACGTTCAGCTGTTTGATCGCTCAGACCACTAAGTCATCTATCTTTATACCCCATTCTCGTTCAAAATTCAGCCAAGTAAAAAAGGCCTAGAAAAAGGCCTTTTGGACGTGGGAGAGGCCAGCAAAGTGATGCACTGGACACCCAGACATGGCAACAGTGGGGCACCTTACAGGGCACTGCTGCGATCATCACCAGAAGGGTGCCATATAAACATCTCATCACAACTCCCTTATAGGTCATAGTGAGCCCCCCCCCCCAATAACCCCCAAAACCTACTTGATCTACCTACCTACTACCCCAATAGCCCTTATGGCTGCAGGTGCCACCTATATGGCAGTAAAGTAGGGTTTTGGGGGGTGCACATGCTTCACCATGAATGCAGGGGTTAGAGTGGCTTATAGTTCACTAGCCCACCCCTAGGCTATTTAAGATACCTGTGTGCAGCTCTACTAGGCTTTCCTATACCAGGTGCTGATGTTCTGGAGGCAGGTATGTAAAGATTTTATTCTGATTTTTATGGCGGTGTGGGGAGGTCCCAGTAGAACAAGGCCATAACATGATAACTCCAATTCTAAAAAACGCCCCATCTAATTACAGACCTATCGCTAACATCCCGCCAGTCACCAAAATAGCAGAAGGGGTGGTTGAGGCTCTTTTGAACCTGGGCGTGGCAGCCTATTAAAAATGGACAGCTATGTGGTGGAATGGGCAAGCATGAAAAATAAAATAGCCATTTTATTTTCCTTCCATTGCTCTGGATTTATTAGTCAGGGTCTGTTTATAATATAAGGACCTATCCAAGGGCAAAGGAGGAGGGTTTAAATGGCTAGATAAAATTACAATTGGAGAAGCCAGAACACAAACCAGATAAGACAAACAGGGGATAATATATAAATATATGTTTTGTGCTGAGATCACTGGAAACAGGAGTAGGCCTTCTCTCATGTCACTAGAATTAATATATATGCTTGTTGAAGGACCAGAGAAGATACACACAGGCTGTAGCTTAGTTTTATGAAGTCCCATTGTTTCAATGTGTGTCCAATCTGGTCTCCAGAGACCTGCAGGACAGATAAGGGTTGGCTTTTGACCTGGTTGCTACAGAGATGGACTTTTCTTCTTACTACGGAGATTACATTCCAGGGGATGGGTTTCCCTCTCCTTTTTTGCAGGGTAAAGTTAGAAATGCTAACTGAATATACAAAATGATGAATAAAATTTTAGTAAACTAATAACATAGGGACTTCATATTCAAGGGTTCAGATTGACATATAATTACCTCTAAAAATTGTACTGGAGGAGTCATATAGGAAAATGTAGGGAGTGGATTGGCCACTCCCCTTTTCTTTCACTGAGAAACGGGATTTTCAGTGCATGCATTTAAATGACTCAGTAACATGGGAGCAGTAGTTTGACTCTTAAAGAGAAATGATTTAAATCTGTGTGTATGGATAATTTTTTCTCTGTAAGTATATTATATTGTAATACTTTTTCCTGGTTTCTTCTGTACCTTTTCTTTATTAGATAAGCTAGTATTAAAATGTAACTTTTAAGAATTCTTGTGTGAGGGGGACGGACACTCTCCCAATATGCATACAAGCGCCTTATATGGTATCAAGTATTCATGACCAATTAGATGCAGGCAGTAAAATATCGTCATGTATTAGGTATATTTAAGTGAACCTAGCAGAATGGAATTTTGAGGGAGTTATGTCAAGGAAGTTGCATTTACACTCTCTGACCTGTAATGTTCCGCCATTGTACAAATGAACGCCTTGAAACAGGACTGTCTGTTGAATTTTAATAAAACAATATTTTATCTGAAATATTTGTACAATTATCATCATGTCAGTGCACCTATGGGCAGGGTAGAACCAAAACTCTGCTCAATACCTGGAAAAATTCAATATCTTACATGACAACTAATCGGGCTTTCGTGCAGGCCACAGCACCAAAACCATTATAGTCTCACTGCTCAACCACCTGCACTCACTCTTTAGCCAGGACTCTAGCGCCCTGATCTTGCAACTTGATCTGAGGAGTGCATTCGACCTGGTCGACCACACTATTCTCCTGGACTGCCTGGCAAACATCGGCATCTCAGGCCTGGTTCTCAACTGGTTCCGCGGGTTCCTGGGAAATAGATCATACAGGGTGTTTAAGAACGACTCTTTCTCCTATAGCTGGGACAACTCTTGTGGGGTTCCACAGGGCTCCCCCCCATCCCCCACCCTGTTTAATATCTATCTCGTCTCCTTGGGAAACCTCCTGCAAAGTTTAAAGCTCAAATTCTTCATCTACGCAGACAATATCACTATAGTCATCCCACTAACCAGTTTTACACCAGAGTTGCTAAACTCTCTATCAAGCACTCTAAATCAGATAGAACTCTGGATGATATCTTATAGATTAAAATTAAACTCCGAAAAAACTAAATTCTTCCTAGCAACACCCAACGACAAAATTAAGGACACCACAATACAAGTGAATGGATCGGATTTTCCCCTAGAACAAACCTTAAAAGTACTGGAAGTCACTTTAGACAAACATCTAACCCTGGAAAAACACACCGATCTTATATTTAAGAAAAGCATCTCGGTGCTCTGGAAACTCTGCACCATAAAAAATACTTTGACGAAACCTCATTTCGTCTGTTAGTACAATCCTCCATTCTCAGCATCCTGGACTACTGCAGCATCATTTACCTGGGCTCCATGAAGAAAACCATCAGAAGACTGAAATTGATTCAGAACACCACCGTCCGCCTCATTTTTGGCCTGAACAAATGGGAACATGTCACCCCCTTCTACCATAAATTGCACTGGTTACCATTTGAATCCAGAGTCCTGTTCAAGTTCTCATGCTTCTGCTACAAAACAGTATTTGGTATGTCACCAAGATACCTCAACCCACACTTCAATTTAAACTACAACAATAAGAGCTCCCGCAGAATTCACCTGTCGCCTTCCCCTCACTAAAATTATGCCATTTCAAAAGGTTCCTTGACAAAACCTTCTCCTTCCAGGCGGCTAAACTGAACCCATGGCTGCCCAAATTGCGCTCGATGCCCCCGCCTACCTTGACTTCAGAAAACAACTCAAAACACACTTATTCCACAGACTGAACTCTTAATACACTTGACTTCTACTTCTTTCACCTCCATCCACTAATGACCAGGAATCTCCTCCTACTCCTTTTTATTGTACATTCCTAACCTGTTAATTTCAATGACTTCATTGTTTGTAACTCTGATTAACTGATGTGAACCGCCTAGAACTCCCTGGGTAAGGCGGTATGCAAAAATACAATTATTATTATTACTATTGATCACTGGAGGAGTGTGGGGGGGGTCTGTGTCTATACAGTGGTTATCTGGTCACTTTGGGTATCTTCTGGGCACTTAGACCTGGTTTTCATTTGCCTAAGTTGCTACGTTTAAGTTCTGTCTAGGCTGCCTCATTAAACTTTCGGTTATATTTGCAGTACAACTAAGTCTAAGTCGGCTCATGTCCCGCCCTCACCACTCCTCCTAAAACGCCCCTTTTAGCTCTGGGTGTACTGCAACACTGAAGTTGTTTTTAAATACGTCTAAAACCCGGTTCGATTATCGGCACTTGGACGCCTTGCTTTACTGATCGTCCAATTGCCAAATTAGGCCGCTTTTTAGACATATTTCCGTGTCGATTATGAGCCCTTTTGTATTTGTTGAGTGAAAAAATATTTCATCCAATTTGTTTTAAAAGTCTTACCGTGTAACTTCAGAGTGTCTCATAGTCTGGAGTTTTTGAAAGAGTAAAAATCTGATTCACTTTTACTCATTCTACACCACTCAGGATTTTGTGGATCTTTCTCATATCGCTCCTCAGGCTCAGCCATCTATTTTCCAAGCTGAAGAGCCCTAACCTCTTTAGCCTTTCCTCACAGGAGTTCCATCCTCCTTACCATATTGATCACCTTCTTTCAATCTTTTCTAATTCTGTTATATCGTTTTTGAAATACGGTGATCCCTTCATGGATTCCTCTAACCCTTCTCCACTCACCTCTGAATATTGCAAGGCATTGATACTCACTCAGTTCTGCCTCTGGCACCAGTTCAACCTACCATATAACACAAGCACTTTATTTGCCTGTCACATTTTATTTATAGATATGTGCATTTTTAACTTGAATTTGTTGATATTCTAATAAATAAATTGTCCTTATAGTGGTTTGACTTGTGTCCCTTCCCCACTCCCTATTTTGCTCACCTTGTATGTTAAACAGCACAAGTTCCGGTATAGATGCCCGTGGCACTTCACTATTCACCCTCCCTCACTGAGAAAAAATAGTCATTTAACCCTACCTTCTGTTTTCTGTTCAATAACCAATTCCTAATCCACAACAGAACATTGCCTCCTATCCCATGACTTTTTTAATTTTCTTAGGAGTCTCTCATGAGGAACTTTTGTTAAAAGCTTTCTCAACATCTAGATACACTACTTCAACTGGTTTACCTTTATCCAGTGGCGTACCTAGGGGGGGGCGGGGGGGGCGGGCCGCCCCGGGTACCAGCCCTAAGGGGGTGTTCCCGGCCTTGCCGTTCAGTCCCCCGCCACCCCCGAAGGACCGCTCGCCCCCCTGGCCTCCCCGCACCACCTATGAACAGCCGCAGCAGGATCGCGAAGTCAGCGTCAGCATCCCTGCGCTGCTTCCTACGACGCGATCCCGCCCCTCCTCTGACGTCAGAGGAGGGGCGGGACCGTGGCGCAGGAAGCAGCAGGGATCGCTGACGCTGACTTCGCGATCCTGCTGCGGCTGTTCATAGGTGGTGCGGGGAGGCCAGGGGGGCGAGCGGTCCTTCGGGGGTGGCGGGGGACTGAACGGCAAGGCCGGGAACACCCCCTTAGGGCTGGTACCCGACGCTGACTTCGCGATCCTGCTGCGGCTGTTCATAGGTGGTGCGGGGAGGCCAGGGGGGCGAGCGGTCCTTCGGGGTGGGTCGGGGCATCAGGCCTTCAGGGTGGGGCGGGCGGGCAGGCAAGCAGGCTTTCAAGGGGGAGGGGGTGACAGGCAGGCAGGCAGGCCTTCAAGGGGGGACAGGCCTTCGGGGGGGGGGTGCAGACATTCAAGGGGTGCAGGCCTTCAAGGGGGGCAGGCAGGCCTTCAGGGGGGTGCAGACCTTCGGGGGGGGGTGTAGGCCTTTGGGGGGGTGCAGACCTTCAAGGGGGTGCAGGCCTTCAAGGGGGGAAAGGCAGGCAGGCCTTCAAGGGGGGGACAGGCCTACAAGGGGGGGGGGACAGGCCTACAAGGGGGGGGACAGGCCTTCAAGGGGGGGTGCAGGCCTTCAAGGGGGGGGTGCAGGCCTTCAAGGGGGGTGCAGGCCTTCAAGGGGGAGACAGGCCTTCAAGGGGGGGAAAGGCAGGCAGGCAGGCCTTAAAGGGGGGACAGGCCTACAAGGGGGTGGGACAGGCCTTCAAGGGGGGGACAGGCCTTCGGGGGGGTGCAGACCTTCAAGGGGGGAAAGGCAGGCAGGCCTTCAAGGGGGGGACAGGCCTACAAGGGGGGGGCCAGGCCTACAAGGGGGGGGACAGGCCTTCAAGGGGGGGTGCAGGCCTTCAAGGGGGGTGCAGGCCTTCAAGGGGGAGACAGGCCTTCAAGGGGGGGAAAGGCAGGCAGGCAGGCCTTAAAGGGGGGACAGGCCTACAAGGGGGTGGGACAGGCCTTCAAGGGGGGGGACAGGCCTTCGGGGGGGTGCAGACCTTCAAGGGAGTGCAGGCCTTCGGGGGGGGGGGGGTGCAGTCCTTCGGGGGTGGGGTTTAGGCCTTCAGGGGGGGACAGACCTTCGGGTGGGAGGTAAAGTCCTTCGGGGGGTGCAGGTCTTCAGGGGTGGGGTGTAGCCCTTCGGAGGGGGGACAGACCTTTGGGGGGGGGGGGGTCCTGGGGTAAAAGTACACAGAGGGAGAGAGGGAAGGGGGGGTTCAAAGATACATGCATATGCCAGACTTTGGGGGTTAGAAATAATGGGTCTAAAAACAGAGGAGTGGGAGAGAGATGGTGCATAATGGGATTTAGGGAGGGAAGGAACAGAAAGGGAGAGAACTTGGAAACAGGGGATGGTGTGGAGGGGGGATAGAGATACTGGATAGGAGGATAGTTGGGAACAGAAAGGGAGAGATGGTGGATCCTGGGGTGGTGGGGAGTTGAGAAAAGGTGAATCTGTGGATGGAGACAAAAAAAAGGAAAGATGCCAGATCTCCGGGAGAGGGAAGGGAAACGGAAGGGGAGAACAGAGATGGCAGACGGATGGTTAGCACGGAGAAAGGAGACCCTGGCAAGCAAGACAACAAGAGCCTGGGACCAACAAGATTTGAATATTGATCAGAGAACAAAAGGTAGAAAAAATAATTTTATTTTCTGTTTTGTGATTACAATATGTTAGATTTGAAAAGTGTACATGAGACAGCTTGAAATGGGAACTTTTCTATTTTTGTGAATGGCAAGGCTGAGTTCAGTTAAAATATATGCTTTATAAGAAAATATAATAATGTGTTTTATAAAGTTTATAAGCATTGCTGGCATACTCGGTGAGGTGTTCCTAGTGTTGGTGGTGGTGGTAGCATGTCAGTGTGTTGAGAGGAAGAGGTAGTCTGGGAAATTCTGCTGAGCAAACTCTGGGCCCATTTCCACCCCCAGTTAGTCCACTCCACTCAACTGGTTCACACACTGAGTGGGTCTTTGGGTGTTATTTCTGGGTAGTTGTTTTAGAATCTCTTCCAGTGGTTTGTCAGTATCTCCTTCTGGTCCAAGGAAGGAAACTTTGTCAACCTTAGCATTGACCTTCAGAATATGTTTGTAACAGCGCTGCTTGTGTGGCATTAGGCTATGTAGTGATCGAAAGAAAAAAACAGACCTTTGCACATTTTTGCACTATATGGTGGGTGTATGAGGAGATTCATTTCCTGCACAGTTAAGTCCATTTTTTCTACTGAATAATAGTATAGGTACAATGAAAGTAAATAGCAAAAATGTTTGAGTAGATAATTAAGGAAATCTTTTTCATATTGCTTGCTTATGGACTGGGAAAAAAGACTGTTCAAGCAAATGTCTCCAGAACTGCTTTAATGGAAAAATGTGATTTTTTTTTTTTTAAGTACTTTGTGAAATTTATTGTTGTTGTGAAATTTATTGTTATACTTTGTTTAAACTTAAAAAGCGGTGTCATTAACAGTGAATCTAATCGAAAAATCGATTCAACAGGGTGAATCGGATCGAATGAAATATTTTTCTCTGAATCGGGCAGCACTATTGGCTACCATGAGAATGGGCTACTGGGCATGATGGACCATTGGTGTGACCCAGTTAGGCTATTCTTATGTTATGTTCTCATCTGTAGGGGCCTTTGTTTTCACTTCTTATTTTAATGTATTTTTTTCCTGGGAACTTATCAGTGTTTTTTTATAATGGGAACAAAAATGGAAGAGAATTAATGTGTGTGGAATGGGGGGGGGTAACTAATTTCTTCAGCTAAATAATTCAATCCACTTCAAACAGACATAGGAGAACTCACGCACCATTCACACACCCTCCAACCAAAAACGTCAAAAGAAAAAAACTGTTCGACAACCTCCTAGCCATTCGAGCTGCAACACTTGACCCCCAACTCTACAACCTATTGACCTCGACCACAAACTACAAAACCTTAAAAAAAGAAATAAAAACCCTTCTATTCAAAAAACACATAAAACCAAACTAACATAATCAGAACTGTCCCAAGCATCACCTGCAACTACTCCATATGTACTTCTGATGTCATGACAATTCAGACATAATTTATGTTATGTTATGTTTGGAATAATGGTTACATAAATGAGGTTCAATAAAAGAAAATTTTCTGTGGGAGCATTTGTTGGAACTTCTGTTATCCTGATTTCTTCTATCTGTGGGCTTTCTTTAGCTAACCTACTTATCTGGGGCTTTCCACTTCTGCAGCTGCCCTTTTCACGGTCCACTTTGCGCTTGCACTCTCTGGGGAGGGGGGGTTGGGTCTGGGCTTGGTGGGGTAGGTGTGTCTGGTAGTTTTGTCTGGGTGGTGGCTGGGTGTTTCTTGGGTGCTTGTTGTGCGGATTGGTGTGTCTGGTGAGCGGTCTGGGTGTTGTTGCTTGTGGGGGTTTTTTTCATTATAAAATATGGCTGAGGGTCTAGTCCGGCTTATTATTCTTGTGGGTTCTGGGGTGGGATTTGTTTGCTTGCCCCAAGTTTTGGCCTTTTGTTGTGTATTGCTATGCCTCTCATTGGCAATTTTCTCTTGGGAGAGGCTTGTTCATGCTTGTTGTTGCTGTTACTCTCATTCTGTGTTCTTTTTGATAATGTATAAGTTTCTGTACAGACCATGGTTGCTTGTCTGGACCTTTTGCCATTCTCAATAAAAATACTTTGGAAAAAAAAGAAAAAAAAAAAAAGAAAATTTTCACTGCCTGTTTCTATTCTGACCATTTATTCCATTTCATGGTTATTGCAAAAAAAAAAAAAAAAAAAATTTTACATGAGGGGGGGGGGGGGTGTCAAAAAATGATGGGCCCCGGGTGCCACATACCCTAGGTACGCCACTGCCTTTATCCACATGTTTACTCACACCTTCAAAGAAATGAAGCAAATTGATGAGGCAAGAGACTTCCTTTGGCTGAACCGATGATGACTCTGTCCCATTAAACCAGTGATTCCCAACTCTGTCCTGGAGGAACACCAGGCCAATCGGGTTTTCAGGCTAGCCTTAATGAATATGCATGAGAGAGATTTGCATATAATGGAAGTGATAGGAATGCAAATTTGCTTCATGCATATTCATTAGGGCTAGCCTGAAAACCCAATTGGCCTGGTGTTCCTCCAGGACAGGGTTGGGAACCACTGCATTAAACCATGTTTGTTTATGTGTTCCCTAATTTTATTTATTTATAATAGTTTTTACTATCTTGCCCAAAACTGAAATCTGTAACTTTTTGGAACACTCTGGAATAATTTTTAAAAATCGATGTTAGACTGGCCACCCTCCAGTCTTTTGATACTACAGACAATTTTAATGACAGGTTACAGATCACTAACAGTAGATCAGCAATTTCATGTTTGAGTTCTTTCAGTAATACATCGTCCAGTCCAGGTGTTGTATCACTCTTCAACTTGTTGATTTGGCTCAGTGCATCTTCCAGGTTCACTGATATTTCTTTCAGTTCCTCCACGTCATCACCCTTGAAAACCATTTCTGGTTGATCCCTTACATCTTCTTCCGTAAAGACCAAAGCAAAGAATTCCTTCAGTCTCTTTGCTGTGGCCTTTTCCTCCTTCAGTGCCCCCATTGCTCTTTGATGATCCAACAGTCCCGTGGATTCCCTCATAGGCTTTCTGCTTTAGATGTATGTGAAAGCGTTAACTTGTTACTGTGAGTTTTTTTGCCTCTTCATATTCTCTTTTAGCCTTCTTTACTTCTAACTTGCCAGTGAATGTTACAAAAGAGTAAATGGCTGAGAAGGTGGCCAACGCCTTTTTATACACCAGGAAGCCACCCCATTAGCTGTTTTTCAGTACACAGCTGCCTTCAAAAAGTGTCTGATTAGAACGAGTTACAATCATAACAACACTTGGCACACATTCCTTTAAGTTTAGGGCTGCAACTGGCACAACAGCAGAATGGCTGTTCTCTGATAGAATTCAGAGAAATGGCAGATGGAAATCCACAGCATACAAAATTACATTAGACCTGATGCTCCTAGCTGCTCATCCCCTCACCCTAACTACATTTTATTACATTTCGCCTCCCCAGGAAATGGTTCAAGAAGCAACACAGTATGGATGGTTGGATACTCTTTATGGAATGGGCTTCCAAGAGGGACGAATCAGGACTGTATGGCTGGCTTCCAAAGGCATCTTCATCTGCTGCATTGAGAAAATTGCTTCCCAATATAAAAAAAAACACAAAAGCTAAGTTAAAATCTAGTGCATTCTCAGGGCTCCTTTTATCAAGCCGCGCTAGCGGTTTAACGCGAGTAATAGCGTGCGCTAAACCGCGGGACGCGCTAGCCACTTCCGCTTTCTCTTGAGCAGGTGATAGTTTTTGGCCAGGGCGGGGGTTAACGCGTGATGAAAAGTCGCGCGCGTTAACCCCGCTAGCGCGGCTTGATAAAAAGAGCCCCAGGAGAAAAAGGGTCATTTGCAGTGAGGTGTCATACTTCATCTCAGACGATCCAAGATCCTTGGTGATCTAGTACAGTGCTTCTCAACCCACTCCTCAGGGTACACCTGGCCAGTCAGGTTTTCAATGCATCTATGCCGGAGCGGCCCAAGACAATCTGCTGCCTGAGGTGAATGATGAGAGGGTGTTCCCCTCCCCCCCAATTCTGCCTTTAATTGTTCCAAAAGTTGGCAATTCACACACGCTGCCCGTCTCTATGTGGCCCGCACTCTTTGATATAACTTCCTGTTTCTACTGGGGTGGGCCATAGTAGAGAGAAGACATCGGGCCGGCCTCAGACAGGCAGCATGTGTGAATCGCCAACCTTTGGAACAATAAAAGGTAGAATCGGGGGGAAGGGAGTCAAGGAAGGAAGAGTGGAGATCCCTACTGAGTGGGAGGGAATGTAAGGAGAGATGCTGGGGAAGGACTGCAGTGATTAAGGGCTCCTTTTATGAAGTAAAGGTTTCCATTGTGGGCCGGCGAGGTACTGTAAAATGCTCCAACGCTCACAGAAATTCTGAAAGAATTTTACTAGCTCCCTATTGAAAGTAGAGCACTAGCGATTTTTAGTGCAGAGAGCCGTGCTGAATGGCCCGCACTGCTCCCGACGCTCATTGAGTTCCTATGAGCATCGGGAGCAGCGCGGGCCATTCAGCATGGCTCCCCACACTATAAACCGCTAGCACGGTTTCGTAGAAGAGGGGGGGAAATCATTTATCTTTCAGAACTGCATTACATTTCTCCCTCCATATTCGCTATGATAGGGAGATTAACAGAACCGCAAATACTGAAAAACCGCGAATAACTTTCTCATATGTTATTTGCTGTTTTTTTTATTAAAAAACCATCGTGAATATGGAGAAACCGCGGATAACATGGTGGGAGACCTGGCCTGTTTCTGAAGGAGAGGCAAAACATGGTGAACAAAGTGCTGGGAATCAACGATTTTCTCTGTAAACGCTTGGAATCAGCGATTTCTCTATGCAAGCTGATGTAATTTTGGGGGGAGGAGCCAGCAAGCTAAAATCCGTGAATAATCAAAACCGCAAATGCTGAAACCGCGAATACGGAGGGAGAAGTGTACTTTGTAGCCAGACTACACAACCATACTACAACATGCACACTTTGCTCGAGTCAAGAATACTTATTGAAAATACCATCTTTCAAAGACATCAAATACAAAAGTGCCAGGAAAAGAATGTTCTCAATGGTGGCTCCAATATGGTGGCTCCAATGTGGTGGAACTCCCTCCCAAAGGAATTAAAACTAGAAAAAGATACCAAAAAGTTCAAGAAAGGAATGAAGACCTTCCTTTTCGTTTAATTAATATAAGAATCATCCAGGAGGATTAATTAATATGATGGAATTAGCTCACTACTTCACAGTTCATGATTGAATGAAGCAAGATATACAAAGGAAGTTTAAATTATGGTACATTTAAATGGCAATTAAAAGTTTTAGTATGTATGAGATATATTTATAAAGATTAATTATATAAATAAGTATTCTTTATTGTTGAGTCAATCAAAGGATAGACTAGGTAAATGATATGCTGGACATCTCAGAAACAATCTTTTTTTTTTTTTATAATCTTTATTAATTTTCAGACTTTAGCAGTGCATTACAAATAATATGACAATAAAAATTACATAAAATGCACCATAATACACAAATAGAAAAGAAAAAAAACAATCTTTCCTCCCATCCAACTTCCAAATATCAAAATCCTAAACATATTATTTATATAACATTATACTCAAATATTTAATTCTTAAAAATACCCTTCCCTCTCCTCCCCCCACCCTAGGATCTCAGAAACAATCTAATTCTGTATATAACACCATTACTCAGCTATTTTATCACAACTCCAACAGTGTTGTGTTACTATTTGACTATAGTTCATATATTGTAGCTCGTGTATTGTACCATCATTACTGAAATTAATATTCATATTTCCATCAAAGCTGCTCATGTAAACCACTCTGAATTGACTTCACAGTCATTAGTAAGTGATATAGAAGCTTTAAATAAACAATAAGCTCACCGGTCTATAATTTCCCAGATCACCTTTTGAATCCTTTTTAAAAATTGGCATCACGTTGGCCATCCTCCATTCTTCCAGTACTATGTTGAATTTCTACTATGGCCCAAAGCGCTAAGTGCTTTGATGCTGCGTTGACACTCATGAGTTCTTCTATGAGTGTCAAAACTGTTAGCGCTCCAGGCCAAGGTAGAAACTTGGTGTTTTTGTAAATGTTTCAGCTCTCCTGCTGTTGTTCAGAGTACAAAGGTGGTCCACTCCAGGATGTCACCTTTTTGTGACAATCAGCCATGCCCACCCTTAGCCTGGAAATCTCTCTCACTTTTGTCCAATGCTCTGAGGTACACAACTCCAGAACACCACCCCTTGTGACACTTAGCCATGCCCATGCTTGGTTCTTGTCCTTCTGTTATTAAAGGCCCAGAGGTGCCCTGCTTTAGGATACTGTCTCTTACATATTTAGCTAACCCATTCAGGACCTAGGAAGCTTTCTCACTGTTATTCAGGACTAAGAAGTGTTCTGATCCAGTGTGCTGCCTCTTGCAGCAAATAACCATAGCCAACCTCAGCTTGGGAAGATAGCATAAGCAGGGCCGGATTTAGATGAAAAGAGGCCCTAGGTTATTCCACTTATGAGGCCCTTTCACCTCCCATTTTTAAGTTTGTAAATTACATGAGAGATAATAAAATGCATCATTACTGTGATATATATCATTATGTTAAATGAAACATGTTGTTATTGGTACTAACCTTTATAAAAAATGTGACACGGATCTTGAGGCCCTAGGCTGAAGCCTAGTTAGCCTATAGGAAAATCTGGCCCTGAGCATAAGCATTCCATGTGTTTAAGTTATTATCTAATAGCAGCATGCACTGAAGGGGTGAACCTAAGGATCATCTCCAATAGATGTCCTGGTGTTTTTGATTGGAGCTGCAACCTTTATTTTCAAGAGCATTATTGATATGAAGCCTCTGGTGAACCAAGCTGTTATAGGAGGGCGAATCAAAAATTAAAGGTAATTGTTAAATTACACGAGAACCGGAACAGAGCTAGTGAAATGCAACATGTACATTAACTGTTAGATAGTTCGTCCACGCACAGTGCAGCATTCGGCCTTTAGTGGTGTGGCAGCCATGGGGTCAGAAACATGTACGCTCCATTGCAAGATTGCACCATCGAAGAACAACATGCAGCAGTGTGCTTTCTTTGGGCAGAGGGAGTGACACCTGTGGAAATTCACGTTGGATATTGACTCAATATGAACATAGCACCATGAATCAACAAAAAGGTTTATGAGTGGATAAAAAGGTTAAAGTGGAAAGAACAGGTGTAACTGATGAAGATCATTCTAATCGCCCATCAACATTGCGCACACAAGAGCACATTAATTAGAGTAGACCAACAGATAATGGTGTCTGAATTGGCTGCAAATTTGGATATCAACTATGGATCTGCATTTGCATGATGACTTGGAATGCAGGAACGTCTGCGCATGATTGGTTTCCAAATAGCATACTGATCTGCACAAACAACAGTGCATGGAGGTTGCGACCCAGTTCCTGAGATGATATGAAGAAAATCTAAGTATTCTGAAGAGAATTGTTACCGGCAACGAGACGTGAGCGCATGACTGCGACCCGGACAGCAAAAGACAAAAGCATGATGAGGTAAAGGAAGCCGTGCTCACCTGGCTTCTGAAACAGCCGTAAAACTTCTTCTCTGCAGGAATGCAGAAGCTAATTAAATGATACAACAAATGCATCATCTTGCATGGTGATTATGTGGAAAAGTGATATGATCAGTTGCTCACAATTACTTCTATTACAGCTGTTAAATGTATTTTGCCTTTACTTTTTGATTTACTTTTGTATCTATCAGTATGCTTTTGCTGATCTGTGCATCATTAGTACCAATTATTTGGGGATTATGAACCCCCCAATCCAGTGGCATGGCTAGATCTGATTTTGGATGAGGGGAGGGTGGATCCAGACTCAAGATGTCTAAGGGCTAGATGCACTAAGCAAACCGATTGTGTACCGATCGGTTTGTGAGCCCTTTGCAACCCGATTTCCCTCTGACCTGATTCACTAACCTGTGTACCGATCCGATTCCAATCCATGCATGCAAATGAAGGAAATGGCATGCAAAGTAGGCAGGGATGTGATTCACTAAACAAAAATCATGAACACCGACTGGGCTGGCCAATCAACAAGAAGCAACTGCTGGGGACCAGTCGCCCACCTCCTTTCTGACTGTCCTGCCAGCCCTGAAATAAACCCCCCTGCCTGCCTCTGCTCTCTACTGTGACCTGCTCTCTGCCTCACCGACTCTCTCTCTCTGTCTCCCCTGGCTCTCCTGGCTCCCCTGGCTCTCTGACTTGCTCTCCTCTTGCCGCCCTGCTCATCCCCAACTCTCCAGCTCTGCTCAGCCCCAACTCACCTGCCCTGCTCAGCCTCAACCCTCCAGCTCTGCTCAGCCCCAACTTTCCTGTTCTGTCAGCCCCGACTCACCTGCCCTGCTCAGCACTGACTCTCCAGCTCTCCTCAGCCCCAACTCTCCAGCCCTGCTCAGCCCTGACTCACCTGCCCTTCCCTGCAGTGTGAGCCCGTGGTTTTAACCCGTGAGTTTAAATCGGGTTAAAACCACAGGCTTGAGAAGTAAAAAAACAAACAAACCCAGTAAAGAAGGAAAAAAAGAAAAAAAAGCTCTGTTGGGCACGAAGGGCCAGCGCATGTACAAACCATCTACAGTCAAAGAAGATGGTCTGCGCATGCTAAAGGATCGCTCTCCAGCGAACCGTGCGGTCGGTGGGGGGGGGCATTCCTCTGATCGCCCCCATTTGCAGGCTGGCCCTTCGTGAATTTGTTGGCCTGCCGCAGATCGGCAGGTTAGTGAATCAAGCCCTTAGTGCTTCTGGATCCTAACCTAACTGCAGCAGTAATGGTATGAAGGCAACATGATAATCAGCAACAGATGGTTGGTAGGTGGAAGTAGTTGCAGTAGAGGTTCTGATTCATCAGCTAAGGAAATGTAGTGCAGTGCCTCCTTTCATGTCAGGCCTGAGCTGCCTGCTATATGCTCTCTGGCAGAAGCTTGTAATCTCATACAGCGGCAGGACGTTAGATCAAGGTGAAGGGGTGGAGAGGGCCTTCACACTGCCTCCATAACTGAATAATACAGAGGCAGCAGTAGAGGGGCTGGGAAGGCTGTCAGTGCAATCTCTGCTCTCTGGATTTGAAAAATCAGTCCACGATGCAAATCAAGATGCAGCGACGAGCCACCTAGCCACAGTGCTTGCAATTAATCAGTAGTGGTGAAAGGATGGCCTGCCAGTGCACTGCTCTGTGTGCATTTTAGCTCTGATATATAGTCCACAGCAACGGGGTGGAAGCCAGATTAAGGTATAGAAATGGGGGGGGGGAACCTTGTATTTCTAAATTGTGGAAGGGAGAGCTCAAAGCTGCCAATGTAGTCTCTCCTCTTTCACGCAAGATAGAAATGATTGAAAATTACAATCGACGTCTTAATTTAAGAGTACTGAATTGTCCAAAAATTCCTTCTATGCTACCGATTGACGTCTTTAAAAAAATTTCTGGTGGAGAATTTGTCTTTTCCACCAGATAAATTACCACCTATAAACAACACCTATCAACACCAAAAAGAAATACTGGCTTGGAAGAACTACTCGTTTCTGAAAATGTAGCACTTTCTGGGAATTTACCAGCAGTTTTGGAAGATTCTTTCACGGATGTATAGGATAGAGCTACATTAATTGTAAACTTTATATTTGAGCAAGATCTCAATTCAATCATGAGGTTATTCTTTAAAAAATAGGTACACCTTTCTGTGGTCAACGTATATGGTTACACCATGATATTACAAAACCAACACAAGAAAGGCGTAAGCTTTTTTTTAGCAATGAGAGAAGACACAAAGAAGTTGGGAGCTACTTTTACTTTAGCTTATCCTTGTAAATGCATAATTAAATATATGGGTCCAAAATATGTTTTTTTTTATGCACCTGATCATCTAAGATCCTTTTTGGACCTTAAGGGGTTAATCAGAGGTGGAGAGTCTAGCTCTAAAAAATAAAAAGCCGGAGTACAGTGGTACCTCGGTTTATGAGTGCACCGGTTTGCGAGTGTTTTGCAAGACGAGCAAAACATTTGCAAAATCGGTGCCTCAGAAAGCGAGCATGGCTCGATTTACAAGCCCCCCCCACAATCCGGCATCCTCCCCCCGTGATCCGGCACCCTCCCCCCCATGATACGGCACCCTCCCCCCGTGATCCGGCAACCCCCCCCCGACGTGATTGGTCACTCCCCCCCCGCCACGATCCAGCACCCCCCCGACACGATTGGGCACCCCCCCGCCGCTTCTTACCCTCATCTGGGCACCCCGAAGATCGGCCTCCTCGTCTGCTGGGCCTTGAGCATCTGCGTTTGCGTGGGGATAGTCATGCTCAACAGCCTGAATAGGGAAATAGATTGGCCGATTTTGCATTAAAGTGCACCTAGCCACGTCAGCTGGTTTTGGCTATTTAAATGTATTCGCTGCTCCCTGTCGTCATAACGTTTGTGTGGCGACGGCGAGTTGTGTTATTGACGAGCCGTGCTTTGACTTCCTGCCCGGTAGGTTCGCCTTTTGCTTGTTTTCTTGTTTAGTTTATTTTGTTTTGTTGTGTTTATTTAAGCACGTTGATAAGTTCATATATATTGTTTATATTTTTTGATTTTAGCGGTATTTTTTCCTCTTGATAAAGAAAGCTTGAAACACGGCCTGTGTCAAGGAGGAAGGAGGAGTTAAGAAGAACGATAAGGAACTGTTTCCTACAGTTTGTGGGCTTCATGATTGTGTGAACATTTGGTGTTTTTGCTCCTGGTTCTGTGGACTGTGTCTTGCATCCTGGTTTGTTTCTTGTGCTTGCTTTTGTTCTATTTTTGTATAGATTTCCTGTATTTTTACCTGGTCTTCATTTGAATTTATTTCTTGTTATTTGAACTTTTGATACTTCTCCACGTCGATGACTGTTACTGTGATTATTTGAACTGTTACACCATTTTTCACGCTGGTTTTGTATTTGGATTATTCTTTTGGACTGTTTTTAAGATTGAAAATTTCCTGGTTTGTTCATATTTGACCTTATGATTATTATTTTTTTTTTTGGGGGGGGGGAGTTTTTCTTTTGGGATCCCTTTTTGCTTTTCATGATCATGAAGCCTTTGTTTTTGTTGTATGGTTTGTCCTACATGTTTATATGTTGATGGTAATTGATTTTATATTAATCTAAATTATATTGTGATATTGTGATAATTTGACATGAATAAAAGTTTTGATAATTATTTATAAGATTATTTAGATATACTTTTCTGTCTGTTATCAACACTTGCTATATTTATACTTTATGTGATTGAATGTGAGGGGTTCTTAGTTTGTTTATTAAAATTCAGTTGCCAAATAGTAGACCAGTGCTCCAGTAAAAGTATCATAGTGTCGGGCACGGTACCTCCGTCCACTATATTGCATAATTTAGTGTCATCGGCAAATAATGCCACAAACTTACTGCCCACTTAGGCTTTGGCGCTCTCTCTGATGTCACTTCCGGGACCCGTGCCTATGAAGTGACGTCAGAGAGAGCACTGAAGCCGACGCAGGCAGTAAGTTTGTGGCTTCTGGCGCTGAAGTTTAAAAGGTACAGGGAAGGGGTGCGCATGCATGGAGGGGGGGGGCGGGGGAGTGGTGTCGCTCACCCTTACTAAACCATTGTAAATCGCTTTGATTATCGACCCATTTGAGGTCAAGTTTTATTACATAGGCATCTAAATTCTTTCTAGCATACTGGAGGCCAAAGCATGACGAGTACAAATTGAAAAAAAACCTTGACTGACCAGGGCTATAAATTCTGTTGCATTTTGCTGCAGCATGGTACGTGAAAAAATGTGTAGTAGGCTCAGAGCAATATGTTCTTTTCAAAACACCCCCATCTTTGGATCAACATCCTTTTCTCAGTCAATCATCCATTTTTCCACAGTATTTGCATGAACAATAGTATCATCATCATGATTACTATCAGAATCAAGAAGACAAGTGAGTAAACTATAACAGCAGTCAAGCGGAGGAAAAACATCAGGTGACAGGCACCAGATGTGTGAGGAGCAAAAATGCTGGATGCATTTTGCTGCTGAAACCCTAAAGAAGAACAAAACACTAAATAGGGGAAGGAAGATATTATGAAAGGAAGTAAAAAATATAAGAGACTATGGATAGCGGATGTCTGATAGCAATCATGCAGTGCAATATCAGTCTGGAGAGCCATGTCAATATATTTGTAACCCAGTGGCATGGAATGCTGCTACTATTTGGGTTTTTGTCAGGTACTTGACTTGGATTGGCCTACTTGGCAATTTTCCAGAAGAATATGTGGCAGCTACAACTAGTGCAGAATACAGCGATCAGACTGATCTTCGGGTTGAAGAAGTTTGATCATGTAACCCCTTCCTACCGACTTCTGCATTGGCTGCCGATGGAGGCACGTGTGAAATTTAAGTTTGGTTGTTTCTATTTTAAGGTAACTATTCGGTTTAGCCCCTAAATAAATAACGGACCTTTTCTCTTTCTCAGCCAACAGACATAAGAGAAGCTCGCACTTGAATTTTGTTTCCCCTCCGGTTAGAGGATGTAAATTTAAAAGACATCATCAACATCTTTTCTCACATCAGGCAGCATTATGGGGTAAAGATCTCGAACAATTGCTTACGCCTACTACGTATGGGGAATTTAGGAAACGCCTAAAAACATATCTGTTCCTGAAGTACTTAGGCAACTAACCTGCACAATTTCATTCCACAATAACTGATCCCTAGAGCTGTTAATCACTAGCTTTTAACTTTGTTAAATCCACTCAATCTGTAGCATCTTTTAATCATTGTAAACCGCATAGAACTTCACGGTCCTGCGGTATATAAACTATTGTTATTATTATTTGTGAAGATGGGATACTGGACTAGATAAACCATTGGTCTGATCCATCAAATTATGAAATACATACCAACACCATATTGTCACAGGGAAACCATTGTGAACTCCGGCTTAACCTCATAACCTACTGCCAAGCCCAGGCACTCTCTAGAAAAGAAGCAGGACCCTGGTAGTCCCTATTTATTTTTTTCTAGGAAGTTCAGATAAAACTAAGAAAGGAAAGCAGGGAATTCCTGGTCCCAAAGCTAGTGCACACATTAGCCAGAAAGCTAGATTTATCCAGTCTAGTACTCCTCAGAGGACCACCAATTAGAGTAAGGCTCCCACCTGAAGTTATCCTTAATTACCCCAGCAGACTAAGCCAAAGAGAGCCAGAGCAAGGCATTGCTGGAAAGGACATGGAAAGGACAGCAGCCTCAAGCTAAAGCTGGGGACTTATGCTAAGGACAAAGATAAGAAAGACAAGCAATCCAGGTATCTCATAGAGCCAGAAGCTGATTTCTCTGAATCAGAATATCAGGATGGGTTCAGGAATGGATATAATAGAAGATGAGACTAGGCCTATGGATTGTAATGGTGGCTATTATGAATGCATTCGGGTCTTTTCCAGATAAGCCCCGCCACTAATGCAAAAAGTGCACGGGCGAAAACTTAAGCCATGCCACCTTATAAATTATTAAACTATTGAAGCCCTCCGAGGAAATTATTCACATGATTTGAATAATGACTCGGGGGGGGGGGGGTTCAACGGGGCTCCGCCCTCCCTTGTATATCACTTTCCCCAAGTATTCACTTAGCATGGTGTTAGCTAAAACTGTGGCAGGGGTTAACTTTTTGGCGGGGCTTATCTGGAAAAGATCCATGCATTCCTATGGAAAGCTGATTTAAGGAAGAAATTGTGGACTGTTTAAGAAGTTTGCCAACTCCAGGTGTAAACTGACTTTGAAAATAAGAAGCCTAGAGATATGGCTGGCTGTTTGTTTCTTGAAAGTAAAAGGCTTTTCCACATGGAAAGCAGCTAGTTACATGTACTGGAGAACCCTAGGCTTGGTGCCTGCCTTGCCTAGCGCCCGGTCACAATATTAAAAAGTCATAAAAAGGGCAATGCTATCATCTAGGTACCAGAATTTACACACCCCTTTGCTTGATAAAATGCCTGGAATACTAGCACTTACTCATGTATGGGGATAATTCTCAAAAGTTAGGTGCGCTAAGTATGGATTCTATAACAGCAGTTGCATATAGTCACAAGAGCAGTCGTACTAAGAAGCCCAAGATTCCTATGTTTACCAACTAGGACAGAACCCTGACCTATATTCCTTGCCTAAATGAGAATAGTGTGCCATTTGATAAAACGGAAGAAGAAGAGGGAGTAAGACCCAAGAAGTTTTAAGACTCTGGGAGAAAAGGGATTTCTCAAAGTAAACCTGCAATCCGAGTTTCCAAGGGGAAGCTAAAAAGTGTGAGACCTTTGCCATTAGAAACAAGCAGCAATGCTAAGCCTGATGCTGACATGCCTCATAGGAGAAGGAAGTCCTTACACCAAGTTGCATGACACGCCCTGGAGAGGGAACTTAAAAACATGCAGAAGTGTTTCCAGGGGGAGGACTTGGAGGAGCATGGGAGTTCCTCAGAGTGCTTGGAGGCTATGGAACAAGTCCCTGATGATTGGGAAGGAACCTCACTTGAGGCTAGCTTAACCCAGACATAACCATGGACTGGGAGGACAGCACACCAAGCTTAGAGGAGACAGAGCATCTGATGGGACACCCTTTGGGGATCAGTGGTCAGGTCAGAGTAAAAGACTCCTTTTAAATTGTTCCTTTGAAATAGCAAAGAAAGTTTGTGTTTGCTCTATAGGAATGGCTTATGGTATTTTCACTAGGTTCCGGATGAGAGGATATCCGAAAAAATCCATTCGCCAAGCATATCTGCGAGCAAAGTTTGCCCAGAGGGATTTACTCTTATGTGAGTCAGGGCATTCTGATAAGGAAGTTAACGAGCCATTGACATGTGTGCTTCCATATTCAAAGGCAACTAAACTAATGGTGGGTTACTTAAAAGAACACTGGCATATAGTACAACTCCACTCAGCGTTTGATGATTTTCCCCGGATAGCATACTCCAGGGGTAAGACTTTAGGGCAGAGATGTGATCCCTTGAAGTATGGTAAGAGGGAAGAGAGGGGGAGTGGTTAACATAGCCCATGTGGTAAATGTCAGTGGTGCCCCTCCACCATTAGTGGTGAATTATGGAGGGTTCCGGCAAGATCAGTGAGCCTTTATTCTAATGCGGTTACAGACTGCGCTTCACAGGATGTAATATATGCGATCATATGCCCATGTGAAAAGGTATATATAGGCAGGACTAACCGTAAGATTAGAACTAGACTCACTGAACACAAATCACGTATCGTTAATAATGTTATTCAGGCACCTCTGGTTGCCCACTGGCGGAGATATAACCATGGGGTTGATCAGATTAGGTGGCGAGTGATCAAAAGGATTATGGGGAGGGACGTGGGAAGGATTCACGGAGGCTAAATGAGGCAGAACAAAGGCTGATTTTTACTTTAGATACAGTAGAACCAGGGGGACTGAATGGAGAGATTGACTGGGTTACGTTGATTGGTGGATGAATGACCTAATGGTTTCCGGGGGGGAGTGGCTATCACCGGTTTGCATTTAAAATTAGCCTGAGAATGCCGACGCCATCTTTCACAGAAGTTGCACTTGTGAGTCGGATGACAACGGCGGCCTCGGTAAGCGTTTGACTAAATGATCTTGAATTAACTTATATGGGGGGAGGTATGTAGGGAAAGTCTTTACTGCCGGTCCCCTAAGGTCTGTTCTTTTTGCTTTCACATAGGGAGACCCTTGAAACAGCACTGATTGTGCGAAACATGTCGGGTCAGACTCCCAGGTCCAGCTGTGTGGTTAAAAGCTAAGTATATATACTATATTAAAAATACATTATTTTAGTCTACAAAAATGATAATAACATTGAAAAATTGCCACAGCATTTAGATAAACTTAATACCTATGATGAGTTGCCACGTAAATCTCCCGCGGTTTTGAAGCAAACACAGCGGTGGAGTGGTGGGGCTGAGGTATTCTCAGAAAACCATTTACTTGTGAATATACCAACCTTCGTCTACTTTTTTGCCATCATGGTATTTTCAGACAGTTAAGTCCTGCTGCACTAGAGTGGGGGTTGGAACGTGAGGTAATGAGCCTTTCAGAAATGGGTGCAGTCTAAAAACCTCAAGCAGAAGATAAATGCCTAGATGCACTAAAGATACCAACTGGATCGCTGTTGGCCGATTCTCTGGCCAATTCTGGATGAGTGATCGATGCACTACCAAGTTTGTATGCAAATGATTTGCAAGGAGGTGCAAATCATTTGCATGCAAACCCGACAGATCAATCGCTCGGTGAGTTTAGTTTTGAGAGCTAATCACGTGTACACCCAGCTGTCCTGAGATGCAAGTGACCGCTGGCAGCATAATATGCAACTGCCACTATAGAATGTCTGCATGTCTACATTTACGCATCTACCGTATTTTTCGCTCCATAAAATGCACTTTTCCCCCAAAAAGTGGGTGGAAAAAAGAGTGTGTCCTATGGAGCGAATACCCATCTCCCCCACCCATTACCTTTATTTGGATCAGGGTTTTTCGCCCACCGCCGCTGCTGCTGTTACTTGTTGCTCACTCACCGCCACAAGTAGAGGGAAAGGCCAGGCGGGTGCAGTGATTGCACGCCACCGGCCCAGAAGCCTTACCCCAGCAATTCATTCCATTCGGAGGGAGTGAATCGCTGCTGGCTCCCTACTCGTCCCTCGCTATCGGGTCACAGTGAGGCCATGGCTTGCGGTGCCACGCTGACTGGAGTTCGACCCACTGCTGAGCCAAGCTTCCCCCCACGCTGCTTTGTCCCGCCTGGAGCCCGAGCCCTTCACAGCAGTAGCAGCGAGAGTTAATTAAATCCAGCGAGCAGGCTTGGGGGGGGGGGGGGTAAGAGGACATAGGCTGGAAGGCAGTGAGGGGAACATAGGAGGAAGGGAGTGAAAGAAGGAGGACGGGACAATTGTTGGGCCTGAGGAAGGAAAGAAAGAGAAAGAAAGAAATCACCAGACAACAAAGGTAGGAAAAATGATTTTATTTTCAATTTAGTGATCAGTTTTGAGAATTTATATCTGCTGTCTATATTTTGCATTATATTTGTCTATTTTTCAATAGTTGTTACTGAGATGACATTGCATATTTTAAAAAGTCAGCTGCCTTGACATCTGTGCTCTGTCTCTGCTCGCCCTGTGCCCTGCCCCAGCCTTTCACTTGACCACCAAAGGGGGGATAGGGTACAAAGCCTAGCAGGGAGGGGGGACAAGGTGCAGAGCCTGGCAAGGAGTGTGGGTTTGGGTGCAGAGCCATTGTAGAGAGAATTTGGTTCAGAATATTTTTTTTCTTGTTTTCCTCCTGTAAATCTAGGTTGTGTCTAATGGTCAGGTGCGTCTTATGGAGAGAAAAATACGGTAACTTTGGGCACAAGCACTCATGCCAGGTTTATGTAAATGCTTACAGCTAACTGTAAGCAGTTAGGTGTGTAAATGTTGGCATTCTATAATCCATGTATGTAACTGCCTGGCATGCCCCAACCCACCTATGCCCCTCCCAGGTTCATATATCCCCTTTACAGTTGTGAGCTCTGAAATTTGAAAACACAATAGATATCCTGCAAATAGGATGGTTGGATAGGCTGGAGTGAGCTTGGATAGCAACTTCAGCATTTGGAACCTAGGACAATACCAGGTGGACTTTACAGCCTATTACACAGAAATATCAAAGAATAATAATAATACTGTATACCGCTAATACCATAACAATTCTAAGTGGTTCACAGTAAAGATTTTTTCATAAACCGGACAAATCAATCAATCAATAAATAATAACAAAAACATGTATAATAAAAAGAAAGATAAATAACGGGGAGTAATTTAAAGTCTGTCATTAAGGCAGCTGGGTCTCCAAGAGGCAAGTTAATTTAATCATGTATTTTTAATGGGTATAACTAATGGGCAGACTGGATGGACCGTTCAGGTCTTTGTCTGCCGTCATTTACTAGGTTACTTTGTTCCAATTGATAGAATACAGGCTAGGAGAGTTACATGAATAACTGCCAATTGTTTATTGTTTATTTAAAGCTTCTATAGAGCTAACTAACGACTATGAAGACAATTCAGAGCGGTTTACATGAGCAGCTTTGATGGAAATGTGACCATTAACTTCAGTAATGATGGTACAATATATGAACTATGTAAACGATATGCGAATGAGGGCTTCTTCGCTTGACCTTCTGGGTCTGGCCTAAACCCAGGTGGTTTTAGCATATTGCTTCCCCTGGTGGTCCTCTATTCGTGTGGTTCTCTGAGACAGGACATATACCTTGTCACAAGATCCTTTTACTGAGGCCTACTAATGGATTTGGGGCTAGATTCATTAAGCAAACTGATCTTGTACCGATCGGTTTGTTACCCCTTTGCGACCCGATTTTACTCCTGTCCGATTCACTTCCCTCTGTGCCGATCCGATTCTGATCTGTGCATGCAAATGAGGGGAACTGGCATGCGAAGTAGGCAGGGACGCGATTCACTAAAGAAATCTTTGAAACTGGCCGATCAACACGAGAAGCGACTGCTGGGGAACAGTCGCAAATGCCCTTTCCAGCCCTGCAGCCCATCTCTGCCCCTTCCAGCTGAGCCTTGCTCTTGCCGCCCCGACTCTCCTGCTGTCTGCCGCCCTTCCCCGCAGTGCGAGCCCATGGTTTTAAAGCAGGGCTGCACTGTGGGGAAGGGTGGAAGAGAGCAGGAGAATCAATAATTGCCTTCTTTTTGTTACCTGTGGCTCTTCATGGCAGGGATTTGCCGGGGCAGTGAACTTGTGTCTGCGAAGGGGACTCTCCTGGCCCGATCTCTGCTCTGAATCTCCTGCCCCGACTCTCCAGCAAATCTCCTGCCCTGATGTCTGTCCCAACTCTCCTGCAAATCTCTTGCTCTGATCTCTGCCCCAACTCTCCTGCGAATCTCCTGCCCCGATCTCTGCCCCAACTCTCCTGCGAATCTCCTGCCCCGATCTCTGCCCCAACTCGACCCCGTGGTTTTAACCCGCTCTAAACCCGCGGGTTAAAACCACAGGCTCCCAAGTAAAAAGTAAAAAAAACAACCCCAAAACAAAACACCGGCATCAAACGCATGCGCAGACCATCTACAGGCAAAGTAGATGGTCTGCACATGCGTTTGGATCGCTGGAGAGCGATCCATGAGGTCGGTGGGGGGGGGGGGGGGCGTTGCTCTGATCACCCCCCCTTTGAATATAGGTCCGTTGGGAATCAGTCAGCCTGTGTTGGATTGGACACGGATCGGACTGACTGGGCCAGGTTAGTGAATCTAGCCCTTTGTGCATGCTAGTGATTAGTTAATGAGCCATTAACAAGCAATAATTGGTGTTAATTGGCTGTTCTTTGGATTCATGCACAAATCTAAGTCCTGTTCAGTAAAATGTGTGCCTATATTTTATAGCAAGTAACTCAGAAAGAGGTCTGACCATGGGAGGGGCATGAGTGGGTCAGAGACATTCCCAGAAATTAGTCACAATGTTATAGAATAGGATCATTTATATGCTCAACTGCCAAGTGTCTATATAAACCTCATATAGTGTGTACATTATTCTCAAGTCAATCAATTTCTTCCAAACCTCAGTGACACCACTTAAGGCTCAGGTACTTCATTGCCATAAGCTTTATGCGTCCATTCGTCATTGGTTCAATTTATAATTTAGTAGCTTCTCTCACACTTGATATTTTTCTCTTTGTTATAAATAGTATTTCCTCTTTGTTATAAATAACCAGCTTCAACATTTAAATATTGCACTTAGCTTAATGTTCTAGTGAGTAAAACATCTAAAGGAGACCTACCATCAACATTGGTGCCTTCCGGTAAGAGGCCTAAACACGAGGTTCCCTCCCCTGAAAAACTTCTGCCGAAAACAATCAAATCTCAATTAGCTACTGCTCTAAGCATTAGGCTAATATAATTTGTGTGATTAGTGGGCTAGGTTTGTAATTGCGATTCATAGACAAGTCGGCGAAAGCCAAAGGTGCGTGCCGACAACTGAGCGCAAGATGGAGGCGCGCGCCGAAGAAAATTACAGTTTTTAGGGGCTCCGACGGGGGATTTTGTTGGGGAGCCCCCCCCAGTTTACTTAATAGAGATCGCGCCGGCGTTGTGGGTGGTTTGGGGGGTTGTAACCCTTCACATTTTACTGTAAACTTAACTTTTTCCCTAAAAACAGGGGAAAAAGTGAAGTTTTCAGTAAAATGTGGGGGGTTACAACCCCCCACACCCCCCACAACGCCCCCACAACGCGGCGCAATCTCTATTAAGTAAAGTGGGGGGATTCCACCCCACGCCTCCCCGTTGGAGCCGTAAAAACAGTAATTTTGTGCGGCGCGCACCTCTGCGCTGCGCTCAATTGTCTGCGCGCGCCTTTGTCCCGTAATTGCTGCTCCAAACAGGTTGCCTCCCATGAATTCATTTCAGGCTGTAGCTGCTGCTCCATGCAAAATAAACCCCATGTCTTCTTAGAAATGGAACAAGTCATTTCACCGCTATTTGTAGCTATAGTGTTCAATATTTGTTTTTTTTAGCCGCTTGTATTAAGTGATCCTCTCTTCTTATACCACTTTGAATTCTGTTGCTATTTTTGTCTCCGCCACCTTCTCTGGGAAGACTTTCCATAAAAAAAGTACATTGATTTCTTAGGTGGTAATGCTGGATGAACTAGTGAGCGTTAATACCTCATCTTATCATTTGCATGTGTATTAATTTATTGTATGGAGGCAAAAATGCATGGCGACAAAGTGCAATAAACCTGGGCATTGCTCTAATGCCATTTATAGCATAGATGCCCACATATCCATACTCCATATCTCCCTTAAGGGCTGTCATATGGTTTGTGTGTAAGTTTACACTGATAGTTTCAAATCTTGTTCCCAGCTGAATATGTACAAAATGTGCCTCCAAAAATATCCATCTGAATTAAAAAGGTGTGAGAGAATAAGTGTTGCTTAGTCATTATGTTAGCAATTACGCTTCTCTCCAATCCTGTCATTTAAAGTGGACTAGCTTTCCAAGGGGTGAATTCCAAGAATAAACTAGTGAATACATAAATAAGAAAATAAGGGAGCAACCTACAGACAGCGGGAAGGCAAGATCTTGGCACCCTAAAATCTGAAAAAAATTCAAAAATGTTGTAAGAAAAAATTGTAGTAATATTCTGTTGACTTTCTACATCAAAATGATTGGCAGACTGGACACTGTGATATTGTTGCAGACATAAGGGACTCAAAGATTGCGCTGGAAGCAAAACCACACAGTAAAAACTTTTTCAGCTAAATTAACAGCAAGAAGCCGGGAAGAGAATCAGTTAGACCACTAGGGGCTCCTTCTACAAAGGCGCGCTAGCGGGGTTAACGCGCGCGACTTTTCATCACGCGCTAACTCCCGCGCCGGCCAAAAACTACCGCCTGCTCAAGAGGAGGTGGTAGCGGCCTAGCGCGTCCGGCGGTTTAGCACGTGCTATTACGCGCGTTTAACCACTAGCGCGCCTTTGTAAAAGGAGCCCTGGATGACCTACTACTACTATTAATTATTTCTATAGCGCTACCAGACGCACACAGCGCTGCCCAGAGTCACAAAGAAGAAGAAACAGTCCCTGCTGGAAAGAGCTTACAATCTAAACAGCCAAGACAAACAAACAGGATGTAATGGATACAGTTAAGGGGAACGGTTAATCTGCTGGCTGGGTTGGAGGGCAGAGGGGAATACAGGACAATCAAGCCATTGTGACATCACTAATGAGGTTTGCTCTTATTGATGGAATGAGGCATTATGACATCTTCACACTACTACTACTACTATTATTAATTATTTCTATAGCGCTACCAAACAAACGCAGCGCTGTACAGAGTCACAAAGAAGACAGACAAAACAGACAAACAGGATGTCATGGATACAGTTAAGGGGAACAGTTAAGAACATAAGAAATGCCTTCACCGGATCAGACCCCAGGTCCATCTTGTCTGGTGATCCGCACACGCGGAGGCCAAGCTAGGTGATCCCTAATGGACACCTTGTTCACCCATATCCCTCAATGTGATTTGCAAGAAGGTGTGCATCCAACTTGCCCTTGAATCCCAGAATGGTGGTCTCTGCCACAACCTCCTCCGGGAGAGCATTCCAAGCGTCCACCGGCAGAGGAGTAGGGTTAAGGATTGAAAGCTGTATCAAAAAGGTGGGTTTTCAGTCTGCTTTTAAACAAGGGAAAGGAAGGGGCTTGACAGACAAATTTGGGTAATTTATTCCAGGCATAGGGGGCAGCTAGATGAAAGGAACTAAGTCTGGAATTGGCAGTGGAGGAGAAGGGTAAAAGCTAAGAGATTGCAGTAATCTAAGCATGAGGTTAGGAGAGCTTGGACAAGGGTCCGGGTAGTGTGCTCAGAAAGGAAGGGACAAATTTTGTTGATATTGAAGAGATAGAAGCAAAAGGTCTTAGAAGCTTGTTGGATGTGCATAGAAAATGAGAGGTCATAATCAAAGACCATTCCAAGGTTGCGAGCAGAGGAGACTGGAACAATGAGATGGAGAAAGGAGGAGGAAGAGCAGAGGGTTTAGGAGGAAAGAGGAGCAGCTCAGTCTTGGACATATTTAGTTTCAAATGATGGCAGGACATCCAGGCAGCAATGTCAGTCACAGCTAGTTTGCTTGGTCAGATCCAAGAAATCCCAAAGTTTCTACATCATTGCAAATCTGCAATACAAACTTGTTTTCCACTCCATGCTCACCTTTCTAGGCGTAAAAACTTGGAATGACCTTACTGAAATGACCAGGACGGAACCTAACCACACCAAATTCTGGAAGAAACTGAAAACTCATCTATTTGACACCTAATCACTTTTATCCTCTTCTCCTCCTGTATTCCTGCCCTCCATTGTCCTCCCTACCCTCTTCTAACCCCGTCCTCTGTAATGTCGCCAAGATCTTGTATAGGTATGTGCAATGCACAAATAGAAAAAATAAATAAATAAATAAATTTCAACCTCCCTCTAGGAAACCTTCTGCTGGAAATCCAATCTAGGTTCACCTTCCAGACTCTAACTTGATTGTAGACAGTCTGTGGCACAAGAGATGGTTGACCATGTAAACACATACTGTAGCTCTGAACGTGTACAAGATCCAGTGTGTTGACAACCTGGTTTTGACCTTCTATATCAGTTGTGGTGATGGCTAAACTGATTTTGCTTGAGCTGTGGCTATAGAGCTTCAGGGGTGATCTGTGCCCTTGTGGAGTCAACCAAACAATAGAACAGTGTCCATACATATCCACTCACAGTCTGCCAGGTAGTCTTAAGGTTTTTCACACTGCATCTGACTCTGATATAGATTGGCTCACTCAAGAGTTAAGCACACCCTAAGAAGAAAACTAGAGTCTTATTCACTAAAGGGACAATTTTACAAATGGGTGTCTCTATCTAGGTGCCCTGAGGATACACGGTAGGAGGCTATTCTTTAATAGCACATAAGCTCCCAGGTCTTTTTATAGAATACTAGCATAACCAAGTATCAATGCATATAACATTTATGAGCTCACAGTTACACCAACCATAGACCTGGCATAAGTGTGGCAAAACGTACACATGAAACTGGGAGCTATACCCATCACCCACTCATGCTACACACCACCACACATTTATGAGTTATGTAAGGTGTGTAGTTGAAGAACATATAATGCTTAGGCACCCTGCTGACACTTTTGCAGGTAAGATTATGCTTACACACACATAAGTGCAATTATACTAGACATTTACATGTGCATGAGGCATGTAAATGTAGGTTCTCTAGATTTTAGACTTGCCCTTTAAGAGGCCAATTCTATAATAGAGTCTATCCTAAAATGAACACAGGCACTAGCATTTAGATGCAATTACATCCTAGGCATATCTATGGGGTGGCAAGTGCCACCCTCCAAAAATGGTTTGCCACCCCAGTTTTAGTACACATTGTGACAAACCCAGCGCCCGTGCAGGTTTTGCCCCTAAAGCTGGCAATAAGATCCTGTGCAGAAGAGCCGACCAGGTCAGTTCTACTGAGCAGCTTGAGACTGACATCCCTTGCCCATGCTATAGGAGCAGAAGTAAAGTTGACCAGATTATGAACAACCAGACAGGCAGCATTCTTATCTTGCCAGTACACTAGCGAGGGCAGTTAAAGCCAAGGTGTCAGTGCCTTTAAGAATAAGGCAGAACAAACAGGGAAAGCTTGAGCTGACACAGCCTGCTGTGGAACCAAAGCCCAACCCCTTCTACAGGCTGAAGGGGAGTGGCTTTGGGCCAATTAAAGGCAGGCTAAAGGAAGCAGGGGGGGAGTAGAGAGTGACATGGTAGATGAACTCCAGCAGTCTGAAGCAAGGCAGAAGCCTTGGAGAGATGGGGCAGATCTTGAAGTCTTGGACTGGCCCATGACAGAGGTAGAAGAAAGTTTCCCTACCTCAAACTCTCATGCTCCAGAGGTTTGGGAGAGCATGGAGATCCAGGAAGCTTGCAATAGCTCAGAAAGCCAGCTGGAGCACATGGAGACCAACTAAAGAAGTGAATGGCTGTTGAACAGCTGGTAATTTCTCCTCTGGCATGGTATGCTCTATGTTTATGTCTAATAATCTTGAGTTGGGCATTTTCATTAGGAAGTTTGGTAACCTGAGTTTTGTAGTCTGCCAATTTCGTGCTATGTTTAACCAGAAGAAAACTGTGCAAAGTCAGTGTTTTTGAATGCTGGGCAAAGTACACTGTGTTTGCCGTTGCTGCAAGCAATTACAGAGCTCCATTCAGCTGAGCTGCCTACTAATGGTTGCTATAGCAACCAGAAAGCCTTATACGGAGCCAGACTATATCAGCATACATCTTAAAACCTCAGGGAACATAAAAAGCTCTCTACTCCTGAATGATACAGTCCCTATATGCATTGTATTATGAATATTTTGCTATCTGGAAAATAACTGACACAGAGAAGAAGTTTTGGTTTCCTGGAAGCAGCTTTAATTTAAATGCTGGGCAAGAGTCTATTGTCCAATGCAAGATAAGTTTATTTGGGTTTTTGTTTTTCAAAGTTCCTTTTTTTTCTATGCCTTACTGCAGTCTGGACTTAGGGTGGTGCCCTTATGCAAAGAACTAAGGCCCTGATTCTGCAAAGTGCGTCACGATTGTAGGCAGCTGTAGGCATCCTACAGCTGTCTAATCAGCCAATAGGGAGGCACGTTTTCTAAAAAAATGCTCCCCAGGCAGGCCGCCTATATTGAAGGTGCCTCCAGGAGCCTAGGGAGGCCCACAAGCCCGTTTAAGCTTGCCTAAGGCTAGGCAATAGCCTTAGGGGAACCTAGGCGGCCCTGCGCATATCCTTAGCAGAATGGGAGACGCTTACAATGTAGGATAGCAAAATGCTGGCCTACATGGTAAGTAGACGTGGCCGCTATACTTTATCGCGGCAAGGGATCTCCCTACCACAATTAGTATAGTGGCCGCAGCTACTGACGCCAGTCTCCCCAACCCCCCCCAACGTTCGCGGCAGGAGGGTGCCCAACCCCTCCTGCCGAAAGAGCCCACCCCCTCAAAGATTGCCGGCAGGACGGTACCCAATCCCTCCTGCTGGACCCCCCCCCAATGACCTTCCCCAAACAAAATGCCCTAACCGCCCTCCCCAGACCTCCCAGCGGCCTCCCCAAAGATTGCCGGCAGGAGGGTGCCCAACCCCTCCTGCTGGACCCCTCAACGCCCCCCGAAGATCGCCAGCAGAATGGTAGAGGTGCTGATAAATGACCGCATCATTGATCACTTTGACAGACACGGTCTGATGAGAACCAGCCAGCACGGTTTCAGCAAAGGCAGATCTTGTTTGACAAACTTGCTGCACTTCTTCGAGGGAGTAAACAGGCAAATAGACAAGGGCGACCCGGTCGACGTTGTATATCTGGACTTTCAGAAGGCGTTCGATAAGGTTCCGCATAAACGACTATTTTGGAAAATTGCGAGCCATGGAATCGAGGGTGAAATATTCACGTGGATTAAAAACTGTCTGGAGTATAGGAAACAGAAAGTGGGGGTAAATGGACAATACTCGGACTGGAAGAGCATCAACAGCATACAATCTGTACTGCACCTTCAATCTCTGAAATACAATGCTTATCTCTGCCATATAGAGTGCACAGGGCCAAAGCCGTCATGTAGTGGCAAGTCTCATTCTAATGAGCATTGCATCTCTGGTAGCAGCTGTGTTTCAGGAATTATTTCTGAGATCCTTAAAATCCAGAGATTGCCATATTTTGAATCATTGGTTGTCTGAGCAGCCTCCTTCCGTGTGGTATTGTAGAAACAAACTACATGCCCTTATGCATGAGAGGTGAGAGCTGTATCTGGTTGCTGAAAACTGCATAAAGCTTTTTTTCAAAGTGTGGACTCCCTATCTGAATGTTCTGACTCCGAGAAGTCGAAGTCAGGTCTTGAATACTTTGTAACTGGGGGTTTTGGTTTTGGATTCCATATATGGGTTACTATACAGTCTTTTTGTGAGAGGACAGGAGTGTTGGGAAGGGAAGGTGGGAGGGGAGACCAAAGGGAAGTGTGATTTTATAGGGGTTGAGGGTTTGGGGACATGGTGGGCCTGATTCATTGTTACAGAAATTATTGTTCTTGTATGGATGTTTGTACTTTTCTTTGATTTTAATAAAAGAATATTACATAAAAATCCAGAGATTGCCCTTTCTTTAGCAATTCTCCAAATCTTCCAGTTCATAAGCATGGGTTTTCACCAGAGATTTAAGATCATCCAGCACTCTGGATGACGTATGTGCTTCATCCTCCATGCTCAAAATACGCTATTCAAGTTCTGGAAAGCCCAAAAGCAGGTCTGAATAGGTGAGTCCAATTCAATTCAAAATCCAAATCAATTCAAATCGATTCAGCCAAACTGAATTGGTGAATCGATTCAAATCGCGAATCAGGTAGCACTACTTCATACACCAGTACACAGTATACAGCACCTATAATTTTAAAACTCTCATCTTACAGGTCTGGGAAATAGATGCACCCCCCTAACTTCTCACTTCAGTGCATACTGTTTGCCCAGGGCTATACCTGGTTTTCTGCCTGCAGCCCAATATGTGGATGCTGCTACCTGATCTTCCAAAAAACATCTACAGCAAATGATACAGACCCCCCCCCCCCCCCCAAGAAACATTACTCATTCTTAGGCTGGTGCAGATTTATTTTAAAAGAATGCAACAAAGCTGAAGCAGCAGTTGTCTGCTCCCATTTCCACACTGGAGCAAAAGAAAGCAGAAACAGCCAAAAATGGTGGTGGCAGAAGCATGGGAGACGAGGGGGAGGAGGAGAGAGAAAGAGGGTTGCATGTGAACAGGTAAAGATAGCAGAGTGCAGTAGGAGGTACACACTGTTCCTTCTTGTGAAGTGTATAGAGCAGGTTTTGGCAGATACTGAATCAGATGACTCATCATGTGAAGGATTTCCAGAATCCAGAGTAGATTCAAAGTTAGAAGCCGAGGATGGTTTGAATAAGCATTTGTTAGCAAGCATGATAAGTGGTGATCAGCCACAAGAGGTAGGAAGTGATACTGCCAGGACCAACAGCACCCACAGGAAAAGCAGGTACAGTAGTTACCACTATGAAATGTGCTCCTGAGCTTTCATCTTCTCAGCTGTATTCTAGAGCCAGATTAACAGGTGGGTTAGTAAGATATTAATTTGAGGTAGCCAAGAGAAGGGGTGCCACAATGTTCTGGTAATTACATCACCTTTTGAACTGTGCAGAGAGGCAGGCAGTATCTGGGCCCAATTCAGAATGGCAAAAGAAAAAAAAAGCCAGCTGATAAAGAACAACCCACAGGTAAAAATCTTAAGTCAGGGAAAGGACTTCAGAAAACCAAATGTAACCCCCTCCTTCTCAGACTGAGGTAAAAGGTATCTCTTCTTGAAATAAAATTTGTTTGTAGTTGTGGGTGTCCGAGGGTTCAACATATACCTTTCCCCAGGAGAAGGAGTGATTTACATAAAATAATAATAATAATATAATGTTGTAATGATTTGATGTGTGATGTAACCTGGTTCCTTCCTAAGACCAAATGCTCAGGAAAGACACCAGAGTTACATCTAAAATGGTTTTTACTTTGAAATAAAAATGTTTATTTAAACCATATAATAAAGTAAATTTAAAGAAATACTATAAATTCTAAGTGGAGAATAGTAATAGAATTTAATAAACATGCTATAAAATAACTCTAGGTAATGCAATTAAGATTCACTTCTGCACAGTTCTCTTAATGTCCAATTAAAATCTCCTTTAATCCTATGAATAGGAAATCAACATCAGCTGTTACCATGAAGGCTTGTCAGATAAGTACTTTTCACTTCCTTAATTTCTTCTGATTCTGTCTAGAAATGGCTACCTGATGTCTCTAAGAAACTGATTCTTTAGGTAAGTATAGTTGTTGCTTTCTTGTCCTTTCTTTAGGTTGTTACCATGATGGTGCGCTGTTGCTTGCAGATCACAGGAAACCCTACTACTCTGTCTTTAACAAATCAATAAAAGAAACTACAACCCTAAAGCTATTTAATCAGTAACTTTCTCTATCTAAAGAAAATTAAAAAATAATTAGAAAAATCCCTAAACTATTCCCCTCCCAAAATTTTCTATATTACTACAACAACCACAATTGTGGTTAGAGCTACAGCCTCAGCACCCTGAGGCTGTAGGTTCAAATCCTGCGCTGCTCCTTGTGACTCTGGGCAAGTCACTCAGTCCTCCATAGCCCCAGATAGATTGTGAGCCCACCGGAACAAATAGGGAAAATGCTTGAATACCCGAGTGTAAAAAAACGCTTAGATAACCTTGATAGGTGGTATATAAAAACCTAATAAAATTGAAACTTGAAATTCACTCAGTATCTTACAGAATAATTTCACAGAATATGTTCACCAAAAAAATTCCCAGAATAGCTCTCAGAATACTTTCACAGAATAATTCCACAGGTTTGCTCCACAGAATACTTTCACAGAATATGTGCACAGACTAACCTCTCAAAATAGCTCCACAGCTCTCAGAGAAAATCTCAGAACAATACCAGCATCAATACCAAACTTCAAACCTTAACCAGAATTTCACAGTCCTCCTCAAATTTAAATAAAACCACCATAATTACCTTCTTACAAGGAACAGAAACCAAACCACTTCCACATAGATCCAAGTCACCCTCCCGGTGACAGGTCAAAAACGCGCAAGACAATCGCGCGCAGACAATCGCGCGCAGACAAATAAGCGCAAAGACAATTGCGCGCAAGACAATTCAGCGCAGCGACAACTCCGCGCAAGACAATTCAGCGCAGCGACAACTCCGCGCAAGACAATTGAGCGCAAGACAAGTCAGCGCAAGACAACTCAGCGCAAGACAACTGAGCGCGCCACTAGAGGCCGCTTGACCATCGGAGGACACGCGCACGTACAGCACGTGAACACGTCATCACGTCAACGTTGACTCTTTGCGTTTTCAACATAAATCACGTGAATGCATTTTCGTTACCATGGTTACGTTATCTCATGATATATATTCTCCGAACACGTCATCACGTCAACGTTGACTCTTTGCGTTTTCAACATAAATCACGTGAATGCATTTTCGTTACCATGGTTACGTTATCTCATGATATATATTCTCCGAACAGCATTTAAATACAAGTCACGTGAATGCATTTTCGTTACTATGGTTACGTTTCTACATTATATATGTCCTCCTTCCTTTCCCGCCTTCCTTTCGCTGCCTGACCGTGTCCGTTATAGGTAAAGATCTGGTTTTGCTGGTACTTGATCTATAACGAATATTTGTCTTGCGCGGATTTATCTCGCCTCTGGTGAGAGCGAACGTCCACATTTCTTCATTTACAGGTATGTTTATATTTACGCTTCACGCGCAAGAAAAGGGAGGGGGGGTATGGTTCATAGACAATTGCGCGCAAGACAATCGCGATCATAAAACTCAGCGCAATTGATCCTCAAGTTTATATAGGTATGTTGATATTTACATTTTCAGTTCTTGTATTGCGCGCAATTGTCTATGAACCAGTGATATTTACGCGCAATTGTCTATGAACCGCGATTTGGTCCCGTATTGTCTATGAACCGCGATTTGGTCCCGTATCTAAACGCACAGGTCCTTAAAAATCTTGTCTTGCGCGCAATTGTCTATGAAACCAGTTTATATTTACGCGCAATTGTCTATGAACCGCGATTTGGTCCCGTATCTAAACGCACAGGTCCTTAAAAATCCGCGTTCTGCGCCACTTTTCGGGTCCCTGCCACATTTAGTCTCTGGCTCTGACAGAGTTGTATGATAATTTAACTCTGAAGGATCCTAATGCTTTCCCTTCCCCATGCTAGGATCCGTCAGAGTTAAATTCCCATACGGTGCCGGGTCAAAAGCGCGCCGGCGCGCCGGGTCAAAGGCGTGCCCACCCTATTGAGCGTAGCGCGCGACGCCGCGCCTTTCTAAATTACTGTTTTTAGGGCTCCGACGGGTTCATAGACGATTGCGCGCAAGCCGCGCCGCTCTAAATGACCGTTTTTAGGGCTCCGACGGAGGGCGAGGGGGGGAGAACCCCCCACTTTACTATAATGTGGAGGGTTACGACCCCCAAACCCCCGATAACGCCGGCGCGATGTCTATTAAGTAAACAGAAGGGGGTTCCCGAACAAAACCCCCCATCGGAGCCCCTAAAAACTGTAATTTGTTGCGGTTCGGCGGCGCGCCTTGCCTTAAATTGGCTTTCGTCTTTCGCGCCGTTGTCTATGAACCTTCTCATCCAGCCCTGTCAGGGGCAGGGACCTGAAAAGGGGCACGGAACGCGGATTTTTAAGGACACCCCGTCTTGCGCTTAGTTTTCCCGCATGTTAAAAGAGCGAGAAGGTTGAGGTATGGTATTAAGATTATGTATAATGTGATGATGGATATTAATTGGAAGCATAATTGGATGGAGTTATAGATTTTAAAAGTAATAAATATCTAAAAAAACTTGTTGGCATGAGGTAAAAACTCTTATGCCAGCAACACTAGTATCTGAATATGTTTAATTTGAGGATTGTATCATGATGTAATGATGCAATATTATTGGGTAAGTGCATGAGAAAAAAAAAAGGAAAATATCAGCACAGGAGTCACCATTCAACATATAAGTAATAATTTTAAAGTATCTAGTTTTGGGTACAATTCATTATGTCACATTATCAAAATGGAAAGAACAGTAACAATAAAAAAGGGAGACATTAACATCTTACTGTAATGAATATACACTATTTTCTATTTAAAGATACACTGTCTTATTGTTGGGAGGGTGTCTAAATTATACTATTATCATTCATATTGGGAAAAGTAAGAGTGGGGAAGTGGGTTGGGAAGGGAGGTACTTGATTGACATGTGATGTATTTCATTTTAATGTTTTGATTCTTGTACACATGATGTGTCATTTAAAATGAATAAAGATTTTTTAAAAAACCGAGTGTGCTCACGGTTTATAGTTTTATAAAGGCATTGGGTACCATTTTCTTTTGCAGGTATCATACATAAGAGGATATTCACATTTACAGGTATATGCATAGCTTCATTTTTTGGTTTTGCTAAATTGGAACAATAGGATAGGATAAATAGTCTGATGGTAGGGCTTATTGGGGTACACTTTTAGCCTTGGGTGTGTAGTGAGGGTGATTGTATACAATTGTTGTGGGTCCTTGTTTTGGGCCTCTCTGCCTTCCTTCTGTCTGCGATTAGGTATAATGACGTTCTTAATCCATGATGGTTGGCAAGCCAGATTTTAACTATTACAGGTATGATTGCAAAGGTAAGTACAGACATAGTGGGTGTTGTTTGTTATATCTATGTGCTAACCTTATAAATTTTAGTCTTGCAGTCATGTGCTGAGGGATATGAATTTGCTGAAACCCTAGTGTTGTCTAGAAGTTCAATCTTGGAGGCAACGTAAGTACAGAGGTATAGGGATTTGTATGTCCTATGTATATAATAACCTTATCTAATCTACTACTGAAGGTGACTACAATCAACAGAGGACATTCAAGAGACCACGATCAACAGAGGACACACATCTTCAGTGTTTTGCTGACAGGAATCGCACCCTTGCAGGTATATGGTGTTGTGCCATAGCACTGAACTTTACATATAGGGATTTGTATGTCCTATGTATATAATAACCTTATCTAATCTACTACTGAAGGTGACTACAATCAACAGAGGACATTCAAGAGACCACGATCAACAGAGGACACACATCTTCAGTGTTTTGCTGACAGGAATCGCACCCTTGCAGGTATATGGTGTTGTGCCATAGCACTGAACTTTACATATAGGGATTTGTATGTCCTATGTATATAATAACCTTATCTAATCTACTACTGAAGGTGACTACAATCAACAGACTACAATCAAGACACCACAGTCAACAGAGGACAGACATCTTCAGTGTTTTGCTGACAGGAATCGCACCCTTGCAGGTATATGGTGTTGTGCCATAGCACTAAACTCTACATATGTATGGCCTAACCTCACCTATTTGACCTTTGCATGTTTTTTTGTGTGCTGGAGATTGGTGGGGGGTGAACATTAAGTTTACATGCATGTTATAATTCTTGCAGGTACTGGTTCAGGGTTGAAGGTCGACTACAGTTCCTGAGGGTTTCATCGATATACTTCCAGTCTTACAGGTATGATGTTCTTTTGAGTAGTGCATTCATGATATAGGCAATTGTATATCAATTGCAAGTCAAAATAGGATAATGTTATTAATTGTATGGTTTCAGGAGTGATTTGACATAGACATGGAAGTAATAACTTCACAGCGTGGGAGAGAGCACTGGGTTAATGAGGGCTATCGATATCGGCGTGACCGAGTGATGGCAGACGGATCCACGTCCTGGAGGTGTGTGCGCCGTGACTGTGTGGGAAGAAGAAAGAGGCTCGTTGATGGATCTTCTGTTGAGATAACGGCGCATGTGCATGCACCCAACAATGCTAGAATTGAAGCTGATCGAATGATGGGAGACATACGTGAAAGAGCTGTGGCTACGGTTGAAAGGCCACGTCAGATCATTCATGGCACAACAGCTGGGACAAGTTTAGAAGCAGCTACATTATTGCCTGCATACACCTCCATGCAGAGAACAGTTAATAGAAAGAGAAATGCAGGCCATCTAGCAATGGGTAATCCCAGGTGCATAAGAGACATACAAATTCCTGAGCCGCTACAAAGAAGCACACGTGGTGAACAATTACTGTTGTGGGATTCAGGTGAAAATGATGAAAGACGCATATTCATTTTCACTACAGAATCTAATCTTGAGGTGTTGGAGCAACATGGACATTGGTTCATGGATGGGACATTCAAAGTTGCCCCCCATTTGTTTGTCCAAGTCTTTACCATCCATGCATTTGTAGACAATCGTGCACTTCCCATGGTCTACGTGTTGTTGAACAGTAAAAGGGAGGAGGACTATGAACGTGTGTTGAGGAAACTGCTGGAAACCAGAAACACGTTGGCACCATTGACAATCTTGATGGACTTTGAGAGAGCAAGTCTGCAAGCTGCCCGCACTGTATTTCCCAATGCTACAGTTTCTGGCTGCCTGTTCCATCTGGGTCAATCATTGTGGCGCAGAATTCAACATGAGGGACTGACCGCCAGCTATAGAGATGAGGAGAGAGTAAGAATGTTCACCAAAATGCTGTTAGCATTAAGTTTTGTTCCTGTGGATGATGTTGCTGAGTGTTTCCAGACCTTGGAGGAGAGTCGACCAGATGAACTGACCCTGGTGTATGACTATTGGGAAGACAATTACATCGGGAGATTGCGGCCAAATGGGAGACGGGTGCCACCTTTTCCTATTCATCTGTGGAATATGCGCTCCCGTGTGGAAGATGGACTGCCTCGGACCAATAATTCCGTTGAAGGTTGGCACCATGCATTTCAATCCTCTGTTGCATGCCACCATCCAACCATCTTTAAACTCCTTGAACATATACAGCGTGAGCAAGATCACACAGAACAGTTGCTTGCTCGATTCCAGGCTGGTAACCGCGCACCACCCAGCAGTAAGAGCACGTATGTGAGAGTGACGCAAAGACTAACAACGCTGCTGCCAACATATGGTCAAACACCTCTCTTTCAATATCTCCGTGGTATAGCACATAATCTGGAACTGTAGAGTTTGATGTTGAAGTTCAGGTTTTCCTGTTGCTATGCTACAATTGTGTGCACTTTGAGATTTGAAATTTGCTTTGACATGTCCATATGGTCTCCCAAGCACATATGCTGCAGGAACAGGAGAGACACTTTGAAATGTCTATGTCCCCCTCTCCTTTTGGTGGCCCGAAAGCTACAGGCCTGCAAACTGTTGTGCTCAGGATCTCTCCCCCAGGAGTTTCTCTGAAGCCCTCCTCTGACCCCTACCTATCCTAGTATCCACTGCTCTGACATGTGCCAAGCGTGAAGGTTTTTTATGCCGAGCAAGGTAACCCACTCAAGCATACTGTACTCGCTTTGACATTTTCAAGGTGTTGTGGGTGGTGTTCAAAGGCTTTTTCCTTCACGTAGGGAAGGTCAGATGGTGTCTTGGATGGAGCGGCTTCAGGGAAAGCGTCTGTGTTAAGGAAAATTTGAAAAACTTGAAATTGTACATTTCCTCCCTTGTTTTTGGTGGCCTAGAAAGTACATAAGCAGAAATGTCAGTCAGGTGCTGTCATGAGATTCAGAAAAAGACGAGGACCCAGAATGGGTTGACAGGGGTGCAAACCTGATGGTGGCAGTCATGTGTTGGCCTTTGCAGGACCCAGAATGGGTTGACAAGGGTGCAAACGTGATGGTGGCAGTCAGGTGTTGGCCTTTGCAGGACCCAGAAGCAGAGTCCCCCCCCCCAGCAGAATGTCAGTCAGGTGCTGTCTCTGAAGCCATGAGATTCAGAAAAAGATGAGGACCCAGAATGGGTTGACAGGGGTGCAAACCTGATGGTGGCAGTCATGTGTTGGCCTTTGCAGGACCCAGAATGGGTTGACAAGGGTGCAAACGTGATGATGGCAGTCAGGTGTTGGCCTTTGCAGGACCCAGAAGCAGAGTCCCCCCCCCCAGCAGAATGTCAGTCAGGTGCTGTCTCTGAAGCCATGAGATTCAGAAAAAGATGAGGACCCAGAATGGGTTGACAGGGGTGCAAACCTGATGGTGGCAGTCATGTGTTGGCCTTTGCAGGACCCAGAATGGGTTGACAAGGGTGCAAACGTGATGATGGCAGTCAGGTGTTGGCCTTTGCAGGACCCAGAAGCAGAGTCCCCCCCCAGCAAAATGTCAGTCAGGTGCTGTCTCTGAAACCACTGCTCTGCCAATATCTCTCTCTCCCACTACTGTTGGTTAACTGCTCTGCCAACTGTTGCTCTCACTCCACAGATGTTGGTTAACTGCTCTGCCAATATCTCTCTCTCCCACTACTGTTGGTTAACTGCTCTGCCAACTGTTGCTCTCACTCCACAGATGTTGGTTAACTGCTCTGCCAATATCTCTCTCTCCCACTACTGTTGGTTAACTGCTCTGCCAACTGTTGCTCTCACTCCACAGATGTTGGTTAACTGCTCTGCCAATATCTCTCTCTCCCACTACTGTTGGTTAACTGCTCTGCCAACTGTTGCTCTCACTCCACAGATGTTGGTTAACTGCTCTGCCAATATCTCACTCTCTCCCACTACTGTTGGTTAACTGCTCTGCCAACTGTTGCTCTCACTCCACAGATGTTGGTTAACTGCTCTGCCAATATCTCTCTCTCCCACTACTGTTGGTTAACTGCTCTGCCAACTGTTGCTCTCACTCCACAGATGTTGGTTAACTGCTCTGCCAATATCTCACTCTCTCCCACTACTGTTGGTTAACTGCTCTGCCAACTGTTGCTCTCACTCCTATTTATTTGAGGCAACATTGATTTCTAAACTAATAATATATATGGACAATACAATAAAAGATGATCTAATGTCCCAGCCTCAAGATGATAGTGGCAATATTTTTTAGGCCAAAGTTGTGGCCATTGAGATGCATCAATTGAATGCTTAATCTCAATGCTCCAAATGTCTCTTAGACCATGTTTTGTTGTTTTATTTACAAGTCCAGCTATTAAGTTATACCACCTGAAAGCATAAAATATTGTGATTTATTTAGACCAAATATATGTTGCAATTGTGAAAGGTCAAGCAGTTTACTATTAGTTATTACATCCTCTAAAGAACATATCCCTGCCAACATCCAATGCTTCCAAATGAATACATCTGAAGTTCTTCCACTAAATGTACATTTTCTAAAAGGTTTATTTCATCCATTTTCAAGTTCACAATTCCAATAGAAAAATATAATTTTCAATTCCTTCATTTATGTAGGTTAAATCATCTCCTGTACAATTGACCTGGTGGCATATTATCAGTGCAGAGTGACTTAGATTCCATTTTCATGTTAACATTAGGTCACTTAACTTTAGGACAAAGATAAGAATGAACAAACGACCCGATACACACCTTAGGATAATGATACCTACTTTCTGCATTGAGCAGTAAAGCACAGTTACTTACCGTAACAGGTGTTATCCAGGGACAGCAGGCAGATATTCTTAACGCATGGGTGATGTTACACACTACTCACTAGATATTCTTACGTCCCACCCTCCTCCCCGGGTTGGCTTCTTAGCTGGCTTATCCTAACTGGGGACCACGCTCTCCTCCGTCGGGCGTGAAGGCACTCGCGCATGGTGCGGCCAACTAGAACTTTCTAGTTAAAAAGGTCTGTACCGGGGCTCCGTCAGTGACGTCACCCATGCGTTAAGAATATGCCCGACGGAGGAGTGCGTGGTCCCCAGTTTCTTCGTTTCCTCTGATGTTGCGGACCTTGTCCAAACTCCGCAAGGACAACGCCACCATGATTCTTATCGCACCTCGGTGGCCTCGCCAACACTGGTTCTCACTCCTGCTCCAACTCAGCTCCAGGGAACCCATTCTCCTTCCTGTGTTTCCTACTGTACTTACGCAGCAGCATCAGTCTCTACTGCATCCCAATCTGTCTTCGCTCCACCTGACAGCTTGGTTTCTCTCGGGCTGACCTCTCCAGAGAACCTATCTCAGCCGGTCCGCCTCATCTTGGACGCCTCCAGGAAGCCGGCCACCCTCCAATGTTACCATCAGAAATGGACCAGATTCTCCTCGTGGTGTCTCCGGCATCATCAGGAACCCACCTCCTTAGCGGTGGAAACCGTATTGGAATATTTGCTCTCGCTGTCCAATGCTGGCCTCAAAACTACCTCCATCAGAGTCCACCTCAGTGCCATCACTGCGTTTCATGAGCCCATTCTCGGAAAACCCCTCACGGCTCATCCTCTGGTTTCCAGATTTATGCGAGGGCTCTTCAATATCAAACCACCCCTCAAGCCTCCTCCAGTTGTCTGGGACCTGAATGTGGTACTCTCAGCTCTCATGAAACCTCCATTCGAGCCTCTTGCCACAACTTCACTTAGACTCCTTACCTGGAAGGTGCTTTTCCTGATTGCCATCACCTCTGCCAGGAGGGTTAGCGAACTGCATGCACTGGTTGACGACCCACCGTTCACTGTTTTTCACCATGACAAGGTTGTTCTGCGCACCCACCCTAAATTCCTTCCCAAGGTGGTCTCAGCTTTTCACCTCAACCAGTCCATTGTGCTGCCCGTCTTCTTCCCTAAGCCTCACTCGCATCCTGGGGAACAGGCGTTGCACACGCTGGATTGTAAGCGTGCCCTTGCTTACTATCTTGATCGTACCAGAGCTCACCGAACATCCCCTCAGCTATTTTTGTCTTTCGATCCCAACCGTTTGGGTCATCCTGTCTCCAAACGGACACTTTCCAATTGGCTTGCTGCCTGTATTGCATTCTGCTATGCTCGGGCCGGTCTCTCACTGGAAGGAACTGTCACGGCCCACAGAGTCCGAGCTATGGCTGCTTCTGTAGCTTTCCTCCGTTCCACGCCCATCGAGGAAATCTGCAAGGCGGCCACTTGGTCCTCAGTTCACACATTCACTACTCACTACTGTCTGGATGCGTTCTCCAGACGGGATGGACACTTCGGCCAATCTGTGTTACAAAATTTATTTTCCTAATGGCCAACCATCCCACCTCCCTCTTTGTTAGCTTGGAGGTCACCCATGTGTTAAGAATATGCTGCCTGCTTGTCCTGGGATAAAGCACAGTTACTTACCGTAACAGGTGTTATCCAGGGACAGCAGGCAGATATTCTTACGTACCACCCACCTCCCCGGGTTGGCTTCTTAGCTGGCTTATCCTAACTGGGGACCACGCACTCCTCCGTCGGGCGGGAAGGCACTCGCGCACGCGCGGTGCGGCCAACTAGAAACTTCTAGTTAAAAAGGTCCGTACCGAGGGCTCCGTCGGTGACGTCACCCATGTGTTAAGAATATCTGCCTGCTGTCCCTGGATAACACCTGTTACGGTAAGTAACTGTGCTTTCTCTGCATCCCTCTTCACAAACATATGTGATGTATGACTGTATTAATATATTAGGAGTGGAAAATGATGTGTAATAATTACAATAATTTACTCATGACTCCCTGATCTTTTTAAAATTAATAGAATTTTATTGTTCTTATGTGTTTCCCATATTCAAACACTGTAATAGCTTATTTATTTATTTATTTATTCAGATTTCCCATTAACGCTAATTGTGTTTCAATCAATTACTACAAAACTATATACTATAAAATACACACATACTCAATTAATATGTGCATTTCATCACTACAATGTAGTAAAATCTGTTTGACTATTGACCATTTAACACGTGTTTTAGATAACCAATAGCAGCGCTGAAAAGGGGAAATCTCACGATATTCACACAACATCGGTCATGTGACTGGTATTTAAGCTTTGCAATTAGGCCCCCCACCCGCATTTACAAATATCACCATTTATTCAGATTTCCCATTAACTCTGTTCGTCCGCATTTTTAACTTGCGCTCATTATACTAAAACCCGTCAATTGCGCACTGGGAAACTAATCCGTCAATTGCGCGAAAAAGTACTATAACTTTAGTATGATGATATACGTCATCATTATGCACTAATGGAGACAAGCTGATGTCATCACGCGTTTCAACACATATGCGCGCCATGCTAACGCTAATTGTGTTTCAATCAATTACTACAAAACTTTATATTATAAAATACACACATACTCAATTAATATGTGCATTTCATCACTACAATGTAGTAAAATCTGTTTGACTATTGACCATTTAACACGTGTTTTAGATAACCAATAGCAGCGCTGAAAAGGGGAAATCTCACGATATTCACACAACATCGGTCATGTGACTGGTATTTAAGCTTTGCAAAAACGTCATAGATTCACAGAGAAGATGGCATCCTATGTGGGTTTCCGTGGACGTAAGCCCAATTTCTCCGAGCGTGAAGTACTCATATTAACTGAGTACTTCACGCTCAATGCTAAACTGCTTTTCCCCGTTAAGGGGAAAAGACGCAATATAGGTGAAATGGACAGGGCCTGGGGAGAACTTGCGCAGCTGTTCAACGCCCGCGCTATCACACCGCGCTCCGTAAGTATTTATCAAATACATGTTGTTCATAGACAATTGCGCGCTGACAAATTGGCGCGGATAAAGAATTTATTTTTTTGCGCGGAAGGCAAAAATGGATACGCATCTCCTGAAATCGCGCACTGCGTCATCATACATCTGCTGAAAAATTTTGCAGTTGATAATGGTGTCTCTCATGTACTTATTTGATTTAATTAGCTGTATTCCAGTCGGGTTTTCAAAATTTACATAATTATTATGCTTGCAATCTATTTCCATGCACTGCTTTCAATGCATATATATATATCATGTCTGCGCGATTTGTCCACGTGCTATTCTCTATGAACCATATATCATGGCTCACTCATGTCTCTCCATTATGTAATAGGTTGAGGATTTGAAGAAAAAAGCCCGCGAGCTCAGGCTACATCACCCTGCATGGGTCCGGGCTGTCCGCCGCAATCTGTACAACACCCCAGGTATGTTACAGTAAAATATCGGGTGGGTATAAGGTGTGCAGTCATAATATCTGTGTTGAACAATCATGTATTTTAAACATTGACAGGTCAAAAACTCGAAAGACAATCGCGCGCAGACAAACATTTTAAACATTAACAGTTTTTCATATACTTCTGACACTACATGCATTTATGTCTTCAGATGCGAGTGAGGAGGAAGAGGAGGAGGAGGATCAGGAAGAGGAGGAGGAGGAGGAGGAGGAGGAGGAGGAGGAAGACACCCCTATCCCTGACCGGCCGTTCCTTATCCCCCGCAGACGCCCCACCTCCCAATCCCCTTCCACCTCCGCCCAGTCCCATCCAACGTCCCAACCCCCTTCCACCTCCGCCCAGTCCCATCCAACGTCCCAACCCCCTTCCACCTCCGCCCAGTCCCATCCAACGTCCCAACCCCCTTCCACCTCCGCCCAGTCCCATCCAACGTCCCAACCCCCTTCCACCTCCGCCCAGTCTCATCCAACTTCCCCCCACCGACGCCCTAGACCACCCTCTAGGATCCCCCTAAAAAAACGCCCCAAACCCTGCCCTGCCCCTTCATTCCCAATGCCCTGTTCCCCCTCCCTCCCACCCCCTAAACCCAAGTTCTGCCTTAAACTTTTCCCTGAAATTCGACCCTCTGTCATCACCTCTCCCCCAGCCCTCCCACGTACCTCAATGAGTACTGCCTCAACCCCCATCCTGGACAGATTTAGCGACCTCTCTGTCCAGTCCGGTAAGTGTTATGATATTTTTATTCTGTAATTTTTGTACTGTAAAAGCTTTTATTCATTTTTACAACGTACATCAAGTGTACAATTAATAAACACATTTATGATTTAAGACATCACTTGAATTTTAATAATATAATATAAAATGCTTAGGTTTGTTCATATGTAACAAAAACAACCAAGTTTGTCTCATAGATGCTTCCACTGTACATAATTGTCTTTTCAATGTCCACCTGCTTTTCATGCTCTTTTTCATTACAGATATATTGGCATCCCCCTCCTCTTCGCCGCCTTTGTCAACATCCCCACTCCCCATTCAAAGCCCCAACCGTTGTTCCACCTGTTTTGCCCCCCTCCGACCCTCAACCAGAGATTGTGGGACCAACCCTGCAACGGCCACCACCCCTGTTGCAGCGACCACTATTGTGGCTCACGCTGCCACAAACACAGATCCTCCGCCCAGTTCTGTAACAGTGGAGGACATTTACACGGCGGTGGTTACCATCTTAGCAGGGGTGGAGCACATGAACGACTGTGCTGAAGAATCCGTTCAACACATTCGTCACGTGACAGGGGCACTGCAGGTCTTGCTAGAAGCACTTCGCGGTACCCCTCCCACCCCGTGAATGGCTCCACTGTTAACGAGGGAGCTGCACCCTCTTGTCACCACTCCTCCCTCCCCTTCTTCCCCCCCTGCCTCACTCCCTCCCCCTCCTGCCCTTCGCCCTCCCAGAAAAAATACAAAAAAAGTATAAAAACAACTCCCTCCCCTTCTTCCCCCCCTGCCTCACTCCCTCCCCCTCCTGCCCTTCGCCCTCCCAGAAAAAATACAAAAAAAGTATAAAAACAACTCCCTCCCCTTCTTCCCCCCCTGCCTCACTCCCTCCCCCTCCTGCCCTTCGCCCTCCCAGAAAAAATACAAAAAAAGTATAAAAACAACTCCCTCCCCTTCTTCCCCCCCTGCCTCACTCCCTCCCCCTCCTGCCCTTCGCCCTCCCAGAAAAAATACAAAAAAAGTATAAAAACAACTCCCTCCCCTTCTTCCCCCCCTGCCTCACTCCCTCCCCCTCCTGCCCTTCGCCCTCCCAGAAAAAATACAAAAAAAGTATAAAAACAACTCCCTCCCCTTCTTCCCCCCCTGCCTCACTCCCTCCCCCTCCTGCCCTTCGCCCTCCCAGAAAAAATACAAAAAAAGTATAAAAACAACTCCCTCCCCTTCTTCCCCCCCTGCCTCACTCCCTCCCCCTCCTGCCCTTCGCCCTCCCAGAAAAAATACAAAAAAAGTATAAAAACAACTCCCTCCCCTTCTTCCCCCTCTGCCTCACTCCCTCCCCCTCCTGCCCTTCGCCCTCCCAGAAAAAATACAAAAAAAGTATAAAAACAACTCCCTCTCCTTCTTCCCTCCCTTTCCATCCACCCCCCTCCACACTCCCACCCCTTCACATCCATTCACACCATACCCACCCCACTCCACCCACAGTCTCCAGCATCATGACTCGCCTGCCTCCTACCGTCTCGTGGGATCTTCAGTCCTCCTGTGAGTGTCTCTCTATCTCTCTCTCACTCTCTCCCTCCCTTCCCTCCCTCCCTCTCTCTCCCTTACCACAGTGTTTTCTTTGCCCTCCAGCCTCCTGTGTCGCAGCAGTGGTGACTACAACTTCACAATTCATGTCTCCAGCATCATGACTCGCCTGCCTCCTACCGTCTCGTGGGATCTTCAGTCCTCCTGTGAGTGTCTCTCTATCTCTCTCTCACTCTCTCCCTCCCTTCCTCCCTCCCTCTCTCTCCCTTACCACAGTGTTTTCTTTGCCCTCCAGCCTCCTGTGTCGCAGCAGTGGTGACTACAACTTCACAATTCATGTCTCCAGCATCATGACTCGCCTGCCTCCTACCGTCTCGTGGGATCTTCAGTCCTCCTGTGAGTGTCTCTCTATCTCTCTCTCACTCTCTCCCTCCCTTCCTCCCTCCCTCTCTCTCCCTTACCACAGTGTTTTCTTTGCCCTCCAGCCTCCTGTGTCGCAGCAGTGGTGACTACAACTTCACAATTCATGTCTCCAGCATCATGACTCGCCTGCCTCCTACCGTCTCGTGGGATCTTCAGTCCTCCTGTGAGTGTCTCTCTATCTCTCTCTCACTCTCTCCCTCCCTTCCTCCCTCCCTCTCTCTCCCTTACCACAGTGTTTTCTTTGCCCTCCAGCCTCCTGTGTCGCAGCAGTGGTGACTACAACTTCACAATTCATGTCTCCAGCATCATGACTCGCCTGCCTCCTACCGTCTCGTGGGATCTTCAGTCCTCCTGTGAGTGTCTCTCTATCTCTCTCTCACTCTCTCCCTCCCTTCCTCCCTCCCTCTCTCTCCCTTACCACAGTGTTTTCTTTGCCCTCCAGCCTCCTGTGTCGCAGCAGTGGTGACTACAACTTCACAATTCATGTCTCCAGCATCATGACTCGCCTGCCTCCTACCGTCTCGTGGGATCTTCAGTCCTCCTGTGAGTGTCTCTCTATCTCTCTCTCACTCTCTCCCTCCCTTCCTCCCTCCCTCTCTCTCCCTTACCACAGTGTTTTCTTTGCCCTCCAGCCTCCTGTGTCGCAGCAGTGGTGACTACAACTTCACAATTCATGTCTCCAGCATCATGACTCGCCTGCCTCCTACCGTCTCGTGGGATCTTCAGTCCTCCTGTGAGTGTCTCTCTATCTCTCTCTCACTCTCTCCCTCCCTTCCTCCCTCCCTCTCTCTCCCTTACCACAGTGTTTTCTTTGCCCTCCAGCCTCCTGTGTCGCAGCAGTGGTGACTACAACTTCACAATTCATGTCTCCAGCATCATGACTCGCCTGCCTCCTACCGTCTCAGCTCCCACATCTGGACTTGGCTTGCCAGCTCTCCTTCGATGATCAGAAAAATCTGACATCATATCTATGATACTTTTAAAAATACATTTTAATATACAACTTATTGAAAATAAAGGACAACTGCGTACTGGATAAATGCAAAACCTTATCAAACATAAGTGTTAATTTACATGGCTGTGTCAACTAGGTAGAATTTGTAATGCTACATGATTGACACCTTATCTTGTTTAGAGATGTTCTTAATAGAGTATAACACTTATCATGCTTAATCCTTTAAGTATAAATTAGATGAAATGCATTGAGGTGATATGTTAACATCTTTCCTTTCGTGCACACAAAATGTGATAGATGTATAAGGTGTACACCTGACATAATTTTAGTCACCCATCTCCCTGTATGCCTCTTGTAAGGAGATGCACATTTAGTTTGCTTTAAATCCTGAACTACTTACCATCAATAAAACAGGGGCACTGGTCTCCTGACGTAATAGCATGTATTTAATACGTACTTCCTGAGTGCTGTGTCAAAGCACTAGCATTGAACAGGTGCGCCAGTTTCCCCCAGACCCAATCGATTTCACCTATATTTCTAACTTTCCTCTTGATGGGGAATAGCAGTTTAGCATTGAGCGACATGTACTCAGTTAATCAGAGTACTTCACGCTTGGACAATTTGTGTTTCTGCACACAAAATCCATAATAGGAAGTCATCTTCTCTGTGTATCTATGACATTTTTGCAAAGTACTCAGTTAATCTAAGTACTTCCTGAGTGCAGTGTCAAAACACTAGCATTGAACAGGTGCGCCAGTTTGGCCCAGGCCCAGTCCATTTCACCTATATTTCTAACTTTCCTCTTGATGGGGAATAGCAGTTTAGCATTGAGCGACATGTACTCAGTTAATCAGAGTACTTCACGCTTGGACAATTTGTGTTTCTGCACACAAAATCCATAATAGGAAGTCATCTTCTCTGTGTATCTATGACATTTTTGCAAAGTACTCAGTTAATCTAAGTACTTCCTGAGTGCAGTGTCAAAACACTAGCATTGAACAGGTGCGCCAGTTTGGCCCAGGCCCAGTCCATTTCACCTATATTTCTAACTTTCCTCTTGATGGGGAATAGCAGTTTAGCATTGAGCGACATGTACTCAGTTAATCAGAGTACTTCACGCTTGGAGAACTTGTGTTTTGGCACACAAAATCCATAATAGGAAGCCATCTTCTCTGTGAATCTATGACATTTTTGCAAAGTACTCAGTTATTCTAAGTACCTCACCACAATTGTGGCTCACACTGCACACAGACACACACACACTGACTGAATGAGAGCCAAAGAGTCAGTTTTCTCCACACTATGTCCATTTTTCAAATGTTCCTGTGCTTGATGGGGAAACAATACTTTAGCATTGCACAAAACATACTCTATCTGGACTAAATTTATGTATGTTTCTCTATATATGATCTTTTAAAGTTCATAGCCTTTTACATCCTCCAGTTCAAACACTGAATCTCAAGCATACAGAATACTTTTCTTTCTGTGAATTTATGCTTTCGCCCTCATCATCATCCTATTTTTAGACCAATTTCAAAATCTTTTCAATTTCAATATTCTTATAATAATCTTTATCATTCAATGTTATTATTTGCTGTTCACATCATGTTTACTTGTGTTCAATAATACTTACTTTGCATTTAACTTTGCCCTGGGAGATCTATGTTATCCATTCTATATGTTCACTGTATTATGCTTTCTTCAATAATACAGTTACTCAGAAATAAAAACATTATAACACAACTATTGATTCCAGAATTTATTTTACACTCACAAACTCCAATGACATTATGAACTTATAATGACTAACGTCATTTAACAAATTGTTTATTATTGTCTTTTAACATATTAAAACACTTCATAAAATCAATAACTAGAAAGCTGCAAACAAATTGTGGACAGTTTTGTTTGGGTTTTATTCGGTGGGGAGGGGCAGTGAAGCTTGTCTTTAATCTTTGAAATCTGTTGGGCCTGAAGACAACTCAGCGTGAAGACGACAGAGCATGAAGACACTTGTAAGTTTGAACATGAATAACGATTTAAACAAACAAAGAAAATGACATAATGATCGTCATAAACACTTAAAACATATATTATGTCATATAACGATTATTAAGCTAATTCAGCTTTACAAATTTTTACAATTCATACAACAAACATATCATGCAAGACAAACAGAAATAATGAAACTTAGCATTTGACAGATGGATCAGATGAATAGACACTGCAGGCATCAGACTATGGGCATTTCATTATGACCCCAATGCAAACACCCACTATGCCCATTTACCTTCCACTATTACAGGTCTCACAGTCCACAATTAATGTGTCTGGTAACGGGACAAAAACACCTGGGGAAAAAATTTGGAACTATCCCAAAATCTGCAGCCTGGAACTGGGTAACCTGGCCACCCTGTTACTTTGATTTATTAAACTCTTTTTTCCAATATGAGAATGACACGAACTAAATTCACCATCCTGTCCATATGAGTTATGTAGCTGTCCTTGTCCCTCTCCCATTCCTATCATCTCTGCTTTAACAGTGTCAGGTCAAGACCACACCAAGACAAAGGCCGCTGAGCGCAGGGCAGAGGCATGTGCCTAACAAAATTAATAATGCATTTTTAAGGTCTCCAAAATAATGAGGGAAGTTGCCTTGCCTCGCGCTGAGTTGCTCGCGCTCAGTTGTCAGTTGTCTCGCGCTCGATTGTCTGCGCGATTTTGTCCGCGCGCGATTGTCTTGCGCGCAATTGTCTATGAACCGTTTTGAGCTCAGTTGCTCGCGCTCAGTTGCTCGCGCTCAGTTGTTTTGAGCTCAGTTGTCTTGCGCTCAGTTGTTTTTGAGCTCAGTTGTCTTGCGCTCAGTTGTCTTGCGCTCAGTTGTTTTTGAGCTCAGTTGCTCGCGCTCAGTTGTCTTGCGCTCAGTTGTCTTGAGCTCAGTTGTCTTGCGCTCAGTTGTCTTGCGCTCAGTTGTTTTTGAGCTCAGTTGTCTTGCGCTCAGTTGTCTTGCGCTCAGTTGTCTTGCGCTCAGTTGTTTTTGAGCTCAGTTGTCTTGCGCTCAGTTGTCTTGCGCTCAGTTGTCTTGCGCTCAGTTGTTTTTGAGCTCAGTTGTCTTGCGCTCAGTTGTCTTGCGCTCAGTTGTTTTTGAGCTCAGTTGCTCGCGCTCAGTTGTCTTGCGCTCAGTTGTCTTGAGCTCAGTTGTCTTGCGCTCAGTTGTCTTGCGCTCAGTTGTTTTTGAGCTCAGTTGTCTTGCGCTCAGTTGTCTTGCGCTCAGTTGTCTTGCGCTCAGTTGTCTTGCGCTCAGTTGTCTCGCTCGTGCACATTCATGAAAATAATTTGCGCTCAATTGTCTTGCGCTCAATTGTCTTGCGCTCAGTTGTCTTGCGCTCAGTTGTCTTCACGCTCATTTGTCTTGCGCTCAGTTGTCTCGCGCTCGATTGTCTGCGCGATTTTGTCCGCGCGCGATTGTCTTGCGCGAAATTGTCTTGCGCGCAATTGTCTATGAACCCACCCTCCCAACTGTCAAATCTGACAGTTGGAATGTTCACCAGCTGATGCTGATCTCTGCACTAGGACAGCAAACCTGTGCAGGAGATCAGCAACAGAATACCAAAACTGCACAAATACAAACGATATACAAACCAAACTTCTTAAAATAGGAAAATCCCCACAAATCTTACCTTCCAGATTTTCTTTACTGTAAAAACCCTTTAAAATCTTGTTTAAACCTTGTTTTTCTCGCTCAGGTAACTTTGACCTTCAAGTTTCCTCAACTTTGGAACAATTTTCCACTCTTTTTATGAAGTTCTGTCTCTCTTCCTTTTTTTCGTAAGTCTTTGAAAACTATTCTGTTCACTAAGCACTTTGGTAATTAATTTCCTCTTGGTTTTTTTTTCTTTCTCTTCAGTCCTTATTGGCCTAAACTAACTACTATAAACCTAGACGAGCTTTCCTGGATTGCAGTCTCGGTATATAAAGCAAAGCATTAGATTAGATTAGATCAAACTTTTAACCCTGGTTACACAAACCGCAGACAAATGTATCAGTCTGACAGTTGTCATTCATTAGTCCTCTAACATCTCTTGTTCAGTTAAAATTTAAAATTACATTATTTTTAAAAAAGTGCCCATGCATAAAAAAGTATAAGTGCAACAAGTTAACCTCAATTATAAATCATACTCCAATGGAAAATGCACTTAACTTTAGATACAGCCAATGGGGGCCATTTCACCTCAAAGACTGGGCTTCTTCAGAACTGCAGTGGAGTTTTGAGGCAATTTATAACGGCACATTTTGAATCTGCACTTTCCATTGGAATATGATTTATAATTGAGATTAATTTGTCGCACTTATACTTTTTTATGATAACTAAGCCATTATAACTGTCAGACAGAAAAATTTCTCTGCAGTTTGGTTTTCTGAAGCACCTTCCCTGACTTAATGTAACCCTGCCTATTTCCAGTGACTCAGAAAATAGGCAAAGCTGCATAAAAAAATTTCTTTCACTCAAATATTTCAAATAAAATAAATTTAATATGCATTTAGAATTAACAATATATTACAGTTACCACAATTGTAGCTCAGAAGTTTTTTTCTTCTTAATGTCCAATCACACGCCGGTCCAGGACAGATGACAGCAGGCAAACAGGTGTTTATTTTTCTCTTCTTCTTTCTTTTTTGCGTGGGCTAGCGTTTGATTGTAGTTCTTGTTGATCCCTATTACTCTATCTATTAACAAATCAATAAAGGAAAACCCTAACTATTCTCCAAGATTCCATTTTAAACTAGCTATATAAAAGAATAGAGAATTGAGATGGCCCTAAACTATACCCACCCACAATTAACTAATATTTCAATAAACCTCTTATAACCCTAAAACACCAAAGTTAAAATTTGGGGAAACCCCCCCCCCCACTAAACATTGAATAAATGTTTCAGAAATACTATTATTACAACACAAATTACTCCAAACAGGAAACTGTATTCTAACCAAATCCAAATTATTACCGTTCTTCAATAAATTCAAAATTTACTTTCAAAAACACAGACAACTTCTAACACACAACTGTCTACATAAAAACCCACCCAAACTCAACTGCTCTCTTTGGCAATTTAGTAGAGAATGACACGGTGACAAAATTCAACACCATTCCCATCCCTGTGGATAACCGTGGGAAACCATCTTCATGTCATTCTTTAAGGAGAGAGGGAAGAATCAGAGTATGAATGACCACAACCACTGACCCGCAAGCTTTGCTTTGAAGAATGCTGATGTAGAAGGATTGAGATTGAAATAGACACTAGAAAATGACATGGGATTATTTCCCGCGGTTATCCGCGGGGACGGGAATGGTGATGAATTTTGTCACCGTGTCATTCTCTACAATTTAGAATACTAGCAGCACTGTGCTATCTAGAATTCAAAAAGTGACATGTACAGCTCTAAATTCTTAAAGCTACAGAAATACTTTTTATAACCTTGGTTACATTAAGAAATTTACTGGTGGGTTATTCTTTATCAGCTGGCTTTTTCTTCTTTTTTTTTTTCACTTTTGTGGAGTGTTGCCAGCAGCCATTTAGTGGTTTTGAATATTTCACACTGATTCAGAATGACCCCAAACATGGATGTGTGCCCTCCAAATTGCCTCACTAGGCATGCTAGGATTGAGATTCAGATTGCTGCAGGAGCACCCCCCCCACCTCAATCCCAGCATGCCTTGTGCAGAGATGTCAAGTCACAAGCAATAGGTGTCTGACATGCATTTGGCTGCCCTCACACAATAAGCCTCCCCTCTTTTGCAGTCTGGTAACTTTCTACTGCCTCTCCTCCACACAAAGTCTGGCTTATCTTCTACACTCCTTTCCCCACCTAAGGTTCAGTATCTCAACCTCTCTCTCAACCCCCTCTTCCAGTGTTCCTTAATCTTGTCTTTCACTACCAGCAGCAGATAGGCTGCCTGCAACCAGCCCGAGTCTTCCTTCTGATGCACCCCACTCATGTGAAAACAGGAAGTGGCATTACCGGAGGACAGGATGACAGAGGGAAGACACAGGGCAGTTGCAAGCAGCCTATGTGCATTGTTGCCACTGCAGTGAAAGACAAGTTTAAAGGTAGATGGGGGGGGGGGGGATTTCAGAGACTGGTAGGGGATTTCAGAGACAGATGCCAGATCATGGATGGAGGGAAGAGTGGAAGGATAGATTTTACTTTATTGCACATTTCTGTTATCATTAGTTGAGTTATAGTTTATTATTTATATTTTGCCTTTACTGAAGGCAGATTACAAACAAACATACATAATTTAAAACAATAAAACATTGAACAAGGACATACCAAAACCACAAAAATATACATAAAAGTGAAACTCTCATATAATACATTAAAAACTCAACAAAACACAAGCATAAATCTCAAGCCAAGACAGTTACCACCCCCAGCTAGGGTTACCAGATGTGCGGGAAAACCCGGTATGATCGTGTGATCAGGCCAAGTGGTCAACACCCGTCACACATCTGTCCCTAGATACTTCCAGTCTTCTACTAAGCTCTGCTAAAACACAATAACAATAACACTGTTAAACATACTCCAAAAACCATCACCAGGTCCCTACAGGCTCCACGAGGTTCGTGTGGTGGCGGAGTTGGGGTCAGAATGGGGCGGAGCCAGGTGTTTTCTTTTTTTAAAGAGGAAATCTGGTAACCCTACTCTCAGCTCTACTGCCCATTTACCACAACCCACCAAAGGCTCACAACAATAATTGCATGTTTTATCTTTCATTAAAACTAACTGTAACCTGCCTCAACCCAATCAGAAGTTCATTCCATTCAAGAGGTCCTATCACAGAGAATGCAAATTTTAGATGCATCGTTAACTAAGAGGGAACAACAAGCTGATGCCAGACTCAGGGGTGGAGGGGAGGAGGTGATGGACTAGGGGATGAAGAAGAAGAAGAAAAGAGAGAGATATTGGACCCAAAGGCAGAAAGGAAGGAGGGAGACATGCTCTACAACAGGATGGAGGAATATCACTTTGCATTATTAGTACAAATGCTTGTACTAACACAGTTAGATTATTGCAATTCATTGTATATTGATTTGAATGTTTGCATATCAAACAAACTTCAACTAATCCAAAATACAGCAGTTAGACTGATCTTATCTTTGGCTTAAGAAAATATGATAGTGCCATTAATGCTTTTCATAGGTTGCATTGGTTATCAGTTAAAAAAAAAAGAGTAGAGTTTAAATCAGTTTGTTTGATTTTTCATGCACTGCAGACAGATTCTTCTGATTTTTTAACTCAGTCTTTCTCTAGTTTACATTTTTCATTGATACGGTTAAATGAAATATCTTTACTCCATTATCCTTCTACTGAGGGAATGAGATATAAGTGATAATTTAGTTGTCTGTTTACTTATGCTGCTACTAATATTTTGAATAGTTTACCATGGCAAATTAGGGTAGAATTTGGTTACTTGATATTTCAAAAAAAGCTGAAAGCATTTCTATATAGCAACATGTAGATTACGCCAACTATTTTGTCTTATTTAGATTTTTTTAAATTGTAATTACCATTATTTGTATATGGTATTTCATATTGACGTGATATATATAAAGCTTTATTATTATTATTTATTATTATATTGTAAATCACTGTGATTCATAAATTTTGGATTAGATTAGACCACTGGGGCAGGGAGAGGAGAGAAGAAATGATTGGCCATAGAAGGGAAGGATGGCAGGAAAGAGAGAGGAAGATATTCTGTACCATAGGGGGAAGGGCTAGAGAGAAGTAAAGATGCTGGACAAGATCAAGGGATAGAAGATAAGAGAGATGGGACAAGGAGATGCTTGGGAGGGGGGGGTGGAGTGGAGGGAGATGATAGGCTACAAGGGGTGTGGGGAGACAGAAGGAGATAGAGGGAGGAAAATGCTGGGCTACAAGGGTGGAAGCATGTATATAACTAATGGGCAGACTGGATGAACCGTTCAGGTCTTTATCTGTCATCATTTACTATGTTACTATAAGGGGCCATGGTGGCTGTCACACAGGTAACTGAATACAGAGGGTAGAAATGTGGTAATGGGAAGCAAATGACATACAGAAGGGAATATAAAAGTAGGGAAGGAGTAATAGAGGACATGAGAGAACTAGGGGTGAGAGAGAGAGATGGAAATTAAGGAGTAAAAAGAAGAAAAAATGTGGGTGGAAGTGACATGGGCTTCCTGAATGACTGCCTGATTATGAGCTCTGGCCTCCTCTCTCAAATAATAATCTCTAACTTACTCCATCCGCTACCTAGGCTTGTATTTTTAATTTCTTTTGCTTGGATTGTGTTGTGTGCTAATTTGGACGGTGAATAAGCTAAAAATTTTAGATGTGAAAAAAAATCTTTAAATCAGTTTTGGTGGGCCAGCTCTGACCCTTGCCATATGGCAGGCCAGTAGGCCTCTCTCACCAACATGGCTTATGGCACCTGAGACTCAGAACAGCTCTGATGATGATGGGGAATCAGAACCTGTTAATCTTTGCAGTTTAAGCTAAGATGTCCAGAGCAGTGGCGTACAAAGGTGGGGGGGGAGGGGGAAGTCCCCCTGGGTGCAAGCTCGTTAAATAGTAAGCAGGCAGAGGAGAGATCTCTTTCAAATATTTTCTTTTATTATGATGCTTGTTAAGGTATTCAATCTTTGTTGTGAAGGAGATGGTTATACTCATATTTTGCAGTTTGTATGCGATGGTGTTTTGCATATGAGATAGAGTGATGAGTGATGTTTGAAAGTTTTGGGAGAGAGAATAGGTGCTATAGAATGGAACAAGCACACTTCCTCCTCATGGATTTCTCCCTTTGGGTAAATTTGGCCTGAGAGAGAATTAATAGTGTTGGGATTAAGGAGGTTCCTTGTGGGTTGGGAGGATATATTTTTCTGTTTTATATGGCTTGGGTTTTGTTTGGGATGGGGGTGGGTGGGGGAAACTTGCCTGTTCTTTTATTGTGCATAGGATTGTCAATCGTTACTCTGCATGTAATTTTGTTACAAATCAATGTCTAATGTTGTAAATGTACTTACCATCAATGTTCATGGTCTAAACTCAACCTATAAACGAAATCAATTGTGGCAGGAACTGACTACACAAAGTGCTCATGTGGTCTTCTTCCTTCAAGAGACTCGTTTTAGAACCCAGCATGAGCACTTATGCTTTAGAGCAGTGGTCTCAAACTCGTGGCCCAGGGGCCACATGCAGCCCGCCAGGTACTATTTTGAGGCCCTCAGTATGTTTATCCTAATCACAAAAGAAAAACAGTTTCTTGATCATATGTCTCTTTAGCTATAAATTACAATATTATTATTAAGACTTAGCCAAAAGTAAAGATTTATAGAAACATAGAAACATAAAAAAAGACGGCAGATAAGGGCCGCGGCCCATCTAGTCTGCCCACCCCAATGACCCTCCCCTATTTATCTCTGTGGAGAGATCCCACGTGACGATCCCATTTCTTCTTAAAATCAGGCACACTGCTTGCCTCGATCACCTCAACCACTCTTTCGGTGAAAAAGTATTTCCTGGTGTCGCCGTGCAATTTCCCGCCCCTGATTTTCCATGGATGTCCTCTTGTCGCCGTCGGACCTTTGAAAAAGAAGATATCTTCTTCTACCTCGATACAGCCCGTGAGGTATTTGAACATCTCGATCATGTCTCCCCTCTCTCTGCGTTCCTCGAGTGAGTATAGCCGTAATTTATCCAGCCGTTCCTCGTACGGGAGATCCTTGAGTTCCGAGACCATCCGGGTGGTCATTCGCTGGACTGACTCAAGCCTCAGTACATCCTTGCAGTAATGAGGCCTCCAGAATTGTACGCAGTATTCCAGATGGGGCCTCACCATGGATCTATACAATGGCATAATGACTTCAGGCTTGCGGCTGACGAAACTCCTACGTATACATCCTATGATCTGCCTAGCCTTAGATGAAGCCCGCTCCACTTGATTGCAGTCTTCATGTTTTCACTGATGATTACCCCCAAGTCCCGTTCTGCAACAGTCCTTGCTAGGATCTCGCCATTTAGGGTGTAAGTCTCGCATGGATTTTGGCTGCCAAGGTGCATGACTTTGCATTTCTTGGCATTGAAGCTCAGTTGCCAGGTCCTAGACCATTGCTCCATTAGGAGTAGGTCGTGTTTCATATTGTCCGTTGTGCTCTTGCTTTTTATGTTACACAGTTTGGCGTCATCGGCGAATAACGTTATTTTACCGCGAAGCCCCTCAGCCAAGTCTCTTATAAAGATATTGAAAAGGATCGGGCCCAAGACCGAGCCCTGCGGCACTCCACTGATCACTGCCGTCGTTACGGAGGGGGTGCCATTCACCACCACCCTCTGAAGCCTACCACCAAGCCAGTCCCCAACCCATTTAGTCAAAGTGTCACCTAATCCTATAGAACTCATTTTGCACAATAACCAGCGGTGAGGGACACTATCAAATGCTTTGCTGAAGTCCAAGTATACAATGTCCAAGGACTCTCCAACATCGAGCTTCCCCATCACCCAGTCAAAGAAGCTGATCAAGTTGGATTGGCAGGATTTCCCCTTGGTAAATCCATGCTGACGGGGATCCCGCAGATTCTCCTCATCCAGGATCATATCTAATTGGTGTTTGATTAGAGTTTCCATTAGTTTGTGAGACTCACTGGTCTGTAGTTCTCAGCCTCTGTCCTGCAACCTTTTTTGTGGAGTGGAATGACATTAGCCGTTTTCCAGTCCAACGGGACTCTACCTGTACTAAGGGAGAGATTGAAGAGCGCGGATAGTGGTTCCGCCAGGACATCCCTTAACTCCCTGAGCACCCTGGGGTGTAGGTTGTCTGGCCCCATTGCTTTGTTAACCTTGAGCTTTGACAACTCACAGTAGACACTGCTTGTTGTGAACTTGAAGTTACTAAACGGGTCTACTGAGCCATCCTTCTTTTGTAGTTGAGGGCCAGAACCTGGCGCCTCGCGGGTGAAGACTGAGCAGAAGTATTCATTTAACAGTTCAGCTTTTTCCGAGTCTGCTTCTACATAGGTCCCGTCTGGTTTCTTAAGGCGTACTATCCCGCTTGTGCTGCGGTTTCTGTCGCTAATGTACCTGAAGAAGGATTTATCGCCCTTCTTGATGTTCTTTGCTAAAGTTTCCTCCATTCGGATTTTGGCCTCTCTAACTGCTGTTTTGACGACTCTTGCCCTAGTCAAATAGACTTCTCTAGAGTCCTGAGATCATGTATGTTTGCAAGAGATGAATGCTTTTTTCTTCTCTTTTATGAGGTCCGAGATCTCCGCAGAGAACCATTGTGGCTTATTGTTCCTACGCCGTTTACTCCCTGATTTTATATAGCGATTGGTCGCCTCCTGAATGGTAGCTTTCAGAGTCGACCACAGTTCCTCTATGTTATCTGTTCCTGCTTGGTTTTGTAGTGCTTGATGGATGAAATCCCCCATACCCTCAAAGTTGGCGTTCTTGAAGCTAAGGACCCGCCCACTGAGACCTCAGTGACACTTTCACCATTGGTAAGCAACAGGTCCAGTATTGCCTGTTCCCTTGTTGGCTCCAATACCAGTTGCCTCAGTTTAGCTCCCTTCATAGAGTTCAATAGTCTCCTGCTGCTGCTGGATGCAGAGGAAAGTGTGTTCCAATCCACATCAGCCATGTTGAAGTCTCCTAACAACACTGTATCCCCACGCAAGGTGATATTCTCTATGTCACTGATTAGTTCTATATCTATGTCATCCTGTTGCCTTGGGGGTCTGTAAACTATGCCAAGATACAGGCATTTGTCATTCCCCCTGGCCAAATTTACCCAAAGGGATTCCCCTGTGTACCTGATATCTGTGATTCTGGTGACTTTAATATCATCCTTAGTGTATAATGCTACACCACCTCCCATTCTGCCCTTCCTGTCTTGGCGAAGGAGGTTGTATCCTGATATCACCACGTCCCACCCATGGGAGTCGGTGAGCCAGGTCTCAGATATCGCCACCACATCCAGGTCAGCGTTTCTCATTTCAGTCTCAAGTTCCAGGATCTTGTTGCCCAAACTATGGGCGTTGACGTACATGGCCCTCCATGTAGCATGTTTGCTATGCCTCCCTGGGGCTGTTCCTGTTTGAGCTGCGTGGACCTTTTCAGTACTACTTGTAGTTTGTGTACCTTCCCTAGACCCAATATTGCAAAGTGTACCTGCCCTAGGTTCGAAAGTGTTTGTACTCTGTGGGGGAATAACTGTTTGAGCTACTTTAATTCTTTTAGTACAGCTTGCAATGTGTGTACCCTCCCTAGACCCGGAATTATAAACTATAAAGAGTTTTACCTCATGCAAAATTGTCTGAGGCCCTCTAAGTACCTACAAATCCAAAATGTAGCCCTGCAAAGGGTTTGAATTTGAGACCACTGCTATAGAGTGTACTCACAGGGACCTTAAAGTCCAGATTGGTCAGATGCACAAAGACCCTTAAAGGTGATTTATATTTGCACAGGTCTTGGTGGACGAGGTAGAGTTGACCTTGGCAAATGTATATTCGCCCAACATGGGTCAAGCTATCTTTTTTTTTTATTTCTTAAACATGTAGTTGAGTGGCTTTATTAAGAGCCACTTGATTTGTGATGGAGATTTCAATGCTTGTATTGACCTGATCTAGGACACTATTGGGAATAGATTAGTGGAGGCTACACCAGCCAATGGAGCTCTTCAAAGGTTTATTCAAGATCTGGGGATATTTGATGTTTGGAGAGAATGTAATGGAACAATAAGGGATTATACTTACTTTTCCTCTCCACACTCACAATACTTCTGTATTTACTTAGGGGCAAGATGGGTGACTCTTTAATAGATATTTACTTTCTCAGACCACGCCCTATGCATAGTAGATTTACTGAATCTTAAAGCAGAGCTAGTAGTTTGGTTTTGGACTCTAAACACTTCCCTTCTTAAGGATGAGAATATAGTGCGGTAGTATAAGAAATTTTTGAAGGATTATTTAGAGTTTAACTTGAGCTCAGACTGCCCCCATTTCAGTTGTCTGGGATGCCTTGAAGGCAGTGACTAGGGACTTCTTTTTAGGTTGAAACAATTTTTATTGATGACAAAACATTGGAAACAACCAGAACAGAGGAACATCGCAATACAAAGCATAAAACCAAAAGAAGATCAAACAGGCAGTCATCAAGTTTTCTACCCAGCCCTCCCTCAGCAATCCCAAAACCAACAACGACCCAATCTCAAGAAAAAGAAAGAGAAGCCATAAGGCACGTTGATTCTTAGTGCCCCATGGTAAAACCAAGCCCAACCCACCCCAGATGGATGTGCGCTCAGTACAAGTATGTTCAGAATGCGGCTCCAGGCTCTCGGAGGCAAAATCTGCAAATAGGGAGTTCAAATCTGCACAAAAGTATGGCTCTTCTGATGAGAATAGGATGCCTTACGAGCCTCCTAGTCCATCAACTCATGTAATTTGTTTTGCCAATACCAAACTGTAGGTGCTTCCCCCGAGGTCCAGTGGGATACACTTCTTCCCCAATATAAAACATTTACCCAGGAGCTTCCACTCAGAAGAACCCAACATAGACCACGCAGAGAATTGAGAAAATAACATACGAATGGCGGTCATCGAAAGCGGCGACTACATAATCTGCCCCAGAAAGGTGGCCAAAAAGCCTGAATAAAAGTACAGGACCAGAGCCCATGAAAATAGAAATTTCCAATCGCCATAACTGGGTAGCCAAACAGTCCATATAATAAGCTTGACTTTGGGAGGCGTAGGCTCTCAACATGGTGTGATAGTAACATTCCCGAAGCTCTGCATTATACACCAAACCAGGCACTCTCCTAAGTGCTCGAAAAAACAGGTCGGCCAACACCACCATCCCAGATCCCGCTGCCACAACAGCAAAATGAAAGCAAAATCGTGAGGAGCCCGCAAAGCAGTTAACTGTTTGTAAAAATAAGTCACCAAGGGCTCCCCCTCCGCCTCCGCCTCCAAAAAGGAAAGGAACCGGTTCCCAAAGGGAGAGACCCCATGTAGTGACCCAGCTGACAGCGCGCAAAAAAAAGTCCCAAAGGCAGAACCCCCTACTGCAACAACTCGGCCGCCAGAAGAAGCGTGACCTCTTCACTCAAAACATGTTGCAACTGGCGCACCCCTCTGGTTCGCTACCGATGATAAAATAGAAGGTATCATCCCCGGCAAAAAGGACCTATTCTCCACCAGATGCAATAATACACTGACTATAGGATCCAGATGCCATAGTGGCAGGATTGCACACCACAGCTTCCACAGAGGTCGAAGTAAGACACTGTGTCGAAAGGGTCAAGGCAGGTCTGTTACCCGGGCATGCAAGAGGGAAAGCAGACTCATAGGAAAAAAATACTCCCATTCCAAAGCAACATCGGTAAAATGAGCAGAATCCAGCACCCAATCCCTCAAATGACGCAGGAGGCAAGCCTGATTGTACAAAAGGACATCTGGCACCCCGAGACACACCCACGTCCCCGTCCCCAAGGAGCTAAGAGATACCCTCAATGCAACTTCCATCTGCGCCCATTCCAACCAAAACGCGACAACTGAGAATAGGTACCATACGAAAGAGATTGATTCTCCCCATCAAAGACAATGGCAGACCCTGCCAACGGGCCAACATAGAGCGGGTATCTGAGCACAGAACATCCACAATCAAACAATAAAGCTGTCTAACATCCATAGACAGACGGATGCCCAGATACCGAAAAGAAGTGCCCCCCCAAGCAGCCCTCAGGGTAGCTGAAGAGGCCAAAACCTCAGATTTACCCAAGTTCAACTGGAACCCGGAGAAATCCCCATCTTCTTTAATACTTTCCAATAAAAACAGCAATGATGGAGGGGATTAGTAAGATAGACCAACAGGTCATCAGCAAATGCAGAGATCTTAAAGTGGGCCACTCCCAGAACCATCCCGCTGATATCTACGTTAGCTTGTATCTCACGAATCAAGGGGTCCAGAGAGAGCACAAATAAGAGCGGCAAAAGGGGGCAGCCCTGTCTGGTACCCCAACGAATCTGAAAGGGCTCCAAAAGATACCCATTCACCAAAAGCCGTGCCCCAGGGTCACAATATAAAGTGCAAATAGCACTCAAAAAGAAGAGTCTCAACCCAAACGCCCGCAAGTCCGCAAACAGGTACCCCCACCGCACATGATCAAAAGCCTTTTTGGCATCAAAGCTGATGAGCATGGAGGGGGTATCATCTGCCTGCCCCTTTTCCAAGACCAGCAAAATACAGCAGATATTCTCGGAAACTGGACACGCCCGATCAAAGCCTACCTGCTGCTCCGAAACCAGGGAGGGCAACACACGAGCCAAACAATTTGCAAGATTTTTGCAAAAAGCTTAGTCTCATAATTTAAAAGAGAAATGGGTCTATAGGATGGGTCTATAGAAATGGGTCTATGGCAGCGTCGAGTCCCTCCCCGGCTTCGGAAGCAGAACAGTAGCTATATTCAAATGTCGAGGGAGAAACCCCTTAGCCACCCCCAAGGAAAAGACTTCCACCAATAAGGAGGAGATCTCAGTTACTAACAATTTGTAGAATTCCCCACGATACCCGTTAGGGCCTGGCACCCTGCCCAGGGGGCTACTGAGGATGGCCCATTCAACAGCTGTAATCGGGTGCTCCAAGGCAACCGAATCCTCCTCCGAGAGCTGAGGAAGATCCAAGCTGTCCAAGTACACCTCTCTCCCAAAATCATTGGCTCCCGGAGAGGTGTGCAAAGCCTCAAAAAAGCCCCGGAACACCCACAGGATAGAGTCATTCGTATGATGAAGAGTCCCCCCCCCCCGAGTCCCGTAGTACAGTAACAGGCTGACGTCCCAAATGCGGCTGTGCTAAGCGCGCCAAAAGTCGACTACTCTTGTTTGCAAAGCAATATAGCTGAAATTTAAAATAAGCCCTCGACTTTTGTTCCCCCAAGTGAAGCAATACATGCAACTCATGTTGAGCAGTCAACAATTGAGCCTGAAGTTGGAGAGATGCTCGGCAACCAAACTGGACGTGCAGAGAAGACACATTGCGTTCAAGTTTCAAGTTTCAAGTTTATTATTTATTCTTGATTAATCGCTTTCTCTAATTCAAAGCGATATACAAATCAAATTTAATTAAAAGAGAACAAACAAACAAACAAGCAAAACAAACTGTTGGGAATCACAATGCTTAAAAAGGTTAAAACTTATTATACAACATTGGGTAAAAATAGGGTAATGAAATACATTCGTTATATAAAAGAGTAAACATAGGAAAACACATTAGGAGAAACAATAAATAAAAATTCAGGAGTTAAAAGCGTCATTAAAAAGAAATGTTTTTAATAGTGATTTAAATTTTACCAAATCTTGATCGTTCCGTATAAAAATTGGAAGAGCATTCCAGGTTTGAGGGGCTGTTACGGAAAATATAAATTGACGTCTAGTATTAATCAATTTCAATGAGGGTATTGTTAATAAATTTTGATCAATAGATCTTAATGTTCTAGTTGGATGGTAAGGTATTAAAAGTTTATGAATAAAAGCAGGTGTCTTATATAGTAGTGTTTTAAATGTAAGTAAACAGATTTTATAAGTTATTCTATGGATGACAGGGAGCCAATGTGCCTTTTCTAGTAGGGGAGTGACATGATCAAATTTTTTAGATTTAGTAATAAGTTTTATAGAGACATTCTGTATAATTTGTAAACGTTTAATTTCATTTAATGCAATACCTCTAAAAAGAGAATTACAATAATCTATTTTTGATATGACTAATGAGTGGATAAGAATGTTTAAAGATTGTGCATTCAGAAATTTTGAGATGGATCTAATTTGTCGTAATCTATAGAATGAAGTTTTAACAATATGACTTATATGGTCATGAAAGTTTAATTTAGAATCAACAATTACTCCTAATATTTTCGTTTTATTAACTATCTGTAAAGGAATATTTCTTATAGTAATAGGGGTGATAAGTGTGGGATTTTCCTTCCATGGAAAGATCATCAAATTTGTTTTTTTTATATTAAGGGCCAGTTTATTAGTGTTTAACCAATATTGAATTTGATCGAGTTTCTTACTGATCTCATGTATTTCTGATATATTATCAGTATCTACAGGATGTAAAAGCTGAATATCATCTGCGTATCCGAAAACTTGAAAACCTATAGATTGACACAATGTAAGGAGTGGTGCCAGAAAGATATTAAATAGTAATGGAGAGAGAATAGACCCTTGGGGAACACCGAAAGTGGTTGAAGTGGAATTAGATATAGATTCTTTAAAGACAACAGAAGAAGAACGGTCTGTAAAGTATGAATTAAACCAAGAAAGTATTTGATCCGTGATCCCAATAGATTGAAGTCGGTTTATGAGAAGTATATGATCAATTGTGTCAAAAGCTGCGGAAAGATCTAGTGAAATTAATAAAGTAGTTTTGTGATGGTCAAGAAAATAATGAATGGAAGTAGTTAAGCCAACTAGTGATAATTCTGTACTGTGATGTTCTCTAAAACCTGTTTGATTAGGGTGGAGGACGTTAGTTTTTTCCACAAAATCTAATATTTGAGTATAAACTATCTTTTCCGTTAACTTGGCCAGAAAAGGAATATTAGATATGGGCCTGTAATTTGTTGGGTCTGTATTACTTGCATTTTTATCTTTAATAATTGGACGAATTATTGATTTTTTCCATTCTTTTGGTACTTTACTTTGGGTCAGACTTTCTGTAATTAAGGTATGAATAAAAAAGAAAAAAGAAAAATCGCCCAAGTTCACACCTTTTTCTGATGGGCCACATAAGCCAACACTTCCCCCCAGAGAACCACCTTAGCAGTCTCCCAAAACAGGATGGGGTCCTCCTGATGCACCTGATTAGTAATTTGAAAATCGCTCCATTTTTGGTACAAAAATTCGTGAAACTGTGGATCCCTATAGAGATAACAAGAAAAATGCCATCAACTACTGCAAGATCCCACAGGCCCCCAATCCCAACACAACTCTACCCAAGCATGATCAGAGATCTCTATGGGACCCATCCACATCCCCGTTACCACAGGGAGCAAGGAGCGAGAAATCAGCACCAAATCAATTCGAGATAGGGTCCCATGAGCCCGAGACAAATGAGAATAGTCGTGCTCCACCGGATGTAAAACATGCCAACTATCGAGGAGCTCCAAAGAAGAAGAGAGCAACTGTGTTCCAGTACAGGCGTGGGAGGACTCCTGCCCCCGTGATGCAGAGCGGTCTAAGAAAGGGTCCAGAACCTCATTAAAATCATCGCCCAGAATAAGAGGCAAATCCCCACATTGTAATAACTGATTACGAAGGGACCGAAAAAATTGAAAAGAGGGATTAGTGGGTGCATAAACATTGCATAAGAGCAGGGGTTTATTATTGAGGGAGACCGAGGCTATAAGAAAATGACCATTGGGATCCCAAATAACCCTATGTGTTTCTAGCTGAACCCCCTTCCGAATCAAAATGAGGACCCCCCTTTTGTGTTGGGATCTGGCGCCTCCAAATAGCTCCCTACTCACCAAGTACACAACTTAGCCTGGTCCGCCCAGGGTGTGCAACATCCAGGAAGCCCCCAGCACCTGCCATACAATCGCCCACAGTTCCAATGAAGATCAAAGTAAGAAACAGAAAGTAACAGAGACAGGGGAAAATGATCAAGAGCATACCCAGCACCACTACCCACCCAGATCCCCAGGCAGAGCTCCAGAAAACCCCATCCCAGCCAACAACACTCAAACACCCCATCCCCCCAGCAGCCAACAACCTTCAAACATCCAGAGGACAAACCCCTAGAAAAACCCAGCACCTCTCCCCTATAAGCCAGGATCTAAGCCACCCAAAAGGAGGCCTCAACAGGAGATCCTAGAGGTAGAAATCCCCTCCCTTGGAGCCAAAGTAGACTGGGGGAAGCAAAAACAGCCCATGGACCAGAAGGCAAGCACACTAAAGCCAAAGAAACAATCCTTAGACAATCCCCCGTGCACTAGAACATCCACAGGGATAGAACCCCAAACATACCAAACAAACACTCCCCATTCACACACCCACCATAACCAGTCACAAGACAACCATGACCCCCAACTGGCCCAGCACCCAACAGGCCCTTCTCGAGCAAATCCCAGGGGTCGCTAAACATAGAACACTTACACAGCCAGAGCCAAGCAGCAAAAAGTGCTCAGGGCCATGTTAGAACAACATAACAGCAAGAGACCAAGACTAAAGTCCCCCTCAAGGCATCCTCAGGCTGTTCCCTCAGGTATATTGTCCGCCACAAAATGCTGGGCACTCTCCAGGGAAGTAAAATGATGGGCCTGGCCCTGGTGTGTTAGTCGCAACTGTGCGGGATACTGCAGCGAAAAGGGGATGCGGCGCTGGATAAGAAAGGTGCATGGAGAGAAAATTGCTGTCGAGCCTGGGAAACCTCAACAGAGTACGGTAGTCCTGGAAACAAAGAATGGGGTGATTTTCATGGTGCAATTTCTTCCTTTGACGCAGGGCATGCAGGATCACTGCTTTATGTTTGTAGTTCAACAGCCGACAAATAACCACTTGAAGTCTTCCCGCGTCCTTCCATCATTGTACCAGCCGATGCGCTCTCTCGATGGTGATGGGGCCCAGTGACGCCGGCAGAGTAAGTGAGTCCTGTAGCCAACGCTCCAAGAACTCACCCAAATCGCGCTCTGTTATGGTCTCGGGCAGGCCCACATAATGGAGATTATTTCTCAGTGACCTGTTTTCAAGGTCACTGTTTTCTTCGCCCAAAGTTCCGCCAGGGCTGTGGTATGGGTAGATTGTACCTGGGAGAGCTGTTGCACAGTGTCCTCCATAATGCTAATGCACTGCTGTGTATCCTTCAGCTCTGCCGATAAATTAGCAAAGTGCTGGTCCAGGGAGTCGAGTTTGTCCAGAATGCGCTGCAATTTGCCTCCCAAGGCACCTTCCACAGCCGCCTGGACCTCCGCGGTCACCTCCGCTACCTCCGCGGGACTAGGCGATCCAGGCGAAGCTGGTGCTACGCAGTCCGCCATCTTTTTTTGTTCCACTGGTCAGAGTGTCTCGTGCTCTTTGTAAGATCCTCTCGCTGCCATATACTGCCGAACCAGTACACCGAGCGCAGCACCCGAATTAGCAGGGAGAGCACCGCTATGGTGAAGATTAATAGGGTGAAAAAGCAGGTAAATTGCAGAATCGTGGCGGGTGCAACCGGAGCAGCACTTCCTTGTGACTTACTGCCCCATGCTTCTGCCAGAATTCCTAAGGACTTCTTTTTAAAACATGCAGCATTGAAAAAGAGACAGAGAGAGTCATTATAGACTCATTTTGTTTCTTTGGTATCCTACCTGGAAGCACAACATAAATGTACAGGATCCCCTAAGACCTTGAGAGACCTTTGGGAAGCTAGACTCTCTTTGGAGAGTTTACATCAGGAGGATCTTCCATTTGCATTAGACAGGGAATATTCAGGGAGAGTTATTGCCATCTTAGCATATATGTAAAGCTAGGGCCGAACGTTTGGTGGAGAAGATTAAGGATCATACTGGTCAGCGGCTTTACAAATCATCATTATTACAAGCCCACTTTAAAGAGTTCTTACAGGAGTTGTATACTAGAGATGACTCCCTTAAAGACAGTGCTATTGACACCTGCTTAGGTTCCACATAATTACCTAATCTTATAGATGAACAGAGGGTTCGATTGGATAGCATAATAAGCCCTGAGGTTTTTCCTCTGCTTTATCTAGTTTATCCCCCTCCTTTACAAAGCCACGCTAGCGTTTTTAGCACCGGCCGTGGCAGTAACAGCTCGGACGCTCATAGGAATTCTATGAGTGTCAGAGCTGTTACAGCAGCATACAGTACTAAAAACGCTAGTGCAACTTTGTAAAAGAGGGGGTTATTGTTGAAGGGGTAATGAATAAATTATTTATTACATTTCTGGCCCAAAGTTTTATGGAATAGAGGAATTTGGTACTATTTTGAAGTATTCCACTGGTTTCTATTTTTTGAGTTGGAAGAGTGGGGACTTCCCATGGCAATTTTCCACTATAAAAAATTATCATCTATAAAAAAATATTTTATTCTTTTATATCTTAAAAGTACTTCGAAACAGGAAATACGGATCCAAGATGGCTGCATGAGCAGTCGCATGAGTCTCACGCTCCCGTCTATTCCTTGACATAATTTGTCCACTCAAATCTTTACCTGTTTCACGATGCCGAAGAGGAGGGGACGTAGCGCTGCTGGAGCCTCGCAGCGCTCCAGAACAGCCGTCTTCGGGAACATCGAGGACCTGATGAGGAGAATGCAGGGCACGCCGATAGCTTCGGGGAGTTCCCCGCAGGAGACACACGGCGGAGGCGCGTCAGTGGCGTTCACCATGGGGCTGGAGACATCGTTGAGCCCCGAAGTGAGAGCACCACCCCCACGCCCTCAGTCGACCAGTTCCCCGCGAGAGGAGGAACTTCCTGAGGTTGGAGTTCACTTCCTCTCGGAGGCTAAGGAGGAGAACACGGGGACTGTGCCACGGGACTCCCTGCTGGAGCAGAGGAGTCTTAACGAGGAGACTGTGGAAGAAGCAGTGGGGGATAAGAAAATCCAACAGAAAATCCAACAGATTGCAGGAGGAGACAAGTTGCCAGAGGGTGAGCTAATTAACTTAAAATTACAACCATTGCAAATTTTGAAGCCCCGAGAGGTTACATTAGACTCTCTGTGGGACCTGGTAGCCAATTTGGCAAAATCTATTAATCCACAATTACAAGAAGTAGAAAAGAAATTAGAAAATCATGGAACTGAGATTAAAAATTTAAAGACTGGACTTGAGGACTCAAAAATTTCAATACAAAATATTCATCAAGAACTTAAAGTATCACAACAAATTACTGAGGTATTAATTAAAGATAATACCAATTTAAGAAGGAAAATGGAAGCAATGGAAAACTTTTCTCGTAACAATAATCTCAGATTGATAAATTTCCCTAGGGTCTCTGTGATAGCCCCAAGGGAAATGTTGAAACGTTATATGACGGAAATATTGGAACTCTCTGATGAATCATTACCACCATTTACGCAGGTTTATTATCTTCCAAGTAAGCCTCAAGACCAACAACAACAGCAATTACAACAGAAGTCGGGACCTGATTTAATGAATATATCCAATATATTGGAAATGTCTGATAGAGAATTAGTGACCCCTGCAACCTTATTATTGACAGTAGCTCTCGCACCAGATAAAAACTGGTTGCTGAGACTTTTCTTTAAAAATAAGCAAAAAGAGTTTTTAGGTTGTAAAATTCAGATGTTCCCAGATTTGGCCAAGGAGACGCAGAGAAGGAGAAAAGAATTTCTGTTAAGGAAACCTGGTGTTTTATCTCTGGGGGCGACTTTTTACTTGCGACACCCATGTAAATGTGTTGTTAATTACCATTCTCATAAATATGTTTTCTTTGAGCCATCTCAACTGACAACTTTTCTCACAACTGCATCTTTGGAGAAAGAAAGTGCTTAGTTTAAGAAAGGGTGCCTCAATCTCATTCGACTAGCCATTATTTTGTTTTATAATAATTTCTTTCTTTCTATCGCCTATTTTCCTTCTTGGATCTTATTGAGGACTTGAGTAGAAATTTATGCTTATATGTTCTTTGATATATGTTTTCATTTGTATTAATTTCTTGCTAAATTTCCTTTCTGTACAAGTTATAATATGCTTGAATATATTGAAAATTTCAATAAATATTAAATAAAGAAAAAGTACTTCAAGTTGCTTAACACAAAATATTTAGGGTTCTGTATCAAGTCTTATGCTGGGTGATATGTCCCACAAAAAAAGAGAATGAATTAAGGAATATAAAAGCTAAATCTGCTAACAAAATCCAGTTCAACATATAACATTATCTGAGATATACAGTATGGGCTCCTTTTACTAAGCTGCGCTAGCGGTTTTAGTGCACGCTTAGCGTGCGCTGCAATGCTGCACGCACTAGACGCTAACGCCTCCATTGAGCTGGCGTTAGTTTTTCCACGTAGCGTGGGGAGCAGCGCGCGCTAATCTGCAGCATGCGCTAAAAATGCTACCGCAGCATAGTAAAAGGAGCCCTATGTTCAGGATCTGGATCTTTGAACAGATAAATTCTGAAAGCTTTATGATGGATAAGGAGAGGAGGGAGAGCTCAGAAGTAATTTATAAGTTAAAGGCATCCTTGAATAAAAAGCATTTTAGATATTAAAAAGAATTTAAAATGCTTTTTATTCAAGGATGCCTTTAACTTATAAATTACTTCTAAGCTCTCCCTCGTTCTCTTTCTTCTTCTTTTCCACGCTTCTTTCCCTAATTCTTTCTTTTTTATGTTGATATCTTTTTCATTGTTGTATAAATTTATTAGCTCATTATATATTTGTTATGTAAATTCTCCCATTTTTTAAAAAATTGTATTTATTGTATAAATTGCTAGTTTTATAATATCTTATATGTTATTTCCTATTTTAGTATTATGTTTAATTATATGTTACTTTTATATATTGTAATTCGCTTAGAAACAATTTTAATTAAGCGATTAATCAAATATAAATAAAACTTGAAACTTGATCCAAAGAACAAGAAGATCGACTCAATTTTTATAATAGTAATATAATCTGATCATTAGAAACAAAAGAGAATGATGTCCAATATCTTTCCACTGGGATTAAATCATTTTTATCAGATAGTAATGGAATAAAAATGGGGATGATTTTAATAATAAATGAGGAACGAATGAGCTTAATTTCATTCTGAAAGAAGTCAGCTAGAACATGGGCTTTAGGTTTCTGAAGATGCTGCTCACTCTATCTAGTTTACTTGTAGTGGAAAGTGTGAGTCTACAAAAATCCACCCAAAACCTACTATACTGACAAATAGGTCATACCTGCAGGCATAAGGGCTTTTGGGGTTATAAACATTTGGGTCCAGTAGATTGTGGGTGAGTTGTGGTGGGCTCACCATACAATGTAAGGGGGTTATGGTGAGATGTGTACCTGGGACCTTGAATTTTAAGTTAACGGCAATGCCCCCTAGGGTGCCCTACTGCTCTGCTGGGATGTCTGTGTGGCCAGTCTGCTAAGAATATTGGCCCCTCCTACATGCTAATGGTTGTTTTTTTGTGTGTTTTTCATTTGGATGGGGTTTTCTGTTTGCTTGTTTTATTTTTTTAAATGGTCCAAAAAGATAGATACACTGAGGGCAAATACATTTTGAAATGGTCATTTTAAAAAGATAGACGTGTTTCTGGCTTGAAAATGGTTATTTTCTCTATCTGATATTTAGAAATTTTTCCCAAAATGTCTAAACTCGGATTTAGACTTCATATTGAAAATGGTCCTTCACATCTACTGCGCAAGTGAGATGTGAATGTTCTTGTCTGTAGGCAAGGATATGCGAGATCTGATCTCCATGGGCTACAGATGAGACTTCAGAAGTGAAATGAGAATGGAGGTCATCAAAACAGGTGAACAAATGAGTCAATATGACACTGGTGACCTCTTGCACTCTTTTGCCCCTCATACCTGCAAAGGGTAAAGAGGTATAAGAGATCAGTCTCCAGAATTTTGGATCTCAGCAGCAGTGGAACAGGAGTGAATTGCTCTTTCTCTTGCCTCCATCTTGTTTTTGGCATCATTGGAAGGGGTAGGTAGGGAAGGCAAAGGGTGGGGAAGTTGGAGATTGGATCAGGAAACAAAGGCCCCTTCATCTTGGTGTCAGGATGAGGTAGCAGGAGTTGGCAAAGGCACTTTATTCTTATCTTGGAAGATCTGAGCACTATGTTCTTGCTGTCCTAGTTAGAGGTGTCAAGGCACTGAGACCTCTTTATTTTTGCTGCCAGGCTTGGGGATGGTTAGATGGTGATCTGCCATCAGGGGACAGGAATGAAATTGCCTGTGCCATACACTTGTGCATGCTAAAAGATTTCAGGTGGCATGCGGATTAATTTTGTATGTTCACTATGGAGACTGATTTTTGATAAGCATGTAAAACGTAAGTGCATTGTCCCTTATAAGCCATTTTAGTGTGGTATATACCGGTACTAGTCAAACCAGATTTCCAGATGCATACTAGCCAGTTAGTGCATTACTTTTGCCTTCTTTTATTTGTTATTTTCTAGACTACAAATGCAATAAACTCTTGCACAATTTCTTATATATTTGTAGAAATCATGTGATTCTTCCTGCTTCTCTTTATTCTTCATACCCTACACTATTTCATTTGAAGCTTCTCCTCCTACACTCTTCCTCCTGCTGTCACCATCTGGTCACTTGCCAGTCTTCTCTTTCTCCTTCCACCTGCTAAATGAATGAATCATTCTTTTAACAAACATCTTTCTATAAACAATTCATCAATTTAACCAGCATGTGCTTGTTTTAATTTTTACTTAGACTTTGGATTAGTTGACAATCTAAACAGCAGACTAATTTAAATAAATTCTCATAGCCCCCAATTAACCTCTCTGTTTGGTAAAGGCAGAAAAAAATAGCAACTGTGTGGCTAGCTTAATTTAGGTCTAATCATTAAATTTGCCAGACACAGCCCTACTATATTTATTCCCTTTGTGAACTTTAGCCAGTAAAGGTCAAATATGAAATTGCTATAAGAAGACTTTTATTTCAAAGTTTATTTATGCTGATTATCAAAGTCATATTTTAAATTTAACAATATGTCTTGAAATTGGAATTTGGATAAATCACAATGTAAAAACTTAGGTCTGTATTCTGTAAATGGTACCTAAATATGGGCAGTGCAAAAAAATGATCGTTAAGAACTATTCTATAAATGGCGCTCTGAGTTGGGCACCGTGGAGGGGTATTTTCGATAGGATGCCTAATTCTGAATCTGGTCGTCTTTTGAAATCCAGGAGAGAAAATGACCATTTTCAAAACAGTAACATGTATATTTTTTTTCTTTCAAGAATGACCTATCTGGATGTTTTGGTCCTTAGTATGTTTATCTTTTTTGCCCGTTCCCTAATATAAAGACGTCCACATGAAAAAAACACAAAGGCCACCTTTTTGGACATCCAAGCAGACCTTGTCCGAAAGGTTTGTCATCAGCTGAACGCAGCAGGGAGAACGCGATTCCTCTCTCCCTACTTCTCTCACGCCCATCAATCCCCCTCAGTCCCCCTTCACAGAGAGCCACTGACCCCCGAGTCCCACACCCCTCCCCCTATATCCCCCGACACCCCATACCTTCCATTTTGAGCCAATCAGGGTCTTAGGCCCCTCCCACAGCATTCCAAGATGCATTGGGAGGGGAAAGCCCAACACCCTGAAGAGGCGGCCCAATTTGCAGGAGGGAGCAGGCTTCCCTCCTGTCGATCTTTCATTAGAAAGTACGGGGGTGTCAGGGAATCTTGGGGGAGTGTTGGGGGATGTTGGGGAGATGCCAATTAAAGGGGTGTTGGGTGATATTGAGGGGTGCTCATTAAGGTACGTGGTGTCAGGGGATGTTGAGGGGAGTGGTTTTTGAGGGAGGAAAGGAGAGAGGAATTGATTACTCCCTGCCAGTTCAGCTGATCCTGGCAGAGGAATCCCCAATCAGCAGAGTAGGCAGGACTCCACAAAACCAGCTCAGCTGATTGGGATTCCCCTGCCGTGATCAGCTTTCGGACAGACTGAAACCTTGTTTCAATAGAGACCAGTTACCACTGGAGGTTCTTGTATACGTCTCAAATCTTTCCAAGGCTTCCTCAGCCTGCAGCTAGGAAAGGGGAAGTTTCTCTCTCCCTGGGACTCCTTCCTTCCTCAGAGATTTTTCTCTCTTGGGGGGACTTCTCACTAGGTGATTCTCCTCTGTGGCAGATAAACACCTCACTGCTGAGTCCCGCCCCCTGACTCAGCAGAGTTACCTTGTTAAGGTGGCTCAGCACTGAGCTGTAAAACCCAGTGCAGTCCGGGACATGTAGTCTGCTCAGTCTTGGGCTAGCAGCCCCTTTTGTATCCTAATGGTAGCATTAGTGGAAGATAACCCATTACTCTTCCACACAGCAGTTAATGGGTTGAGAATTCCCATCAAGGGTTATATTGAAGCAGATAGCGAACGATTTGAGTCTGCAGTTATCAAGCAATTACGTAAACTTTATGGCATGACCAAGACTCATATAACACCATATTATCCTCAGGAAAATGCAAAATGTGAGCATTTCAACAGAATGTTGCATGACATATTATATCATTAGGTCTTATGAAAAGAAGAGAAAATGGGCTGAACATCTGCCAGAATTAGCTTTTGCTTACAATAATGTAATGTAATGTAATTTTATTTCTTATATACCGCTAATCCGTTAGGTTCGAAGCGGTTTTCATCAATTGGATACTGCCCATTCTTTATATGTTTTGGGAGAGACTCAAGACTACCTTGGGATATACATACAAATACCAACCAAGGAAGTAGAAACAGAGGATTTGGATGACTGGGTGCAGGAGCATCAAAAGAAGTTACAATTGGCTTCTAAAATCACAGAACAATCTGGAGAAGCACAAAAACAAGTTTTTGATCAGAAGAAGAGAGGGATGCTCATTGGATTAGAAATAGTTGTGCAATCACTGAAGAGGCAGGCACAAAATCCAGAATGCCTGGAAATCTACCCCTTACACTGTGGTTGAAGTTTTTAAACCAGACAGGTTAACATATGGCATTAAATCTTCAAATGAAACATAGAAAGTGACGGCAGAAAAGGGCCAAGGCCCATCGAGTCTGCCCACTCCATTGACCCCCCCCCCCCTAGTTAATCGCTCTCTGATGACCTTTTCCCTCATAGAGATCCGACATGAGCATCCCAACTGTTCTTAAAAACTGGCACGCTACTGGCCTCAACCACCTGTACTGGGAGCTTATTCCAGTAATGGTGTAATTAAAGTTAGTAACTTTTCCTATAGAATAGTGTATCACAAACTGTGCCTCCTGAGATTTCTGGTGTGCCGCGACAACTGGCGAGGAGGAGAGTCATCCAAGCCGGCTGCCTACCTACAGGACATGCCTCTCACAGTGAAAGGCACGTCCTGTAGGAAATCAGCCGGCGTGGACGACTCTCCTCCTGGCAGGCGTCTCTCCTCTTCTCCCTGCACCTCCCAGATCCCTGTAATGGCGAGGTCGCAGCAAGACGGGCCTCCACGTATGCGTGGATGTTGACGCAATGATGTCACACATGTGCATGAAGTCATCGCATCGACTTCCGGGTGCCTTCCGGCCGGGGCACTGCATGTAGTGTGCCGCCGGCCAGAAAAGTTTGCGGGAAACTGCTATAGAAGATGCTTTGCCCATTGTGATTAATACTTCAGATGTAATTATAACCCAAAGAAGGGACTGGACCACTGGAATGGGAAGGAGAGAGAGAGATGCCAGACCGCAGAAAGGAGAGGAGAGAGATTTAGATCTTGGGAAGAGGGAGGGAAGGAGAGAGAGATGCCAGACCATGGGAGAGGAGAGAGATGCCAAACCATGTGAGGGGGGAAGGGGGAAGACAGATGTCTGGCCATGAGAGAGGGATGACATGGTACCTAGGGATGGAGGGGAAGGGGAGGTAGAGGGAGGAAATGGTGCACAGCAATGAAAATGTTTGTTCAGAAGTTGATGATGATGATGATAATTCGGATTGTTGGTTTGCTGTATCTTATGTAGTTCCTGTAGATTATAACTGTGTCCCCCACTGCAAGTGCATCTGGCAAGTCAGAAAGTATATGTTTGAAAGAAGATGTGTTTAGTATATTAAGTCTGTCCAACAGAAGTGAAGAAGATGTGCTTAGGTGTTCTACCAGATCCATCAGAGGAATGAAGCCCAAATACGTCTGAGAAAATTATGTGGGATACTTAGACTGAATGTTTTGACAATATATTGAACTGGTCTTCTGTAAGGTTATGGGTAGTGCTAGGTGTCACCTAGCATGATTCTAAACTAATTTGAATTATTGAAGAATGTATGATTATCACTTAAAGTGCTTCAACAGTTGTGAAGTAACCAAAAAAAAAAAAGAAGATGGTGAGCTGCAGGGAGATCATAGAGATGAGGGACAGAAAATCTGCAGTAGGAAGTTCTGCATATAATAGTCTCTATCATTAACAGCCTCAGAACCCTTACTGTGAGCTATAGGAAAACAGAGAGATTAAGGTAGCACCAGGATTTGGTAAGAAAAATGGTGGGGCTGCTGAGTGAAAGTTTCTAGGTCAGCTCTGGAGTTTTTCTGTGTGTGTAAGGAATGGATATTCTTGAAATATTTCCTGCAAATATTTGATTTCAAATAAAAGCTGCTGATAAAACCTGCTTATGTTTTTTTAAATGTTTATTCAAATTTGATATACTGCTGAATCTTACAGAGTTCTCAGCAGTTCAATGAGAATCTTGACAGACTGAAGCTGAGGGGCACCAGGCCCAGGACAAATATCAGGAAATTCTACTTCACACAACGAGTGGTGGACGCTTGGAACACACTCCCAGAGGAGGTTGTGATGGAGACCACCATTCCGGGATTCAAGGGCAAGTTGGATGCACACCTTCTCGCAAATCACATTGAGGGATACGAGTAAACAAGGTTTCTCAACAGGGAACACCTGGCTTGGCCTCCGCGAGTGCGGGTCGCCGGACTGGATGGACCTAGGGTCTGATCCGGTGAAGCCATTTCTTATGTTCTTATGTTCTTTATGCTAAAGTGGCTCCCACTAGAAAAAAAAAAAGTGAGCATTATGGGTCACCATCACTACCACCACCACCACCTGCATCAGCTGATTGGTCTCCTACAGTATAATTTACAGCATGCTTTTTTTAATGGTCCCAGGGACCTTAAGATTGAGACCTATCAATGAAAAGATCTTGGAGAACAGATATTACAACACTGAAGTAAGTCTGAAAAGAATATGATGGGTTGTGTTAGTCAAGTGAAAGCCTATTCTGACAGTACTTAACATGAAAAGAAAGAAAAATCATATGTGAAATTCTGAAAAAAATATCAATATAAGTTGCTTAAAAAATTATAATTATTCAAAGTAGTTATTGTCTTCTATCCTCTAAATCATATAGGGTCACATTTATGAAGCTGTTTAGCGTGGGCCGCCGAGGTAACTGCCCCAAAGCCCATAGTGATTTAAAGGGCTTTGGGGACATTGCTGGGTGGCTTTGTAAAAGGCGGGATTAGTTATCAGACAGTACAAGTGTCCATTAACACTTATTAACACAGTACAAGTATGGAATTTGCTTTCTCTTGATATTTGTAAAATTACCTCCTATATTATATTTTGTAAAAAACTGAAAACTTAGCTTTTTTCAAAAAATTATGCTAGAAGGTTAAATATATCTGTCTGAAATGTCCGTGTTAAAAGTATATTTGAAATTTTTTTTTTTTAATATATTCTTTTGTGTTACCTGCTTTATCTTTTGTGGCAGGATAGAAGAATTCCATCAATATAAAATAACATAACATAACCTTTCACCTCATAGGAAATTACAAAATCAATTAAATAGATTAAACTAGAAAAATATCCAAAAATGACAGCTTTACTACTGAGTTTCAGAAACACTGCTGAACGATTACTGCATTCTTTAATTCCAATATTTACCTTTCTCTTCAAAGGAGATTTTTTGGCCTATACTACATATAGAAGTAATTTCTGTATTACCTAAAAAGTGCAAGGATCTTTTCAACTGTGTCAGCAGTATGGGAAATTGTATGCCAATCTCCTTTATTAGCAAAGATTGTAAGATCATTGCCAATCTGTCAGCAGACTGTTTGGAATTCATTCTAGCTAAGTTAATTAACTGAGATCAACTGAGTTTTGTAACAGGCTATTTATTGTCAGGATGTAGAAACCATTCAACCCAATCAGAATGCTAATGATTCAAAATATAACATGCGACAATTCTGATTAATGTTCAAAACTCGATTATATTTTAAAGCAACTAAAAGCTCATATACAAGGCCCCCTAAGATAGTCCTTGTCAAAGGCTCCAAAGACCACTTTCGTGGCCAAGATCAGGGACCTTCACTTGGTCTTCGTTCTCCATTACCTATCTGCTGCTTTCCATACCAGTGATCACTGCTCTTCGACAGTTTGAAGTTAATGTACTAAGCCACTCAAAAAATTTGCAGCTTAGTGGTCATTTTTGCAAAATGTAGTAAAGGGATGCAAATGAGTTCCTGGCTTATTAAAATTGTGTAGCTAAATTTTGAGAGAAATTTCTCACATGTTCTCAGCTGTGGCAATACAGAATAATTTTTTTAAATTCCTTTTCCTTCACGATATAGAAATCTTAAAGGGACCATTGGCCAAGTTGTCCAAGTCCTCTCCCCTGGGGACCTCAAATTCCTGGTGGCCTAGAGAGCCCATCTAGCTCAGTCAGGATTTTAACAGCCAAAAGTATGGTAGACCTCTTTACAAGGTCCATCCACTCCTGCAAACCCTATCCCCTACAAACAAAAGTGGCTTTTGACTCAGGGGCTCCCTTTCCTTTCTCCTTCCTCCCAAGATACCACTTTTTTCATAAGAGGTAGATTCTGTAGTACATACCATTTTATATTCAATTTGAGCTTATACGTATGGGCAATCAATGACATTTGATCAAAAATGATGTAACTATCACATTTCTGCAAGTCAAATATTAATTTCGTATCACTATAATCTAAAATTAAAAGAATACAAAAAACTTATAACTACCAAACGCTTTAACTTTTACGCACTAAAAATTGGCTCCCCCAAACTCCGACATCAAAAATCTTTTCAAAATAGTCAACAACCTTTACAACATTCAGACCTTAACCCGTCCTATCTTAGACTCCCCACCATCAGTCAATGCCCTGGCCGAGTTTTTCAACAGCAAAATCTCCAATCTGAGATCCACCCTACCGGTCGTCACAACCAACCATCTGAACTACCCAGTTGTTCAGCTCAAAGACGAACCTAGGGCTGATCTGTTCTGGAACAATTTTACCATCCCCACCTGGCAACAATTCTGCAAGTTTTACTCAAAATACACTAATTCCCACTGCAAACTAGACTGTTGCTCACCAAATGTAATGAAAGTTGCCCCGGTCACCTTCAAAGCCAAGCTACACACCTGGCTCTCTTCCCTTTTCCTGAGGACCTAGGCCAGATCCTAATCATTCCGATTGTAAAAAATCCCAAAGATTCCATCAACCTGTAATCAAATTACAGACCCATTGCGAACATTCCCTTCTTTGCAAAGTTGATGGAAGGTCTGGTCAACCAGGATCTAGTAACCTATCTGGATAAATTCAGCATTCTAAATAATAACCAGTCAGGTTTTCACTGAAACTGTTATTGCTTCTCTGCTAGATTCCCTCCATTGCCAGTTTAGCCAGGGCACAAGTGCACTAGTCCTGCAACTTGATTTAACTAGTGCCTTCAACTTAGTTGATCATGCCATTCTTCTGGACTGTTTGGAATCAATCGGTCTCTCCAGCAATGTGTTAAAATGATTCCAGGGTTTTCTAAGTAAACGATCATACCAAGTTTACAGTGACAATACTCATTCCTTCAGCTGGGTAAACGCATGTGGAGTCCCGCAGGGCTCCCCCCTGTCCCCCACACTGTTCAACATCTACCTGGCCGCTCTAGGGAATCTATTGCAAAGTTTAAAAATCAAATTCTACATTTATACTGACGACATCACCTTAGTCTTTCCCCTAATTAACTTAACTTCCGAGACAAAAAACCACCTGGCATCTATCTTAAAACAAATCGAACAATGGAAGGCCAATTTCTAATTGAAACTCAATTTAGAAAAAAACAAATTCTTTCTGATGAGTCCGAACGACAAAATCAAAGATTCATCAATTTCCTTGAATGGTCAGGTCTTTCCTATCACAGATTCCATAAAAATTCTGGGTGTGACACTAGACTGCAACCTTATCCTTGAATTACAAACCGACTTACTGGTCAGAAAAGGATTCTCCACATTATGGAAACTAAGAACCATCAGATACAACCTCATTCCGCTTACTGGTGCAATCCTCCATTCTAAGCTTACTCGACTACTGTAACATCATTTATCTGGGGTCTTTCAAAAAAAAAAAAACCATTCAAAGACTCCAAATCATCCAAAATTCGGCAATCCGACTAATCTTTGGGCTAAAAAAATGGGAACATAACTCCACTGGCTACCCTTGGAAGCAAGAGTACAGTTCAAGTTTTCCTGTCTCTGTTACAAATCCATTCTTGGCCTGGCCCCCATATACTTGGTTCCCCATTTTATCTTAGATTGTTCATCCAGACCCACACGCAGAGTTCACCTGTTTAACCATCCAACACTAAAGGCCTGCCGTTATAAAAGATACCTAAACAGAACACTTGCCTTCCAAGCAGGTCAACTAAATGATTGGCTAGGCAATATTATCTCGCGCTCCTCATCCTACCTAAATTTCAGAAAATTATTAAAAACAAACCTGTTTAACTGATTTGTATCCTAATATCTCTTGCCCGAATGGGATCGACACATGGGATCTATTCACAGGGCAAAGGTAGGGGAGGGACAGTAGGGTGGGCAGACTTGATGGGCCGTGGCCCTTATCTGCCGTCTATTTCTATGTTTCTATGACTTCTTGTTTCCCAAGATCCCTTATGCCTTCCTCTGTATCCTGCTCACCTTTATATATTGTACCTATATATTGTACCTGTATCCTGCTTACCTATATAAATTGTATCTATATTCGCTGATTGTACCTAGTCGCTGATTGTCCAGCTCTTCTTTGTTGTAAACCGCCTCGAACTACTACGGCTTTGGTGGTATATATAAGAATAAAATTATTATTATTATTAAAAGTCCTCTGTTCAGTATGTCAACTTTAATTTTATATCCTAGGAAAGAAATTGAGATTTGTGACTTCATTGATGCTGAACTATCCTTCTATTAAGCATATTTGTTTTAAAAGGCTGTAGGACAGTTCCTTTACAGTTCAGGCAAGTAAGATCTGGAATGGCCTTCCCATTCAAGTTAGAACATTATCTTATCTTCTTTTTTGAAAGAATTTAAAGAATTATTCATTCCAGAAATTCTTGCTGAAATAAGTGTTAATGGATAATGATCTGTACTGGAATCACTTTGACCCCTGAACAGGAAAAAACTGAAGTAATTCAATTTGCTGATGATTTAGAAGTATTCTAACTCATTAAATCACAAGACAATTATGAGGAATTGTAGCAGGACTGCACAAGACTGGGACATTGTGCATCTAAATGGCAGGTGAAATTTAATGTGCAAAGTGATTCATATAAGCAGAAATAGTCCAAATTACAGATGTAGGATGCTGGGTTTAGAGTCAGGCATCAGGAAAAGGGTCTAGGAGTAGTTAAGGTCGTTACATTGAAATTGTAGGCCCAGAGTGCAGCAGCAAAGAAGCTGAAGTTAGGAATTATTAGGAAAGGGATGGACAATAAAATAGAGAATTATTTAATAGACACCTAGAAATATGAGCCAAATGGACCATCCAGTCTGTCCATCCTTAGCATCCACTATCTCCTCATCTCCCTAAGAAATCCCACTTGCTTATCCCATGCTTTCTTAAATCCACAGTCTTTGTCTCCACCACCTCTACCAGGAAACTATTCCATGCATCTACCACCCTTTTTATAATGCCTCTACATAGATCCATAGTGTGCCCACTTTGTGAGTATTGTGTACAATTCTGATCATTTCATCTAAAAAAATACATCACAGAACTAGAAGAGGTTCACAAAAGGTGTAAAAAAAAACCCATAGGGGATAAAATGGCTAACCAAACAGAAAAAGGCTAAAGAGGTTAGGGATCTTCAGTCTGGAAAAGAAATGGCTGAGAATAGACCTGATAGTGATCTATAGAATCCTGTGGGGGGGGGGTAGGTAAATAGGGAATGAAAGATTAGATTCTTACCTTTGCTAATCTTCTTTCTTGCAAATACACACTTTATTCCTGGACAAATGGGTAGTCAATCCCATCGCACGAGATCTCTTGTGGGAAACTTCATTTACATATTTTTGATCCTCCCCTCTTATCTCAGAACTGCCTTCTGACTTCTAGTTGGTACAAAAGCAGACAGCCACACCTGAACAGGACACAGAAAAGAGGGAGGGGTATGCGGGTACTCCCCTGGACACATGTCTAATCTACTCATATCATAAAATTGCATAACAATCACAAACTATTAAAGCAAGTTGCAGAATACTTGTAAACCATAAAATCAGAATAAGGAGACACAGCCTACACTAAAAAAACTCAAGACAAACTGCAAAATATGATCAGATGTTAATCTTAGAAAGGCTGGTTAAGGAATAAAAGTATGAAAGGAGAACTAAGTGGCAGCTCTACAAATCTCTTCTGGAGAAACCATCAAAGATTCTACCCACGATAAAGCTATGCCTTGTGTGGAGTGAGCCTTTACCGAAAGTGAAGACCACTTTCTGGCTCTGATATAGGCAGATGAAATGGCCATGTGGATCCATCTGGAAAAGGTGCTTTCAAAGCCGATCAGCCCTTATGGGCTGAACTAACCAGCACAAAAAATGATCAGACAAATGAAACTTGTTTATGACCTCTAAGTACCTGCGCACATCCAGCGATTTCAACACCTTATCATGTTTGTTTGAACCCGAGAGTGCAAGGCTGGCAGTCGCTCCTCCTGGTTGATGTGGAAACTAGAGACCACCTTCAGAAGGAAGGAGGGGACAGTGCACAGGATCACACTTTATTCAATAATCCGAAGAAATGGATCTCTTCAGGACAAGGCCTGACGTTCAGAAACTCTGCGGGCTGATGTAATGGCCACCAAGAAAACCATCTTGATGGCAAGATCCATCAAAGAAGCCTGGTCCAACAGTTCACAGTGTGAACTAGCAAGTGGCCTGAGAACTAAATTGAGATTCCAAGTTGAGAAGGGCTGACATAACGGAAGATGTAGCTATAATGCACCCATCAGAAACCTAACTACATCCGGATTGGCAGCCAGAGAGCCCCTCAGGGGCTTACGACCAAAGCAGGAAAGTCTGGCTATCTGAACCCTCAGGGAGCCAACTGCAAGCCCCTCTCATCAATACTGGGCAAGTTTCTCAAATAGTATCTTCTTATAACATTTAAAGGCTTTTAAATATTTAATTGTGCTCATAAGCTCTTCGGCAAGGCGCCACAGCAGCGGTATAATGTCGCTGGAAAGGTGCTTGAATTTTAATCATAACACATTGGATGGAGCAAGGATACATAGTAACATAGTAGATGACGGCAGATAAAGACCCGAATGGTCCATCCAGTCTGTCCAACCTGATTCAATTTAAATTTATTTTATTTTATTTTAAATTTTCTTCTTAGCTATTTCTGGGCAAGAATCCAAAGCTTTACCCGGTACTGTGCTTGGGTTCCAACTGCCGAAATCTCTGTTAAGACTTACTCTAGCCCATCTACGCCCTCCCAGCCATTGAAGCCCTCCCCAGCCCATCCTCCACCAAACGGCCATATACAGACACAGACCGTGCAAGTCTGCCCAGTACTGGCCTTAGTTCAATATTTAATCTTATTTTCTGATTCTAGATCCTTTGTGTTCATCCCACGCTTCTTTGAACTCAGTCACAGTTTTACACTCCACCACATCTCTCGGGAGCACATTCCAGGCATCCAACACTCTCTCCATAAAGTAGAATTTCCTAACATTGCCTTTGAATCTACCACCCCTCAACCTCAAATTATGTCCTCTGGTTTTACCATTTTCCTTTCTCTGGAAAAGATTTTGTTCTATGTTAATACCCTTCAAGTATTTGAACGTCTGAATCATATCTCCCCTGTCTCTCCTTTCCTCTAGGGTATACATATTCAGGGCTTCCAGTCTCTCCTTATACGTCTTCTGGCGCAAGCCTCCTATCATTTTCGTCACCCTCCTCTGGACCGCCTCAAGTCTTCTTACGTCTTTCGCCAGATACGGTCTCCAAAACTGAACACAATACTCCAAGTGGGGCCTCACCAAAGACCTGTACAGGGGCGTCAACACCTTCTTCCTTCTACTGACTACGCCTCTCTTTATACAGCCCAGCATCCTTCTGGCAGCAGCCACTGCCTTGTCACACTGTTTTTTCGCCTTTAGATCTTCGGACACTATAACCCCAAGGTCCCTCTCCCCGTCTGTGCATATCAGCTTCTCTCCTCCCAACATATACGGTTCCTTCCTATTATTAATCCCCAAATGCATTACTCTGCATTTCTTTGCATTGAATTTTAGTTGCCAGGCATTAGATCATTCCTCTAACTTTTGCAGATCCTTTTTCATATTCTCCACTCCCTCTTCGGTGTCTACTCTGTTACAAATCTTGATATCATCTTCAAAAAGGCACACTTTTCCTTCTAACCCTTTAGCAATGTCACTCAAACACATATTGAACAGGATTGGCCCCAGCACCGAACCCTGAGGGACTCCACTAGTCACCTTTCCTTCCTTCGAGCGACTTCCATTAACCACCACCCTCTGGCGTCTGTCCGACAGCCAGTTTCTGACCCAGTTCACCACTTTGGGTCCTAACTTCAGCCCTTCAAGTTTGTTGAACAGCCTCTTATGAGGAACTGTATCAAAGGCTTTGCTGAAATCCAAGTAAATTACATCTAGCATATGTCCTCGATCCAGCTCTCTGGTCACCCAATCAAAAAATTCAATCAGGTTCGTTTGGCACGATTTACCTTTTGTAAAGTCATGTTACCTCGGATCCTGTAACCCATTAGATTCAAGGAAGTACACTATCCTTTCTTTCAGCAACACTTCCATTATTTTTCCAACAACTGAAGTGAGGCTCACCGGCCTGTAGTTTCCTGCTTCATCCCTGTGACCACTTTTATGAATAGGGACCACATCCCCTCTCCTCCAATCCCCAGGAATCACTCCCGTCTCCAGAGATTTGTTGAACAAGTCTTTAATAGAACTCGCCAAAACCTCTCTGAGCTCCCTTAGTATCCTGGGATGGATCCCGTCTGGTCCAATCGCTTTGTCCACCTTCAGTTTTTCAAGTTGCTCATAAACACCCTCCTCCGTGAACGGCGCAGAATCTTCTCCATTTTCTCGTGTAACTTTGCCAGACAATCTCGGTCCTTCTCCAGGATTTTCTTCTGTGAACACAGAACAGAAGTATTTGTTTAGCACATTTGCTTTCTCCTCATCACTCTCCACATATTTGTTCCCAGCATCTTTTAGCCTAGCAATTCCATTTTTTATCTTCCTCCTTTCACTAATATATTTGAAAAAATTTTTATCTCCCTTTTTTACATTTTTAGCCATTTGTTCTTCCGCCTGTGCCTTCGCCAAACGTATCTCTCTCTTGGCTTCTTTCAGTTTCACCCTGTAGTCCTTTCTGCTCTCCTCTTCTTGGGTTTTTTTTTATATTTCATGAATGCCAACTCTTTCGCCTTTATTTTCTCAGCCACTAGGTTGGAGAACCATATCGGCTTCCTTTTTCTCTTGTTTTTATTGATTTTCTTCACATAAAGGTCCGTAGCCATTTTTATCGCTCCTTTCAACTTAGCCCCTGTCTTTCCACTTCTCTTATGTCCTCCCATCCTAACAGCTCTTTCTTCAGGTACTTTCCCATTGCATTAAAGTCCGTACGTTTGAAATCTGGGACTTTAAGTATCATGCGGCCGCTCTCCACTTTAGCCGTTATATCAAACCAAACCGTTTGATGATCGCTACTTCCCAGGTGAGCACCCACTCGAACATTAGAGATACTCTCTCCATTTGTGAGGACCAGATCCAATATCGCTTTTTCCCTTATGGGTTCCGTCACCATTTGTCTGAGCAGAGCCTCTTGAAAGGCATCCACAATTTCCCTACTTCTTTCCGATTCCGCAGACGGAACATTCCAGTCCATATCCGGCAGGTTGAAATCTCCCAACAGCAGAACCTCTTCTTTCCTTCCAAACTTTTGGATATCCACAATCAGATCCTTATCAATTTGCTGCAATTGAGTCGGAGGTCTGTAGACTACACCCACGTAGATAGAAGATACTTGCTTCTACTGGAGTGGCAAATGTTATGGCTCTACAAAAGTTGTTTAACAGTATGTTTTATGAAAAGATCAGTTCACGGCTCCAACACAGTCTGTGTTTCGCTACGCTACATCAGGAAGCCGGAAGGATGAGCTTTTTATATTGATTTTATTTGCAGTGTACAGTGCCTGAGTCCTTTGGTCTACACACTTGATTTTGAAAAAAGACGCCCAGGGTTGGGAAGGACAAATGCATGGGCTGGGGGGGGGAGGAGGAGGAAAACAGAGATGCTGCACAGGTGGAGTAGTGGGAAGGGAGAGAAAGAAATGCTGACAGTGGGAGAGGGAAAAGGAACAGAGAATTGTTGGCATAGGTGTGTGGCATGAGAGGGAAAGAGAGATGATGTATATGGGGAAAGGATGAAAGAGGGAGAATTGTTGGACATTATAGTGGTGGAGAGGAGGGAGGGAGAAATGTTACACTGGGAGGGAGGAGAGATGACCCAAAGAAGGGAGAGATGTCAGACCACTGGAATGGGAAGGAGAGAGAGAGAGATGCCAGACCGCAGAAAGGAGAGGAGAGAGATGCCAAACCATGTGAAGGGGGAAGACAGATGTCTGGCCCTGAGAGAGGGATGACATGGTACATAGGGATGGAGTGGAAGGGAGATAGAGGGAGGAGATGGTGCACAGCAATGGGTGCGACAGGAAAGAGATAAGAAGAAATGCTCCTTATGTATAGATGGGAATAGGGGAGAAGAAAGATGGAGGAGATGGTACACATGGATAGATGGGAAGGGAAGACAAGGAAAAGTAGATTTTGAGAAGAACACAGAAAAATGGAAGAAAGTTGAATTTTAAAAGTTAATGCTAAAGATGGATGTATGATCCAAACAGACTGGGGATTTTAAATTACAGTCCACTTGAGGGGGCAATACTTTCAAAATAGAACAAAAAACAAAAAACCCCTCTCATCAATACTGGGCGTCTTTTTTCAACATCAAGTGTGTAGACCAAAGGACTCAGGCACTGCACACTGCAAATAAAATCAATATAAAAAGCTCATCCTTCCGGCTTCCTGATGTAGCGTAGCGAAACACAGACTGTGTTGGAGCCGTGAACTGACCTTTTCAGATAAGTTGTCTACTGTTAAACAACTTTTGTAGAGCCATAACATTTGCCACTCTAGTAGAAGCAAGTATCCTTGCTCCATCCAATGTGTTATGATTAAAATTCAAGCACCTTTCCAGCGACATTGTACCGTTGCTGTGGCACCTTGCTGAAGAGCTTATGAGCACATTTAAATATTTAAAAGCCTTTAAATGTTATATGAAGATACTATTTGAGAAACTTGCCCAATATTGATGAGAGGGTTTTTTTTGTTTTTTGTTCTATTTTGAAAGATGGATGTATGGCAGAAAGTGAAGGAGAGAAAAACAGCAAGTGGATAAGGAGGCCCTCGATACACAGTTAAGAGCACAGACAGAAGGAAGTGCAGCCAGAGACTGGAAAGATGGTTTGAAAACTAAAATCACCAGGCAATAAAGATAGGGGAAATGATTTTATTTTCAATTTAGTGATTGAATTGTGTCAGTTATAAGAAATTACAACTGCTGTCTATATTTTGCACTGTTCAGGAAGAAATGCATTTGTTTCTATTTCTCTTAGGGTTTTGTTTGTATATATTAGTACTTTTAGTTTGTGGTCCTGTATTTGCATAGGGATTATCTGCATGTGTGGCCAAGGCCAGGTGTTCTGGTAGGAATGAATGTTGAGAAACATGTATGCTTTGCGTAGTTTAATTTTGTGGTTATATTGTGTGTATGAAAAATGAATGGAAAAAATGGTATTACAATTAGTACTATTATGGGGGTGGGGTCTGGGGCAGAGCTTGCGGGGGTCCCCAAACAAAAAAGTGTTCCGCTGCCTTTGGTTTAAGGAAATACAGAGCCATAATCCAACATGAAAATAAATCTAAGTAGAAACTAAAAAATAATAATCTTATGGAAATAGCTCTTTCTTAGACCACAAACAGAAACAAAGGAGGAATGAAAATTACTGAGAGATAAGTTACAGAAAACTATTTAGGAAAAAGCTGGTTAGCACTGTAATGTTTTATGTGGTGCTGATGAAAATTCTCTACAATTTAGCATCTTTCTTCACATTTTTATTAAACAGTATACACTACATATGAAGATAAACATGTATTGGATCCCCTTATAAATGTTTTTCTCATGTGAGTAACTGTGGGATCCTGGGATATGAATTGACATAGTTTGCAAGGATATGTATCATTCTCTTCTTTCTGAGCTTCTGTTGGGAGTTTGGTTTTCACTAATGTTTGTTTCAGATTAGGGGCTTGTCAGAAGGTCATCATAAGTGGAGCTGGGAATATTTCTTTCAGTAATTCATTCTCCTATAGTAGCTGCTGTAGATCTTTTATGATTCTTCTCAATTATTCCAGCTCTAGATTGTTTGTCATTACAAGGGGAACACTGTGGTTTTCTTTTCTTCTTATTGATATAGTTTTTTTCTAGGTGTTTTGAGTGAAGAGGAAATCTTCTTGTAGATTATTTTGGGGTTGCATTTTTTTTTTTCATTTTTGGAAGGATTTAGTCCAGGGGTGCCCACACTTTTTGGGCTTGCGAGCTACTTTTTAAATGACCAAGTCAAAATGATCTACCAACAATAAAATTTTTAAAAAAACACAAAGCACACTGTATGCATAGAAAATGTTAATCATCATTCCTATTCCAGGGTTTTTCAAAGAGGTCAAAGCAGATGACTCTAAGCACTATCACCTCAGTAACAACCATACAAAAATAGACAAATATACCCCCTCCCTTTTTACTAAACCACGATAGCAGTTTTTAGCGCAGGGAGCTGCGCTGAATGCCCAGCGCTGCTCTCGACACTCATAGGCTCCCTGCGCTAAAAACCTCTATTGCGGTTTAGTAAAAGGGGACCTTAGTGTAAAATATAGACAGCAGATATAAATTCAGACACATTTTGATCACTAAATTTAAAATAAAATCATTTTCCCTACCTTGTCTGGTGATTTCATGAGTCTCTGGTTGCACTTTCTTCTTCTGACTTTGCATACAATCTTTCTTCCCTTCTTTTAGCCTGTATGCTTCTTCTCCTCCAGACCTCATTCCTTCCCCCCAACTTTTCCTTCCTCTTCCCTGCCCTTTCTTTCTCTCTGCCTCCCTTTCATTTTTTTCTGTTTCTCTTCTTTCCTTCTGTATCCCTGCCTGCCCTTTTTCTTTCTTTCTCCCTGCCCTTCCCCAAGCCACTGCCACTGCCATTACCATCGGGGACCAGGACCCAAACACCACCAATAACAGGCCCCAAGCTCTCCCTGCTTCGGCCAACCAGCATTCCTCTCCCCGACGTCAATTCTGCCGTCGGGAAGAGGAAGGCTGATCAGCCCAAGATCGTGATCAACCTATTGGGGGAAATGCTGCCGGGTCCTGCCTTCGCGGAAACAGAAAGTAGGCAGGACCCGGCAGGAACAAGAACAAATGCTTCACTAACCTGTCTCCCGCATTAGCCCGTAGCGAACGCTTGCTTCAGGGCTCTCAACATGTGCGTGCCGGCTTCCCTTCTCCCCCCCCCGGACATAACTTCCGGTTTCGGAGGGAAGAGAAGAGAAGCCGGCATGCACACGTTAGAGCCCGGAGCATAAGTTCGCTAGGGGCTGAAATCTCCAAGCCGTTTTTTTTTTAATGTTCAGCAGCGGCAGATGACAGCTGGGCGGACCGCCCAGCTAAAAGGCCCTAGGGAGAACACTGGAGAGGAAGGCTGATCGGCCCGTAGATCAGGACGGCAACATGAGTGCGATCAACTCGAGTTGCCTTCCTGAGCTACTGGTCGATCGCGATCGACGCGTTGGGCACCCCTGATTTAGTCAATATTATTTAAAACATTGTCTCATTCTATATCCTAGCTCCAGTTAGATGTGAATGCCATAGTTTAATCACCATTATTATAGTTTGTTTTGTTCGCTGTCATTTTATTTTAGTAAACACTAACTTTTTAAAACCAATATAGGGGGACAGTTACTAAGGTGTGTTAAGGTAATAGCACATCATATTATAGTAAAGCACATTGGTTTAAGTTACTGTAGGAACCATAATAAGTGACTGGGGACTACTCCTGCTCAGCCCACCCTAGTCACTCTTAGAGTACCCTTTTGCCAGTCAGGTTTTCAGGATATCCAATGAATATGCATGAGTTTGATTTGCATGCAGTCTCCATTGTATATAAATCTCTTTCATGCATATTCATTATGCATATCTTGAAAACCTGACTGGCAAAGGGGCACTTGAAGACCAACTTGAGAAACACTGCCCTAGGTCACAACTAATGCCTTAGGATAGGTTCAAAGGGCCAGCAGGGATGAGGAGGCATGAGGGGTATGGGTCTTAGGATGGTAGTGGGGGTGGGGGAGGGGGCAAGGCTTGGAAGGATACAAGGTTATCTTCCCTGGGAGAGGATATAAGGTTATCTTCAGGGCAAAGTGGGACCTGCTTTTTTTATGCACTGGTCTCTTTAAGAAATGCTCCCCAGAAGCATTGGACCACATGTTAGTGGCAAAATGCTCTCCGGAGCTTGCAAGGTTTATCAAAAGTTGCATTATTCCTGTACTTCAAGAATCACTAACTTGCAGTACTGAGATATTACAGGTTAGTGAACTCCATGGTAAACTAAGGTGTTGTAATATACCAATTTAATCCACCTTAGTAACTAACTTCCTTTAATGCAAACTAATTTGATTTATTGTGTTAATTATTGTAGTGCACACTAAAGAAATAAGTACATAGTAACCAAAGGGATATTAATGACAGCCCATCTCTAATTTTCATGTAACCTTTATTCCTACATGATTATATTATTCCCAGAGTCATAGTTCTCTCTGATAAATATTTCAGATCATGGCTTATCAATTAAAAATGAAAAACAGCTTCTATAATTAACTTCATATGTCCCCTTTTTTGTCTATAGAACATCCTTAGTAATGGAAATCAATTGCTTGACATTTAGATGAAGCAACAATTAGTCTTTGGCACAGCAGAAAGACCAACAATGTATTTGTTAAAATTTGTTTGCTGCTAATGTTGATGGAAAGGTTCCCAGTATATGCTAACAACCACTGAAAGTGTTCCTTGTTGCAACATTTCTTTCTGCAAAGACAAATTTTCAGGGGTTATCTGTTCATTGTTTATTAAAATTTTCTATACCACCTGTTTGAATGTGATCATCAGTGGCTTAGAAAGAGGAGGTGGTCCGCCCCAGGTGCCATCTTGCTGAGGGAGTAGGCACCTGTCCTCCTCTCACCCCCTTGCTCCTTCCCTGCCCCCCCCCGCCGCAACATTTCCCTATCCCCGTATCTCTGTAACATTCCTGGTGCGAACAGCAACCCCCAAGCTGTTGTCATTCCAGCATTGGCTCTTCCTCTGATGTCACTTCCTGGACTCCCGTCTAGAAAGTGATGTAAGAGGTAGATCCGACGCTCGCATGACAGCAGCTTGGGGGTTGCTGCTTTTGCCAGGAATATTACAGAGGTATGGGAGAAGGGAAGCAGCACACGCGGCAGAAGGGGGTGGGGAAGGAGCATGTGGAAGTGGGGGGGGGTGGAAGAGAGGGCGAACGAGGGGCACCACTACCCCAGATGGTACCATAACGCAGGACTTTGGTGCACCGACAATCCCGCAGCGACATTTGTGTGCAGGATAAATGCGCGCTGCCGCTTTTGCCATTCCTGTTTGCGCTCTGAGGGGGGTGTGGGGAGGGAAACCCCCGACTACACTCTCTCCAGTAGTCAGCTGTTCAGTGGAGTAGTCAGCTGTTCAGTTAGGGGACTGAACAGCTGATTTAGCTGTGACTGAAACAGGTCTAGATAAAAATGTCTAGAGGTCTCTCTCCCAGATGGTAAGTGCCTCTGTAAGTCCTTCATCTTTTAGTACTTCCTTTTTGCCCTTGACCTTTTTTCTGGACTTGTGCAGGGAAGATAAGCAGTGGAAGGTAGGTAAGGGCTGTAAGGGTGCGTACAGAGTATGGAAACAGAGGGCTAGGGAGTATGTTAAATATGGGGCAAGGGTTTTGAGAAACAGAGGGGGCAGTGGGAGTACTAGAGAGGGGATGAGAGGGAGATGGGAAAAGTTGGTAGGTAGGTGAAGTGAAAAAGGAAAGGATGAGAGGAGGGGGAGAATTAGGGCAAAATCAAATGGGCAGATATAAATGCAGAGAAGAGTAAAAGAACAAACAAACCCATAAAAAAGATCAGTGGCAGACAGATGTAGAAATGGAAGAGAGAAGAAATGGAAAGGCAAACTTAGAAAATAGCTTGGGAGAAAACTGACAAGGGAAGTAGAAAAGAAACTGTGACTAACCAGCCCAATCAGAAAAATAAAATGCCCAGAAAACAATGGTAGAAATAGACCATATTTATTTATTCATTTTTCTATACCGTTGTTCCAGGAGAGCTCAGAACGTTTTACATGTACCTGGGGCAATGAGTGGATTAAATGACTTGCCCAGGGTCACAAAGAGTTGAACCCCAAACCCCAGGGTGCTGAGGTTGTAGCTTTAACCACTACGCCACACTCTCCCCATATCATTTAATCGATTTTAAGGATCGAGATGTGTCCACTTTAGGAAAATGTACATTTCTTCTATTTTTATATTTGTAGAGTACAGGAGAAAACACATTTTTATTTCTCTTTTACTAATATTGCCCTGCTTCTAGGTTGGACTTTCTTGGGTGGAGGGGATGTAGGGATATTTCCGTATTCACACCTGTGGGTTAGGGCTCTCCGATGTCAGCAAAGCCTGAACCATTCTCAAGATATCCATCCCTATTGAGTGTATGCACTGTTCAGACTTCACTTGGTTTGAAACCTAGTAGCCCTGTAGTTTCCACTCCAGGACCTGTTTCACACCGTCCAGCGGACCTGCCTTCCTCTTCTGATGCACCACCCAATAGGGATGGACCCAAGACACAGAAGAAGAGACGGCCCAATAAGCAACAGAAGCAGAGTGACCTCAGCATGCTAATGGAACAATTTACTCAAGTGCTAGATCGTATTTCTGCCCTGGAACAGACTTCCAAACAACTGGCAGTACCTGTCCCAGCGAGAAGTGAACAGACCCCGAGGAGAAAGGATAACAATGTCGGTTACAAGCCTTCCAGCACTCGAGTGGTCAAGTCTGTAGCAACTGACACCCAGGCTTCCTCAGTAGACGACCTGGATGACACACCCGAATTGTTGGAGGACGATAACGCATGACTAGTCCGAGAACCACTTTCTCCACCCACTATTGTATCTTCTGTACAAACAACATCTCCTGATGCTACACAAGACATTGATCCGGTACAATCCAGTGAATTATCTGAGGATACAGAGTGGCTTCCTTCGTGGGATTCCATTAAGTCACACAAGTATTTCTTGGGTAGGTTAACACCTATGGGTCAACGGTACACTTTACCTTTGTTTCTCCAACAGGTTTTGTCTTGTCCCGGTTTACTTGATACGGCTTCTGAAGTGACTTTGATCACTCAGGGACTATTTCAACGTTTGCAGACTACCCTGGGTACCCAGAATCCACTGTCGATTATTCCCTGTGATTTGTCTTTGGTTGCATATGGACATCAGAACATTGAAACAGTTGGTCAAACTTGGCTTACCTTGCAGTTAGGCAAAATGACTGTCAAACACCCAATGATTATTATCACTAGTCCAGGAGAGGAGTTTTTGATTGGGAACGATCTTTTGAAGAGATTGTGGCCTATTTTGGATTACGTCCAAGAAGTGGTCTGGGCTCAAGTGACTCGTCCCCTTCCTTTCGGAAAGGTACCGACTACACGCCTGCCCCAGGTTGCCAGTACTGTGGAACGAAACGATACTTCAATTCGAATCAATTTCCTGCGTTCAGCGGATCCACACATTTTGGAGCTACAGTATGCCAATGTTCCAGAGGGGGGTCCCACAGACCGCGAGATTGTCAGCGTTCCCAAGGAACAAATATCTGACATTGTTCTCCAGGCTGACCATTTGGAAATTGTTCTGAAGTCTACGTTCCCCGTGCCGGATCCACCTCAAGAGACTGTCCAAGACCCGACCTCATCTATTACCAGCTCTTTGACTTCTCATCCTCGTCTACTGGCTGTACTTCACCATGATGATACTGACTTGTCTGTTGATGTTCACCAGCACGGTTCTGTCCTAGTTCAAGCTCAACTGCTATTCCAGAGTGACATCTCCATGATTAGTGAATCTTTTTACTGTCAACTTCAGCGAACCACACCCGTTCCGTTTGTTAGGCGTCACTCTACTCACCTACCTATACCAGGTCAGGGGGGTCAAGCCTTCCGCTGACCATGGGTTCTAAGACTTTCACTCATCACTTTTCTGTGGTGAAAGGCCTACACACATCCTTGTGTTTGGGATCAGATTGTTTTGTTTGTCTAGGAGTCTACGTTGATTTGGTGAACGGTGTGCTTTGGAGCAGATTGCAAGGCACCCCGGTAGAAGATGTGGACCTGATGGATGGTCTGAAGGCTGGACAACTTCTTCCTCAAGTTTGTGAAGTGGTCTGTGCTGAAGACGTCAAGATTCCTGGCCTGGTGCAGGATTTTGCTCTGCCTCTTCGTTTGGCCCATGGTCAACGCATGCTCGATGATATTGGCTTTTTCAACCCGAATTCCTCTTTTCTCGAGCATGGTCTTTCTCTAGGTGCTTTACCCTGTCTTGAAGTACCTAACTCTTCTTTCCGCGTGTTGATAGTCAATGCTCAACCTGCGGAAGTCTTTCTTTCCTCTGGAGAACCTTTGGGTTTTCTAGTGGATGAATCTTTTCCTGATGTTGAGGTAACATTGCCTATCATTGGCAGCTTGTCTTCCATTGTCGACCCCTGCCAGGGCGGGGACATACCAGACCGTATTTTACCTCACCTAAAGGACTCATTTCACTGGACTTCCTTTGGCCATATGATGCATCGACTTCCCATGTAACGGTGGAGAATGATTGTTTGCTTTTATCCAGGAAGTTAGCTCTGTCTGACCAATCTAAAGCGGTGAATGCCATTGAATCTTCATCTTTGCAAGAACAGATTGAAGACCAAGTGGAAATCTCTTCCAATCAACCTTTTTCTGAGTTTGATGCCATGGTAAAGACACAAGTAGACCTAGCTGATGCGTGCTCTTCTGAGGAAGAAAAGGCTCAGTTAACACAGTTGTTGTACAGGTATCGAGACTTGTTTGCAGTGGATTCTTATGACACTGGCCTGACCAATCTACATGTGACCAAGATTCCTACGGATCCCCACAGTAAGCCCGTCTTTGTGCGTTAGTATAAGATTCCTTTGGCCTCGTATGAGTCCGTGCAAGAGATACTTGATACCCTGGAAACTAGTGGTATCATTAGGCCTTGTAACAGTACATACAACTCACCCTTGTGGCCAATCCTGAAGAAGAATAACAGTTGGAGAATTGCTTTGGACTACCGACAGCTAAACAAGCGGGTACCCTTGTCTAGGTGGCCTATGGCCCATCTTGACCAGAGCTTGACTACCATCAAAGGAGCTAAGTATTTTACCAGCTTGGATTTAGCGCCTGGATTTTGGACAGTTCTTGTACATCCACCGGATCAATACAAACTAGCATTTACCTTTGGGAAGAAACAGTATACGTGGAACAGAACACCTTTTGGTTTTCTGAACTCTCCAGCTGAGTTAAACATATTTCTCCATAAAGCCCTTCCAGATGCGGAAGCTCGAGGAACTCTAGTCTATGTGGATGACATCCTGATCAAGAGTCCCACTTTTCAGAAACACCTGGAAGAGGTAGAACATGTGTTCCAACAATTGCAAAATGCAGGAGCTAAATTGACCCTTGCCAAAGGTCAATGGTGCCGAACATCTCTGAATTACTTAGGGTATGACATTTCCTCTGAAGGTCTTCGACCACAGAAGAAAAGGATACAGGCCCTACAACAGTTAAGGAGACCTACCAATTTGACGGAACTTCGTTCATTTTTGGGGATATGCAACTATTCTCGACAGTTCATAGATCAGTATGCAGAGATCTCTAGACCCTTGGTTGCCTTAATGAAGAAGGATGTACCTTGGACGTGGGGTCCTGAACAGGAAGATGCTATGCAAGAGATGAAAGAGTAGCTTAGTCGCTTTCCTTGCTTGGCCTACCCCGAGAGTGGTCGTGAATTCTTCATCGACCTCGGATTCTCCAAACACTCTATGAGTGCTGTCCTGTACCAGAAATACAACTCTGACAAGCGTGTGGTGGCCTATGCAAGCAAAGGCTTCACCGATGTAGAGAAGAAGTATTCTGAATGTGAGAAAGTCTACTGTCAACTGTTTGGGCTCTTCAACATTTTCGGAGTTATATCCAAGGAGAAAAACTCATTGTAGAGACTTGTCATCAACCTATTAGTTTCTTGGGTAGTGACAAGATCAAGACTGGTCGTGTCTCCAATAGCCGAATAGTCCCTGAAACATCGTAACACAGTAGCCCAAGGGATAGCAGAATTGCATGATTGTACAGAACAAGATTCTCTTACAGGTATATCGGAACCTGATGTTCCACCAGAAGAGGAGGAACCCCATCGTCATCATTTTTATGATGAACAACTATGTGCCAATATACCTCAAGTCTACGTAGATGGCTGTGCCTTCCACCAGACCTCGACCCATACTCTGGTCGCAGGAGTAGGTGTAGTGTGGAATGTCGACACACTTATAGAAACCTTGAAGTATAGATTGGGTGCTAAAACCAACCAATATGCAGAGATTGTAGCAGCCCTGGTCGCTGTACAGTCTGCGGTACAGAAGGGGATCCCAGAACTGATTATCTGTACAGATTCTGACTATGTGCGTCAAAACTTTGTGTCTCACTTACCCGTGTGGAAAAAGAAGGACATGTTAAATTCCAAAGGAAAGCCTGTCCATCATGGCGACTTGATTCTAGCCTTAGATCAATTGGTAAGAGACAATGACATGACCATCTATTGGAAAAAAGTGAAAGGTCACGCCAAGGTTAATAGTTCTGACAAGATCGGAAATGATCTTGCGGATCAACTGGCCAAAGAAGGTGCTTTGTCAGGTGAACTATGGCAATGCCCTGAAGAGTTGTTCTCGATGGTACATGCTATTACTCAACGCCAAACGAAACAGGTAGCTGAAACACCTGCAGTGCAGTGGGGTAATGATGTCCCTTCCTTTGATCTTGTAACTGCTCAGAAGACAGATCTTATCCTGGGAAAGTTCTATAACTTCATACAGAATCCACAGGATCATCCATTGTCTGAAGACAACCAGAAGGATGAAGTACTGAGGATACTCTACACCTCCAGAGAAAAATTTTTGATTCACCAGGACCTGCTCACTCAGACGAGTAAGCATGGTATTGTGCAGTGGGTTGTACCCCGTGCATATCGAGGAATCATGTTGCAACATGCCCATGATGAACCTTGTGCTGGACATAGAGGTGAAGAAGTTACATATGAGACACTGAAGCAAGTGGCCTACTGGCCTCATATGCGGCAAGATGTGCAGTTATATACGAGAGGTTGCTTGACTTGTTGTCAATTTCAACCCTCTACACCACTTCACCGAGCTCCTTTGAGAAAGAAGGGTTTGGTCATGCCCTGGTCCGACATCCAGATTGATTGGATTGGCCCAGTGGTCCGTTCCTCCCGAGGTAATAAGTATATGTTGACTGTCACCTGTTTGTTTACCAAGTGGATTGAGTGCTTGCCTGCACCCAATTGTACGGCAGAGACTACCGCTACCTTGTTACTGAATCATGTGTTCAGTAGGTGGGGTTTGCCCATGAGAGTGGACTCAGACCAAGGATCACATTTCACTGCAGATGTGATGCGACACATGTGGAAGATGCTCGGAGTGAAAAGTAAATTGCACATAGCTTACCACCCTCAATCATCGGGACAAGTGGAAAGAGCGATTCGTACCATCATCACGATCCTGAAAAAGTACGTGTCTACCTCTGGTAAGGATTGGGACATGAAATTACCTTTGGTACTGATGGCTATTCGTGCCACGCCTCACCAGTCTACGGGGGTGACGCCTTTTGAAATGATGACAGGTAGAGAAATGACGTTACCAATTCATTTGTTGTATAGAACTAATGATGTAAATCTTTCTAGTGCTACTACTGCTCATGAATATGTCACCCATTTACGTAAACATTTACAGGGTGCATTTTCCTTTGCCCAGAAAAATCTGGAAACTGCTGCTAAAGGTAGAAAAGCCTATTATGATCATAGGACTACCACAAAGGAATACCAAATTGGCGACAAGGTATTCTATTACAATTTTGGCAAAACCAAGACCAAAGAAAGTAAATTTTTGCCAAGTTGGCATGGTCCATTCCCTATAGTGGAAAAAGCTTCACCTGTGGCCTATCAAATTCGCATCAAATCAAATTCTCCAGGTGCAGATGTCCTTAAATGGGTCCACATTAATCAACTGAGACCATCTCATCCCAGTAAATTTGCCCAGGATGACACCATTGTTGTGATGAATGACATTAATCTAGCAACAGCCTAGGCTGTTCTCTCTCTTTTCTGTTTTTCAGATGGCGGAAAGAGTTCTGCTGATGCTGTTCCTGGTTGTCCTGCCGATTGGAGTTGTTATCAAAGTGATCGATCCTGGTCTGCAGTCCCGTGTTGTCCTTCAAGATTCTCCTGGTTTCTTGTTCTTCCCGTTCCAGATCTTGCTCCAGAACATTTTCTTTCGATGTTTATCTTTTCCATTTGGACTCTACTCCTACTGAAACTGAATTGGAAATCCTGGATGTTTTCCGTGGACATTCCTTTTGGCATACCTTTTGTGCCTTGCTAAGTAGTTATGATTTTTGATTTTATCATATATTGCCATTAATCAGTGATTTTGTTATCATTTATTTGGCTGGGTTCATATATTTTGCCCTTGCCTTTATGATTATTATACATTGATTATTGATATCTTTGATTTATTGCTGATTTATATGGTATTGCTAATGTTTATGCATTTTGTATCACCTTGGGTCTTGGCGATCCTTTCCTAATTAGTTAGGTTGAGGGTGAAATAGACTCCATTGAAGTTATTTCTCCTTCAAGAGGGGGGACTGTAGGGATATTTCTGTATTCACACCTGTGGGTTAGGCCTCTCTGATGTCATCAAAGCCTGAACCATTCTCAAGATATCTTTCTGCTGAACAAGAGATTTTTCCAGCATGTATTGCAAGAAGAAAGAAGTACATAGCTTTGCTGTTTCTGCCTGATGCATTATGGGTATGTACCAGAATGTTGCTATGCAAGGACATTCATTTGTGCTTTCATAATGGGACAGTGTGAATCTTGAAGAAATTATCCTGTTCTTATCTATCTAACGGCCCTGGGTCTTCCAGCCTATATGATACTTTCTACAGAAAGGCTATTCATCCAAGTCTGTTTCTGGATTGGTCCGAGGAGGTCATCTGATGAGATACAAGAAAGACGGCTAATTAATTAATTAGTTAGTCTGTGATAAGGTCCGGGGAAGCTCAGATCTGCTCACAGATGTTCTATATGTAAACTTTCTCTTTTAATAATTAGACCTGTAAGATACCTCGTGTGACTCTCTGCCTAAGAGAGAGAAATTCAGACTTTTAAAACGGCTCTGAACTCAGCACGGAACGGGACCTGTTTGCGGATGATTTATAGCCTCATCAAGGATTGTCAACACGTGTACCTTTAACAACAGGATTCCTGACGTCTTCCAAAGCTACCAAGAAGTTTTCCCTTCCACCTAATTTCGCCTGAGCGGCTGATCCTAAGGTGAGATTATGGAATTTACACTCTTAACAGCTGGGTTAGATAAGGATCACTTGTGATAAAGGATAAGGGTTGAAAAGCTCCATTGGTGATAATATAATCATTTGCTAATCAGGGATTATTATTATAAGGAATTGTTTAGTGTGTGTTTAACAAGTAGAATTACTTAATTGTCAAACCATTAGATTGTGATAATTATGTACTGAGTTTCATTTGTGTAATCAGATATTTTGTGAACAATATTTAGATTTTGCAGCTGGCTTGTGAATTATATTTTTCTATTTTCATAATAAAGATATTTCTCATTAGCCTGGGTTTTGTGTCGTGTAAACAGGCAATAAAGCTGAATCTGGATAAGATTTTATGGTTTTCCCTAGACATCATTATCAGAGACGTAATTTATTTACGTAACTGCTAAGTGTACCATAAATCCTACTACAGGGAGGAAGTTCTCTATTTCATTTATTGTTTGCATGTCTTTTGTGGTATATTAGGTAAGAATCTGTCCATGTTCTGCATTTGCAACTGAAGTGAAGGATTCTGCTAGCATATAGGGCTCCTTTTATGAAGCCATATAGGGCTCCTTTTACGAAGCCGCGGTAGCAGCTTTAACGTGCATGACTTTTAATCACGCGCTAACCCCCGCGCTAGCCGAAAAACTACCGCCTGCTCAAGAGGAGGAGGTAGCGACTAGTGCGGCCGGCAGTTTAGCGCGCGCTATTACGCGTGTTAAACCGCTACCCCAGCTTCGTAAAAGGCGCCCATAGTGTCTCTGTAGGAATCTGTAACAGTTCAGTGTATTCTACTTTCCCAGTAGTAGGCATATTTGTGCTCTAGGGCCCAGTGTGATATTTACAGCACTCTGTCTTGTCATAGGTGAGTTAGGGCTGTTTTGGTTTGGTAAGTTTGCTATATAAGTTTTGAATGTGTCTTTGCAGGGTTTTGTATTATTGGACTTCACATTCTGTAGATTCACCATATGAACAAAATCCTATTTGAGTTAATCAAAGTGTCTGGCAGTGGAAGGAGCATATACTGCGCCTGAGGTACTCCTGCCTGAGGAGCTAAATCTTGCTGAGCATCCCAGCACAAGATAATAAGTGGCACTTAACTGGATATTGCTGCTGAATATCACCACAAACTGACCATCTCCTAATCAGTTAGGTTAGGGGTGGACCAGGGTGGAATGTGGGTGGAGCACCTACTTAAGAACCTAAGAACATACGAATAGTCTTATTGGGTCAGACCAATGGTCCATCTAGCACAGTAGCTTATTCTCACGGTGGCCAATCCAGATCACTAGTACCTGGCAAAAAACTAAATAGTAGAAACAGTCCATGCTACTGATCCAGCGCAAGCAGTGGCTTCCCCCATATCTGTCTCAATAACAGACTATGGACTTTTCCTCCATGAAATTGTCCAAACTTTTCTTAAAACCAGTTACATTAACTGCTTTTACCACAACTTTTGGCAATGTGTACTAGGGCTTAACTATTCTTTGAGTGAAACAAATATTTCCTCCTATTGGTTTTAAAAGTATTTCCCTGTAACTTCATTGAATGTCTCCTAGTCTTTGTAATTTTGGCGGAGTAAAAAAATTGATCCACTTGTACCCTCCCCCCCCAGGATTTTTTAGACTTCAATCATATCTCCCCTCAGCCATCTCTTTTCCAAGCTATAGAGTCCTAACCTTCTTAGTTTTTCCTCATAAGAGAGGAGTTCCATCCCCTTTATCATCTTGGTTGCTCTTCTTAGCCAGTTAGCTGCAATTTTCAGTCCACTAACTGGCAAAGTAACTGCATAAAGTTAGGATGACAAAAAGGTGAAGTTAACTGGGCACCGGTCTAAATATTAGCTTCTACCCAGTTAACTTCCAGGTAACTACTGAGACCTGGGTTTCAATGCAGAGAACTGTGCGCGAATGCCCTGGCACTGAATAGCCAGAATCACTGCAACCTACAGCTGTGAGCAGCTAAAATACTGCTTATCACCAAGGGCTGCATATCAGGCGGAAAGAGAACATTTATATGCAATGCTATCTATCTGTCTCGCTGTATTCATATCTTGTATTCAATTTAAAATCATATAATGTATTCAAGAGTAGCTAACCTTGCACTACATAGTTTTCATTTATTTATACATCTATTTTGTGGTATAAAACAGATGGGAACCAAAATGAATATCCACACTTTTTTGTCCAAAATAGGCAGCTTTTAATTAAAATAGATTCATAAGCTTATCAGGCTGTTTCTCATTAAAAGTGTAATGTTCCCACATTATGATAATGAGCTAGTTTTGTAGCATAAGAATACGAAAGGTTGGTTTGTCATGGCTTGATAATGATAGATGTTAATAACTGAGTCACAAGATACCTAAAGAATCATTCTGAGGCTAAATTTTCAGTATTACTGCTAAGTAAGTACAGTGACAGAACATTGCCAAATTACAATGTAAAGAAACACAAGATGAAGAAATTTGCTAGAGGTGTAAAGCACTATGTTTCGGGACGTGTTTATCCTTGGATGTATGATCATGAAGATAAGTGCCGTGATGTCTTTCTCAAGGGTCGGGCCATTATAGAAGGGACCTTTTCAAGATTTAGTTAAGCTTTTGAGACTTACATTACATTAGTTTCTTTTATTCCACCAATATCTTGCAGTTCTAGGCAGATTACAAAAGGAAGAGATTCTGGTCATTTCCAGTTTCCACATATTATGATTACCTGAAGGAAACAATTCAGTTTAATTCAATATCTCACTCAAATTTGAAAGGGTCTACAGATCTCCTTCCAAATTGCAATATGGCGTCAAACTCCCATGCCCCTATTTATCAGAGTCAGAAGATCTTAATTGTACTTGACCTTGCGGCTTCAACTGCAGCTAAAAGAAAAGCTTTTTTATTACTCAGGCAAGATCTGAAAGAGATCGTTGCTCAATTTGGATTATTATATCTTGCTTGTATGAGAATCCCATATCACAACAACACTACTTCATATACCAATCCTGAGGTTTTCCATGCTTGGATACATCAAGTTAAATGGGTTGAGACATCTCATCCATTTGAATGATTTTCAGCTGTTTTCCCACAGCGGATAATTTGTTATTAATCTCTAGAATGCTTGGGAAGTACTTTATATGAATTCTTTCTTTTTCTTATTCATATAAATGTGAAGCTCTTTTGCATTTGTCTTTAGGTTCTTTATCTTTTTATGACTTCATGCATTCACCTTGATTTTTGCATCGCATCTTACGTGGAGCTCCTATGATTTTGCATTTTGGGACTGTTTAGCTTTTCCATATCTTCCACCCTAGGACTAGCAGGGACCCCTGAGGATGACTCTGTTGTCGAAACACGGACCATGTAGGGTCCAACGCTCCCAGCGGACTAGGTCCTTAAGGTTGTTTAAGTGGATTGCTACATTGATTGATTTATTTTTGTTTGTTTCTTAATACTTTTAACAAAGTCCATCTCAGGAACATCATCTTTCCACAGTGTTTCTTTGGTTTTTCTTGGAATTTGCTCTGTGGACTTTCCAGGGTCAATTTCTTTGCTCTTGTGTTTTATTATATTAAAATGTATAACATTTATAATTACATAATGAGTTCACTAATTTAAATTAATTATTTTATTTTTATTGTGTTAATTCTTTTTAAAACTCCAACAATACTTTCATTTTATATCCTTTGACTTCATTTACTAATTTACTCTCCTCCCCCTTTACAAAGCTGCGCTAGTGTTTTTAGCGTCGGCTGGGGCGGTAACAGCTCCAATGCTCATAGAATTACAGTGGCAGCCAGCGCTAAAAACTGCGCTATAGTTATGTAAAAGTGGGGGGTTAATTCCCTCCTTTTTTTCTCCAGTTGAGGTGAATTTTCTTAAGCTTGTAATCAGCAGTGTGAAACTGTTTGAGCTCTTCTATGCAACAGATGCTGTTTAGTCTATACATATTTGATGTTTATGGAGAGATGAATGTATATCAAATGCTTACTATGTGATGTCTTTGTAGGAATAGCTGTTATATATATATGCATTTTACTTATACTTAGTTACTTTATGATTGCTCCCTATATTGAACATCAGTAAAGAAAAAACCCAATAGAAGAACGCATAAAACTAAGATTTCGAACAAGTACTCAACGCATATACTGTAATGTTACTACATGGTAAGCACTGTGAACTAGAAGCGACTACAAAATTTCCAAACTCAATATTAAATTTTTTTTGTGTACCATCAGTGTGTAGTCATAAGCTATGCGAGCAAAATAACTTGAACGGCTAAGGCTCAGCTGCTTTCTAAACGCTTAGGGGCTCATAAAAAAAAAAAAAAAAGCCACGTTCAAAAAGTGGCCTAAATCGGTATTTGGAAGATCAAAAAGCCAGATCGTTCAAGTACCGATAATCAAAGCTGGTTTTAGATGTATCTAAAACCAGCTTAGGCCATTACCCTGCCTCTAAATGCCTACAGCAAAAAGAGGTATTTTTAGAGGAGGGGAAAGGCTGGGAGATGGGCTGGAGGTGGGCCGACCTAGACTTAGTTGTACAGCAAGTATAACCAAAAACTTTTAACAGGTTGCCTAGTCAGAACTTATATGTTTTGACTTAGAACAAGTCAAAACAAGTATAAGTTCTGAATAGGGGCCGCTGAGCTGATCATGGTTGCCGCGATCAGCTTAGCAGCCCCGGCAATCTACCCACCCCCCACCACAATAGTCGCAACGATAAGGCATCTTTCCTGCCGTGATCATGATCCTCCCCCAACGAACTGCCGTGAATCACGGCAGGAGAGATGCCCAATTCTCCTGCCGCAGTTTGCGGCAGTTCGGGGGGGGGGAAGGATCGCGATCGCGGAAGGAGAGATGGCCAATCTTTCCTGCCGTGATCGTGATCCACCTCTCCCAGACAATACCGGCAAGAGGGAGCCCAACCCCTCCTGCCAAGGTGCGAGACCCCACGACCCCCCCACCCAACACAATACCAGCAGGAGGGAGCTCAACCCCTCCTGCCGAGGTAACCCCGTGAACCCCCATCCCCCAGATAATACCGGCAGGAGGGAGCCCAAACCCTACTGCCGAGGCGACCCTCCACCCCTTAAAATACAGGCAAGAGGGATCACAGGCCCTCCTGCCCACGGTGCACCCCAACCCCGTGATCGTCCCCTTGCCCCCCTGATTGCCCCCTATCCCCGCGACACCCTGCCATCCCCACATCTAACAGCCTCCTCACCTCCCCTGCACTTATAGTAAGTTGGCTGGACGGACGGGTCCCATGCCTGTCTGCACAGCAGGCCCGCCATTCTCTGAATTCTCCGAGCAATCTATTCTGGTCCGAATTCTCCGAGCAATCTATTCTGGTCCAAATTCCTCAACCAACTCTCCTCCAACCCTAGACCTACAGACTCTGAATCCCATTGGGGCAACTGGACCGCCCTCTCAGAGTCCACCTACCACTCCCTTGCTCCAATATCCACTAAAACCATCTCCTACCCCCGAAAGGCCCCCTGGTACTTACCTCTTCACAGAGATTTGAAACAGAAATGTCGCGCTCTGGAGCGCAAATGGAAAAAATCTAAATCCCCCTCTGAAAGACAGACCTGGAGGGACAATATTAAGCTTTACAATTCAACACTAAAAAAAGCCAGGAAGAACTTCTTCGGAGACAAGATCTCTAAATCCAACAACCAGATCAGTGCACTGTTTAACATCTGGCGCTCCCTAACTACAAAAAAAGACCCACCCTTGCTCTCACCGTCCATATCAGCCGATGCCCTTGCAATCTTCTTTAACGAAAAGGTTACCACCCTAAGACGCTCCTTCCTACCCACAGTCTCCTACAACTCCCTGGTCTCCACTGACCCCAACCCTACCTTACCTGTCTCCACCCCCATTCCAGCCGACAGATCCTGGACTGTCTTCGAACTTGTTTCCGAATCGCAAATCTCCAAACTTTGCCTCAAACTAAAAACTTGCAAGTGCACCTTGGACCCTTTCCCCTCCTACCTATTCGAGAACACCTCTACACAGGCCATCGCTTCCCTCACCGAACTTATAAACTCAGCCCTAACATCGGGCCTCTTCTCCTCCGACATGGGACATATTTCATTGGCCCCTCTATTGAAAAAGGCCGACCTTGACCCCTCCATACCATCAAACTACCGCCCAATAGCAAATATCCCCCTCCTAACCAAGTTATTAGAATCCATCATATCCACTCAACTTTCATCCTACCTAGAAAGATTCTCTATCCTCCTACCCCACCAATTCGGCTTCAGACCCAACTTCAGCACCGAATCCCTTCTGGCCTCACTAATCTCTAAGGTGCAACAACTCCATTCTCGCAACAAATTCGCTGTTCTCCTACAATTCAACCTCTCCGCAGCTTTCGACGTCATCCATCACGATATCCTTATCTTCCAACTCTCCGAAATAGGCATAAGCTCCACAGTCCTAGATTGGTTCTCGAAATTCCTACGCTTCCGCTCCTACACCGTTAACTTAAACGGTACTTCATCCCCCCCCTGGAAACCGAAATGTGGAGTCCCGCAAGGCTCCCCCTCTCTCCTATCCTTTTCAACATCTACATGTCCTCTCTGAAACTCCTTCATCTATCCCCCCTAGAAACTCTCTACACCTACGCTGATGACATCCTCATCCTCCTCGAGACCGACTCGAACCTCTCTAACCTCGCTGAGAATATATCCACCTGTATTACAAATCTCCAATCCTGGGCCCAATCTGTACAAATGAAACTGAATGAGTCCAAAACAAAACTACTTTGGCTCGGCCCAACATTAGATCATTTACCCACCTCCATCCCATTACCTTCTGGACCCACTCTTCAGCTCGAGTTTTCAAGCAAAGTCCTAGGCATCGTCATAGACTCCTCTCTCTCCTTCAATGATCACCTCAACTCTTTGATAAAAAAATGCTTCTTTTGCCTTCATATGTTGAGAAAGGTGAGATACGGCTTTCATCACTCTCACTTTACCGTCCTTGTTCAATCTACTATCCTCTCTAGACTGGATTACTGCAATTCCATCTATATAAGCCTAACTAAGAAAAACCTCCATAGACTTCAGCTAATTCAGAACGCCGCGGCTATGCTTATTTTCGCAAAAGGCAAGTTCGATCATGTCTCCCCACTCCTCTCCAAGCTTCACTGGCTCCCAGTATACTCCAGAGTCCTCTTTAAATGTGCCTGCTTAGCCTTCAAGATCCTACATGGCGTCCTTCCTCCCGTTATCCCACTCTTTTGGAATTCCTCAAAACCACACTCCACCAGACCCTCTCAAAAACTGAAACTATCATTCCCCTCTATAAAAGGTATATCCCGCGCAGGAAAACTTGGAACATCTCTCCCCTTTAGTACCACAGAACTCTGGAACAACCTCTCATCCCCACTCAGAAACTCAAGCTCCTTCCAATCCTTCCGCAAACACTTGAAAACTTGGCTCTTTGCAAAAATCTAATCACCTCCCATTCTCCAGTATTCTGTCCCTCTCTTTCCTCTTAGTCCCTCTCCTTTATCCCTTATTGTAGTTCCTTTCCTCTTAACTCTGTAAACCGTGCTGAGCTCTGCGCTTGCGGAGATGGCGCGGTATACAAACCTAAGGTTTAGTTTAGTTTAGCCTTAGGGCCTGATTGGGACAGGCACTTAAGGCCCCACTCACAGGAGGGGCCTTAGGTGCCTGTGCCAACCGGATTTGGCCCAGTTGCCTTAGGCTCCTCCTGTGGGTGAGGCCTTAGGCACATGGGCTGGGTTGGCTCAGGTGCCTAAGGCCCCTCCTAAAGGTGGGACCTTAGGCACCTGGCCCAATCAGGCCCTAAGGCCCGCCATTCGGAGGATGGCAGACCTGCCAAGCGGACGGGCTTGTGACCCGTCCATCCAACTTACTGTAATTGCAGGGGTTCTACTTGAGCTTGGTTTTGAGGCGACTTTCCCCTTCTTCAGGAACCCAAACTTGATTGAATAATAACTGTAAGAACAGTCACTACACTCTTGCAGTATCAGAGAGAGAAGAACCATCGGCTCAGTTGTGATGTGTACATACTGTGTGTACTTGTATTGCAAGACATTGCTTGTATATCAAATTAAAATGTTTTTCTTGTCTTGCAAAACACTTGCAAACCAAGTTACTTGCAATCCAAGGTTTTACTGTATATGCAGGCACCTGTCCCTAGTGGACTTACAATCTAAGGGCTCCTTTTACAAAGGTGCGTTAGGGCCTTAATGCGCGGAATAGCGCGTGGTAAATTGCCGCGCACGCTAGATCTTAACACCAATATTGAGCTGGCATTAGTTCTAGAAGCGTAGCGCGGGTTTAGCGTGCGCTAAAATCCTGTGTGCGCTAAAAACGCTAGCGCACCTTAGTAAAAGGAGCCCTAAGTTTTTTGTACCTGGGACAATGGAGGGCTAGGTGACTAGCCCAAGGTCACAAGGAGCTGTAGTGCACTATTTATGACACTGGAAAATACCATAGTTTTGGGACTCTTCCTGTCATCTCAGGCTATAAACAACATGGGAAAAGTCAGTGACATTTTCCCAAGACATTTCAAATGAATTCAAATCCTTAGTGAGCACTCCTCCCCCAACCCCAAAATGCACCTTTACAGGGTAATTTTCAAACCATTTCTAAAAGTAGATCAATGATTTTATAAAATTGTCTATCTAATGTGCAGGCAAAAATAGGTGTATACAGCCTGAACACATATACTTTTGCTTGAGTGAGCACAGGTGCTCCCAGGATGGGGTGAGGGCTTGCATATAATTTCATATTTTCATAAATTACAAAAAATCATATGCCCCAAAAAGCAGAGTAAATGCAAGGACAGACCTATAGCTAACATTCCTTTCTTTATTAAATTGATGGAAGATCTGATCAATATTGATCTGATGAATTATTTAGAAAAATTTGATATCTTGCACAAAATATAGGCTTGATGGTACCTATAAAAGTTGGGAAAATTTACCCCACCCTCTGGTTTTTGAAGAGATACCATGGCAATTCTTGTTGCTTTCCCCAGCCAAATAAATTTTGTCAGAATACTATTTAATTTCTTATAAAAGGACCCCTGAAAAAAACAACAGTAACATTCCCATTTGGTAACAAACCCCAGGCAGAATCATCACTTCTGGAAAGCGGCAAAGACCCTCCTCTTCAATTAAAATTAATCCACAGTCTACGCCTCACCCCCCTTAAGCCCCCCTCCCCTCTCCCCTCTCTTTTCCTTTCTAAACTTCTACTTAAATTGCTGTACAGTCCATTCTTAACCTATACTTAAATTGCCGTATAGTCCTTGTATTTAAACTACTGTATAGTCTTTGTATTGTCCAAATGTACTCCACTGTGAATGTTTGCTTGTAAGCGTTCTGAGCTACTGGGAGGACAGGATAAAAATCTAAATAAATAAATAAAATAAAATCATCTTAACTGTTTGGACTCTCCCCCACCAAGACAGATGTAATGGGTTCCAATGCTCACACATTATTATTTGGGAGCCATTAACAAGATACTGTAAAGATTGAAATTACTGCATAGAATAAATATTAATTTTTTCCCTTTTGTTCATACATGTCCAGGGTGGGGGGGGGTGGAAATATTTTATGATTTCTTTTGTTTATGAAGAACTGTTGGGTATAAGGGAGGGGGGATAGTTGATGCGAGTTAGTATTTGATGATATATTAAGTGATGTTAAAGTATAAAATGATTGTATTATATGTTATACTTATTGTGAGTTTTAAAGATGAATAAAGATTAACAACAACAAAAAAAGAAACATGACGGCAGATAAAAGCAGAATGGCCCATTCAGTCTGCCCAACCACAGCATCCACTATTCTCCCTAAGAAATCCCACATGCTTGTGCCATGCTATCTTAAATTCAGATACAGTCTTCATCTGTTACACCTCTATGGGAGACTATTCCATGCATCTACCACCCTTCCTTAGATTATTCCTGAGCCTATCACCTCTTAACTTTATCCTATGTCCTCTCCTTCTAGAGCTTTCCTTCCTTTGAAAAAAAAAAAAAAAACAACTCACCTCCTGTACATTAATGCCACAGAGATATTTAAACATCTCTATTATATCCCCTCTCTCCCATCTTTCTTCCAGAGTATACTTATTAAGGTTTCTAAGTCTGTCCCCATACGATTTATGACAAAGACCACTAACCAATTTTATAGCAGCCCTCTGGACCGGCTGCATCCTATTTATATCTTTTTGAAGGGGTGATCTCCAAAATTGTACACAATATTCCAAATGGGGCCTGCCAGAGACTTTTACAATAGAATTATCACCTTCCTTTTCCTACTGGCTATTCCTCTCCTTATGTACCCAAGCATCTTCTTGACTTTGACTGTTGCCTTTTCTACCTGTTTTGCCACCCTGAGATCATCAGACATAATCACCCCCAAGTCCCACTCTTCTTCCATACACAGAAGTACTTCACCTTCTATGCTATACCATTCTCTTGGATTTTTGCAGCCAAAGTGCATGAACTTGTGTATTTTAGCATTAAATCCTAATTGCTAGTTACTAGACCATTCTTCAAGCTTCACCAGATCCCACCTCATGTTCTCAAGTTATCCATACTCTCCGGGGTGTCAACCCTATTACAGAGCTTGGTATCATCCACAAAAAAGATAAACTTTGCCATACAGTCCTTCCACATTATCACTCACAAAGAGGTTAAAAAGAGCCGGCCCAAGGATAGATCCCTGCGGCACTCCACTAACAATATCGTTTTCCTCTGAGCAAATTCCATTTACCACTTACATTTGTCTCCTTCTGCTTAACCAGCTTTTAATCCAGTCTGTCACTTTAGGGCCCATACCGAATGCACTCATTTTATTTATTAATTGCCTATGTGGCACCATATCAAAAGCTTTGCTAAAGTCCAAGTATACTACAACTAGCGCCCCTCCCATATCCAATTGTATGGTCACCCAGTCAGAGAAATCAAATTCATTTGACAAGACCTGTCTCTTATAAAAACCATGCTGCCTCGGGTCCTGCAGTCCATTCAGTTCTAGAAATCTCAATATCCTCTGCTTAAGAAGCATTTCCATTAATTTACTCACTACTGAGGTCAGACTCACCAGCTTGTAATTCCCAACCTCCTCCTTACTTCCGCTCTTGCGCAGAGAGACAACACCAGACTCTCAGAAAGCATTGAAAATATGAGAGAAAGGAGCTGCCAGAACCTCTCTGAGTTACTTGAGTACACTCAGATGTATCCCATCGCTTTGTCTATTTTTAATTTAGCTAGGTCCTCACAAACAGTCTTCTGTGAATTTCTCCCAATCTATCACACAGCTATTCCCATTTGCATTTGTTTTCTGCAGTCCTACTCCCAGTCTTTCGCCATGTATACAGAGCAGAAATAATTGTTAAGCTGTTCAGCTTTATCCTTATACGTTTCTGCATATTTGTCCCCTTCACCCTTGAGCCTCACTATGTCATTTTGAAACTTCTTCCTATCACTTAGATATCTAAAAAACAAACATGCTGTCCCCCAATTTTACCATATTGGTTATCTTTTTTTCAATTTACATCTTTGTCTTTTCTGACAGCTTTTTCCACTTCTCCTAGCTTTTCCACATATTTTTGCCTGAAATCCTCCTTCTGTGATGTCTTGTAATTTATGATGACTAATCTTTTTTCTCTAACCTTTTCACCTACTACATTTGAGAACCAAAGTGGCCTTCTTTTCCTTTTACCTTTTACCTTTATGGCAGATAAATAATGAACTGGCCCATTTGGTCTACTCGGTGTTAAGATGAAATCAGATTTAAGTACATCTTTGCCAACTCAAAGTTTCCATTTATTAATTTAGAAGACCAGTCACCAGAAGTCAGTAATACTATACACACATTGTAATTCTGGCTTCAACATTCTGCCAGGCAGGGTGAATATTTATATGGTTTACAGACAAAGAAATATATGTGAATTTGTGATTATAGCAGAAAAGCTACTATCGTCTCAGATTTTTTTTCTTCAAATTGTATTCTTCATCACATTCCTCATTTTACTTTCTCATGTATTTTCTCTGTCTTTGAGTGGGAACACCAGCTCAGTTACTGCTACATCAATAAATCTATTTATAATTATTGTGTTTCATTTTAATGTGTTTGGGCCTAAATACACATTTACACCAGCAAGGTAGTTAGATCTGTAACTGCTGTTCCATGCAGATTACCCCTCATGCTTTCATTGAGGGTTGTGACTGCTAGTTTCAGTTGCGGTGTTCTAGGCTGGGTTTCCATCCTCCTGCTGTTAAAGGATCCCCTGTGTTTATCCAGTATCTTTTCGAATTTCATCCAGTGTTTATGAGGGAGGGGGGTGCTGAAAAGTTCTCAGCCAACCAAGAAGGGAATGACGTGGAGCCATGAAACTTACAAGTTATTCCACATATTCACCCCTAAATTCAACTTACTTGGCACATCATGTTTGAAGTTTCTGTAATTCTTCCAAAAAATACTCCGATATCTGGTCACTGAAATATTGCTCTGCTGCTGCAATCATCTCCCAATCACTTGAAAATTGCCTTTTGAAAATCCAAATACACAATATAAACCGGGTCACCTTTATCCACATGTTCATTCACCCCTTCAAAGATATGCAGTAGATTGGTGAGGTGAGATTTCCCTTGATTAAATCTATGTTGGCTTTCTCTCATTAATCCATGCTTATGTATATGGTCTGTTATTTTGTTCTTTATAATAGTCTCTACCATTTTGCCCAGCACCAATGTCAGACTCACTGGTCTGTAATTTCCTGGATCACCTCTGGAACCCTTATTAAAAATCACTGTAATGTTGGCCACCCTCCAGTCTTCTAGTACGATGCTAGATTTTAATGATAAATTTCTAGCAATAGCTCTGCAAGTTCATTTTTCAATTCTATCATCACTCTGAGATGTATACCATCCGTTCCTGGTGCTTTGCTACTGTTCAGTTTTTCAGTTTGACCCTTTACATCTTTCAGCGTTACAGAGATTTGTTTGAGTTTCTCTTATTCATCAAAATTGAATACCATTGCTGGCACTAGTAACTCCTCCACATCTCTTCTTTGGTGAAGACCAAAGCAAAGAATTTATTTAATCTCTCTGCTATGGCCTTTTATTCCTCTAGCAGTACAACTGATTCTCTTCTCGGTTTCTTGCTTTTAATATACCTAAAAAAGTTTTTACTGTGTGTTTTTGTTTCCAGAGCTATTTTCTTTTCAAGGTCTCTCTTTGCCTTCTTTATTAGTGCCTTGCATTTGACTTGCCATTTCTTGTGCTGTTTAAAATTATTTTCAGTCAGATCCTTCTTCCTCTTTCTGAAGGATTTTCTTTTAGCTCTAATAGCTTCCTTCACCTCACTCGTTAACCATGCTGGTTGCTGTTTGGTCTTCCTTCCTTCTTTTTCAATATATGGAATACATTTAGTCTGGGCTTCCAGGATTGATAGAAGTCTTTAGAGAGGAAGTCTGCTTGTCAGGCCTTAAGAGTGAAGTGTTCTCACACATTTGAAGTTCTTGCATAAATTATCAAAGATATTCAAGCAGACTTTGTCATTTGATGAAAAAAAATTGTTAGAACAACAGACAGTGATTCCAACTTTGTGAAAGACTAAGATATTGAACATGAAGATACAAGTGATGAATTAGACAGCACTACTTCTAATACAGATGGTAATGACAAGAACGATGGTAAGGTACTCTTTGCTACTTGGAAGCCAAGTGATTATTCAGAGATTCCCTTGATCATAAACTGCAGACCCAGAAGACATTAGTAATATTGCAGCCTGGCCTAATTTGAAGAAACTTTTTATCATAATGAACAATCCACTTTCTGTTAGTGCAGCTCACAAGCATGACAATCATTTTCAAAAATTTAATTTTACTAAAAGCAAAGTGGATTGAATTACAGAGCAATAAAGTTGTTGGGATAAAAATGTTAACAAAACAAAGGAGCGTTGAAAAATTCCCAGCCCAACCAAGAAAAGAACGACATGGATATGGTTCAATCAATGATCCGAAACAATGTCAAAACACAGAATTTCTTTTCTGCAAATTTGCACTTAACGAAATAAGATGACACTCTTTTCAGCTACAGTGGCAATATAACGCTCAGAATTTAGGAGGTTGGTTGGTTGGGTTCAGAACATTTCAGCACCTCTTCATAGTTGCCTTCATTGTATTTGTGGTACTTTTACTTTTTACTCAAATATATTAAGGAATAACTTTTTTACTTTCACTTAAGTACATTGTTTAATGTTATCTTCATTGTACTTTTACTTAAGTATTAAAATAGGCATTTATTTTTACTTTTACTTGCGTACTTTGACCTAGTACTTTGAACAACACTGCTCATTGGCTCTTCATATCACCTCCTCTAGCTCTACAACAGGGGTCTCAAAGTCCCTCCTTATGGGCCGCAATCCAGTCAGGTTTTCAGGATTTCCCCAATGAATATCCATGAGATCCATGTGCATGCACTGCTTTCAATGCATATTCATTGGGGAAATCCTGAAAATCCGACTGGATTGCGGCCCTCAAGGAGGGACTTTGAGATCCCTGCTCTGCAGCCTCTCTCCTCCTTTGCAAAAGATTCATTAATACCTTTCAAGTTAACATCTGCATCATATTTCCTCTGATCTTCTTGTCCTCTCATGAATATATATTTAGGTTCTTCCATCTCGTATGCCTTCTGGTGCTGAGTCCATATAATTTTTGTTGCTGTCCTCTGGACCACCTCTAGTTTCTTGACTTAATTCAGACCTGAACACAAAGTATCTCATTAACAAAAAAAAATCCTCCATACATCACATTTCATGATCAGTGGCAATGAGATGACTTGGTTTGCTGAAAATCCCAGTAATAAGTTTGCATCTGACAGAGAGAGATGGAATATTCCTGTAAGAACCCTGTAGGAGGTTGGGCTCTAGCTCTGCATTTTACTGTATCTCAAAACATTTTAACAAGCAGCGAAATTCTGATATTTCAAAGTGATGGTGAAAGAAAAAAGAAACTATGTGAAGCTATGATAGCTTTTGTCTTCTGAAGAATCTTCTCAATATTTTTCTGTGGGTATTGTTGCTGTGATCGTATTATATATGAAATAAAAGTTTTCCTTATTAATGGTAGATTGATGTTCCTGTCTCATGGTCAGACACAAAAGTTCCACTAAACCTGCCATTCCCTTTTTACACTCAGAGTTGTAGCATCTTTGTTTTGTATATTTATATAAATCAAATCCTTGTTCATTTAAAAAAAAAAAAAGTGTCAGTGAGAGAGACCAATCTCAATGTCAAGCGGTTGTATTTTGATGTTTTCTAAAGAGAGTCAGATGAAAGCTTTTCTGATAGATACTTTACTTCCAAATGCTTTTCTGTGTTAGACTGGCACAGTTTACTTTAACCATTCATGTTCCTTCTATGGATATTCTGAAATTTTTATAATGGCAGTCTGTAGAAGAGGCTCCAAAATTAACTCTTTTGGAAAAATGCATAGTAATGCTTGGAATACAGTGTACTAGAACACAAAGCTGCAGATGAAGAGAGTCTGGTTTGACTCACCAACTACCCCACACTACTAGTGTGACCTTTAGCATAGGCAACTTTTTGTGATCGTTCTTTGGATCAGGACATTGTAGTTGATTTGTACCATCTTCTAATATAATAAAACGCTAGGCCGCGCGTGCGCACTCCCATCGCGTGGGTCCGTTTTCCGTGAGCTGTAGCGACCCATAGGAAGTGCGCATGCGTGGCTTACGGTTCTTTGAAAGATGCAGCGGTGGCTTCTCTCACGATCCCCGCCTGCGTCGGACTTTCGACGCAGGTGAGGATCATGAGAGGAGCCACCGCCGCGTCTTTCAACTAAAAAAAAAAAAAAAATACGGCAAGGCGGATGTCGGCCGCCGCGGCTGTCGGCGGCTGCAGGCCGCGGCAACTGTAGCCCGCCGCGGCCGAGCACAGAGACGGGCCGAAGTTTTTTTCAACTTCTCAAAGACGCTGCAGCGGCTCCTCTCAAGAGCCGCTCCTGCGTCGGAGAAGGCGGCGATCGTGAGAGGAGCTGCCGGGAAGTTACACTGCTGGGGGCTCGGGCTGTTAGGTCTGTGCAGGCTCCTCTCGCAGTAAATAGAGGGAGAGGGAATGCTGCGGCTGCTGGACAGGGAAGTAGGGAAGGAGATAGGAAGAAAGACACAGGGACAGGGGCAGGGAGAGAGACAGAAAGACAGACAGACAAAGGGGGCCAGGGAGGGAGAGAGACAGAAAGAAAGACAGCGGGAGGAAGAGAGACAGAAAGAAAAAGACAGGGGTATGGAGAGAAACAGAAAGAAAGACAGACATATATTCTACCACCAGGGGGAGGAAGGGAGACAGAAAGAAAAGAAGAAAGACACAGGGACAGGGAGAGACACAGAAAGACAGACAGACAAAGGGGGCCAGGGAGAGAGACAGACAGAAAAAGACAGCAGGACAGAGAGAGAGAGAGAGACGGAAATAAAGACAGACAGACAGACATATATTCTAGCACCCGTTAATGTAACGGGCTAAAATACTAGTGTTATTATATTCTCACAAGGGTAAAGATTGACTTACATTTGAGTTTAACAGACTAGCAACTATCATACAAACAGATAGACATAGGGGGGAAAAGTTATTTGGACAGCTAAAATAAATGTGAGTATGCAAGAGAAAAAACTCAGTACACATGTTCTTTATTCACTCTACCCACAAAGACTTAAAGGGCAATTCTGTAACTGTGCACATGGGAGGAAGTGATACACTTGGGGAGTAAAAATGCAAAGGAGCTGTCTATGCTATGGGCTGAGAAGCTGATATGCATGGACTGGAAAAGGGACATTGACATGATAGTGTTGGAGGATCTCAAGGCTGCAAAACAATGTGACAAAGTGGTGGCTGTAGCCAGAAGGATGTTGGGCTACATAGAGAGAATTGCCAGCAGAAAAAATGAGGTGATAATGCCCCTGTGCAAGTCGTTGGTGAGGCCCCACTTAGAATATTGTGTTCAATTCTGGAGGCTGTTATCTTGCTAAGGAATAAGACTTGAAGCGGTCCAGAGGAAGGCTACGAAAATGATATCCTGATTCAACTGATTCAAAATACTGCTGCAAAATTGATCTTTCGGAAACGTAAATTTAATCATGTGATTCCGTTGCTCCCAGTTTATTTTAGAGTTCAATTCGAATGTGCTTGTTTTGTTTTAAAAATCCTATATGGTATCTTTACTCCTCTCCTTCTTTTATCTTGGAATATTTACAGATTTTCCTTTGCAAGAGGTAATCAACAATTTAAATTATTTCTTCCTTCCAAGAAAGGGATAAAAGGAGTCAAGATTTTCACTCAATCTTTGATTTTTAAGTTTTCTCAACTTTGGAATGATCTCCCATTCCTTTTAAGGCAGGGGTGTCCAACCTGCGGCCCCGTGAAGTATTTTGTGCAGCCCTGGTTAAGGGCGATGCAGTGTTTTCCTCTGCTACCCTCGGGTGTTTACCGTCTTGCCGGCTCCCTCCTCTGTCTTGCTGCAGCATTTGCATGTTTGTGCAGCCCCAGAAACATTTTTTTCAGCCAATGCGGCACAGGGAAGCCAAAAGGTTGGACACCCCTGGAGTTCCGGTTCATTTCAACTTTTTCATAAATCTTTAAAAACCATTTTATTTGCTAAACACTTTGAAAATTAATCTCCCGAAACTTAGGGCTCCTTTTACAAAGGTGCGCTAGCGGTTTTAGCGTGTGCTAAAATACCACATGCATAACCGCTACCGCCTCCTTTTAAGCAGGCGGTATTCTAATCCTGTGCGTGCGCTAAAAACGCTAGCACACCTTTGTAAAAGGAGAACTTTAAAAGAAGCGTTGAGGCCGCGCTGAGACCAGCGGCAGTATCGGGGACCTGCGGCAGGGCACCTGAGCACAGCTCCGCCCCTCCCCCAATCCAGCAAGGAAGAACTTTAAAAGCAGAAGCACCGAGGCCATGCCGAGACCAGCGGCAGTATCAGGGACCAGCGGCAGGACACCTGAGCACAGCTCCGATCCAGCAAGGGAGAACTTTAAAAGCAGAAGCGCCGAGGCCAGCGGCAGTATCGGGGACCAGCGGCAGGGCACCTGAGCACAGCTCCGCCCCTCCCCCGATCCAGCAAGGGAGAACTTTAAAAGCAGAAGCGTCGAGGCCGTGCCGAGACCAGCGGCAGTATCGGGGACCAGCGGCAGGGCACCTGAGCACAGCTCCGTCCCTCCCCCAATCCAGCAAGGGAGAACTTTAAAAGAAGAAGCGCTGAGGTCGTGCCGAGACCAGCGGCAGTATTGGGGACCAGTGGCAGGGCACCTGAGCACAGCTCCGCCCCTCCCCGATCCAGTAAGGGAGAACTTTAAAAGAAGAAGCGCTAACGGCATGCGGCCATTTGGCGTGCCGGCGAAGGCGCATGGCAAAGGTGTGTGCACCTTAGTGCGTGCATTTGTGAAGCAACTGCCGGGAAGACCTCAGAAGCGTCTGCCGGGTAGCCGACCGGACCTGTTGCAGACTGGACATCCACTACAGTAGTTTGCACCTCTCTGCAGAACTGGTCCTTGCATTGCATGATAAGTATAATCTAACTACTGCATGACAAGTCTAGCCAGAGTTCAGAGTTCAGTCCAAATTGTAGCCTATTGTTAAACAAAAAGTTCCTGCATGATAAGTATACCTAGCTACTGCACAACAAAACCAGCTAGTGATAAGACCAAAAGTATAGCCTATTGCTAAACGGGAAAAAAATAAAAGTCTATCTGATGTTAAGAACAAAAAGTATAGCCTATTGTGTAGCCTATTGTTAAACAAAAAGTTACTGTTAATCAAAACGTTACTGCATAATACGTTTAACTAGACACTGCATAACAAATCTAGCCAGTGATAAGACCAAAAGTATAGCCTATTGATAAACAAGTGCATCTATTGCATGACAAGTCTATCTATTGTTCAGACTAAAGCATAACCTGCTACCACATGTTATTTACATAGCCATCCACCACAAGTATAGCCAACTTCCACAAGTATAGCATCCTCTGCACGATAAGTCTATTTATTTATAGCATCCACTGCACGGTAAGTCTATTTATTGCTCAAACCTTTACACCTAGCATATACCAGACACATACAGTTAACTGACTAGCAGGCGGGCCTGGGCTAACACCCGGCGAGTGAGAAATTCAGGAATGGCAGGGAGAACTAGAAGCAACAAGACTGCAATCAAAACCGGCGTTCCAGTCACAGAGGAGATCCAGAAGATGGCCACAGTTTCCATGCAGACAGAGGACGACCCAGGACGGATGACAGAGATCTCTGTACAGACCAAAGTTATACCGCAGCTGAAACTTTCAGTCTCAGTGCAGACAGAAGAGATCGACCAGCAACAACCTGACAGAAACATCCTACAGGAGCTGATGTGCCTGAGGGCAGAAGTGGAGCGCCTGAGAAGCATCCGAGAAAATGAGGCCTTCATTGATGGAGTCCTCCAGGAGTTGTCCCAAGTCTCCAAGCAGGCGCAAGGAGACAAGACCATCTTTGGGACGCCCAGACCAACCAGACCTGCAGCCTTGGAAGAACCGATTGGGATGCAAGAAGAGACTAGAGATACCGACTCCTGGCAGCTAGATACCTCTATAAGCGAACATAGACGGGCTTCCTCTTATTCACGCAATTGGAACAGCTTTACATCAAACCCACAGATCACCTTGAACAGGTTCCAGCTTCCACAGGATGGACCTGCCGAGCAGACGCAAGGAGACAAGACCATCTTCGAGACGCCCGGGCTGACCAGACCTACAGCCTTGGAAGAAATGGCTGGGTGCAAGAAGAAGCTAGTGATGCCGACACCTGGCAGCTGGTTACCTCTTCAAGCAAACACAGAAGGCCTTCCTCTTACTCATGCAATCAGAATAGCTTTACATCAACCCCATGGATCACCTTGAAGAACAGGTTCCAGCTTCTACAGGTTGGACCTGCCAACGACTTCCAGGAGGATTTCCAGCAGGAGGATCAGCTACCCTTGGAGATCAGCTACCCCTGAAGATCAGCTACCCCCGAAGCACAGAGTGGTAGTCATTGGAGACTCCCTGCTACGTGGCACCGAGGGACCAATATGCAGACTGGACCTATTAATCAAGAAAGGTCTGTTGTCTGCCAGGAGCCAGGATGTGACCACCTGCTTAGAAAGACTGATCAAGCTCCAAGACCACTACCCAATGCTTCTCATCCACGTCGGGACGAATGACACCGCCAGGAGCTACCCGGAGATGATATCTAAAGACTTTGGTGCCCTAGGTGAGAAACTGAAGCGGATGGAAGCGCAGGTGGTCTTCTCCTCAATCCTTCCAGTGAGAGGCAAGGGAAGAACCAAGATCGAATCCAGAGGACTAATGAATGGCTACAAGGATGGTGCAGAGAGATGAACTTCGGATTCCTGGACCATGGAGAGGCACTTCAAGGACTACAGGGATCAGACGGGCTTCACCTGACCAGAAGAGGAAGGAACGTCTTTGGACGATGACTGGCTCACCTGCTCCGAAGGGCTTTAAACTAGGTGAGTTGGGGGAGGGTACCCACTCTCATCACGGTGTGGTATGTAACCTTTCTGGTGGGGTGAGTTGCCACCCCATTTCTGAATCAGAGGCAAATACTCACATTGCAGACAAAACTGCAGAGGGCAAACCAACTCAAATGGAAAAATCCCTATGCAGACCGGGCAAACTCAGAGTATGGAGGGCTATGTACGTCAATGCCCACAGTATAGGCAATAAAATCCTGGAATTAGAAACAGAAATGAGGATTGCTGACCTAGATATAGTGGTAATATCTGAAACCTGGTTCATGGATTCCCATGGGTGGGATATGGCTATACCAGGATATAACTTGCTCCGTCGAGACAGAGAAGGCAAAACTGGAGGAGGGGTAGCACTATACATCAAAGAGGAGATCAAAGTTACCAAACTCACAGAGATCAGATATACCGGGGAATCCCTCCGGGTGAACCTGGCCAGAGGAAATGACAAATGCCTGTATCTTGGTGTGGTATACAGACCTCCAATACAACAAAATAATAATAATAATAACTTTATTCTTCTATACCGCCACAATCTTGCGACTTCTAGGCGGTTTACAATCAAGAGTGCTGGACATTCAGCGAAATACAATAAGTAGATATTTACAGGAAATACAGAGATCAGAGACCTCAGGAGGCAATAGTATAGAAATACAATTTGCTGAGTGAAAATGTAATATGTACATTTTAGTAGGTAATGTCCGACAGGACCTGTTGGGGATAAATAGCAATGTAAAGTTACGATAAGATGAAGATAGCAGATTATATTTATAACAGTGCTGTAAGTTCAGGTGGAATAGGGAGGGGGGAGGGAGAGGGAGCGCGGGTCAATTGTTTAGGTATTTCTGGAACAGGTATGTTTTTAGGCATTTCCTGAATTCCCAGTATGTAGTGGGCGAAAGCAGTTGATCTAGGTCTTTGCCCCATAGGACTGCCTGGTGAGAGAGAAGGTGTTCATGGTGTTTTTTCATTTTGCAGCCTCTAACTGGAGGGGAAATGAGTTTTGGGTGTGTGTTTCTCTTGAGTTTGTTATTAGAAAATGCGAAAAGGTCCGTTATGTACTTGGGGGTCAGGCCGTATAGTACTTTGAAGCAGAGGCAGGCAAATTTAAACCTTACTCGGGCTTCCGTTGGTAGCCAGTGCAGCTGCCGCTAGTAGGGTGTCACGTGGTCGAATTTCTTCAGCCCAAAGATAAGTCTGACCGCAGCATTTTGCATTATTTGGAGACGTCTCATATTCTTTTGTGAGATTGCTAGATAGGCGATGTTGCAGTAGTCAAGCTGACTCAGTATGAGGGATTGCACTAGGATTCTGAATGTTGACGTATAGAAGTATGATTTAATGGTTCTGAGTTTCCAGAGAGTAAGGAAACCTTTTCTGAATAGGGAATCCACTTGTTCCTTCATTGTTAGGCATTGGTCTAGAATAACACCTATTATTTTCATGGTGGGCTGAATAGGGTAGTTGAGTTTATTGATGCATAGTGAGGTTTTATTGATGACATAGACAAAAAATTGATTGAAGACATCGAGACCATCACTCTGCGTGGAGACACTGTACTGTTGGGAGACTTCAATATGCCTGATGTAGACTGGAACAAACTTTCCGCTATGACCAGCGGCAGCAGAAGGCTACTAACCTCCATAAGAGGACCACGACTCAAACAGATGGTATTGGAGCCTACTAGGTATCGGGCGATACTGGACCTGGTGCTCACCAACGGAGACAACATCACAGAGGTTTCGGTGGGTGATGCGTTGGCATCCAATGACCATAACATGGTGTGGTTTCACCTCAGGAAGGGTTTCAATAAGTCAAACACATCTACAAAGGTTCTTAACTTTAGGGGCATTAACTTCAAGAGCATGGGAGATTTTGTCTATGAGGCACTGCAAAAACAGGACACAACAGATAGTGTGTAGGTACTGTGGTCAGCTCTAAAATCTACCCTACAGGAAGCAACCAACCTCTACATTAAGACAGTGAGCAAACGATGGAGGAATAATAAACCCCAATGGTTCTCCACAGAGATCTCGAAACTTGTAAAACAGAAGAAGAGAGCATTTGTAGCCTACAAACAATCTCAACACCTGGAAGCTAAAGAAGCCTATCTGGTGAAATCCAGGAATGTTAAAACAGCAGTCAGAGATGCCAAACTCCGGATGGAAGAAAATCTAGCTAACAATATTAAAAAGGGGGATAAATCCTTTTTCAGGTATGTTAGTGACAGAAAAAGGAACACAGATGGGAGAGTGCGCCTAAGGAAACCTGATGGTAACTATGTAGAATCGGACTCCGATAAAGCCGAACTACTCAATAAATACTTCTGCTCAGTCTTTACCTGTGAGGTGCTGGGATCCGGTCCAAAGCTGCAGACAAGGGAGAGCTCAGAAGACCCGTTCCTGAACTTTGAATGTACCGCCGGCAGCATCTACCAAGAACTATCAAAGCTCAAAGTGAACAAAGCCATGGGACCGGATAAACTGCACCCCAGAGTGCATAGGGAATTGAGAGATGTCCTTGTGGAGCCGTTAGCTGCGCTCTTCAATCTTTCCCTAAGCACGGGAAGAGTCCCATTGGACTAGAAAACAGCTAACGTCATTCCGCTCCACAAAAAGGGATGCAAGTCGGAGACTGCAAATTACAGACCAGTAAGTCTCATATCAATAGTGTGCAAACTTATGGAAATGTTGATTAATCACAAATTAGATACGATCCTGAGTGACGAGAGGCTGAGGAATCCAGAAGGCTTTGCGAGACCAGAAGGCTTTGAGCATGCGCAAATGCTCAAAGCCAGTCCAGCCCAGCCCAGACCAGAAGAAGGAGGATCTCCGATGCACCGCCCAGCCCAGGCCGCGCCAGAAAAGGGAGGTTCTTCGGGCATTGGCACTGGTGCCAAGTCGGGTAAAGGAAGTGTCATTAACTGCTCGGGGGGGGGGAAGTAGGATCGTGGTGGAGGGGGGGGCAATGCGAGTGGGGGGAGGATGCCGGTTCGCAGGGGGGGGAAGCCGGATCGCGGGGAGGGGTTTGGAACAGTGTTGGATTCCTCAAGGGGAGCAGCACCGGTATCCTCGGGGGGGGGGGGGGGAGGAGGTGGAACCAATCAAAGCAGTTTCCCTTACTTCCTATGGGGAAACTTGCTTTGATATACGAGCAATTTGGTTTACGAGCATGCTTCTGGAACGAATTATGCTCGTAAACCAAGGTTCCACTGTATTTGCCGATGACACTAAACTGTGCAACATAGTGGGCAAAAACACCGTGCCAGACACTATGATGCAGGACCTACACTTACTAGAACAATGGTCCGCAACTTGGCAACTAAGTTTTAATGCCAAAAATTGTAAGGTTATGCATGTTGGCAGTGGAAATCCACGCAGAACTTACACCCTGAATGGTGAGACCTTAGCAAGAACTGTTGCAGAACGGGACCTAGGAATACTCATCAGTGAAGATATGAAGACTGCCAATCAAGTAGAGAAAGCATCATCCAAGGCTAGACAAATGCTGGGTTGCATCTGTAGAAGTTTTGTCAGCTGGAAGTCCGAAGTTATAATGCCATTGTACAGGTCCATGGTGAGACCTCATCTGGAATATTGTTTTCAGTTTTGGAGGCCACATTATCAAAAGGATGTGCTGAGAATGGAGTCGGTTCAGCGAATGGCTACTAGGATGGTCTCGGGTCTCAAGGATCTCCCATATGAGGAATGTCTGGGTAAGGAATACAGAGAGATGGGAGACATGATAGAGACATTCAAATATGTTACTGGCCGTATTGAGGTGGAAGAAAACATCTTTTTCCTTACAGGACCTACAGCAACAAGAGGGCATCCGTTAAAAATCAAGGGTGGGAGATTTCATGGTGACACTAGGAAGTATTGATCGTTGGAAGAATCTTTCACTTCAGGTAATTGAGGCCAACAACGTGCTTGATTTTAAGAAAAAATGGGATAAGCATGTGGGTTCACTTCGAGGTAGTGCTTAGGGGGGAGGGTTCTTAGAGTGGGCAGACTTGTTGGGCTGATGGCCCTTTTCTGCCGTCATATTCTATGTTTCTATTCCTCATGGCTTTTATTTGTTAAGTTAACTATTGTAAACCGAGTCAAGTTTTCTTGGACTGATGTCTCGGTATATAAAGCCAAGCCTTAGATTAGATTAGATTGTGCTGAGAGATGTATGAGAAAAGGCTTGAATACCTGAATATGTATACCCTAGTGGAAAGGAGAGATAGAGGAGATATGATACAGTCGTTTAAATACTTGAATGGTATTAACCTACATACAAATCTTTTCCAGAGATGGGGAAGCAGTAAAACTAGAAAACATGAAGTTGGGGTAGTAGACTTAGGAATAAGTCAGAAAATGCTTTTTCACCACAATGATGGATGACTGGAATGCACTTCCTTTGGAGGTGGTGAAAGCAAAAAAAAAAAAACAGTGACAGAGTTCAAATATGCATGGAATAAATACAAAGGATACTTAAATAGAAAGAGAATAGTATCAACACAAAACTCAAAAGATCAACAACTATAACTTTGTTTATAATGTACAGGAGCAGTGCCTAAATCAAAGCCCCAACAGTGGGGAAGCAATGCCAATGCTGGACAGACTTATACAGTCTGGGACTCATTTTCAAAAGAGAAAAACGGCATAAAACCCTGTACTTGGACATTTTAATCACCAAAACATTCAAGTGACGATTTTTGAAACTATTTTTTTTTAACATATTGCAGGGCATTCACCCTCCAGGATGTCTAAATGTTAGGGGGGTGGAGGAAAGTAAGAGGTGTGGTTTGGATGGGATTTGGGCAGGCTTAGCACTTGGACATCTTGCAGGGATAATCAAAGCTTTTTCAAAATGTCAAGGGTGTCATTTAGATGTTTGGCATTAGACCTGTTTTAAAAGTGAATAAGGGGCAAAAAGGCACCCAATCTGACCAGATGACCACTGGAGAGATGAAAGTATGGCCCCCTACACTCCCCCAGTGCCCACTGAAACCCTCCCAACCCCCAAAGATGTAAATGAAAAAGTACATACCTATGTCTCTAGAACAGCAGCACCTGGTATGGGAAAGTCTAGTAGAGCAGCACACAGGTGTCTTAAGTAGCTTGGTGAACCATAGAGAGGAGGGCCCAGGCCCATAAGCCACTCTATCCACCACATTTATGGTGGAAAGTGTGAGCCCCCCAAAACCTACTGTACTGCCGTATAGGTGACACCTGCAGCCATAAGGGCTATTAGGGTGGTAGTCAGGTGGGTATAGTAGGTTTTGGAGTGCTCACCATATACTAAAAGGGGGTTTGGTGAAATATGTGCCAACTGCCTCCTCCGCTCCGAAACAGAGAGACGACTATGCATCCCCCTGGTAAGATCTCCAGAGGGAAACGGCTTACAAGTGTTCCTACAGTCTGGTTCCTCAGCTATGGAACCAGCTGCCTGAACAGATAAGATCACAAAACTCACTGATGGCATTCTGAAGAGCAGTAAAGACACTCCTCTTCAGCTAAATGGACTCCAGCAGATAGACTCCTATTTACATCATGCCTCCTATATACTCCATGTTTTATGACCAGTCATGTCCTTAATTGCTGTGAATGTTTAATTTACTATGAGTGGGGTGTTTTTTGCAATCCATTCTGAGCTTCCGGGAGGCCGGGATAGAAATTGAAATAAATAAATAAATATCTTAAGTTCACAGCACTGCCCTATTGGGATGTCTGCATAGCCAGTCCATTAAGATGTTGGCCTCTCCCACATCCAAATGGGGTTGATTTGGACGTTTTGAACATGGATGTTTTTGTCCAAATAGGTCATTTAAAAAAAAAATAATAAATTTGGATGTCTAGCGGTTTCTTTTTTTTTTTTTAATCTCTTTATTCATTTTAAAGCTTAAAATAAATGCAATATATTATACAGACATTTTACACTTTAACAGCACTTAAATTCAATCAAATTATATTTCATAACAAATACATGTACCCTCCTCCCTTCTATATACCCAACAATTGCACTCAACCATAATTAAATTAAAAGTATTTCCCCACCCCCCTCCCTGCTGTTTTCTTGAATGATCAACATATGCTGCTGAAACAAATACACAGTATACAGATCGAAACACGGACCGTGTTGGGTCCCATATTCTGTAAAAAGTGGTTTATTTGTACGTAACTATCTGTTTGTTTAAAATAAACTTTGTCTGCATCTTGTACATCTGTCTGCAGTCTTTTTCTTGTCTTTAGTAATCCTATTGGCACAGGGAGTATGGATTTGTATCTGTGGGAATTCAGATAAATATAAATAACATATTATGAAGTCTGTATTCCAGTGTCCTGGCCTAGCCAGGTCATGTAGGTGACCCCCGTAGCCCTCACTAATACGCTTACATTATACTTACATTCATATCATCTGAGTACAGATCTTGCCTATCTCAGGGGGAGAGGAAGACATTTTGTAGGAGAACTTAGCAAGTAAAATGAATAATTACTAGACTTGGTTCAACATTGCCTTGATAATGAATGTGACTGCTGGGCAGATTAGATGGACCATGCAGGTCATTTACTATGTTACTATGAAGTTAAAACCTTAGAGTGGTAACAGAATGGAGAGGCCCTAAGGAAGGAATCTTCCAAGCTGGCTGCAGTACAGGAAGTGGAGCACAGAGAAGAGAGGAACAGCTTGAAGCTCAGGTCTCCACAGCCTATAGAAGACTTGTCTAATCCATGGCCCCAGGCTAGAACTCAGCCCGCCAGTTTCAGCTTCTTGACCTGCATAAGCTCTGTAAAGTCCTCCATAGGATTCCTGCTTCTGTGCTGGACTGGTCATGAGCTGTGAAATGCTGGAAGTTGAAACTAGTCCCGCAGGAGACTTAATACCATGAGAGCCAACATTTACTTCCAGAGACAAAACCCAGTTGCATCATAGTAGAAGGGATCTCATTGGAGGACTACTCATGGCAGGAAGAATACCAAAAAACACTGTGGCACAGCGCGAAGCATCGCAGTAGGGAAGCAGAGAACCTGGCAGGGAAGCAAGGATCCATTCAATCAGTCAGGTGAAGAGACAACAGGATGAAGGTGGTGGTGAGGTATATTTAGAGAGAGAACTGGTAAAGATTGGGGGAGGGGTGCAGTAGGTTTAGGGTGGAGACAGGCAATGTGGTAAGAGGAGGAGAGACCAAGCTGATACAGAAACAGGGGCAGTTGTATGGGGTAGAGAGAGAAAAAGAAACAAGGTCATGGCAAATGGTGTGGAGGGAGAGAGATGGGCAGTGCTACATGCCAGGGTAGGGGGAGGCTTTTCTGTTTGGGGGTGCCCAGGTTCCGCCCCAACCCCATCTCCTTCCCTACCTTTATAGTTCCCCCCATAGCATCCAATATCTATCTCTTGCCCTCCCTTTCAACCCCCTCCTATGGTGTCTAGCATTTCTCTTATTCTCTACTCTTTTCTGCCCCCCCCCCCCATGGTCTTCAGCATCTCTCTCCATTCCTTCCTGCCTCCCTACCATCTCTCTCCATTCCTTCCTTCCCCTCTTCAGTATCTCTCTCTTTCTTTCCCCATTTCCCCTCTTAAGCATGTTTCTCCTTCTCCCCCCCCCCCTTCTTCAGCATTTTGTTAACTGCCACCACTGCCGCAATGAAGTGTTTATTGTTTTACCTTGGTCTGATATTAATCTACCATATGCATAAGAAATATCACAGGACCGCCTGGAACAAATCTTAAACATTTGGGCATGTTCAAAGCTGGCTGGCTCCACCCCCTCCAAACTTCCTGTTTTAGAAGAAAGAGAAACTGACCAGCCTTGAGCATGCACAGATGCTCAAGGCTCTGCGCTGGACAGCTGCATGATGCCTGATATACATATGGCAGAATCACTGTCCTAGGGCAGGGGTAGGCAATTCCGGTCCTCGAGAGCCGGAGTCAGGTTAGGTTTTCAGGATATCCACAATGAATATGTATGAGATGGATCTGCATACACTGCCTCCTTAAGATACAAATCTATCTCATGCATATTTATTCTGGATATCCTGAAAACCTGACCTGGCTCCGGCTCTCGAGGATCGGAATTGCCTTCCCCTGTCCTAGGGGGATCAAGGTAAAAAAACAAACAATTTTCAGGGAGCGAGTCTGATGTCTGGATAGGATGTGGGAGCCAAGTAGAGCTTGGACTGGAATGTACTGATGGCCCAAGCCAAGAACCCTTGAGATAGGGGCGGTGCAGCTGTATGGACTGCTTCTATGTGTAAAAGTTGCAGTAAAGACATTGTTTAGTTCAGTGGTTCCCAACCCTGTCCTGGAGGACCACTAGGCCAATCGGGTTTTCAGGCTAGCCCTAATGAATATGCATGAGAGAGATTTGGAAGTGACAGGCATGCAAATCTGCTCCATGCATATTCATTAGTGCTAACCTGAAAACCCGATTGGCCTGGTGATCCTCCAGGACAGGGTTGGGAACCATTGGTTTAGTTGTCTTAAATATAAAAACATAAAGCAAAAAAAAAAATCCAAGTAGTTAAGAGGCTACAAACAAGCATCAATTCACTAACTTTTTTTTTTTTTTTTTTATACAGAATTGTTGCTTCGCTGGAAGGATACATATGTGATAAAAAGAATAAGTGAAGGCTGAGAGGGGTAACATGAGGGGGAGTGAACCAATTTTTGCTAATTTCTTATTTAGTCACACTTAATATGTCTCCACCTGTGTGTAAGAAACAAAAATTTGATGTTGAAGGTCGAGTTTTTAAGGAGTCATGGATGGTTGATTATTTTATCAAATATTCCAAATGATTATTGTGTCTTATTTGTCAAGAAACGATAGCAGTTTGCAAAGAATACAATGTTAAGCGACACTATTTGACGAAACCTGCTGAAAAATGTGATGCTGTTACGGGCCAAGGTCGGGTTGATCGAGTGAACACATTAAGACAGAGTGTTGTTGGACAACAATCATTCTTCAAGATTGCAAGACAAATATCAGAAACTCCAACTAAGATCCGTTACCTAATATCTGAAGCCTTAGCTAAGACGGAAGCCACTTTCAGAAGGCAAATTTATTAAAGATTGTTTGGAAATATTCACAAATGTTGTTTTTCCTGAGAAAATATCTCTGGTAGAAAGCTTTTCATATCAGATTGTTGGTCGAATGGTTGATGATCTTGCCTCCAATAGCCGAACTATGAATGGGAGACTGAAAATTCAACCTTTCGTAGAAGCTACGTGGAGCTGATGAAGCTCCTGGTATGATAGGCAAATTGTGATTATACTGTGGAAATAGAGGGTGCCGGAGAATGGGTTTGGGCTGGGGTTGGAGTAAATTTAAGATTTTAATGATTAAAGACTACTACTAATTATTTCTTTAGCGCTAATAGACGTACAAAGAAGACAGTCCCTGCTCAAAGAGCTTACAATGTTTAATGATCCTATGTTACTATACAGAATAGAAATATTTTTTAATTAGGGAAAATTTATTATCGTACACCACTGACTGTAGAGACAAATTGGTTCAGCAATATATACGGTGAGGGCTCATAACACCTCACTCGCTTCTAAACATTATACCAAAGGGTTCCTTTCACAAACCGCGGTAGCCGCTCCGACGGCCATAGGGATTTAATGATCATCAGAACGACTTTGTAAAAAAAAAAAAAAAAAGGAGGAAACTTTGGACACTGCACCCTTTAAATGCGTGAAGGTGTCACTCCACCTCCGGGTCTAGCGTGTTAGGATTCCAATCAATTTAATGCTACATTTGAAGACTGGCTGCGGGAAATATTTAGCAGTTGTAGTTTTGGGGGCTATTTTATTAGTGTATGCGTGTTTTTCGGTGGCATTCACTCGTATTCCAACCTTCAAGTCTAGCGTTCCGGCTACTGCTCCAACATGTTGCCAAGCCTCGTTCCGGTTCTCCAATAGGCTCTCTCAGTGGTCTCCAAACCTCCATCTGGTTCTCCAATAGCCTCTCTCAGTGTTTTTCCAAGCCTCATTCTAGTTCTTCAATAGCTTCCGTCAGTATATTTTTCGGTGCCTAAGACTTTGAGACTGTTGCCCAACAGAGAGTTTAGAGAAGAGAGTTAGGATAAATAATCTCCTGGTTTCTAACAAAAGTAAGGATGGGTATACTTTTTGGTATATACAATACAGTAGGTTTGTTTTCTGTACAGGTCGAATTATTAAGTGTATATAAAAGGCAAGTGTTGGAAAGTGTTAAGTTTGACTTTCTGTCAAATATACATTACTCAAGTGGAAAAACTAGGAAGTGGTTGGAAACCTACCAGCCATAGTTTATTTCTTAAGGAGCCGATGCAGTAAGCTGTATTAGGAAGCTGTATGATAAATTTTTCCTTATAGCCAGTGCAACAAATAATCTTATCAACAAATTATGCAAATAAGCTAAGTGCACAAACTGCACTGACAAGTGAAAGCACACTGATACATGTGCACACAGGTCTGTGCTAGTGGCAGCTTTATTTTGCAGCTCTAGATTACTTTTTTTGTGCTCAGATCTGTATGTTTGTGGTATATCAGAGGTGTCCAACCTGCGGTCCAAGGGCCGCATGTGGCCCCATGAAGTATTTTGTGCGTCTCCGGTCGAGCGATGCAGTGTTTTCCTCTGCTGCCCCTGGGTGTTTACCGTCTTGCCGGCTCCCTCCTCTGTCTTGCTGCAGCGTTTGCGCATTTATGCGGCCCCAGAAACGTTTTTTTCGGCCAATGCGGCCCAGGGAAGCCAAAAGGTTGGACACCTCTGATGTGTGTGTATATAATTTCACCTGCTAATGTGTGCATCAAGCCCTTGTTAAAAATACAGAAAGATGTTTAGCACCTGAATTAATTCCTGTGGCAATTCAGAGATGTTTCTGCAGGAACACAATGTTAAAGCACAATGCAAGAAATTCATTACTACCGGTATGTCTGATGTGGTAAAAATGATAAGGAGAGCCTCACCAACTTGATCTCATGCCCCAACATAGCTTTCTGCATCAGCCCCCCTTTCCTTAGTTTTAGCGTCCTCCACCTTCCACCCCAAAATCAAACCGTTCTGATTCCTCCTGTTCCCTGATAAAACCCAAAATCCTTAGTAATGTAGTGGTCACTTTCTGTGACTTAAACTCCAAAATCACTTATAGGCTATTGGGCCTGCTCCTTCCCTGCCCTGTCATATTTGTCTGTCTGTAAAAGGATTCCCTGGTGCCTAGCAGTATTACTCATACTACCCTGAGAGGCCCCTCCCCCCAGTACCTTCAAGAGGCAGAAGTGATACCCACTCACTTCTTATACCATATACCTCAGTTAGGACACTCAGATCAACAGATCAGCATCTTTTGACGATCCCCTCCCTAAAGGTCATAGGCACTAGGAGATCTTCCATTTTTTCAGTTATAGCTCCTCAGCTCTGGAACAACTTACTACATTATCTATGTGGGGAAACCTTGTTAGAAAAATTTAAAGGCTTTTTAAAAAGTTTCCTTTATAAGGATGCATTTGAGGCATAGACAAGACAACCAGTTTATATGTAAAACCTTATATCTTATATTCTAATCAACAATTCTTATCAGTCTTTACTTATAGGACTCAATCTTCCTCTTATTCTTCTTTTAATTTTTCTCTTTTTTTGTTTGTTTATTTATTTATTTTTTTTTAATTCAATCTTCCTTTTTCACTCTTTGCCCCCCTAATGTGTTACCCGTATATGTCTTCTTTCTACTTTAATGATTGTAGTTCACCCCCCTTTCCTTTTGTGTCTGTATTGAATCTTGTATGTATATATTATTTGGTAATAAATTGTTGTAAAGTCTTTCCCCTATTTTAATCTGTAATACGCTTTGAAATATTTGACATTGCGTACGCATCAAATTTTAATAAAACTTGAACTTGAAACTTTTGCTCAAGTGTCACCATCTTGGAAAATGGTAGCCCCTGACCCCCATAGGGTGCATCCTGGGATGCACCAAGAGGGGTCAGTCTGCCAAATAATAATAATTGTTATTGCACAGTGAGATGTTTTTAAGATTGTAACCTGTTATAATGAACTGTTTTTAGAATTGTAACCCACTATAGTACTTCGTTTTTAGCAATATATTAAGTATTAAAATCAAAGATACTGAAGATACTGAGGGGAAAAAAGGCTGGGAAGAAACAATGGACAAATTACAGGAGTCAACTAACCAAGAAGAGAAGGTTAGAAAGATTGTAGCCCAAGAGAAGTATCTAAAGACCGAAGCGCAGGGAAAGGAATTAAAGGCAGCAAAATTCCAGGAGCTAAATTGCATATATACTAATGCAAGGAGCCTAAGAAACAAAATGGGGGAATTAGAAGCCATGATCATTGCAGAAGACATAGACATCATTGGAATCTCTGAAACATGGTGGAATGAGGAAAGCAAATGGGATACAGCACTGCCGGGGTACAAGCTCTATCGCCAGGACAGGTCAGGACAGAAAGGTGGTGGAATAGCACTATACATAAAAGAAAGCATACAATCAACAAGAATGGACACAGCGGAGACGACCAACAAGCTAGAATCACTATGGGTTAAAATACCAGGAAGGAAAGGGCCTGAAATAAAGATAGGCCTATACTATCGTCCACCCGGACAAACCGGAGACATCGATGAAGAAATGGAAGCCGAGATGAAGCGAGAATGCAAAGGCGGTAACACGGTTATTATGGGAGACTTCAACTACCCTGGGATAGACTGGAGTCTCGGAAGTTCAAGATGCGCTAGGGAGACAGAATTTCTGGAGGCTGTACAAGATTGCTTCATGGAACAGCTTGTTAGAGAACCGACAAGAGAAAATGCCACTCTGGATCTAATCCTAAATGGGCTAAGGGGACCTGCAAAGGAAGTGGAAGTAGTGGGACCGTTGGGAAACAGCGATCATAATATGATCAAGTTCAAGATGGAAGTAGGAATACTGAAAGGAAAGAGAACCATAGCAACAACTTTTAACTTCAGGAAGGGTAACTACGAAGCAATGAGGGGAATGGTAAAGAAAAAACTTAGGAACACTTCCCAAAAATGGCAGACGGTAGAACATGCCTGGTCCTTTTTCAAGGACACGGTGAGCGAGGCGCAAAATCTATATATCCCCAAATTCAGAAAAGGGTGCAACAAGAGTCGAATAAAAGACCCGGCGTGGATAACTAAAATAGTGAAGGAAGTGATAAGCAATAAGAAAAATTCATTCAGAAAATGGAAAAGGGACAAAACTGAGGTAAACTGGAGAGAGCACAGGAAGTATCAAAAAGAATGTCACCGTGTGGTACGAAAAGCCAAAAGAGAGTATGAAGAGACACTAGCCAGGGAAGCACGAAATTTCAAACCGTTCTTTAGATATGTTAAAGGGAAACAGCCGGCTAGGGAGGAGGTGGGACCACTGGATGACGGAGACAGGAAGGGAGCGGTGAAGGAAGAGAAAGAGGTCGCAGAAAGACTTAACATGTTCTTTTCATCTGTATTCACAAACGAAGACACAACCAACATACCGGAACCTGAGCAATTCTTCAATGGAAATCAAGCACAAAAGTTAACATCCATAGAAGTGAGCCTTGATGATGTGCGCAGACAGATAGAAAAACTAAAAACTGACAAATCCCCGGGTCCGGATGGAATCCATCCAAGGGTGCTGAAGGAACTAAAAGAGGAAATAGCGGAACTACTACAGCAAATTTGCAACCTGTCTCTGAAAACAGGTGTGATTCCGGAGGATTGGAAGATAGCCAACGTTACGCCCATCTTTAAAAAGGGATCAAGAGGAGACCCGGGAAACTACAGACCGGTGAGTCTGACCTCTGTTCCGGGGAAAATGGCGGAAGCACTAATAAAAGAAAAAATTGATGAACATTTTGAAAAACACGAACTTCTGATAACCAGCCAACATGGTTTCTGCAGGGGGAGATCGTGTCTGACCAACTTATTGCACTTCTTCGAGGGAATTAACAAACAGATGGACAAAGGAGACCCCATAGACATCATATACCTAGATTTCCAGAAAGCCTTTGACAAGGTGCCTCATGAACGTCTACTCCGGAAACTGAAGAACCATGGGGTGGACGGAGCCGTGCATAGATGGATCAGAAACTGGTTAGCGGGTAGGAAACAGAGGGTAGGGGTGAAGGGACACTACTCAGACTGGAGGAAAGTCACGAGTGGTGTCCCGCAGGGCTCAGTGCTCGGGCCACTGCTATTTAATATATTCATAAATGATCTAGAAACAGGAACAAAGAGTGAGATAATAAAATTTGCGGATGACACCAAACTATTTAGTGGAGCTCGGACAAAGGAAGATTGTGAAAAATTGCAAAGGGACTTGGACAAATTGGGAGAATGGGCAGAGAGATGGCAGATGAAGTTCAATGTTGAGAAATGTAAAGTATTGCATGTGGGAATCAGAAACCCGAGGCACAGCTATACGATGGGAGGGATGTTATTGAATGAGAGTACCCAAGAAAGGGACTTGGGGGTAATGGTGGACATGACAATGAAGCCGACGGCACAGTGCGCAGCGGCCGCCAAGAGAGCGAATAAAATGCTGGGGATAATCAAGAAGGGTATTACAACAAGAACGAAAGAAGTTATCCTGCCGCTGTACCGGGCGATGGTGCGTCCGCATCTTGAGTACTGCGTCCAGTATTGGTCACCATACCTTAAGAAGGATATGGTGTTACTCGAGAGAGTTCAGAGGAGAGCGACACGACTGATTAAGGGGATGGAAAACCTTTCATACGCTGAGAGATTGGAGAAACTGGGTCTCTTTTCCCTGGAAAAGAGAAGACTTAGAGGGGATATGATAGAGACTTACAAGATCATGAAGGGCATAGAGAGAGTAGAGAGGGACAGATTCTTCAAACTTTCAGAACATAAAAAAACAAGAGGGCATTCGGAAAAGTTGAAAGGGGACAGATTCAAAACAAATGCTAGGAAGTTCTTCTTTACCCAACGTGTGGTGGACACCTGGAATGCGCTTCCAGAGGACGTTATAGGGCAGCGAACGGTACTGGGGTTTAAGAAAGGATTGGACAATTTCCTGCTGGAAAAGGAGATAGAGGGGTATAGATAAAAGATTACTGCACAGGTCCTGGACCTGATGGGCCGCCGCGTGAGCGGACTGCTGGGCGCGATGGACCTTAGGTCTGACCCAGCGGAGGCATTTCTTATGTTCTTATGTTCTTATGTTCTTAAATCAATCCAATTCCCCCTTACCACTGACTTAAAACCAAAGTACCCTGGTAGTCTAATGCCCCTTCTTTTACCAACCCGACTTCCTACCCCTTCATTAAAAAGCAATAACTTGATATCTACCAGAACCTCTCCTCCCCCTCACAAGGATGTACTTCAGCAGTCATCTTGGAACATGGCAGCCTCTGACCCCACACAGTGCATCCTTGTAGTCTAGACAGGTAGTACCAAATATGAGAAAAGCTCCCTTATTATACTAATTATGCCATCAAATTTATAGAGGATTATTTGGGGTAGGTTCTAATTGCAATCCACTCGTTAATTAAATAAAAGACCGCAATAAATAGCTGTTACCCCTAGCATTCTGACTCTCCTTATTATCCATGTTATAATGTTCATTCCACAATATGAAAGTTTACACTAAAAAGCTACGTTTACAATAGCTTACTAAAACCAAGCAACTTTCTATTGATTGCAATTCAGTTGGCAGTTAATTCCACAAGATGGGTCCAGCATAATAGAATGCTCTTTTCTGTGTTCCAGTCACTCATTTTATCCAATGATTGCAATTGCTAGACTAAAAGGGCTTTTGTTTTAAATTGGATGGAGGGTCAGTATCAGGGGGAGGGAGGGAGGGGGCCACTAGATTACCAGGGCTTTTTGGTTTTAAATTGGAGGAGGAAGGGTCGTGCTGGGGGCTGAAATAGGCTAAGGTAGGCTACCATAGATTTTGCAAACCTGGTGGCTTTTTTTTTTTTTTTTAATGTCCCCATTCCTGTCAGTGCATGAGGTTGTCACTTCACACATTGAGACTTCGGAGCTCTGCCTGCCTTTTATGTCCTGCGCGTGGAACGGGGATCATTTCTGAAAATGCTACCCTGGAGGATCTGGATTTCAGCTTTCTACCTAAGAGTCTAAATTTGGCTTCCAGAACCTCTCTTCCACATTTTCCTATGTCATTACTACTTACATGTACCAAGACAGCCGGCTCCTCCCCAGCACTATCTAATATCCTATCTAAGTGACACATGAGGTCTGCCACTTTCGCACCAGGCTGGCAAGTGACCAGGCAATCCTCACGCCCACCAGCCACCCAGCTGTCTACAAGCCTAATGATTGAATCTTCCAATACATCAGTCATCCTAACTCCTCCCTTCTGGGCAGAAGCCCCTGGAGATAGATCCTCGGTGCAAGAGGATGTTGCATCTCCTGGTGTGCAGGTCCTGGCTATAGGATCATTTCTGAAATGATAAACAACAAAAATGTGGGATGAAATAATTATTGCCAAAGATCATAAATAATTCATTAATCAATACTGAAAAGAATGGTAAGGCTGAGCTTTCATTCAAAATATAAAACTCATTTGTGGTGAGACCTCAGAAATTCACTATAGGGCAGCCTAAGCTGATCCATTCGGAGGATTAATTTATCAATCACCGGTCATTCACCACTCACCAACCTTAATGCAAAATCTTATCGTGTTAAAACAAATAAATATTATGTAAACATTATAAGTGTGGAACTTAGCTTCAAACAGTAATGAAACTTCACAATCATGATCTCAAGGGGGCCTGTTTCGCCCGTGGCTTCATCAGGAGATCAAGAGAAATGACTATAACTGAACATGTTCCAACCACATTTAACATCCAGTGACCAAAGAAAAGAAGAAAGAAGTTGCCTCCACTGGGTCAGACCAGAGGTCCATTGCGCCCAGTGGCCCGCTCCCGCGGCGGCCCATCAGGTCCATGACCTGTGAAGTGGTTTCTGTCTAATTCTATAACCCACCTCTGCTTCTTTCTGTACCCCTCAATCCCCTTATCTTTTAGGAACCTATCTAGACCTTCCTTGAACCCCTGTAGCGTGCTCTGGCCTATTACAGCCTCCGGGAGCGCGTTCCATGTGTCCACCACCCTCTGAGTGAAAAAGAACCTCCTAGCATTTGTTCTAAACCTGTCCTTTTTCAATTTCTCCGAGTGCCCCCTTGTGCTTGTGGCTCCCCACAGCCTGAAGAATTTGTCCCCGTCTACCTTCTCTATACCCTTCATGATTTTGAAGGTTTCTATCATGTCTCCCCTAAGTCTCCGCTTTTCCAGAGAGAATAGCCCCAGCATTTCCAATCTGTCAGCATATGAGAAGTTTTCCATACCCTTTGACCAATTGGCAGAAAGCTTGATGTGACCCATGTCTCTATGCAATCATCCTCACTAGGACTTGTGTTCCATAACTTCTGCCCTGTAATGGCATCAGCCTGAAAAAACGCCGTGGCAAACCTAAAGTGCCACCTATCATTTCCTCCATCACCAGGATGGTGATCTCCTTTTAGGAGACCTCCCTCTTCCAAGGCAGCACTGGGTACAAAAGACTTTTATTGAGCTGCTTAATTAAATCCTATTATTGTACTAGGAATGTTAGACTGATATGTTTCAAATTTGTGGAGATTGCCCTTATTAAGATCAGCTGGGGAGTTGTGGAAGGTAATTTAAGAGTAGAGCAGGAAGAAGAAGGTTGGGGTAGTTATTAGGAAGGTAGTCTGAAGATGTGTGTGTGAGGGATTGGGGTGGGGTTGGTTGGCACAAATGGCTGTGAAGAAGAAACCATATACCATATTTTTCTTTTGGATTGTTGGGTATTTAGGCGGGTGGTCTACGTTTTGAAATTTATACCTGTTTTTCAAAACTTTTTTGGTTAATGTTGGAAATGTATGTTTATGATTTATTCCATCAAAAGGACTTATACATGTTTTCTCTTATTCCTATTGGTGTTAATAAAAATATTTAAACAAAAAAGGCACCTATGGTGAGAGGATAAAAAGTGTCTTTGCAGCCTATTTTATAAAGATACATAGAGTAGCATTATAGAAGGGGCCTTCAAATGGGAACTGAGACATCTAGATCAGGGTGTTTCAAGTTCCTCTAGCATCTTAGAACAGGATCTACCAATGTAGAGCCTGTTCTAAAATGCATTAAGAAGTGAATGTTAATGGGAAAGAGAAAGAACACCTATGGGGAAGAGAAGGGATCCCTACCTGGAAGAGTGGGCAGAGTTGTAAAGGAGCTGAAATTCCATCTATAGCCTTCAGCCCAATGGGAAGCCGATGTCATCAGTCTGTGCCAACAAACTATAAAACATGATTTTTCCAGTGCTGTTGGGGATAATTTTTCTCAAATTTTATATTCTGAAGACTTATGAGTACTCCTTTTGAACAGATTGTTGGAACCTTGATTCAGGGAACTTAACCAACATGAAGCCTGTTATTGTGGTTCATGGGGGAGCAGGCACCATCTTTAAAGACCGAGAGGAAGGATACCGCACAGGAGTTAAGCGAGCAGCTTTGAAAGGTTATAATATCCTGAAGAACGGTGGCAGTGCCTTGGAAGCAGTGGAGGAAGCTGTGGTAGTGATGGAAGATGATCCTCATTTCAATGCAGGTAACTGTGTTGATCTTTTATAAATGTTTGTGTTGATGCTCTTTGAGACAGTTGATAAAACAACTGCATTTTAGAAGCAATATTGGCATTCTATAAATACTATACCATATTGCTAGGTGCCATCAACTCATGTTTGAGTCGTAGGATCTAAAAAGAAATGGTTTTGTGTTAGTCCGGTAAGGCCCTCCAGTGTCATCCCCATGCTCATTTTCAAGGTGTCCAGCCATCTGATTGCAGGTCGCCCTCTTTCTTCGATCTTCCCAGATATCCTTCTCCAATGATCTTTGTCTTCTGACTATGTGACCAAAATAAGACAGCTGTAACTTCATCATTTGGGCTTCAAGTGACATAGCCAGTTTGATCTCTTCCAGAATTGATACCATACCATATAGTTTCCTATATTGTGCAATTTTCTACAATAAAAGTTACATCTGGACAATGTAGTTACAATATTTTTTTCAGACATGGAAAATGATTAGAGTGGAAGGGCAGATAGGTAATTAGACTAAAGACACGAGGTGGGAGTTAAAAGAAGAAGAGAGATATCTTTAGCATTTTCCTTAACTGATAGCAAGTAGAGGGCTGTACATAAGTGCTTGTGTGTCTTCTTTTTTTTATGGTTGCCTACTTGCCCTCACAGTCCAGTTAACGTGTTACAAAATTATTCCCAAATATAAACAAGCTTTAGTAAGGATCAGGCTTTTAAGTTATTTGTTTCTATAGTGATTCTCAGAACAGAACATTTCTCAAATACTCTAAAGTGCCTAAGCTTTGACACTGTTTTATCTCTTAATAATGGCAGCCAAGATGTGTATTGGAAGAATCCAGGTGGGTCTAACCTTCAGACCTGGTATCAGGTAATTGAAGAGCTAAGATCATTCAATAAAATTACTCAAGAGCTCTGTGGGAAGAGAAGTGAACATGCACAATATTGCCTCCCAGTAAAAGCCTAGTTTAGCCATAATATAAACTTTTCTAACTTGGAATAATCTCTTTTTTTTCCGTAAGGGTAGTTTAGAGACTCTGGGATATCTTGAAAGCAAGAATGATGTATTAGTTTCTACTGACTCATTCTCCTTGTACTTATTTCATGAATAATGTTAATGTCACTTTTGAAGAACACTGTGACAATGCTGGGATTTTTTAATGATTTGTTGGGGAGGGGAAGGGAAGGGATAGTGGGGGAGGGTTAAGTGGAAAGGGTGGGAGTTTTTGCTGGATGATCTTTTCAGTTGTAATTTTTTATTTTATCACTCGTTCCATTGATATATCATTTTTAATATTGGCATAACGTTCTTTTGAGTGAAATGGTGTGGTAGCCATGCTAGTCCACTGTTGGAGATAAAAATATAAAATTAAAAGAAACAAAGGGAATAAAAATAATACCTTTCTTATTGGACTTAGAGCATTGTTTGATTAGCTTTTTTGAAGGTGACCCTTCTTCCTCAGATCTATTTCTGATCTGAGGAAGAAGGGTCACCCTCAAAAGTTAAACAATGTGCTAGCCCCTCCTTTTACTAAGCCGCAGTAGAGGTTTCTACTGCGGCCTGGAGGGCTAAATTCTCCAACGCTTGTAAAATTCCTATGAGCGTCAGAGCATTTAATGCCCTGGGCTGCAGTAGAAACCTCTACTGTGGCTTAGTAAAAGAGAGCCTAAATTAGTTTAATAAAAATGTACCCCTTATTCCTTTTGTCTTATTACTTTTAATTCTATGTTTATTTTTTTTTAATTCTAATTAAAAAATTATGATAGACTTAATTATACTTTCTGGTGGGCAAACTTATGTTCTAGCTACAAATATGAAAGAATGAATGCTGAAATTTTAGGATTTAGTAGTGCATTTGAAAGGGTGTGGAGCCCATTGACATCATTTATTGAGTCACAATAGTTGTCATGTACCTTTTCTTTTTATCGGTCCTCCTTACACATCCAGGGTGGGAGGGAGGGAGATGGGAAAACATTATAATTATTATTCATTATATCTATTTTATTGAAATTATACATGTGGTTTTATTTTCATTAGTTAAGGGGAGGAGGGGGTGAAAATGTTTGTTGTTGAAATATTTGTATATCTAAAGTGCTTTTGTTTGATTCGTTTATGTTTAAATTCACTGTATTGCACTGTTAATAATTGAAAACTAATAAAGATTTACAAAAAAAAAATTTTAGTAATAAAAAAAAGTACCATAATTGATGGATTTCTGTATTAGTATACAGTGGTTAACTTAGCACTTTTTCCTCTTCCATGATTTGTTTCTCTTATTTTTCTGATGGCTACACAGTTCTTGTCAGCTGTGTGTGTGGAGGGCTCAGACTCAAATATTCTGAATCATTGTATGTTGTCCCATATTATTGCCTTGCTTATATACACATCATCTGTCCTATGATATGAGAGTCTACCCAAGCCCCTAAAACAAAGAACTTAGGGCTAGATTAATTTACCTCACCGATCCGTGGGTGATCCGTGGCAGGCCGACTAATCCACAACGCGTCCTCATGCAAATGGGGGCAGTCGGAGGCACGCCCCACTCCGATGACACGGATGGCTGCAGAGCGATCCTGACGCATGAGCCAAAGAGCCTGGAGCAGGGAATAGAAGCGCAATAGGGGATCTCATCCACTGAAGTTAGAAAAAGAATTATTAGAAAGAATTACTTCAGCATTTCAAAACAGTCTGAATGGGGTCCGTGTAATGGTTGTTTGGGTTTGGGGAGGAAGGGCGGGATTTCAGTCACCGCCGTGTTTATTGACTGCTTTCCTTGGCCTTTTCCTGGGGTGATTCATATGAGGGGCTGCCCTGTCAGTTGCGTGTTGTTGGAAAGTGGTCGCTGTCTCTCCTCAGGAATATTTTTCAAGTGGTTTCTTTTTTTTTATTTCTAAACACGCCCATTAAAAAAAAAGATTGCTGCTAATTAGAACATTTGCCTTTCTTGCATTGGCATTTGTGAAAAGACAAAGGAGCAGAACATGCTGCCGTAGTGCAGCCCCGCCTTAAACCCACGAGTTAAAACCATGGGCTTGTAGAGAGGCAGGATGGCAGAGAGAAGGGTTTTTGCACAAGGGAGATATTTAATATTTCAGGGCTGCAGGGCAGCAGAGCGCAGGAAAGGATGTGAGCCAGAAGGTTAGTGAATCGAGTCGCAAAGTGGTCTGGACACGATCGGTGAGCTTAGTGAATCTAGCCCTTAATTGATAGGAATGTGTTGAGAATGGAGCCTAGTGCTGCAGAAAATTAGCTGTGAATAATTTTGGTTTCAGCAAAGAGAGCTTTTTGAATTGCTGAAAATTGCAAGGTTTTGTTTTTTGTTTTCTTTTATAAGCTACTTTGTGGTCTGCTGCTTTGTATAAATTTGTGAGGTCAGATTCCCCTTTTCCAGGTCACAAATATATTGTATGTTCTAGGACCTCAAGCACACTGATTGCACTAGAAATTCTTATAAAAACTGCAATTTTGCAGTGAACTAAACCAATGAAATAACTAAAGTTTAATAAGCAAATAATTTTGTATTTGGTAGTATTTCCCCTTTAATGTTGCCTTGCTAGGTTTACAGGACTATGCTAATAAAATGAGACAATGTTTGTTCTTGAATCCAGTGCACCTTAGCAATCCATACATTAGATGGGAGTTTTCAAAGCTTTTTTCAGAGGGCCTGTGATTGCATTCATCCACCAAACATAAATCTAAATGGCAGGATCAATACAAACAAATTGAAATGGAACTACAGGATTTAGAGAAAATCTATGAAGAGACACCAAAGTCCTCCATATCGGAGTAAATTAAACAAAAGCATTTCAAACCAGCCTGGGAATGGAGAGCTTTGTTTTTACAGACCAAGGAGTGATGTTATGATTGAGGAGATAAGAGAGGGGACAGTTTCCAGGGTTAGTTCAGAAGAAAAAAAAAAAAAAAAGAGAGAAACTGATTGTTGTCATTTGAAAAATAAAAAGTAGTAATCTTCATTTTATTTTTGTTCCTTCACAAATGGTAGTTAACACAGACTATGCGAGACACACTGAGACACATAGAACGATTGATTAAAAAAAAAACAAAAAACAAGTCCCAGTCTAGTGTCCCAGGTGGTCATTTGTCTTGTTCACCCCTTGTGACAACCTTGTCTGTACAAATAGTTAATATAATCTCCTTGGGACACTTTTAAAAACAAATAGTTTAAACAGAGAAATGTGCTGAACAAAAAATGGAAGATAGATCATTCACAAGTTCTGTCCTAGATTTACTATATCCCTTAATCATTACTGGTAGTGGCGTATGATAGGGAATGCACCGTTCTAAACATAAGCTATTGTTTATTCACTTACCCTAAGTACCTGCTTGTTGCCACTGTAGATAATGCCATTGAAGATGTCTCTTACATCTGTCCCAGTGAGGTTTCATATAGACTAGTGTGATAGAGCTATCATGAACATAACACCTCAAAGTATCAAAAGGACTATTGAGTGCAAGATAATAATATGCCTTTACAGCTTGATGGAGCTTCTTCAGAGATTAATAAACTAGTTAACACATGTTAGCTAGCGATTTTTACACAAGATAACGCAGATCAACACTCACTTTCATCAGAGTTAATGCTGGGTGGGTTTTGTTGTATTTTTCATGCTGATTTCAAATCTGTGTTTAGTTTTTCACTAGCACGTCACATTTTTGTAATGAGGTTCATTATATTTAATTATAAACGTTAATTGGGCGATATATCATGCGTTTATAGGATAAAAGAATAAGGAGGATTAATGACAGTTGTGTTGTCAGATGATTCCGAAAAAAAACTTTTTTGGTGCCTTGTGTAATTATCCAAAATTTGTCTTTCTAGTAGTGATAGCAATGCTTTTTGATCTGATGCAAAAAGGAAAGGTTTATTTTTCTGTTAAAGATAGATATCATAATCTTGTATAATTTGCTGGGAGCTGCAATTTATATTAATCTTCAGACTCCCCTAGATATTGCAAGGCTGTGGGTACCTTGTGTGCATTAGTGCTGCCCGATTCAGGGAAAATGTTTTTATTTGATTTGATAATTGAATTGATTTTTTGATTCGATTCATTTTCCTGCCAATTGGGCATTTTTTTTCAAACGGATTGGTGGGTTTTAATTTTGTGACCTCTTCACCCATCCCACCCCCCCTTTGCTCTCTCCAACCCCATGCCGGTGTTGTGGTGCAAACAAAAAAAAAAGAACATAAGAACATAAGAATTGCCGCTGCTGGGTCAGACCAGTAGTCTATCGTGCCCAGCAGTCCGCTCACGCAGCAGCCCCCAGGTCGAAGACCAGTACCCTAACTGAGACTAGCCCTACCAGCGCACTTCTTGTTCAGCAGGAACCTGTCCAACCCTGTCTTGAATCCCTGGAGGGTTCTCTCCCCTATGACAGACTCCGGAAGAGCGTTCCAGTTTTCCACCACTCTCTGGGTGAAGAAGAACTTCCTTACATTCGTCCAGAATCTATCCCCTTTCAACTTTAGAGAGTGCCCTCTCGTTCTCCCTGCCTTGGAGAGGGTGAACAACCTGTCCTTATCTATTAAGTCTATCCCCTTCAGTACCTTGAATGTTTTGATCATGTCCCCTCTCAATCTCCTCATAGCTCAAGCTTGCTGTCTTAATACCAGCTCTGACAGGATACACATTTCAAATATGACATATTGTAATCACAAAACAGAAAATAAAATTATTTTTCTACCTTTTGTTATTTTATTATTCAAATCATGTTGGTCCCAGGCTCTGGTTTCTGTTTGTCTTCTTTTAGCTCTCTCACCAGAGTCTCCTGCCCATTTGATGTTTTCTTTTCGGACCACTGTCCTCTCTTTCTTTCTCCTTCCTCAAGTATCATCAGCATATAAAGATATTTTGTGAGCTTCTTCTCAAATTTTTATACCTTGCACCATATTAGACATTCGAAGCACAATAGCTAAGGATTCGAGAGCCAACGCAAAGAACAGGGGTGAGAGGGGGCACCCCTATCGCCTCTGTGAAGTGAAAAAGATGAAGAAAGGCTATCATTTACACAAATAGATGCAGGAGGTTTCAGATAAATGGCTGTTATCAATTGACAAAGTTAGGGCCCAAACACAAAATAGGTATGGCCACTCAACTCTGTTGAATGCTTTTTCAGCATCTAAAGAAAGTATTGCCAAATCTTTGGAATTTTGAGAGGTATGGAAAAGGACACTTAGGGCTCCTTTTACTAAGCCTCGTTAGGGCTTTAACGCGTGGAATAGTGCGCGCTAAATTGCCGCCGGCACTAGACCTTAACGCCAGCATTGAGTTGGCTTTAGTTCTAGCCACATAGCGTGGGTTTAGCACGCGCTAAAATGCATGCAGTAAAAATGCTAACGCGGCTTAGTAAAAGGAGCCCTTAATTAAATGTCTAATATTATCTGAACTGTAGCGATTGTTAATAAATCTTGTTTGGTCTGGATGAACACACTCCGTAATAGCATGTTTTATACAGTTGCTGAGTATTGCAGTAAATATTTTGTACTCTATATTTAATAAAGAAATAGGTCAGTATTTAGTACAAATAGTGGAGTCCTTTCCTTCCTTTGGGATGACCGTGATCACAGCCGAGTAGAACGTTTCAGGCAAGCGGTGGGCTGTGGTTATTTCATTGAACACCTCTGTTAAATAGGAGGCAAGGTAATCCACTAGGCTGTGATATAATTCAACCGGTAATCTATCAGGTCCTGCAGCTTTATTTCTTTTCAATTTGGTGATAGGTGATTGCACCTCTTGGATAGTAAATGGACGATCAATGTTTCGTGCCTAGCTGCATAATATTGACTTGCCTAAGTTAAAACCTGTATTTCAATCAATGTGTTCTTGCATACTCGTAGAATGAGATTTATATAAGTTCATTTAAAATATCATACATATTACAAGATACAGTACCATTAGACAATTTTATCTTTTCAATATGTTTTTTAAGTTTAATGCAATGTCATTTTAATAGTTTGGGGGATTTATTAGACTCCTGAAAAAAAGAACTTTTGGTCAGATTGAGATAGTACGCTGTTTTTTCAGTCTTTATAGAGTCATTATTTGTTGTTTAATTTGCCGTATGTCTTTTAAAAGATGTTTCTTATGAGTTTATTCTTAGCTTCCAGAATTGCCAAAGAGTTATGTAACGAGTTTAAAAGTGCTGCAGCTTGTTTTTTAATATTTGAAGATATCTTGGATGTGTGTCCACTTAGCACTGCTTTCCCGGCATCCCAGAAAATGAATGAGTATCAGCATTATAATTAAATTGTACATATTCTTCCCAGATGGAAATTAGTTTTTGCAAACCTCTGGGTTTTGTAGAAATTGCCTATTGAAAGACCATTGCCTTGGAGGGAGAGTATTTGATAAATCATCTAAAAGAAAACCAATGGGGGCCTGGTCAGAGATGTATCGAGTAACTATGAAACTATTTAAAACAGCAGGGTGTAAGTTGGAAGGAGTAAACCAATAGTCAATCCTGATGAAGGAATTATGAACTGTGGAGTCGAAAGTATAATATTTTTCTGTGCCAAATATCAATAAGATTCAGCTCTTGTAGATGTTGTAGAAGAAGTTTAATAGTTGGTTTAATTTAAAAGTTGGTTCTGATTTTTCATGTGCTGCAAGGGCACAGTTAAAATCACTTCCTAAAAATAATGTGCCTTATAATGAAAGGTTTAGAGTGCGGAAAATTTTTTGAAAAAAATCAAAACAAAGTTATTATTGGGTGGCATAAATATTATCCAAAGTAATATGTGTTTTCCAGTTTACCAATCAATATATCTGCCTTCTGGGTCTTTTAATAACTGTTTCTATTGTATATGGGCAGGAATTATCAATGAGAATAGCTACCCCTCTCTTGGATTTAGTGGAAGAGGAATAGTAGACTTACCCAGCCTAATTAGTAGAAAGTTTTTCATGTTTCGCATCCGATAAATGTATTTCTTGAAGAAAGGTAATGGAAACGTGAAATTTTTTAAGGGCAATTAAAACTTTCTTTTAATTGGATGGTTCAAGCCATTGATGTTCCAGGAAATAGTTTTAATCATCCAGGAAAAAGAAACCTGCAAACTGGAATACCTTGAGGAGACTCTCCTGGGTTAATGAGAAGAAAAGAGAAAAAAAAAATCCTATTGAGTGCTCTGGACTCTGGAGTAGAACAACAAGACAATGAAAATTCCATTCTATCATATCATTGAGCCCTGAAGGTTTGACAGCATGTAGCTCAAAGATCCAAAATTGTTCTCTAAGTTGGATCCTAGCCATTTTATCACCATGAAAGCTTGAAGGGATTTGTTCAATCATCAGCCATTGCAATTGAGTGAACACATGCAATTGAATGAACAATTGAGTGAATTCCAGACAGTGGCTTACCATAGGGGCAGTCAGGCTTGCAGTGTTAAAGTTTGCTTTTATGTTCATCTAACCGGTTCCCGATCTGTCTGCTGGTGCATCCCACATAAATCGTCTGACAGGGACAAATGATGATGTATATAACCCAAGCTGACACAAAGGTAGTTAATGCTCTCAAGGGGTAGCTCTTATGATTGGTAGGATGAGTCCAACAGTCCAGTTGCAAAGAGTTGCAAAGAGATGGCACACATCTGACACGATCCACATGGGGCATGGCCCCTAGGTTGTTGATTCAGAGTCTGGTGGATTGAGGGAGACGTAAGCATATTAGACAAGTTCTTAGGTCTAGAAAAGGCAATGCATGGGCCAGCCCTAAAAATATCATGCGTGGCCAAAATCCCCCAAAATTAATATTAAGAACCTCAACAGCATGATCAGAATAAGTGAGGAATTAGACAGGCACTGAGGTATCCATGGTGTTAGTAGGATCATCCAAATGTTCATTGAGAAGTAGTCTATCTTTTGAAGTTTTCCGATATTTGGGCGTATTAAGTTGCTAGCCAGAGTCCTCTGTGTTAGAGGTGAAAGAATTGCATGGTTTCTCTTTTCTGGTAAGTATGTCTAGCCGTTTGCTGTGTTTCTCAAAGTCCTTTATATATTGGGAACGTCCTTGCCAAGTAAACACCAGAGCAAAAGTTAAATTCTATCTGTATTTGATTTCTTTGTTTTGGAGAAGTTGTGTTAAAGGACAAAAATCCTTTCTTTGTTATAGGATATATTGTGAAAAATCAGAGAAAATTTTAATATCAATTCCCTGAAAGTTTATATGATCTTTACTTCTAATATTGTCCATAAGAGATTTGTTTATCCTGAAAGCGATGGAAACGGGCCATAATTATTTTAGGATAATTTGTAGATTTGGATGTGTGAGAAGAAACTCGATGGATTCTCTCTAGTTTAATAGTAGAAGAGTCAGAGTTAAGGACATAATGCTTTGTATTAATCCAACACAAATTGTTGTATATTTTCATTACCCATTCTGGAATGCCCAATATTCGTATATTGCATCTTCTCTCTATTTTCAATATCATCTTGTTTGTCTATAATTTCTTTACTAAGCGTATCCAAATTTTGTATTTTATTTTGAAATAAAGCGACAGCATCAATTTGTTCTCCAATATTTACCACACCATTGCTCAAGTTAAAAAATGCTTTTGCACCCTCTGGAAACTCCGAACCATCAAACACTATTTTGACTTCCTCTCATTTCGATTGCTGGTTCAGACTCTAATCTAAAGCACCTTAGACTACTGCAATATCATATACTTGGGTTCCTTGAAGAAAACCATTAAATGCCTGAGAATCATCCAGAATACAGCCGTTCGTCTCATCTATGGTCTCAAAAAGTCGGACCATGTAAGCCCGTTCTACAGAAAACTTCACTGGTTGCCAATAGAGGCAAGGGTCATCTTCAAGTTTGCCTGCCTTTGCTTCAAAACCTTAACAGGCTCATCCCCGATCTACCTATTGCACCATTTTGCATTCCCAGGCACTACCTGCACACAGAATGCCCAACTGTTTACCTTCCCCTCCCTGAAAGGCTGCATTTACAAGAGATTCCTCGATAGAACACTGTCATTCCAAGCTGGCAAATAGAATAAATGTCTAACCTCATTTCAAATACACCCTCCTACCAATCCTTCAGGAAATCAATCAAAACCTACCTATTTGACAAATTTCTTTGACTCCTTCCCATCTGGTTGCATCTCTGAGAAATTATTGTATATCTGTCACATTCCCGATTACTCCTAACCTTTCTCGGCTCACTAATGTAATTCAAATTATTTTACTAATGTAATTGACAATACCTTCTGTAACATCGCTGTCTATGTACAGTCTCTTCTTCTGTAAACCGCTCTGAACTGCTTCTGGTATTGCGGTATACAAAATAAAGTTATTATTATTATTATTTATGTAACTCTGTCATACAAACATTTACGTTCTTGCTTGATGTCTTTAATAACTGAGGTAATATCCATTCTGAAGGATTTAATTTCCTCCAACAATTCTAAGAAATCTGCTTAAGTAACAGAGGTATCTTTAGGAGACAAAGAAGATTGTGAAGCAGTTAATTCTTCTTAAGTGGAGTCCAGTGGAGTGTTTTCCGCAAGTTTCTGACTACGGGAGAGTTTAGACACTGCGGATGCATTTATCGATTTTATGAGCCATGTTGATAGCTGTGAGAGCAACTGTTTCAACCAACGGAATTGTGAAGAGTTTGTTAAATTAGCAATGTGAGATATGAGTGAGAGAGATAAAATAAAATTGTAAAGAATAACAGCAATTCCTTCTGGTCAGCAAAGTGTTAGCCCAATAATGAAATGTTGATTTATATAAGTATTACAGTAAGGTTGGCAGTGCAATGAGGCAATAAGACTCCAAATTATAACGGAGAATATATGGAAAAGCTAGATAATTCTACTGTGGACATCTATTATCAGAAACGCCACTATACAATGTAACCGGCACCAGAGTCTAGCAACGGGACTCCTCAGTGCCCCTAGTGGTTACAGCTAAAACTGTACCAGTGTGTGACCCAGTATGGAGTCATCCTTCAGACACTGTATTAACCTGAGCAAAACTAAAAACAGAACCAATGTACAAAGTCCCAGGTTCGGTTTCTAACGAAAATTTAATGTCAGAATGACAAAATCCAAAATTCAATGTAACTTTCAAAACAACACAAAAGAAAAACTCCAAAGGGAAAACTCTGGGAGAGTTCAGGATTTCTTCTCACAACTGCCAATAATCTTCTCTGTGCTTTTACCTTCCACAGAGCTATTGACAATAAGGCATTCAAAGCCTGCTCCTAGCAGGTCTCAAGAAAGTTCAGCTCTCTGCTATCATGCACCAATATACAAACAGTTTTTAAATAGTAAAGCCTCCAGTCTTGTTTTATAGTACTGCTGGGTCCAGGGGAGTGCCTCAAGTTTGCCTGACCAAAAAGCACAAAACAGCTTTTAAAATCCCTCCCAGTTGTTGGCAAACTTCTCCCCACAAAAGCACTCCCAGCTTCTTAAGAAAAATGTGCAGAGAACAAAACAGTAAAGTAACAAAACCCCACAGTTCAAGCAGTGTCCCAGACTGACAAAAACACAACCTCAGCTAAAATAGCAAACAAAAAAAAACCTCACAGTTCTCCAGCTCAGTTTTTGAAAATGGATGCCAAGCCTACTTCCATCGGCTCAGGAACCACCCACAAGCCCTCAGCTCCATTGGCATCTCCTGGTCTGCTTCCAGCAACTCTGAAGTGGGTTCAGGCTCTTCCACTTCCATTGGATCACAGGTATTATCCGGGCTTGAGGCACAAAGCTCTTCCTTAGGGAGAGACCTGAGCTTCCTTTCTAACCTGCCTAGTAGCTTGTTAACATCCACTGGCTTTTCAAGAGGGGAGCCACGCCCTGCTCTAGCTGAGCCTGCTCTCACCTGGGCTTCTCTCTGGCTCCCCCGGTGGATACTAGGGTAATAGCCTTCTTCACTATTCCTGGAAGGTTTAAAACCTATGTCCCTAGCCCTGCTGTGTGAATGGTAGTGATTGTGCAGGGCTTTCTCTTCCCTCCCATTCTGAGTCGGTGGCATCCTCAAGCGGGCCAGATTGGTACTGGGAGCTGGCCTTGGCAATCCCCTTTTTGGGCTTCTTGCCACCCTTTCTTCCAGCTTTCACCGGGACCTTGGCAGGCTCAAAGCCTGACTGGTCACAACACATATGCATAGAATTGCCAACTATCATGTGAATCTACAGACAATACAGCTCTAAGCATACATATCTCATAATATCTTAGAAAAAAGGTTATTAGGTATTTGAGATCAAAGATCATAAGCAGTACACAACTATTTGCTTCTCCCTCACATGCACTTATTCACATATTCAGAATCCTTTAAAGAAGCTTATTAGATATCTGAAATTGAAAGTTATAAGCGGTACATTAGCAAAATATAATATACCATAGAAAGAGCAAAGAATCTCAACATATCACACAGTCATCATAACAGGATCATAAGTGTAGTTGTTCTATAAAGCTCGCAATGTCTCATAAAGAAAACTGTTGCTTCCAAGAGCAGTAAGTAATAATAATAATAATAATAACTTTATTTTTGTATACCGCAATACCACAAAACAGTTCAGAGCGGTTTACAGGTTAAGATACTGTACATTTACAGTGAAGTTACAGAATATCAGAAAACAGTTCAGAGCAATTTACAAGGAGATGAGAACTGTACATATGCAATGAAGGTACAGAGAATTAGTTATCAAGTGTATGGTATAAACCAGTGGCAATTACAAAATGATCCAATAACTGTTGCAAGGGGGGTGCAGAAAGGGGAAAGGAAAAACAACGGGGGAAGAAGGGGAGGAAGGGTAGGGAGGGAGGCGAGGTTGGGATTAGTAGTTTGGTTGGGAGGGCGGGGGTTAGAGGAATTTATCAAAGAGGTATGATTTGAAAGATTTCCTGAAGGATAGATAAGTTGGGGCAAGAGAGATGAGGGCGGACAAGCAGTCATTCCATTTGCCAGCTTGGAAAGAGAGGGTTTTGTCGAAGAATCTTTTGTAGATGCATCCTTTTGGGGAGGGGTAGGCAAACAGGTGGGCATTACGTGTACAGTTAGAGCTTGGGAAGGCGAAGTGGCGTGGCAGGTATATCGGGTCTGAGCCAGTTAGGGTTTTGAAGCAGAGGCAGGCGAATTTGAAGATGACCCTTGCTTCAAACGGTAGCCAATGAAGTTTTCTATAGAAAGGGCTGACTTTTTGAGCCCATAGATGAGGCGGACGGCGGTGTTCTGGATGAGTCTTAGTCGTTTAATGGTTTTCTTGTAGGAGCCCAGGTATATGATGTTGCAGTAATCTAGGGAGTTTAGGATTAGGGATTGGACCAGCAAACTGAAGATGGGGAAGTCAAAGTAATGTTTGATGGAACGGAGTTTCCAAAGGGTGGAAAAGCATTTTTTGACCTGGGCATTAGTGTGATCTTCCAAAGTGAGGCATCGGTCCAAGATGACTCCGAGGATTTTTATAGTGGAGTTGATTGGATACGTTAAACCATTAAGTTGCAGGGTGGTGGACGTTAGTTTGTGGTTGGGACTTGCAAGGAAGAACTTGGTTTTTTCTGGGTTTAGTTTCAGTTTGAAGCGTGTGGTCCAGTTTTCTACCATGGTGAGGACAGTTGAGATGTATTGTTCTGTCTCATGTGACAGTGAGGTGATGGGTATGATGATTGTAATGTCATCTGCGTAAATATAGGATTTCAGGTTACGGTTCGATAACATGTGTCCCAGTGATGCCATGTAGATATTGAATAGTGACTGGGATAAGGGGGAGCCTTGGGGAACTCCGCAGGGGTTGCTCCAGGTATGGGAGAAGGTTCCGTCGTTATGGACTTGGTAGGTTCGGTTTTTTAGGAAGCCTGTGAGCCAGGTTAGTACTTGTCCGGAAATGCCAATGGAGTCGAGGCAACTAATCAGAATGTCATGGTCTACTAGGTCGAAGGCACTGCTGAGGTCAAACTGGAGTAACAGTGCGCTGTTTCCCAATGAGAATAGTTGGAGGAGGTGATTGGTTAGTGAGGCTAGAACGGTTTCCGTACTGTAATTAGTGCGGAATCCAGACTGGGAGTCGTGAAGGATGTTAAATTTCTCTAGGTATGACATGAGATTGTAATTGACAAGTCCTTCCATGATTTTAAGGAAGAGAGGAATATTGGCGATGGGTCTGTAGTTGGAGGCTACAAAGGGAGATTCTTTGGGGGTTTTGATTATTGGAGATATGAGGATGTGGCCAAGTTCCAGTGGGAAGTGGCCGGTTGAAGAGTTCAGCTTTGAAGGGGAGGGGGGCAGTTTTCATGATGGATGGAGGGCAGTTATCTAGTAGGCAGTTGGATTTGGAATATTTTGAGTATAGCTTGAGAAATAGGTTCCAGTCTGGGTTTTTGAAGTGAGACCAGGTCATGTCAGCAGGTGAGCCATCATTTTCTGGAGAAGGTGGATGGATATATGGGTAGGTGCTAGTTGTTGTGAGCGTTGTTTTCAAGTTGAGAATTTTGTTGGCGAAGTAGTCAGCTAGATTTGTCGGGGAGGGTGGTAGATCTGTGGGGGAGCTTTTATGTGGGACGGTGTCAAATAAGGAGTTAACTAGTCTGAAGAGTTTATTGGTGTTTAGGGATGGGGTGTTGATAGATTGGGAGTAGTGCTTGTGGCGCTTTTCTTTGATCATTTTTTTGTATTCTGTAACTTTAATTCTGTAACTTTAAGTAGCTTGGTAATTACCATAATTCAGATATTTTAAACAAAACACTTGCACAATACAAAATAAAATATAGTATCGTATTGTAGTGTATTAACAAGTTCAGTTATACAGACAATATCTAAAAAGAAGCTTGTGAGGAACTTCAAGTCAAAAATGAAAGCAAAAAAGGATCCAGTAAAAAAAGGAAAGTGCTTAGATTAGAAGAGGTATGCATGTTGGGTTATTATAAGGGAGGGCTTTTCTTCAAGCTGGTTTGGATAAAGGCCTCGCTGTGTCATCTCTGCAGGTTCAGGTGGCTGGACTGTCCTGTTTTAAATTTCAGGACAGTCGGTTCTCTTTGGCATCTCATCCAGATGTTGCTCGATTTATTGAAGGGGGATCCAGCTGCCCATTAAGAATCCTTACCCAGCTTGGGACTTTAATTTGGTGCTGTCGGGCCTTGCTTAAGCTCCCTTTGAGCCTCTTCGGGATGCCTCTCCCTTAGATTTAACTCTCAAAACTGTTTGTTTTTCTTGTCACCGTCAACTCTACCCATAGGGTTTCTGAATTGCAGGCATCTTGTAGAGAATCTTTTCTCCATATTTTGGAGGCGGTTTTTGGACAGTTCCTTCCTTTTTGCCGAAGATTGTTTTTGGCTTTCCATGTCAATCAGGAAGTGTGTTTGCCTGCTTTTCAGCCGACAGGTTCCAGAACTCAGGATAGCCTGCTGAAGAAATTGGAAATTGGACGTGTGCAGGGTGCTCCTAAGTTATTTGGAGGTCGCTAACGAGTTTTGGATCTCTGATCATCTGTTTGTGCTGACTCATTCAGTTAAGTGGGGTGCTCCCGCTTCTAAGGCCACAATATCCAGATGGATTCATAAGACCATTTCATCAGCTTATATTCTGGCAGGGAAACAGTCTCCTGTTTCCTTCAGAGCACATTCTACCAGGAGTGTGGCTTCGTCGTGGGCCAAAGCTCATGCTGTTCCTCCTGAAAAGATTTGCAAGGTGGTCATGTGGTCTCCGCTTCACACGTTTGCCAAGTTCTACAGAGTGGGTGTTGCTGCCAGGCAGGACTCTGCCTTCAGGTCCTCAGTCTTAAGGGCCGGTGCAGCAAGCCCACCCTAGCTATTTTAAGGTGGGCTGCTTTTGTATGTCCCTGTTGTCTAGAATGTCTCACCTATTGCACTGGAAAGAGATTATGTACTTATCACGATAAGCTCGTTTCCAGTAGATAGGCAAGACATTCAAGACTCCCCACCCTTCCTGTGCCTGCTTTCAGTTTTTCAGTCTACTTATGCTTCTCCAAGCTGATTCTTGGTGACTGACCAGCCCTTCGGGATTGTGAAGAATCTGTACATATGTTCAGCTTGTTAGGGAGTAGTTTCTGAGTTCCTTTGATGTCTGGGTTAGCGGTTAATAGTTGTTTATGAGCAGAACAGTAGTTTAGCTTGTGGTTACTGGTGCCTTTCTATGCTTGGGTACTTACTGCTAGAGGGCGCTAAGCTGATCTGTGAAGTACACTGGAGGCAGAGTGAAAAATCCAGAGTGGATTCCTTCTTCAGTCCATGCGAGTGTTGGGAAATAACCTGTTGTCTAAAATGGCCTCGCCTATCTACTGGAAAGAGTTTAGCAGAGTAAGTACTTAATCTCTTTTTCAGATAATCTTCTTTCAGTATATATAACAAGCATAGAATATATAGGCAGCAATAAGTCAGAGTAAACTCCTTGTACTGTCAAAAATCACTGAATATATCAGTCAGCTACTTCAGTGAAAAATAACTAGTTTCCAGCCGTTATTCACGAGGCAGGTTCTCTAGATCGAAGGGTTCGCAAAAATCAGTAATGGTGATCTTCTCTGGGTCTGTCGGACGCATAAAAGATCTGTCTCGCAAAGGGGCATGCCTACATCAATTGAAATTCGATGCGACTGGCACTCTCAGTAGATAGTCTGCTAATCTGGCAATTTGTAGATCAACATATATAGGGCACAAAGTCTGTAAATTTCTTCTAAAAGGCCAACATTCTGATATTGCTGTTGGCACCAAGCTACTTGCTATAAATCTCTGTGTTTTTTTCATCTTGCGAACAAGGGTGCTGCAATATTTTCTTCCATACAGTACTTTCACCAAATTAGTAATGGTCGCATTGCAATGCAATGCAAACTTCCAGTAGAATGCAAACTTCCAGTAGAAATCACTCCCCCAGCTCATAAGTGGCTCACTATCAGGCCCAAATGGTCCGATTTAAACCCCATCGGAAGAATGAGGCAGATACAAGCACCATGAGACTCGCCAGCCGGATGCCGTCACTTAGTAAAAGAGGTCCACTATGCATCCAAAGCTTCTCAACAAGGCATCACAGCTCCAGCATACTCACCACGGATGATCCACTTTTTAGTAAGCTTTTAGCTCTCCGTCACAAGAGCCGCACGTATTTCAAAAGCACTCATCCAGCATCAAAAAGGAAGGATCATGCCACAAATACAAGGCATCAGGTCTTGAGATCATCATCACGCGTCCATGGTTCGTAGGATTGCACAAATCTTGTATTTAGTCCTCCCAAAGCCCAAGGTAAGGTAAAATTAATAGATTATGAGCAAAAAAGGTAGAAAATTTTCACTCTTTCATCCTCAAAATAACAAATACATAAGCCAGGAGGGGAGAGACTCCAACTCATGTGGCCATTTTCCTCGGTGCGCAGGCTCCGCTCCATTGCAGGCTCTCTTGCCAAAGACCCCATTCTCTGTTTCTCAGATTCTAGGGTTATGGTCAGATGGTTTCATCCTTCATTTGAACCAACTGGTGTTTTTGCCCTTCTTAGGGAGGATTTTGGCCAAGGAGTTTTACTCCTTGCAGACTTTGAATGTTTGCCATAGTCTTCTGCAATATCTGGAACTTACTAATGAGTTTTCAGTAGTCAGACCACTTTTGTGTTGTTTTCGGGCCCTAAAAAGGATACCTCAGCTTTTAAGGCTATGATTGTGAGATAGCTTAAGGAGACCATTAATTCAGAATATATTATGGCAGGCAGGACCCCCACCAATTTCACTGAAGGATTATTTCACTAGGATAGTATTTCTTGAATGGAGATGCAATCCTTTTTCCTTGAGAAGATCCGTCACTCTGACCCTGGTCATCTTTGCACACCTTTTTGAAGTTATTTTTGCTACATTTTCTAGGCCCCCACCCTACTTCAGGAGTACTTTGCTGCATCCCACAATTTATGGATTTATCTGTTACTGATGTGATGGAAGGAAAATTCTTACCTGATGATTTTCTTCCTTTAATCAGGGAAGATGAAACCAGGAAAATCACCCTGTCTGGTTCTCTGGCAAGATGTTTCTTACAATTTATTGGACGTTGTTCATTGGATTGCTCTAAGTTTTTGTGAGGAAGGAGAGGTCTGTATATTATGATGCCTTGGTTTCTGCTTTGCTGGTGGAATACTTGGCCTAAGGACCGTCATAAAGATTAGAGTTCAGTGCCCTCTGTCTCCACCTGCAGGTAGATGGTTATAACTCACAATTTCTGGATTTATCAGGTAAGATAATTTTTCCTTAAGTTGGTCCTATATAGAGTATTGGGGTTTGAGATAAATAATTTGCATTAACATGTACCAGCATGCTCTAATTTGCATCTTAAAACAAAAACTGAAGATGTGGAGGACTAAAATAACTCAAAATTCCTTTCTCTTCACTAAATGCGCACTGAATGTGAGTACACACAAAAAAGAAATAACGAAGGAGAGACTGACCCTGACCCTTGATGAAGTGGTAGAAACTATGAAACGCTGACCATCATTGGAAGGACTGTGGAGGAGTGGCCTAGTGGTTAAGGCTGCAGCCTCAGCATCCTGAGGTTGCAGGTTCATGCCAGCGCTGCTCCTTGTGACCCTGGTACATCAGATTGTGAGCCCACTGGGACAGATAGGGAGAAATTACTTGAGTTCCTGAATGTAAACCACTTAAGCTATTAGCAGTGTATATAAATAAAGCAGAAGGGTTAGTTTGCTTAGTCATCTGCAATGAAGATTAAAAAAAAAAAAAATGTGGTGATGTTTAGAAGGTAGAGCATGAAGAGAGAGCTCACCAAGCGATTGAGGATTTTTCCTTTGTTATTTTTGTTTTTGGTGTACTTGCACTCAGTTTATATTTAGTGGAAAGAGTAGTTTGAGCTATTGTGCATCATTGCATGTTATTGAAGATTAATACTGAGAATAGTTAAATGAAGTTTGATTCTCTCTGAGAACTGACTTAATTTTGAGTGAACTTAGGCTACTGAACAATATCTTGGTATTTTCTGATGCTGCTGCGTGCTGAGCTATCCAGTGCTGAATAATTAACAATATGCACCTTTTATCGTAAAGGTGATCAAACAGAAGATCAGATGTGTAGATAGTATTTAAAGAACCATTATTTTTCAGTAAGACTGGATTTTGTAGCAAGTCTAATGGCATTGTACAATTTCTAACATTTTAGTAGTAATTTAGACAGCAGCTTATTAGAAGTGAGCATACGCACAATGGAAAATCAGTTTTTGAGAAGAATCAGTGAAACTAAATATATGTTATGTCTTTAACTGTTTTCTGTTCATTTCCCTAGGCTGTGGATCGGTTCTTAATGAAAAGGGTGATGTAGAAATGGATGCCATTATCATGGATGGTAAAAATCTAGCCTCAGGCGCAGTATCTGCGGCCAGATGTATAGCTAACCCAATAAAACTTGCCCGCCTTGTCATGGAAAAGGTATGTGAAATGTGCGATGACACAGGAAGTGTAAATTGTATATACTGGTCATAAACCTTCCTTTGTTGTCTTTTGCAGGTTGCTGGTAAGAAGTGAGAGCTTGATCAAGAAATTAAAAAAAAAATGATACAAATTTAGACTACTAACTCATATAACATATTTTTTTGTAGTGGTGATTTTTCTGTTTCACTGTTTTAAGTGTCATTTAGAACAACAGTGCTTGGCATTTTATTATGAATGTTTACTATTTCATGTTTCTTAACATGATACCCATAACCTGATGCCTACCACAGATAGGGATACTGTTTTACAATTTGGCATCTTGCAAATATATTGGGGTCTGCAGACTGAAAAACTGCAGGCAGGAAGTTGGAGGACTGGGCATCCAAATGGCAGATGAAATTTAATGCTTTATAGTTAAAATACACTATTCAGGGCAGGTTCACTTGAACCATCCCTAAAAGCCTTCTATTTTAATGGCTCTTCTGGCCCTCAGAGATGCCACCAAGTGTTCAATAGACTTTCATAGCACCTGGCTTTATGCATCCAATCTTCATCGGGTCATTGTTTAAAGATTATTTTCATACTCCTAATGAGTTAAGTTAAACCATCAACTTTACTAGGTTAAATAAATGTTGTACTTAGTAAAGTTGACGGTTTAACTTAACTCATTAGGAGTATGAAAATAATCTTTAAACAATGACCCGATGAAGATTGGGTGCATAAAGCCAGGTGTTATGAAAGTTTATTGAACATTTGGTGGCATCTCTGAGGGCCAGAAGAGCCATTAAAATAGAATGCTTTTAGGGATGGTTCAAGTGAACCTGCCCTGAATAGTGCATTCGGGTATACCTTCTATTGAAATTGAATTGTTTCAAGTCTTTCATAAGAATTTATTATAGTTAAAATAAGCATGATTAAGGCTTTAGGGCTGACCAATGAGGAAGCTTGCTACAATAAACTTGAACTTTAAATGAAATTACATGCTTGAGTGTAGCCGCTGAAGTCATGTTATGAATAATTTGAATTAAAAATATTTATGGGCAAAATCTGAATAATCTTGAAAAAATTTCCAAGAATATGGAAAGTGGAGAACTATTGAATTACATTGGAAAGAATAATCATAGTTACCAGAATGCTTGGGTCTATCTACCTTAGGAGTCAGCACCCAAGAAAAAGATCTAGGTGTCATTGTAAACATCTAACTGAAATCTTCCGTCCAATGTGCACCATCAGCCAAAAAAAGCAAATAGGATGCTAGGAATTATTAGAAAAGGGATAGTGAATAGGACTAATAATAATGCCTCTGTATTGCTCCATGTTGTGATCTCATCTTGAGTATTGCATTCAATTCTGGTCTTCGTTTCTCAAAAAAGATCTAGTAGAATTAGAAAAGGTTCAACGAGACCGAGATAATAAAGGGGATAGAACTCCTCTCATATGAGAAAAGAATAAAGAGGTCCCTAGGGCTCATCAGCTTAGAAAAGAAATGTCTGAAGGAAGATATGATTTGAAGTCTATAAAATCCTGAGTTTGTATAGAACAGGTACAAGTGAATCAATGATTTACTCCATCAAAAGTTACAAAGACTAGGAGACACTCAATGAAGTTACAGGGAAATACACTTCCCCCTCCCCATTCGCGGCTTCCGCACTCATGATTTCACATAATCGCAATTTTTTTTGGGGGGGGAGGGGAAAAAAAAAGAGACTACGGAAACTCCCCACAGCCATTTCCTATTGACGATCTGCACGGGGCAGGAGCGTAAGAAGATCGCTCCTGCCCCGAAAGCCTGCTAGACCACCAGGTAAGGCCGGGATGCCGGGGGAAGGCAGGAGGGAGGCGAGGGTGGGTCAGAGCCGGATATTCGCGATATTTCCCTATCCCCCGCGAATAACGAGGGAGATGTGTACTTTTAAAACCAATAGAAGGAAAAAATTTTCACTCTAAGAATAATTAAGCTCTGGAGCTCATTGTCAGAGGATGTGATAACAGTAGTTAATGTAGCTGAGTTTGAAAAAGGTTTGGACAAGTTTCTGGAGGAAAAAGGTTGAGACTGACATGAAGGAAGCCACTGCTTGCTCTGGGATTGGTAGCATGTAATGTTTCTATTATTTAGGTTTCTGCCAGGTACTTGTGACCTGGATTGGCCAATGTGGAAACAGTATACTGAGACAAATGAACCATTAGTCTGACCGAGTATGGCTATTTTTAAGTTTTTATGTTTTTAATGATTTTGTACTAAGAAAATAGAAAAATTAAAAGACAACAAGCAAATATGTATTCTTTGTAAACAATATGCCTCTCCTTTTAAATCATAGAGATCTCTTGAAAATTAGTTAAACCATGTCTCTGGTGCTGAAAAGTAATGCATCCACTTGAAAAGCCTTTGTTTAAATCAGTGTATTGCAAACTGTGTACCGCCCAAGATTTCAGGTGTGCTGCAAGACGACAGGGATGAGAGGCGCCGGCTGAATGCCCTACCAGATATGCATCTCATGGCGAGCGGGACATCCTGTAGGCAATCATCCAGTGCCAGCACCTCTCCTATCCCCGGTGCCTCCCTAGTCCAGTATTTTTGGAAACAGTAAAAAGTGATTCACATCTACCCTTTCCACTCCACTCAGTATTTTATAGACCTCTATCATATCATCCCTGAGCCATCTCTTCTTCAAGCTGAAGAGTCCTAGCTGCTTTAGCTTGTCTTCATAGGGAAGTCATCCCATCCTTTTTATCATTTCCGTTGCCCTTCTCTGTACCTTTTTTAATTCCGCTATATCTTTTTTGAGATTTAGCGACCAAAATTGCACACAGTATTTGAGGTATGGTCGTACCATAGAACGATACAAAGGCATTTTAACATTTTCATCTTCGTTTTCCATTCCTTTCCTGATAATTCCTAGCATTCTATTTGCTTTCTTAGCCGCCGCTGCACACTGAGCTGAGGGTTTCAATGTATCCTAAATGATGACACCTAATATGGAGCCCTGCAGCACACAGCAGTAGTTTGGGTTCCTCTTTCCCACATGCATCACTTTGCACTAGCTCACATTAAACTTCATCTACCATTTTGATGCCTAGTCTTCCAGTCTCACAAGATCCTTTTGCAATTTTTCACAATCATCTTGCGATTTAACAACTTTGAACAACTTTGTGTCAACAGCAATTTAATTATCTCACTAATTATTCCCATCTCTAGATCATTGTTAAAAAGCAGTGGTCCCACCACAGACCTTTTGGAAATCCCACTATTTACCCTTCTCCATTCAGAATATTGACCATTTAAACCTACTCTGTTTTATAATAATAATAAAGCTTTATTTATATCCCGTCATACATGTTCAGTTCAAGACGGTATACAATAGTGGAAAAGTACAAAGTAGAAGATGAACCTTTTCGGTTCTAGACAGTATATAATAGTGGATACAGTAGTGGATGGTTACAGAGTGGGAATGTGGGGTAATTAACAATATAAGTAAAGTAAGGAGGGGGGGAAGGGGACAGAGAGAGAGAAAGATGGAAGTAGAGGGGGAAGGGGGAGGGGTTTCATAAAGAGGCAGGGGTTTGGAGAATCAAATGAATTTGTCGAATAGGTGGGTTTTGAGGGATCCCCTGAGAGCTTGGTATGTTGGGGCATTCAAGAGGAGGTTGCTTAGGGTGTTGTTCCATATGCCTACTTGGAAGGAAAGTGTTCTATCTAGGAATCTTTTGTAGTGGCATCCCTTGGGGGATGGGAATGAGAATAACAATGTTTTGTGGGTGGGGCGGGGATTGTCCTGTAGGACGAAGTGATTCAGGAGGTAGGTGGGTGAAGTACCGAATAGTGTCTTGTAGCAGAGGCAGCCAAATTTAAAGATGATTCTGGCCTCAATCAGCAGCCAATGTAATTTTCTGTAGTATGATGTGGTCAGATTTTTTCAGGCCGAAGATCAGACATACCGCCGTGTTCTGAATCATTCTTAGTCTTTTAATGGTTTTCTTATGAGATCCTAGGTATACGATGTTCACAGGACTACTGCAACTTAGAATCAGAGCATGGACTAGGAGTCTGAATGTGGTGAAATCAAAGAACGATGCGTAATTTCCATAGAAGGTTAAAGCATTTTTTTTTTTTCAACTTAAATTTCAAGTATTACACTTGTACAGAAAGCAAGAATAGAATAGATATCAAATACAATAGTAATATAATTCCTAAGTTAACAATTATACTATTTATGCTCAAGTCCACAAATTAAGATCCAAGAATTAAAGAAAATTGGTGAAATTATAAGGAAAAACAGTAATAATATTAAGAAACTGAGAGCTATAGCACTGAGATGGGGTCACAATATCCAAATTATAGGGCTCAAAGATTATTAACATTCAGACGAGACATAGCCACGAAATTTGTCAGTTGTGATGGTTCAAAAAACACATATTTAAGAGTACGGTAATACACAATACATTTACACGGGTGTCTCAAATAAAAAGTTGCCCCCAAAGATAAAACCCCAGGTTTCAAAAGAAGAAATTCACGGCGGCGCCTTTGCGTCTCCCGTGCCAAATCTGGGAACATTTGTATTTTATAACCAAAAAAGCTTTTTTGTCTATTTTTAAAGTAAAGTTTTTACAACCATGTTTTATCAATTGGCAACTTTTTATTTGAGACACCCGGTTATAAAAACTTGATAAAGCATTTTTTTTATAAGTATGTTGGTATGGGCCTCAATTGTGAGCTGTTGATCTATGGTAACTTTCAACCAGTTTTTAATCCATAATAAGACATTCCCTTCAATCCTATGACTTTATAATTTCCATAAAAGTCTTTCATGACGTAGTTTGTCAAATTCCTTTTAAAAATCAAAATACAGAATATTAACCGGCTCACCTTTATCCACATGCTCTTTCACCCCTTCAAAGAAATGTAGTAAATTGGTGAGGCAAGATTTCATTTGACAGAATCCATGTTGGCCTTCTTTCATTAATCCATTCTCGTGTATAGAGGAATGGGGTCTTGTATACTGCCTTTTGGTGGCTTTGCATTTCAAAGCTGGCATTCAAAGCAGTGGGCACTGGAGGATTAAGTGACTTGCCCAGGGTCACAAGGAGCAGCACTGGGATTTGATCTCACACCCTCTGGGTGCAGAGGCAGCAGCTCTACCAGTGAGCCACACATTCAGTATAGGCTCTGTCATTTTTCCTTTCTTTTTTTTTTTAATCTTTATTGATTTTCAAACTTTGATAGTGCAATACATTTGATTAATCATGAATACTACATGAAACGCACTATTAACTATACAATTGATGCATTAAACAATCATTTTCTCCCATCCTCAACTTAATTACTAAATACAATAATACATATAATGTACTTGCAATATTATAATTAAATAATTTAACTCTTCAAAGTATATTTCCCTCCCTCACCCTCCCACCCTCCCTGAATGTGTAAAGAACTCCAATGAAAAGGGAAGAAACATGATCCTTACTGTAGTCAATGGACTCCATGAATCATTAAAGTACTTACTAGTCCCCAAACTTTCCACCATCATTCTTTCAAACTTGCAGGAGATAGGCCCAGATAATGTCTGGTGTCCGTCTCCTGCGGAGCCTGCAAACAAACCGGCACCAGTCCAAAGCAGTCAAGATGGTACCAAATGGATCTGCTTCTGATGTACCTAAAAAAATTGTTATGAGTTTTTGCCTCTTTGGCAAGTTTCTCTTCATATTTTTTCTTAGCTTTCTTTATCAATGCTTTGCAAATAACTTGCAGTGCTTGTGTCTCTTCTTATTTTCTTCATTGGCATCCTTTTTTCATTCTTTAAAGCACGGGTGTCATAGTTGGTCCTCAAGGGCCGCAATCCAGTCTGGGTTTTCAGGATTTCCTCAATGAATATGCATGAGATATATTGGCATACAATGGAAGCAGGGCATGCAAATAGATCTCATGCATATTCATTGGGGAAATCCAGAAAACCCGACTGGATTGTGGCCCTTGAGGACCGACTTTGACACCCCTGCTTAAAGGATGCTTTTTTTGGCCTCTTTCATTTCACTCTCGTTTCTCTTCTTTCCACCTCTGTTAATATGTGGAATACATCTGGTCTAGGCTTCCACCACGCTGATATTTTGAAATAACATCCATGCTTGGTTTATAGACCTAACCTTTGCGACCGATCCTTTTAGCTTTTTTTTCAACCATTTTCCTCATTTTATTATAGTTGCCCTTATGAAAATTAAATGCCTCTAAAGTAGATTTCTTTTGCAATGTCACTCCAGTTATCAGCTCAAATTTGATCATGTTATGATCACAGTTTCCCAGCAGACCCAACACAGTTAACTCCTATACTATGCCTTGCATCCCACTAAGGACCAAATCTAAAATATCTCCCCCCTCTTGTCAGTTCCTGGACCAGTTGTTCCAAGAAGCAGTCATTTATGATGTCTAGGAATTTTACCTCCCTAATGTAACATTTAACCATTCAATGTTGGGGTAATTGAATGCCCCAAGTTTGACTCAATCAGTTTTGCAGGAAATCATTTTCCCAGGCTAATTCAGCCAATCATAAGGATCTCACTACAACCAATCATTGCACAGCCTCCTCTTCCTTCAATGATTTTCTTCCAATCAGAGGCAGATTCCAGTGTTTCTTATGGTAGCATTCTGTTCAGTCAGTTTCTTCATTATAATATCCTTCATTCATACACATCCTTCTCCTGTAACAATTTTCTTCTACTCAAATGCAGTATCTGACTGAATAGTATGCTGCCAAAGGAATCACTAGAATCTGTCTCTTATTGGAAGAAAATCATTGAAGGAAGATTGTTTGTAGTGAGATCCTTGTGATTGGCTGAATTAGCCTGGGGAACAATTTCCTGCAAATATGATTAGTAGATGTTGTTAGAGAGACAGAGCTCAGTAAAAGAATGAATGATATCATAATGAAATATCTGACTGAAGAGAGAAGTGCAGGAGGAATTCTGAGAATCTGCCTTTGAGTAGAAGAAAATTTGTGCTTGGTGCCATTTATATTTTCAGTGCTGGATATTGATGTGCTTGAGCTTTCTTCTAAATGGCTAATTGAGTGGGTAAATAAAATCACCTATTATACTGTTGCCCAGTTCTCCAGCTTTCCTAATCTCTGAATATATTTCTTCATCTGTCTGTTCTTTCTGTCCTGGGGACGGTAGTATAACCCTACTTTTATATTACTTCCCTTCACACATAGAATTTCTATCCATATGGATTCTATACTGCTATTTCTGTCATGCAGAATATTTATTTTATTTGATTCAACTCCCAATTTAACATATAGTGCAACCCCCTTCCAATTTGATCTACTCTACCCTTGTGATATAATTTGTACCCAGTTAATACGGTGTCCTATTGATTGTTCTCCTTCCACCAGATCTCCGAGATGCCCATATATCTACCTCATTATTCAGTGCTATATACTCTAACTCTTCTATTTTATTTTTTAGGCTTCTAGCATTTGAATACAGACATATGGTTTTTTCCTTGTAACTACAGGCTGCTGAGAAGACAGGGAAAATTTGAGTCTTTTATTCTGCCTTCCTCTTAAACACTCCTGGATTTCTTTCACCATTATTGAAACCTCTTTACTGGGACTCTCTAAATATCCTGGGCTTACTAAACTCCTGAGACGCCATTGTGATTTCCTCCCTGATCGTTTCATTACCCATTTACGTCTTGGGATATGGTGCAGGCAGCAGTGAATATGACTTCTGCCACCTCTTTATTATTTTTGAAAGTTTTTCTTTAAATACATGTTTGTGGAAGACTGCCTGTTTTATTGATATTCCCGCTCCTGACGAAGGATCCGAAACAGGGCTCTGTCGAGTGGTGACCCCATCTGGCAAGACGATATGTGTTCTTCGATTTCAAATTCAGCTAAGTACTGATTAAGCGCCGGTTTGAGTTTATGGTGCTCATTTTTCTAGGTGCTATAATGACATGGTGCTATAATGACATGGTGCTATAACTTATTGGACGTTTTATTATATGGTGCTAGGACTCTGTGGTGCTTTTGATTGTTTGGTGCTACGTTTATTACACTATGCCATGAACTTTACATGATGCTATGAACTTTGAGCTTTTATGGAATTTTTGATGTTATTTATAACCTTTTTTACCTGATAGGAGTGCTCACAGTCTTAGCATTTTTGATGTTTTCTGATGTTTTTTCTTTTTTGCACTCAGCACTTTCAAGCACATTTTTTCACAATGTGATGTTTTTGGGAATTTTTCTATTTTTTATTATTTATTAAGATCCTTCCTCTGACAATAAGTTTTTTTTTTCTCTATTTCAGCACTTTTCACTTTAGCACTTCTGGTCACTTTAAAAGGACTTAATGATATATGAGGTGATTCTCATTTGGACTGAGGTTCTGGTGCTAGTCACCTATGAGAAATAGCCTGAGCCTATACACCAGTGGTCTCAAACTCAAACCCTTTGCAGAGCCACATTTTGGTTTTGTAGGTACTTGGAGGGCCTCTGAAAAAATAGTTCATGTGTTATTAAAGAACTGACAATTTTGCATGAGGTAAAACTCTTTATAGTTTATAAATCTTTCCTTTTGGCTAAGTCTTAATAATAATATTGTCATTTATAGCTAAAGAGACATATGATCAAGAAACTGTTTTATTTTACTTTTGTGATTATGATAGACATACTGAGGGCCTCAAAATAGTACCTGGCGGGCCGCATGTGGCCCCCGGGCCGCATGTTTGAGACCACTGCTATACACCGTACGTTACCTATTTAAGGCTCATACTGATGTCCTTTATTGACTTGTGTTATTTATTATTTATTACTTATTTTGACAATTTATTTAGGTGACCAGTTGTTAGTTTTTCATATATTTTCTTCAGGGGTAAAGGACCGCTTAGCTAATTTTTATTCAGTTTTGTATTGGACAGTATTGGCTATTCTAGTCCCTTCGGGTTGCAGATCCTTTTTGCTGTTTTATTAATTGCTACCATTTAGAAGCTCTCCTGACAAGAATGTATCACAGGGCCTTACAGAAAGTCTAGAGAATTGGTGATGGATGTGCAGTTTCCTGGTAAATGTGAACAAATCTGCCCAGGTTTGAAAGGAATGAATGAAAGTCCTTTAGCCAAACTCTGTCCTGGACAGGAGTCATTCTATCCTACAGGGATGGTTTCAACACTGGGTGCTCAACCTGATATACATCCTACCTTCTTCTGCATCCTTGATCTATCCCGTCCCTTTCGGTTCACAGTGTATTTTCCATATTTGGCAGACTTTTCTTGTACTTATTTTTGTTCTCTTTTTTTACTTTAGCACTTTCCTTCTTAGAGGTTTCAATAAAATCTTAATCCAAGGAACATTTATTTAAAATCCCAATCCAGTTCTGAATAAAATCTTTATTACCTAAAAATATCCAAGGTTCCTTGAAAATACAAAGACCTCTGAGTATCCTTTTAACTTGGTAGTATTCAATAAGGGTGGCATATTATAGATCCATACATTTTGCTTTTATTTGTAAATGTGCCAGTTTTCTCCATTCATTCAAATACATAGTATCCTTTCCCGTATCATTATACAGTGATGGTTCCTGAAGTAATTCTTCCAAATGGATATCTTTCTTTAAATATCATAGTGGAGCTTCACAAATCAAAGTAAGGAAAAACAAAAGGCAAATTCAGCTGCAACAGGAGCAAATACAATAAAATAAAGAAGCAAGTAGATGAAGCAGTTGGTTCAAACCATTTAAAGTTTAGGTATAAAGCAGGTAATGAGAAGCACAAGCAACCAGTGCCATCTCAAGAATGATTTGGGAGACAGTTGCACACATATTAAATTGACATCGAGCATGAATTGGTAACCAATGGAGTTTTGTCAAATAAGGAATAACCCTATCGCATCTCTTAGCCCCCAAAATAAATTTAGCTGCTGTATTTTGCAGTAAGTGAAGGCAATCTACCATAAATACCCATCATAACAACCAACATGCAAAAAGGTAAGTTTACTAACCAAGTAGAATGTTGCATTTATCTGATGAGTTGCAATTTAGATGTTCCTTCTTTTAAGGTAATTAGGTTGGAAAGATTCAGATCATTCTGTTTTACTGTACTGGGACTTAAGCTATGGAATTCTTTACATCCTAGAATGAGAAAACTGAACAATTTCATTATTTTTAAAAAGGAGCTCAAGTCCATTTTATTCTTGCAGTTTTATGGAGCATAAGATTAAAGTGAAGTTGACTGTATTATGAGCTCTTAGCAGGACAGAAGTGAATGAATTTATGTTTTGTAACATATGTATTTTTTAAAATGTATTATGAATGTTTTATCTTTGTAAACCACTTAGGGTTGTCAGATTTGCAGTCTATAAATACTATAAATAAATAAAAATGGCCTGCTCCAAGAGCATCAGATGTTTGGTAGAAAAATAGTTCCTTATTTGTCTTAATTTTTCAATCTATAAAATACTGGTTTTACTTGCTAAATACTTAGTTTGTTTACTTGCTTTCTCATAGATAGCTGAGGGTCTAGAATAATTCTCAGAATTTGGAGTGAACTTTCAAAACAAAATTCCACTCTGCATATCCAAACCATATAATCTTAGTTTTAGCAGCATTTTATCTTAATCTCGCCGCTATCACCCACTCTTGCACTAAAGAAAAACTTTCCTGACTACGGAGAGCTACTGATGAAAACAATGTGAATGGAACCAGCATAAGTAAAATGACAAATCTCCTTTTTAAGCATGAAAGATAGTAAAGTAGCCATCATATTAAAAAGAACCCTGAGAGACCCAGAGACGAGTAGGTTATGAACATTCACCAGCAGGTGGAGATAGAGAACACCAAGATGAGCTCTGTTATAGATAGGGCGGTAAGCTTTTGGTAAACAAGTATTCTCTATCTCCAGCAGACGGATGGTCTCTCTCCAGGTCATGGTTTTCATAATGTGCTCAGCTTAGGGGTGTAAGTTTTTGGGTTCCTACTTGGGCTACACCTGGTGGTGCCAGGTCCCTTCCCTCCCCCTTTCCCCTCCTCATGGCTACTTTTCTCCTCTTTTCCCTCCTCAAAGATATGAGTAAGCAATTTCATAAGCAAGGTAAAACATAGGAAATAGCTTGTTTTCTACTCATCCTAAACCTATTCATAGATAATGCACATAGCTGTAATAACCATTTATGCAATAATTGCAGTGCATGTGGCAGTTCATTATTTTTTTGTTAAACAGGCAGGAATCCCCTAAAAGTTCAAGTTACTGTTTTCTATTAGAACATGGTCTCAGTATGAATTACCAGGATGTCTTCACATTTAAGGGCCCTTTTACTAAGCTGCATTAAGCAACTATTGCAAGTTTTGCCATATATTAAATGCTGGCGCACACCCTGTAATTAGATGTATAACACGGGAAGGGTCAGAGCAAGGAAGTGGCCAGTGATAACAGAAAATGATGGCATATATTGAAGAAATAAAGGCAGACTTGCATGGTCTGTGTCCCGTATATGGCCATTCAGTTGAGGATGGGCTAAGGAGGGCTTTGACAGCTGGGATGGTTTAGATGGGCTAAAGTGAGCTTTGACAGAGACTCCAGTAGATGGAACCTAAGCACAGTACCGAGCAGAGCTCTGGGTTTCTGGCCCAGAAATATGTAAGGAAAAAAACAATTGAAATTAAATCATTAATTTATAGACATTGTATGGTTGGGCAGACTGGATGGACCATTCGGGTATTTATCTACCATCATTTGCTACGTTACTGCATAACAGCTAGCATATGGGCTGGTACTGCTTATTAGCTGTCATAACTGTTGATAGGAGTCACATTAGACACCCACCTGACCATGATCAAACACACAAACCTGGTGGCAAAAAAGTGCTTTTATGTACTATGGAAATTGAAGACCATTAAAAAATATTTCGATCCTCTATCTTTTAGACTTCTGGTTCAGTCATTGGTCCTTTCCACATTGGACTACTGCAACTTCATTTATGTGGGTTTACCTAAAAAAACTGTAAAAAAAATTAAGAATAGTGCAGAACACGGCTGTCCGCTTAATATTCGGACTAAAGAAAAGCGAGCATGTTAGCCCCTACTACAAACTGCTACACTGGTTACCAATGGAGGCGCGAATAATGTTCAAGTTCTCTTGCCTATGCTTTAAACTGGTGTGGGGAATGGCCCTTAACTATCTCTTACCACATTTCGAGCTACACATTCCCAGTAAGACAACCAGAAACTCCAATCTTTTTGCCTACCCAAGGATCACTGATTGCAAATATGGACAGAACTTTGAAGTCTCAAGGTAGCAAACAGCAGACCTGGCTAGGCAACTACATCAACAGAGCTAGGCTGACCTACGTCGCATTTCAGAAAGAAATTTAAACAGCACTATTCAACAGATTTATCTCCTATCAGTTACCAGTTCTAAACGATTAACTCCATGCTGATAACTTGAGAAATACGTGTACTGTACTAACTGTACTGTATCGTATTGTATTTTACTAATTGTAATTCACTGACTGTACTGTATCATCCTTGCCATTTATCCATTTATATTCTGTAATTTGCTGACTGTCCAGCTCTCTTCACTGTGAACCGCCTAGAAGTCGTAAGATTATGGTGGTATAGAAGAAATAAAGTTATTATTATTATTATTAATAGTTTCACTTAATACCACCTCAAGAGTCAGCCCTGGTGGTACATCTCCTTGACATATCCTCTGCCCTCTGATCATTTCTCCCCAACATAAACTCGGTCCTCAAAAGAAGCCCTGCCCTTCCTAGAGCCTGACCCTACTAGGGTCACATTGGTATTCCAGTAGCCCCATAGTGAGAGCAGTCCTCTTTCTACTCCCACCCAGCTGTGCTGGGATCTGAAATGGCATTTAAAAAGTACTATCGCTAGGGATGACCCTTCTTTATAATGAGATTCTCCCCCAATCCTGCCCCTAACATAAAGACCCCTGTAGAACCTCCTCCCCCCCCAAAAAAAAAGAGGCCTCTTCTGATCCTTCCCCACACAGAAGACCCTTTTGATCCACTTTCCAATTCCCCTGTCCAAAACAAGTCCTGCCCCCCCCCCGAGCCCAAATCTCCCTTGTCCCCCCCCACTAGGAGGCATTTGGTGCCATTTTGGATTCTGGTGCAGTTCTGTATGGCAGCAGATGGACTGCTCCTACCATGGGGTCATTGAAACACCAATCCAAACCCTTGGTGAACCCAGAGGCGGGGGGTCAGACTCTGGATTATGGAGATTGTATATAGAAACTCGGTGTTTATCGCTACTGGCCCAAAATTTTGGAATTCCTTATATTGAATATATTCCATATTAATTCAGTACTTTCTATTTATTTCATCAGGCATTTTTTTATTTGCATTTACTGTTAAGTAATCTTTATTGATGCAACTTACTTGTTTCATTTATTGAGGTTTATTGTCATTGGTTGGAGATTTTTATGTTATTTTGTAAATTGTTAGCTTTTGTTTATGTATTTTTATTTGTAAGCTGCCTCGATCTATGGATGGGTGTGATATGAGAGTTTTTAAGTTAAAATAAAGTGTTAATGCTTACCGCAGCTTAGTAAAAGCACCCCTGATTGAGTTGTTCATGGTCTCCTAGCACTTGCCTGTGCAGGTTCAGCAAATTTGAATCTGGCTTAAATTCCAAAATTAATACTACAAAAAAGAATCTAAATAAACTAAACTACAGATTTATTTTTTTTAATAATCTGATCTGGTGCAATGTAAGTAGGGGCAGCTGGTCAGACTGGGTTGGTCAAATGCTTTTCTTCTACTGACACCTATTATGTTATTGTATTAGAATTAGACTACTAAGATGCATGTTGCAATTGAATGCATTACCTATCTTTTTCATTCCTCAGACTGACCACATGCTGTTGACCGATCGGGGCGCATCCATTTTTGCCAAAGCACAGGGTATTCCTGAAGTTCCAGGAGAGATGTTGGTGACTGATAGGTCCAGAGAGAGGTGGAAAGCTAACCTGAAACCAGAGTCGAACCCTGCGGTACCACAAATGTATGTCTACATCAAGTGAAATGTCTTTAGATGGTACCAGACCTACCAAGTAATCTCGTTTTGGCATGAAGAGCTTGAGCCAATTTTGGTTTTAAAACTCTTATTCCTATAGAATGTGGGGATTTTTAATTCTGCCTTTGTCTATTACTCCAAGCCCAAATAAACTTACTCTGTGAAGTCTAATGGGATATGTATCAAAAAGCCATGATACACTTTCTTCTAGCACCATATAGGAGCCGAAATGTTGAAAATGTCACACAATGACTATTCAAACATGACTCCTGAATTACATTACTGATCATTCCCATAGTGTTACCGTGTATCCATTCTCATGGTGAAAAATATGTCCAAATAATTAAGGCTTGTATTAAGACGAACATTAAAAATCCAAATGCCTGTATTATCCATTCAAATCACAGTACTCATAATAATGAATTTATTATTTTTTTAATTATTATTTATAGACCACTTATAGTCTATGTCAGACATGGGCAACTCCGGTCCTTGAGGACCGGAATCCAATTGGGTTTTCAGGATCTCCCCAATGAATATGCATTGAAAGCAGTGCATGCAAATAGATCTCAGGCATATTCATTGGGGAAATCCTGAAAACCCAATTGGATTCCGGCCCTCGAGGACCGAAGTTGCCCACCCCTAGTCTAAGTGGTTTACATTCAGGTACTCAGATATTTCTCCCTATCTGTCCTGGTGGTCTCACAATCTGACTAATGTACCTGGGGTAATGGAGTGTTAGTGACTTGCCCAAAGTCACAAGGAGCAGAGTAAGGAATTAAGTAACTTATTGTATCTTTATATGGGCAGTATCGCTGCTCATAACTCCAAGCCAGCAGCGTGGGCTGTGCTTAGTCAGTCCTGAGTTTCTGTTAGGTCTGTGGTGTATACTGTGATGTGATGTCTTACAGTACCAAAATGTACTTTTGAGGTTATTGTTAATGCATTTGACTATTTTTATGATAGATGTCAAGCAAACATTCGGGTGATATAGCAAGGATGATTAAAGGGATGATTTCCCTTAATTCCTCCAATAGACAGCTGCTCAAATGAAGCACTCTTCTATAAACATGGACATGCTGAATACCTGGTCTAAATGCCAATGTCTATCTTTTTGGACATAGATGCCCCTTTCCTTCTAAAATCTAGGTCCCGCCCAACCCATGCCTTCCTGCCTTAAGTTCCAAATTAGAGTCCTGGCTACTTTCCACACATCCAGTGCTTATAACCTCATTCACTCAATTTGTTAGCAACACATTCCAATACGTAAGGTATAAGGATCATCAGATTACCACCCAGGCTGGCTATAATCCTCATTGATCCCTATTACCAACCTCTCCACTCATCTTTTTACTTAACTCTTATTATTCATTATGATCGTCTCCTGTTTAATATTCAGTTCTTACTTTTAATCAATTTCTTTACAGTTTTTTAATATATGGATTGAGAAACTATAGACTTATATTGCAGCACCACCTCAGCTTCCAACTGGAGAGGATCATAATGAACAATAAGAGTTAAGTAAAAAGACGAGTGGAGAGGTTGGTAATAGGGATCAATGAGGATTATAGCCAGCCTGAGTTATGCTACCTAGGTGGTAATCTGATGATCCTTATATCTTATGTATTTGAATGTGTTGATAACAAATTGAGTTCTTTCCATAAGAACATACTGCATTTTTGAAGTCCATTTCCCTGCTTTATAAAATCAGGATTTGGACAGCCATAAAATATTGGTAACAATTTTCAGATGTCCAAAACACAAATAGTTTCCAAACTAAGAGCATTACCTCATTACCTTACTGTAACCCTGCCCAAGGGAACATCTCTGTTTAGTAGAGGTAAAAATATGCACATTGTGGAACAGTGTACCAGCTTTTATCCATGTACAGGATAATTTCATAACGGGTTACATTTAAAAAATTTCCAAAAATGTATCTATAAACAGGCTCTTACAGTGTCCCCAGCAGCAACTAAATCATTTTGCACAAATGCACAACTGTTCAAAAGCACAAATTTTATAAAGTATTAATCTATGTTACAGTTCCCCAACACTCCTTTGTGTTTGTTTTGTGTGGCACCTTTAATATGTGAAACACAACAACAACAAAACCTCAAAACTCCACTAAACAAATGGAAGAGCCACAAACCAAAACCAGTGTGAAAAACTGGCAAAGTGGAGTTGATAAACTGGAACAACCAGGTTTGTTTATTCAGCAAAAAAATCAATGAGAAACAATGAAATCAGTTTTAGCTGGGAAAAGTACAGTAGAATAATAGCAACAATTAGGGCTCCTTTTACTAAGCTGCCCTAGCGGTTTTAGCGTACGCGCTAGACGCTAACGCCACCATTGAGCTGGCGTTAGTTTTTACGCGTAGCGCGGGGGGCAGCGCGCGCTAATCTGCAGTATGCGCTAAAAACACTAGCGCACCTTAGTAAAAGGAGTCCTTAGTTTCAAGTTTGTACCAATCAATTTGAGGATTAAGCAGTTATCTGTACATAACTAATTCCACCTTGTATAAACAATTGCAGCAAAAAGAAGATACCAGCAGCATTTCCCTCCTCACACCCCACTTCCCTGTACAGTGTTTCTGGCCGGCTCCCTTACCCTTGCCAAAGTTATTTTTGAGTTTAAAGCTGCCGCAGCAGCTCCTCTAACGATCCGCGCCTGCGTCGGAAGTCTTCTCTCTGACTTGATGTCAGAGAGGTTTCTGACGCAGGTGCGGCTCGTGAGAGGAGCCGCAGTGGCAGCATTGAACTTAAAAATAAGTTCGGTAAGGGAGCCGGCCAGACCGCGGGCCGCAGAACAGTACCTGGGGGGTCACGAGTTTGACACCGCTGTTAGACGGAGTGAGGGCGGGAGGGGGAAGTCGCCTCTGCACGTCCCTGCTTCACGTGCCTCCGCATGCGCAGAAGAAACCACTGCTGACTCCTCCTACTGTGCATGCGAAGCTATGGACGCATGGAGCCACCAGGTTTGAAGTGCACATGCGCGCTAAGGGAATTATTATAGCGGATTAGTGATCGAAATGTGCCTGTTTTGAGAATTTATATCTGCTGTCTATATTTTGCATTATATTTGTCTATTTTTCTATTACTGAGGTGACATTGCATATTTTAAAGCAGGAGAGCACAAAACAAGTTCACTGGAAAAGTTATACGAGAACAAAACGCATTTATATTGTGCATTTCATGCTATTGTATATTTTATTGTGTTAACCACTGCACCATTTTTCAAATAAATTGTACAAGATACCAGTTCCACTTTTTCTCTTTTTGCATTGCATATTCTAAGGTCATCTGCCTTAACCAGTGTGCTTTATGTTTTTTAAATTTTGTGGTTACCATTATATATTAATGAGATTATATTGTGCGTATATGAAAAATGGATGGAAGAAATTGCATTACAATTAGTACTATTATTATAGGGGTGGGGTCAGGGGGCAGAGCCTGGGCAGTTCTGGGGCAGTGCTTGGATGGGGGTACTCGGTTGATATTTGTTAGACTTAAGGGATACTTGGCTTTAAGAAGTTGAGAAACACTGATATATAGGACCTTGTGTGTGGAATACGAATCTGTTGTATATATGTCAGCAGGGAAATTTATAAAATTTTAAATTATTATTGAAAAGATATCTATTTAGCAAAATGAAGTATGAGGACTGAATATTTTGTTTTAGGATTGAGCGCTGGATGCTAATTAATGTTTTCATTGTTTAAGAACATAAGAATGGCCTTACTGGGTCAAACCAATGGTCCATCAAGCCCAGTAGCCCGTTCTCATGGTGGCCAATCCAGGTCACTAGTACCTGGCCAAAACCCAAGGTGTAGCAATATTCCATGCTGCCGATACAGGGAAAGCAGTGGCTTCCCCCATGTCTTTCTCAATAACAGACTATGGACTTTTCCTCCAGGAACTTGTCCAAACCTCTCTTAAAAACTTGTCCAAACCTTTCTTAAAACCAACTATGTGATGTTGCTATATTATTATGTATGTATCTGCTGTGCCCTGCTTTGTATAAAGCGGGATATAAATGAGATAAACTATATCTCCCCTCGCCCATCTTTCCTCTAAAGTATACATATTGAAATCTTTGTCTGTTCCCATACGCCTTATGATGTAGACCATGGATCATTTTAGTAGCCTTCCTCTGGACCGACTCCATCCATCATGCTTTTATACCATCTTAAGTGACACATATCAGATAGGACTTAACTGAGATCTGGGCTTTCTTTCCCACTATAAAGACACTTATAACTGCTCTGCCACCTTTGTCTCCTGTCCACCCACCCACCCTGCCCTCCCTCTTCTATCCCTGAAATGATTTCATGTTTTCCTTATATGTACTAATATTTGTCAACATTTGCTTTTTTCTGATCTGAAGGAAAAGGGTTACTAAACTAAACCTTAGGTTTATATACCGCATCTTTTCTATAACAGTAGAGCTTGGCACGGTTTACAAGAAATTAGAAAGGAGAACAGATACAATATGGATTTGGAATTGTATGGAGAGGAGCGGAATTTACAACTTTGAAAATAGCCTGATTGCCACGAGGAACAAGCGGATGGCTTAACGGCTCCCTATACACACGCCTAATTTAACAAAACTGTGCTTATACGCTATGATTTTTCTTACATAGCAAGATATATTTTACTGCCGGAACTCTTAACCCCTCAGGTCCTCTCGAAAGAAAGACGCCCCGGACAAGGGATTAAATCCTGGATCACGCTGAAAACGCGAGTGAGCCAGTGGTGCGAGTCGTTCGCTTGATACCAGCGAAACCAACATAAAATAAAAGAAAAAATAACTGACACAAAGAAAAGGAAGGGGATGGAATCTCTCTGGCGCTGCTCAACAACAGGAGGCTTGTGATCGCCGGAAGAACGCGTTTTTCAAACCGTATGTCATGGCGGAATTGTAACTGCGCCAGAGGTAGGAAACCTTAACATTCACACCTCCTAGAGGCTCAAACTCTGAGGAACCGTTTCCCTCTTCCAGCCTTCATTGACCCTTTCTTCCCTCAAAAAAAAACCTGACATAAAACAAAACCGACATAAAATAAAAAAAAAAAAAGGGAAAATATTTCTCCAGCACTGCTCACCGCTAAGAAGCCTGAAGTCAAAAACATCTCTTCACATAAAGGAGTTACTAGAGCCACTCATAAATATGAGCTCACTTTCTAAAGAGCTCAGCATTACAGTTTGATCTCATTCAGATTAGCTTCACTTGGGTGACTTTGAATCAGACTGCACACAATATCATCAACCATCTACACTGCGAACACTCAAATTCCGTTTGCTGGAACTGTTTGAAAGAAGAGGGAACTCTTGATCATATGTTTCTCCATTGTACTTTGGTCCGCTCTTTTTGGACCCAAGTCTGGAACACCATACAATCTATCACTAACTGTTCGGAAGAGATTTCTATGGACATTATAATCCTTCGATCTCAACATCCTTGTTTCACACAATCAAATTGCCCTCCTAAACTTATTGATACCATGATCGTGACTGCTCTCATGCATATTTTAAAAAATTGGAAACTATCTTCGTCATTAAATTATACGTTTTGGTGGAACTCTCTTTGTATGTACCATAGATATGAATCATATGCATATGAAAATAGAGTTTCGCTCCGAATATCCATGAATATGAAAAATAAAAAATCACCCTGGTCATTCTTAGATTCATATGTTCGCTCTACTTTGTAGACACTTCTGTCTTCCCCTACCTATTCTTCACTTTTTCTCTTCATTTCCTTTCTCTTTTAATTTTTATTTTATTCTATCTCATTTTCTTTTCTCATACAATCTTCACAAATAATTTCATTACTCTGAGCTTTTCTTAATATTATGGTCCTTTATAGTTAATTGCATATTTATAGATCATATATATACAAAATGTTATATGTATTTGAATTGCTCATTGTATTTTTCCAAAATACTCAATAAAAATTTATTGAACTAAAAAAAAAAAAGAAAATAGCCAAGTTTTCAGATGTTTTTGAAATGGTTGGAAAGAGCCCAGATCGCGCAGTTCAATAGGAAAATTATTCCACAGCTCAGTAATTTTTAAAAGTACACTTCCCTAATTTGCCAATGTAGGTAACGCCTTTCAACATAGGAAAGGATAATTTAAATTTTTGAGTAGATCAAGATCTGGTAAAGTCAGATCTTACAGAATTCCAAGACAGGGGAATTAAAGGAGGAAGGATGCCATGCAAGATCTTAAATGTTAAGTAGGCACATTTAAAATAAACCCTGGAAATTATTGGAAGCCAACAAAGTTTTTGCTGGAGCGAAGAGACGTTATCAAATTTACTTTTTGCAAAGATCAGCCTAGCAGCAGTATTCTGGATCAGTTGAAGTCTTGGAAAGCTTTTCTTGGTCAAGCTTAAATAGACCGAATTAAAATAATCCAACCTCGAAAGGATGATTGATTGAACAAGGACAGCAAAGTGTTGATGATGGAAACAGGATTTCACTTTCCTCAACATATGGAGACAAAAAAAACTTTTTTTTTTTTTTTACCAGAGAATTAAGATGGTTGTTGAATGAAAGTGTTAAATCTATAATGACACCCAGAACTTTACTTGAGAATTCAATCTGCAGTGAGGATCCTGAAGGCAACAGAATGGACAAAGGTAGCTGCTCTAATTTTGGGTCAAGCCAAAGTAACTTTGTTTTGGACTCGTTAAGTTTCATTTGTACAGTGAGGGCCCAAGACTGAAGTTTCGTTATACATTCTATTATATTCCCAACGAGGTTATTGAGGTTCGAGTCTATCTCAAGGAGAACAAAGATGTCGTCGGCATACGTAAATAGTGTTTCGCAGGGGGGATAAACGGAAAAGCTTCAAAGTAGTCATGTAGATGTTGAAAAGAATAGGTGATAAAGGTGATCTCTGCGGGACTGTGCATAAAGGCTTCCAAGAGGATGACATGGTGCCATTCATATTAACAGTATATGAACGAGATCGTAAGAATTTTGAAAACCAGTGGAATCAATACCTAGCTCAGAAAGTGGGTAAATCAAAATATCATGGTGAATGACGTAAAAGGCTGCCGATAGATCGAATTGTAGCAAAATTGCAAACTTATTGCGCACTTGCAATTGCTGAACCTTAGAGATTAATGAGATCAGTAGAGATTCGGTACTGAGATAGGTCTGAATCCATGGAGAGTGTGGCACAGTGGTTAAAGCTACAGCCTCAGAACTGTGAGGTTGTGGGTTCAAACCCACGTTGCTCCTTGTGATCCTGGGCAAGTCACTTTAATCCCCCCATTGCCCCAGGTATACTAGATAGATTGTGAGCCTACTGGGACAGACAGGAAAAAATGCTTGAGTACCTGAATAAACTCATATAAAGCATTATGAGCTCTTCTGGGAGAACGGTTTAGAAAAATAAATAAATAAAATGTTGGCAAGATAAAAGAATAGAAAATCTCTCTAAATATGATGAAAGCTGAGCAGATATAATGGACTCTAACATTTTGGTCAGTAGAGGAATATTCGCTATAGGTCGATAGCTAGACGTTACCTTCGAAAGCTCATCATAAAATGCATTTAGTTAGTCCAATAAAAAAGGTATTAACTTATTGCCTTTATTGTTTTATTTCTTTATAACACCTTCTTTAAAAATTTTGATCAATGGTAGGAAGAAAGTTGATCATAAACTCTTACAGATTAACGCTGTGTACAGAACAAAATATATGGAGATAATTTCACAGATCTAGAATTATTCCAGTTTATTCTAGGGATCTGTTAATTTACTTTGGTCATAGGCAATATAGACTAGCTGTACTGAAATTTGTTGTGCTGCTGACTGTTTTCTGCTTATGCTGAGCTGGATCTTGGAAGTTTTTCAGAGTTCAAGGACGATCCTAATTAGAAACAGTTTTTGATCCACTTTTGCTACGGAGCTTGGCTAAAGTTTTACCAAATAATTTGTGCTGTATTTACTTTTTGGCAGAGACCTTGGAACAGTTGGTGCAGTTGCTATTGACAGTGATGGTAGTGTGGCTTGTGCTACATCTACTGGGGGACTCACTAATAAATTGGTTGGCCGTGTTGGGGATACAGCATGTATAGGTAAGATTTCTTTTTTTTTTTTTTTTTTGTCTTTTTTGGTTTTTAATGTTCCTCTCTTTTTCTTAAAGAGAATAATTTAAAAATGTTAAGACAAATCCCTCCCTGGACTGCTGTACTTGTGTCACTGGTTTGTTTGTAACCTAAACTCCCCCATTACCTGTCCTTGAGCACCCAACGGTCCCACAGATTCCCTCATAGGTTTTCTGCTTCTGATGTACCTAAAAAAAATTGTTGTGAGTTTTTGCCTCATTGGCAAGTTTCTCTTTATATTCTTTCTTAGCTTTCTTTATCAGTGCTTTGCATATAACTCGCCAGTGATTGTGTCTCTTCTTATTTTCTTAATTCGGATCCTTTTTCCATTCTTTAAAAGATTTTTTGGGCGCTAATAGTCTTTCACGTCACCTTTTAACTATGCCGGCTCTTGTTTCCACCTTTGCTAATTCGTGGAATACATCTGGTCTGGGCTTCCATGATGGTATTTTTAAATAACATCCACACCTAGTTTACAGACCTAACCTTTGCAACTGATCCTTTTAGCTTCTTTTTAATCATTTTCTTCATTTTATCATAGTCCTTTAGAAAATTAAATGCCTCTACAGTAGATTTCTTTTTCGACATCACTCCCAATATCAGCTCAAATTTGATCACGTTATGACTACTGTACTATGCTTTGCATTCCACTAAGGACAAAATCTAAAATAGCTCCCCCTCTTGGCGGTTCCTGGACCAGTTGCTCCAAGAAGCAGTCATTTATGACGTCTAGGAATTTTACCTCCCTAACACTCCCTGATGTAACATTTAATCAGTCAATGTTGGGGTAATTGAAATCAATATGAAAGAAACACACACTACTTTCTTCAGGAGACAAGGAAATGATCCGACCAACACAACCTCAATAATGTGGAGCAAAAAGACCTCAATGTTTACAGATCACCTCCTAAAAAGGACAAGCCAATATAATCAAGAGGGTGCACACTATTCATAGGTCAGGAAAAAACTCCACACATCAATATTGTAAACAGTCAATCCCCACGAACTTCTGGATGTGATAAAGAAATGAAATATTTTTGGTGCAAAATCCAAATCTTTATAATATCAAACATGCGTAGGAACTATAAAGTCACCGATACATCCCCCACAATTAGGCCCTGATTCTCCAAAGTGCCGTCCCGATTTTAGGCAGCTGTAGGCGTCCTACAGCTGTCTACTCAGCCAATCGGGATGCACATTTTTTTTTAAAAAAATGCTCCCCAGGCAGGCCTGAAGGCACCTCCGGGAGCCTAGGGAGATCCGCAAGATGCCTAAGCTCGTCTAAGGGCCTTAGGCGAACCTAGGCGGCCCTACGCGTCTCCCTAGTAGAGGAGAAGCTTAAAATGTAGGCCAGCAAAATGCTGGTCTACATTGTAAGTAGACGTGGCCGCTATACTTATCGCGGCAAGGGATCTCTCTGCCGCTATAAGTATAGTGGGCCGCAGCCTGTCAGATCGCTGACAGGAGGGTGCCCAATCCCTCCTGCCCGAAGATGCACCCCCCCTGACACTACCGACCGCCCCCCCCCCCCCGACATTACCGATCTCCCCCCCCGACAATATCGATCGCTGGCAGGAGGGTGCCCAATCCCTCCTGCCCGAAGACGCACCCCCCCGGCGCTAACAACCCCCAAACCTCCACTCCACCAAACCTGTTCTTACGGCCAGATGGGTCTTGCACGTCCAGCCGGCAGGCACCGCCTCGTCGAAATGAGGCGGGCCCGCCCCTTCCCGGCCCATCCTGCCGAAGCCTAAGGCCTGATTGGCCCAGGCTCTAGAAGCCTGGACCAATCAGGCCTTAGGCATAGCGGGTCCGCCCATCCCCACTAAGTCTAAGGTCTGATTGGCCAATCAGGCCTTAGATTAAGTGGGGATGGGTGGACCCGCTATGCCTAAGGCCTGATTGGTCTAGGCTTCTAGAGCCTGGGCCAATCAGGCCTTAGGCTTCGGCAGGATGGGCCGGGAAGGGGAGGGAAGGGAAATGGAAGGGGAGAACAGAGATAGAAGATGGATGGTTAGTACGAAGAAAGAAAGAGACCCTGTCAAGCAAGTTATCAGAAGACAACCAGAGCCAGGGACCAACAAGATTTGAATAATGACCAGAAAACAAAAGGTAGAAAAAAATAATTTTATTTTCTGTTTTGTGATTACAATGTAACATAGTAACATAGTAGATTACAGCAGATAAAGACCTGAATGGTCCATCCAGTCTGCCCAACCTGATTCAATTTAAATTTTTTAATTTTTTTTCTTAGCTATTTCTGGGCAAGAATCCAAAGCTCTACCCGGTACTGTGCTTGGGTTCCAACTGCCGAAATCTCCGTTAAAACCTACTCCAGCCCATCTACACCCTCCCAGCCATTGAAACCCTCCCCAGCCCATCCTCCACCAAATGGCCATATACAGACACAGACCGTGCAAATCTGCCCAGTACTGGCCTTAGTTCAATTTTTAATATTATTTTCTGATTCTAGATCCTCTGTGTTCATCCCATGCTTCTTTGAACTCAGTCACAGTTTTACTCTCCACCACCTCTCTCGGGAGCGTCAGATTTGAAATGTATATCCTGCTAGAGCTGGTGTTAGACCGCAAACGTGAGCTATGATTTAACAGAGAGAGGAAAAGTCTTTTTTGTTTATTTATTTTGTTTACACCACAGCACCAGTGTGGTTAGGAGAAGGCAAAGTAGGTAAAGAGGCTATAAAATAAACCCACCAGGATGTTTGAAAAAACACACAATTGGGCAGGAAAATTCGAATTGAAAATCAAAATTTTTTTTCCTGAATCGGGCAACATTAATGCCCACTGCAACTTGATCCACCTGCTTTTCTCACAGTTAACAAACACCAATCTCAGGGGCAGTTCCTCCTCCGTTGTGGTAGCAGAAATCCTCTCACCCACGCTGAAATCCCATGCTGAAATTGAGGTGGTGTTGGCAGGATCATTCCCATGTCTCGTGAAGAAAGTGTGTGTTTATTTGATATTGAATTGTTCCTACTTTTGCCTGTATGTGATTGTTCTGGTAATTGAAATCACCCATTATTATACTGTTGCCCAGTTCTCCAGCTTTCCTAATCTCTGAAAACATTTCTTCATCTGTCTGGGGGATGGTAGTATTCATTCATTCAGGGGAGCTCAGAACAGTTTACATGAATTTATTCAGATACTCAAGCATTTTCCCTGTCTGTCCCGGCGGGCTCACAATCTAACTAATGTACCAGGGGCAAAGGGGGAATTAAGTGACTTGCCCAGGATCACAAGGAGCAGCATGGGTTTGAACCCACAACCTCAGTGTGCTGAGGCTGTAGCTTTAACCACTGCGCCACACTCTCCCCCTATCTTTATATTCCTTCCCTTCACATATGGAATTTCTAATCATATGGATTCCACACTGCTATCTGTCATGCAGAATGTGTATTTGATTCAATTCTTTCTTTAACATATAGCGCAACCCTCTCCCCCTCCAATTTGATCTACTCTATCCTTGCGATATAATTTATACCCAGGTAATGCAGTGCCCATTGATTGTCGTCCTTCCACTAGGCCTACGAGATGCCTATTTATATCTACCTCATCATTCAGTGCTATTTTATTTTTTAAGCTTCTAGCATTTGTATACAGACACTTCACATTGTGTTTTTCCTTGTAACTACAGGCTGCTGAGAAGACAGGGAAAATTTGAGTCTTTTGCTCTGCCTTCCTCTTAAACCCTCCTGGCTTTCTTTCACTTTTATTGAAACTTCTCTACTGAGACTCCCTAAATATCCTGTTTCAATAGTTTCCTTCAAGGATACCTCACACCGAACTATCCACTCCTGGGCGACTGTCGGCTTTACCCTGCATCTCAGTTTTAAAGCTGCCCTATCTCTTTTTTAACGTTAGCGCCAGCAGCCTGTTTCCATCCCAGTTAAGGTGGAGTCCATCCTTTTTGGAACAAGCCCCCGCCTTTCCCAACTTTCTACCTAAGAGCCTAAATTTGGCTTCCAGAACCTCCCTCTCACATTTTCCTATGCATCATTTCAGCTGGCTCCTCCCCAGCACTATCTAAACTCCTATCTAAGTGACGCATGAAGACTGCCACCTTCGCACCAGTCACGCAAGTGATCAGGTGATCCTCGCTCCCACCAGCCACCCAGCTATCTACATGCTTAGTGATTGAATCAACAACTACAACAGCTGTCCTAACCCTTCCCTCCTGGGCAGAAGCCCCTGGAGACACATCCTCGGTGCAAGAGGATATTGCATCCCCTGGTGGGCAGGTTCTGGCTACAGGAATATTTCCTACTTCACCAGGGTGATGCTCTCCTTCTAGGAGACCTCTCTCCTCCAAGGCAACACAGGGGCTACCAGACTGGAGGTGGGACTTCTCTACAACATCCCTGTAGGCTTCTCTATGTACTTCTCTGTCTCCCTCAGCTCCTCCAAGTCTGCTAGTCTAGACCCACTATTTACAAAGACAAACTGCAGACTTCACAGCATACTCTGAAGAAAGCCGCAGCATGATGGCTGAAACGTCAGTTTCTACCCGACATGATGCAGCAAGACCCAGAAACCTTAAACAAGAAATAGTATCTCCATGCCTTTAACTTTTAACTTTAAATGTATTTACTAATTTCAGAGTGTATGGCTTTTATTTCCTTATTTTGGCCCTCCTTTACAAAGCCACACTAGCATTTTTAGCACTGGCCACGGTGGTAAGAACTCCAACTCTCATAGGTATTCTATGAGCATCACAGTTTTTACTGCCACGGCTGGCACTAGCACGGCTTTGTAAAGGAGGGGGTTTATTTGAAAGTAAAAGCTTAACTTACAGAAATGTTTGCTTTTTTTTTCTTTTTGAGCAGGAAGTGGAGGATATGCCGATGATTTGGTTGGTGCCACATCTACAACAGGGCATGGGGAGAGCATTATGAAAGTGGTCCTAGCCAGACTGGTACTACATCATATGGAACAAGGTATAGATTAATTACTTTAGTAAATAGATCACTTTTTAAAATTGTTTGAAGTGCAGGACAGTTTTGCAGTTGATTTGCAATAACTGCTCAAATTTAATGCATGGTAAGTACAAAACCTCTTCATTAACTGTTGGGGGCATCCTCAGGATTTTCCCATTCAGTTAATGCAAAGAAAAGTTTTACCACATGTTAAGTATATGGCAGATAATACAATATATTTAGTAGCACTTCATGAGGTAGCATTAATCATTAACCCTCCATTACTCCAGGTACAAAAATAAGTGCCAGTATATAATATATAAACTGCTTTGATTGTAACCACAGAAAAGCGGTATATTTCTGTATTTATTTGATTGGTTTTATATTCTGTCCTCCCAGGAGAGCTCAGAACGGGTTACAAGTTTACATACATAATATGTATGTAAACTTGTAATATGTATGTAAACTTGTAAAGTGTATTACATATTAAAGTATATTTGGGAGTGTGTGGTGCTGTGGTTAAAGTTAAGCCCCAGCACCCTGGGGTTGTTGGTTCAAATCCCTTGTGACTCTGGATAAGTCACTTAATCCCCCAGTGCCCCAGGTACATTACATAGAGTTTGAGCCCGCCGGGACAGATAGGAAAAAAAAGCTTGAGTTCCTGAATAATTGGGGGCACTAAAGACATGGGAAGGAGGCACTGGGGGCACTAAGGACAGGAAGGGGCACTAGGGACATGGGAAGGAGGCACTGGGGGCACTAAAGACAGGAAGGGGCACTAGGGACATGGGAAGGAGGCACTGGGGGCACTAAGGACATAAGAAGGAGGCACTGGGGGCACTAAAGACATGGGAAGGAAGCCCTGGGGGGACTAAGGACATGGGAATGAGGCATTGGGGGCACTGTGGGCACTAAGGACATAGGAAGGAAAGAGGGAGGGAATAGAAAGGGACAATTCTTGGTCCATTCTTGGTCCTGAGTGCAGAAAGAAAGAAAGGATACACAGACAGAAGGAAACGCAACCAGAGACTCATGAAATCACCAGACAGCAAAGGTAGGAAAAATGATTTTATTTTCACTTTAGTGACCAAAACGTGTCAGTTTTGAGAATTTATATCTGCTGTCTATATTTTGCACTATATTTGTCTATTTTTCTATAGTTACTGAGGTGACCGAGCTTGCGGAGATGGGGCAGAAACGGGGTTTTTAAATTTTAGTCCTAGTAGTTTGCCGGTCCACAAAATAATTCTTTTATTTCTGCCGGTCCACGGGTGTAAAAAGGTTGAAAACCACTGCCTTAGAGAACCTTTCTGCTTGCATTTAAATTTACCTTAATGTAGTCCATAAGATTAAGCAGAATATGCACAATGAAAAATGCATATGTAAACCTGTTCGTCTCAGGTGGAGAACATTGATTTTTTTCAAGAGTGTCAATTGAGCAACTACCAGCTTCCTTGCCACTTTTGCCACAAATGGCAAATAGGAAATAGGGCAAAAATTGGAAATTGAAGAGAGATGAGTCCTAGGAACCTTTAGATGAGAATGGAAAATTGTTTGCATTTGCCAGAGACAGAGCTACACCCAAAGCTGGTGGCTAGCAATGGTCGGGGTTTTATAAATGGCATTAAAATAAGCATTTCTGTTACACAAGGCATATGAGTCCTGACAAGTGGGTTAAGTTCCCCCATTCGCAAGCTGTTGCAGAAGGAATCATATACTTTTTCTTCAGCTCCACCTCCTTCCTCAGTGGGATGTACTGTCTCTCTTCTGATTTTTCCTTCTACAAGCGAGCTAGAAAGCATCTTTCTGATCTGCTCTGAGAAGTTTTATATTTGAGGGTATTTTTATCTGATTTTGAGGCTCACAGTGTTCAGGAGGTTCCCAGTGGCCCTGAGGCAGCTCTGTCTGGAAGAGGACGCAGACCGTCTGATGAGCTATCTGCTGTTGGCATGGCAACCGTAAAGGAACTTACCTAGCCAGCCCGCACTAACAGTTAAGAAGCTCGGTGATTGTTCCCCTGGGAACAAGGCATGTCCCTGATTTATCAGGTGCTTGAGCATAGGCTTTTTGGCCCCTTGGTGGTCCAGGATGGCTTTGATGGGTGACAGCTGCATTTCTTTCCTCCCTCTGTTGTGGCATACAGTTCCGTGGGTTTCTGGCCTGACTGTCAGCCTGAAGATTGAAGAGTCCTGGACTAAGGATTTACTTGTTTGAGGCAAGGGTCTTCTCCAGTATCCATCTGCAGTGAGAATGAACCAGCCTCTATCTGCTTCAAAACACCTCGATTTTACTTAACAGCAATTATTAACTCCTCAGACCTTTCTACCCTTGTATCATGCCAGGTTTGTGCTGGATGGTCGGCTGAGGAGTGTCTGTGCCATGTGCTGCGACGCACATGGTGGTAGGAGGCTTAGACTTAGCCTTCCCTGGTGCCTCTAAGGCTGTGGAACCACAAGTGACTCTTATTTGTCAGGGAGGAAATCCTTCCTGGAGCTCTTGGAGAGCGATTTTGGTGAAACGCAAACCCATGAACACCAGAGAGCCCAAGAGGCAAAAAGGTGAGTCCCTGAAGGGGTCCTCTGGGCTTCCTACACAGGGTTTACCCCTGATTTTGTAAGTCTCATATGGAAAGCTTATTTAAGTTATTGGGGTCCATCTTCGCCTGCAGAAGGCTGCATCTGTGGCTGTGCGGGAGGATCTGACCTCCCATAACGCGCTTCACACAGAGAAGGTTTCCAATCTGGGACCAGACAGAGAGAGATTGGGGGGTGGAATCCATGTTTTTACTGCCCCAGAGTGCATCTTTATTTTTAGGCGATTCGGGGTCTCAAGCAGAGACCACTTGTCAAGAGATGGTGGTGGCCCTTGATCAAAGGGATGACCTATTGGTACGTTACCTCTTTAAGCCGACAGCACTGCTGGAAGTTATTATGGAGTCCTTGTGGAAATTAAATCTGGATGTTCCGCAGACTTCGGCTACACTATGCTCTGTTATGAGTGGCTTTAAGACTCAGATTGCATTTTTTCCCATTGCATCTTGACATTACGTTGCTAGTCACGGAGCATTGGGAGGTTCCAGAGGGCTCCTTGCGGGTTGCTAGGGCGATGTCAAAGCTGTATGCCATGGCTCCCAAATTTGGTAGCACAGGTTACCAAGTGTACTTCCTGTCTAGTTAGGGAGGCGTCATATTAAAGGATTACAGGATAGAAGTTGTCCTCAAAAAAAAGTTTGAGGCCTTGGCTTTGGGAATCAAGGCAGCAGCATCGGTCTCGTTCATGGCTGGTTCAGTACTTGTCACCATACCTCAAGAAGGATATGGCGATACTCGAGAGGGTCCAGAGAAGAGCAACAAAAATGATAAAGGGCATGGAAAACATTTCATATGCTGAGAGGTTGGAGAAGCTGGGGCTCTTTTCCCTGGGTAAGCGGAGACTTAGAGGGGATATGATAGAAACTTACAAGATCATGAAGGGTATAGAGAAGGTTAAGAGGGACAGATTCTTCAGACTGGCAGGGGCAACAAAAACTAGAGGGCACTCAAAAAAATTGAAGGGAGATAGGTTCAGAACAAATGCTAGGAAGTTCTTCTTCACTCAGAGGGTGGTGGACACCTGGAATGCGCTTCCAGAGGAGGTGGTAGAGCAGAGTACGATTTTGGGTTTCAAAATGGGATTGGACAAGTTCCTGAAGGAAAAGGGGATTGAGGGGTACAATTAGAGGGTTACTATATAGTACAAAATGCTTTAGAGTAATAGATCACTTACAGGTCATTGACCTGGGGGGACGCCACAGGAGCGGACTGCTGGGCATGATGGGCTTATGGTCTGACTCGGCAGAGGCGATGCTTATGTGCTTATGTACATGTGCTTGCTATACTAGGTTGCATCAGACTCCCTCGATGGATTACTGTTTACCCCCAGCTGGTGATGGCAGGAGTTGACTATGTAGTGGATGCTCTGTAGGATATAATTAAGAAACTCCTATGTGTTCATGAGTGTACACCAAATAAACCAACTGTTTATAATAATAATTTTTGAATAAGGAGAGCTTCAGTAAAGTCGACAGTTTCCACTGCTCATGTGTGCATGAGGGAAAAATCCTCTATTTGCAAATGCTTCAGTTACATCATTAGTAATCTCTCCTTTATTTTGAATAACACCACTGCGTGCTGAACATAAAGGCATTAAATAAGTGTCCCAATCTTGATAAATCTCCGTGTCTATTCACGACTAACAATTTGTGATGCCCAAAGCAAATGTGAAAACAGTTACATCGTTGTTCACTATCTAATATAATAAAATGGTAAGTCGCGCATGCGCACTTCCTAAGTGTGCGCCGGTTTTCCGTGAGCTGTAGCGACACATAGGAAGTGCGCATGCGCGGCTTACGATTCTTTGAAAGACGCAGCGGTGGCTACTCTCACGATCCCCGTCTGCATCGGACTTCTGACGCAGGTGGGGATCATGAGAGGAGCCACCGCCGCGTCTTTCAACTAAAAATAAATAAAAAACAAGGCGGATGTCGGCCTGATGGCTGGAGTTCACCGCTGAGTCCGGTGAGGAGTGCTTCCCTCAACAGGAACCGTCGGGTCTAATTCAAATACTCCCGGCAGGTCGGGAGGGGGCGGAGCAGGCTCACACACCTGGCGGGGACTGGACAGGAACTAGACTCCCTGCAGGAGCCAGCCTGATGGCTGGAGATCACTGGACTGGACAGGGGGAGCAGGTAAGGGGGTGCTGCAGTACAGGAGGAGCAGGGAAGAGGTGATTCTGGACAGGGGAGGAGGTAACAGGAAGGGAGGCCTACTGCTGGATAGGGGAAGCAGGGAAGAGGTGCTGCTAGGGGGGGGGTAAAAGGAAGGGAGAAGGGCTCCTGCAAAGGAGAAGAGCTACTGCTGGATATGGGGAGCTGGAAATGGGTTGATGCTGAACAGGGAGAGATAAAAGGAGAAGGACTACTGCTAAATAGGGGGAGCAGGGAATGGGTGGGGGTGCTGCTGGACAGGGAGGAGGTAAAATTAAGGGAGAAGGGCTGCTAGCACCCGTTAATGTAACGGGCTAAACAACTAGTTTATATATAATTATCAATGGTAGATTTATCTGAATGCTGGTTTGCTTGAATGTGTTCGACAAGCGCTTCACTTCGATGTCTGCTTCAGAGACTTTATAAAAATTCTCTTCTATTGTTTACTGTTGATGAGCCATTAGAAAAGTTTGTAAGACTTACCAAAGTTGTTTAGATCCCAGCCTTTAGGCGACTGAAATGATGCAAAAAACGCCAAAAACTTAGCGTTACAAACATGATGATATCATCCTCAATAACTTTATGTATAATACAAAAAGACAATCTGTATAATCGCTCAAAGAGCTTGTTTGAAAAAAAGACTTAAAATGTATAAAAATTGAATAGAAAACCCCTCCAACCTGCCACATTCTATATAACAGAATACTGATTTTACTTTTTGAAGTGTATGAATCCAAAATTACTCCCTGAATGCCAACCGGTGATTAAAATCACCTCCTCTAATGGAAAGGGAAATCTGTTCCAGAATAAACCATTTGATGTCAGAAAACACATGATGGTGTAAAAAATGACTGACCATAGGAGCAGTCAAAGTTCAAGTATTTAATTTACTTCTGTGTTCGATGAGACTTGTTCTGATTTTTCTAGAAGTCCGTCCTATGTAACATTTTTTGCACGGACATGTGATGACATAAATGATGCCTTTTGAATCGCATGTGGTCCTGCCCTGCAATTTATAATGGCGACCACTTATCAGATGAATCCATTCAGATATAGAACTGGTGTATTGATATAATTCACAATAACCACAAAGAGTGTGATTGCCTTGAACTATAGGCTGTTCAGTATCTTCCATTGTGTGTAGTAGCCTGTCCTGAATGTTTCTTCCACAAGTAAAACCTACAGATGTCCTATTTGAAATACAGCATGTAATTGTAATTATCCTAGGACAAGCAGGCAGCATATTCTTCTCACATGTGGGTGACATTATCCACGGAGTCTGGTACAGACAATACCAAAGTGTACTCAGTGGCATACCTAGCATATGTGATACACGGGGCCCATCATTTTTTTACCCCCCCCCCCGGCCATCTATTTGAAAAATATGATTTTTAGTAACAATCCACATATCACACAACAAGAGTGTACCTAGGAAAAGGCAGCATCTTAAACACTGCAGTGAGCCCTAGAACACCAACACATAAATTGTAAAACCAAACAAGCCAGATCCCGCACAGTCAATCGATCCTGCAGTCAATGCCAACTGAAAACTATGTTCTTTTTATACACACAGAACAGAGATACACCCTCACCCAATATGAAATAATCACAAACTAAAAATAGAAATATGTAGACAAAAGTTAAACTGAACCACTAAGAAACCAGACTCTGCATACAATGCAACACCACAATACCACAAAAACAGTAACACATGTCCTCTAATACTGTGCAAAATATAAAGACAGTAGATGTAAATTTGAAAAAACTGATACATAACAATCACCACTTTACAAATTAACAAATAAAAATAAAACAAATAATGAGAAATAAGAAAATACCATTTTATTGGACTAATCCATTTTTCAATTAGCTTTCAGAGGCCAAATCTTTCTTCAGAACAGTACTGTTATGGTATCCTGTCCTGACCTGAGGAAAAGGGTTTAGTCCAAAAAATTGCCTTATTTCCATTTCTTATTTATAAAATTTTATCAATACAGTTACAATACTACTTGATTCTAAGTAAAGCAACAAAAATATATTTCTACCTTTTGTCTTTTCTGCTTTAATCATCTTCTCTTTGCTCTCTTCTTTCTATACAGCGTTTGTCCTCTCTCCCTTCCATGCAACATCTGCCCTCTCTTTGCCCCTTCCACCCAGCTTGTGCCCTCTCTCTCTCTCTACCCCTTCCATCTACTGTCCACCCTCTCTCTGCCCCTTGCATCTACTGTCCACCCTCTCTCTGCCCCTTGCATCCACTGTCCTCCCTCTCTCTGTTCCATATGGCATCTTCCCTCTTTCTATGTCCCTTCAATAAACTGTATATCCTGTGCCCTTTCTCTCCTTTGTACATGATTCATTTTGGCTTCACCCCCTCCCCTATGCTCTGGCATCTCTCTCTTCTCCTTTCCTTCCTTCCTTCCCACTCCACCCCATGGTCTGGCATCTCTATCTCCTTCCCTTCTCTCCCCCATGCCCTGGCATCTCCCTCCTATCTCTCCCTCTGGCACCTCCTAATCTAATCTAATCCTTAGGTTTGTATACCGCATCATCTCCACGTTCCTCTCCTTTCTTTCCCTCTTGTCTGGCATTTTGTCTCCTTTAGTTTCCCTTCCTACCCCCCATGCCCTGGCATCTCTCTCCTCTCCTTCCGTCTCCCCCTCCCACTCCATTATCTATCATCTCTTCTCCTTCCTTTCTCTCCTTCCTTCCACCTGGTCTGGCATCTGCCTCCTCCCCTCCCCCCTGATCTCTCTCTCTCTCCCCCCATGGTCTGGTAGCTCCTTTCCTTTCCTTTACTTCCATGGTCTTGGCATCTCCCTTCCCTGGTGTTCCTTCTCCCCTCTCTCTCCCCAATTGAGTGCAGCAGCAGCATTTCTCTTCCCATCGGCGGAGTCACAAGCTTCCCTCCATCGCTGACCTCTTGCTGCTCTTCCTTGCTTCGGGCCTTCCTTGTTGCTGGGTCCTGCCTTCGCGGAAACAGAAAGTAGGCAGGACCTGGCAGCCAGGAAGGCCCGAAGCAAGGAAGAGCAGCAAGACAAGTTTTAACTTCCCTCCGTCGCTGACCTGTCTCACTTAGCTTCCCTCCGTCACTGACCTTAGCCCTAGCGAACTCATGCTCCGGGGCTCGAACATGTGCATGCCGACTTCTCTCCTCCCCCCCCCCCCCGGAAACGTAACTTCTGGTTTTGGAGGGAAGAGAAGGGAAGCTGGCACGTATACCTTAAAGCCCTGAAGCATGAGTTCGCTACGGGCTAAGGTGGGAAATCGCCAAGCCGGTGAGAGGCGGGGGTTGTTTTTTAAAAAAAATGTTGAGCAGCAGCAAGATTCGCGATAGATGGTAGCCGAGCAATCATCTAAATTAGCCGGGCGCAGCGCCTGGCTAAAGGCCCCAGGGCAGTGGTAGGCAAACTCATTAGTCAAAAGAGCCAAAATCAGCAGTACAACGATTAAGATTTTTTTTGGGAGCCATACCCCATGCCCGCTTGTGCTACAATGGCTACGTCAACCCGACTGACACGTCTGCACGTAGTCGAAATCGATTCGTGGCAGAGCCTAGAGAATGACAGGGAGAAAAAATTTGTCTCCGTCCCCTCCCAGTCAGCTCGATCCCCATCCCCGCAAACCACCTGATTCCATCCACACAAGCCTTGAATTGTTTTATATTGAACTTATTATATTAAAGTATAAAAAGAAACAATATTCTGTACAATTATCAATTTATAAATCAGCGTCTTCTCCCCACTTTCTCTTCCCTTCAGCGCACGCACATAAAAACAAGCAAGTAATTTTATATCATTTTCATTCTATTCATTCATAGAAATTAAAGTCTAAATAATGCCAGTCACATAACAAAACATGATTTTACAAAAATAATTCCCTGCACAGTCAAGCCTGCGAGGATTACTAAATGTCTTTCAGCAGCTCACCTCCTTCCCTCCCCCTTACCTTCGTGGCTAAGTCAAAATGATCTACCAACAATAAAATTTTAAAACCACAAAGCACACTGTACGCAGAGAAAATGTTAATTATCATTTATATTCCGCAGGTTTTCAAAGAGGTCAAGGCATATGACTTTATGCAATGTCACCTCAGTAACAACTATACAAAAATAGACAAATATACCCCCTTCCTTTTTACTAAACCACGATAGCGGTTTTTAGCGCATATTGCTGCGCTGAATGCCCTACACTGCTCTCAACGCTCATAGGCTCCTTGCGCTAAAAACCATTATTGCGGTTTAGTAAAAGGGGGCCATAGTGCAAAATATAGACAGCATTTATAAATTCTCAAAACGGACACATTTTGATCACTAAATTGAAAATAAAATCATTTTTCCTACCTTTGTTTGGTAATTTCATCAGTCTCTGGTTGCATTTTATTCTTCTGACTGTGCATCCAATATTTCTTCCCTTCTTTCAGCCTCCTGTATGCTTCCTCTCCTCCAGACCTCATTCCCTCCCCAAACTTTTTTGTTGTTTCACCCTGCCCCCTTCTTTCTTTCTCTCTCCATGCCCCCTTTCTTTCTGCATGTCTGTCTCTCTCTCTCTCTCTCCGTGCCCCATTTCTTTCTTAGCTTCACCCTGCCCCTTATTTCTCTCTCCATGCCCCCTTTTTTCAGTATGTCTGTCTTTCTCTCTCTCTCTCTCTGTGCCCCATTTCTTTCTTTCTTTCTCTCTCTCTCTCTCCATGCCCCTTTCTTTCTGTATGTCTTTCTCTCTCTCTGTGCCCCATTTCTTTCTTTCTTTTACCCTGCCCCCTTCTTTCTTTCTCTCTCCATGCCCCCTTTCTTTCTGTATGTCTGTCTTTCTCTCTCTCTCCGTGCCCCATTTTTTTCTTTTTCTTTGTTTCACCCTGCCCCCTTTCTTTCTTTCTGGCTCCCTGTTCCCCCCCTTTATTTCTTTCTCCCTGCCCTCCCCTCCCCTATGCCACCACCATTGGGGAAAATGCTGCCACCACCGCTGGGGAATAGGCTGCCACTGCCGCCATCGGGAACAGGCCGGCGCTGAGTTCGACCTGCTTCTCTTCCCCACGGGGTCAACCAACTCTCGCCGCCCGACGTCAATTCTAACGTCGGAGAGGACGTTCTGGGCCAGCCAGGCAGCGATTGGCTGGCCCAGAACGTCCTCTCTGACGTCAGAATTGACATTGGGCGGCAAGAGTTGGTTGGCCCCGCAGGGAAGAGCAGAGAGAACTTGGCGCCGACCTGTTCCCGATGGCGGCGGTGACACTTAAGTGGCTAAAGAGCCGCAGTTTGCCGGCCTAGGGAGAACACTGGAAGGTGGCCAGCTGTGCACCCCCTTTGGGCGTGCACCCGGGGAAGACCGCCCCGCCGCCACCCCTTGGTACCCACTGAGTGTACTGTTACTTTAACTTCTTGAGAAGTCTTGAGACTACCCATGCTGCGCATGCGCAAGTGCTTTCCTGCCCAAAGCCAGCTCGCAGAGTCATCAAGTTTTTATTTTCCATGGAGCTAAGTAGATATATTTTGGGAGTCATTCCAAAAGCGCATATTTTCTTTTCTGTGCCTTCCTGTTTTTTTTTTTTTACTTACCGTATTTTTTGCTCCATAAGATGCACTTTTTCCACCCCCAAAAAGAGGGTGGAAAAGTGGGTGTGTCTTATGGAGCGAATACACCTCCCCTCCCCCCCTTACCCACGGTACCTTTTTTTAACTGGCGGTGGTCCAGCGCGGTCTCCTGCTGGACTGCAGCCTATTTCGCTGCAGAACAGCACATAAGGCAGGAGTGTGACCTTTACACTTCCTGCCTGGTCCCGTGCAGCTCTGTGATTAGCTGCTGTCAGTTTCGCAAAAGGAGAGGAAAGAAAAAGAAAATTCATCTTTAGTTGGAACAGTTCTTGCACTACTCCAGCAGCCATGTAAGAAAAAGGCTTCAATTCTTTTCTTCTTTTTTTTTATCTTTAAGTATTTTTATTGATTTCAATATTATATTAAGTAAACTTGTACAGAAAGCAAATTTAACCACAACATATTATAATCATATAAATCCATACTTAACAATATTAAGCAGATTACAAAATAAACTATTATGGTAAAGTTAGCTCAAGGCCTCATTGGATCCAAGAATTAATTGTGAAAAGATATTAAGAAAACAATCAAAGAAGTAATGCTATTCCTATAAATCGGGAATGAAGATACTATTTTCTTTTAGAGCTTAACCTTGAGTTTTTTCTTTGTCCAGACGGGACATCGCCAAAAAAATTAGTCAAATGTTGAGGTTCAAAGAATACATATTTAATTGAATGGTAACGGACAATGCACTTACAAGGATGTCTCAAATAAAATGTAGCCCCTAATGAGATGACCCCAGGTTTCAAAAGAAGGAAATCATGTCTACGTTTTTGCGTTTCCCTTGTAACATCAGGGAACATTTGAATTTTACAGCCAAGAAATTCCTTTTGTTTATTCTTTAGAAATAGTCTCCATAACCAAGATTTATCAATAGAAAGAGCCAAAGTGGCTACTAATGTTGCAGGTGTTACCACTTCCTTATCTGACTTCTCCAAAATGGGTTTCATTTCAATGATAAGAATATAGCAGTTCAGTTTCAGTCATTCAATAGTTCCCAATAGTGATTCCAACCAACCAATAAGCCAAAAAAATTCCTAATGTTCAGGTGGCAGTCTTTAGAGAATTCTCTTTCTTTCTCAGGTTTATGTATTAAACAAAGCTTTCAAAAACTGCAACACACCATAGTTCCTTTTCCAGCAAGGCAGGACAGAAAATCCTCTTCATAGCACAGAAAAAGGAAAAACAAACTAGCAGTGCTTTATCTTAATTGGTCTTCATAGCCTCAGCTGGTTCAGAGTAAAAAAAGGTAAACTTTCACCAACCTCCTTGCATTCCTCTGCTCCAGACCAATCTGCGTATGTGGGTTGTTCAGCTTCCCCAAGCTCCATCAGTTCCTCTCCAGGAATGACTTTAGGCTGAAATCTATCCCATTGCATGGACTGCTGTTTCTCTGTCCCTCTCTCTAGAGCAGGGGTCTCAAAATCCCTCCTTGAGGGCCGCAATCCAGTTGGGTTTTCAGGATTTCCCCAATGAATATGCATGAGATCTATGTGCACTGCATGACTGAGTTCAAAGAAGCGTGGGATGAACACAGAAGATTTAGAATCAGAAAATAATATTAAATATTGCACTAAGGCCAGTTACTGGGCAGACTTGCATGGTCTGTGTCTGTGTATGGCCGTTTGGTGGAGGATGGGCAGGGGAGGGCTTCAATGGCTGGGGAGGGCTTCAATGGCTGGGAGGGTGTAGATGAGCAGAGATTTCGGCAGTTGGAACCCAAGCATAGTACCGAGTAAAGCTTTGGATTCTTGCCCAGAAATAGCTAAGAAGGAAAAAAAAAAAAAAAAAATTTAAATTGAATCAGGTTGGGCAGACTGGATGGACCATTCGGGTCTTTATCTGCCGTCATCTACTATGTTACTATGTTACTATGCTTTCAATGCATATTCATTGGGGAAATCCTGAACACCCGACTGGATTGCGGCCCTCAAAGAGGGACTTTGAGATCCCTGCTCTAGAGCTATCTTCTGTTCTCCTTCCTGGAATCCTCCTCTCTTGGCTGTAGCTGGGGCTTATATTCTAAGAAGCCTCGCCCTGAGCTCTGAGTTAAAGGCATGGGCCAAAACTGCCTCTGGCTCCCCCTTTGGCTAGGCTGAAAATAGCACTTAGGGAACCTAGACTGTTTAAAGGCAGGTTTAAATTGGTTTTCCTTTTTCCCAGAATGGACTCTTTCTACAGGGCCACTTTGTTCTTACTGAGCGGGGATAAAGCTAAGGGCCTCTGTGTCAGGATAGGCAGCCTCATACCTAGAGAAATTTCTCTGGAGAAATTTTCTACCCTCTATCCCCTTATTCTTCCTGCTTTTACCATGTGGCAAGACCGACATAACCCTAGACGTGCCACAACCTACTAGTGGAGGTGGGGGAGGATAAAGTGGGAAGGGAGACAAAGCTATTTTTATAGTAACTCTCAAGTTATCCGGCATACTTTTTGGGAAGGTGCCTCAGTGTAGACAGCTACATGGCGCCTACCGAGTTAGGCACCTACCCAAAAATTCATTTTTAAAATTGTTTTTTTTTAATGGCACTGTTCAATTAACAGTGCCAATTGAATTGATTTAAAATATTAAGCTAGGTGCCTAGATCAGCTAGGTGCGTCGATCTAGGCTCTTAGGTTAGGCGTTTTTTATAGAACTGGGGCCTCAATGTGTTTTGTATTTATATTTTTTGGCTTAAATTATTAAATTAGTACTTTTGTCTTAACTGTTCTTAAAACAATGGTCATTTCTTTATTGGACTATTTCAGTCTGGTATATCAGAGAAGACACAGATTTCCAGGTACAGTTGCTCCAAAATATAGCAATAAAAGTAATTTAAGCAGCAAAATGGGAAAGGGCAACACAGACACTTTGGGAACTCTACGGAATTTGTTTTAAATTTTAGCTGGGCAATATTTAAAATGACTAGCTGGTCACTATCCAGTTAAATCACTTGGTCAGGGCTAGCCACTAATATTCAGTGGCACTTAACCAACTCAGTGCTGCTGAGTATTGGGGTTAGTACTGAATACAAACCCGGATATCTTGGGGGCGTGGCAGGGGTGGAGTCAGCACTTGGATGGTGAAGTGCTGATATTCAGCACTTAAATGGACAGGGTCAGCACATAGTAGCAAAAATGAGTGGAATTGTCCAATCAGAAAGGTGCACAAATAAAAGTGTCTTTCAACTCATCTGATTGATCTTTATTCATCCAAAGTTACTCGACCCGACATGTACATGTTTCGGCCCTAAGGCCTGCGTCAGGAGTCTTGAAGATCTTTGGGTATATGAACAAAAATGTAAACCACTTGAAATGCTGTTTATGTCAAAACGCCGTCGTGTCGCAAACTTGCAGTAAAGTAAAACTCGAAAAGACACTTTTATTTGGACAATTCCACTCATTTTTGCTACTTTGTCCTTTGTGGATTTGTTTCCCCTGTCATTTGCGCAGGGTCAGCACATAAGCAAAACTGTATAAATGTCCTATCTATGGGGCCCTTTTACTAAAACTGCAGCAAAAGTGACTTTAATGTCTCTTCCATGTGCTAAAGCCACTTGTGCTGCAGCAGGAAAATGGTTAATTTTCCACATTAATGGCCACACACTAATTTTGTGCTGAGACTGGAGTCGGTCCAAAGAATGGCCACCCGGATGGTCTCGGGACTCAAAGATCTCCCGTACGAGGAACGGCTGGATAAGTTGCAGCTGTACTAACTCGAGGAACGCAGAGAGAGGGGTGACATGATCGAGACATTCAAGTATCTCACGGGCCGCATCGAGGTGGAACAAGATATCTTCTTTTTCAAGGGTCCCGCGGCAACAAGGGGGCATCCGTGGAAAATCAGGGGCAGGGAACTGTACGGGGACACCAGGAAATTCTTTTTCACTGAAAGGGTGGTTGATCGCTGGAATAGTCTTCCACTTCAGGTGATTGAGGCCAGCAGCGTGCCTGATTTTAAGGCCAAATGGGATCGACACGTGGGATCTATTCACAGAGAAAGGTAGGGGAGGGTCATTGGGGTGGGCAGACTAGATGGGCCGTGGCCCTTATCAGCCGTCTATTTCTATGTTTCTAAATTATAAGGGTTCAACAGTGTAAAATACCAACTAAAAATAAAAGCTGTTGAAAATATACTGCAACACTGCAACTCACAAATAAGGTGGAGAGAAAAGCCTTAGAATAGTCCAGCAGTAATAGATACAAACGTCAAAAACACTGCTATTATAGTCACTGGCATTAAAAAAACCCTCCAACCTCTGCATGCCAAACACAATCCAACTTGCATTAAGTACAGGCAACCCATATACTGTAACATACACGCACAGAAGACAAAACACTTATCTGGAGCAACACAGCTGCTGGGCAGGCTGGATGGGCCATTCGGCCTTTATCTGCCGTCATGTTTCTAAATTATGTGATTCATATTCTTTTGATGCTCTCTGATCTGACAGCTATTGTACTCTTAGCCTTAGAAAGTATTTAATTACGTGGAATCTTTTCAAGCCTTTCTATAGAATAGATAAATCAAAACTATTAGATTTGAAGCATGATGTGCTGACAATGGGAGGGAAAGGCTACTAGATTGCTATTGGAGACACATGAGGAAGCCACTGCTTGCCCTGGGATTGGTAGCATGGAATTTGGCTGCTGTTTGCATTTCTGAATTGGCCACTGTGGAAACAGGATACTGGGCCAGATGGACGATTGGTTTGACCCAATATGGCTAATCTTATGGTTTTTGTTTCAATTGCGCCATTAGTGATCCTTAGTAAAGATATAACCAAATTGAATAGTTTATTCCTCTATAAAAAGGGCAAAATAGAAGTTGCAATTTATAGACTTCATTTAGTTCATGATGGTGGCCTAGTTTTTATAGCTACTGGTTTCATTGTCCCTGATGCAGCCTGTGTACAGCAAAACATGGCCATATTGGGAATCACTTGTAATCCCTGGGCCTTTGTATATGCAAATAAAGGCGCTTACTATGATTTTAAGATCTACTACTTCTTCTCTAGTAGACTGTTTGCCTTGCTGTTTTTTTACTCTAGTTTTTCCCAGGACAGAACATAAGAATTGCCGCTGCTTGGTCAGACCAGTGGTCCATCATGCCACTCACGCGGCGGCCCTCTGGTCAAAGACCAGCGCCCTAACTGAGACTAGCCCTACCTGCGTACGTTCTTGTTCAGCAGGAACTTGTCTAACTTTGTCTTGAATCCCCGTGAACACCAGCACCAATATTTTGAATTCTTGTCTGATAGAGATTTCATCCTGCTTATGAAAAAGTAAGCTAAAATAGTATGTTGGATTTTAAAAGGTTTGGATAAATTTCCTAAAAGAAGTCTGTAAGCCATTAGATGTGTGGAATAGGCTCCCGGAAGAGGTAATGGAGACAGACTGTGTCTGAGTTCAAGAAAGCATGGGAGAGGCATGTGGGATCTCTTAGGGAGAGGAGGAGAGACTGGATGGGCCATTTGGCCTTTATCTGCCTTCATGTTTCTATATTTCTATTATTGTGATGAATTTGAGAAAATCTACTTTTGTGTCCATTTTTCTAGGATAAGCAGCATAATATCTGCTTTACTCGTTTGGGGTCTTGCCAACTACTTGTGATATGGATTGACCATTGATAGAAACAGGATACTGGGCTAGATGGACCTTTGGTTTGTCCAAGGATGGTAATGTTTGTTTTATGGATAAGCAGAAGTTATTCTTTGGTCCAGATTTCCAATTATGTTATTATCCTCTTCCTATAAAAGGCTTTCTTAGAGTAAGAGAAGTAGGAATAGCTTAATAACACATCCAATCTTAAATTGCATATTTTTGACAGGGTTTTTTTTTTTTGGGGGGGGGTTGTTTTTTTTAGACATAAATGGCATATGTTTAGAAAAATCAGTCCATTTGTTGTGGAAATTGAGATCTTGAAGAGACTGACTTTGGCTTCTGATTACTCAGCTGGAGTATTATAATGACCTAATGGCTATTTTCACAACTGATCCTGGGAAAAACAGACAGGCACACCTTACTGATAAAACATTACTCTTTTTCTCAATTTTGTCCAAGATAATTTGTGGCACTGATATTTAGGACTCTGAGAGGTTCAGGTTCCACTTGTGTGATGGACTCTTACGACCAAATTCTATAAACGGTATCTCGATTGTAGGCGGTGGTAGGCATCCTACCGCTGTCTAACTAGCCAATCTGGATGCATATTTTTTTTTTTTTTTTTTAAAACCACCCTGAGGCAGGCTGCCTACACAGTAGGCATCTTTCAAAGTTGAGGGAGATGAGTAGGGACGCTTAAGCTTGCCCAAGGTTGGGCGTGGGTGTGATTCTGCCCAGAAGTGGCCTTGGGTGAATTAAGTGGCCCTAGGCATATCCCTAGGGCCTCAATAGGCTCCTGAAGTGTAGGCCATTGAAATGCTGACCTTCATTTAAATTAGACGTGGCTGCTAAACTGATTGTGACAAGGAAATCTTCCTGCTGTGATCAGCTGAGCAGCAGTACTCCCCCGCAAAGTCGACCGGTTAGAGGGATGTCCAATTCCTCCTGCTGTGACCCTCTGAAGCATTCTTTGGCAGGAGGGGTGCCCAATTCCTCCTGTCACCATTCCCCAAAGCATCCCTTGAAAGGTGTGCCCAATTCCTCCTGCCGCTACCCCTCAAGCATCGCCTCTCTCCCCAAAGTATCCCCAAGCCACCCGGGAGGGCTTTAGGTATCTTGCCAATCAGAGTCTTAGGCCACTCCCAGTGCATCCCAGGATGTACTGAGAAGGAGGCCTAAGACTCCAGTTGGCCAGATACCTAAGGTTCCCCCTATGGGAGAGGCGTTAGGCATCTGAGCTTATCAGGCTCCTCCCCAGTGCATCCCAGAATGCACTAGGAAGGGGAAGACCCGCCATTTTGCAGTGGCGAGCCTTCTGGCCGGAGGTTGTATGCCTCGCTCTGGCCGGACCTTCATTTTAAAAGGTACGGGGTGAGTGAGGTGTGGTCTTCTGTTAGGATGGATGCCAGATGGGGCCTCCAAGTAGGTGGGGGTGTTGGTCACCGGGTGGGCAGGGTATGCTTTGGGGGTGGAGTAGTGGCAGGAGGCAGTAGGCACTCATCCTGGCGTGGACAGTTGAGTGGGGGGGAGTCGAGGGTTCCAGCAGGAGAGAGTGGGCATCCCTCCTGCCAGCTAACTTGTGGGGGTGATTCAGGAGTTCCCTGCCACTGCTCAACTGATCATGGTAGGGAGATTCCCTTGCCACAATCAGCTCAGTGGCAATGTGATCCTCTAAACAACGCCTGTGACATGGACGCTGGTTAGAGAATCGACAGACGCAATTCTCAAAAACCATTTAGGTGGCTGCTGAGATCGGGTGTCCTATATATAATCAAGCCAAAAGTGTGAGCCTGCATGCCTTAGTGTAAGCTTGCTTGAGAATCAGCTGAAAATCCAATTTAACTGCTTTTTACTATAGCAGTGTCAGTTCTATGAAACCAACTTTCTTGCAAGTTATGTACTTAGTCTAATTGTGAGATAGCCTTCAACTTATAACCCTACTCCCCTCTATCCTTTGCTCACCAGCCTAGTCAGCAGTTTAACCATCCCCTCTAACTATAACCCCTACCCTGACATCCTGTTTGTCTGTCTTGATTGTAAGTTCACTTGAGCAGGGACTGCTTCCTTTGGGACTCTGTACAGCACTGTGTACGTCTGGTAGCATTCTAGAAATAATAGTAGTAGAAGTAAAAGGTACAAACCTGTTTGTTTTTTTTCAGTGATCTTTTAAGTATAACTAGTATATTAAGTATATTAGGGAGATAATTGTCCATCTTGGTTCTCATTTAATTTCCTGTATGATTGGTGATCTATATTTGGCTGATTTTCTGTTCATTTATTTTTGAAGTTTTGTTTGTGTTGAATTAAAGTTTTTTTGTGTGTATGTGTGTGTGCATGCCTTGACAATGTTTTATGAGGATACTGTTCAATGTTTTGATTTTTGTATACTGCCTTGTTATACTTCATTTATTTACAAGCCACTTTTTTTGTAATTTTTTAAATATTTAAATCTTGATTTGAAACACAAATCAGAGATTCTGCACTGATCAACTAAGCAGATATTGCTATTATAGGTTCATTTATCTTTACTGCATTGAAAATGATTGTACCGTACAGTAACAACTATATTTTTATAGTTTATTTCATTTCATATACCACCTTATCAGTCAAGGTCAAAGCGATTCACACATTTTGTTTGTCAGGTACTCTGTTTCTTTCAAACATGAGAATTCAAATAGTAACTTCAGAAGCTGACACAAAAGCTATGGCCAGGAAAGACAAGAAAACCTTAGGAATAAAGATAATATGACCTAAAAATATCTTGCATGTTCAGAAGTGATCCTTTCAATATCATCAAAGCAGAAGCAATTCTCATGATACGTATGCTTTCATTCAGTGTATTGTTTTGTTGCACTCTTTGCATGCATGCCTTTGTTTCCTATAAGTACAAGATCTTCATAAAATATTCCCAAGTGGTGTCTTTTATGACACACTGACTCCTACAGTTTTCTTAGATGAATTCAAATATCAGTGGAGGGTACTGAGATGTATTCCTTAAAACTGCTATAACAAAAGTGGGAAAAATCTTCTTATTTTTAGTTAAACAATACAGCACTCCATTTTATTTTGCTCTATAGAGGAGGAAATACATTTATTTCTCCAATGTGATCAATTTTATTTAAAATTGACAACACTGCACGGTGCTGATAAGTATTCAGGTACAATATTTCTCTCCCCTAAGGAGCTTTCAGTCTAAGTTGGTACCTGAGGTACTGTGGGATAGTATCTTGCCCGTTGCTCAAGGCCATAGAGTATTGATAGTAGAAGAAGGATTTAAACCCCAGACTCCCCAGTTTTTAGTTCACTGCTGTAACCACTAGGCCACTTTCTCCTTGTGTGCTTCCTTGGAGAAAAGATGTCATCTGACAGGACAGAATCATCTTGGTGAAGCAGGAAGCAATCCTGTAGGGCAGTGGTCCCCAACCCTGTCCTGGAGGACCACCAGCCAGTCTGGTTTCCAGGGTAGCCCTAATGAATATGCATGGGGCAGATTTGCATGCCTGCCACCTTCATTATATGTAAATCTCTCTCATGCATATTGATTAGGGCTATCGGGAAAACCCGACTGGCTGGTGATCCTCCAGGACAGGGTTGGGGACCACAGCTGTAGGGTATTCAATATTCTTTCACACCAAGGGGATTCAATATCCTTTCTCCAGGGAATGGCTAGGACAGCTGTTTTAGTTGGAGATTAGATCTAGACGTGCAGGTAAATGGGTGTCAAGTGGGAATGAGAATTTTCAGTGCCAGGCACAATGACAGAAATTATAATGAACAAAATTACTAAATACATGGACAAAAAAAAAATCCAAAACAGGAGAAAGCTTTGTGGTCCAACCCTACTCTGAAGGATTTTGAACATATAGACAAACATTGGGAAAGGGAAAGCTTGCCTTACCAATGTATTACTTTTTTTTTTTTTTTTTTTGAATGGATGAATAAATGTGGCTTAAGATAAGCCACATTTTTGGGGAAATTGCGGCACTTCCCGTCCAACCCTACATTGCCGGAAACGTTTCAAAAATAAAAAAGCAGAAAGCCCCGAGAGACGTATGTTTGCTGGCTATTGGCCCTGACGCAGTGGACTAGCAACGGTGTCCACGAAACGCTGGCCGCGTCGGCTTAGCCATTAAATAGGCTAAATAAAGAACTTGACGTGGAAGCCTTTAAAAAAGAAAAAAAGAAAAAGAAAAAGCAGATTGAGATAAGTGATTTAGCTGCCTATTGAATAAGGATACACTGTGAATAGGACTGAATTTTAATATCTTAACTTCACCTTTAAGAGTTTTGAATTTTAGTCACTATACTTAAGGTCTATTTATTAAAAAGTTTCAAAAAATTCAATTAGGGTATGGGCCTATGACTGGAGCATGGAGCTATAAGAAATACGCTGACAGTTGAGTCCGTGATAGGACTACGCGTATGCTCCAAATCTGAGGCCCTCCTCTAAGTTCCCTACACAGTGGATATATCCTGTTAAGTGGTATTTTCCTCTATATGGTTAAGATAAGCTAGCTAATGATTTGTATCTAGATTTTCAAAAAGATTTTGACACATTCCCTTATGAGAGGTTTCTGAGAAAATGAAAAAGCCAGAGGATAGGAGACAAGGCTCTGTTGAAGACTGAGAACTGGTTAGAAAAATAGAAACTAGAGTAGGATTAAACGGCCAATTCTGTCACTAGAGGAAAATGAATAGTGGAGTGCCATATTAGAGTTAAAATAAAGGGAAACACCAGAATTGATGGATTAACTGAAATTTTATGATGCTTTCAAGAACTTACTGATTCCTTGTTGTAAATTTATAATGTCATAGTATCTGGCACTATGGTGGAGGCATTAATTATAGTGCTACGTACACCAGGTCATACATCTACTGAAGTAGCAAATTACAAACTTTTATTACTCATAAATATAAAGGCTAAGATACTTGCAAAAATTATTTCAAATACATGTATGTTGGCAGCAGACCCTCATCCAATAATGTAAAATTATATCTCCGTCTAAGACATGTATCCAAATAACTCGATGATCCAGCCTTCTCTCTCTTGATTGGCCGGGTATTTTTTCTCATGTCAGCGACAAGTTCTAAAACCCAACAATTTGCCAGATTTGCAAGTATTTTTATGAGCGACCATGTAAAATCTGTGAGCGACGCTTCTAGAATGTATGAACGATTGCTCACGTGCTCTGCTTGGAGGGAACATAGGACCTTCCATGTTGCCTAAGATTTTCCTACCCAAATGTCCTTATTTCCAACAGCTGCCTGGCACTCCTCCGAGTTGGTCTAGAGCAGGGGGTCTCAAAGTCCCTCCTTGAGGACCGCAATCCAGTCAGGTTTTCAGGATTTCTCCAATGAATATGCTTGAGATCTATGTACCGGGGTCTCAAAGCCCCTCCTTGAGGGCTGCAATCCAGTCGGGTTTTCAGGATTTCCCCAATGAATATGCATGAGATCTACGTGCATGCACTGCTTTCAATGCATATTCATTGGGGAAATCCTGAAAACCCGACTGGATTGCAGCCCTCAAGGAGGGACTTTGAGATCCCTGGTCTAGAGTCTTTACAGCTTTTTCTACTTAGCCTAAGGTCTCCATTCACTAGCGCCAGTTTTATGGCCCTACTAGTGTGCTACCGCAACTTATTGGATCATGGCTGTTGCAATCCTAGCTCTGTTTGTTACAGCAGCTTCCTCCCTCACACCTCTATGGCTTGGCTCTTGTCACTGCTGCAACAGGCATTCTTGTCTCATGTTGTTGCTGCAATGATCTCAAAGGCAAGCCTCGATGTTGCCAGCGGAGCATGTATGGCCTAAAAAAAATGCAGAAGTTTGTGAAAAATAAATGTAAGTCTTGCCTTTACATACCTGTTTCTTAAATGAAAAAGGGCTGGATCTACTGGGTTTCAAACTTGTTTGGGGGAAAAGGAAAGGAGGAGAGCATGTTATAGCAGTATTGTACATTGCTATACAGAGAGACTTGGGCTTGAGTTCTGGCTCATATCTTCCTACTCTTCAGGTCAAAAAGGGTTAGGGATATTACAAGGGAAGTGTTCATAGCCCCTGGGAAGAGGTAGCTTCTGAGATACTCAAAACCTGCCTAAACTTCCTCTCTGACCATATTTAAAACTTACCTTTTTGAAAATTGCTTCTAAGTCTTGAACCCTTAAGACCTAAATACTGACTCTCACTGTATAGGCCTTGTATTTTGTGTGCTTTTTTGTTAGTATAATAAATTTCCTGAATCCTCTTGTTTGTCCTTCCTCTTTTTGATCTTTTCTAAATGTAAGCTCAATGGAGCAGGAATTCTCTTAAAATGTATCTATACAATGCTATGTGCTTTCGGTGGTATTGTAGAAATGATTAAATCACTGTAATAGAGATCAGTAATTGTGCAGTGGTGACACCCAGTGGCTGGCTTAAGGGCTTATGATCGCATGGTTTCAGAAGTCCTCTGATCGAGGACTATAACTGCAAGGACTGTTCCAAAGTAAAGCACGAATAGCAAATAAAAACAAGAGCTCAACCAAAATATATCAAAGACTGAAAACACCACTGCAAAAGCTATACCCAAATTCAGAAGATCTAAAACAGACTGGCAAGATATAAGGTATAAGACCAGCCACAGAAAAAGCAGTGTTCCATATCTTCATCAATTTTAAACTTGTTTAACTGAAGAAACAACTAACAAATATGAGTGAAAGGGCCCAAGACCAATATGTCAAGTAGATACCTGGATCTCACATCATGTGAGGCCTTAAAACATCAACAAACATATCTTAATTTATAACATTTTATTGAAGGAAACAAGTAAATATACAATAATGTAATACAAAGAGATATTCACAATAATATAATACAAAGATAGATTCATAATTATAATATTTCCATACATATTTCTATCATTCCTCCAAAATATATTTCCATAAGACCTATTTCAACCCCCCCTACACCCACCTATTCCCTTCCCCCCATTCTTTTTATTTTCAATTTATAACATTGTATTGAAGGAAATAAGCAAATTATGATATTTCCATACATATTTCTATCATTCCTCCAAAATATATTTCCATATGACCTATTACCCCTACACCCCTCTGTTCCCTCTCCCCCCCTGAATGAAAGATGACATAAATAACCAGGTATTGGGATGCAATGAATGTTTCCAAAGCTTCAGTGTAAAACATTAATAATCATACTTCGTGCTCTAGATGAAAGATTTTGAGTATAGGGGTCCCAAATTTTCAAAAAGAGACGAGTTACATATCTTAAATGGCTTTGATGTTTTAGATTTCCAGTTTTACTTACAAGTATATCTGCTAGTATTCTTATTGGTTACCGATAAACTAAAAGTTTATATTAGACTCCAATGGCCAACCATAGACATGAGAAATCTACAAAATAAAATATGACTTTTCAGGGAAAATTAGCAATCCTGTGTCTTTTTAATTTAAAATCTGTTACTTCTCAAAAGGGAATAGAAGATTTACATCAGACCATTCTTTGTGACCAACAAAAGAGTATGTGAACTATATACATTTTTCTTTTATGCAAAAGTAGATCGCTTAGAATTTAGATTAAGCGATTAATCAAATTATTATTAAACTTGAAACTTGTAGATACTGAATTGTTTAGAACTCTACTATATGGCTTTGGGGAAAATTTGTAATTCTTATTTTGGGGCTTTGAAACAAATCAGAATTTTCAAATTTATGCTTAATTTTACATTTACCACATTTTGTGTCTCTTCCTTTAATATAACTGTTACCTTGATAATGCAAAAAAATAAAAATAAAAATAAAAATTGCCTTGGAAAATATGTGGAAGCTCTATTTAAAGCTGTGCATTATGCCATGGAACTAAAATACTAAAAATAACACAAAGAAAGGGAAATGAAAAGCTATTCATCTAGAAGCAGCCAGAATGACACTAGCTGAAGAATCACATCACTTTAAGCACAAGCAATTGTAGGGTTGGTTTGTTTTCTTCTTTAACCAAAGTGTTATTTAAAGTCTAAGGGCTCCTTTTACGAAGGCGCGTTAGGGCCTTAACGCGCGGAATAGCGCATGCTAGCTGCTACCGCCTCCTCTTGAGCAGGCGGTAGTTTTCCGGCTAGCGCGCACTATAGCGTGCGCACGCTAAAAACGCTAGCGTACCTTCGTAAAAGGAGCCCTAAATGTTGTCTGGTAGAATGAGTTAATTTTCACCAGGTAATGTTAATCCTATCAAAAGGCCAGCATTACATGACGACTTCTGCCAGGTCAAGTAAAAAATAAAAAAAATAAAAAAGACAGTCAGGACATTTGTTGCTCCGGAACATTCACGTCTTGCTGTGTGTACTTTTTGGCTATTTATATGTGTTTATTTTTAAAAAACCAAAAAACTTTCCATGTGAGAACTCCAGCATGAACATTTGGAAGCATGGATGGCATTAGAAACAGAGATTGCTGCTATTTTTTCTTACAAGACAAGCATCTTCTGGGCATCTGAATAAAGTTGACTTTTGAAATGAGCGTCTCTAGAGTTGGCTGTGTTGCAGTGCCCTGCTGTGGAAAGTCTAGTATTGCACGTTCTTATACGGAGCATAACTTAGTTGTTTTCTCCTGGTACCTAAAACTCATTGGGAATTTCTTGTTCTTTTCTTAACAGCCTTCCTGTCTCTGTTCACTTTTGTTAAAGGGATTGTATAGTTTGAACACCTTCCCAGTAGGATCAGATTGGGAGAGCAGTGAGCACTCAAAAGAGAGCTATGAGAACTGGCCGTTTAACATGCCACAAAATAATATAATACACTCAAGTCAAATTTTAATTGGCCGGGTTAAAGAGCTGCTGATAGGCACCTAATTTTTCATTAACCAATTGCTTGGTGGTTCTAGAGAAAGGGAATCATGAATTGGGCAGCAGAATTTGCATGATCTCCAGAAGCACATCTTGTATTAAGAATGGAAGGAAGCCCTAAAACAACAAGTCAGTGTGAGATTAGAAAGGCATGAGCTTAAGACAAGCATAATAAATCTTTCATAATGGAAAAAGAAGTGGTACAGCAAAACTCAATTTTGTGAACATAAGAATAGCCTTACTGGGTCAGACCAGTGGTCCATCAAGCCCAGTAGCCCATTCTCACGGTGGCCAATCCAGATCACTAGTACCTGGCCAAAACCCAAGGGTAGCAATATTCCATGCTACCGATACAGGGCAAGCAGTGGCTTCCCCCATGTTTTTCTCAATAATAGACTATGGACTTTTCCTCCAGGAACTTGTCTAAATCTTTCTTAAAACCAGCTGCGCTATCCACTCTTACCATAACCTCTGGCAATGCGTTCCAGAGCTTAACTATTCTCTGAGTGAAAAAAATTTCCTCCTATTGGTTTTAAAAGTATTTCCCTGTAACTTCATCAAATGTCCCCCTAGCCTTTGTAATTTTTGACAGTGTGAAAAATCGATCTACTTGGATCCATTCTATTCCATTCAGGATTTTGTAGACTTCAATCACATCTCCCTTAAGCCGTCTCTTTTCCAAGCTGAAGAGCCCTAATTGTTGTAGCCTCCATGTCACTCCATGGTGCGACCTCACCTGGAGTATTGCATTCAATTCTGGTTGCCTTATCATAGGAAAGATATAGCAGAACTAGAAAAGGTTCAAAAAGAGCAATCGAGATGTTAAAGAGGATGGAACTCCTCTTGTATGAGGAAAGACTAAGGGCTAGATTCATTTTATTAAAAAGGCCTTATAGAGTTCCTTCTGATATTTGCTGTACAGATGCCAAAAATAATTTTGGTGATCTAATAAACTGAATGTATGTATAAAATGGTGTGTTGGAAAGGATTTGAAATGACAGATTCTTTGGTTATAGCTTGACATTTTGTGGACTTTTCTTTTTAGGAATGACTCCAGAAGAGGCTGCAGATGCTGCACTAAGTTACATGAAAGAAAGGGTAAATGGACATGGAGGAGTTATAGTTATCAGCAAGTCAGGCGGCTGGACAGCTAAATTCTCCACCAAGCAGATGTCTTGGGCTGCAGTGACAGATGGCCAACTACAGTGTGGTATTTACCAGGGAGAGAATCAAATTACAACTGTGGAAGAAGCCCTTGCACTCTTGTTAAACTAGTGTATGTCTATCACCTTGATCCAGCTGAAGCTTATTTTGAGAAATGTTATTTGGTGATTGACTATAGGCAAGTAAAATTAAGGATTAAAAGGAGTCCTCTAGATATAACTAGCTCCAATGGGACACAATGCAATAAAGTGTGGTCTACTATGTTAGAGTTTGAGTAGGATATGAAAGATCATACAATTATGTTTTGATGAATTCTAAATGGACAAAAAATTATTGGTAAAATAGGACATTTGGATTAAACCTTTATACAAATTATTAAGGAAACAAAAACATGTTTGTTCCTAATATCATAAATTACCATCCTTTCTATTATTAAGAAAATTGTTTTTAAATGGTTTATATATTGCAGAATTTCAGTGTATGGGTTTATAAGGGTTTGTGTATCATGTTTTCTAGTTAAAATTCTTAAATTTTGGTCATTTTGGCAATTCTCACATTTTCTGTTTTGATCATGAATATCTTTAAAAATATTAATTTGAATATTATTTTCTAATTTCATATATAATTTTCTGTAAAATGTTCATCGGACAATAAAAACAAGAATGCAGATTGTGTGAGATTTCAGGTTTCTAGATCACTTTACCTTTGTTATTTTCTATTACATCTCTCCATAATATAGGGGTCTAATACCTTGCAGAATAATTTACCCTATAGTGATCATCCTAGTGATCACCTACTGGGTAGTTATCAGACAGTAGATTTATTATAAGTTATAGATGGGTCATGTGCACCTCTTTTACAGTTTTACTTATGTAATCCTTTAACTATGTCAAAAGAAAGTCTTGCTGCTCTACACTATTGCTTAATTTTTCCTTTGCTATCATGACAATTTTTCCTTGCTTGCCACAAGCTTGTTGATACCTTTACCTTTAAAATGCTTGTCTTCTTGAATTTTGAGTAGTCAACCACTTCTCACGAGAACTCTACAATTGTAGGGAGCTTCATTTGCATTCTTGTTACTCCTCCCTTATCACTTGGCTGTCCCTCAGCTCTTCAGTTGTCTTCCTACAAGTGAAAACAAAAGGAGTAGGAATTAAGGCGTGGCCTTGCACACAGTCCCATCTATCTTGCCGAATTCAAGAGGGCCTGGAATAGACACATGGGATCTCTTGGAGAGAGAAAGAGATAATGGTTACTGTGGATGAGCAGACTAGATGGGCCATATGGCCTTTATCTGCTGTCATGTTTTATGTTTCTATGAAAGTGATTTCCAGCTTCTACATCAACCAGGAAGTACACTTGCCTGCCTTCACAACCTCTGGTTTGAGCAAACATGATTGGGTGTTAAAATCATTGGATGTGCACAGACTCTTACTGTGGTATCTAGCAGTTACGAATGAATTTAGATAGTCAGATCATCTGTTTGTCCTGGCTGGAGCAGCCTGTAAAGGTCAGCCAGCATTGAAAACAACAATTTCAAGGTAAATCTGTATGGCCATTTCTTCTGTCTATATCAGAAGTGGAAAGCATCCACCTTATCTGTAAAGGTGCATTCCATGAGAGGTGTCGCTTCCTCATGGACGGAATCCTCTGCAGTTTCCCCTGAAGAGATCTGTGGAGCCACCACTAGCTCTTCTCTTCATACATTCACGATGTTTGGATGGGGATTTACGTCAAGGAATTGATGTCTGGGTGGGAACGTCTGGAAGCAGTGGAAATGCAGTGGGCAAAACTGAAAGGAGTGATTGTAACGGCGACAAACCTTTTTGTGAGGCAAGTAAAAGTAGGAGGAAAAGAAGGCCGTTTTGGTTCTCAAAAGTAGTAGCTGAGAAGGTAAGGAATAAGAGGTTAGCTTTCGTAAGCTACAAAAGATTGCAGAAAGAGGAAGACAGGCAAAAATATCTGGAAAAGTTAAGAGAGACTGGTCGTGTAGTCAGGAAAGCAAAGATGCAAATGGAAGAAAGAATAGCTGACACGGTAAAATGTGGAGACAAGACATTTTATGGATATATTAGTGATAGGAAGAAGTGCAAAAGTGACATTGTGAGACTCAAAGGTGAAGGGGAGGAATATGTAGAAGCTGATAAAGAAAAGGTCGAATTGCTTAACAAATATTTCTGTTCTGTGTTCACGGCTGAAACACCGGGAGCGGGACTGCAAAAGACAAACGTGAATAGGGATGGAGGAGTAATAGACCCTGATCGATTTTCATAGGGTTGTGTTCGTGAGGAGCTAGCTAAAATAAAGTTAGACAAAGTGATGGGGCCGGATGGTGTACATCCGAGGGTGCTGAAGGAACTTAGGGAAGTTCTAGTAGCTCCACTGACTGACCTTTTCAATGAGTCTCTAGAGTTGGAAGTGATACGGGAGGACTAGAGAAGGGTGGATATGGCCCCTCTCCACAAAAGTGGAAGTAAGGAAGAAGTAGGGAATTACAGGCCGGTAAGTCTGACTTCTGTGGTAAGCAAATTAATTTAAAACAGAGAATGGTCAAGTTTCTGGAATCCTGTGGATTACAGGACTGGAGGCAACACTAGAGATAGGACTTGTCAGACAAATCTGATCAATTTCTTTGACAGGGTGACCAGAGAATTGGATAGAGGATGTACACTATACATGGTGTATTTAGATTTTAGTAAAGCCTTTGACAGTGTTCCAAACAGACATCTAATAAATAAACTGAGAGCCCTTGGGATGGGTCCCAACGTGACGGGCTAGGCCAGGAACTGATTGAGTGGAAGGCGAAAGAGGATAGTGATCAATGGAGATCGCTCTGAGGAAAGAGATGTTACCAGTGGTGTGCCTCAAGGTTCTGTTCTTGGGCCTGTTCTTTTTAACATTTTTGTAAATGATATTGCTGAAGGGTTGTCGGGTAAGATTTGCCTCTTTGCGGATGATACCAAAATCTGCAATAGAATAGGCGCGCCGGATGGTGTGAATAACATGAAGAAAGACCTTGCGAAGCTTGAAGAATGGTCTGAAATTGGCAGCTAAAATTTAATGCTAAGAAATGCAAGGTCATGCATTTGGGCTGCAAAAACCAGAGGGAACAGTACAGTTTAGGGGGTGAAGAACTTATTTGCACAATGGAAGAGCAGGACTTGGGTGTGATTGTATGTGATGAACTTAAGGTGGCCAAACAGGTTGAAAAGATGACAGCGAAAGCTAGAAGGATGCTAGGCTGCATAGGGAGAGGCATGGCCAGTAGGAAAAAGGAAGTATTGATGCCTCTCTATAAGATTCTGTTGAGACCTCATTTAGAATATTGTGTACAATTCTGGAGGCCGCACCTTCAAAAAGATATAAAAAGGATGGAGTCGGTCCACAGGTTCCCGAACAGAGTGTCTGTCATATTAGAAGGAACGATTAGGTTCTAATCTTGATTATCTTCTTTCTAGTAGACATACACTCTATTCCTGAAGCCCGCTCTGTCAACTTTGAATTCACCTGCTTCTTACCTTAAGACCTGACAATTCAGACATCTTGTTTCTTTGATCCAGCTTTGACATGAATAGAGGTAGTGGCTACCGCATTGAAGTATCTCCTACACTCTTAGTACAGGTTGCGCTCAAGTTGGTGACTCATTTGGTTTTCATCTTGTTATGTATTGAAAATGTTTAAATTTGATTATCTGTGATATGTTTGCAGATACATTGATGATATGAGCAGAACAGACATGTTTCTTGGGGAGAGTCCCCATACCCCTCCCTTTTTTGTTTCCTCTCCAGGGCTAACTATCTGCTTTGTTATGCACTGAGGAGTTGAAGGACTGTCCAGAGGTAAGGTTGGAGGAGCAAAAAGAATGAAAATGAAGTTCCTTACAAGAGTTCTCATGAGAAGAGTTTGAGGTTGACCACCCAAAGGTTCAAGAATAGAGTGTATGACTACTAGAAAGAAGATTATCGAGGTAAGAGCCTAATCTTTCCTTTTTAAATATCACAATTGCCAAAGTGCTTTACGCTTAAAAGGAAATTGTAGACCAAGGAGCCACAATATGAAGCAAAAAGGAGGTAGACCAGCAGTATTGTACTGTAAATACTATAAGTTTTCATTGATGATGTTGGTGAAGATAAAATGGTAGAATTTAAGAAAGCATTGGGCAAACAGAGGATCTTCATATGCAGAAAGCAAAGGTTAAATTAATCGGGGGATATTATATTGCACTAGAAAGGGAAAATGAGCAAACTTAATTATTTGCGGCCATATTTTATGTTTCTATATTTTATACTGATGTTTGCTTTTGAAACATTTGATGTCTGGCAGTGTCTGTTTTTTCAGAAAACTTAAAAAAAAAAATACTGTACATTAAATTTTGCATTAGAATCTCCAGCTGCTAAGCATGGATTATAAAAAATGGTACAGTGTCATGTATCTATTTTGCTCTTTTTTCTTTACGCCCCACCACTTCCTTTTCATTTTATCTGTGAGCTCCAGTAATTGCTAATTTTTCCTAATTCATTTTTTTACTGGCCTTGTTGATGAGGCACTTTAGTAACATCTGGTATATTTTCTTTAATTGCTCGCACAGAATAGGGTAATGCATGTTGAGAATTGTCATAAGATTATCACTGCTAACTAATGTTATGGTGTCATGACTGCATGATAACTCACCTGCTGATACTAGTGACTGCCGCTTAAGGGGATACTCAACATTTCTGATATTTTAACCGAGTACATTTTGTGAATGATGTTAATATTGACATACTGATATTGCACATTTTCTAAAAGTAAAAAGCTGATGAGAGTTTAGTCTGGTGTTCATCTTCAGCCAGCTGTGTTTGTCCTTATACTGATGAAATTGCACAGGCTTCGGATAATCCTGAGTGTTGAATTACCTATTATGTTGCTGGCTTGCTTCCAAGAGAACAACTACAGTATGTTGAAAAAGATAAACATAAAAGAGAGAATGTGTGTGTGTGGGGGGGGAGGGGGGGTTTCCTAGGCAAATTAATTATGCAGTACTTTTCAAAAATGACTTTTTATTTCAAATATCATTCAAGAAACTCAAAATAAGTGACATGTTGGTATCTCTATAGGTCAGATGTTATCACATATTTACAGAGGAGCATAGCTGGCAAGTGTTGAGATCAAAACAAATAACTTTCATATCCCATATAGTCTTGCTGTCTAAACTAACCCCACCCCATTTTTACAAAACCATAGCGCAGTTTTATTTCCAAAACTCATAGAATTCCTATGAGCATTGGAGCTAATACTGCCGTGCCAGGTGCTAAAAACCACATTACAGTTTTGTAAATGGGGGGGGGGAGGGGTGTTTTTCACTATTACTGCTGCTACTACTACTCTTCATTTCTATAGCTTTTCCTCCTCTATATTCTCTCAGCCTCCCCCACCTCACATCTCTGGTAATATAGGTGTTTGTGGTTTCTTTGTTGGCTCAGCACCAGAGGCAAAAGCCAGCCGGAATTCCATTGGCAACTCATAGCCAAGACCTTTGGAGAACATCTGCAGAGTGATTTGGATGTTATGATATACTCTTTATTCAAAATGTTATTTACTTGTTCTCAGAATTACATAATTTGTTGTGGGGGTACTTGTATATTTGAATAAACATTTACAGTGGGTCCAGAATATGGACGAGCTTTCCTTTGTAAAAGGAACTGATGGTTTATCATGCTGAGTTTTTCCACATTACTCCATTGTTTAAAAAAAAGTGTGACAATCTGATTTAGAATCCAGATTAAATGATTAATAATTGCATTTCAAAGTATTGTTGACTAAATAACTGCATTGTTCATCTTATCCCATGTTCACCTTCTTGTACTTTGAGGTAGCTAGCACAAAGGAGAACTCAAATCCCATTTACCCACCCCCCAATCAAAGGTATACAGCGCAAGAAGATGTATGACAACCCACTAGCAACGCAAGCAGCGAAAATTGATCACCCCTACCTCCAACATGCTGACAGCAACGACCAACTTCAAATCATTTTGAAAAGAAATCAAAACCCTGTTGTTCAAAAAATTTATCAATAAATCATAACACATCTCCATGTCTATCCACACTCTTGTAAATTTCCCATCAAAGTCTCGACCATGTAAACAGCACCCTAATTTGTAATTTTCCTGGAAATAATAATAATTTAATAATAATTTATTTTTTTGTATACCGCCATACCCAGGGAGTTCTAGGCGGTTCACAACAAATAGATGAATTACATACAGTGCGATTGAAAAAAGAAGAACATAGCAAGGCAATCGAAAGGTCAAAACTAGTTTACATTGACAATTTAGGTGAGGGAAGGGCTAAAACAGAGCACATACAGTGTGTACTGTAAAAGAATACAATTGGATTTATGAGAAGGGGGAACAAAGCATATTAGATGAGAGGGGGGGGAGCAGCAATCTTGGAAGGGTGGGGAAAAAGTAAAGGAAGAGGTGGGAAGCGTTGAGGAGGGGGAGGGGAGGGTTAAGGATTTGATCTGTTGCAAAGAAGAGTTTTTGATCTGTTTTCTAATGTGGAGAAGGGGAACGTTAAGGCGAAAGTGGGGAGCATTAAGGATTTGGTCCATTGAAGAGTAGAGTTTTGAGCTTTTTTCTAAAGTGGAGGTATGAAGAGGCGTCAAGTATAATTTGGGCGAGCCATGAATTTAGTTTGGCCGCTTGAAAAGAGAAGGTTCGTTCGAGGAATCTTTTAAGATGACACAATTTCAGTGAGGGAAAAGCGAACATAGTTATTCTGCGGGAGCTCTTATTATTATAGTTCAGGTTGAATGGGGGTAAAGATAGTCTGGTGACATACCAGATACGGTTTTGTAGCAGATGCAAGAGAACTTAAATAGGACTCTGGATTCGAATGGCAGCCAGTGCAACTTGTGGTAGAAAGGGGATATTTGTTCCCATTTCTTCAGGCCAAAGATAAGGCGGATGGCGGTATTTTGGACCAATCTCAGCTTCTTGGTGATTTTCTTGAAGGCGCCTAGATAAATGATGTTACAGTAGTCCAGGACACCAAGAATAGAAGCTTGGACCAGCAGACGAAAGGAGGTGTCGTCAAAGTATTTTTTAATGGTGCGGAGTTTCCAGAGCACCGAGATACTTTTCTTAAACACTAGGTCAGTGTGTTTCTCCAGTGTGAGATGCTTGTCTAAGGTGACTCCTAGTATTTTTAAGGATTGCTCAATACAGTAGTCTAGACCATTGACATGTAGCGCAATTTCCTTGATTTTATCGTTTGGGGATACTAAGAAGAAGTTAGTTTTTTCTGGGTTTAGCTTTAGTCTAAACGCTGTCATCCAAAGTTCGATCTGATTTAGGGTGAAAGATAGTGAGTTTAGAAGCTCTGAGGTAAGGTAAGAGAGCGGAATGATTATGGTGATGTCGTCTGCGTAGATGAAGAATTTGAGCTTTAAACTCTGCAGGAGGTTTCCTAGGGAGGCAAGGTAGATGTTAAATAGGGTGGGGGACAATGTCCAGTTATCTTCTTTTGTAATCCGCCTAGAACTGCAAGGTACTGGTGGAATAGAAGTCACTAATGTAATGCAATGTATTTTATTTATTTATTTATAAGATTATTCATTTATTACAACAAATAAAAACTATAAGCAATTACAAATCAGTTCCAGGAAACAATCAAATCATACACAAACTTAAATTTCTAGTCCACATTATTAGGACTACTGCTAACCCAGTAGAGGAGCACCTGTAAAGTAGTTCATATGAAAAGGGAAATATATATATATATATATAATGTGTGTATGCATATATAAATAAATATATATACGCATACAGGAAATTCTTTGATATTGTATTATCTTTTACTGTAATCCACTTGGAACGTTACAGTTAAGTGGGATATAAATATGGAATTAAATTATATAGGAAATTAAATTTGAACTAATTGATTCTATCTCCAGTGAGAACCTTTCTGGAAATCACTTGCAAAATGGATTTTAGTTTGCAAGCCCCAATATTATGGAATTTGCTTCTACATAATTCAACATCAGGTGTAATTTACCCTGTTTTTAGGGCACAAGTTAACTCCTGGTTTGTTATTCAAGCACTTGATTCTTTATGACTGCATAGATCATGATTTTATTGAATGTATCTTTGTTTTGGCATTTACTCCCCCCCACCCCCCTCTTTTTACAAAGCAGCGTTAGTCTTTTTTTATTGCTGATCATAGAGGTATAGGAATTCTATGAGCATCTGAGCTAATACCGCAATGGCCAGCGATAAAAAAGCCTAATGCATCTTCGTAAAAGGGGGGGGGGGTAATTTTTTGGTATTTTACATTAAGTACTGTTTGTTTTTGTTTTTATTACTGTATTCTTGCACGTGTTTACATATGGTGTAAAATTTTATATTATGGATTATTTATATACTTACCTTCCCTTGGCTCTTCTAAATAGATTAATGCAACTGTGTTTATCAAGACTTTTCATTATGTTTAAGAACATAAGAATAGCCTTACTGGGTCAGACCAAATGGTCCATCTAGCCCAGTATCCCATCTTTGCGAAGGCCAATCCAAGTCACAAGTACCTGGCAAAACCCCAAATAGCATTCCATGCTACTGTCCCATGTCTGTCTCAACAGCAGAGTATGGCCTTTGTATTGTTAACTGCCTTGATAGTGAAATAAGAGGTATTCTTGTACAATCCCACTTTATTCCAGGACCAGTGGGTTATTTCCATCTACCTATCAAGACTTTACAGGAAGCCTCAAATTTCAGAGGTTTAAACCCCTCCCCCTCTTACCTCATCACTGTCACTGGTTCTGTAAACATTAGTCTTTCTTCCTACAAGCAAGGCTGTAGGAGCTTACCTTTTCAGCTTGTGTTTTATTTCATGTAATTTCAGTCTTTGCGTTCACGGTTTTCACCCTCATGCTGCGGCAGTTCTCTGCGGGGACAGCTCCAACTGTGGGAGATCGCATACCATATCAGTGAGTAGAGGTAGTGGAGCACAGCTGGAAGTTGAATGAGGAGGTTAAGGCAAGAAACTTAGAGGCTTAAGTGTTAGAGAGATCGTCAGTGTGAGTATTAAAATCCCCAAGAACCAGAGAGGGAGAAGATGAATCAGGGAAGCCAGGAGTCAAATTTAGTGAGAAAGAAGGAAGGGAGGGACTTGTTGGAGGAACAATAAATGACTGCTATCCAGAGAGGTAGAGGAGTGAATGGACGGACAGAGTGGACTTCCAAGTGAGGAGTTTCCAATCTTAGTCATCATGATCCTCAATCTAGTTGGAGTTTCAGGTTTTCTCCAATTAATATGAATTATTTGCAAACACTGCCTCCATTGTATTCAAATAGATCTCATGCATATTCATTGTGGAAATCCTGAAAATCTGACTTGGCGAGGGCCAAGGTTTGTCCCTTCTGGTTTAGCTCATCTACTGAATCCCCTGTTATAAATATGAAACATAGAAACATAGAAGATGACGGCAGAAAAGGGCTACAGCCCATCAAGTCTGCCCACTCTGCTTACCCACCCCCTGTCTATGCCCTAATGATCCAATTTCCTTATCTTGACCCTCGTAGGGATCCCACATGGGTATCCCATTTATTCTTAAAGTCTGGCACGCTGTCTGCCTCGATCACCTGCACTGGAAGCTTGTTCCAATGATCAACCACTCTCTCTGTGAAGAAATACTTTCTGGTGTCGCCATGAAATTTTCCGCCCCTGAGTTTGAGCGGGTGCCCTCTTGTGGCCGAGGGTCCCTTGAGAAAGAAAATATCATCTTCCACTTCGACACGTCCCGTGAGGTACTTAAATGTTTCGATCATGTCTCCCCTCTTCCTATGTTCCTCAAGAGTGTAGAGCTGCAATTTGTTCAGTCTCTCTTCGTACGAGAGACCCTTGAGCCCCGAGATCATTCTGGTGGCCGTCCGTTGAACCGATTCAATTCTGCGCACATCTTTACTGTAATGTGGCCTCCAGAATTGCACACAGTACTCCAGATGAGGTCTCACCATGGCCCTGTACAACGGCATTATGACTTCAGGCTTTCGGCTGACGAAACTTCTATTGATACAACCCAATATCTGCCTTGCCTTAGATGAAGCCTTCTCCACTTGATTGGCAGTTTTCATGTCTGCACTGATGATTACTCCTAAATCTCGTTCTGCTGAAGTCCTAGTTAAAGTTTCTCCGTTCAAGAAGTACGTCCTGCATGGATTTCCGCTTCTGAGGTGCATGACCTTACATTTCTTAGCCTAGCTGCCAGGTTGAGGACCAACTTTCCAATGTAAGCAGGTCCTGCGCCATATAATTCTGTAAACTGCATTCACTTACTATATTACATAGTTTGGCGTCATCGGCGAATAGTGTTATTTTACCTTGAAGCCCTTGAGTCAGATCCCCTATGAATATGTTGAAAAGGAGTGGACCCAGGACCGAGCCCTGCGGCACTCCACTGGTCACCTCCGATGTTTTAGAGAGGGTACCATTAACCACCACCCTCTGAAGTCTGCCACTCAGCCAATCATTGACCCATGCAGTTAGTGTCTCTCCTAACCCCATCGATTCCATCTTGCTTAGCAGCCTGCGGTGTGGGACACTGTCAAAAGCTTTCCTGAAGTTCAGGTACACGACGTCCAAAGACTCTCCCAAGTCCAACTTTCTTGTTACCCAGTCAAAGAAGCTGATGAGATTGGATTGGCAGGACCTACCCTTGGTGAATCCATGCTGACTGGGATCCCGAAGATTCCCTTCATTCAAGATCGTGTCCAATTTGCTTTTAATTAGTGTTTCCATGAGTTTGCACACTATTGATGTGAGACTCACCGGTCTATAATTCGCAGCCACTGCCCTGCAACCCTTTTTATGCAGAGGAACGACATTAGCTAATTTCCAGTCCAGGGGAACTTTCCCCTTACTTAGGGAGAGATTGAATAGCTCAGCCAACGGTTTCGCCAGGACATCGCTCAATTCTCTGAGCATTCTTGGGTGCAAATTGTCTGGTCCCATGGCTTTGTTCACCTTGAGTCTTGCCAGTTCACTGTAAACTTCACCTGGTGTGAACTCAAAATTCTGAAACGGGTCTTCTGTGCTTTGTGTTGCCTTCAACTGGGGACCGTGTCCCGGTGCCTCACAGGTGAAGACTGAGCAGAAGTATTCATTCAGTAGTTCGGCTTTATCGGAATCTGCTTCCACGTAACTTCCGTCCGGTCTTCTAAGGCGTACTATCCCGCCTGTGTTCCTTTTTCTGTCACTAATATACCTGAAGGATTTGTCTCCCTTTTTAATGTTTTTTGCCAGAATTTCTTCCACTCGAAGTTTTGCCTCCCTAACTGCCATTTTGACCGCTGTAGACCTGGTCCTATATTCTACTTTTGCCTCTCTTTTCTCCGTGCGCTTGTAGGAGAGAAACGCTTTTTTCTTCTCCTTAATGAGGTGCGAGATCTCCGCGGTGAACCGTTGGGGTTTATTGTTTCTTTGTCGTTTATTTACTGATTTTATGAAGCGGCTAGTTGCTTCATGTATGGTTGATTTCAGTGTTAACCACTTAGCTTCTACATCATCGGTCTCCGCTTAGTCCTGCAGCGTCTGATGGACGAAATCTCCCATGCGTGCGAAGTCTGTGCCATTGAATCTATGCATGCCATTGAATCTATGCATGCTTCAAGGCAGGATATTGTGCTTCTCTTCATAGAAAACAATGAAAGAAGAGGCACGGGAGATTTGAAAAACAACCTTCAGTTGCATATACTTTATTGTTGATTTTTCCAAAGTCTAAAAACAAGTCCTTAACATACAAAATGAATGCGGTCCCAACTCGGATCCAAGTTTTGGCAACGGTGTCACCTTTCTCAGGTGCCATTGAGTCTGTGCATTGAATCTATGCATGCCATTGAATCTTCCATGCTTCAAGGCAGGATATTGTGCTTCTCTTCATAGAAAACAATGAAAGAAGAGGCACGGGAGATTTGAAAAACAACCTTCAGTTGCATATACTTTATTGTTGATTTTTCCAAAGTCTAAAAACAAGTCCTTAACATACAAAATGAATGCAGTCCCAACTCGGATCCAAGTTTTGGCAACGGTGTCACCTTTCTCAGGAGACAACAAGGGACTTGTGATTCTTTGCGAATATTGCACGGTAACACGTCGGCATCTCTGCACAGAAAAGAATCTTGTTTTTGAGACCACATTTATTTTGTATGTTAAGTATTTGTTTTTGGACTTTGGAAAAATCACCAATAAAGTATATGCAACTGAAGGTTGGTTTTGGCATCTCCTGAGCCTCTTTCATTGTTTTGTTTTAACCTGAGGCTTTTACCTTCTTTCCTGCTGTTTGCTTCTCTTCATAGGCCTTGACGACTCTTCTCTAAACATAGCATTTATGGTTGTGACCATAAAGTTCAATTTTGGTCTCTTCACTCCAAATTATTTTGTTCCAGAAGGTTTGAGGCTTCTCTAGGTGCAGTTTGACATATTGTAAGTGGGCTGTTTTGTGGCTTTTTTTCTGGCAACTTTACCATGCAGCCCATTTTTGTTAAAGCATCTTATTGTGCATGCTGAAACATCCACACCACTTTGTTTTGGAGAAGCCTGTATTTCAATAGAAGTTGCCTGTGGGCTTTTCTTTGCACTCCTACAAAGTTTCTTAGTAGCTAGGTCTGAAATCCTTCTTGGTCTACCCGATATTAACTTCGTATTTACAAAACCCAGTTATTTTCTACTTCTTGATCAAAGTTTAAACAGTACTGATTGGCATTTTTAAATCTCTAGATGTGGTTCTTCTAGTCCTTTGAACTTGCTTGATATTTTGCAGTGGAACTAAACAAGCAATTGGATACTAGTCATTTTAAAGAAAATTTATCCAAATATGAGGTCTTTAAATAGTAAAACTTCCACCATTCATGAGCTGATTGTTAATGAATGTATGCATATTTTATGTATTACTGAACTTCAAAACTGAGATGGATTTTCATTTCTTGCAATCATGCTGCCCTGATTTCCTCTCTTCAGCAATCTTGAATGAATAAATATGTTGGGAAGGGGAGGGGGAAGAGTAGGAGGAAGGAATTGCTATTGTATATCATGATTTTTTTCTATTAAAAAATAATCCTATCCATCAACCCTATGATACTGAATGCTTGCTCCTGTAATGCAGTAGTTTTGATATGGTGATTTTCTTACACAGTCATACACACCAAGGTTATAGGTGATGTACAATGAGGAATATTAACATGAAGTTTTTGATCTTTTAGGGTAATATGTTGTATCTATGAGTTCTTATCTATAGAAGCCCTAGGCTTGTCTCTGGAACTTTGTAGATCAACTCATGTAGCTGGTTTGATTTTTATTTTTTATTTTTTTTTACCTGAACAATGTACATTCAGAGACTAATTTACAAATTCAAATCTGCTCTTAACCAGCTTGACAGAGACAAATGGCATTTTATAGACTAAAAGAAAACAAAACAAAGTAGGACATGTGAATGTTCAGGATTCTGTATCAACTTTAATTCTCCGTAGAAAATGTCAAAGTTCATTGGAATGCAAACTCAATCATGAGCTCTCAAGACCAGAATCTACTTTGAAGATACAAGCTTGAATCTCTTCAATTTTCATATAGTAGCTTCAGTTATGAAAGTTGAGAGGATTCAAGTGACTCTGCTATCCTGTTCAGATCATTATCAAATGCTAGAAATATCACTTTATTGAAATTATTTTCTGCTAGCACAAAACTGAGTCTGGAATTTCGTAAGTATTTTAGAGCAGTGTTCTTCAACCACCGGTCCATGGACCAGTGCCGGTCCACAGAAATTTCCTCCCGGTCCACAGGGCCAGCACGTACATCAGGCGCAAAACAGTGTTCTTCAACCGCTGGTCCATGGTGTGATCGATGCAGCATTATCTTCGAGCCAGCTCCCTCTTCCTAACTGATTCAGTGCACAAAGCCTCGGGCAGCGGCTCCTACGGGCATCCTGCGCCTGAACAGGAAACCTTCTCTCCGACGTTGCAACATCAGAGGGAAGGCTTCCAGATGAGGCACGGGACGGGCAAGGTGCAATTAGTACTATTATGGGGGCGGGGTCTAGGATGGAGATTGGGTAGAGATGGGCAGGGTCCGGCCCATGACTTAGCCCAGTGTTTTTCAACCGCCGGTTCACGGACCGATGCAGGTCCACAGAATAATTTTTTTATTTCTGCCGGTCCACAGGTGTAAAAAGGTTGAAAAACACTGTTTTAGAGAACTTATTCTTGGATTATATAACCAGTTCAGTTGATAGAAAGGTTGCTACTTGGAAAAGAGAACTAAAATAATGTGATTAACACCATTGCCTTTTAAAGAGATGTCTGATCACTGTGAACAAGTCTACTCCTTGATCCTTGGATGAATTGTGCACTATGGAACAATTAAGAGTTTGATAGGCACTGGTGTAAATCTGCCTCTGATGTGAATAAAGCCTCATGCAAAACTCACCAAGTCTTGTGTAAGATGACTGTAGAGACCAAGATAAATGATTTTCTGAGTTAATTAGGAATCTCACAAAATGCATGTGCTGTAAACCCTAGTCAGCCTTCTGTTATTCCTTGTAATCAATTTGCAAAGAACTTTTCAGATAAGAAGCTAGGTATCCATAATGAACTGGATGCATCTGAAGGGAAAATGGAAATTTATGCTTATTAGAGAATAAACCTGCATATTAGATTTTTTGGGGGGAAATGGGTGGGGGCTCTTTTCTCATGAGTAGACTTTGCTTGTTGAGAGTTGATAGCCTAAGGGGCTCATATTTAACCAAAACAAAACAAAGTACCAAAAAGGTAAAAGTGGCAGATGTACATGTTTCTTAAATGAAGATGTTTAAATTGTATAACCAACCCAAAAAAACACAAACCTTCCAAGTCCGATATTTGCTGAAAACAAAATGTTCCCAGAGGGGGCATTTCAGGGGTAGGTAGTGGGCATGTGCTAACGTGATCAACAAATAGCAAAATGATTTCCTGGGGGTTGAAAGAAATATTTGATGAATTAGACCTGCTTTATAAGCATCTAGGGCAAGGCCAAACATGTTTTTGGACCCATTTGTTGGAGAGTAGAGAGATTGAAGTGGTTGTTTGTGAGAAATAGAGGAGAGCTGCTAAGTGGTTTGTTACCTTTGTGTTTGCCCCAGTCTGAATTCTTTAACCCTCACATTTCCTGCTTTAACTCCTCTGTGTCTTACCTCCTTACGTCTTTGCCCACACTTGCTGGCCAACTCAGTCACACTCATCCCTTTCTCTGTATCTGCCCCCTTCCCCCATTAAACCCTCAGACCCTGATTCTACAAAGTGCGTCCCGATTTTAGGCAGCTGTAGGCGTCCTACAGCTGTCTAATCAGCCAATCGGGATGCAAGTTAAAAAAAAAAAAAAATGCTCCCCAGGCAGGCCGCCTATATTGAAGGCGCCTCCGGGACCCTAGGGATGCCCGCAAGACGCCTAAGATCACCTAAGGGCCTTAGGCGAACCTAGGCAGCCCTATGCGTCTCCCTAGTAGAGGAAGAGACGTTTACAATGTAGGCCAGCAAAATGCTGGTCTACACTGTAAGTAGACGCGGCCGCTATACTTATCGCAGCAAGGGATCTCTCTGCCGCTATGAGTATAGCGGCCGCGGCCGCCTGTCCGATTGCCGGCAGGAGGGTGCCCAACCCCTCCTGCCGGAAGATGCCCCCCCCCCGACACTACCAATCACCGGCAGGAGGGTGCCCAATCTCTCCTGCCAGAAGACGCCCCCCTCCGCATACACCCCCGCGCTAACAGCCCCCAAACCTCCCCCCACCAAACTAAGGCTTAGTGGGGATGGGCGGACCCGCTATGCCTAAGGCCTGATTGGTTCAGGCTTCTAGAGCCAGGGTCAATCAGGCCTTAGGCTTCGCAGGATGGGCCGGGAAGGGGCGGGCCTGCCGGCTGGACGGGCAAGACTCGTCTGGCCAACAATTAAAGGCTAGTTTGGTGGGGGTAGGTTTGGGGGCTGTTAGCACGGGGGGAGGGTGCGGAGGGGGGCATCTTCCGGCAGGAGGGATTGGGCACCCTCCTGCTGGTGATCTGTAGTGTTGGGGGGGGGGAGGGGGCATCTTCCAGCAGGAGGGTTTGGGCACCCTCCTGCCGGTGATCGGTAGAGTTGGGGGGAGTGGGGGTATCTTCTGGCAGGAGGGGTTGGGCACTCTCCTGCCGGCAATCGGACAGGCGGCCACGGCCGCTATACTTATCGTGGCAGAGAGATCCCTTGCTGCGATAAGTATAGCGGCCGTGTCTATTCTAACCCGATTCTGTAACCGGCGTCTGTAACATGGACGCTGGCTACAGAATCGGGGTTTAGTGTAGGCCCAATTCTGTGTAGGACACCTTTCCTGGGCCGTCCTATACAGAATCCGGCCCTCAGTGTCCCCAAACTCCCTACCTGCTTGTCATCTGTCTTATGGTTGCTGTTTGTCCAGTCCCAGTTTGTCACTGTTTTCTGTGCGGCTGGTGTGTAAGTGAAGACCATTTGCTGTTGGGAAAGAGTGCCCTGTGCAGCTGGTGTATGTGTAAGGACTGTTTACTGGTGCTAGTGCTGGGTCTCACTAGATGGCGTGTACACACTGATAGTACTAGGATCAGTGGGTTGAAGCTGTGGTGATGAGACACCAATGTGCTGAATACTATTGTAGCTGATGCCTTACTGGATTTGGCTGAGAGTTTGGAGGGGGAAGCCCTAGAGGAGATATCCCTAGTCTTTAGGCCCCAAACCTGCTTCCTGAACCTCATCGACCAGGAATGCCTTATTAAGTACTGCTTTGATAGGGCTGCCATATAGCACCTCTGTGACCAGCTCCTCTACCAGGCCAGGATATGCAGGAATAATCCACTGCTATTCCACCTAATAGTCATTGCCTTCCTTGCCTTTCTGGCCACTGACACTTTCCAATCAGTGCTAGCAGTCAATGTAGGCCTCACACACCCTGCCATCTCCAGCTGTCTTGTCCAGTTCCTTGATGCCTTCCTCAGCCACATTTCAGTCTCTGTTACCTTCCCTTCCACTGCCCAGACCCTGCAGAACAGGCCTCGGTTCTATACCACAGACCACTTCCACTCAATTATAGGTGTCATTGACAAGTCAAGCTATTTTCTAAAACATGCAGCTGCTCCATTAAGGTGATAACTAGGTTACCCCAGCCTTCTTGGACAGCAAATGCAGCCATACCACTTAGGTTTGTAGCGATGGCTGCTCTGTATAGCAGAGCACCACACTATGGGAACATTTAAACAACCAGGCAACTCCATTTAGTCAATGCAAGGATGCACAGTAAGAGTCCATTCTATTATGCCCCCTCTGTTAAACCTTCAAATAGTCTTCACATAAATGCAGGTGTGTAAATACACCAGGGATGCATGTAACTTACAGAACATGTACTTATGTGGGAGCTTATCCCATGCTCTGCCCTATGTATTATGTAAGTGAAGTGGATATTTGCAGAATAGCACTTACCCTGCCGTCACAGCCACAGGTGCACACATATATGTGTAAGTGCAAGTATTCTAGACATTTACACATGAATGGGCATGTAAATTAAGGCAATTAGATGACTGAATTGTACTTTACATTCATTGGCTTTCATTTTTCTCTTTTATATGATAAATGGTCAAGCTTCTTCCATCACGCCTTCTGCTTTTTATCCCCAACTGCCATTCACATTCCACTCTATACTATATTTGTCCCAACTAAGCTTATTTAGCATCTACCATGACTTTGGTTGCCAGTACCTCTGCAATTATGCTATTATAGGCATCTCCCACACTCTCAATAGTCATTCTTTTTCAAGTTTGCAATTTCTTATCATGACCCTTTATTTTCCTTTTCTACAGAAAATTTCATCTTGCTTTATTTTAGTGAGAAGACAAATCGAGAGATTTATGCAATAAGAAAACAGAACATTTTTCAAAGTGAAATTTCTATTATCTAGGCCAGTATATCGCAAACTGTGTGCTGAAGCACACTAGTGTGCCTCCTGAGATTCCAAGTGTTCCGCAGCACACTGAGGAGGAAGAGAGATGCCGACCAGTGACTTGCCGTCTTGTAGGGCCAGAGGTTCTCAACACGCGGTACGGCGCCAGCGCTGCAAGTCTAGCGACTTCCTGCTGCTGTTGCGTATCTCCTGGGACTTCTGCCTGCCTTATCTTCTCTCCCCTCCCCTGGACCAGCAGCGGCAGCTCAATGTACATTTTATATTACATTACATTAGTGACTTATATTCTGCCTTAACCTTGCAGTTCTAGATGGATTAGCATTAGTTTAGATGTGGTTCCATCAGGCAGCCTCGGGGCCTTTGCTAGGCCGATCTGTTTCGATGATGGAACTTCCTTTTTTGTTAGAGGCGGGCCGGCCTAGCAAAGGCCCCATGGCTGCCTGATGGAACCGCGTCTAAACTAATGCTAGTGGCAGCTGTGTGGGGAACATAAAAGTACAGTGAGCTGCCGCTAGAGAGAGGAGAGGTACTGCTGGACAGGAGAGGAGGGAAAGGGAAGGGAAGAGAGGTAGAGTTGCTGCTGGACAGGGGGAGGGAAAGGGAAGGGAGAAGAGGTGCTGTTGGGTGTGGCAGAAGGGGAGAGAAAGGTGCTGCACACTGGAGGGGAGGGTGAGATGGTAGTATTGTAGTGGGGGGTAGGGGGTCCACCAGGGCAGGAGGGGTTGGGCTCCCTCCTGCCTGATCGTGTAGGGGGGTGGGAGGCGAGAGGCCAGGAGGGCTTGGGTTCCCTCCTGGCCTGATCCTAATCAGGGAGGGGGGGTTGCCGCGGGGCAAGAGGGCTTGGGCTCACTCTTGCCCCGATGCTGTCAGGGAGTTGGCGACCCGCAGCAGGAGAGATAGGGCAAAACGGCAGTCAGGGAGGCCAAACTCCGAATGAAGGAGAACCTTGCGAAGAACATCAAGAAGGGCGATAAATCCTTCTTCCGGTATATTAGTGACAGAAAAAGAAACACAGATGGGATAGTACGCCTTAGGAAACCCGATGGGAACTATGTAGAATCAGACTCCGACAAAGCCAAACTTTTAAATGAATACTTCTGCTCGGTTTTCACTTGCTGCCGACGAGGGAAAACTCGGAAGACCCGTTTCAAAATTTCGAGTTTACGCCCAGCAGTGTCTACGAGGAGCTATCAAAAGGTGAACAAAGCTATGGGACTGGACAAACTACACCCTAGGGTGCTCAGGGAGTTGAGTGACATCCTGGCGGAACCATTATCCGCGCTCTTCAATCTTTCCATAAGTACAGGAAGAGTCCCATTGGACTGGAAAACGGCTAATGTCATTCCACTCCACAAAAAGTGATGCAGGACTGAGGCTAAGAATTATAGACCGGTGAGTCTCACATTGATAGTGAGTAAACTTATGGAAACACTAATCAAACGCCAATTGAATATGATCCTGAACAAGGAGAATCTACGAGATCCCCATCAACATGGTTTTACGAAGGGAAGGTCCTGCCAATCAAATCTGATCAGCTTCTTTGACTGGGTAACAAGAAAGTTGGATATAGGGGAGTCCTTGGACGTCGTGTACTTGGACTTCAGCAAAGCGTTTGATAGCGTCCCACATTGCAGGTTATTGAGCAAGATGGGTTCGATGGGACTAGGTGAAACATTAATCGCATGGGTTAGGGACTGGCTTAGAGGTAGACTTCAGAGGGTAGTGGTAAACGGTACCCTCTACGATACGACGGAGGTGATCAGCGGAGTGCCGCAGGGCTCAGTCTTGGGCCCGATCCTATTTAACATCTTCGTAAGAGACTTGGCTGAGGGGCTTCGAGGTAAAATTACATTATTCGCCGATGATGCCAAACTATGCAACCTAGAAGGCAACTGCACAACAGATGAAAGCACAGTGCCCGACAAAAGCTCAATGCCCGACAGTATGACGCAGGACCTACTCCTGCTGGAGCATTGGTCAAAGACTTGGCAACTAAGTTTCAATGCCAAAAAATGCAAGGTCATGCACCTTGGTGGCAAAAATCCATGCAGGTCTTACACCCTAAATGGTGAGATCCTAGCAAGGACTGTAGCAGAATGTGACTTGGGGGTGATTATTAGCGAAGACATGAAGACTGCCAATCAAGTGGAGAAATCTTCATCCAGAGCTAAACAAATCATGGGCTGTATCCGTAGAAGTTTCGTCAGCCGTAAGACCGAGGTCATAATGCCGTTGTACAGATCCATGGTGAGATCCCATCTGGAATACTGTGTAGAATTCTGGAGGCCGCATTATCAAAAAGATGTGCGGAGAGTTGAGTTGGTTCAGCAAATGGCCACCAGGATGGTCTCAGGTCTCAAGGATCTCCCATATGAGGAACGACTGTGTAAGTTGCAGCTGTACTCACTCGAGGAACGCAGAGAGAGAGGAGACATGATCAAGATGTTCAAATATGTCATGGGCCGTATCGAGGTGGAAGAGGATCTCTTTTTCCTTAAAGGATCCACGGCAACAAGAGGGCATCCGTTGAAAATCAGGAGTGGGAAATTTCATGGCGACACCAGAAAATATTTCTTCACCGAAAGGGTGGTTAACCGCTGGAATAATCTTCCACAACAGGTAATTGAGGCCAGCAGCGTGCCAGATTTTAAGAAAAGATGGTATTGGCATGTGGGATCTCTTCATGGAGGTAGTTAGGGGATGGGCCATTAGTGTGGGCAGACTAGATGGGCCGTGGCCCTTTTCTGCCGTCATTTTCTATGTTTTTTTCTGTTTCTATGTTCAGTTGTGACCTATACAAGGACAATATTACTTTTTTTGATGGTGATATCTCTACATGTGTAAACATTGTTGGCATTTCCCATTGCTTTATTACGTTGACTGGCTCTCTTGAAATCATCTGAGATGATTACTTCCAGATTTGTTTGGACCTTATCCAGTTCTTATGTTACTAACTGATATATTGCTAATGGATTTTTGTACTAATATATTCTATCACAATATAGGATTCATTCATTAATTCTTAAATTCAACTTCGAAACCTTTTTACTTAATCTCATTTAATTTACAGACTTCAGTGGTGTCACTTAAGGCTCAAATATGTCTCCAGCCCTAAGCTTTATACACCCTTATCATCATCAGTCCAATTGAATTTTGTATCACAAATGTATGATTTTATGCCCTTATTTTTTGCACAAACTCAGGTTTCAAATCCTTGGGAATAAATATTCCAATTTCTTCAATTCTCCACTCACATTTTCATCAGTTTTGGCATGTTTATTGTGTTACAGATCTTTATATTATCACAAACAAGCATACTAAGGCTAGTTCTATTATCTAGACTCCTATATTTAAGGGTTCTTTGTGTGTGTAAATATATAACATATTAGCATTCCAGTAGTGATATGAGAGATTGTGGCAACCATTTTTCAGAGACAGTTTCTAGGAGCAGGAGCAAGTGTGGTAAGTGGGGTTTGTTCCTGCCTTCATTGCCCCTCTGGGGGCTTATGGTCAATGGGGATGGGGAATGAGGATCTTGCCACATCAGGACTGGGGGTGGGATGGGGATCCTGCCTCATCAGGGGGAAGGGAGGGAGAGGGATTGGAAGGGGAGCTATGTGCTTCTAGAGGGGGAGTGAAAGGGAAGATCAGAGGGGAGCTGCAGAATGTTCTAGGGGGGAGGGGAGATGGTTAGTGACGCTTCAGGCCAGGACCCAAAGTTAACCAGGCATCAACCAATATTGAGACTAGTGCTCAGATAACTGTCTACATAAAATTAGAGCAGTCTTTCATTTGTCCTAACTTTATGTGGTTGCTTAGCTGGTTAGTGGATTGAAAATCATCACTAACTGGTTTAACTTCCATTCCAACATAACTGCACCCCCAGACAGCCCACAAACTGATGACTCCCAAATCTACCTCTCCACACTAGATATCAATACAGGAATTCAGAGCCAAATGTTAGCCTGCCTGCCTTACATTGCTGCTTGGATGTCTTACCGTCATCTATAACTGAATAGGGCTAAAACTGAACTCCTTAATCTTTCTGCCTAACCCCCCCCCCCCCCTACTGTTCTCTATTTCTGTGAATAACACTAACCTCCTAAGCTCACAACTAGAGAATGACACGGGGAAAAAATCTGTCCCCGTCATGTCCCCGTCCCACCGTCCCCTTCACCGCCCCGTCACCGCCATTTCCTTCACCGCCCCATCACTGTCACTGTCATCCCTTTCACCGCCCCATCACCGTCACTGCCATCCCATTCACCGCCCCATCACCATCCCCACAGCATCCATATAAGCCTCAGTACTGCAATATTTAGCTTATTCCTTCCTTATAAATCAAAGTTCTGGCTGCTGAACTAGAGAAAGATGTTCAGCTGGCAGGGCTTTGTTTATAAATTTGTATCAACACAATTAATATACTACTTTATCCTAAAGCAAAAAAGAAAAAGAAAATAAATAGAATTTTTTTTTCTACCTTTGTTGTCTGGTTTCTGCTTTCCTCATCTTCTCATTCAATTCCTTCCATCCACTGTGTATCTTCTTTCTGGGTCTTCCATTTGCTCGGTTACTGTGCCTCTCACTTCACCCCCCCCAATTGGTCTGGCACCCATCTTCTTCCCTCCGCTCCCCCATAGTCTGGCATCTGTCTTCTTCCCTTCCAGCGTCTTCTCCCCACTCTGTCTTCCACAGTTCCCTTCAGGGTCTGTTCCTCTCCACCCTCCTTCAATGTCTGTTCTATTCCTTTCTACCACCATACTTCCCTCCCTTCTTCACCATCTGTTCCTTTCTACCACCCTTCAGCTCCTCTAATGCGGCCTCCCTCCCTCCCTCTTACTTTCGTGGCATGTTACAATGTAATTTGTGCAAGCCGCTTGGGCCTGCGAGCTCGGTCCCCAAACAATCTCGCTTCTGTGTTCCTATTTTCCCCATTTCTAATATCTCCCCTATGTATCTGGCATTGCCCCCCCCCCCTGTGTCCATATACCATCCCCATGGCATGTATGTCCCCTTTATGTCTCTGTCCCTATGCCCCATGCACATAATTTCCCCTCTGTTTCTGTTACCTTCCTGTGTCCAGATTTCCCCTGTCTTCCTCTTCCACACCAATGTGTCTCTTCTCTGCAACCCCATCTAGCTTCTTTCCCTCTTTCTTCCCCCCCCCCCCTGCTTCCAGCATCTGGCTCACCTGCCTGCCCTCCCCTTTCTTTCCTGCTGTGGGTTTCTTTCTCTCCCTCTTCATCCCCTTGGCCCAGAATCTCTTTCCCTCCCACTCCCTCCTTCCTAGTGTGAGCCTCGCGCGGTCCAGCAGCCCCCTCCCGCCCGATTGCAGCATTCAGTCAACTCCCTCCCTCCACCTCACCTTAGATGCCTAGTTTGCCGGCTTTCTTTTTTGCTCAGCCGCACGTGTTCAAAAACCCGCGTACCTGCGGCTGCTCTGCTGTTCAATCTTCTCCTCTGACGCAACCGGAAACAGGAAGTTGCAGCAGAGGAGAAGATTGAATAACTTGAGCAGCCATGCTTGCGCGGCTCTTTGAAAGAGTGCGGCTGGGTAAAAAAGAAAGCTGGCAAACTGCATCTAAGGTGAGGTGGAGGGAGGGAGATGGTGGAACGCTACGATTGGGCAGCTGGGGGCTGCTGGACCGCGCGATTCTTCATTGCCTCACTGCGGAGACAAGTCCATTCACCGCTCCACGGGGCGGTGAATGGCCTTGTCCCTGCCCCGCAGCGACCACTATTTATTCTTTCCCCATTTCGGCGGGTAACAATCACCGTGTCATTCTCTACTCACAACCTCAGGATGATCTTTGAATTCTCTCTCCCCTTCTCCGCTCAGATCCAGTAAATCGCTAAAACCTGTCGCATCCTCCTCTATAATATTACTAAAATCCGACCTCTCCTCTTCGAGCGCACTATCAAAACCCTTATCCATGCTCTCATCACCTTTTGCTTAGATTACTGCAACATTCTTCTCTCAGGACTCCTGCTCGTCCATCTCTCTTCCCTTCAATCCGTTCAAAATGCTTCTGCACAACTCATATTCTGTGAGAGCCATCACGATCACATTACCCCTCTCCTCAAGTCACTTGTCTTCCCATCCATTTCCGAATACAGTTCCAGCTCCTCTTATTGACTTACAAGTGCATTCACTCTTTAGTCCCTCAATATCTCTCCTCATCTCCCTCTATGCTCCCCTCACCGTTAACTCAGTTCATCAGGTAAATCCCTCTTAATCTGTACCCTTCTCCTCCATCGCCAACTCCAAACTCCGTCCCTTCTTTCTTGCCACGTTGTACAGTGGTGTAGTGAAGGTTGGAGATGGCCAGGGTGGTGGTACCCCACAGCACCCTCCTCTCTGCCCCCTGTTCCTTCCATGCCAACCCCCTCGCGCCCTCCCTTCCTGCAACATACCTCTTTAATTCTTCGCCAGCGCAAGCAGCTTCTCTGTCCTGCTGCTCGGCCTGGCTTTCCCTCTGACATCTCTTTCTTGCCCTGTGACCCGGAAGTAATTTCATAGGGAGCCAGGCCAGCGTGAGCAGCAGGCAAGAGTAATTGCTCTCTCTGCTGAAGATTTTAAAAAGGGGTGGGGAGGTGCAGGTGCCCCCACCAGCATGGCACCCGGGGCACTCTGTCCCCATTACTATGCCACTGGTGTCATATTCCTGGAACAGACTGCCAGAGTCAATATGTCATGCTCCGTCACTAGCAGTATTCAAATCCAAGCTAAAAGCCCATTTTTTTAAGCTGCTTTCAACTTTGAACTCCCAATCATTGTATTATTCCTTATGCCAGAAACTCCCCAACCCTGAGATGTCCTGTGTGCAAATTAGATTGTAAGTAGAGAATGACACGATGACATAATTCATTACCATTCCCGTCCCCGCAGATAACCGCGGGAAACAATCCTGTGTCATTCTTACATGTCTATCTCAACCTCAGTCCTTCTACACCAACATTCTTCAATGCAAGGCTTAAGGGTCTATGGTTGAGCCCATTCATACTCTTGATTCTTCACTCTCTCCTTGAATAATGACACGGTGATGAATTTTGTCACCGTGTCATTCTCAAATTGTAAGCTCTTCTGAGCAGGGACCATCTATTGAATGTTAAATGTACAACGCTGCATAGAAATCATAAATACTAGTAGTAGTAGTAGCAGTTTCAGCATGGGCAGTTAAAGGGTGAATCTTGGCTCAGTGATATAAATGCATTAACAGTAGTTTGGGAATCTGTAGCATTTGATGAAACTGATGAGCAATCTCACAGTTTAAGTTTAGTCTGGCACAGAAAAGAGCGGAAACTTGGAAAGCACTTTTGGTTGGCTGCTTTGAAGCTCTTCCTTCTAGAGGAAATCTACTGTATCTAGTCCACAAATGTAACTTCAAAGAGCATGTTACTTAAAACATCACTTTAATATGTTTTGGTTCAGCAACAGACTTTATAAAGGCTGTGCTAGCTTTTAGCAAGTCCTTCTCCGTCCTGTGTTGTGGCTCAGTTCAGTGCAACTCGGCTGACAACTGTAATTTTCACTTTGCTTGGCTTGCAGGACAAGTTTGGAGAAGCAGGAAACATGTGGAGCCAAAAGTTGACATAAAATCTGGTTTTAGCTTATTGTGTTTCTACTCCAGAGTAGAAGCTCTGTGAAAATTTAAAGGCATGAATATATCCAAAAAAGGAAGGTAATTTTATACTTAATTTCTCGTGTTTTCCTATCGCTTTTGTTCTCTTGTCCGGGTCCTGCTGCATCATATCTACAGCTGTTCATTAGCTCAGCCAACTCTAATCTTCTCTTAATGAACGATTCCTTGGTTCTAAAAAAAAAAAAAAAAAAAAAATTAAAACAGAGAAACCCCAAAATCTTGCCTTTTTAATCACCAAAAAAGTACGATTTCATCTGCTACTGTTGCATAAGGCCACCGATTTGTTTTTGAATAGCATGAATGAAACCTAGGAACCACTGCTTCAGGCTTGGACTTACGGTAACAAGGTATATCTTTTTGTACCATTTTATGAAATTCAATACCAACAGTTATAAAACTCTAACGACTTTCTTGTTAATTTTCTTCAGGTAAATTGCTAGTACAATATGAAAAAAAGTCATGGAAAATGCCCTATATCCTGAGAACGCTAGAAATGGGCTTCACACAAGGGAAAAGTCCCACATTAGCAAGCACAAAGTCTATTTACTAGCACCCAAAGCCATATAATATATAGACACCTCGGCATATGCGTACAATGCACTATGTGATATAAAGTGTATTTTAATAGCATGTATTCTCTTTTATATATTTAATATAGGCAATTTGGGGCTGCCGCTCTAAAGACTGCCTAAAATTAGGTAAATCCGAAAATACTTCAACAACGAACAATTCATATCCTAGGACTCCTGGACTACTGTAACATCCTATACCTGCCATGCCCAACCAACATGCTAAAACAATTACAAACAGTCCAAAATACAGCTCTTAGACTGATTTACTCACTGAAAAAAATATGACTACATTACCACCGCCTTCCGAGATTCACACTGACTCCCAGTACAAGCACGCATACAACACAAATTCTACTGCACCCTAGTCAAAGCCCTAAATAGAAACAGACCAAGCTATCTGAGCAACTGCCTAAACAGGAAAAACACATCCAGACCAAGGAGAACTCATGCACACTTTACCCACCCCCCAATCAAAGGTATACAAAGCAAAAAAATATACGATGGACTATTAACTACCAGAGCAGCGAAACTAGACTGCCACCTCTCCAATCTGCTGACTATAACGCCCAACTACAAACCTTTCTATTTAATAAATTTATCAAATAATCTAACTAAACCTGATCAACCCTCCACAGATCCCAACGCATACTACATCTATTAACCATGTATTCTCCCTGTAAATGCCCAGGCCAACTCTTGTTGTAAACCACCTAGAACGGAAAGGTATTGGCGGGATAGAAGACACCAATGTAATGCACTGTAATACCCTTAGCTCAATAATTGTTTAAAAAAAAATGTCATCGGGTGACAGGTGCTGCTAAGCACATTGCGATAGATGCCTAACGCCTAAGTGGGCGGAGCATGAGTTAGGCACCACTAAGCGCGATTCTCCAAAAACTTAGGTGGCTGAAATGTAGGCCTTACCCTCACCTACATTTCAGGTGCCTAAGTTTTTACATAGGCGCCACTTGCTGTGATTTTGTAAACGGCACCTAAGCATGATTGACACATGGCTGGCACATTTTTATTAGGTGCTGGCTGATTTTGGCACCATTCATATAATCAGCCCCTAAGTGGTATTTTATATAAGGTTTATGCTTTATATAGAATAGTGTTTTATAGGTTGTAGTGCTGTGGAAAAAGGCGCAGGGCTGCCCAATTCCGGTTCTCGAGATCTACTGGCAGGCCAGGTTTTCAGGATATCCACAATGCATATGCATGAGAGAGAGATTTGCATACCAAGAAGGCAGTGCAGGGAAATCTCTCTCATGCATGTTCATTGTGGATATCCTGAAAACCTGGCCTGCCAGTAGTTCTTGAGGACCGGAATTGGGCAGCTCTGCGGGGGTTTTAAAGTCTTGCTTGTAATTAGTACAGCAGAAGATTTAAAATTGATGGAACCAGCATCTTCTTTGAATATAAAAATAATGTAAAACTGATTTGTTAGCTTCCATGTACCTATATAACCCCGTCCCCCTTTTTATAAAAGTGCGGAAGAGGTTTTTGGCGCCAGCCAGCACATTGAATACTCTGCGCTGCTCCGATGCTCATAGGAACTCTATGACCATCAGAGCAGCGCAGAGCATTCAGCACGCCAGCTGGTGCTAGAAACCTCTTCTGCGCTTATGAAAAGGCGGGGAGGGGGTGGTAAAATAGGCTGACAATGAAACCAGCTACTACGCATTTCAGTTTCATTTGCATCACTAAAAATGAATTACATATGTTCTTTCTGCAAAAATTCAAGAATGTTGTCCTCTGACAGCGAGATTTGGGCACATAATCCACTCCATACAGAATGCTCTGAACATGCCAGTAGAAAGGATTATTATTTTTTTAAAGACCCTATCCGGCAGCTTTAGAAAGCAAAAGAGAAAAATATATCACAGTTTATATCCTTCATTCTACATAGCAGTTTTACTGATACAGATATAACAAGGGGTTATGAATTTCAGGAACATTTGAAGGTTCAAAGCCCAGTCGTCAAAATCACTGTGCTGTCACAGCTACTAGAAGTGAGAGTCGGCACTGCTTGTAATCCCCATTGCTCCCCCCACCATGCAAAATGAGTCCTTTATATATAAAATAACCTCCCCCCCTCCCTTTTCCTAAGCCGCAGTAGAGGTTTCTACCGTGGCCCAGGGCACTAAATGCTCCAACACTCAAAGAATTCTTTGAGTGTCAGAGCAGCATTGGAGAATTTAATGCTCCAGGCCACGGTAGAAACCTCTCCCGCAGCTTAGTAAAAGGAAGGGCGGGAAGTAAAAATAAAAATCCTCTAAAATTAAATTGTTTTACCATTCTATAAAAAGTGTGGATAGTTTTATTATTTACAAATTACGCATGGTTGCATTTCAACTTGAAAAGCAGCAGGTTCTATTTCTTATGAATTAGCGCGATGAGGTTTTCATTATAAAGAGTTAATGAAGTTTAACATCTGAGTTATATGCGCAAATCAAATCTAGTTGAACAATAAAAATAATGACCTTCTGGATAGTTTGTGAATGATAAACTAAGTTCAAGGTAAAAGCAATTCAAGGGTCACTTAGAAAAAAAAGGCGAATGAATCTAGTGAGACACAGGATGCTGAGAAAATGTATTTTAGCACAATTTGTACTCAAAAATGTAATTAAATCCAAATCTAAACCTTGATTGGAAAGGTAGCTCTACTGAATGAATAACTTAGATAAAAAAAGATACACTCAAATTTTTTATCCTAAAAAAATGATTAATCAATAAAGGCCCTCTTATTAAAGTGTGTCAAATACTTTAACGCACAAATTAGTATGCATTAACTGCTATTGCACAAAAAGCGCCAAGTTTTACCACAGTGGGTTTGCAGTTTGTGTGTGCTAATTTGCATGTTAAGTGCTTTTTGTGTTAGAGGACATAAACCTCCAGGGCAGAAGCAGAAAATGGGCATGCATAGCATACAGCAGTTAGCTTGTTACCAGAGTCTATGTACGCTAATGCAAATATCCATGCATTATTTGCATAGAACAAGCTGGGCACACCCCAACAATTAGCTTTCACCTAATGTACACTGATTTTTTTTCTGTTAGGGCAGGGGTCAGCAACCTGTGGCTCTTTTCCCATATGGCTGTGACTTTTCTATACATAGGCCCCCCCCCAAGAACTACCAAAGTACCTGGTGGTCCAGTGTTGGTCTTCGTGGCAGGAGCGTGGCCCTCTTGCACCTGCTTGCTCATGGCTGTCTTTTAAAATGGCTGCTGTGACTTCGTGGCAGCTTGTAGTACTACAGGAAATGCCTTGAGCAGCTGTGAAAGGTCATGGCAGCCATTTTAGAAAGCAGGTGCGAGGAGATAGGAGCGAGAGGCCCACATTCCTGTCACAAAGACCCCCACTGGACCAT